>NC_141697.1:854700996-855942088 GCF_964263255.1 Lissotriton vulgaris | reverse complement strand
TGAGTGTGACGAGTCTCTTCACAAATGTATTATTGGTTTCATCGAATTCATTGTGTTCTTGGTTGAAGATGGATTGTTTGGAAACAACATCTGCCTTTGGATTAAACTTGAGATTCAACACTTCTTTAAGCTGATGATTTATGACTTCGTCAGTTCACACATTTTCTTTATGACTTATCTTATACCATCACTAGCACTTTTTAGCAATCTCTTCAAGTGCATCAATTAAATCATCAAAAGTCTCTATTGAAACATTCCATCTATTGCCAAAATTCCGCTTTTTGATGGTATCGAACGTTGATGGTGGTTTTAAGAAAGGGGCAGAGTTGTAGCCATTTCCTGGTGTGGCTGACATTGAAGTTGGAGCTCTTTCCAGCTCCCTTGGCTGTTCATCTTGAATTTGTTTATGGGAACCATCTCTGAGGCCTTGAGATCGGCCCCTGGATCACCCTTTATAACTTTGAAAATGATGTCCTCAGTCTTTGCCTCCATTCTCCTAGCCCTTCCACAGTTCCGAAGATAGCTTCAGTCGCTTCGGCTTTTCACCATGTTGGTATCCACAACCCTTGTGCTTTGTCTGTGTTGTGGCGCCTGGCACTGAGGTTGTTCCAGATCACTTTCCTCAGGTTCTGGTGAATAAATAACTGTTTTATTCTTTGGCGTCTCTTTGAGTGCTCTTTGTCTTCACTTTAGAATTGTAGTGTTATCTTGCAATTAGTGATTGTCAATAGCTGCTCTTTGAAAATCTGTTAGTATCTGCCTTCAGCATTACATCTACAGCATTATGTGTTACATCTGACTGTATTTTGTATTGAAGTGCGGTATCATTATGTACGGACTGACCAGTGGGTTCTCAGTCATTGATATGTAAATTTCTTTGCAATGCTTTTTTTGTTTTCAGCTTTTTACAGCAGATTCAGTTGCACTTTGACTCCACATGCGTTAAGCATAAGTTCCGTTATTCGTCTGCAACACATGTGGCACTCGAAATCAGTTTGCATGGGCCATGGCAAACTCTCTGGGAGAGCACTGTTGATCTAAGGGTTACTTATTGCCTAACTCGTCGACAGTTGTAGCATCTTTCCCAGCCTGGGTGCCCTTTCAATGACTATGCAACACACGGAGCTCAGAATTACACACTTTTATTCGTCTACATATAACTGTGACCTCAACATTCTAAACCAGCCTTCATTGCATTATGCTCTAACATTTACATCACAGTTATACAGAGTATATCAGGAACCAAAAGGGTTCCATTATTCTAACTCACAAGGCACTACAGTGTGGTCATCATAAATGGCTCTATAGCACAGTCATTCATGGCAGGTGGCCTTTGAAAGGGGGCATGTGGGAAATGTAACAAAGGGGTGGCACAAGGAATAGATTTAGTAGATAAGTAGTTAGATGTTGTTTTGGGCACATCTGGGCTACACGAAAATGGGTAAAATCACCAAAGGCTGATGCTGGTAGGAGCTCATCCGAGATAATGCATGCCTTGCCCAGGTGGAGAACGTACATGTTTTAGTTTACCGGATTGCTGTGGCTGGTGCAGTTCTTCTATCCACGTATTGCTTTTGCTTTGACCTCTAGCAGAAGGGATTTTCATACATAAAGGTAGAGCTTTGGCAGTATTAGCCCTAGTTTTCAACTTAACTGGTATTTGAATGGGTAAAGAGGAATATTACACAACTACACCTGAAACAGTCAACATTCACTTAATTAAAGTTATGATTTGATCATTCATTTTGTGAAATGAAGGTTTCCAGATGAATTTGGTACAAAGGAAAAAACAAGATACAACACTCTTCGAAACTCTTAATAAATAAATAAGCATACCTTTGGGATAGTGAAACCCCTGAATTGGGTGTCTTGTATCACTGAATGCATGACACCCATTGGAAACATGTCTATGTATCGCTGGACTTCATGAATAACGGCTTCGGTGAAATGCATTTTGTTCCTATCCTCTACAGCTGGGCGTCGTTTTCGTCCAATAACATTGTCAATCTCTGTTTGCAATTTTTCTGTAGGGAGATGAAAAAATGTTTGGCAATTTGTAAATTTCGTTAAAAAAACACACCTTTAAGCCATGAAAGCAGTCTGACCATGAACGAAGTGTTACAAAGTTGAATTAGTCATATTCAAAATTTGAATGATGATTACGAAATGTCATACAATTTAGCTCTATGGGAGATTGAGCAGAAAATGACTCACTGGAGTAGAAAATAAATCACTGAAGCAGAAAATGAGTCATGTAAGGGATTTTCTGGTCAAGTAATTTCCCTTAGTATACGTCGTGTAATTTTTATGCAAAACTACATACCCTTTGCTTTGCATAATCTGCTACATTTTTTTACATGAAATGAAACCAAGTTTGCCCAGATATTAAATAGATGTGTAAGACACTAGGGGGCTTATTTATGAGCCCCTTGCGACACTATTGCACCACTGTTGTGTTACGTTTTGTGATGCAGCGGTGGCAAACACAATATGCCAAATTGCGCCATATTTACATGGTGACGCATCTAGGCAGATGTGCCACCTTGTAAAGCCCTACGCCACATTACACCTGCGTCAGGCATAATGTACGCAGGGTGGGCGTTCCCATGCAACAAAGCCTCGTAGGAGTGGCGCAGCAAAATCTATCAGATTTCACAGCGCCATTTCTAGGACCCCACTGCGTCAAAACCTTACACCTGCCTCATAGCAGGCATAATGGTGACGCAGTGCTATGTGTGTGGGCCTGCCTCATTAACTGCTGAAGTTGCGTCATGCTTGCGACACAACTCTATCAATGTATGACTTTCGCGGCAACAGATATGTCAGGATTCTTGATGCATCAGTGACTCCTTTTAACATGTAGCGCCGTACAGTGTATATAGGGCGCATCCATTATGCCGCAAGGAGTCACATCACTGTTTTCACGCAGCGAAGCAACAGTTTGTGTAAATAAGCCCCTAGTTGCTTTACATGAAGATTCTTGGGAAGACATTAGGAGGGCATTTAGATTCATGTGCTAGTTTTCAAAAGAAGAGATCTTATTTTGACAGAGGGAGGGCAGATTTATTATGCAACATGACACAAAGGGGCTTATTATAATGTCGGTCAGAGTTGTCTCAGATTGACACCGTCTCGGATACAGGACCAACCGACCTCTTGCGGGTGGTTCCGACACCCTGATTACAATGCCACCGAACACTGTTCACATCGATACTCACATTTCTCTAAGGGAGCTTGTGTTACAGCCACAGCATTGAAGTGCTTTACGCAAAGTAGCAGCTTACTCTAGAACCAATTGTTAGAGTTTTACCCAATTTTAATGGTAATTGGTGGTTACTGCTTATTGTTGGTTATTGAGATTAGTCTTGTGCTTTCAAGGCTCTCTGGTTTCTTTGTAGCACATAAAATAAACAGTAGTTAGATGAGATGATTGGTGTGAGTTCATGAAAATGGCTACTGGAATGAACAGATAGGAGAAATAGTTATTGTTAATTCTTCTGGAATATCCTTTCAAAGAAAGAATTTTTGATCTATGAAGTGAGATGTGGACAGTTTGCATCAACGCAATCATAGAGAATAAGGAAGGCAGGTATGCAACTTAGAGTCATGATTTTTAAGTTTGGAAAAAATATCACTTTTGTACAAAATTCTGCAATATTTAATGGGGAAAAGCCGAAAAATGCATACAAGATCAGGCAATGCTCTCACAAAGTTCCTTTTCTTGTTTCAGGTACATAGCAGGACCAAGTCCAAAGTTCCAACACAAGAAGATCGGGACAACCAGGATTCAGCTGGTAGCAGAGTGCTGCAGTATTGGTGGCTGGAGTGCTAAGACAAAGGGGGCCACTTGGAAAGACACTGAACAGGAGGGCTTAGAGGTAAGTCCAGTGGGTCCTAAAGGAGATAGGCGGTCACAAGTGTTGCAGAACCATAGGGATACAGCTGGTTCATGATTACTGGGGCTTGGCGCAGAGAAAATAGGTCAGCCGGTCATTGTGAGTCGAGAAGTCCTCGCAGTCAGGAGCAGGCAACTTAGAGAGGTGATCTCAGGACAGCATGGCCAGTCAGAATGTGTGTCTCAGGTGCCTCGATGTTCATCGATCGGTGCTTGCTTCTGAGGTAGCTAGAGTCCAGCACGTAATCTTCATCTCGCTTGTTGCTGTAGGGGTCCGGTACCCTGGGTATTAGTAGATCTTGGTGTCTCCTAACTCTCTGTAAAGACAGATCAGACCCTCCGGAGTGGATGTACCTCTTTTCGTGCTGGTGTTTTGTCAAAGTGGTCTAGGAGGAGCACATCAACAAATTGGACTCAGCTGGATAGGTGCCTGCAGTGCGTAGGGTAGTGATACCTTAACTCCAAGGGAGGTTCTAGGCCACTTCTCAAAGTCTTGAGGAGCTCTACGGTTCTTGCAGTATTCACAAATTCAGAACAACACAGCACACTACCATTGTCAAGTCCTAAGGCAGCAGGCTGGATTTGGAGCCAATTTCTTCTGCAGCAGGGCTTCAGTTCTCGGGAAGCAAATTTTCTTTGTCCTTCTCATCTTTTTGCCCATTGAATTTTGGTTCCAAGTCTAGGGATGTCACCAAAATACTGAATTTAAGGGCATTACAGGGGAGTAGACAGGTAGTAGCAATGGGTTCCCTATCTTTAGGGTACCTACACCCTCAAATTGGCCATTTCATGTGGGAAGAAGCATTATCCTAGCCCTGATGAGTTGTTTCTCCACCATTTCAACATGGTAGATTTTCAGGAGAGGGGTTCACACCACCTGCCACACCTTAGAGGTATTGCTGGCTGAATGTCGACAGAATTTGTCATCTAACTAATTTTCCCTTTTGTCCTTCCATCAAATGTAGAGCATGACAGGTGGGTTGGCATCCCCAATATATAGGAAAGCCTGGGCTGAACTTCATAGGTGGCAACTACTTTAAAGCTTCCCACCCTGGAAGGCCATTCCTGCTTGGAGGAGGCGTGAAGCACCTTTGCCAAGAGCAGGCTTTGTTTCGGGCCTCTGAGAGCGCTGGCTCTCAGTCTCACCCTATGAGATCAGAAACATGTCTGGTGGTGGCAGACTGGCTATGACTAGTTAGGGACCACTCTATTGCTTGGTAGGTTTTCAGAGGAGTCTCTAAAGGGTCTCTTGTGTGTATTTATTAATAGATCTCACACTGGCATCAATGAGGATTATTAAGACAAGACATTTGGTACCAAACATCTTAGGGTACAGTGAATCCGTCATAGAGCTAGGAAACATGTTATGACAAGTATCTAGCCCATGCACTCTTTACGGCTTCCCTGTACACTTACAATATGCAGGGCCATGTCTGCTCATGCAGATATGTCCACACATGGGATATAGGGCACTCTGCCTTAGGGCTGTAAGGCCAGCAGTAGGAGTGAATTAACTATATCTCATTCAGTGTGCAAAGCATGGAACACAGGGTTGTATGCCATGTTGACTCTTCTGATTTGTTTGCACCTAGACATGCATCCTGCCGTGGCCGTTTGTGTGACCTGGATGAGGGATCTCTGGGGTGGCACAATTTGTGCTGATGGCTCAGTGGAACCTCCTCAGGTCCCATGCCCTAGGCACCAGTGGCACCATTTACTGGAGAATTACAAGGGCAGCTGAAGGTGTGCCAAACATGGTACAGTTTTAGGGAAAAGGTCTGCCCCCTAAGAAACTTAGTAGAAGGGACCCAGTGCACTTACAGTTCGAAATCACATCAAGCAAATCGTGGGGGCCGAACCATATCAAAAGAGCACTTTCCTATGCTGAGTAAGTGCATAAGTGGTGTATGTGTGAGTGAATGAATGCATGAGTGTTGTAAGGGTGATTGATGGAGTGCCTGAGTAAGTGTATGGGTGAGTGAGTGCATGACTGTGAGTATGGGTGATTAACTGAGTGTGTGTATGAATGAGTGAGTGCATGAAGGCAAACTTACCACTAGACTACACAGGAAGGAAACTGCAGGCAACAGTCTCCTTCATGCCCTCAGTGTTCATCCAGATACACGCAAGTGGAGTATACCGTATGGAGAGTTACTGAGGGCAAGAAGAAACTACAGCAGGGATGAACTCTATGAGTTAGAACAAACAAGGATGCTAACTAGATTTAGAGAACGTGGGTATCCTGAGTGGGTCCTCAGTAAAGCTATGAACAAAGTAAAAGACACGTCAAGGTCAAGCACCCTTGAGAACAAGCAAAAAACCTTTGAATTATAACTAGTAACTAGAGTAATCACCACATTTAACCAGGATTCCAACAAAGTACGGAGAGTGTTGGCGGATAACTGGAAAATACTTAAAGCAGACATCATCATAGGTCCCAGCATTGGGGATAGACCCTTAGTCACATACCAAAGACGTAGGAGTTTTAGGGATATTCTAGTGAAAAGGGATATCTCAAAAACCGCTAGTCAAAATGTTCATAACCTCAAGGGTTTCTAGCGGTGCGGTCACTGTAGAGCGTGCAAATCAAGCAATATGGTCAAAGAGGTGGAAATACCAGGCTCAAGAAAGAACCATAGCATAGGACAATTTTTGACATGAAGCACAAATTATGCAGTCTACGTTTTGGAATGTCCTTGTAAATTGCGCTATGTTGGTAGCACGGTGTGTATGGTGAAGAAACGGGTACAAGAACATCTCCGTGCCATCACGAACATCGACTTACATTATCCCATTGCAAGCAATTTCCAATAAGAACATCAGTCTAATAATGCACTCCTTAGATACTATGCCATTGAACAGGTGAATATAGGCAAGAGAGGAGGCAACAGGGAACTTGAGCTGAGGAAAAAAGAGTCTAAGTGGATTATTGAGCTCGAGACCAGGTTCCCAGGTGGGCATAGTTTGGACGAAGAATTAGCCACCCATTTGGATGACAATTAATCTGTATGTAATCTATCAATACTACAAAATGTGTGAATACAACTTGAATATTGTGCAATAGATGTAAATGCTTTTAGTACATTGATTTTAATGATTGTTTTCTCTTTGTCTGGTTGTTTGCAGAAGGAAAGGAAGGGACCCTTCACCTTCACTTTTGAAACTTCACGGGTTCCCTACCCTTTTCTTCATCAGATTAACACCACACACCTATAAGATAAGAGACACTGTATTTAGGGATGGGCACTTTTTTATTTAATATTTTTGTAGTAACTCTGTTTTTTAACGGATCTTTGAGTGATTGGAGGCTTTCGAATATGGCCACTTGGCGATGAAATGCTACCTGCACTCTACGAGAATGGGAACTGCGCAGCATTAGTCCTTTAGTATTGTCTGGGTGGGGAACTTTGAATTAAGGCACTAAACCGCTAAAACAGGTATCTACAATTGCAGAGACTTACCCCTAAGCGCCCTCACTTTTTTGAGACATTGGTTCCCAGTTGTGGCGCCAGAACAGTAAGCTTGCGTCTGTTGCATATGAGATACAAGAAAGTCATAATGCGCTTGTGTAGAATGATGCCTAGAACATGGTTTTATGACTGATCTTTACCCTCGTTACAGTTTGTGATTGAACATTATTAAGTACGAAGGAACTGTCTTGTGCATGAAATTTCGAGTTAGAAATGCATACAATGTTTTATGTTCTGCTCATAATGAACTGTGCCTGTTACACGATGGCGACCATTAGTGACGTTGATGCAGGCAGGAATGGAGTGCCTCATTTATGTTTATTGTTTATTTAAGCACGTCTGTGTATATTGAAAGTATCGTGTGACCAAGAAACCGCTGAGTGTCGAAACGCGTAACGGTATCATGGAATAAACCCTGGTGATTGAAATTCCCCTCTGAGTGCGCATTTTTCATTTTTGCAAACATTGGATATTACCTACTGGCGGTCGCCAGTAGGTAGTTATAGTTAGGATTTTTTTCAATGTTAAATCTCAAAATTCTATTTGGAATAACTTTGGAGCCGGTTGACGAATCTGCCTGAAAATTTCCACAAAATGGCCTCGTCGAGCTCCGGTCCTTCCCAGAAAGTTTGGGGGGGATTCGTCAAGCGGGGGCCGAGATAAAAGGGGGGTCCCAAAACGCGTTTTCTCCATGTTAATTTCCATAGGGCGGTCGATTTCACTTTTAGCCCGAACGGATGAATGGATTTCCACCAAACTTGGCAAAATTGTAGGGACTGGTAGCCCGATGTGCCTTTGCTATGTCTCAAGATATGTGCTCCAGTAGAATTTGAGTAATTTAAGTTTTAAAAAATATATATATCTGTAAGCGCGCACCGGTGCGCGCGCCGGCGAGCGCTCCGGTCGCGTCACGTGAGGTGCGCACTGAAAGCTGATTGGCTGTCGGGTGTCTGAAAACATTCGAAACAGACCGGAGCGGCCGCCATCTTGTGTCTCGGTAAAATCGAGACACAAGAGGTGTCAAAAACAAAGGGGGGAATTGACCATAAGGGGGCAGGGTAGACCCCCCCTGACCCCCTAGGTTTAATGTGGGGGCCATAAAAGGGCCCCGCGGGGTAAAAAAAAAAATATATTTTTTTTGATTATCGCGGGGGGCGCGCATGGTATGCGCACCGGGAAGCGCTCCTGGGAGAAAAGACAATGGCAGAATTTTAAAATTTAAGTCATTTTATATAAATGGGAGGTAGTTCTGAAAAGAACTGTTTTTTTATTCTTTTTGTTGTTTTATATTTTTTTTGGGAGTTTTTAAACTTTTTTTGCTTTTTTTGGTTTTTCTGAACATTTTTTGTTTTTTTTGTATTTTTTAAGGAGAGAAACAAAAACCAAGCATTTCAAACTGGCTCAACAGGAGAAAAAAAAAAGGGCAACAAATTAATATTTCCTTTGGCACTTGTGGTTTTCCCAAGCACGATTAATAAGAGTGATGCATTGCTCACCATAGCAAATCATTTGACCACAAAATTTACAAACCATTTTAAAATTTGAAAAGTTGGTTTGTATGATGGAGCATGTCTCCCTAACTTCCAGTCCTGATGGGGTGGGAACAGTAGTTTTGGAGGTGCTGGCAGAAGATTGTACAGGGTTTTTGGCCAGTTCCCTGACCTCTGCCCTAGAATAGTTGTTGGGATGTTTTCTTAGCATATGCCTAATCATTGTGTGGTTGCCGAAGGAGTACTTCTTGTTGGGATTCCCCCTTGACATCTCCTGATGACAGATAAGGCAGGTTGCTTTAGGTGCATTCACTTTTTTTTTGTCACTCGGGATAGAAAAAAATTGCCAAATGATGTGCTCTTTTGGTTTGTATGTTATGTTGTCCTCTGGGACGAATCTACTGTCCTCTTCGTCCTCATCTTCCTCCTGTTCTGGATCTGCACCACTGTGAAGTTGAGGAGGTCCTTGTGGTGGTGGTGGTGGTGGTGGTGGTCCAGAAGATACAGCAGCTGCAGCTAATGTAGCCATTTTCTATAGATAAAAGTAAAGGTCTTCCTCTCTCAAAGCAAAAAGGTAGAATAAGGAAAAAAGGTGGGGGCTTTCCTCATTTTGAAAAAAAAATATCCTGAACCAATGAGAAGTGTTAATTTTAGGTCACATGACTAGGGGTTTTATCATTATGAAACCAAAACTGTTATGAACCAATCAAAAGTGTTATTTTTAGGGCACATGACCCGACGCGCTTACGCTACGCGCCCAGGGGCGTGCCCGGGGGCGTGCCCCGGTTCACGTAGCGTAAGCGCGTCGGTGCGCTTACGTCGTGCGTTTCACGCATACGCGGCTACGCGATACGTCACGATCATGTTTTCGTTTGCGATATTGGCGCTCACGGGACGCTCCCCGGAGCGCGCCCGGGGGCGCTTTTCGGAAATACGCTTTTCGGGGCGCACTCCGGGGCGCGCTCTGGGAGCGCTCCCCCCAAAAATTAAAAAAAAAAAATGGGATAATTGTAGGGACAGGTAGCCCTATTCTGAAGTGGTTTCTAAAAAAATTAACTTTATAAAAATATGTATTGTGCTACATTGGGCTTAATATATGTTAGAGCCAAAATGTAGCCCAAATGTAGCCCAAAGTAGCCCAATGTAGCCCAAAGATGGCCACCAGAGACCAACAATTGTAAATGTAGCCCAAATTTCAACTAGATGTAGCCCAACTGTAGCCCAATGACAGAATGTACCAGAGTGTTAAAAAGAACAACTAGAGTGCTAACAGTCTTATTTATAAAGTGAAACTTATAGTTAGGAATTAGCATTAACAAAACCTATGAAATTCACTGAAAAAACCATAGGTGTCACACCAGTTATAGTTAGGAATTAGCATTTAAAAAACCTATGAAATTCACTGAAAAAACCATAGGTTTCACACCGGTTATAGTTAGGAATTAGCATTTAAAAACCCTATTAAATTCACTGAAAAAACCATAGGTTTCACACCAGTTATAGTTAGCTGGAAATTTTACTGATATAAAACCATTGAAATTCCCACGTTATAGTTAGTCGGACTCACTATAACTTGCGCGTGCAATGCACTGCTGATGACATCACATATTACATCACTCATGACATGGTGAGTGACATCACTCATGACATAGTAAATAGTCCAGTTGGGAAATAGTCCAGTTGCCGCGCTACTCCAACTATACAAGGCCAAAAGTGTAACTACAGCCTGTTATGGCAGTGAAATATGGGGATATGTTCCCTTGGACGTACTCCAGATAGTTGAAAACAATTTTTTAAAACAGATTTTAAGGGTCCCAAGGGGTACAGCAAACTTCTCTGTGCATGAAGAACTGGGGGTTCCGTATGTCAGCGATAAAATTGCATTGAATCCCCTGTTATGCTGGATGAATAGCTGGTTAAACGACAATATTCCACTGACCAAGCTTATTCTAAGAGAAGCACTTACTTGGGATAACAGGTTGGAGGTTCCTTGGCTTAAATACCTATCCAAATGTTTTGCTGATTTAGGCCGTCCTGAACTCTTTTTATGTCCGGAATCCATTACAAAAATGGATCTTACCTCGGTCAAAAATGCTTTTATTGACTCAAGACAACAGGAAAGGGAATCATGTGAATTAAATAAAGAAAGTGTACGTAATCACATACTAATTAAAAGCACTTTGCTTATGGAACCCTACCTGACATGGCAAATGTCAAGCTTTGACCGATTTTTGTTAACAAGGTTCAGGTTCAACCTGTTTCATCTCTTGTTGGCGGTACCTAAGGGATCTCATCGAGGTCAAGTGTTGCCAGCTTGCGGCTGCGACGATAAGTCTCCGCAAGACCTGGCACACTTCCTGTTTTTTTGTCCCTTTTATGCTGTACCAAGGAAGTTATGCTTGAAACCCTGTCTGAAAGAATTGAACTTTCATCAATATCGCCCTGCACAACATTTTTTACAGCTGCTAAATTGTGATTGCACTTTATTTGTATGTAGTTTTTTAAAAATGGCGATCAAATTCAGAAACAGTATGGAAGGATAATAATACTGATACAGCTATATATAACTGTTGTTAAAGGAACATTATTTTTTATATGGTCTCCAATATCTTGATATAGTGCTGTATTTTTAACTCTGTGATTTTTATCTCTAATTGATTATGACGTTTTAAGATTATGTGTATGTCATGTTATTAACTGTAATGTAAATACTTTTATGGTTGTCAATTCGAACAACCGAATAAAGTTATTTGACTTGACTTGACACTCATGACATCACTGATGACACCATCCTTGTGACACAGTGACAGACCTCCTCTCAGTGTAAAGTAACCCTTGAGACACATATTCAAAAATAGAAACTGAAATTTTTAAAAAATGGACATACCTATATCAGTTACAACAAGCAATTCTGTACTTCCACTATCTATATACACATCCACTCATTCACCAACAGTTCTATATAGTCACTCATACATATACTCACTCATCATATGAAGAGATACACCTATACATCCTGTTACACACCGACATTCATCCAAAAGTTACTCACACACATATTCACACGTGCAAATAAACTATTGAACAACCATTTATTTGAATATAGAGTTATACACACACTTCCACCTTACTTCTATTGAAAATTACACATATTTATTCTCTTAAACAATCACTTATAGAAACACATACTTATTTAAACAGGAACTCTTACAATCTCTTACTCTCACATATACTCACTTATATACATCAATATTCATATATACTAGATTAAAACATATGTAGTTACTGATAAAGACACTAGTGAGACAGTCATTCACTCACTAACGAACACATATAGACACTCATCCACCCATACAGTCCTGTACATATGCTGTCTTCAAAACACATACAAACAAAGAGTCAGTCACTCATGCATCTATGTGCTAAGTAATACCCCCACCAAACCATATAGACACTCAAACTGATACTAATAAAAATATCAAATAACCCATATACATACGCATGTAGCTACTTATCAACACATGTAGCCACTTATACACAAAGTGAAACACTAATATATGTATTTAAATATTTAAACATAACTCACTAATATTTATTTTTCAGAAAGACACATATTCACTGGATGGTGTCATCAGTGATGTCATGAGTGATGTCACTCACCATGTCATGAGTGATGTAATATGTGATGTCATCAGCAGTGCATTGCACGCGCAAGTTATAGTGAGTCCGACTAACTATAACGTGGGAATTTCAATGGTTTTATATCAGTAAAATTTCCAGCTAACTATAACTGGTGTGAAACCTATGGTTTTTTCAGTGAATTTAATAGGTTTTTTAAATGCTAATTCCTAACTATAACCGGTGTGAAACCTATGGTTTTTTCAGTGAATATATATATATATACATATATTTATAGCCAATAACATAAAATGTTTAACATTTTTCAATTTAATTCAAAATAAGAAATAATTTCATTTCATTTTAATCTTTATTTCGGTCATTTACAACCATAAAAGATACAATTTAAAAACAGCATTTCATTTGTATTACTATTTCTTCTTTCCACTTTACATAAATCAAAAGGAGGGTGGGACACAAGGACAAAAGGATACGATTGTGCATTTATATACTCAGCCTCTACACGCCATAAAACCTATCTAATTCACAAATACACATTTTAAAAACAAGCTAAGCATCCTTGTAAAAAAATTAAAAACATACACATTTTCACATTATACAGGATGGTTGAATCGCGTGGATTTTAACCCAATTGGAAAGTGCTAGTGCATTTCTTATTCAACTGTTTATTATAAATCTGGTCAAGTAGGATTTGTTCCTTAAAACTTTAACCCTCTTCTCTTCCTTAGCAGAAATACATTAAATAGCAACCTATATACAGACAAAACTATTATTTGTGAGGGATAGGTTCTTAGAATGCGCTCAGCATCACTACAACTCCTAATACCTATATACCTACAAAGGGGTTTAATCCAGCGTTTCCTTGCAGAGTTATATGCTGTACAGAAGAATAGTATGTGAGCATCATTTTCCTTTACTACCTCTGTGCATAGGGGACACAAATCACTTCCCTTGTCCCCCCTTTCTCGGTTCCAACTGGATATATTAACACCTATTTGCAAAATTCCGTATCTAAATTGCAAGAATAGAGATTTTGCTAACGGAGGTTCTATCTCGTCCAGAAAAGACTTTAGACGAGCAACATCTTTAAAGGCTAAGAACTTCATAGTTAAAGGCCCAACAGTCGAACTATGCAACAGACTATTTGCTATATGGGTCCAATATGTCACTTTTAAGTGTTTTTTACAAGGTGCAGTTAGATGTTGGGGATCTTCACAATAGTGGGATAAGCCTAACTTTTGCATCTACGTCATAACATGTCTTAGCCACGGGATGCCTCTACATCGTTTTATCTTTATAATTTTCTCCAACCCTGCTATATAGTGTATCAGGAGTCAACCAGATCCTGATCCAGAATAATAACGGTCTTAATGCTGCACAGTGGTCTGTATGTTTTATGTTCAGATCCATAGATACTGGCAGCAATGGTATCCTAGTTGGAAGTTTTAATAGTGCCTATAGAATTTATTTTCTTCCCGCTCAAAGTTCTTTTTACAATGGGATCCCCAGATCTCTGCCCCATAAAGCGCTGCTGATTGGGCTTTAGATTTATATACTTCCAATACAGGTGAAACAGCCTTGGATGTACTAGCCTCATGCTTATGTGGGTTTAGAGACATGTATTTAGTCTTACTGGAATTTATTTAGAGATCCCTCTGTAAACAGTTACTATTAAAAGCATCCATTAGGCATTGAAGTCCCTTGAGGGTTTGCGAAATTAAAATGGTATCGTCGGCAAATAATAAAGCCGGTACTGCTTCACCCCCAAGGTGTGGAGAATCATGCTTGCAATCCAGTAAGAACTTGGGGTTATCGTTTACGTACAGTGAAAAAAGGGTTGGTGCCAATACGCACCCCTGTCTGACTCCTCTTCTCACCGAGATCGGTTTAGTTAGTTCTCCCTTTGGTCCCCATCTTACCATAGCAAAGTTTCCTGTATGTAGCCTGATTAATTGCCTGAGTAATTCTGGTGGTACCCCGATTTTCTTCAGTGTGTCCCATAACTGGGAACGGGGGACCAGATCGAATGCAGCCCTTAAATCGATAAAAACAATGTATAGGCTGCCCTTCCTAAAAATAATATATTTCTAATAAATACACAGAAACCTAAATACTTGATCATTAGTACTCGTTTTTGGTCTAAACCCTGCTTGATACTTTGATAAAATATCCATCTCATCCATTCATTCTAATAATCTATTTAAAATATGCCTAGCATAAATTTTTTGTAAAATGTCAATTAAACTGATTGGGCGGTAGTTAGCTGGATCATGGCGATTGCCCTTTTTAAAAATCGTCACAAACTCTGCCCCTTTCCACGTGTCAGGGATTGGTGTCCCAGCTGCTATTGAGTTACATAAAAGGATAACTTAGGGGCTCCAAACTTCTAAATCATGTTTTAGTAAGTCGCCTGGGATCTTATCGGGCCAGGCGCCTTCCCTGGTTTAATGGCCGCTATAGCATTTTCAGTCTCCTCTAAGCTAAAGTGCAAATCAGTATCCACTGTTCCTTCTTCTAATTCATTTCTTATAGCACATGCACCCCCACTACTATCATGGTAGAGATTAGCAAAGTGGTCTACCCAGGTTTTCTCGTCGAAGAAAAGATCTTTGATACTTTTCCCAGTCCAATTGCCCTTCGCAATTAGGCTCCAGAAGGCAACCTGGTCTTTAGTTTTTGCAGCGACAATTAAATTCGACCATATGTCGTTACCCCAGGCTTTTTTTGCTTCTAGTAATATCCTTAAATATTTTTGCCTATTCATGCTAATTTCTGTAGGACTCTTATTTTTAATTGTCTGTATTAGCTCCATCTTTGCTAATCTACATTCTTTGCTGTAACAAGGATTTACTGTCTCTCTTTGATTACTACTTCCTCCGTCTTCCTTTTTATACAGCTTAGTCAGTAAAGGGAGGAGAACTTCTACCAAAGTATAATGCAATTGTAGTACAGTTTCTTCCCCTTCTCTTAATTCTTGGAGAGGGCTGACAATGTCATAAAAAGTGTTATATATATTTATCATTGTGGCATCTTTAGCTAAGATGTAGGGCCATTTCAGGGCTCGCCTGTTATTACTGATTTGTAGCTCTCCAGTTGGCAGGATATTCCCTTCCGCCCGTACCTTAATGGGCTTGAAGGGATGAGATTCTATTGTCAGTTCTAGAGGATAATGGTCGCTCTATACTCTATTTACGACCCTTAGATCTATGGTAATATGCCATAGATTCATTGAGATCATAATGTAATCTAACTGGCTAAGTGAATTACCTCTACAAAATGTAAAGGCGCCGGGTCTATCGGACGGTAAGCGCCCATTACACGCCTGTAATTCATGTCCCACTGTAAGTTTTAGAATTTGGGCTGCCGCGACCGTACATTTTATCTCTCTACTGAAGTCTAAGCTGGGAATTTTATGAGCCATATCTTGCTCTTCAAAAAGATCATGTATTCCCACCATAGGGTCATATTTACAGTTAAAATTCCCCCCACAGACTACACTTGACGCAGGCTCAACCATATCTAAAAAGGAGCCAAGTTGTTCTATGACTAATGATTCCTTACAGCTACTATTTGGTCTATTGTAGATATTAAGTAGATATATAAACCTATTGTCTTCCGTTATTACTTTTACTCCCAGTATAGCCGGGGTTTCGATATATAGGGGGATTATATCTACTTCTAAAGTAATACTAATCCATATGACCAAACCTCCAGATGGCCTACCTCTACCACACTGACTAGCATTTACACTGTAAGTTTTGTATCCAGTCTCTGTGGGGGTTCTAATGACCAAGTCTCCTGTAGGAGTACTACGTCACTCTGATCTATATATTCATTCCATAGCCCATCTGCTAGATTCTTAGCGAGACCTGCGATATTCCAGGAGATTAACTTTATTTCTGGGCAAATGGGTTGTCCCCTGGCTACAACCTCTTCTTCAGCATCTATATTTATTATTTCTTTATTGGCAGCCTCGGACTCTATTTGTTGATTTGAGCTTAATGTCTCGCTTTTCATTCCTACTTCTATCCCCAAAATGCCATCTATTTTGTTTGTCCCAAGTACTCCCAGAGGTGTCCATATCTCAATTTTGTTCCCTGTTTCATTTGGAGATTTAATGTTCTGACCTACTTGTTCGCTGCAACTACTCAGTCAATCCAAGTCATCCAACGTAGACAGCTCTGTAAACCTATTAGACAAGGATATTTGGGGTGCCAACATACCACCACTACCTCCCTTAATTAATTTATAAAAGTAGCCCAGTGGAAGCGTGTTTATGTCTGTGCTGCGATGGGGAATTTCTTCCTGGCAATCTAATATTCTTCTAACTAATTGCTTCCATCTAAAGTTTATTACCACGTAGTCACCTCTGGTGTGTTTTGGAGCGTCCCCCACCCATCCAACTCTATGAACCATCAGTATATCATCTACATTTATAGGATGAAACAGTTTAAATTTTATAAGCCAATCTACCGTTTTATTTCATAGATTAGTCCATGTTTCTTTTTGTTCTATTCTTAGAGTTGATACTCCAGTTAGTACAATTACGTATGGACAAGATGCAGGGGGGAGTTGTAATACATCCTTGTTAGGCAATAAGTCTGTCCCCTTGGGACTATATATTGCCAATTTTTCAGTGTGGCTAATTGTATTGCCAGGAACTACCGATTTAGCCATACTGCTGATTGCACCTCCCCGTGTAGTCTCACTATCTGAGTGCCCATCCTCATTGTCAGTACAAAAGGGGGTGGTAATGGACGGAGCATCTGAACCAATCAAACACTCACACCCAGTCAAAAGATCTGGGTTTAATCTATCACCGTTCTTTAGCCCACTCTGCCACCCCAGTTCAGACATGGCTATATGCAAATCAGTCTGACCCTGTGCCTCATGGGAACAGTCCAGCCCGAACTGCCAAGCCATGCCTTCCCTGGACCGGAAACAAGCTTCCGAGGACCGGTTTCTGGCATTCCAGACGCCTTCAGCCAGGCTTGCTTGAATCCAGTGGCAAAGTGAGCAAGGGACTCACGTCTGAGCATACCCTGCCACACTTATGGCGGCCAAAAGCGGTACAAAAGGGGGTGGTAATGGACGGAGCATCTGAACCAATCAAACACTCACACCCAGTCAAAAGTTCTGGGTTTAATCCATCACCGTTCTTTAGCCCACTCTGCCACCCCAGTTCAGACATGGCTATACGCAAATCAGTCTGACCCTGTGCCTCATGGGAACAGTCCAGCCCGAACAGCCAAGCCATGCCTTCCCTGGACCGGAAACAAGCTTCCGAGGACCGGTTTCTGGCATTCCAGACGTCTTCAGCCCGGATTGCTTGAATCCAGTGCCAAAGTGAGCAAGGGACTCACGTCTGAGCATACCCTGCCACACTTATGGCGGCCAAAAGCGGTACAATAGGGGGTGGTAATGGACGGAGCATCTGAATCAATCAAACACTCACACCCAGTCAAAAGTTCTGGGTTTAATCCATCACCGTTCTTTAGCCCACTCTGCCACCCCAGTTCAGACATGGCTATATGCAAATCAGTCTGACCCTGTGCCTCATGGGAACAGTCCAGCCCGAACTGCCAAGCCATGCCTTCCCTGGACCGGAAACAAGCTTCCGAGGACCGGTTTCTGGCATTCCAGCCGTCTTCAGCCCGGCTTGCTTGAATCCAGTGGCAAAGTGAGCAAGGGACTCACGTCTGAGCATACCCTGCCACACTTATGGCGGCCAAAAGCGGTACAAAAGGGGGTGGTAATGGACAGAGCATCTGAACCAATCAAACACTCACACCCAGTCAAAAGATCTGGGTTTAATCCGTCACCGTTCTTTAGCCCACTCTGCCACCCCAGTTCAGACATGGCTATATGCAAATCAGTCTGACCCTGTGCCTCATGGGAACAGTCCAGCTGGAACTGCCAAGCCATGCCTTCCCTGGACCGGAAACAAGCTTCCGAGGACCGGTTTCTGGCATTCCAGCCGTCTTCAGCCCGGCTTGCTTGAATCCAGTGGCAAAGTGAGCGAGGGACTCACGTCTGAGCATACCCTGCCACACTTATGGTGGCCAAAAGCGGTACAAAAGGGGGTGGTAATGGACGGAACATCTGAACCAATCAAACACTCACACCCAGTCAAAAGTTCTGGGTTTAATCCATCACCGTTCTTTAGCCCACTCTGCCACCCCAGTTCAGACATGGCTATATGCAAATCAATCTGACCCTGTGCCTCATGGGAACAGTCCAGCCCGAACTCCCAAGCCATGCCTTCCCTGGACCGGAAACAAGCTTCCGAGGACCGGTTTCTGGCATTCCAGCCGTCTTCAGCCCGGCTTGCTTGAATCCAGTGGCAAAGTGAGCAAGGGACTCACGTCTGAGCATACCCTGCCACACTTATGGTGGCCAAAAGTGGTACAAAAGGGGGTGGTAATGGACGGAGCATCTGAACCAATCAAACACTCACACCCAGTCAAAAGTTCTGGGTTTAATCAATCACCGTTCTTTAGCCCACTCTGCCACCCCAGTTCAGACATGGCTATATGCAAATCAGTCTGACCCTGTGCCTCATGGTAACAGTCCAGCCCGAACTGCCAAGCCATGCCTTCCCTAGACCGGAACCAAGCTTCCGAGGACCGGTTTCTGGCATTCCAGCCGTCTTCAGCCCGGCTTGCTTGAATCCAGTGGCAAAGTAAGCAAGGGACTCACGTCTGAGCATACCCTGCCACACTTATGGTGGCCAAAAGCGGTACAAAAGGGGGTGGTAATGGACGGAGCATCTGAACCAATCAAACACTCACACCCAGTCAAAAGATCTGGGTTTAATCCATCACCGTTCTTTAGCCCACTCTGCCACCCCAGTTCAGACATGGCTATATGCAAAGCAGTCTGACCCTGTGCCTCATGGGAACAGTCCAGCCCGAACTGCCAAGCCATGCCTTCCCTGGACCGGAAACAAGCTTCCGAGGACCGGTTTCTGGCATTCCATCCGTGTTCAGCCCGGCTTGCTTGAATCCAGTGGCAAAGTGAGCAAGGGACTCACGTCTGAGCATACCCTGCCACACTTATGGCGGCCAAAAGCAGTACAAAAGGGGGTGGTAAAGGACGGAGCATATGAACCAATCAAACACTCACACCCAGTCAAAAGTTCTGGGTTTAATCCATCACCGTTCTTTAGCCCACTCTGCCACCCCAGTTCAGACATGGCTATATGCAAATCAGTCTGACCCTGTGCCTCATGGGAACAGTCCAGCCCGAACTGCCAAGCCATGCCTTCCCTGGACCGGAAACAAGCTTCCGAGGACCGGTTTCTGGCATTCCAGCCGTCTTCAGCCCGGCTTGCTTGAATCCAGTGGCAAAGTGAGCAAGGGACTCACGTCTGAACATACCCTGCCACACTTATGGCGGCCAAAAGCGGTACAAAAGGGGGTGGTAATGGACGGAGCATCTGAACCAATCAAACACTCACACCCAGTCAAAAGATCTGGGTTTAATCCATCACCGTTCTTTAGCCCACTCTGCCACCCCAGTTCAGACATGGCTATATGCAAATCAGTCTGACCCTGTGCCTCATGGGAACAGTCCAGCCGGAACTGCCAAGCCATGCCTTCCCTGGACCGGAAACAAGCTTCCGAGGACCGGTTTCCGGCATTCCAGCCGTCTTCAGCCCGGCTTGCTTGAATCCAGTGGCAAAGTGAGCAAGGGACTCATGTCTGAGCATACCCTGCCACACTTATGGTGGCCAAAAGCGGTACAAAAGGGGGTGGTAATGGACGGAGCATCTGAACCAATCAAACACTCACACCCAGTCAAAAGATCTGGGTTTAATCCATCACCGTTCTTTAGCCCACTCTGCCACCCCAGTTCAGACATGGCTATATGCAAATCAGTCTGACCCTGTGCCTCATGGGAACAGTCCAGCCCGAACTGCCAAGCCATGCCTTCCCTGGACCGGAAACAAGCTTCCGAGGACCGGTTTCTGGCATTCCAGCCGTGTTCAGCCCGGCTTGCTTGAATCCAGTGGCAAAGTGAGCAAGGGACTCACGTCTGAGCATACCCTGCCACACTTAATGCGGCCAAAAGCGGTACAAAAGGGGGTGGTAATGGACGGAGCATCTGAACCAATCAAACACTCACACCCAGTCAAAAGATCTGGGTTTAATCCATCACCGTTCTTTAGCCCACTCTGCCACCCCAGTTCAGACATGGCTATATGCAAATCAGTCTGACCCTGTGCCTCATGGGAAGAGTCCAGCCCGAACTGCCAAGCCATGCCTTCCCTGGACCGGAAACAAGCTTCCGAGGACCGGTTTCTGGCATTCCAGCCGTCTTCAGCCCAGCTTGCTTGAATCCAGTGGCAAAGTGAGCGAGGGACTCACGTCTGAGCATACCCTGCCACACTTATGGTGGCCAAAAGCGGTACAAAAGGGGGTGGTAATGGACGGAACATCTGAACCAATCAAACACTCACACCCAGTCAAAAGTTCTGGGTTTAATCCATCACCGTTCTTTAGCCCACTCTGCCACCCCAGTTCAGACATGGCTATATGCAAATCAGTCTGACCCTGTGCCTCATGGGAACAGTCCAGCTGGAACTGCCAAGCCATGCCTTCCCTGGACCGGAAACAAGCTTCCGAGGACCGGTTTCTGGCATTCCAGCCGTCTTCAGCCCGGCTTGCTTGAATCCAGTGGCAAAGTGAGCGAGGGACTCACGTCTGAGCATACCCTGCCACACTTATGGTGGCCAAAAGCGGTACAAAAGGGGGTGGTAATGGACGGAACATCTGAACCAATCAAACACTCACACCCAGTCAAAAGTTCTGGGTTTAATCCATCACCGTTCTTTAGCCCACTCTGCCACCCCAGTTCAGACATGGCTATATGCAAATCAGTCTGACCCTGTGCCTCATGGGAACAGTCCAGCCCGAACTCCCAAGCCATGCCTTCCCTGGACCGGAAACAAGCTTCCGAGGACCGGTTTCTGGCATTCCAGCCGTCTTCAGCCCGGCTTGCTTGAATCCAGTGGCAAAGTGAGCAAGGGACTCACGTCTGAGCATACCCTGCCACACTTATGGTGGCCAAAAGTGGTACAAAAGGGGGTGGTAATGGACGGAGCATCTGAACCAATCAAACACTCACACCCAGTCAAAAGTTCTGGGTTTAATCAATCACCGTTCTTTAGCCCACTCTGCCACCCCAGTTCAGACATGGCTATATGCAAATCAGTCTGACCCTGTGCCTCATGGTAACAGTCCAGCCCGAACTGCCAAGCCATGCCTTCCCTAGACCGGAACCAAGCTTCCGAGGACCGGTTTCTGGCATTCCAGCCGTCTTCAGCCCGGCTTGCTTGAATCCAGTGGCAAAGTAAGCAAGGGACTCACGTCTGAGCATACCCTGCCACACTTATGGTAGCCAAAAGCGGTACAAAAGGGGGTGGTAATGGACGGAGCATCTGAACCAATCAAACACTCACACCCAGTCAAAAGATCTGGGTTTAATCCATCACCGTTCTTTAGCCCACTCTGCCACCCCAGTTCAGACATGGCTATATGCAAAGCAGTCTGACCCTGTGCCTCATGGGAACAGTCCAGCCCGAACTGCCAAGCCATGCCTTCCCTGGACCGGAAACAAGCTTCCGAGGACCGGTTTCTGGCATTCCATCCGTGTTCAGCCCGGCTTGCTTGAATCCAGTGGCAAAGTGAGCAAGGGACTCACGTCTGAGCATACCCTGCCACACTTATGGCGGCCAAAAGCAGTACAAAAGGGGGTGGTAAAGGACGGAGCATATGAACCAATCAAACACTCACACCCAGTCAAAAGTTCTGGGTTTAATCCATCACCGTTCTTTAGCCCACTCTGCCACCCCAGTTCAGACATGGCTATATGCAAATCAGTCTGACCCTGTGCCTCATGGGAACAGTCCAGCCCGAACTGCCAAGCCATGCCTTCCCTGGACCGGAAACAAGCTTCCGAGGACCGGTTTCTGGCATTCCAGCCGTCTTCAGCCCGGCTTGCTTGAATCCAGTGGCAAAGTGAGCAAGGGACTCACGTCTGAACATACCCTGCCACACTTATGGCGCCCAAAAGCGGTACAAAAGGGGGTGGTAATGGACGGAGCATCTGAACCAATCAAACACTCACACCCAGTCAAAAGATCTGGGTTTAATCCATCACCGTTCTTTAGCCCACTCTGCCACCCCAGTTCAGACATGGCTATATGCAAATCAGTCTGACCCTGTGCCTCATGGGAACAGTCCAGCCGGAACTGCCAAGCCATGCCTTCCCTGGACCGGAAACAAGCTTCCGAGGACCGGTTTCCGGCATTCCAGCCGTCTTCAGCCCGGCTTGCTTGAATCCAGTGGCAAAGTGAGCAAGGGACTCATGTCTGAGCATACCCTGCCACACTTATGGTGGCCAAAAGCGGTACAAAAGGGGGTGGTAATGGACGGAGCATCTGAACCAATCAAACACTCACACCCAGTCAAAAGATCTGGGTTTAATCCATCACCGTTCTTTAGCCCACTCTGCCACCCCAGTTCAGACATGGCTATATGCAAATCAGTCTGACCCTGTGCCTCATGGGAACAGTCCAGCCCGAACTGCCAAGCCATGCCTTCCCTGGACCGGAAACAAGCTTCCGAGGACCGGTTTCTGGCATTCCAGCCGTGTTCAGCCCGGCTTGCTTGAATCCAGTGGCAAAGTGAGCAAGGGACTCACGTCTGAGCATACCCTGCCACACTTAATGCGGCCAAAAGCGGTACAAAAGGGGGTGGTAATGGACGGAGCATCTGAACCAATCAAACACTCACACCCAGTCAAAAGATCTGGGTTTAATCCATCACCGTTCTTTAGCCCACTCTGCCACCCCAGTTCAGACATGGCTATATGCAAATCAGTCTGACCCTGTGCCTCATGGGAAGAGTCCAGCCCGAACTGCCAAGCCATGCCTTCCCTGGACCGGAAACAAGCTTCCGAGGACCGGTTTCTGGCATTCCAGCCGTCTTCAGCCCGGCTTGCTTGAATCCAGTGGCAAAGTGAGCGAGGGACTCACGTCTGAGCATACCCTGCCACACTTATGGTGGTCAAAAGCGGTACAAAAGGGGGTGGTAATGGACGGAACATCTGAACCAATCAAACACTCACACCCAGTCAAAAGTTCTGGGTTTAATCCATCACCGTTCTTTAGCCCACTCTGCCACCCCAGTTCAGACATGGCTATATGCAAATCAGTCTGACCCTGTGCCTCATGGGAACAGTCCAGCCCGAACTGCCAAGCCATGCCTTCCCTGGACCGGAAACAAGCTTCCGAGGACCGGTTTCTGGCATTCCAGCCGTCTTCAGCCCGGCTTGCTTGAATCCAGTGGCAAAGTGAGCAAGGGACTCACGTCTGAGCATACCCTGCCACACTTATGGTGGCCAAAAGCGGTACAAAAGGGGGTGGTAATGGACGGAGCATCTGAACCAATCAAACACTCACACCCAGTCAAAAGTTCTGGGTTTAATCAATCACCGTTCTTTAGCCCACTCTGCCACCCCAGTTCAGACATGGCTACATGCAAATCAGTCTGACCCTGTGCCTCATGGGAACAGTCCAGCCCGAACTGCCAAGCCATGCCTTCCCTAGACCGGAACCAAGCTTCCGAGGACCGGTTTCTGGCATTCCAGCCGTCTTCAGCCCGGCGTGCTTGAATCCAGTGGCAAAGTGAGCAAGGGACTCACGTCTGAGCATACCCTGCCACACTTATGGTGGCCAAAAGCGGTACAAAAGGGGGTGGTAATGGACGGAGCATCTGAACCAATCAAACACTCACACCCAGTCAAAAGATCTGGGTTTAATCCATCACCGTTCTTTAGCCCACTCTGCCACCCCAGTTCAGACATGGCTATATGCAAATCAGTCTGACCCTGTGCCTCATGGGAACAGTCCAGCCCGAACTGCCAAGCCATGCCTTCCCTGGACCGGAAACAAGCTTCCGAGGACCGGTTTCTGGCATTCCAGCCGTGTTCAGCCCGGCTTGCTTGAATCCAGTGGCAAAGTGAGCAAGGGACTCACGTCTGAGCATACCCTGCCACACTTAATGCGGCCAAAAGCGGTACAAAAGGGGGTGGTAATGGACGGAGCATCTGAACCAATCAAACACTCACACCCAGTCAAAAGATCTGGGTTTAATCCATCACCGTTCTTTAGCCCACTCTGCCACCCCAGTTCAGACATGGCTATATGCAAATCAGTCTGACCCTGTGCCTCATGGGAAGAGTCCAGCCCGAACTGCCAAGCCATGCCTTCCCTGGACCGGAAACAAGCTTCCGAGGACCGGTTTCTGGCATTCCAGCCGTCTTCAGCCCGGCTTGCTTGAATCCAGTGGCAAAGTGAGCGAGGGACTCACGTCTGAGCATACCCTGCCACACTTATGGTGGCCAAAAGCGGTACAAAAGGGGGTGGTAATGGACGGAACATCTGAACCAATCAAACACTCACACCCAGTCAAAAGTTCTGGGTTTAATCCATCACCGTTCTTTAGCCCACTCTGCCACCCCAGTTCAGACATGGCTATATGCAAATCAGTCTGACCCTGTGCCTCATGGGAACAGTCCAGCCCGAACTGCCAAGCCATGCCTTCCCTGGACCGGAAACAAGCTTCCGAGGACCGGTTTCTGGCATTCCAGCCGTCTTCAGCCCGGCTTGCTTGAATCCAGTGGCAAAGTGAGCAAGGGACTCACGTCTGAGCATACCCTGCCACACTTATGGTGGCCAAAAGCGGTACAAAAGGGGGTGGTAATGGACGGAGCATCTGAACCAATCAAACACTCACACCCAGTCAAAAGTTCTGGGTTTAATCAATCACCGTTCTTTAGCCCACTCTGCCACCCCAGTTCAGACATGGCTACATGCAAATCAGTCTGACCCTGTGCCTCATGGGAACAGTCCAGCCCGAACTGCCAAGCCATGCCTTCCCTAGACCGGAACCAAGCTTCCGAGGACCGGTTTCTGGCATTCCAGCCGTCTTCAGCCCGGCGTGCTTGAATCCAGTGGCAAAGTGAGCAAGGGACTCACGTCTGAGCATACCCTGCCACACTTATGGTGGCCAAAAGCGGTACAAAAGGGGGTGGTAATGGACGGAGCATCTGAACCAATCAAACACTCACACTCAGTCAAAAGATCTGGGTTTAATCCATCACCGTTCTTTAGCCCACTCTGCCACCCCAGTTCAGACATGGCTATATGCAAATCAGTCTGACCCTGTGCCTCATGGGAACAGTCCAGCCCGAACTGCCAAGCCATGCCTTCCCTGGACCGGAAACAAGCTTCCGAGGACCGGTTTCTGGCATTCCAGCCGTGTTCAGCCCGGCTTGCTTGAATCCAGTGGCAAAGTGAGCAAGGGACTCACGTCTGAGCATACCCTGCCACACTTATGGCGACCAAAAGCGGTACAAAAGGTGGTGGTAATGGAGGGAGCATCTGAACCAATCAAACACTCACACCCAGTCAAAAGTTCTGGGTTTAATCCATCACCGTTCTTTAGCCCACTCTGCCACCCACGTTCAGACATGGCTATATGCAAATCAGTCTGACCCTGTGCCTCATGGGAACAGTCCAGCCCGAACTGCCAAGCCATGCCTTCCCTGGACCGGAAACAAGCTTCCGAGGACCGGTTTCCGGCATTCCAGACGTCTTCAGCCCGGCTTGCTTGAATCCAGTCGCAAAGTGAGCAAGGGACTCACGTCTGAGCATACCCTGCCACACTTATGGCGGCCAAAAGCGGTACAAAAGGGGGTGGTAATGGACGGAGCATATGAACCAATCAAACACTCACACCCAGTCAAAAGTTTTGGGTTTAATCCATCACCGTTCTTTAACCCACTCTGCCACCCCAGTTCAGACATGGCTATATGCAAATCAGTCTGACCCTGTGCCTCATGGGAACAGTCCAGCCGGAACTGCCAAGCCATGCCTTCCCTGGACCGGAAACAAGCTTCCGAGGACCGGTTTCCGGCATTCCAGCCGTCTTCAGCCCGGCTTGCTTGAATCCAGTGGCAAAGTGTGCAAGGGACTCATGTCTGAGCATACCCTGCCACACTTATGGTGGCCAAAAGCGGTACAAAAGGGGGTGGTAATGGACGGAGCATCTGAACCAATCAAACACTCACACCCAGTCAAAAGATCTGGGTTTAATCCATCACCGTTCTTTAGCCCACTCTGCCACCCCAGTTCAGACATGGCTATATTCAAATCAGTCTGACCCTGTGCCTCATGGGAACAGTCCAGCCCGAACTGCCAAGCCATGCCTTCCCTGGACCGGAAACAAGCTTCCGAGGACCGGTTTCTGGCATTCCAGCCGTGTTCAGCCCGGCTTGCTTGAATCCAGTGGCAAAGTGAGCAAGGGACTCACGTCTGAGCATACCCTGCCACACTTAATGCGGCCAAAAGCGGTACAAAAGGGGGTGGTAATGGACGGAGCATCTGAACCAATCAAACACTCACACCCAGTCAAAAGTTCTGGGTTTAATCCATCACCGTTCTTTAGCCCACTCTGCCACCCCAGTTCAGACATGGCTATATGCAAATCAGTCTGACCCTGTGCCTCATGGGAACAGTCCAGCCCGAACTCCCAAGCCATGCCTTCCCTGGACCGGAAACAAGCTTCCGAGGACCGGTTTCTGGCATTCCAGCCGTCTTCAGCCCGGCTTGCTTGAATCCAGTGGCAAAGTGAGCAAGGGACTCACGTCTGAGCATACCCTGCCACACTTATGGTGGCCAAAAGTGGTACAAAAGGGGGTGGTAATGGACGGAGCATCTGAACCAATCAAACACTCACACCCAGTCAAAAGTTCTGGGTTTAATCAATCACCGTTCTTTAGCCCACTCTGCCACCCCAGTTCAGACATGGCTATATGCAAATCAGTCTGACCCTGTGCCTCATGGTAACAGTCCAGCCCGAACTGCCAAGCCATGCCTTCCCTAGACCGGAACCAAGCTTCCGAGGACCGGTTTCTGGCATTCCAGCCGTCTTCAGCCCGGCTTGCTTGAATCCAGTGGCAAAGTAAGCAAGGGACTCACGTCTGAGCATACCCTGCCACACTTATGGTAGCCAAAAGCGGTACAAAAGGGGGTGGTAATGGACGGAGCATCTGAACCAATCAAACACTCACACCCAGTCAAAAGATCTGGGTTTAATCCATCACCGTTCTTTAGCCCACTCTGCCACCCCAGTTCAGACATGGCTATATGCAAAGCAGTCTGACCCTGTGCCTCATGGGAACAGTCCAGCCCGAACTGCCAAGCCATGCCTTCCCTGGACCGGAAACAAGCTTCCGAGGACCGGTTTCTGGCATTCCATCCGTGTTCAGCCCGGCTTGCTTGAATCCAGTGGCAAAGTGAGCAAGGGACTCACGTCTGAGCATACCCTGCCACACTTATGGCGGCCAAAAGCAGTACAAAAGGGGGTGGTAAAGGACGGAGCATATGAACCAATCAAACACTCACACCCAGTCAAAAGTTCTGGGTTTAATCCATCACCGTTCTTTAGCCCACTCTGCCACCCCAGTTCAGACATGGCTATATGCAAATCAGTCTGACCCTGTGCCTCATGGGAACAGTCCAGCCCGAACTGCCAAGCCATGCCTTCCCTGGACCGGAAACAAGCTTCCGAGGACCGGTTTCTGGCATTCCAGCCGTCTTCAGCCCGGCTTGCTTGAATCCAGTGGCAAAGTGAGCAAGGGACTCACGTCTGAACATACCCTGCCACACTTATGGCGCCCAAAAGCGGTACAAAAGGGGGTGGTAATGGACGGAGCATCTGAACCAATCAAACACTCACACCCAGTCAAAAGATCTGGGTTTAATCCATCACCGTTCTTTAGCCCACTCTGCCACCCCAGTTCAGACATGGCTATATGCAAATCAGTCTGACCCTGTGCCTCATGGGAACAGTCCAGCCGGAACTGCCAAGCCATGCCTTCCCTGGACCGGAAACAAGCTTCCGAGGACCGGTTTCCGGCATTCCAGCCGTCTTCAGCCCGGCTTGCTTGAATCCAGTGGCAAAGTGAGCAAGGGACTCATGTCTGAGCATACCCTGCCACACTTATGGTGGCCAAAAGCGGTACAAAAGGGGGTGGTAATGGACGGAGCATCTGAACCAATCAAACACTCACACCCAGTCAAAAGATCTGGGTTTAATCCATCACCGTTCTTTAGCCCACTCTGCCACCCCAGTTCAGACATGGCTATATGCAAATCAGTCTGACCCTGTGCCTCATGGGAACAGTCCAGCCCGAACTGCCAAGCCATGCCTTCCCTGGACCGGAAACAAGCTTCCGAGGA
Organism: Lissotriton vulgaris; assembly: GCF_964263255.1. Lineage (NCBI taxonomy): Eukaryota > Metazoa > Chordata > Amphibia > Caudata > Salamandridae > Lissotriton > Lissotriton vulgaris. Next base: position 855,913,282 of record NC_141697.1, on the reverse strand, counting down.
CCGGTTTCTGGCATTCCAGCCGTGTTCAGCCCGGCTTGCTTGAATCCAGTGGCAAAGTGAGCAAGGGACTCACGTCTGAGCATACCCTGCCACACTTAATGCGGCCAAAAGCGGTACAAAAGGGGGTGGTAATGGACGGAGCATCTGAACCAATCAAACACTCACACCCAGTCAAAAGATCTGGGTTTAATCCATCACCGTTCTTTAGCCCACTCTGCCACCCCAGTTCAGACATGGCTATATGCAAATCAGTCTGACCCTGTGCCTCATGGGAAGAGTCCAGCCCGAACTGCCAAGCCATGCCTTCCCTGGACCGGAAACAAGCTTCCGAGGACCGGTTTCTGGCATTCCAGCCGTCTTCAGCCCGGCTTGCTTGAATCCAGTGGCAAAGTGAGCGAGGGACTCACGTCTGAGCATACCCTGCCACACTTATGGTGGTCAAAAGCGGTACAAAAGGGGGTGGTAATGGACGGAACATCTGAACCAATCAAACACTCACACCCAGTCAAAAGTTCTGGGTTTAATCCATCACCGTTCTTTAGCCCACTCTGCCACCCCAGTTCAGACATGGCTATATGCAAATCAGTCTGACCCTGTGCCTCATGGGAACAGTCCAGCCCGAACTGCCAAGCCATGCCTTCCCTGGACCGGAAACAAGCTTCCGAGGACCGGTTTCTGGCATTCCAGCCGTCTTCAGCCCGGCTTGCTTGAATCCAGTGGCAAAGTGAGCAAGGGACTCACGTCTGAGCATACCCTGCCACACTTATGGTGGCCAAAAGCGGTACAAAAGGGGGTGGTAATGGACGGAGCATCTGAACCAATCAAACACTCACACCCAGTCAAAAGTTCTGGGTTTAATCAATCACCGTTCTTTAGCCCACTCTGCCACCCCAGTTCAGACATGGCTACATGCAAATCAGTCTGACCCTGTGCCTCATGGGAACAGTCCAGCCCGAACTGCCAAGCCATGCCTTCCCTAGACCGGAACCAAGCTTCCGAGGACCGGTTTCTGGCATTCCAGCCGTCTTCAGCCCGGCGTGCTTGAATCCAGTGGCAAAGTGAGCAAGGGACTCACGTCTGAGCATACCCTGCCACACTTATGGTGGCCAAAAGCGGTACAAAAGGGGGTGGTAATGGACGGAGCATCTGAACCAATCAAACACTCACACCCAGTCAAAAGATCTGGGTTTAATCCATCACCGTTCTTTAGCCCACTCTGCCACCCCAGTTCAGACATGGCTATATGCAAATCAGTCTGACCCTGTGCCTCATGGGAACAGTCCAGCCCGAACTGCCAAGCCATGCCTTCCCTGGACCGGAAACAAGCTTCCGAGGACCGGTTTCTGGCATTCCAGCCGTGTTCAGCCCGGCTTGCTTGAATCCAGTGGCAAAGTGAGCAAGGGACTCACGTCTGAGCATACCCTGCCACACTTAATGCGGCCAAAAGCGGTACAAAAGGGGGTGGTAATGGACGGAGCATCTGAACCAATCAAACACTCACACCCAGTCAAAAGATCTGGGTTTAATCCATCACCGTTCTTTAGCCCACTCTGCCACCCCAGTTCAGACATGGCTATATGCAAATCAGTCTGACCCTGTGCCTCATGGGAAGAGTCCAGCCCGAACTGCCAAGCCATGCCTTCCCTGGACCGGAAACAAGCTTCCGAGGACCGGTTTCTGGCATTCCAGCCGTCTTCAGCCCGGCTTGCTTGAATCCAGTGGCAAAGTGAGCGAGGGACTCACGTCTGAGCATACCCTGCCACACTTATGGTGGCCAAAAGCGGTACAAAAGGGGGTGGTAATGGACGGAACATCTGAACCAATCAAACACTCACACCCAGTCAAAAGTTCTGGGTTTAATCCATCACCGTTCTTTAGCCCACTCTGCCACCCCAGTTCAGACATGGCTATATGCAAATCAGTCTGACCCTGTGCCTCATGGGAACAGTCCAGCCCGAACTGCCAAGCCATGCCTTCCCTGGACCGGAAACAAGCTTCCGAGGACCGGTTTCTGGCATTCCAGCCGTCTTCAGCCCGGCTTGCTTGAATCCAGTGGCAAAGTGAGCAAGGGACTCACGTCTGAGCATACCCTGCCACACTTATGGTGGCCAAAAGCGGTACAAAAGGGGGTGGTAATGGACGGAGCATCTGAACCAATCAAACACTCACACCCAGTCAAAAGTTCTGGGTTTAATCAATCACCGTTCTTTAGCCCACTCTGCCACCCCAGTTCAGACATGGCTACATGCAAATCAGTCTGACCCTGTGCCTCATGGGAACAGTCCAGCCCGAACTGCCAAGCCATGCCTTCCCTAGACCGGAACCAAGCTTCCGAGGACCGGTTTCTGGCATTCCAGCCGTCTTCAGCCCGGCGTGCTTGAATCCAGTGGCAAAGTGAGCAAGGGACTCACGTCTGAGCATACCCTGCCACACTTATGGTGGCCAAAAGCGGTACAAAAGGGGGTGGTAATGGACGGAGCATCTGAACCAATCAAACACTCACACTCAGTCAAAAGATCTGGGTTTAATCCATCACCGTTCTTTAGCCCACTCTGCCACCCCAGTTCAGACATGGCTATATGCAAATCAGTCTGACCCTGTGCCTCATGGGAACAGTCCAGCCCGAACTGCCAAGCCATGCCTTCCCTGGACCGGAAACAAGCTTCCGAGGACCGGTTTCTGGCATTCCAGCCGTGTTCAGCCCGGCTTGCTTGAATCCAGTGGCAAAGTGAGCAAGGGACTCACGTCTGAGCATACCCTGCCACACTTATGGCGACCAAAAGCGGTACAAAAGGTGGTGGTAATGGAGGGAGCATCTGAACCAATCAAACACTCACACCCAGTCAAAAGTTCTGGGTTTAATCCATCACCGTTCTTTAGCCCACTCTGCCACCCACGTTCAGACATGGCTATATGCAAATCAGTCTGACCCTGTGCCTCATGGGAACAGTCCAGCCCGAACTGCCAAGCCATGCCTTCCCTGGACCGGAAACAAGCTTCCGAGGACCGGTTTCCGGCATTCCAGACGTCTTCAGCCCGGCTTGCTTGAATCCAGTCGCAAAGTGAGCAAGGGACTCACGTCTGAGCATACCCTGCCACACTTATGGCGGCCAAAAGCGGTACAAAAGGGGGTGGTAATGGACGGAGCATATGAACCAATCAAACACTCACACCCAGTCAAAAGTTTTGGGTTTAATCCATCACCGTTCTTTAACCCACTCTGCCACCCCAGTTCAGACATGGCTATATGCAAATCAGTCTGACCCTGTGCCTCATGGGAACAGTCCAGCCGGAACTGCCAAGCCATGCCTTCCCTGGACCGGAAACAAGCTTCCGAGGACCGGTTTCCGGCATTCCAGCCGTCTTCAGCCCGGCTTGCTTGAATCCAGTGGCAAAGTGTGCAAGGGACTCATGTCTGAGCATACCCTGCCACACTTATGGTGGCCAAAAGCGGTACAAAAGGGGGTGGTAATGGACGGAGCATCTGAACCAATCAAACACTCACACCCAGTCAAAAGATCTGGGTTTAATCCATCACCGTTCTTTAGCCCACTCTGCCACCCCAGTTCAGACATGGCTATATTCAAATCAGTCTGACCCTGTGCCTCATGGGAACAGTCCAGCCCGAACTGCCAAGCCATGCCTTCCCTGGACCGGAAACAAGCTTCCGAGGACCGGTTTCTGGCATTCCAGCCGTGTTCAGCCCGGCTTGCTTGAATCCAGTGGCAAAGTGAGCAAGGGACTCACGTCTGAGCATACCCTGCCACACTTAATGCGGCCAAAAGCGGTACAAAAGGGGGTGGTAATGGACGGAGCATCTGAACCAATCAAACACTCACACCCAGTCAAAAGTTCTGGGTTTAATCCATCACCGTTCTTTAGCCCACTCTGCCACCCCAGTTCAGACATGGCTATATGCAAATCAGTCTGACCCTGTGCCTCATGGGAACAGTCCAGCCCGAACTCCCAAGCCATGCCTTCCCTGGACCGGAAACAAGCTTCCGAGGACCGGTTTCTGGCATTCCAGCCGTCTTCAGCCCGGCTTGCTTGAATCCAGTGGCAAAGTGAGCAAGGGACTCACGTCTGAGCATACCCTGCCACACTTATGGTGGCCAAAAGTGGTACAAAAGGGGGTGGTAATGGACGGAGCATCTGAACCAATCAAACACTCACACCCAGTCAAAAGTTCTGGGTTTAATCAATCACCGTTCTTTAGCCCACTCTGCCACCCCAGTTCAGACATGGCTATATGCAAATCAGTCTGACCCTGTGCCTCATGGTAACAGTCCAGCCCGAACTGCCAAGCCATGCCTTCCCTAGACCGGAACCAAGCTTCCGAGGACCGGTTTCTGGCATTCCAGCCGTCTTCAGCCCGGCTTGCTTGAATCCAGTGGCAAAGTAAGCAAGGGACTCACGTCTGAGCATACCCTGCCACACTTATGGTGGCCAAAAGCGGTACAAAAGGGGGTGGTAATGGACGGAGCATCTGAACCAATCAAACACTCACACCCAGTCAAAAGATCTGGGTTTAATCCATCACCGTTCTTTAGCCCACTCTGCCACCCCAGTTCAGACATGGCTATATGCAAAGCAGTCTGACCCTGTGCCTCATGGGAACAGTCCAGCCCGAACTGCCAAGCCATGCCTTCCCTGGACCGGAAACAAGCTTCCGAGGACCGGTTTCTGGCATTCCATCCGTGTTCAGCCCGGCTTGCTTGAATCCAGTGGCAAAGTGAGCAAGGGACTCACGTCTGAGCATACCCTGCCACACTTATGGCGGCCAAAAGCAGTACAAAAGGGGGTGGTAAAGGACGGAGCATATGAACCAATCAAACACTCACACCCAGTCAAAAGTTCTGGGTTTAATCCATCACCGTTCTTTAGCCCACTCTGCCACCCCAGTTCAGACATGGCTATATGCAAATCAGTCTGACCCTGTGCCTCATGGGAACAGTCCAGCCCGAACTGCCAAGCCATGCCTTCCCTGGACCGGAAACAAGCTTCCGAGGACCGGTTTCTGGCATTCCAGCCGTCTTCAGCCCGGCTTGCTTGAATCCAGTGGCAAAGTGAGCAAGGGACTCACGTCTGAACATACCCTGCCACACTTATGGCGGCCAAAAGCGGTACAAAAGGGGGTGGTAATGGACGGAGCATCTGAACCAATCAAACACTCACACCCAGTCAAAAGATCTGGGTTTAATCCATCACCGTTCTTTAGCCCACTCTGCCACCCCAGTTCAGACATGGCTATATGCAAATCAGTCTGACCCTGTGCCTCATGGGAACAGTCCAGCCGGAACTGCCAAGCCATGCCTTCCCTGGACCGGAAACAAGCTTCCGAGGACCGGTTTCCGGCATTCCAGCCGTCTTCAGCCCGGCTTGCTTGAATCCAGTGGCAAAGTGAGCAAGGGACTCATGTCTGAGCATACCCTGCCACACTTATGGTGGCCAAAAGCGGTACAAAAGGGGGTGGTAATGGACGGAGCATCTGAACCAATCAAACACTCACACCCAGTCAAAAGATCTGGGTTTAATCCATCACCGTTCTTTAGCCCACTCTGCCACCCCAGTTCAGACATGGCTATATGCAAATCAGTCTGACCCTGTGCCTCATGGGAACAGTCCAGCCCGAACTGCCAAGCCATGCCTTCCCTGGACCGGAAACAAGCTTCCGAGGACCGGTTTCTGGCATTCCAGCCGTGTTCAGCCCGGCTTGCTTGAATCCAGTGGCAAAGTGAGCAAGGGACTCACGTCTGAGCATACCCTGCCACACTTAATGCGGCCAAAAGCGGTACAAAAGGGGGTGGTAATGGACGGAGCATCTGAACCAATCAAACACTCACACCCAGTCAAAAGATCTGGGTTTAATCCATCACCGTTCTTTAGCCCACTCTGCCACCCCAGTTCAGACATGGCTATATGCAAATCAGTCTGACCCTGTGCCTCATGGGAAGAGTCCAGCCCGAACTGCCAAGCCATGCCTTCCCTGGACCGGAAACAAGCTTCCGAGGACCGGTTTCTGGCATTCCAGCCGTCTTCAGCCCAGCTTGCTTGAATCCAGTGGCAAAGTGAGCGAGGGACTCACGTCTGAGCATACCCTGCCACACTTATGGTGGCCAAAAGCGGTACAAAAGGGGGTGGTAATGGACGGAACATCTGAACCAATCAAACACTCACACCCAGTCAAAAGTTCTGGGTTTAATCCATCACCGTTCTTTAGCCCACTCTGCCACCCCAGTTCAGACATGGCTATATGCAAATCAGTCTGACCCTGTGCCTCATGGGAACAGTCCAGCTGGAACTGCCAAGCCATGCCTTCCCTGGACCGGAAACAAGCTTCCGAGGACCGGTTTCTGGCATTCCAGCCGTCTTCAGCCCGGCTTGCTTGAATCCAGTGGCAAAGTGAGCGAGGGACTCACGTCTGAGCATACCCTGCCACACTTATGGTGGCCAAAAGCGGTACAAAAGGGGGTGGTAATGGACGGAACATCTGAACCAATCAAACACTCACACCCAGTCAAAAGTTCTGGGTTTAATCCATCACCGTTCTTTAGCCCACTCTGCCACCCCAGTTCAGACATGGCTATATGCAAATCAGTCTGACCCTGTGCCTCATGGGAACAGTCCAGCCCGAACTCCCAAGCCATGCCTTCCCTGGACCGGAAACAAGCTTCCGAGGACCGGTTTCTGGCATTCCAGCCGTCTTCAGCCCGGCTTGCTTGAATCCAGTGGCAAAGTGAGCAAGGGACTCACGTCTGAGCATACCCTGCCACACTTATGGTGGCCAAAAGTGGTACAAAAGGGGGTGGTAATGGACGGAGCATCTGAACCAATCAAACACTCACACCCAGTCAAAAGTTCTGGGTTTAATCAATCACCGTTCTTTAGCCCACTCTGCCACCCCAGTTCAGACATGGCTATATGCAAATCAGTCTGACCCTGTGCCTCATGGTAACAGTCCAGCCCGAACTGCCAAGCCATGCCTTCCCTAGACCGGAACCAAGCTTCCGAGGACCGGTTTCTGGCATTCCAGCCGTCTTCAGCCCGGCTTGCTTGAATCCAGTGGCAAAGTAAGCAAGGGACTCACGTCTGAGCATACCCTGCCACACTTATGGTGGCCAAAAGCGGTACAAAAGGGGGTGGTAATGGACGGAGCATCTGAACCAATCAAACACTCACACCCAGTCAAAAGATCTGGGTTTAATCCATCACCGTTCTTTAGCCCACTCTGCCACCCCAGTTCAGACATGGCTATATGCAAAGCAGTCTGACCCTGTGCCTCATGGGAACAGTCCAGCCCGAACTGCCAAGCCATGCCTTCCCTGGACCGGAAACAAGCTTCCGAGGACCGGTTTCTGGCATTCCATCCGTGTTCAGCCCGGCTTGCTTGAATCCAGTGGCAAAGTGAGCAAGGAACTCACGTCTGAGCATACCCTGCCACACTTATGGCGGCCAAAAGCAGTACAAAAGGGGGTGGTAAAGGACGGAGCATATGAACCAATCAAACACTCACACCCAGTCAAAAGTTCTGGGTTTAATCCATCACCGTTCTTTAGCCCACTCTGCCACCCCAGTTCAGACATGGCTATATGCAAATCAGTCTGACCCTGTGCCTCATGGGAACAGTCCAGCCCGAACTGCCAAGCCATGCCTTCCCTGGACCGGAAACAAGCTTCCGAGGACCGGTTTCTGGCATTCCAGCCGTCTTCAGCCCGGCTTGCTTGAATCCAGTGGCAAAGTGAGCAAGGGACTCACGTCTGAACATACCCTGCCACACTTATGGCGGACAAAAGCGGTACAAAAGGGGGTGGTAATGGACGGAGCATCTGAACCAATCAAACACTCACACCCAGTCAAAAGATCTGGGTTTAATCCATCACCGTTCTTTAGCCCACTCTGCCACCCCAGTTCAGACATGGCTATATGCAAATCAGTCTGACCCTGTGCCTCATGGGAACAGTCCAGCCGGAACTGCCAAGCCATGCCTTCCCTGGACCGGAAACAAGCTTCCGAGGACCGGTTTCCGGCATTCCAGCCGTCTTCAGCCCGGCTTGCTTGAATCCAGTGGCAAAGTGAGCAAGGGACTCATGTCTGAGCATACCCTGCCACACTTATGGTGGCCAAAAGCGGTACAAAAGGGGGTGGTAATGGACGGAGCATCTGAACCAATCAAACACTCACACCCAGTCAAAAGATCTGGGTTTAATCCATCACCGTTCTTTAGCCCACTCTGCCACCCCAGTTCAGACATGGCTATATGCAAATCAGTCTGACCCTGTGCCTCATGGGAACAGTCCAGCCCGAACTGCCAAGCCATGCCTTCCCTGGACCGGAAACAAGCTTCCGAGGACCGGTTTCTGGCATTCCAGCCGTGTTCAGCCCGGCTTGCTTGAATCCAGTGGCAAAGTGAGCAAGGGACTCACGTCTGAGCATACCCTGCCACACTTAATGCGGCCAAAAGCGGTACAAAAGGGGGTGGTAATGGACGGAGCATCTGAACCAATCAAACACTCACACCCAGTCAAAAGATCTGGGTTTAATCCATCACCGTTCTTTAGCCCACTCTGCCACCCCAGTTCAGACATGGCTATATGCAAATCAGTCTGACCCTGTGCCTCATGGGAAGAGTCCAGCCCGAACTGCCAAGCCATGCCTTCCCTGGACCGGAAACAAGCTTCCGAGGACCGGTTTCTGGCATTCCAGCCGTCTTCAGCCCGGCTTGCTTGAATCCAGTGGCAAAGTGAGCGAGGGACTCACGTCTGAGCATACCCTGCCACACTTATGGTGGCCAAAAGCGGTACAAAAGGGGGTGGTAATGGACGGAACATCTGAACCAATCAAACACTCACACCCAGTCAAAAGTTCTGGGTTTAATCCATCACCGTTCTTTAGCCCACTCTGCCACCCCAGTTCAGACATGGCTATATGCAAATCAGTCTGACCCTTTGCCTCATGGGAACAGTCCAGCCCGAACTGCCAAGCCATGCCTTCCCTGGACCGGAAACAAGCTTCCGAGGACCGGTTTCTGGCATTCCAGCCGTCTTCAGCCCGGCTTGCTTGAATCCAGTGGCAAAGTGAGCAAGGGACTCACGTCTGAGCATACCCTGCCACACTTATGGTGGCCAAAAGCGGTACAAAAGGGGGTGGTAATGGACGGAGCATCTGAACCAATCAAACACTCACACCCAGTCAAAAGTTCTGGGTTTAATCAATCACCGTTCTTTAGCCCACTCTGCCACCCCAGTTCAGACATGGCTACATGCAAATCAGTCTGACCCTGTGCCTCATGGGAACAGTCCAGCCCGAACTGCCAAGCCATGCCTTCCCTAGACCGGAACCAAGCTTCCGAGGACCGGTTTCTGGCATTCCAGCCGTCTTCAGCCCGGCGTGCTTGAATCCAGTGGCAAAGTGAGCAAGGGACTCACGTCTGAGCATACCCTGCCACACTTATGGTGGCCAAAAGCGGTACAAAAGGGGGTGGTAATGGACGGAGCATCTGAACCAATCAAACACTCACACTCAGTCAAAAGATCTGGGTTTAATCCATCACCGTTCTTTAGCCCACTCTGCCACCCCAGTTCAGACATGGCTATATGCAAATCAGTCTGACCCTGTGCCTCATGGGAACAGTCCAGCCCGAACTGCCAAGCCATGCCTTCCCTGGACCGGAAACAAGCTTCCGAGGACCGGTTTCTGGCATTCCAGCCGTGTTCAGCCCGGCTTGCTTGAATCCAGTGGCAAAGTGAGCAAGGGACTCACGTCTGAGCATACCCTGCCACACTTATGGCGACCAAAAGCGGTACAAAAGGTGGTGGTAATGGAGGGAGCATCTGAACCAATCAAACACTCACACCCAGTCAAAAGTTCTGGGTTTAATCCATCACCGTTCTTTAGCCCACTCTGCCACCCACGTTCAGACATGGCTATATGCAAATCAGTCTGACCCTGTGCCTCATGGGAACAGTCCAGCCCGAACTGCCAAGCCATGCCTTCCCTGGACCGGAAACAAGCTTCCGAGGACCGGTTTCCGGCATTCCAGACGTCTTCAGCCCGGCTTGCTTGAATCCAGTCGCAAAGTGAGCAAGGGACTCACGTCTGAGCATACCCTGCCACACTTATGGCGGCCAAAAGCGGTACAAAAGGGGGTGGTAATGGACGGAGCATATGAACCAATCAAACACTCACACCCAGTCAAAAGTTTTGGGTTTAATCCATCACCGTTCTTTAACCCACTCTGCCACCCCAGTTCAGACATGGCTATATGCAAATCAGTCTGACCCTGTGCCTCATGGGAACAGTCCAGCCGGAACTGCCAAGCCATGCCTTCCCTGGACCGGAAACAAGCTTCCGAGGACCGGTTTCCGGCATTCCAGCCGTCTTCAGCCCGGCTTGCTTGAATCCAGTGGCAAAGAGTGCAAGGGACTCATGTCTGAGCATACCCTGCCACACTTATGGTGGCCAAAAGCGGTACAAAAGGGGGTGGTAATGGACGGAGCATCTGAACCAATCAAACACTCACACCCAGTCAAAAGATCTGGGTTTAATCCATCACCGTTCTTTAGCCCACTCTGCCACCCCAGTTCAGACATGGCTATATTCAAATCAGTCTGACCCTGTGCCTCATGGGAACAGTCCAGCCCGAACTGCCAAGCCATGCCTTCCCTGGACCGGAAACAAGCTTCCGAGGACCGGTTTCTGGCATTCCAGCCGTGTTCAGCCCGGCTTGCTTGAATCCAGTGGCAAAGTGAGCAAGGGACTCACGTCTGAGCATACCCTGCCACACTTAATGCGGCCAAAAGCGGTACAAAAGGGGGTGGTAATGGACGGAGCATCTGAACCAATCAAACACTCACACCCAGTCAAAAGATCTGGGTTTAATCCATCACTGTTCTTTAGCCCACTCTGCCACCCCAGTTCAGACATGGCTATATGCAAATCAGTCTGACCCTGTGCCTCATGGGAACAGTCTAGCCCGAACTGCCAAGCCATGCCTTCCCTGGACCGGAAACAAGCTTCCGAGGACCGGTTTCTGGCATTCCAGCCGTCTTCAGCCCGGCTTGCTTGAATCCAGTCGCAAAGTGAGCAAGGGACTCACGTCTGAGCATACCCTGCCACACTTATGGCGGCCAAAAGCGGTACAAAAGGGGGTGGTAATGGACGGAGCATATGAACCAATCAAACACTCACACCCAGTCAAAAGTTCTGGGTTTAATCCATCACTGTTCTTTAGCCCACTCTGCCACCCCAGTTCAGACATGGCTATATGCAAATCAGTCTGACCCTGTGCCTCATGGGAACAGTCCAGCCCGAACTGCCAAGCCATGCCTTCCCTGGACCGGAAACAAGCTTCCGAGGACCGGTTTCTTGCATTCCAGCCGTGTTCAGCCCGGCTTGCTTGAATCCAGTGGCAAAGTGAGCAAGGGACTCACGTCTGAGCATACCCTGCCACACTTAATGCGGCCAAAAGCGGTACAAAAGGGGGTGGTAATGGACGGAGCATCTGAACCAATCAAACACTCACACCCAGTCAAAAGATCTGGGTTTAATCCATCACTGTTCTTTAGCCCACTCTGCCACCCCAGTTCAGACATGGCTATATGCAAATCAGTCTGACCCTGTGCCTCATGGGAACAGTCCAGCCCGAACTGCCAAGCCATGCCTTCCCTGGACCGGAAACAAGCTTCCAAGGACCGGTTTCTGGCAATCCAGCCGTCTTCAGCCAGGCTTGCTTGAATCTAGTAGCGAAGTGAGCAAGGGACTCACGTCTGAGCATACCCTGCCACACTTATGGCGGCCAAAAGCGGTACAAAAGGGGGTGGTAATGGACAGAGCATCTGAACCAATCAAACACTCACACCCAGTCAAAAGATCTGGGTTTAATCCAACACCGTTCTTTAGCCCACTCTGCCACCCCAGTTCAGACATGGCTATATGCAAATCAGTCTGACCCTGTGCCTCATGGGAACAGTCCAGCCCGAACTGCCAAGCCATGCCTTCCCTGGACCGGAAACAAGCTTCCGAGGACCGGTTTCTGGCATTCCAGCCGTCTTCAGCCCGGCTTGCTTGAATCCAGTGGCAAAGTGAGCAAGGGACTCACGTCTGAGCATACCCTTCCACACTTATGGCGGCCAAAAGCGGTACAAAAGGGGGTGGTAATGGACGGAGCATCTGAACCAATCAAACACTCACACCCAGTCAAAAGATCTGGGTTTAATCCATCACCGTTCTTTAGCCCACTCTGCCACCCCAGTTCAGACATGGCTATATGCAAATCAGTCTGACCCTGTGCCTCATGGGAACAGTCCAGCCCGAACTGCCAAGCCATGCCTTCCCTGGACCGGAAACAAGCTTCCGAGGACCGGTTTCTGGCATTCCAGCCGTGTTCAGCCCGGCTTGCTTGAATCCAGTGGCAAAGTGAGCAAGGGACTCACGTCTGAGCATACCCTGCCACACTTAATGCGGCCAAAAGCGGTACAAAAGGGGGTGGTAATGGACGGAGCATCTGAACCAATCAAACACTCACACCCAGTCAAAAGATCTGGGTTTAATCCATCACTGTTCTTTAGCCCACTCTGCCACCCCAGTTCAGACATGGCTATATGCAAATCAGTCTGACCCTGTGCCTCATGGGAACAGTCCAGCCCGAACTGCCAAGCCATGCCTTCCCTGGACCGGAAACAATCTTCCAAGGACCGGTTTCTGGCAATCCAGCCATCTTCAGCCAGGCTTGCTTGAATCCAGTAGCAAAGTGAGCAAGGGACTCACGTCTGAGCATACCCTGCCACACTTATGGCGGCCAAAAGCGGTACAAAAGGGGGTGGTAATGGACAGAGCATCTGAACCAATCAAACACTCACACCCAGTCAAAAGATCTGGGTTTAATCCAACACCGTTCTTTAGCCCACTCTGCCACCCCAGTTCAGACATGGCTATATGCAAATCAGTCTGACCCTGTGCCTCATGGGAACAGTCCAGCCCGAACTGCCAAGCCATGCCTTCCCTGGACCGGAAACAAGCTTCCGAGGACCGGTTTCTGGCATTCCAGCCATCTTCAGCCCGGCTTGCTTGAATCCAGTGGCAAAGTGAGCAAGGGACTCACATCTGAGCATACCCTTCCACACTTATGGCGGCCAAAAGCGGTACAAAAGGGGGTGGTAATGGACGGAGCATCTGAACCACTCAAACACTCACACCCAGTCAAAAGATCTGGGTTTAATCTATCACCGTTCTTTAGCCCACCCTTCCACCCCAGTTCAGACATGGCTATATGCAAATCAGTCTGACCCTGTGCCTCATGGGAACAGTCCAGCCCAAACTGCCAAGCCATGCATTCCCTGGACCGGAAACAAGCTTCCGAGGACCGGTTTATGGCATTCCAGCTGTCTTCAGCCCGGCTTGCTTGAATCCAGTGGCAAAGTGAGCAAGGGACTCACGTCTGAGCATACCCTGCCACACTTATGGTGGCCAAAAGCGGTACAAAAGGGGGTGGTAATGGACGGAGCATCTGAACCAATCAAACACTCACACCCAGTCAAAAGATCTGGGTTTAATCCATCACGGTTCTTTAGCCCACTCTGCCACCCCAGTTCAGACATGGCTATATGCAAATCAGTCTGACCCTGTGCCTCATGGGAACAGTCCAGCCCGAACTGCCAAGCCATGCCTTCCCTGGACCAGAAACAAGCTTCCGAGGACCGGTTTCTGGCATTCCAGCCATCTTCAGCCCGGCTTGCTTGAATCCAGTGGCAAAGTGAGCAAGGGACTCATGTCTGAGCATACCCTGCCACACTTATGGCAGCCAAAAGCGGTACAAAAGGGGGTGGTAATGGAGTCCCAGGCACTCCACACCACTGGAGTCAAGCTATCCAGGCTGAATGAAGGCTGATAGCCAGAAACCGGTCCTTGGATGCTTGATTCCGGTCTGGGAAGGACATGGCTTGGTAGTTCGGACTGGACTGTTCCCATGAGGCACAGGGTCAGAGCTGATTTGCATATAGCCAGTGTCTAACCCAGGGTGGTGTGGAGTGCAAAAAACGATGGATTTAGGCCCAGATCCTTGTACTGGGTTGAATGTATGACACTGTTCTACATTCTGTCCATCAACTGTGTTTTTTGCAATTTTCACCCCGAATGGGCTGGGTATACTCAGACGTGAGTCCCAGGCTCTCCACACCACTGGAGTCAAGCTATCCAGGCTGAATGAAGGCTGATATCCAGAAACCGGTCCTTGGATGCTTGATTCCGGTCTGGGAAAGACATGGCTTAGTAGTTCGGACTGGACTGTTCCCATGAGGCACAGGGTCAGAGCTGATTTGCATATAGCCAGTGTCTAACCCAGGGTGGTGTGGAGTGCAAAAGAACGATGGATTTAGGCCCAGATCCTTGTATTGGGTTGAATGTATGACATTGTTCTACATTCTGTCCATCAACTGTGTTTTTTGCAATTTTCACCCCGAGTGGGCTGGGTATACTCAGACGTGAGTCCCAGGCTCTCCACACCACTGGAGTCAAGCTATCCAGGCTGAATGAAGACTGATAGCCAGAAACCGGTCCTTGGATGCTTGATTCCGGTCTGGGAAAGACATGGCTTGGTAGTTCGGACTGGACTGTTCCCATGAGGCACAGGGTCAGAGCTGATTTGCATATAGCCAGTGTCTAACCCAGGGTGGTGTGGAGTGCAAGAAAACGATGGATTTAGGCCCAGATCCTTGTACTGGGTTGAATGTATGACATTGTTCTACATTCTGTCCATCAACTGTGTTTTTTGCAATTTTCACCCCGAGTGGGCTGGGTATACTCAGACGTGAGTCCCAGGCTCTCCCCACCACTGGAGTCAAGCTATCCAGACTGAATGAAGGCTGATAGCCAGAAACCGGTCCTTGGATGCTTGATTCCGGTCTGGGAAAGACATGGCTTGGTAGTTCGGACTGGACTGTTCCTATGAGGCACAGGGTCAGAGCTGATTTGCATATAGCCAGTGTCTAATCCAGGGTGGTGTGGAGTGCAAAAAAACGATGGATTTAGGCCCAGATCCTTGTACTGGGTTGAATGTATGACATTGTTCTACATTCTGTCCATCAACTGTGTTTTTTGCAATTTTCACCCCGAGTGGCTGGGTATACTCAGACGTGAGTCCCAGGCTCTCCACACCACTGGAGTCAAGCTATCCAGGCTGAATGAAGGCTGATAGCCAGAAACCGGTCCTTGGATACTTGATTCCGGTCTGGGAAAGACATGGCTTGGTAGTTCGGACTGGACTGTTCCCATGAGACACAGGGTCAGAGCTGATTTGCATATAGCCAGTGTCTAACCCAGGGTGGTGTGGAGTGCAAAAAAACTATGGATTTAGGCCCAGATCCTTGTACTGGGTTGAATGTATGACATTGTTCTACATTCTGTCCATCAACTGTGTTTTTTGCAATTTTCACCCCGAGTGGGCTGGGTATACTCAGACGTGAGTCCCAGGCTCTCCACACCACTGGAGTCAAGCTATCCAGGCTGAATGAAGGCTGATAGCCAGAAACCGGTCCTTGGATGCTTGATTCCGGTCTGGGAAAGACATGGCTTGGTAGTTCGGACTGGACTGTTCCCATGAGGCACAGGGTCAGAACTGATTTGCATATAGCCAGTGTCTAACCCAGGGTGGTGTGGAGTGCAAAAAAACGATGGATTTAGGCCCAGATCCTTGTACTGGGTTGAATGTATGACATTGTTCTACATTCTGTCCATCAACTGTGTTTTTTGCAATTTTCACCCCGAGTGGGCTGGGTATACTCAGACGTGAGTCCCAGGCTCTCCACACCACTGGAGTCAAGCTATCCAGGCTGAATGAAGGCTGATAGCCAGAAACCGGTCCTTGGATGCTTGATTCCGGCCTGGGAAAGACATGGCTTGGTAGTTCGGACTGGACTGTTCCCATGAGGCACAGGGTCAGAGCTGATTTGCATATAGCCAGTGTCTAACCCAGGGTGGTGTGGAATGGAGTGCAAAAAAACGATGGATTTAGGCCCAGATCCTTGTACTGGATTGAATGTATGACATTGTTCTACATTCTGTCCATCAACTGTGTTTTTTGCAATTTTCACCCCGAGTGGGCTGGGTATACTCAGACGTGAGTCCCAGGCTCTCCACACCACTGGAGTCAAGCTATCCAGGCTGAATGAAGGCTGATAGCCAGAAACCGGTCCTTGGATGCTTGATTCCGGTCTGGGAAAGACATGGCTTGGTAGTTCGGACTGGACTGTTCCCATGAGGCACAGGGTCAGAGCTGATTTGCATATAGCCAGTGTCTAACCCAGGGTGGTGTGGAGTGCAAAAAAACGATGGATTTAGGCCCAGATCCTTGTACTGGGTTGAATGTATGACATTGTTCTACATTCTGTCCATTAACTGTGTTTTTTGCAACCATCCTCATTGTCAGGCTGCCTATATTCCCCAACACTAGTGCTAGCCAGTGGGGTAGTATTAGTGGTTCCTCCGGCTCCTGTTTTATTTTGTGTGTTCCTACTATCTGAAGAGATGGTTTTCCCTCTGCAAGTATCATCCCAACCATTGTTTCCAAGTAATTTGCTCATTTGCTCAACCTTGGTCTCCATCTGCCTCAGGCTCAGTCTCATACACTTCCATTTTTTCCAACCTCTGTTTGAGAACATTTTCCATAGAGATTTTAATACTGGTCTCAAGATTCGCTGCCATCTCTTCAATCCAATTTTCATATGATGGTTGGCCAAACTCTGTTTGTGTGCTGGCTGATTTCATTTGTGGTATTTCACTTGCCAGCTCACTAGCTACATCCTTAGTTTCAGTCACCTCCACTGTGTTCCTACTTTTGGTGTTATGTGGGGTGGATTTGGCTTCTTTGGCAACCCAAGATCTCGACCCTTGTTTTCCAAAGCTGGCCTTTGTTTACGTAGCCTAGATACTAAGGCAGGGCTGGTTACGCGATTTAATAATTCCTGTGTATCAGTTGGGAATAAGATGGGAGTAGTAGATAACCGTGAGGCGTTGGTAGTAATAACTATAGGGCTTAATGGTACTATACAAGATTGATCTATATGGGATAGTGGTTGGTCCATAATCGGATCACTAGAATCACAGGATTCTCTGGTTCTAACTATTCCTGTATTTGGTGTTATTGAGTCGGTTTTACCTGGCCCGAGTCTTCTATCTCTATACTTGTTTGAGCTAATGCTTGTGGGACTGTTACGGGTGATTTGGCTTTCCTTATTGCTCCTAAGGATGATCTTTTAGCAGTAATCCCCAGGGATAATCGCTTTTCTGTTAGAATGATCTCATGCTCAAGGACCGTTTCTGCCCTTTTCAAAAAAGTGTCCAAAGTCCCAACCACACTGGCTCCCACACGTGTCCCTTTTTTTTGCCTTGTAGTCATGTTAGTCACCAGTATTATTACTAATTTACAGAGTCACTAACCAAATTCCTTTTTAGGTATCTCAGTCACTAGTCACTCTGATGGATATAGAGATGAAAGGGGTGTGGCCTTGCCCGGCCTCTTCTGGCCCCTGATGGCCACAGATGGCCCGCCCTTTGCCCGGGCTTAGCCCGGCGTCACCCGCGTGCGTCCCACGACGCAGAGGGAGTTCCGTTCCTTTGAGCGCCTCCGGGCGCGGAAGTGGTCGTAGGTGGGCGGGGTGATGCCGCTAGGGATTCTGGGGGCTGTAGTCCCTCCCTCGGTGGCCACGTAGATGTGAAAGGCGGCAGCGGGGGAGACCAACAACAAACAGCCCACAGCACTGGCGGTGTCGCTAGCAGCGAGCAAGGGATGGCATCACTCTCCTCTCAGCACGAGGTAAGGTAGTTTGGCCCCAAAAAGCAAAGTTGAACAGAGCTCCCACTCCACCGAGGGAGCTCTGTTCCTTTGAGCGCCTCCGGGCACTGAAGTGGTCGTAGGTGGGCGGGGCGATGCCGCTAGGGATTCTGGGGGCTGTAGGCCCCCCCTCAGCGACCGCGTAGATGTGCAAGGTGGCGGCGGGGGAGACCAACAACAAACATCCCACAGCACTGGCGGCGGCGCTAGCAGCGAGCAAGGAATGGCAGCACTCTCCTCTCAGCACGAGGTAAGGTAGTTTGGCCCCAAAAAGCATATCTTTGTACATTTATTAACACATATTACATATTAAAAACATTACCAATTATAATATTATAATTTTAACTAGACAAAACCATAATAAAATAAATGTAATTAATAAAACATAAACTACAATATTCCACAAATAAAACATATAGTATAGCCACTCAAATTATAAAATAGTACGGAAAAAAATTAAAGTCAGGCAGAGTACAAATGACTATATCCACTATATTAATTGCAACAGTAGGGGAAAGTGTTGAATTTCACAGCGGTAAATGTTATTATTCTCACTACACTCAGTGCAACAGTAGAGAAAGTTTGGACTCAGAGGGATGAAATTCACTATCCTCCCACCACTAAGTGCAACTTTAGAGAATGTATTGGTTTGTGAAGGGGTAGAATTTAGTACTCCCACTCCAGACAGTACAACAATAGGGAAAGCATAGGATTGCGAAGGGGTAAAATGTTGTATTCCCACTCCAATAAGTGCAACAGTAAAGAAAGTGTTGGATGACAGAGAGGTAAAATGTCCTATTGTTGTGTTTTATCTAGGACCCTAATTAAATATTTCATATTTAGTAAATAGCCAGTGCAAACCAAATGCGGCAAGGCTACTTCCTTAGACTCCTAGAAAGCACAACAAGTTCTTACAACATACCAAACTCCAGCAACCTGGGAATTCCCTGTGCTTTTGTTTTGATTTGTCTTAGAACTCCTGCAAGCACTGAAAGAACGGTCAGTTCTTAGTGACATCTTTAATTGACGTCTTATGTCCAACCTTAAGTCAAACACTGCACCTTCTAGGTATAAATATACCAGCGTTTACCTTAAGCAACACACAGTGGCGTGAAGCAGAGCGGCTATCTACTTATCCGAAGCCCAGCTGATGCGAGTGCCGAAGGAAGCCGTCACTCCCACTTGACGCACTGAGAAAGACGCTGTCTTTTTCTCCTGCCGAGAAAATCCAGCTCCGGTGTTTCCAGTTTCCCTTGCGGGGTACTGGGAGATCGAGTCCTGAGAGCGAGATACAAGACCTCCTCCATTCTAAAGCCAAGGTGAGGAGCTGATTAGATCCCTAGAGAATTCTTGAGTCAGAATCTTGGCAAAAACCTTAAATTGCAGCTCATTTACCCCTTCCCAAGTACTAGGCTTAGGTTAGGTACACTGGGGTAGGCGTATCTTAAAAGCACCAGTTGAGTATGTTTAGTCAAACTTTTATCATTGTATGTAACTATATATATTTTATACCTTTTAAGTATCATATGGCTCAGAAACCATATCAATGCTTTTACAGTATTATTACGTAATACTCCTTTTACTGTACTCACTTTACTTTATAACAAGTATTGCAATCATAGCAATTCATTTCTCTTGCATGAGAAAGAAGACTGTTCAATAAATAACACCTTTTATTGAAAACGCCCGTCTCTCTATTTCTCTGCACTCTGGTGAAACTAAGTATGCACAACTGACTGAGTAAAATACATATCTATTGTTTTCACACGACTCTGGAGATATACTCCTTATTCTGGGGGAGCAAAGTTGTCATGTTTATACGGTTGTCAGAAGCTGAATCCCTTCTTGTCTAAATCAGGGAAGTTCACTCCTCCCTGTTCATTCGAGAAAGTTTCTAATGACCTCTGAGCTAGCTGGCAAACCTAAATTAAGTCTAACATATTCAATAGAGACCTAGTCAACCTCAGTCCAACGTCTAAACTATCGTTTATGTTATTCCAATGCGCAGAGCCTATTTGGAAAATAGGAACTACACTACATGGCGCCCAACGTTTGGTAAGGCGATAATCTAACGCAAGATACTAGAGTAACTCAGTCGTGCTTCTTCACACAGACCCCTTTTTCCCTTAAAAACTCCAATAGACGTCTGGAGTGGGTGAAAGGTTAATATCCGCCGGAATTTAGTAGGATGACAATCCTACGTATTAGTTTACGGTATAGTCAACGTTGAAGGATACAGTGTTCCAAAATATTGTGCACCTAATCCTTGTTCCCTTGAAACTAAATCCACAAACTTTCAGTCAGTAAAATGTCAGAAAGTGACGACAAAAGGGAGAGAGCTAGACTAGCAGTTCAACTTGTAGCGGACGACACAACTGTCCAAGATAACGACCCGGATGCAATATTCATCCCGGTCAATATAAGAAAAACCATAACTTTAAAACTTATAGAAAATGGAGTAACATCGAGAGGTGGTACAGTCATATTTGTGGTAGAGGCACATGAATTTCGGCAGACAGAGGTATTCTATTCCTGGATAAATCTTCTAGCAGCACACCCTGTAACACATGAGTTCCACTACTACAAAATAGCGGAAGCTCCAGACGAATACTCTCCTTTCGAGGAAGTTGAAATTCCACTAACATACCAAGAGCATCTGCTCTGGTTTAATGGCGCCCTAAAACATCAAAATCACATTACCAGGCTCGGTCCCCTATGTAGACCAGGAGCCACATGGCCGGTTCTAGCCAGCTACACACCAAATCCCGACATTGATAAAATGTCTAATGAAGAACTCTTAGTTAAAATAAAAGAATTAACAAGAGCATATAGGGATTTAGTTCAATTAACATTGGGTGGTAAACCAGTAAAACCCCAACTAATTGAAAATCCTGAAAAAACCTTTATTAAAAATAATCACAATTCTCAAAAGAAGAACTGGGAGGGTAACAAACAAACCACTCCCAGAGAAAAAAATTTCAGTCCAGGGGAAGGTCTCCCCAACGGAGAAATAGATATCCAGAGAGGGGGGGCAAGTCTCCCCAAAGGGAGCCCTCTGAGAAAAGATATAACCTTAGAAATAGGGACAATCTGAGAAAACCTGACAGATATCAAGATATTGATATACATTCCTCTTGATCTTTTCAGACTTCCTCAAAGAAATCGGAAAGAAGAGGACGGTCAGAACATAAAGAAGTGCACGTCAAGTCCAAAGACAAAGAACCTGCTCATCAAAGTAAAAAAATCACAATTTCCAAGAAAGAAGGTAGCAAGTATTAAAATAAATCATGCCGAGAATCCTGAGGAAACAACTGAAAAACGGAGAGTGGGCCCAGACAATGCTAGACAGCGCAGCAGAAGTGAGCATAGCTCGCAAGATCCTGATGAATCTTCTGGAGACTGTGGACACGAATGAATACATTCAAGTGGAAACTGCAGACACCCGAGTGAGCATGCCCCATAAACTGTACGAAATAACATTGCGTATAGAGGGAGATAAAACTAGGAAAATAAAAAGTCTCTTTAGGGAGAATCTATCGAAAGGCTATGACATCCTTCTAGCAGAAAAAGACTGGCCACCAGAGTTTGTCAGGGAGTGTCCACATAGCAAAGAAATGATTATGCCTGCCTTCTTAAATCACATTCCAATACATAAAAAATACACACTTGCTAGAAAATGGGCAGTGGCCCAAGCCCCAGAATTATATAAAAATCATGTAGGATGGGATGAGGATTCTCCTCACCATAAAATCCAGTTAAAAAATCAACCTACTGCACAGAGGCAGTATCCTGTTAAGCAAGAAGCAAAAAAATAAGTAAAAGAAATTTTAGATCAACTTGAATATCAGGGGGTGTTTGAAACATGCACCTCACAAATGAATAATCCTTTGTTTCCTGTCTCCAAGCCAGACGATTCATATCATCTAGTTTTGGACTATAGACATCTAAACTCCTGCTGTAAAACTTTTGCAGTCCAAAACTCATACAGTGCAGCACTAATGAATAACATTTTGCGCAAAAAATATAAAACAACATTAGATATCTCTAACGGATTCTTCTGTCAAAACATTGCACCTGAAAGCAGGTATTTGACCACTTTCTCAATAATGGGGTCGCAAAAACAATTTTGTCGTCTCCCACAGGGATTCAAGAACAGCCCAGGATTATTTTCAGCAAGGGTAACAGAGTTACTACAAATTTATGATGATGAGGCATTATCTTATGTCGAAGACATCTATCTTACAGATGATGACATGGAGACTCACTTGAAAAGAGTGAACGCCATAATACTTGGGTTCGCTTCTGAAGGGTACAAATTTAATTTTAAAAAATCAAGAATTGCCCATTTAACTGTCCTATTTTTAGGATATGAATTATCAAGTGAAGGGAAAAGCCTGGCAGACAAATTCTTAGAGAAGTGTGCTGTACTCCAAGCTCCAAAAAAGCTGAAAAACCTGCAATCAATACTAGGTTTCCTGAATTTCGGTAGAACATACATTTTAAATTATGCAGAGAGGGTTAAACCTCTCTACGAACTAATAAAACCAGAATTTAAACCAATTAATTGGACCCAAAAACACACAGAAATGTTAAGATCATTACAGACAGATATGTTAACTAAAACAAAACTGCAAACACGCGCAATTGAATGCAACCTTGTAATCCGAGTCATCCCAGGAAGATGCGGATTCACATACCTGACCTCTAATGAGGGAGAAACTGTACCAATAGCTTACAAATCACATTTGTACACACAAGCTGAAATGAAATTCAGTTCAACTGAAAAAATTCTAACTGCGGTTAAAACTGCTGTAGCAAAAGTAAGAGCCGTAGCCCAAGGGAAAAGGATATCTGTTTTAACTGCTGTATCGGCCCTTGAGGCAGTAACAATACCAACAATACCAATGCTAAAGTCCTAGATCCAAAATGGATAAAATGGGAAACTTCTCTTGCTACAGAAGATGTGACACATGCATTTGATCCGAAAATGAAAAAACTAGAATATCTGGAATATGAAACAGAATGTCCGCTGCCGATCGAAATTCTACCCCTCGAACAGTACACCTGTGTAATCTACACTGACAGATTTGCACAACACTACGTTGTGGAAAAACAGATGTTCAATGCAGCGTGCGTGATTGTTAAAGGTCGCTGGCGCTTAGGTAAATTCAGACCGATGGTCACTAAAACTGAATCACTCAGAAACTGTTCAGCTCAGCGAGCTGAAATAGGATCCCTAAAAATGGCGCTTGAAAATGTCGATTGTGAATTCCCGACACTAATAGTGTGCGATTCGCATTACTGCGTCCGATCTTACAATAATTCCATGCATACCTGGATAAAAAATGGTTACAAAGATGAGACAGGTGCCACAATAAAGCATAAAAAACTTTGGGAACAAGTAGTTCTTTTGCAGAAAGAACTACAAAGGACTCACGTGATACATACGCAGAGTCTTCAACGTGATGGCGTTCACGTTGCAGGGAATTCATTGGCTGACACAGCCACAGCGGCAGCTGATCACTCGGCTTCAGAAGTTATAAAAAAGCGTACGAAAACACAAATAGATGGCGAAACGCTACTTCCAGTAAAAGCCTCAATGGAAGGCAATTATGCGGCGTTACCTCTAAACTATCCACTCAGTAATACATACATAGTTGATGCGAACTCCGTTCCGTTTCCTCAAATCCCTGGAGTGGGGGATAGAGTAATTCCAAACACGTACCGGAGAGTCTTTTTGATACAAGTAGCACATATGGGATTGGGTCTAAGGCACGAAGAGATCATGAAATCTCTAATAGAACTACAATCTCAGTACTGGTGGCCGGGGATGAGCGTAGAACCGGACCTGACACCAACCAAGACACTTCAATCCGAAGGGGGACCCCACATCAATTAAAGGCAGGTAGACGGGGACACTAAAGATCAAACAAGGGAGGGAAACCTGCCCTATATGGTCTAGTAAGAGGCCTCAAAAGAGGTCCACTATATTATGAAGCGTGCCCTGAACCCACAAGGAACATTTCACAAATACATTTACTCAGATTTATCAA
Organism: Lissotriton vulgaris; assembly: GCF_964263255.1. NCBI lineage: Eukaryota > Metazoa > Chordata > Amphibia > Caudata > Salamandridae > Lissotriton > Lissotriton vulgaris. The sequence continues at coordinate 855,889,405 of NC_141697.1, read as the reverse complement.
AATGTGTTTTTATTTTAAAGTTCATTTTTATCATAAATAGGTTGAAATAATTCAATGAATAAATATGTGCAAAGATAAGAAAACAGCAGGACAAAATTAACAGTGGTTCTTACTCCACACTTACATACCGTCTACACACATACATAAGCATTCATACATCTCGCAACACTATGCACAAATGGTCTTTGGTGGAATAGGGACCGATGGTTGGGTATCCGGGTTGGTCCTGTGAGTTCCAGGATAGGAACAGACGCCAACGCGCGTTTCGGTGTATCGCCCCGTCCGGGGCTACACCTTCATCAGGGCAAAGTGAAGAGGAGGAGATGGAACCACAAAAAAGGCGAATAATCTGTGTAAATGATATATTAAAAACATGGTTTTAGAAAACATCCTTGCGCGGGTTCAAGGCACATCAAAATAGGAAAATTAAATACTACTAAGAATAATGACATCCAGTTTGTCCAGCAATAGCTAGGCCTACAAACAACAAACGAACTAATAAGACAACATACGCGTATATACCTATTTCAGGTGAAAATGGATAACAGATAGAACACAAAACAAGGCATGGACCAAGGGTGTAAAGCAGCAGGCAGAGAATACAGCTTGAGACTCGCTATAATGGCCCTGTCAAGTATTTTACCTGTTACTCTGGGATAGGATTAACTTCAAGAGGGACAGTCCTTTTGTTTTTCAAATACCCTTATGTTGGACTTGGCCCTTTCCCCCAAATTTTTTGCTTTTTGCCCCCCTAATTTGAATGTCTCCCCCATGGTATTAAACATAAAAGAACCATGTGTGGTAAGAGTTGCCCTGTTGTAAAATTAAATGTTGTTAAATGGTGTGCAGAAAATATTCCCCCATGTTAAAAATGCACCTGACTGAAATGTACTGTGTTTTTAAAATGGATGCCATGGCCCTGGGTTTCGCCACCTGACTGCATTAGGTCGGCGGTCTAGTTATTATTACCCAGCCACCCCTAGCTTTTGGAGGGAAGCCTGGCACCCAGGGTGCTCAACCCCTCCCCTTGAGCCAGTGTGAACCAGTTTTCCCCAACATTCCGGAAGGTTCTGGCACTGTGAGGGAGGAGGGTATAAGTAGGGGGAAATGCCACCAGAGAGAGAGACAGAGCTGGGACAGGGACGTGAGGGGACCTGCTGCAAGGAGTCACCGCCACATGGGCCTGTGAGCTGGGCCCTGCATCCATTCTATCCCCCCTCCACTGTCCCCCAGGGCTTGCCAGCCCCACTTCAGGAGATCAAGGCTGTTGTGTGGGAGGAGGGCCACGCTGCAGTGGGGATGGTGCAAGCCTACCACCCTGCCTCGATGACGCCCCCACCACCTGCTGACCTGGCCCAGTAGTGTGATTGCTCTGTCCCCCAGGGCCCCTGAGCAAGGAGAGCCCCTCTAGGTCCCTGACGCTGTGGGATCTTGAAATACGCCAGCGCTGAGGGAAAGAAGCCCCTGGAGGTGAGGAGTGAGCCCCTGGTGAGGTGTGCCTGCCTGACGCTGTGCTGAAAAATGCTGTTCTGGGGAGGTTGGTGCCCCCAAGGAAGTTGTGGCCCCTCTGGAGGCAGTGGGCTGGGAGGATTGCGCCCTGCTGGAGGAACTGTGCCCTTTGTGTCTCAGGGCCCTGGAAGTTGAGAAGCCCTGAGCGCTAGAAAAATTGTAAAGCGCCCCCTGCCAGTGATAGCGCTGTGCCTGCTGTGTGGCCTGAGGAAGTTATTGACTAAATAGCGCTGAGGGAGCTTACCCCTCGTTTTGGCGCGCTTTCGGATAAATAAATAATTAAATAAAGGGAGCCTACCCCTTATCGTGGCCTCGCGCTGTTTGGGAGCGTCGAAAATCACCGCCGCAGCCCGGCGCTGTGAGGAGACCTTCCCCGCTGGGTTGTGCATCGTTGCGGCGAACCCCGGTGCCAGGAGGGGGCCGCCGAAGGGGAGACAGGGCCGCGCTAGGCCCTGAAGCCGTCAGGGCCTGCGTCACGTGACGGGGGTGCCCGGCCGCATCACTGGCCGCGCCCCCGCCTTTCCTGCCCTGCGATTGGGTTGTGGCCGCACCCCCCTGAGGGCCGTGCAGCGATTGGCTGCCGACCCGGCAGCCCCCCGGAGGAGCAGGAGGAGGCCTGCGGCCGCCTCGAGGAAGCGGCTGAGAAGTCCCGGGGCCCCGTGAGGGAGGAGGGGCCCGGGGGAAGGAGGGAAGACGGAGGAAGACCGGAGCGGGAGCCTACCCTGCCGGTCTGCGCCCGAGGATAGAAGTGGTGGAGGAGGCGGGGCCGGGGCACACTGTCGGTGCCAGCCCCGCCGCCACAAGAGAAGCGCCGCCGCCAGACCGGGAGCCTGAAGTGACGCTGCGGGCCCCCAGTGAGCTGAGGGGAGCCTTGCACATCGGCCCAGAGAAGCCCAGGCCCCCGCGAGGAAGAGGAGGGGCCCGGGTGTAGAGGGAGGAGGCCGCGAAGAGCGTCGGTGGGGCTCCCGGGAGAAGGAGAGCCCAGCGTGTGGAGAGAGAGACGGGCAGGGACTGCTTAGGCACAGCGTTGGTGCCTACCCCGCCCACGCCCCACAAGGAGGAGCAGCTGCAGAGGGAGAGGGAGCGACGAGGCACAGGGACGGTGCCAGCCCCTTCCCCGTCCCTAGTGAGGGTCCAAGAGTTATAGTTAAACCCTCCATCGGCTGTTCTGAAACCCCGGGCCCCAGTGAGGAAGAAGGGCCCGGGCAGCTGGCTGACGTCATTGTGGGGCCTCCAGAAGTCGGGAGATCCCTGCCCCAGAACATTTGGAGCTACGGAGGAGGAGCCCCCAGCACTCGCAGGAATCCCGGTGAGTGGGGCCTTGATTAACCTGTGTGGGAGTCGGGGCACAGGGTCGGTGCTCGCCTCAGGACTAGTGCTCGCCCCTGGAAACTGTTTCTGGGCCTCGTTGGCCCTATTGGTCCCCTTTTAAGCCTCTAAACTCGGCCGGGACATTACTGAGGCCCTCCTGGACTGGTACAGGGACAAGTTAACCCCTGGCTAGGTGTTAGGCACTGCGGAGTGAAGGGCTGGGTAACTCAGCCTGTTTGTTAATGGCTTGTTTATCCCTGAGTCCTGCAGTGTTTATTTGCCATGTTTATTTCTGATTAGGATGCTGGTTGCCCTATGGTAACGCAGCGTTTCATGTTACCTGTCCAGGTGTGACGCGCTTCTGCGCCTAATGTTTATTGTCTGCTGATTATCCTGCTAAGAAGATTGTGCCAATGTCAGGCCTAAACCAGGGTGATATGGTATTTGGATGTCTTCCTAGTGAATTTCTTGCAGGGGCGGGCTTCCTGAAATGTATGGTGATGCCTAGTTGATTAACTGCTTACACCTGATGGTTGATGTTATGCTTTTGAGCCCCCCAGTACAGGTGCATGTGTCTTTTCTTACAGGTTGGCCCGGTGTGCCCCCTAGGCTGGCCTGACGAGTTATTCCAGGCCCCTGTTTATGCCCCGGGTTAATGAGCCAGCCGTGTTGATTCATTACAGGTGCTCCTGTCTAATATTAAATGTTGTGATACCCTGTTGTTTTCCCTTACAGGGGTGGGGTTGGCGTTATCACGCAGGGGGTATACATATGCCAAGGTTGTATCTTACATTTTCAGCCACCCCCTAAGGAGGAGAGCCTGAGTTGGCCCGCCAGATTGGCCCCAGGTCTAATGTTAACTTGATCACGTTCTTCTTTATTTCAGCTATGGACTTATGGACTCAACCCCTTCGTCCCATGTAAATAATACCCTCTGATGTACTTGGCTCCGGCGCCAGTTGGCGCCTTGTTGTGATTACCCCTATTTTGTTCCTTTCTACCTTGCAGGTTGGAGATCACTAAACATATTCTTTTTCCAACCGAAGGTGGTGTCATGACTCTTTTGTAGTGTGCCTGGTGTGTTGTTTGTGGTCACTGCATGAGTGCTTCACATGTCCTCCGTAGTTTAGCCTGCCCGCTCTGCTCCATGCTACCCCCCCTTTTGGAGATTTGGTAACCCCATTTCTTACACCTTATTACTCTATTCACCCAGGCTTAGAAGACTGTGATGCTTTGACACACCGGTGCTAGTAGAGAAAACTAACCTTCGAATCAGAAGACTGTCCCTCTTGAAGTTAATCCTATCCCTGAGTAACAGGTAAAATACTTGACAGGGCCATTATAGCGAGTCTCAAGCTGTATTCTCTGCCTGCTGCTTTACACCCTTGGTCCATGCCTTGTTTTGTGTTCTATCTGTTATCCATTTTCACCTGAAATAGGTATATACGCGTATGTTGTCTTATTAGTTCGTTTGTTGTTTGTAGGCCTAGCTATCGCTGGACAAACTGGATGTCATTATTCTTAGTAGTATTTAATTTTCCTATTTTTATGTGCCTTGAACCCGGGCAAGGATGTTTTCTAAAACCATGTTTTTAATATATCATTTACACAGATTATTTGCCTTTTTTGTGGTTCCATCTCCTCCTCTTCACTTTGCCCTGATGAAGGTGTAGCCCCGGACGGGGCGATACACCGAAATGCGCGTTGGCGTCTGTTCCTATCCTGGAACTCACAGGACCAACCCGGATACCCAACCATCGGTCCCTATTCCACCAAAGACCATCCGTGCATAGTGTTGTGAGATGTATGAATGCTTATGTATGTGTGTAGACGGTATGTAAGTGTGGAGTAAGAACCAACCAAGACACCACTATTAGACAGCAGCAGGCTATCTATGCGCAGACATCCAGACAGTAAAATGCGGTCCCATAAATATTTACACAAGATTCATTTTAGATGAGACCCCCAGCGCTTGGCTGACGCCAGAACTGTTATAAAAGATTTGCGAGTCTTTATCGGCACATACGCAATTGGCATGCTACATTCTGACCAGGTTCCTGCGTTTAGCTCTCGGGCTTACAAGGAGGCCATGGCCAGCATGGGCATTGCATTGCGGTACTCTTCTCCCTTCCATCCTGAGGGAAATGCAGTTGTGGAAAGTAAAAACCGGGACATAAAGCAATCTATAACAGCGAGGGTATTAGGTTTGGGTGAACTACCACTGAAGAAAAACCACCTGTCCCAGCAAGACCTGTCTGGATTCCAAAGAAATGATCCAGAGAAATGATCGCCGTAAAGAAGGAATTTGGGCCTTCTTACAGAAAAGCAGTACCTGTCTTAGCTGTCAGCGGAACAAGATCAGTAGTGCCACCGCCTCTTGCTGGTAAAAAGGAGAACCGAGTTGTATCGATCGACCTGGTGAAACCACAACCATTTGTCCAATAATAAGTAGTAGGCCCATTGGACTCCCAAGAAATAGCAGAAGACCAAATCTTGCTACAATCCAAGAGGTTCAAACTGAGAGAGGAATCACATTTGATAAACCTACGGTGATTAAGAAAGGACTATGTAACAAAGCCATGGAACTTGTGCCGCTTGAGACCCAAATTGCAACAGTTCAACAAGAAACACCAGTCTACAACGATGTAGCTTCAGACTACACAAATGTAACAAAATCTAAAATGCAAAGATCAATGGAAATCCGGAAGCAATCCCACCAATTGACAGAACTGCATCTGACTATTTTATCAACTTTGATGATTTTTCCGATGATCCAAGTGAACATGGAGACAAGCCAGCAATGAAAAAATTCAAAGAAAAAGTAAAAGAACTCTTTCATCAACTCAAAGAAATTTATCTAACTCCTCAATGGATGAAATTGTGGATTGTGTTAGGCGTACTTTTCCTCTTTCTGTGGCTCATCTTGGTTCTAAGTTTGGGTAGATTTATTGATGGAAAATATAGTACAATGGACACAGCAAGTCAGAACATCAACTTGGTCCTGAAACCACACAGATCATCACACATCGAAAAACGAGAACTGTCATCAGTGAACATCACAGCCATCCCCATACATCCTGTTATAGCATGGGACAAAACTATGAAATTTATGGCCCGGTTGAGCTCTTGAAATGACCACACCAATTTAAGATGTCATTGAGTGACTTTGTTTCACCTCTTAGATTCTCTGATGATTGGGACTTTGAAAATATTAATAATATGATGTCAGATTTAGAAATGTCAGCAAAATTTACTGCACATGATTATTTACAGGGTTCGTCGAATTATGAGGAAATGTACTGTTTTAACCATTACGGGCATCATTATCTGCATAAATCCGCAAATACTAGAAATACTTTTGTTTATAATCAATGGGAACATTGTCCAACCCCGCCAAAAGGCAGCTCAAATACATTTTTTGAAAAATTCCCATACTTCTCGGGGTTTAATGTCACTGATCCGGAAACATTCTGTTTTAAAATGTTAAATAAGACAGGGGTGAAAAATATGTTCACAAATACTAAACTGATTTTTTCAGAAAGATTTTATGAAAAATGTCTACATTTGGTTTTGAATATTGGAAAAACAACATTGAGACAAAAACCATTTGGGGAACAAAAGAATGGCAGGTACAAGGTGTAGAAGCATTATTCAGAGCCTGCATGATCCCAGAACAAATAATGTTTCTGAATGACACAGTTCAGCAAACAACCTGTCTTGGTTTAGTCAAGATAAAAGATTTAAACAACCCGTCTATACCAAAGCCAATACCTGATGGAAACACCACTGCAGATAAGGGGTTAGACGTGGCCTATATTTTAAAACAAAACAGAACACTTCCTGATTGGAAAAAATGGTTAATCTGGCCCACAGACACTAATAACTGTCATGATAGATTCCTGAACAAAATACAGGGGTTCAAACAAAATAGGCCAGACCCAAGATATTCCCAAAGACAACATCCAGGGATAATCACAACATACAGTGTGGGAAAACTATGCCTCGAATGGCTACAGAAATCCACACTTCCAGAAATTAAGCAACACTTAACTTTACTTTAAGACGGTGCTGACTTGCGAGATTTCATAATGGGACCTCTCAAACAGCGTCAAAAACGTTTCATATACGCTGGTATATACTCAGCATACAATGAAGCTTGGAAATTAAATCAAATTGAAACTGCTGAAAAAATACAAGAAATTGATCGTATTAATTTGGAAAAAGCGTTTTCTGTAGTGGACAATGGGTTAACAACTCTGTCCTCCAGAATCTATTCACTGGATAGCATTGTATCATCTGCTATTGATATAATAGAACAGGGTATGATAATGTTACAACATGGTCAGTCCCAATTGCATTCTATTGTACAGCTAGGCTGGACGTTACAAAATTTGCGTTCAGGTCATGTGCCATGGCGTCTAATCAACATAACGTCATTATTTTCTATCTTTAACCTTACTGATAGACAAATCTCATTGGCACAGAAAGGAGTAGACTATACGGTGCTAAGCATTGAAAAACCTGAGAGATTACCATTGACAATGTCAGAAAGACCTGTCATTGAATGGATAATACATGGCACCATTACAATCCTGATAACGACTTTTCAGTTTCAATACTGCCAAGAGTATATACCAGCAGGCCTGTATGAAAGGTTGGGTAAAGGGTACATCAAATCAACCTGGAATTTACCATTTACACACAGGTGGTGGAGTGGGGGAAAGAAAGAGGTATTTCTTAGTGGTAGTAACTGCAAAACATCACTGAGTGGTACACTCCTATGCGAAGGTATAAACCTGCATGGACCTTGCAAGGGTTCATCAAATAACCTTTCATGTCACCTGCACGGAACACAGGCTACACAGATGGAGCCATTTTTCAGACATCTTTCCAACGGTAGCTACGTTATATTAAGTGACCACAGCTGTTGCGGCATGGTGCCAGGAAAACCGTTTCTCGTGAGTGTCACTTCCAGGGTCATTTGTTGTATGCAAGTATTGTATCCAAAAAGCAACCCAGACATGGAGGCGGAAATTTGGCCTTCTGTGAATATCTCTTCTATTCGAATTGATACTTTAAGCAGAATGAAGTCTATTCTTTTACAGACAACTGTGACTTTAACCTCATCCAAAGAGCCGTCTGACCTGCAAGCTGCAAGGACAGCGGCAGAGATACATACCCTTTTATCAACAAACTGCCCCATGCATTTCGTCAAAATGTTAAGCCAAATTTTAAACATGTCAGATACCAGTGGAATCAGACATGTATTTAAGACAATTTTTTCGGGACTGTTAACACCCTTTGAGACAGTTCTGGGCATCTTCCCGAATTTTGTACACTCTCTTTTTGGTGGCCTGCCACTTATTTCGGGACTCGTAGGAGGAATTTTATTTTTGCTCCTTCTGCTCTGATATGGCAATTCAAGTCACAAACAAAACTCAGGCTTCGATGGAAGAAACGATCCTAGCAATACGATACCGAGACCGTATCACTAAGGTCCTCGGATTGGCCCGGCTAAGAGATCTGAATACAACCTGGTTTCTTTCATTCAGACCGATCTGGCAAAATTGCATCTTACCTGTGCTTCGATGTCTGCTATGCAGAGAAGAATGCATGTTGGACGTTTGTCTTACACTACCATCAACAGTACCAATGTATATCGATGCTTTGCTTTGTCCAGTAACGACTCATGCAACGTATTGTCCCCAGCGGCTACCGATTCTGATGACGGCATTCGTTGAGACTTCACCATTACGAGTAGGTGGCGGTGAAGTACGAGATGAAAGCGGCAGCACACAGGTACAACCTTCTGTGAACATTGCTGATCTAAACACCGAAGATGGCAATGCATCGCATATATGCACTATTTCTGATTTTTCAGCGTTGGCCCAACTTTCACCTACTGTTGTAGATGAATTTTTTGCTGGTCTAGCTGAGGTAATGTTCTCTCCTAACAACGAGAATAACAATTGAAATAGCGAGCACACAGCGTTCCCTGAACTCTGAATTCCGCCTTCAACTTTTTAAAACATCACTGCTGAAGAGACTTGGAACTATTTTTCTTACCCTGAAAGAAAATAATTTTTTTCTCTCCAAGAACTTCCAAAATATTTAGTTTTTTTTTGCACAAGGTACTCTGCTTAGAGTAGAACTATTCTTAGAGAACAGAGCTTCTATTTCTGAAGACTCTAGAGGCAATATTTTAAATGAGCCTCTAGCACACTTACAATCTTGTATGAATATGTGATTAAATGGTCTCGGCCTTCTCTTCTGTATTAAGAGCCATTTCATAAATGTAATCTTCGCAATTCATTCAGCTGATATTTATGTTTGAATTATCTGAATGATACCACTGCTTGAATGCGTACAGTATAATACTCATTTTCGTGTATCTATACCGTTTCAAATGCATTTAATGTATTTTGGGGTGGGATGGAAAAACACATGCATACCTATATGTTTATATATTGCTTAGTATTTAGTAATGATGGATATTATACGTGGAGTTGGTGTTGTGTTTTATCTAGGACCCTAATTAAATATTTCATATTTATTAAATAGCCAATGCAAACCAAATGCGGCAAGGCTACTTCCTTAGACTCCTAGAAAGCACAACGAGTTCTTACAACATACCAAACCTCCAGCAACCTGGGAATTCCCCGTGCTTTTGTTTTGATTTGTCTTAGAACTCCTGCAAGCACTGAAAGAACGGTCAGTTCTTAGTGAAATCTTTAATTGACGTCTTATGTCAAACACAGCACCTTCCAGGTATAAATATGCCAGAGTTTGCCTTAAGCAACACACAGTGGTGTGAAGCAGAACGGCTATCTACTTATCCGAAGCCCAGCTGATGTGAGTGCCGAAGGAAGCCGTCCCTCCCACTTGACGCACTGAGAAAGACGCTGTCTTTTTCTCCTGCCGAGAAAATCCAGCTCCGGTGTTTCCAGTTTCCCTTGCGGGGAACTAGGGGATCGAGTCCTGAGAGCGAGATACAAGACCTCCTCCATTCTAAAACCAAGGTACGGAGCTGATTAGATCCCTAGAGAATTCTTGAGTCAGAATCTTGGCAAAAACTAACTTAACTTAAACTGCAGCTCATTTACCCCTTCCCAAGTACTAGGCTTAGGTTAGGTACACTGGGGTAGGCGTATCTTAGAAGCACCAGTTGAGTACGTTTAGTCAAACTTTTATCATTGTGTGTAACTGTATATATTTTATACCTTTTAAGTATCATATGGCTCAGAAACCATATCAATGCTTTTACAGTATTATTTTGTAATACTCCTTTTACTGTACGCACTTTACTTTATAACAAGTATTGCAATCATAGCAATTCATTTCTCTTGCATGAGAAAGAAGACTGTTCAATAAATAACACCTTTTATTGAAAACGCCCATCTCTCTATTTCTCTGCACTCTGGTGAAACTAAGTATGCACAACTGACTGAGTAAAATAGATATCTATTGTTTTCACACGAATCTGGAGATATACTCCTTATTCTGGGGAGCAAAGTTGTCATGTTTATGCGGTTGTCAGAAGCTGAATCCCTTCTTGTCTAAATCAGGGAAGTTCACTCCTCCCTGTTCATTCGAGAACGTTTCTAGTGACCTCTGATCAAGCTGGCAAAACTAAATTAAGTCTAACATATTCAATAGAGACCTAGTCGACCTCAGTCCTACGTCTAAACTATCGTTTATGTTATTCCAATGCGCAGAGCCTATTGGGAAAATAGGAACTACACTACACTATTCCTACTCTAGTCAGTGCAACAGTAGAGTAAGTGTTGGATTGTGGAGGTGTAAAATGTACTATTCCCACTCAAGGCAGTGCAAAGGAAGGGAAAGTGTTGGCATGGAGAGGAGTTATATTTACTATTCCCATTCAAATCAGTGCACTAGTAGGGAAAATGTTAAATTGTGGAGTGGTCAAATTTACTGTTCCCACTCCAGGCAGTGCAACGGTAGGAGAAGTGTTGGATTGTGTAGGGGTAAAATTTTAAGTTTCCACTACAGTCACTACACCAGTAGGGAAAGTGTTGAATTGTGGAGGAGTACAATTTACTATTCCCACTCTAGTCATTCTGTTGCAACATTACAAAAACAGTAGCTCACTTAAAAAAAAAAAAATGTAAAAAACTTTACCAAATAAAAACATTCTTAAATAATTGAGTAGAAAAATGATATATCATTTTATTTAGAAAATAAACAAAGTACATATGTATTACAATCTTTAATACATATTATACAGTATTACTAATATTATAATTATAATTAAAATACCAAACTATATTTCCAAAATAATAACAAATAAAAACAATATTTTTTCAATAAAAAAAGCACACCAAAACTAACACATAACATAATATAAAATGTTTTCTTTAAATATTGGAATATTTATAAACTTTTTACTACTTAGGTAAATTTTTACCCAATACCTATACAAGCTGTACAACACACATGTAAAATATATGTATTAAATTATATTATTGCATATTTTACATACATTATTTATCAAGTAAAATATGAATAATTATTACCTAATAATAAATTAATTATATTAAGTAAGTAATAAAGACTTTATTTCAGTTTTTGTACAAACCATAAAAGTACTTATACAATAATAAAACAATTTAAAATACATGATTTGTAACACATATCAGATAAAGTGCCAATGATGCAGGAATGGGCTGTTATTCCAAACAGTACAATCAAAAAGTAGATAATTCATCACAGGGGACCATTACCGGTCTGTGAAATGGCCCCTCGGGAGCTGACCCCGGGGACCCCGTTACGTAAACCACCAGGGCTACCGCCACTCAGACACTCACCTTTCCTGGCGGATCCGTCGACAACAGCGTCCCTGACAACGAAAACCCCTCCCCTCTCTATTTTGCAGGAACCAACCCAGAGAAGCCAAGAACCGGAAGCACAACCGCCTGACCCCGGAAGTCCCGCCTCCGCACCGCCGGCAACTGACAGAAAAGACGGAAGCGGGAGAACAGACGCCGTCGGAAGATCGTGGCAGGAGATTGCGACTAGAGCGGAGGAAGAGAACGGAGAAACCGAAGAAGCAGACGAGTGGTGCGAGGACTGGTGGAGTCCCCAGGAGGAAGCTGAAGAGCGGCCGCAACTCACCCGGAGAGTTGCGGCGGAGCGCTTGAGTAACACCTAGCCTCTTTGTTGCCCCTTAAGTGCCTGTATATAGTGTAGAGTGTTTTTCTTCTTACCTAGCACTGCTTAGACACGTTAACCCTGTTAGCTCACTGTAAATTCATGTAAAGCACCCTTATGTAAATAGCCCCAAATTACTAACCATCCCTCGCCAACACTACTCACGCTGCTGCCCAGCACCTTTGTCTTCGCCCATACCCCGTCGTCCTAAACACCCCTTCCCTTCTTCCCTCACGGTACTTTTCAGTCCCCTCATGAACCGGTGATTGGTAGAGGTAATACTGTTCCCAGTACGGTGGGACTAACGGCTCCTTTGTCTGTCTCCTCTTACTGCCCTCCAGGGACCTCCCCAGCACGGAGCGGATCTACATCCCTAGAACCGGACCTTCACCCAAGACCCGGACCTTCACCCAAGACCCGGACCTTCACCCAAGACCAAGACTTCCTCGCCCCCTCAACTTGTTTGGACTACGCAACCAAGACTCTCCCTGTTTGAAATAAAAACCCACTATTGCACGCTATATCCGGCATCCTTGCCTGATTTTCCAGCCCGCCAAGTGCCCACAACCACACGGTCCATACAAATTCTCAGCCTCACAGTCAATTTTAGAAATTCAGTAATTTGGAGAATACTGTCACTATGCAAAAGTTGTAAATACATTAATGCCGGTCTGATCTGAATAAAATTAAGTTTGTTTAAAAGAGTAACCAGATAGCGCTTGCGTGGGTATTCATAAAACCTACATAAAAACATAAAATACAGCAAATCCTGCGGGGACTTTCTGTCGCAGCCGCAGGGTGCTGCAAGTTTATTAAAAATATCAGTTTTTGGCCATATCAGCAAATAATGGAAGAGATTTAACCTAAACCTTGTTAACAGGAACTTTTCATGAGAGGTCAGTGAGCCCAGCAAATACGGTTCTATAGTTTCACACGTTTTCAGCATGACAAATTTTCTCACACTTTGTTTCTGGAGCTCTACACCTTCCCTCTGGGTTTTCCTGTCCATAAGGAAGGCCCGTTTAGCTAACTCCAGGTCCCCTTTTACAATCCGACTTGGGTGTTCAAACAGATCCAGGTGGCCAAGCCTGGCAAAACTGGATTTCAGATATTTTATCCATGGAGTACCCATTGCCTTATCCTGGATCAGATAATCCCTCACTATCAGATGTGTTAGCGGTATATCCTGATTCAACCACAGTTTTAACCAACAGATCAACGGGCGTAAGGAAAAAGTGTCACTTAGGTATTGTGTCCCTAACTCTTCGTGTACTACAAAATTTGACGTACCAACAGGGACACACAACAGACGCTTCATGAAACAATTTTCGGCGATCTGCAGCTGCTCACCAGCAACATACCCCCAAATTTCACTACCATATATAGCAGTTGCCACTGATTTTGAATTATAAAGTTTCAACATGGCACTGGTAGTTTTTTTCCCCAGTTTCGATGCAAAATTAAAGATTGAGGCATTAACCCTAACCAGTTCCCCTTTCTTTTTTGCAAGATGAGGTCCCCAGTTAAGTTTAGTATCAAAAAGAACTCCAAGATATGAGAACGTTTTTGATATGGGGATTACAGCTTCATCAATTTTAAATGAAAAGTTCCTTCTTGGTTGTTGGCCAGCTTGCATAACAAATGATTTCCAATTGTTGACCAAAAGGTCTCTTTCCGTCATAAACAATTTAAAGGCATTTAAGAGAGACTTAAGACCCCTCTCAGTTCTGGAAATTAAAACCGCATCATCTGCGTATAAAAGTACAGGAATTCCCCGCCTGGCGACTCTTGGGCAGTCAGCCGATACATTCTGTAAGACGCTATCTAGCTCATTAATATAAAAATTAAAAAGGAAGGGGGCCATCCTTGGTGAACACCCTTTCTAATGTCAAAATTGTTAGTTGTACTCAGATCTTGGGAATATCTCATATTTGCTCTGGTGTTGCTATGTAGATCAACAAGAAAATTAACAATTCCACTATCTACACCCTTCGCCCTCATGGACTGCCACAACTTTCCTCTGTTTACACAGTCAAAAACTGATGACAGGTCCATGAAGGCGAGGTGGATGGTACCCCTTTGAGCAACAGTGTATTTACTTAATATTAAAAAGAGATTAAGACACTGAGTTATTGTTGAGCGACCACTGCAGAAGCCATACTGGGAGATGGACATGATGTAGTTTTCCATCGCCCAGTCTAAAAGTCTCTGCAGTAGAATTCTTCCCACAATTTTAACCATAGAGTATATTAGTGAAATAGGTCTGTAACAATGTGGACTACCTTTGTCCCCCTTCTTAAAGACCGGGACAATCGTAGAGACCCCCCATGATTGTGGACAACCATTTTTCACAGCAGCATTAAAAACAGACTCCAATATTGGTGCCCAAAAATTTGGATCAGACTTAAATAAGTCTGGAGGAATTCCGTCAGGACCAGGAGCTTTCCCAGCTGTTAGTCCTACAATACCCTCGATAACCTCACCTCTATCAAAACTGATTATTTCACCATTATTGCAAGGGGAAAGGTTGAATGTTTCAACCATTGGGCAGCAATATAGTTGCCTAAAGTGTGCTTCCCACTCCTCTTTTGGTATGTAGGATTCAAGACCATTACCTGGCTCCTATATTATTTAATTCTCTTCCCGCCCTTTATCCTTAGAAAACAAACAACCCACACCTAAAGTATATATTTGAAAAAAAATCCTAATTGACAGAAATAAATATCAATTTAACAATAAATAATAACAAATAATTATATTTAATTAACTCCCTATCCTTTACTCCTTCAAATACAACTGACACCTAATATATAAGACAAAAAATATCTTAATTACAGAATTTACAATATTAATCATCAATCAAATAATTGTTATGAATTAACATTAAATAAAAACTATAATTAGTTTCCTGCACAACCTTTACTCTTACAAAAACAAAAAACGATACAAAAAATGGTATTCATTTTATAAATTAATTATCAATTAATAAAGTAATTATAATAATAAATAATTATTAATTAATTATAATGAATGTACTTCCTACCCTATACCCTTATAAAACCCACAACCTGCACATTAAACTTAAATATATAAAAATTATTAATATAGAATAACATTAATACTTAAGAATCAAATACTTAATATTAATTAAAAATTTAAAATACATTAATAATGTACTTACCTTAAAATCGATATTCTTGTCAATGACATTCTTGACAACAATCTTTCTGCTAGACAATATTTCCAACTCGATATTTCTGCACACGTGGGTTCTCACTTAGCCCAGAGACAAATGCGCACCCATGAAAAACACTGATGGATACCACAGATCGATAGCGGCACCAGAAGCAGTCCAGAGGAAACTTTCTCTAATATAAGGTGTTTAACAAAAGATGCGTGTTCTGCAAAAATACCACAAAGCTAGATGCCACATGTAAATAGGAACACGCAGCCAATCAGAACACAACAGGCTCACCACAAGTAGTGATCACGTGCTTCCCAGACCTGGATACAAACACAATGGCCCACATTAGATCTTTCTGAGGTTGAGAGCCATCTGTGTTCTTATCAGATGGCCAAACATGTTTATTTACAACTGAGGTGTTTTTTTAAGAATGCAGAATTGTTGTATTGTACCTCACAAGATGTATATGTTGTAAGCCGAAACTCGTACAAAGATTGACTTTCTTCTTTTAAAAAAAAAAATTATGTAGACAATTCCATTACAATTACATACATATTTTTCTCACAAAAAAAGAATAATAAACTCATTGAAAAGAAGAAAAGAATTAAGTACATACAACACACGAATAAACAATAAGAAACAAATGCAAACACAACATAACACGTTCCTACAGAGTCCAAGCTAGATTTGAGGAATCATACTTTTACTAACCCATGGGGAATCTTCCATTTTCATTTAGAAGCGACTGAGACACTCCAGGCTGTAATGGGAGACCAGATCTTTTCGCCTCGTATTTTGGACTTTAGCCCACTGGTGGCATAAATTGCCATCTCATAGTTGTAAACGGCCAAGAACCGAGCAAGCCACATTTGGAAGCTCGGAGGATCCTCCTCCTTCCATTGTGCGGCCAATATGATACGGTATACAGCGGTTCCAAGAAAAAGAATCGCTTTCTCCTTGTGGTGCAAGTTTAGCGTGCAGTCATATCCAAGCATATAGGTAGTAGAAGACTCAGGCAATTCACGCCCGAAAACCTCCTTTCAAAATTCCCAGATCATTTTTTTAAATAGTACCAGCTTGTCACAGTCATAAAACATATGCAAGAGTGTTGCGGGTCCCCTTTTACACCTAGGACAGTGGCCGTTGATTCTTTTCCCCCAAGCATACAATTTTGCTAGGGTATAGTAAAGGTTATAAATTGTTTTGTAAAGCTGTGCTTTTAAATTGGTGGATAGTAGAAGTTCAGAGGCCAATGCCAAAACCTTATCTATATCTACATTAGGATTATTAAGTCTAATAGCCCATGTTGCTTCAGTGTGTTCCATATCATCTGGTGATTTTCCAAGAAGAGTGTTATAAAATGTGCCAATTCTGGTTGAAGGCCTATAGATATCTTCAATTAGGGGTATTCGATTCCAGCTTATAGTAGATAGCATGGGTTTCATACTTGCAAACATTTAAGATAATCTCTCCCAGGTATACCATACTGAGTTTGGAGGGAACAGAAATTAAACTTCTTGTCTATACCTTGGAGGTCAAAGAGGGAGATAATTCCATGTCTCTCCCAATTAGCGGAGGTCGCATAATTTATATCTTGTGGAAGGATAGACGATTGCCAGAGTGGAGTATATCGACTAAGTTTTGGGACTTGCATATGTTTTATGATTTTTGACCAAGCTTTCCATGCCCCTGTAACGACTTTGAATTTAACTTTCTTATAATAGCTGGGCTCAAGTTGTCTTAGGAGTAGCCCTCTAGCTTTGGGACCAAGGGCTAGTTGATATATTGATGGAATGCCCGCCTCTTTCTCGTTACAAGATGGATTTACCATAGGAGCGAATTGTTGCATATAAGCTGCCCAAAAATATAATAATAATTGAGGAATAGCAAGTCCACCACAATCGAATGGCAAGGACATGAATTTTAATGATCTTCTAATCTTGCCATACTGCCAAACAAATTTAGAGATCTGGGAGTTGAGAATTTTGATAAAACTGCCTATGACTAATAAGGGGATCGCTCGAAATAAATACAGTATTTTTGGAAAAATAGACATTTTAATGTAGTTCCCCCTCCCTATAATAGAAAGATTTACTCTTGCTAGGTCTTGGTTTATTGACTTAATGAGGGGTTCATAGTTGAATTTGATAATATCTTGAATTTCTGCAGATATATGTACCCCTAAATACGTTGCCTTTTCGGACCGTCTAGGATCAAAGCAGTGTGTATTTCGTGTGCATAAAATTACCGTTTTGCTTTTATTTAGAGAGTAGCCTGAATAGGACCCAAATAGATGCGTAATTTCCTCTGTCTCGACTATAGCTACATCAGGATCTGGTGGTAAGATGGCGACATCGTCCGCATAGGCTAAGACTTTAGTTTCATAGATACCTGTCACTACAGGTTGAATTCTAGGGTTAGTTAGTATTTTTAGTATCAAGGGATTAATATAAAGAGCAAATAGAATTGGGGAGCATGGGCACCCCTGCCTTGTACCTCTTGAGATGTTAATGTTGCCCGATTCCTGCCCCATCATTTGCAATTTGGCTTTTGGATTGGTGTACATTGCTTTGACTGATTTAATAAATATGTGCCCAAAATTATGATGTTCTAAAATAGCCCATATATATTCCCAGGACACCCGATCAATCAAATGCCTTCTCAGCATCAAGAAGAATCATTGACACCTGGCCCCTCTCGCTGACATGATGTCAAATAATGCGATTGCTCTGCGGGTATGGTCGGTGGTGCCCTTCTCAGGGATGAAACCATGCTGCCACGGACTGACCAGGTGCGCAATGACTCCCCTTAGCTGATTACCTAGTACCTTTGAGTAAAGTTTAGAATCTGAATTTATCAGAGAAATAGGGTGGTATGATGAGGTGGAATCAGCGGGTTTTCCTTTTTTAGCAAAAATAATATTATTAGTGTCTTTCCAAGAATCCGGTGTGTTTCCATTCCATTGTACCCCCAGAAAGAGGTCTAAGAGCAGTGGCAGTATGACTTTTCCTAGTATTTTATAGAGCTCAAGCGGAATTCTGTCGAGGCCAGCCGCTTTCCCGAAGGCTAATTCAGAAAATGCAGTTTCAAGCTCTACAATAGTGATCTCTCTCTCTAAGTCTTTTTTTAGTGGAGGTGTCTAAGCTACTATCTTGGTTGGGTAAAAAGCTGTTGAGAAATGTTTTAATATCTTCATTGCTGTGGGTATTGTCGCTCTGATATAGATTCTGTTAGTACCCTTGGAAAACTTTAAGAATATCCTCTGTTTGAGTATATTCTACGTTGTTATATTTAATAGACAAAATTACATTCAGGGAGACCCTTTGTCTAGTTCGTAATGCTAGTTGTTTTCCAACTTTCTCGCCATTCTCATATAGGTTTTTACGGTGGGTTCTAAAAGTTTCAGCGGATTTTTGGGTTAATCCCTTATTAAGATCAGTTCTAAGAATTAAGATCTGGTGAAGTATATGTGATCCCCCTGTTTTCTCTGCTATTGATGTTATATGTGCAGTTTCCAATTTAACTAGTTCTGCAATTTTTTGGGAATATTCAGAAGCCTGCTGTTTTTTAAGTCTAGCTACATAACTTAGGGTTTCCCCCCTCAGTGCAGCCTTATAGCTATCCCATACACTATTTCTAGGCACACTATAACAATTGATGTCAAAGTACCCCTGGGTCCAATTTCTAATATAGTTGATATATTCATTGTTAGCCAACAGCTTCCTATCGAATGTCCAAGTACAATGTTTACGAGTTGTAGAAGTTACATTAACAGTGAGAGCCAGGGTATTATGATCAGAGATCAGTTTTGGGTACTTAATGATGGTTGCGTTAGTTGAAATGTCTATGGTGGTAAAAATATTATCAATTCTGGTGTATTTATTGTGAGGGTGAGAAAAAAAAGTGTAGCCTGGATCGTCATGCTGCTTTAGAAGCCAGATATCTACAAGGTTATGGCTAGCTATAAGAGAACTAATTGCCTTAAATACCCTGGGTTTGCGACCAGAGTACCTTTGTCTAGCTAAGTAGTTAGAGTCTGAACCAAGTGAGATATTACAATCGCCTGTAAATATTAACGGGCCTGGCCATCCTGCCAGATCTAGTTCTAGAGTCTCAAACACTGAAGGGTCGTCCAGGTTGGAGCCATAAACCGAACATATAGTTAGCCCAAGGGCGAGTTCAACAATTACCCATCTGCCATACTGATCCTGGGCCTGTCGTACCGGCTTCCCTATGTAGCTTTTGCCTAAAATAGCTACACTCGTGTATTAGTTGTATGGGTTGTAGTTGCTTAAGCATTGTAGCCTTGTATTTGGAGTAGGCTGCGGCTATTCCAAGACAGATGGGTTTCTTGCAGACATAAAATGTCTGACGAGTGTCGCTTAACTGCCTCCGATAACCGGCCCCGTTTATCTCTGTCAAGTAGCCCAGCTATATTCCAACTCCAGATAGTTATCCTCCCCATGGCTCACAGTAGTTTGCTCCCTTACTTTCTTCCCCCATGTTTGTGTCTGGTTTATCAAAAATAGTTTTGCGAAAAGAAAATTTACTTCCGTTCTTTTGGAATGGAGTTGTCTGCCATTTTTGTGTTTTCTCCCCCTCCCCCCCACCTCCCCCTTCCCCTTCCCCACCCACCCGTTCCCGCCCCCCTTGCTCCCAAATTAAGGCAAATAGACTCCATAGGAGTATAAAGAGAGATGTATGCGTTCCACGCTGTCAGGTCCCACCCAACATGCTCAAGAGAAAAAGTAGTCAAGAAAAAAAAAAGAACATAAAGAGCTCGTCTACGGAGACGGGGGAAAAGAAAATCCTTACATTAAGGTAATAACAAAAAAAAGATAACCCCCCAGTGCTAACAAGGAGATTGCTTATCGAACTTTTTATGTGTATACCCCACCCTTTATGAATGTCTTCTTTGGTAGGATACCAACTGACCCCACACTGACCCCACACTAAGGTGGCATTATAACAATGTTATTATTACCTAACTCAGTAGTAGAGAATACAAAGATACATATGTGGCACATAAATATCATGCAGTAATCTGAAGTTAAAGCATCACTTCATATACAATTCGAGCCTGCCGCTCTTTGCCACTATTTGCACACTTTTAGCATTTATGTTTGAAAATTATTTTAAGCTATACCAAGCTATTTTAAGCTATCTAGAATTTCCTGAGCACTAATTTCAGAGACAAAGAACTTTGTCTGGCCCCCATATATAACCTTTAGCCGTGCAGGGTTGTTAAGGTACACAATAGCTTTTTTGTCCTGGAAAGGTTTTATGAGCTGCCGCAGCCTCCACCTCCTTTTCACGGTGGTATGGCAGAAATCAGGTCTTGTAAAATAGGTGGTATCTTTAAAGGTGCGCTTGGCTTTGGGCCTGGCTTTCTCAAACACCGCCTGTCTCAATAAAAAGTTTCCAAAATAGACTAAGATAGCCCTGGGATATGCGCCGGGTTTAGCGGGGGCCCCTAATTTAAGTGGCATGCGGTGTGCTCGCTGTATTTCAATATCCCAGTTCCAGATAGAGAGTTCTGGGAGAGAGTCGCGCAAGAGGTTTATCACAAAGGAGCGAATATCCTCCCCCTCGGATTTTTCGGGTACACCCAAAATGCGCAAGTTGTTTCTGCGCTGCCGGTTTTCAAAGTCCTCCAATTTCCATTGAATGTCACCTATTTGGGCTTCGTTAGACTCGACCCGTTCTCTAATAGCAACCGCTTCCGTCTCATTTACCAGAGTCCTGGGTTCTACTTCTGTCAATCGATCGCCGAATGAACCACATGTTTTAACTAATTTTCGCACTACCCCTTGTACCCTACGAAGAGCAGCTTGAGCCCTTCGCCCATCCTGGGAGGTCTCTTCGCGAGGGGCAGGTGCCGAAGTAGTTGCCGAGGAGGGAGAGGGAGAAACCGTAGTGGTAAGCTGCTCAGTATGCGAGTGATCCCAGTCTAGGCCCGCCCCATGGGTTTTGCTAATCCGCTTTCCGCCTGCTTTTTGCCTAGGTTTTACAGTTAGGGCAAGAGCCTCCGCAGCCTCATCCCCTTCAGACAGACTATCAGATTCATCTGTAAGGTAGGAGGTGTCCCCCCACTCATCTTCTAGGTCGGCCTCGTTGGAGAAGGAAAAAAAGTCAGTGGCTTCTTTCTCAGGGTCTTTTTCCAGATCCTTGTGAGTAGCGTCCCCTTTGCCAGGCTCAATAAGAAGGTCAGAGAGAACCTGTATTGGGGCGCCTCCTGCTACGCCAGTCGCATCTTGCTCATTGGTTAAACTGGGGCCTGGATTAGTGTCTATTGAGCTGTCTTGCACCGTTGTGTCAGGGTTGGTTTGTTACCGCAATTGCTCATTACTTGCTCCGCCTATCATGCCCATGTTCTTGCCGACATCAACAATATCCACCTTCCCCTTCATGCTGGGGTTTGCTTCATTCAAAGTAGATGCCCCATTGTCATATATCGCCACAATATTGCTATGCATGTCAAGCATTGGTGTGGTGTTTGGTGTGGTGCTCACCTCTGGAAGTACGGGTGCTGGTGATAGTTCCGAGCCGCCTATAGCTCTGTCTGCTTCACCTAGGGGCTCAGTCTCAGTCCCGATACTTTCAGATCTTGCCGTGTAGTCACTCGGAGCAGGGCTGTAACTGCTGCCTGCATGTGAAACCTGGCGCTGCTTCTCCTGGCCCGGCAGCAGATTCGATCCCTACCACGTAAAGTCCCGCGGAGTCTTTGCAAATATTTCTCTTCTGGGTCCCGGCTCCCGGACCAGCCGATCCAAGTGCCATAGCCCCCTCCATCCTAGATGTACCCGCGGGTGTCCCCGCGGATGATTCCTTTTCCTGTGCCGCGATTCGTTTCTCCCTTCTGCGCCGTTTAGCTTCCTCTCGTTGAATCTGTCTGGCGGCCCTTGCTCGGGCGGCTGCCGATGGTGCAGGCGGCACGGCCACTTTGGGAGCCATCTCGACAGGAGCTGGAGCTATGGCTGAAACCGCGTTGGAGCTCACTGAAGGAGAGGTCAGCACCTGGCTCGGTGAGACCCCTAGACGGTGAGTGCTACAGGCACAACAGGCTGGGTATTTAGCGATTGCTACAGGGCTTTGGAGGTAATGTCTTAGTACGGCCCGGCCAATGTAGATGCATAGTATCACAGCTGGATGCATGGAGAGGGCAAAATCCGCTAGAATAGCTGAGGTTACACTGGCTGATCCGTACACCCCTACGTGTCCAGTTTTAAAGCGGCATGCCAGCGAAGTATAGCCTGCATCTCAGCTCCTAGCTCCACGCTTGTGCTCAGCACTTGTTCAGCGTTTAGTACTGGTTGTTTGCATTCTGGAGCTCCTACTGCATGACCGGACGGGAACCTGGAGCGTGGACACTGCGATCCGTGTCAGATCGCCATCTTGCCTCCTGTTCTACTAACTGTGTCTCAGCCTGTAGACTGGCTTTCTTCAGACGCATTCTGTTAAGACTCTCCCGGATGCAGTGTTTAATTAAACCAACTAGTTCCAGTTTGCCATATGCCTCTTGCTATTTCATTTTTTTAAGGTAAAATTATATCCTAGCAATATCTTGGCAAACCAGTGAAGAGAGATTGGTTTATCGCCAGTGAGCAGACGTCATAATTGAATAGAAGTTCTGATAAATCCATGGGGCAGGGGTACATCTGTCACATGATAAGAGACTACATCTAAGCCTTAGTCCCAGTAGGTGGCATGTGGCAAATTAGAACATGGACATAGATCACTTTTGCTTTTTCAACAGTCAGCACCGCTAGAGAGTGTAGAGGTGGCTACTACTCTTTGGGGCCACTTTGGATGACACAGGGTCTGCTTGTCTCTGGGTGTCAGGTAGGACCTGCTTTGACCACTGGGCATGATACAGGGTCTGCTTGTCTATGGGTGTCTTTGGGGGAGCGCCTTGACCACTGGTCGAGGTAAGGTGTTATGCTTGTCTCTGGGTGTCAGATAGGGACTACTTGGACCCCTGGGCATGGTACAGAGGTGCACATAGGTTCTGGATGCAATAGAGCCAGCATCAAGATCTTATTTTTTTGTCTGAGAGTCTTTAGTGCTATCAGGCTGTTTGTTTTATACTAAGAGTGTCTGAAAGAAGTGAGAGGTGTTATTTTCTTAGACCGTTGGGTGCTAGACAGTTGGTACACAATACCCCTGGGTATGATATAGGGTATAATTTGGATGCTAGGGGAAAGTTCAGACCTGGGTAAATAAGGGGTAGCTTGTGTCTGGCCACAGAGGGCTGATACTTGTCAGAGTATTCCTTTTGCTCAACACAAACCAGTTCTATTTTTGTCTGCCGAGCCAAATAGTGACAGACTATCAGGCTCACTTAGCTCTGCGTAGTACATGGAACATACCCTTTCCTCAGAATGCAGGTGCTAGGAGGGGGCTAAAGTTTTTTGGGGACAACTAATATTTTTTTCTGTCAACCTTTTTTTCTTTTATTCTCCTTAAGATTTTTCTGTTTATGCATTTATGTATTTGTGGTGCTGTTAAAGGTTTTGCAATTTGCTTCATGTTTGAATGTTATGTCATGTTAGCAAGTTTCTACTTAATGAAATAATAACCATTTGTTCTCCACTCAGAGTTTCTTGTTTGCTAGTTTACTGCTACACATCAACTAATATTATTTTAACTTAATAATTGCACTTTGTTACAGGTTGCATTCGTCTTTTCGTTAAATGTTCTTTTGGTTCGATGCATCAAAGTTTTAAAGCTTGTAACCAGTATATTGTTTGAGGTACCCACAATTAGTGTAGAATTCGTAATCATTGGAAAATCTCGAAACAATCAAATTTAGCAAAATCCTTAAAATGAGTTCCATAATTTCATTATGGAAACTTCACTTGACCCTATGCAAGCTATATTCCCCACACAAGCCCTTGAAAATAGGAAAACATTGCTGCGAGTGGCACAACTATATCAAAGTATATTCATATCCCTTTCCTGAGGGGGAACATTTGAAATCAACATCATAGAACACACAACTCACATACAGACCAGGTATGGAGAACAGAAAAGGGCTAGAAGAGAGGCCGTACTAGAACTATGGGCCATCACAATTTCTGAGTTCATAAGCAAGGCATCCATCATACACCAGCAGGGAGGAGCTTTTGTTGATGCCAGCCATGCCAGGAGCCTCTGTCCTGGGTTACACCAATCTGTCAGTCAAGGGGGCTGGTGGACCTCCCCTGGGGAAGCAAGCCACCAGGCCTAGGGCAGATAAAGGACCACACAGCCCAAACGTAGTCAACCCTCACTCTGTCCAGTGCTAGGCTTCCTCTGGGTTCAACCCCCACCTATCGTTCGTGGATGGTAAGGTCCAAATGGGGAAAACATGCTCCTGACCTCCCCACACAGTGCCCTAAGACCAGAGGGAAGGTTTTGGCCTTCCTGGAAGGCGATTCCACCAGTTGAGGGGAAGACAGGGACCCCATTCCTACAAATCTGACTCTGAAGGTCAGCCACTGGCTATAGTTCACCAAGGCAGGTCTATGATACAGAGGAAGCATAAGGCAGTTAGCTTGAGGCTAAGACATTGCCTACAAGAACAGCACCCAGCGCTAAGCAAAGGAGGCAACCCAGGTGGGAGTTAAAGGAAAGGTGTGAGTTAAGGATAGAGAGAGCTCTCAGCTGGAAAACCCAGCAGGGAGAAGGAACTATACCCCCTCCCCCAGAAGGAACGAGAGCTAGGCCTTGGGCCCCATGCAGAGATGATCCCAGGGATAAGTCGGGAGGAACAGAAAGACCCATGTTACCTGGCCATAGGCAGAGGAGATGGGCAGACCAGGAAAATGCCTGACTGGGACATAATTGAGACACAGAAGAAGCAGCATGGTACCTTTATGCCTGCATGAGGAGAGTGACAACGAGGACATCTGCTGCTCTCCCTGAACAATCCGGTCAGGCACAGCAACCCATAGAGAGATAGCAGCCAGCGAAAAGGGAAAGACCTTTGTGTAACCTCTTTACCATCTACTGGTCTGCTGGACTGAAAGGAAGGGCCACCAGTATGATCGTCCCTGGCCGGAGGAGGGATCCTTTGGACCCAAGGGAATAGCCATTGCAGAGGACTTTATTCAGCGTGCAGGGGGGCCCGAAATGGAACTACCCCTACATGCAGGAATGCCTGAGATGATATGATCGCTATGTTGGGGAGAAACTAGCAGAGTCGCACTGAGCCAGAATGTGCTGCTACTGCAGAAGGGTGCAGCAGGAACCATGTATATGCATTGTGAACAGATGGACAAAGATGGTGTTCTCCTGAGCCTGCATCACCACATTCACGCCTATCAACACTGAGTTTGGAAAGTGCTGGATTTAACTGATTCAGAGACCAGATCTTGTTGGACCTGAAGGAGATACTCCCTGACCACCCAGATGTAGGAGGACTGACGGCAAAGAGGATGAAGCTTGGGGAGATTGTGACTATATTCCTAGACAGAATGAAAGAGTGATGGGTGCAGGAGACAGACCAGTCCTGGACCAACAGGGGGCCCCAGGTGCATTCATTTACAACATCCTCAAGAGGGAACTACCCATTGAGATTAAGGCCAGATTAAATAGTGTAGTTGGGCCAGACACCAAACATTGCCTGGAAATACAGGCCCACATGCTACACCTTTACCAGAAGAGACAGAAGAAGGACAAAGAAAAGCAGGGGCAGGCCTAGAGAGACAACGACAATCTGGTCCAACATCAGTTGAAAATGACCATCCTTGAGGGGGCTGCGTTAGCCGCAAACATCCAGATGGCACCCGTCTCAAGCAGAACTCTGCTTAAGGACCCCAGAGGGTATGCGCCCAGTCTTAGTGGCCAAGGGCAGGGAGACTGGGTCCAAACCAGCCTCATAGAATGCCACTGTTGTCACAGAATGGAACACATGGCTAACAAGTGCCATCTAAAATGTACCAATGGCATAATCCCAGGACAGGCCAGACACAATACCCATCCACAAAATAAAGCCCAGAGCAACGTTGTTGCAGCTTACAATCAGCCCCTGGGAAATCAGGCAGCCAGTGCCCCACCACAGCAGAGACCAGGCGGCTGGCCGAGTGCAAAAGTCGCAGCTGAAGGCAGGGAGCCAAGCCCAACAAACACAGGGGACATAGCCATTGCAGGGAAGGGTAACTATCTTGTGGAGGAAACACCTTTACACAATCACAAACCATGAACACACAGTAGCAAGCTCGCCCTAACCAGATGTATCCCCCCACACCACCTTGCAAGCACATATCCTGATCTACATCTGCAACAGTTGTGAAGACTGCAAATACTACAGGGACCAGGAATCCACACTAGAGTTTACCATCCGGATACCCACAGGGGCTCTCACTGCTGTTAGTCCCCCAGGGCGCGGTTGGCTGAACACGCCCCTGGGGAGGGCAGTCTGATGAGGGAGCAGGGCAGGCCCCCTGCTGGTGCATAAAAACAGGAACCCAGGACAGCTTGACTAAGTACAACTTTGAGTGGACTATGTAAGGGTCCCCCGACTCAGGGTTCACTACCAAGTGGAGACCCTTCTTTAGTTCCAAAATTAGGTGATAATGCGCTTCCCACATCTGACATCTGGACACATACACACTGGCCCACATTAGCTGTCCCCGAGGCCGAGAGCCACCTGTGTCCTTATCAGGTGCCGAAACTTGTTTATTTACAACTAAGATGCGTCAAGAAAGCAGAATCATTTTATTGTACCTCATGAAATGTATATATTGTCAGCCGAAACTTGTACAAAGTGACCCCTTCTTCAGACACACTCTGTTGAGACTCTACAGACTGCTGCATTTAATTCAACCAATGTGTTCCTGTTTTGCCATATGCCTTTTGTCATTTCAATTATTTAAGGTAAAACCATATCTGAGCAACAAGTGCAAGTATGGGTGAGTGAGTGAATGTATCAGTGAGTGTGTAAGGGTGATTGATTGAGTGCATGAGTGGTATACAGATGAGTGACTGTATGAGTACATGTGGGGCAGTGAGTTAGTGCATGAGTGTCTGTATGTGTGAGTGAGTGCATGAGTGTTGTATGGGTAAGTGGATGAGTGGCTATTTGGACTGGTGAGTGGGTATATTAGTAGCTATATAGGTCACTGTGTGTGTATCTGTATCAGTTGCTGTCTGGAAGAGTGAGTGGGCATGTCATTGACTCTATGGGTGAGTGAGTAGATGTGCAAATGCCCATATGGAAGAGTGTTTGGGTAGTGGATGTATAGGTGAGTGAATGGTTGTGTGAGTGGCTATATGGGTGAGTTATTGCAGAAATCAGCAGCTGTATGGGTGAGTGAATGGGTATGTTTTATTTTTTTTATTTATTTTTTGGTTTTTATAGAGCGCGTAGTCACCCTTGAGTATCCCAGCGCTAAAACCTCGAACTCCTAACGGGGGGCACCTGGAGATTTAGAAGGAAAATCAGGGAAAAAGGAGGGTTTTGAGGGACTTTCTAAATCGAAGGAGGTTTGGTTCAGCTCTGAGGTTCGGGGGGAGAGCGTTCCATTTTCTGGCCGTGTTTACCGAGAATCTACGGCCGCCGATGCGGGTTTTCTTCACCCTAGGGACAACGATAAGGTTTCCCTGTTCGGATCGAAGCGCTCTCGAAGGTCTGTATGGAGTGATCCAGGTGCTCAGAATGGGGGGACCCGCATTGTTCAGGACCTTGTGTGCCAGACAGAGGGCCTTGAAAGCGACTCTTACCCTCACGGGGAGCCAGTGGAGTTTTCTCAAGGCAGGTTTGGCCGATGTTCTTGCTGGGGTGTTTGTGAGCAAGCGGGCTGCGGCATTTTGGGTTTTTTGTAGTGTTTGCAAGGTGGCTTCCGGCGCCCCGAGGTAAATAGCATTGCTATAATCCAGCCTTGCTAGCACTAAACCTTGAATTAGCAGGAGGCGGGACTGGAATGGCAGTAGGGGGAGCACTTTCCTACATGATCTCAGGAGCCCGTAGCAGATGCCGGCAGTTTTCCTGGCCTGTGTGCGGAAAGTAAGATCTGTCTCTATCCACACTCCCAGGCTCTTAACCTCTGTCTTAGGGGAGGGGGGGTCACCCATACAGGCGGGCCAGATGTTAGGGGGGAGACTCGGGGTTTTGTGACCGAGAAGCAAGATCTCTGTTTTTGACCCGTTAAGCTTTAGGTCAGAGTTGCCCATCCATTGATGGACAGTGGATAGGCAGTCTTGTAGGTTGGAGGGCTGTAGCTTGGGGTGGGAAAGGGTCACTACCAGCTGAGTGTCGTCAGCGTAGCTGACGATCGTGACTCCGAAAGGGGCGAGCAGCTCCTCCAGTGGGGCCATATACACGTTGAAAAGTGTAGGGCTCAATGAGGAGCCCTGGGGCACTCCACACCGGAGGGGTATTGAGGGGGAGCGGCTTTCTCCTTCCCAGACTTGGAAGGAGCGTCGGGAGAGAAAGGATGTAAGCCATCTCAGCGCACTGTCTTGTACACCAGTGTTCTCTAGGCGCTGGGCTAGGACCTGGTGGCTGACAGTGTCGAATGCTGCGCTAAGGTCCAGGAGGACCACTGCCACTGATCCTCCTGTATCCATGATTTCCCTCGCTTTTTCTACTGCCGCCAGGAGGGCGGTGTCAGTGCCCTGACCTGGTCTAAAACCTGTTTGGGAGTTCTTTAGGCGGTGGTTTGCTTCCAGGAAGTGGGACAGTTTTTTGTTAGTGAGCTTCTCCGCGACCTTGCCTATCCAGGGGAGGAGCGAGAGGGGTCGATAATTGGATAAGTCCGTGGGGTCTAGTGACGGCTTCTTCAGCAGACCTTTAACAACGGCCTCCTTCCAGCTTTGTGGGACTTCTCCTTGGGTGAAAGAGGTGTTAATGAGGGCCGTGAGTCTAGCTGTGATGGTTCGGGCTATGTTTTTCGTGAACCGTACGGGGACTGAGTCGCTGGGGGCTCCACTTTTCGTGGCTGCTAGCGTGGTTGCAACTTCTTCTTCAGTGACTGGTCCGAATGCTATTAAACAAGGGGAATCGGGTTTGTCCGTAGGATTCCCTGACGTGAAGGTACAATCCTTTGCAACTCCAGAGGTGGCCTGATTAGTAGCAGGTAGGGAGGAAAGGATTTTCTTGATTTTATTGTCAAAGAAGTTGGCCAGGTTAACGCATTTCTCCTCGGCTGCTATGGAGTCCAAGGGTGTCTGCGGGGGGGCTGGGACATGGAGAAGCTCTTTAAGTATGGAAAAAGTCTCTTTAGCAGAGCACGAGGAATTTTGTATTCTTACCTCAAAGAAAGAGCTTTTAGCGCTGTTGAGGGCCTGTTTATATGCCTTCATGGCAGTTTGGTAGGCGTTTTTATCCGTTGCTGATTTATTTTTTCTCCATGTTCGTTCCGTCTTTTTACACTCCTTCCTAAGAATGTTCAAGGCCGGGGTATACCAGGGAGCATGATTGATCCTCTTCACGTGTTTAAGGGAGCTTGTTAATGGAATGAGACTGTCTAGGGGAATGGTGAGCCAGGTGTTAAATTCTCTATCAGCGGTGTTCGGGTCAATTGAGAGGGGGCCATTGGAATCCCTAAGCTTTGCTTCCCATTTTTCTGGATTTAACTTGTGCCAGCGTCGAGTTAAAATCCTGGTTTTCTGTTTGGGGACCGAGGCGGGCTGATAGGACCAATGCATCGGGACCAGAAAGTGGTCAGTCCATGGAAGGGGGGAGGGGTCTTGGGTTTGTAAATTTCTGATGTTGGTGAAAACAGGGTCTAGGAGATGACCTTTCTCGTGGGTGGGTTTCGAGTTCAGGAGCTGGAGGTCAGCTGATGCGAGGTCTGCTATAAGATTCGCGGCGGTGTGATCTGCCGGATCTAGGAAGTGTAGATTCAAATCCCCTAGGAGAAGGAAGTTGGGCGTAGCTATAGTTTTTAAGAGGATGTGATCCATCAGGGTGTTTGAGAAGTCACCTATTGAGCCTGGTGGTCTATATACCAGAAGACCCGATAGTGAGGTGGTAGGGGAGACCTGAAGGGTGAAATTGCAATTTTCACAGTCCTTGACCGTACCGTCGTTGATCCTGCAGCTCAGATGGTCTTTATAGAGAATGGCGAGCCCGCCACCTCTTCCAACTGGTCTGTTAAGGCAGCAGATTTGGTAGCCGGGGGGGGTTGCATTGACCAAGTCTGAGCCGTTGTTGGGGGTCAGCCATGTTTCGGTCAGAAATAGGGCGTCTAGTGAAAGGGTTAGGGTGAGGGGGTTTATCTCATGCGAGTGCTTTACTAGCGACCTGCAGTTCAATAGGCCCAGTCGAAGCGTGCGGTTGAATTGCGTGGTTTCCAGGGTGTTGCAGAGGGGACATCCTGTGAACGGGGTGTCGTCCTTCAGGAGGAATTCACACTGGGGATGTTTCTTTGTATTCCAGAGACGGAGGGTATCCGGGGGGTAGGATAGGAGGGGCTGTGAATCGGGCATAATGTCAGGTCCTAGGGCCGTCTGGGCCCGGACGGGCCCAGACGGGCTTGCTTTTGCCTTTGTGAGTTGTATGAGTAAGTGAGTGGCTGTATGGCTGAGTAAATGTGTGTGCCAGTAACTGTATGGGTGAGTGAGCAACTGTATAGCTTGCTGTACAGGTGAGTGAGTGGTTATGTTAGTGGTTGTGTGGATAAGTGAATGTTTGTTTAATTAGCTGTATGGGTGTGTGAGTGACTGTGTGAGTACCTCTATGCAAGAATGTCTATTAGAGCAGCTGTATGGGTAAGGGACTGCTTGTACCACTGGCTATAGGAGTGAATAAATGGGTGTGTAAGTGGATGTATAAGTGAATGAGTGCATGTATAACTGAGTGCATGGCTGAGTGTGGGATAGTATCAGTAGGTGTGTGGATCAGTGAGTAGCTGTGTGAGTGGCTGTATGTGTGACTGACCACTTCTGTGAGTGGGTATATTAGGCAGTGAATTATAGGCTGTAGGAGTTAGTGATAGGTTACATGAGTAACTATATGGGTACCTGAGTGATTGTGTTAATAGTTGGGTAATTGAAAGTGTGTTTGAGTGGCTTTATGAGTAAACAGGTGAATGTGTGACTGGTTGTGTGGGGGAGTCAGTGGATGTGAGAATACGTTTTATTATTAAATAGGGAAAACAAAGTAAACGGAAATTAACGGAAGAGCAGTTTACATTTAAATAAACTTTCAAAGTTTATGTATAAGCAATATGTCTGTGTTAGGAAAATTGTTGTGAGACAGCTAATGACATTCAACAACACCTGGCACTGAAAAACGATAAAGATCATGAAGATATGTTAGTGTTTGATCTTCGTTATTATAGAATAGAACAAACAAATATTCTGTATAATGTAACATTGTATTAAATGTAGTTAACTCATAATTTTCCCTTTTTGCTGTTCTCAGCTTTCATACTTTTTTTTACTATAAACAGTGGTCTGTAAGAAGTATCACATTCTAATAGTGAGGAAAAGACAATGTACTGTTAAAAAAACAGACATGTGAAATGCAATACTATGATTAAGTGAAGCTCTGAATTTGTCAGAAACCGTCAAACAAACTCACACAGGAGCAGAATGCCAATAATTCCCAATGCCCCTCGCCAAACCCCTCCATCATCTATATTTACAGAATGAAAGGTGTGCTCTAAGGGGGAAGGGGATGGGGCAAAGAAGAGACTGCCTGATTCTTTCTGGTCTTTTAACTTCTTGTGAATGTACCCTATCTTCTGACACAAACCACTTGTGGCTTTTTCTTGTTTCACTTTTAGGTTGTTGTAGTTATAAATTGTACGAAGCACAATTTAACATTTACACAAAACATCAGTAAATCAATATCTCTTAAATAAAATTATATTCTTGGAGCCATAAATACGTACCTAGAGAGTATTTGCCTCACTTCTATTTGATGTATTACCACAATTTGTTATGTACAAGTGGAAATAATTTCTCCTCTTTTACTTCCCAGGGAAAGAAGAAGATAACTGTTCCTGAAGAATTGAGAAATAACTATTTTCCTAAATGTTAATCAACTTTTACAATTCTTTGTCACAGTTCTTTTTTTGTTTTTGAGTGCGCCTCAAGCATAACACTAACCACTTCTTTTTTTGGCAGAATTTTCGATACCTAGAGAAAGTTAATTTACTTAGCCTTCTGCACGGAAACTGCTGAAGAATTAGGATGGTAGAGGTTCATGAATGACTCTGCTGCTCCTGGTACTTTTTATGTCTTCTGAGCCTGAGGACACGCTGGTTCACTGGTCTTTCCTTCGGGCAGCTGCAGAGCTGAAAAGCGAGTTTCCAGGCTAAGACACCACTAACTGGAGCCCTGGAAAGAGACACTAGCACTTCGGTGGACAGGAAATAAGTGAGACTCAGCCCTACTCGATGGAGGAGACTCGCTACTAAGACACTGATCACTTGAACAGGTAAAAACCACAACTAGGGATTCACGAAGGAACTAAAATTATGCCCCCACTCGATGTCTCTACCTTAACTAACTAGAAACAAGAATTCCTTTCTCATGGGGGTAAAACCTTGGTAAAGTGTGCAGGATAGAATTTATGTGTGCTGAACATTCCACTCTAGTCTTCAGTGAAAGAACTTGGCAACACTAGAGTGGTTTTGTACTGTGTGCATTTTGGTAGCCATTTTGGAATTCCTCCAATTTCATTTAACCCTCCATTGGTTTGAGGTAACCTTCCCTGAAGTAAGCATGGGCGAAATTTGCGAATTCACGATCCGCGAATTCGTACGAAAGCGAACTCGCAATTCGCAAAATTCACAAATTCGTGCAAATTTGCTGTTTTTGCCAGTTCGCGAGGGTTTTTTACAAGTTCGGGAACGCAAACTTACTTTTGTGGTCGTAACGGTCGTGACCATGTTGTTTCTACATGTCCAGCCTGCTTGCGACCCTGTGGTTCATCGCAGCCACCCTCCGGTTCATCACTGCCACGCTCTGGTTCACCAATGCCACCCTCTGGTTTTCCACTGCCACCCTCTGGATCATCACTGCCACCCTCTGGATCATCACTGCCACCCTCTGGTTCACCACTGCCACCCTCTGGTTCATCACTGCTATCCTTTGGTTCATCAACTTGTGGTTCACCACTGCCACCCTCTGGTTCATCACTGCCACCCTCTGGTTCATTACTGCCAGCCTCTGGTTCGCCACTGCCACCCTCTGGATCATCACTGCCACCCTCTGGTTCACCAGTGCCACTCTCTGGTTCATCACTGCCACCCTCTGGTTGATCACTGCAACCCTCTGGTTCAAGGCTGCCACCCTCTGGTTCATCACTGCCACCCTCTGGTTCACCACTGCCACCCTCTGGTTCATCCCTGCCACCCTCTGGTTCATCACTGCCACCCTCTGGTTTGCCACTGCCACCCTCTGGTTCATCACTGCCACCCTCTGGTTTGCCACTGCCACCCTCTGGATCATCACTGCCACCTTCTGGTTCACCAGTGCCACCCTCTGGTTCATCACTGCCACCCTCTGGTTTGCCACTGCCACCCTCTGGACCATCACTGCCACCCTCTGGTTCACCAGTGCCACCCTCTGGTTCATCACTGCCACCCTCTGGTTTGCCACTGCCACCCTCTGGATCATCACTGCCACCCTCTGGATCATCACTGCCACCCTCTAGTTCACCAGTGCCACCCTCTGGTTCATCACTGCCACCCTCTGGTTGATCACTGCCACCCTCTGGTTCAAGGCTGCCACCTTCTGGTTCATCACTGCCACCCTCTGGATCGCCTGCTGATTCAGTTGGACTTCTGACGGCTCCTTGAATGTTCTGCCGATCTTTTTCGAACTTTCTGGCTGACACAGCTATCCAATGTTTGTACTTTGAAACATCTGCCTCATCAAAATGAATGAATGCTTTGCTGGCCACTGCCTTTTTGTACCCTGGATCCAGAATAGTGGCACAAATGTAATGTTGTTCTGTATGTATCTTTTGAAGCCTTTCATTGGCAACTAGGCGGCTTAATAAGTTCTCCGCCAACAGATATGCAGCTAGCTTTCCACCATCATCTCTCAACGTTGAAGACACCGCCTTCAGTTGGTGCTCTAGCATGCGCAACAATTGGATAGCTTTGCTCAAAGAACAGTCCTCCCTGCTGACTTCACGCGTGAAGACCTCAAAAGGACGAAGCATGTCTGTCAGGCTTTTAACTAGCTGCCATTCCTCCAACTCTAGCCTCGGGTCAATTGAACCTACTGTAAAGATATAGTCATTGATTACCATGCACTGCTCAAACAGACGCTCAAGCATGTAAAAGGTTGAGTTCCAAAGTGTTGCCACCTCCTGGATGAGTCCTTTGACTGGCACTTTACGTACATGTTGAATGCTCCTTAGCTGCTTCCGGGCCTTAAAAGAATGGCTGAAATGTGTGCAGATTCTTCGGCACATAGACAGTAACTTCTTGACTTGGGTTTCAGTTTTCAAGAAATCTTGAACAACCAGGTTTATACAGTGTGCCAAACACGGCACTCTGAAATAGTCACCGTCCTGCATGGCCTTAACTATATTACTGCCATTATCCGTGGAAACATAACCAACTATGCGATTTCTTGGTTGCAGCCATTCAGAGACCTTATAGTTAAACTCATCCAAAATGTTTTTTGCAGAATGAGTTTTCTCCATGGCAAACATGGCTAATGTTGCATGTTACTGAGAAGCTTGAAAAACTGTGTCCAGGTCAACAACTGCACTTGACTTGTCTCCAACCCCTGCAAAAGACCCTGCAAAAGAGACCCAGGGTGCAGTGATGCACATGTAATCAAGGGCTTGGCAACTGGTCCACATGTCTGTTGTCAAGTGGATAGTGTGAACAGCACTCTTCTGCAAAGCTGCCCCAATCACCTCCAGCACATCTTGATGTAGTGCTGGAACCGCAACTCTGGCAAAATAGGACCGGCTAGGAACCTTCCATTTAGGGCAGACTGTTGCCACTAGTACTAGAAACCCCACCCCTTCCACGAAAGAAAAAGGGAGAAGGTCCAGCGCTAGCATTTTAGCCAGCTTTGCGTTATGCAGATGTACCGTTGGGTGGTTGCTCTCAAATGGCGCCTCCGACCAGAGTTGTCTTGTCTGTGGCCACACGTGACGTCACGCGACGTTGTGCTGCACACACCGCTGCAAGACTTCCTCCTGGCACTGGTGGTTCTCTTGTGCACCTAAAAGCAATGGAAGCCAGAGGTACATCAGTTATACACCCCAAAAAGTAAAAAAACACAAAAAAATCACCACAATCCCATGCCATCCATGCCCTCAATGATGTTTAAATTCAAGACACCCAGAGAAAGACTAGGCCCATGCACCACTGAGTACCCCTGGGCATAATGGTTGAAAGCAAGGCAAAGTGGGTGCAGGCCTGAGCACACTACCTGGCTTAAAAATGGCCGCTTGACCCCACCACATGGCCAGGCCCTGCCTGTACCAGGCCTCAAAATGGCCCCCACCCACATGGCCAGTTCCCAACACCACCCCAAACAGTCGAAAAACACTCAAAAATCACCACAATCCCATGCCATCCATGCCCTTAATGATGTTTAAATTCAAGACACCCCACAGAAAGAATAGGCCCATGCACCACTGAGTACCCCTGGGCATAATGGTTGAAAGCAAGGCAAAGTGGGTGCAGGCCTGAGCACACTACCTGGCTTAAAAATGGCCGCTTGACCCCCACCACATGGCCAGGCCCTGCCTGTACCAGGCCTCAAAATGGCCCCCACCCACATGGCCAGGCCCCAACACCACCCCAAATAGCCGAAAAACACTCAAAAATCACCACAATCCCATGCCATCCATGCCCTCAATGATGTTTAAATTTAAGACACCCCACAGAAAGACTAGGCCCATGCACTACTCACTACACATGGGCCTACTGGCTAGTGAGGCTTTACAGGCACCCCAACATTTTAAAAAAAATCAACATATAACTGTCAGGGTTCGGACTCCCTTCGCGCCTACCTAGGCATATGAACTACGTTTCCCATGAGCCTTCATTCTAGGAAGGTACATAGTGACATCCCGCGCAGAAGCGGATGCGCGTAATTCTGATTGTTTTCCGTTGCCTGTGCTGGAGGTCCGTAGGTACGGGTCTCGGTTCTCTTTCTTTGTAGATTCCCGACTTGGGTCTTCGGAGGATTCCGGATTCCTTGTTGCAGCAGTGGTGAGTGACAACGTGCTGCTGCCTCCCTTTTCCTAACAACGGAACGTTGTGTGTCGGCCGACCAAACGTTACAGTTGTTCCATTTGCATTCTTCAGGTCTCGGTGCTCCGAGGAGTTCCAGCGCGGCTGCGCTCATGAAAATACCAGAACGCTGTGTATCGGCTGGCCAGGCGTTTCTGGTGAGATCCTGGTGAATACGATAAGATTGCGGAACATAGTGGTGTCACTACATGTTACAGTGATATCCAGAGCTTCCTTCGATGTACGGAGCGCAGTGTGTCTCAGACTATGCGCTGCCGTTGATGATTAATCATTCTGCGTTTTGTAGCGGAGTAAGGTGTGTTGGCTAACCACTTGCTGCCGTGAACCCTTGGTTGTACCTTGTTTTGCAATTACAGCGGAGTCTTGTGGTAGCTGCTACATTCTGCCGTTTGTATTGTCTTCACATGGAAATACACTTTTACTTTTTTCTTGAACCATCATCTGGATATGGCTTTATAATATTCCAGGTGTACGGAACCTTGTTTCAGTCCTAAGTAACGATTGGAGTACTTTACTATTGCTGATTCTTCAGGAAGTTTGCTGGGAGTTCAGTTGGCTCTCTTATTCGAGGTTTAAAGATCCAATCGTTGTTTTCTTTGTTAACTCTGCTGGGTGTTTATTGACTCTGGGTTTCAGGTGTGTTTCAGAGCCAATGAGCACTTCCCTCATAGTGAGAAATGATGAGAGTAGTCATGTTGTTACTGTGCAGTGTTTAACCAATTATTCTGTTCTTATTTCGTTTCAGAGCATTTGTCCCAGCAGTCCCCTCCCCGTTCCTGACATCCCTCACCTAATGGTTCCAATTCCCTGTATTATAAGATCAGGGAGCTGGTAACGTTAGGAGGTGGAACCCCTTTAGCAACGACCGGATCCTGTGGAACGTAATCTTGACAATAACAGTGAGCTAAAATTCCATGACACAAATGAGAATTAAGTTAAAAAACTAATCACAGAAACAGTTGTATTATGCACCCATGACTAACCCTAGACCTACTGGATACTGTGGCTACCCACCACAATATATATTTTGTTAAAGTTGTGAAAAAAGTTTTAGAACTGTAGTTGCCTCAACTGCAATGCCCCAAACAAACAACACCAACTTACTTGCAAAATCTCAAGTCCAAAAGTGATCCAAACTCCAAAGTCCAAAAAGTCCTCAAATACAAATCCAGTAGCAGTCACAGAAAGTAATCCTTCCAGCTCAACACCCAAATGAAAAGTGACCAGAACATGCACAAAGCACTGGGAGGAGCCTGCTGGACAGGAACAGGAAGTTGGAGACTCTGAGGCACTTCCTTCCTCCCACCCCACCCCAAAAAATGGACTGCTGTACCAAAAAGTGCAGTCAAATGTCAATCTGAGGAGTTATTCTGGTCAAAATCATCATTTTCACAAGGGTCATGCTTCCTGCGGTTGATTTCTTGTGCAGAATTGCAATTTTTGCAATTTCAGGAACGCGAGCTGTTCAAATCTCCTGCCGGAAGTCAGCTGCACGCCGTCCCGGGCTTTTATGACGTACTCGCGTTGTCAAACTCTCGTCGTGCAAGATGGCAAGCCGCGATAACGTAATTGCGTTCGAAAAACTCTCGCGCGATCACGCAGCAAGATCGAAAATGGCGCCGCACACGCAAAACCTGAAGAAAAACAACTTGGCGGACTCAGAATCACGGTAAGACAACGCCGCGCACGCGGTATTGTATTTTTCAAGCGCGACCAAGCAAAATAATTTGTAGCTTGCGAATTTGCGGATTATTGGGTAAATTTGTGCGATTCGCAGATCGCGAAATCGTCAAAAATCCGCAAATTCTCCAGCGAAACGGATTTTACGCCCACTCTGTTTCAAGGTACCTTGGGGATGGTCCTGACAACATTGCACTCACTATAATTCTTTCATTCTTTGCTGTTTCTACTGTTACTTCAGTAATATAAGCAAACCTAAGTTAAATCACAATCTTCACAGGGATGATTCAATTTGTAACTCAGTCCAAAGAAATCATCCATATCTACACCTTCTTCTTCTAAAACTCCAAACATAACCTTAATATTCTTGTGCGTCTTGTTGACTGTAGAGAGTAAATGCTACTGATCCAATGCATATATCTAAAAGGTCAGAATACCTGAAGCAGAAAGTGTCACAGTTCTGTCACTCATTTACCCATGGAGATTATGATACAATGTAGCACACTATCTCTTATCTATTTTATTTTATTATTTTGGTGCACTAGATGTAGTAAAAGAAACACTACATTGAGAGCATTTGCATAGCAGTTGACACCTGCGCTGTTTTCCAACTGGTAACCTACAATATCTCTGTCATTTTCCAGTTTTCTCTTCATACCAGCCTCTACTTGTGTTTGCTTTTCTTCAGCTTCGGTACACTCTTTTGTAAGGTTCCGCTTTAGACAGATCATCCATTTCTCATAAACAGGGTATTAGCCTAAATGAGGAACTTAGACACTTCTTAACCAATTGTACTCTCTTACTCAGCTTTCATCAGCACTATCCTTTTCATCAAAATCAATAAAAAACAAACAATGTTCTAACTCATGACAATGCTACATATGA
This sequence comes from Lissotriton vulgaris, assembly GCF_964263255.1. Lineage (NCBI taxonomy): Eukaryota > Metazoa > Chordata > Amphibia > Caudata > Salamandridae > Lissotriton > Lissotriton vulgaris. The sequence goes on along the minus strand of NC_141697.1, from coordinate 855,850,498 downwards.
CATTCCTTCATTAAATACAGCACTCATGAAATTAACACTACCTGCATCTATACTTAAACCATGTGATTTATGGATAGTAACAGCATATGCTAGAGGGTGGGAACTGTTGGTGCTGCACATATAATTATTTCACTAGCAACTGCCAATTTGCTTGACACCATCTCTCTGGTCAAATTTTATGGCCAACCCATCTCTGTTTTCAAAATTATTAAAATCAATCACTTTACCTGCAACACTATTTACTAAACCTACTTTTACATTTAAATTATGGCACACAATTACTTGACAGTTTTTGCTTACACGTAAAATATTTTCTATTCCTGCAGTTTTGGATACAGACATCTCCAAAGGGTCATGTTTTGCTTTTAGTTTATCTATGAGTCGTATTGTGTCTCCCCAATGTTTCATTTTATCAATAGCTGTAGTTTCCCAAAAGATCTTCTTTCTCCAGTTGTAGTAAATTTTTATTAAACTGAGAGCACTCTTTAAGTGTTGGCATTAAACAAACTGTAGACTTCTGTTCTTAAATAACATTGTGCATTAGTTCAGCTGCTGGAATATTAGATGGAAATAGTTTTCTTCATAAGTTGACTTTCCAAAGCACATTTACCCTCTTTTATTAGAACTCCTAGTCTATTGTTCTTCAGTAGATCTGCAAAATCCATATCAGATGCTTGATGTATTTTTATACTAGTTACCTGCATTCAAAGTGTAACACAATATTTATATTGCCAATGGACTTGTTTCATTATGCACAAGTGTTTTGAAAACAGGTTCTCCTTTTACGAGGGTGAGATGCAGTAGGTCACCTAATGAAATGCTTTCTTTCAAACAGCACATCATATCTTGTTCTTAAAATCTGCTGCATTCTTAAGTGTATGAGAGCAAGCATAAAGTTGCCTACTAGGCTAACCTCATCAATGATTAAAGCTCTAGTTTATTCAATACTATTGATAACTCATGACAAGCTTCAACAGATAGTTTCTGATATTGCAGTTTATTGTCATGTTCAGCAAGTAGCATTAGAAGTTGATTAGTAGTTGATGAATGTAAAGTAACTCCTTTACTGTTATGTGCAGCTAATCATGTTGGTGCTGTTACTACACAGGACAAATTTGATTCTGTACTCTTCTATAGATAACCCCTGAGAATTATATTTAGAAAGATTTTCCAGCACCACCTTGACCACTGATGTATAGTAGTATCGGTTTAAACAAAGAACATTCACATTGATTTTTGTCATGGAGATATCCATGCTCTATTTTATCTTAGACTTTTTTGTAAATAACTCTTTGCTCACAGTTCAGCTGTTCAACTAAGGTGCAGATTCCATTTTCGGACAGAAGGGCTCCGAACGACGTTTGGACCCATTCTGCCCACATCGGAATGTGACGGGCGGATTCCTTTTCAACTGAGCCATTCCGATGGGCTCAGTCGGAAAGGAATACAACTCGGATTTCCGGATGCCTTACGACAGGCTCGGAGAGCTTGTCTGCCATCCGAGAATCCTTCAGTACTCCACCGCCCGCCCCTTTACGACCAAGGGAGTACGACGACAGTTTGTCGCTGCCTTTTTGTGCTGGTGTTTACGGCATGAAAAGTCTTTGGGGCCCCCAGTAGGGCCCCCATGGGTGCGAGGCTGCCCTCCATCTCACAATGCGGGCTTGCATTCCGGGCAGAATGCATGCTCATATTGTGTAACATACGATTGCTCATAATTGCAGGGCTGTAACTGACAACAGTAGATCAGTCGGTCACGGTTCCTGACCTATGTTGAACGGACTCAGGTCCATTCGACATAGGAATCGGGCCCTTAGTGCTTGAAATCCACACATTCCTCTCTTGCTTGTTGCACTTTAGTCCCAACTTCATTTATAGCTATAGCTGCATCATTTTCAATAATTGGTTCTCCAAGATGATCTTGACTCGCAGATGCAAAACCTTGGCTACTTTATGAACTCTTTCTGGCTATCTCAGCAGCAATGGTTTCTTTTTGTTCCATCTCATCTTTCAACATTTGCAGGTAGATTGGGAACACTGAGCACTGATTGGTCTGTTTCACAGCATTGAAAAAGTCTAGATAACAATCATAGTGTCCAAGTGTTAGACCTGGCATCTTTGGATTGGTTTCCCCAGTCTTTTTGGCCTCTACCTCCTGTATTTTTGATGCTGTGCTGGATTTAGTTTTGCTAGTTTAGATGCTTTGGACACTCTGCCACTGCTGATCAGTGTCAGAGTGTAAGTGCTCACTGTGTAAATTGTTATGATGATTGGATGTACATGATTGGCATATTTGTATCACCAAGAAGTCCCTTGTAAAGTGCACTGAGTGTGCCAGGGCTGGTGAGGACAAATGCTACTAGTGGGCCTGCTATTACAAAAACAACAAGTGATGGACCGAATGTGGATCAATGTCACACATTCCCCCAGTCAAAAGATCTGGGCCCAAATCCATCGTTTTTTTGCACTCCACACCACCCTGGGTTAGACAATGGCGATATGCAAATCAGCTCTGACCCCGTTGCCCCATGGGAACAGTCCAGTCCGAACTACAAAAGCCATGTCCTTCCCAGAACGGAATCAAGCATCCGAGGACCGGACCGGTTTCGAGGTAACACCTCTCATCAGCCTGGCTAGCTTGACTCCAGTGGTGTGGAGTGCCTGGGACCCACGTCTGGGCATCCCCAGCGCACCTAGGGCGGCAATTACAAAAACAGCACTGATTGTGCCACCCACATGAGTAGCCCCAAAATGGTGTCTCAGGCCTGCCACCGCAGTGCCTGTGTGCAGGCTGTGAACTGCCATGTCCTCCTGGTCAGTGTCCCCACTGACCAGGCCTAACCCTTCCCTTTTTGTGCACATTGGTCACCCCTATGGAAGGCCCAAGGTACCCCTTGGGCAGGGTGCAGTGTATGTGAAAGGTAGAGCATGTACTTGTGGCGGTGACATGCTCTGGTAGTGCATTACAGCCATTTTTGTTTTTCACTGCTGCAAGGCTATCTTGCTCCATAGGCTATCACGAGGGATGCTGGCTACAGTGGCTACCAGCATATCTTCCCATAGGAACAAGATGGGACATAAAAGTCTAGTATCCCTGAACTCAGAATTTAATAACACATCTTTTAGGAAAGGTTGTTTTTGAATCCTGTGTTTGAGAACAGCACTTTTAGAAAGTTGCTGTTCTCTTGTCTGACCTTCCTGTGTGCATTGGCCTGTTTGTGTATTGACTGTCTGGTTTGAGAGTGACAGGGGCTGGGGATTCCCCAGGAGGCTGGCTGAGTCAGCCCTAGGCTGAATGACTGCATTTGGAACTTGAGTGGTGGGAGGAGATAGCACCTGGGCCTGAATAGGGCTGTGCCTGCCTTCCACAATGCTGGCTCCACCTCCTGCTGGGTGGCTGATGGCCCTGCCCCTCATTCTGAAAGGAAAGGAGAAGCCAGGAAAACAAAGTGCTCAAGGAACACCCAGAACTGGTTCAGACAGGGCTCAGGGCCCACTTGAACAAAGAGAACAAAGACTTTTAGGGGTATTAGTACAGGACCCCTGACAACAGAAAATTAGATCATCCTGGAATCAAGAATGAACCTCTGCCAAGGAGAAAGCTGAAACTGAAGAAGGAAGATTGTCCAGCTGTTGCTTTGCTGCAAAGGAGAAGGAAAGGACTTTGCTTTGTGCTGTGTCCCCTTGCTTGAAGGAATCTCCAAGAGCCTGAGAAGAGCTGGCTCCCTGTTCTGAAGTCCCAGGAACAAAAGGACTTCACCCCCAGCTTCCCCTGAGCTCTACTGAGGATGTGCTATCCTTCCTGGAATGTGTGGCCCATGTGTGTTGCTTCTGGAAGTTGTACCTGTACTGGGAAGCTGGAAACTAAGCTTGACAGACTATGCCACAGAAAAGTTATTGCATCGCTCCCTGCGGAGCGCATCCCCGACAGTGCAAGGAAATTCCCGCCGCTACGAAGGCCGAGATCGTTGCAGCGCCTGTTGCCGCTGCCAGAGCCGTTGCATCCTTCGTTTGTGGGACGCACCAGACCGGTGCGGGAAGACTAACATTGCTGCGAGTGTTGTCGGAGAGCCTGTCGTCGCTGGTTGAGATCGCCGCAGCGCTTGCTTGCGGACTGCATCAAATCGCTGCGAATGTCATCGCAGAAGCCATCGCATCGAGGAGCTGCGAGAGAGAGATCACCTCTGGTCCTCGCATCGTCGCCCCAGAGATCGTCGCAGCTCCAAAGATCGTCATATCGTGCCTTTGCGAGAACAAACTTCCTACGGAACCTACGCACCGGAATCCCTACAAGTGGCCTTCCTCCCCATACATACCGGATTCGTCGCAACACGCCCACTGCTGCAGCGGGGTTATCGCATCACCTCCCCAAGGTCTCAGGAGCAACGCATCGCTTGTTTTCCACCGCATCAGCTTCTGCTTTTGGAACTTTGTCGCATCTAAAGGTACTGTTGGCTAAACGTGAAGCAACTGTGAACTTTTCACGCATCTCTGGTTTATTTTTAACGCAACCTTAAGAACTCTTTTGAAACCATATTCTTGAACTGTGTATGTTGGATTTTTGTCGTTTTGGTCTTGTGTAGTTTAGATTAAATACTTTTATTTTTGTAAACTGTTGTGGAGTCAGTTTGTGGTGCTTTCACTGTGTTACGGTGAGTGTTGGTACAAATACTTTACACATTGCCTTCTGATTAGCCTTTACTGCTCGTGCCAAGCTACCTAGAGGGTGAGCAGGGGTTATCTCAGATGGTTTCCTCCTTACCCTGAATATAAGCAAGGGTCCCTATTTGGACAGTGGTACCTACCTCTGCCAACTAGAGACCCCCAGTTCTAACACCAAGTAATTCTGATTCTGCGTGCCATGGCTTGCACAACTGCAAAAGTGGGAGGAAGAAAAACTCTCTTCTCTCTGGGGTTTGGCAACTAAGCATTCAGTGGTTAATGTAATTTATTTCATTGTGTCTGACCAAATAACCATCACATCTAAGTACTACATATCTTCCTTCTACTATGTTTTCAGTTACATTACCTCTATATGTGTACTGCTGAAGTACATAAAGACATGTTTTCAAGATGAAGACTATGCATCAAGCATGCTAGTTTTAAAAATGTCTGTACTTTCAGGACCAAATACAACGAGAGCTGTAATTCTAGAAATTATTTTAGTAATCTATTTCACTACTTCCAAGGCCCAGACTTACTCACACAAATACTCTTGACTGGGAGAACAAACTAACCGAGTTCAACCAGTCCAAGCATTCATAAGAACCGATTTCTCTGTAGGAAAGCATTTTCAAGCTGAAGCTGTACAATTTCTTTTTAAGACTCTTTTCTGCAGGAATTTTGTAGTGCATTGCAAGTTACCCTTCTAGTCTTTATGGAACTTACTTGTGCGGTATTCTGTATTCTATATTCTGTGTTTTGTAATGCTCTTTATTCTACTCTGTGGCAGTTTACTGGTTGCTGATGCAGTGAAGGGTCCGCTCTTGTTCTACTCTTTATCTCAAATAAAGAACCCTTCAAACTCTATCTACTTGGCCGTTAGAGTTTATTTACTACAACTTTTTGGCGACATCTACTCGAACCCATCATATGTGTGCAACCTTTTGAAGCCAAGAGCGGACTAAACTGAGGTGTTTTTCCTGCCTTTTATCCTGTTGCTTCCGTTGGCGGAGTGAGTGTCTCGTCTTCTTCAAGCGCTTAGAAGTTTGCTTCTGTTGATGGAGTCAGTGCCTCATCTTCTTCAAGCGCTTAGAGGTTTGTCATACTACATTGACTGCAATTTCCGGTTCATCATCCAGCAACTTTCTGACTTTAAGATGACTTTTCTTTTTATCCCTACCTTAATCTTTGAATGAGTGCATTCTCTTACGTTATTGTCACTGAACAACAGTGACTCTATTCTCTGTCTGGCTGACCTGCTCTGCTCTGCCTTCGCCGCTCCTCGCAATACTCTGATGAGGTAACAGAATGTTCTGCGGGAGTTGGTGGATCCTTTGATGACGCTTGGGTTATCATCCAATCACCGCATTGTAGTTCAGTTCTTTGGTGACGTTTCAGGCCATAATGTCGATACAGCAGAACACACGTCACCGCGCCACGCAGCCGTAAGGAAGCCATTTTGGGTTGCTGTGGAAACCCGACGAATTCACCTCCAGCAAAGCAATCTTCTCCGACGATGCGCACGTCTGTTGCGCATTAAAATTTGTTGATTAATTCGGCGATACGCACGCCAGTTGTGTACCCGGCTTGGCATTTTAGATTTTGACAAGTTTTTCTATAAATGGTACGCACGTCTCATCCTCATTCATCCTTTATCGACGATTTGGGACTTCAGCAGCCTACAATATTACACGCATATGGCTTGAAGCTGTCAGTGTATGTCTACGACGATATAAACGTCAATCTCTTCAGGGCTCAGGTACATTGTGGAAACTATCAAGCTTACTGAGTATCATTGTCAAATTGTCTGGTGAGCTGACTAACTGACTAACTGTCTTTACCAATACGCTTTCATTTGTTTTAAATTCACAATTATTTTGTCAGCTCAATTTAGTTTCAGTGTACATATTGTTTCACTTTCATTATGTCTGACCAAGCTGTTCCTCAAAATTGTACTGTCATATTGCCACCCAGCTTTCTTCCAAGCCCAGGTCAACCTACCATATCTTGGGCAGATTGGTTTCCCATGTTTGATAACTACTTGGATGCATTAGATGCACAAGAATATTCTGCTAAACGCAAAAAGGCTCTTTTATTGAGCTCACTTGGGAAAGAAGGTCAGCGTGTCTTTAAGTTTTTACCACAGGTTCTTCAAGCTGGTGCGCAAGCTCCTCTAGATGAATATAAGGAAGCTATTTCTCGTTTGGAAGTGAGATATTCAAAAGAAGAAAACCTAGTTATGAATAGGTATAAGTTTTACACAAAGAGTCAAAGAGTGGGTGAGTCAATTGATGACTTTGTGCCCAGACTTCGCAATATGTCTGTAAAGTGTTAAGTTTGGCAACATGACGGATGAGTTGGTTAGAGACCAACTTATAGTCCAGTGCAATAATAAAAAAATCCAGGAACGGTTGTGGGCGGCCAAAAATCCAAACTTACAGACAGCTATCGACTTGGCCAAGATTGTAGAACAATCTGAGGGATGTATGAAAGAACTTGAAAAAAGGGTGGTTTCAATTGATGTTAGTGAAGTGTCTCTTTATAATCTAACGGTAGGTCCTCAAGATGAAGAAGATCAAGGTGACATTGCTGTTGTTAAAAACAAGAAGTTCTTTAACAAAAAAACAGTTCATGTGAAATCTCAAAATCTTACTAGACCTTTCAATGCAAAACAATGTAACAGGTGTGGTAGTTTTGGTCACACGTCTGACTCGAAATTTTGTTTTGCTGCTAAGCAAGAATGTATCAAGTGTGGTAAATTAGGGCACTATGCAAGAGTGTGTAGGGGTAAAGCTCGCTCTTCTGTGTCTTGTGTGAGTGACAATCCCAGAGTCACGGATGAGAATAATAAGATTTTGACTGTGGGACTCGATGACTGTTCTCATGAGGATGAACCTAAACGGAGAAATAGGCCCAAAGCGTCGTTTACCATTAATGATAAAGATGTTCATTTAATGGTGGACACCGGTTCACGCTACACTAGTATTCCTAATAGTGTTTATGTTAAGGTGTGGGGCACGGGCCACTTCTTCCCAAAGACATTTCTCCTGGTGGCTACCAAGGAGAACCCTTAGACATTCATGGTTATTTTGAAGCAAATATCAGGTTTTCCACAAGGCAAATCCAAGGGAAGGTATATGTTTCTGTGACTGGTCCTGCCATCTTAGGGTGGGTTCACCAGTATGATCTTTGCATCATTGTCAATCCCCCTGCTGACCCACAGGTGATGGTAGTTGAAGATGATGAATTACACTCGATCATTTCAAATTTCAAACATGTCTTTGGTGAGAGCTTGGGTCGTCTCAAAGGTTATTCCCATAGGATCATTAAAAAAAAAGATTCAATTCCTGTGCAACATAAAGTAAGATGAATACCTATTGTCATCAGGGATGAGGTAAAACGTCTTAATGATGACATGTTGCTTTCTGGTGTGATTGAACCTGTGGAGGCCTCTCCTTGGGTTTCGCCGATTGTCGTCACGAAAAAATCGGATGGCAAGCTCCGCTTCCGTGTGGACCTTAGGTCTCTGAATCAATGTGTTGTGGCTGATACCTTTCCCTTGCCCAACATCGCAGAACTTGTCAGTACACTCAAGGGAGCTAATTTTTTTTCTAAACTTGATCTTAGAAGCGCTTACCACCAGATTGATCTATAGAAAGATTCAAAGGGTTTAACAGCTTTCATTACTCCGTGGGGCACTTCCCAATTCAAACGACTCCCATATTTCCTCAATTCTGCTGCCAGTGTTTTCCAGCGGATGGTCTCTAGCATTTTTGAGGGGGTACAAAATGTTGTTTATTTCCAGGACGACATATTAATTTATGGCCAAACTGCAGATAAACACAATTCCACACTCAAAGTTGTTCTTGACAAGTTGTCTACTGCTGGTCTTACTTTGCGTAGGGATAAGTGTTTGTTTTCAGTCGATCAGGTGGACTATTTAGGCTACACCATCACTCCTTTGGGTATCAAACCAAAAAGAGATTTATGTGAGGCTATTCGTTCTGCCCCTCAACCAGTGGATAAGGACCAACTACGTTCCTTTATGGGACTTATTGAATACTATTCGAAGTCTGTCAAAAACTTTTCAGACAAGACTGTCTGTATCAGGTCTTTGCTCAAACGTGGCGTTAGTTTCACCTGGGGCGTCCAACAGCAGGAGTGTTTTGACAACATCAAGAATGAGATATGTAATGCAAAGGTATTGTCTTCTTTTGATGTTCACAATAAGTCCATCATCACAGTAGATGCTAGTGCGACTGGTTTAGGGGCTATGCTCTCGCAGATCAAGGGTACATCTGAAGTTACTGTTGCTTTTGCCTCGAGGACTCTCACTGAGTCTGAGAAAAACTATTCAGGCATCGAAAGGGAGGCGTTGGCTGCTTCTTGGGCGGTTGAGTATTTTTGCACATATCTGTGGGGAGTGAAGTTCATCATAAGAACAGATCATAAGCCTCTTATCAAAGTTTTTTCTCCGGGAGGCGCAGGAAAGGGTTCTGCGAGGCTTATGAAATTAGCTGCCGAGCTTCAGGAATTCCAGTACTCAGTGGAATATATCTAGGGATGGAAAAACGTACAAGCGGATTGCCTCTCTAGCTCGGAGCTATCTCTGGGTATGGATGATGTGGCTGTTGCATCTGTTGAGGATGCTGTCTTCGTTGGTGAGGGAGTTTTTTCAGCTAGTGACTGGTTGAAGGAAATGGCTGCTGACCACATTCTACAAGAAGTAGTTAAACTCATCAAGCTAGGCCCTAGGCGTGAGAGTTCAGTCTCCATCTCAGTCGGTCCCTTCCTCAAGGTATTGGATGAACTTTCAGTTGTAAATAACATCTTGCTTAAAGGAGAGATGTTCATACCTCCATTGGGTCTGAGGAATAAAGTGTTAGCCTTAGCACATGAGGGCCACATGGGACAGACTCTTACACAATGTCGCATTAAGGATCACTTTTGGTGGCCAGGCATTGATGCCCAGGCAGTGGAATGGGGTGAGAATTGTTTCATGTGCAGAGAAGGTGAGAAAAGTTTGAAGACAGGACCCAAATCCAATTCTGATGCACATGTACAAAGTCCTGATTTACCTTGGCACACTATTTGCCTTGACTTTATTGGTCCAATGGGTGAACTGAATGAGAGGGACAGGTTTTCTATGGTTGTTGGGGATGTTTTTTCAAAATGGTTAGCTGTGCATTTCACTAACGACATTACTACAGGAAACACAATCAGATTCTTAGGGAATCTTTTTAAAGATGAGGGTTTACCTTCGGTCATTATCACTGACAACGGGACTCAACTCACCTCTAGAGATATGCAGATATTTTTAAAGGAGTGTGGCATTTCACACCATCGCACATACCTATATAATCCCCAAGGCAACGCAGTATGTGAGAGGGCCAACAAGGTTGTGAAAGGTATTATTCAGATGGCTTCCAGCAATGGGGGTATTGTGAGAAAGATGGTGAGTGAAATGTTGTGGGCCTATCGCACAACCCCTTTGGCACATGGACACCAATCTCCTTTTCAATTAATGAGGGGACGTGATCCTGGTTTAAAGTTGTTTCCTTAATGGACGAGACATGTTGTCACTTTACAAAACTCAACAGGGTGATGTCATTTCCCCTACCGTTGTACTTGATTCTGCTCCCTTCTCGATTGGAGACTTGGTCAAAGTTAAAACTGGGAGAGTACAAAGGGGTTTGTCAAAATTCAAGGGTCCTTTCAAAGTGAAAAAAGTACTTAATCATGGTGTCATTCTTAACAATGGAGAGTGTTGGAACTTTAGGAGGGTAGCTCATTATAAGAGAATGAAGACTGTTTCGGCAGGTAATGCTCCCTCCTCTCCATCAAGTGATGGTGGTGATTCTCCTAGTTCTGTGGTTCCTTCTACCAGTGGGTATTTGTTAGCCACTCATACCCCTGTGTAGTCTTTATCCCACAGTGAGCTGAGTCATTCTGGTGGTGGGGATGCTCCTGCTCCTTTGTGCAATACTCCTCCTGTTCTGAATGATTTACTGTGTGCACGTTCTGCAAGGTCTCGTCGACCACCTGCCTATTTGCAAGATTGTATCTGTTATTTTTATTTTTTTCTCTTTCTACTTGTTTTGGGGAAAAAAAGAAAGGGAGAAGATGTGTAGTACATTGCAAGTTACCTTTCTAGTCTTTATGGAACTTACTTGTGTGGTATTCTGTATTCTATATTCTGTGTTTTGTAATGCTCTGTATTCTACTCTGTGGAAGTTTACTGGTTGCTGCTGCAGTGAAGGGTCCGACTCTCCCTCCCCTTCTCCATTCCACCCACTCCCCCTCCCTTCCATTCTCACTATGGTCCTTTGATTCGGACTACCTTTCTTTACCTCTTCCACATAGCACACATACTTATGTTTCATTTGTATCTTGCAGGTTTCCTACGCTGCTTCCACTGTAGTCCAACCCACGTTTTTTTCTTATACTATTCTATGAAAGTTAAGTTTCTATTTATTTCTGTTTTATTGAAGGTTAATTTTTTTTCAAATAAATAACTGAGTGTATAGGTCTTCTTTTTCTGACAACACTTGCCTATTAATTATTGGAGAAGTGTGGCTCACTGGTTAGACGAGGCAGACCTGGAAGCAGAGGTCAGCCCAGGACCAGGGTTCAATTCCCGGCTCGGCGGGGTCTTGAGTCCTAAAAATGTCCATGGACTCGACAATTCTCGGTCCGGTGCCTACTCGATTCACGGGTTCACACTCTGCGACTCTGGGCAATAGCTTGCTTAATCTCCACAACGGCCCCTCGCGGCAGGATGCCTGGCTTTCACCTTGCGGATACCCTGCCGGGGTTATCTCACAGGGAAATACCAGGACGGGTTCCCTAAGCTAGCGCTTAGAAACCGCTCGGTGATTTGCGCTATATAAATTCCTGTACATTTACATTTACATTGTGAAAATCATCGGTTTATAGGAGATTTTACGGACAACATTATTTAATATCAGAGTGCATCTACCAAACATAATCCAACTGACTATTAGACAAATGAAGCCTGGGTAATTGTACAACTGCAAGAGTTCTATGAGTGTATCACTTTATAACACCATAAGTACTGCCCGAGTGATTACAGAACAAATAAGGCACTGCCTAGGACCACCGTAGCTTCAGGGACTGCCGAGGCCCATACTGCTTATTTAAATAAAGACCCGGAGTGGGCGATCCCCTGACTTCAGTTGGCCTCTAATAGCAAACACAAATGTCCAGCGAATGCACATCCCAGGACATTGCATGAGCTGCGCCTGAGAGGTCGAACTCCCTACTACCATGAAGCATTTGTTAGTATAAACGCATACTAACACATATGTGTAGTACAGCCACCAGAATGTAGTGAAAAAGCAGAGGAAGCACAAAATCTAAAAATTTAAATCCTACCAGAAGTCAGATGACATTTTTCAATGAACTGAAGACCCTGGCATGAATAGAAATAGCTACACGAATAAAACGGGTCTTCAGCACAACACAAGCAATTTTGAAATATTGCTGAGTGGTGCCTTCTTTTGCCTTCTCCCGCTTGTCGCCAAATGTATGTAGTGAAGAGGCAGACAGCATTGGATCCAATAAGTAGATTTATTACAAGAAAACAAGACACCTGAAACAACCACCAACAGGAGCAGACAGCAAAGCAACCGTCTAATCCAGCACCGTGTACAAACTCCGCAAGGTTCCCCTCATGACAGCCCTACATTCTAACATTACATACTGAGGGCCATATCATCAAGGAACGGCGTTAAAATTATCGGCGCTTTAGGGGCAGGAAACTGCCGCTAAAACGACGACAATGGGCTTGATAATATGCCGTGGAGAATTCCAATAGAAGCCCATGTTCTGGTGTTAACATGGGCTTCTATTGGAATTCTCTATGGCATATTATCAAGCCCATTATCGCCATTTTAGTGGCAGTTTCCTGCCACTAAAGCGGCGATAATTTTAACACTGTTCCTTGATAATATGCTCCTTAGATTCTAGTAGAATTACTTAATACCATTCTACTATGACTTACAATGGAATACTACACAGAGCACATGACTTTACAGCAATGAGCTCATGGTGTCATCCTTGAGTCTTGAGACCGGTAGGGGTAAGACTTTTGCTTCCCACTCCCTATATTGTATAAATGTAAACTAACACTTCTTCCACAAGTATGCTACAGTGCCCAGAGCACATCACTTTACAGCAGTGAGCTCCCAATTTAGGCTCACAGTTTAATCTTTGAGTCTTCACACCAGTAAGGATGAGTAGTTCGCTTCCTACTCTCTATATACTATAAACGCATACTAACACTACTTAGACACGTATACTACAGCTGGTAGTATCCTACAGCACCCTGAGCCCATCACTTTACAGCAATCAGCTCGGTTTTATCCCCAAGTCTTCACACCGGTAGGAGTAACTACTTAGTTTCCCGCTTCCGGTATACTATCAACACACAGTAGCAGTCAGTAGTTCTCTTCCCACTCCCTGTATGGTATAAACGCATACTAACACTACTTGCACACGTATGCTACAAACACCAGACCACATCACTTTACAGCAGTGACCTCATGGTTTAGACTCTCGGTTTCATAGCCGAGTGTAGCACCATATCATATCACCACCATAACACTCTGAGCAACACCGCACTTTCAGACCGTTAACAGTGATAACTACCTACTGGCGACCACCAGTAAGTAATCAATAACAAATTACAAAAGTTCCTTGATTCTTTCAGCTTTCAAAAGTTCTCTCTATTACTGTCTTTCTACTTTTCCATATAAATATTTTTTTAAATGATCAAGTACACATCGAAGTCAGAAATGCAACGTATTCTATCAACACACTTTCTATAACATTCTACAACACATGAAGGTTAAAAGTTCATCAATTTTTTTAAACCTAAGGATATTTTTTGCAACATTTTCTCGAACATTTAATGACACGTGCAGATTATCAATCAATCAATCAATCAGTGACACTTATAAAGCGCGCTACATACCCGTAGGGTCTCAAGGCGATTAAAAGTTCACAATTGTTTTAAGTTCTAACAGTGCCTTCCAAATGCAAGTAGCAGGTGTGGTTGAGTTGAGCAAATTGTATCCTATAATATGTACTCCACGTGCAAATTGCTTTTTCTTAACCAATCAGAAACATACTTTTCCAGAAAATGAATGTGCACCCTACTTTTCAAAAACAATGCTTTTCATCTCCCAATCAGGTACCGTTTTGTATGCGAAAATAAACTAGTTCCCCATCTTTAAACATATCTCTTATTCTACGAAGGAACTTCATGAGCTACAGACATCTTTTCATACCTTCCAGCCATACCTTCAAAATGCTAGTGTGGATCATAGGACATAGCTATGTTTTCTGGTGTAAGAGGTATGCAGAACAGAGACATATTGACTTAGACCTAGGTTTACAAAATATGGACATTAAATGGTTTGGACAGAGAGGATTGAAGTGGCACCAGTTGTTGCCTTTGATTAAAACCTGTTTGTATCTCCAACACCCTATCAATCAATCAATCAATCAAAGCATTTATATAGCGCACTACTCACCCGGAGGGTCTCAAGGCGCTAGGGGAGGGGGGTCAGCTACTGCTCGAACAGCCAGGTCTTGAGCTGCTTCCTGAAGGCAAGGTGGTCCTGGGTCAGGCGGAGGTGGGTCGGGAGGGAGTTCCAGATCTTGGCGGCGAGGTAGGAGAAGGACCTTCCCCCTGTGGTGGCTCTTCGGATGCGGGGGACAGCGGCGAGGGCGTAGCCGGTCGGTCGAAGCTGGCGTTTGGGAGCGTAGAAGTTGAGGCGGCTGTTGAGGTATCCTGGGCCTTGGTTGTGTAGGGCTTTGTGTGCGTGGGTGAGGAGGCGGAAGGTGATTCTCTTGTTGACCGGGAGCCAGTGCAGGTCTCTCAGGTGTCTGGAGATGTGGTCGCGGCGGGGGATGTCCAGGATGAGACGTGCTGAGGCGTTCTGGATCCGCTGGAGTCTCTTCTGGAGTTTGGCGGTGGTTCCGGCATAGAGGGAGTTGCCGTAGTCCAGACGGCTGGTGACGAGGGCCTGGGTGACCTTCTTCCTGGTCTCGGTGAGGATCCACCGGAAGATCTTAAGTAGCATGCGCAGGATGTTGAAGCACGACGAGGAGACGGCGTTGACTTGTCTGTTCATGGAGAGGGAGGAGCCCAGGATGAAGCCCAGGTTGCGTGCGTGGTCCGTTGGCTTGGGGGTGGTGCCCAGGGCGGGGGGCCACCAGGAGTCGTCCCAGGCGGAGGGTGAGGATCCCAAGATGATGACTTCCGTCTTGTCCGAGTTCAGTTTCAGGCAGCTGTTCTTCATCCATTCGGCTACCTCTTTCATTCCTTCATGTAGGTTGGCTCTTGCTGGGTCGTTGGTGAGGGAGAGGATCAGCTGGGTGTCGTCGGCGTATGAGATGATGTTGAGTTTGTTCCGGCGTGCGATGGCTGCGAGGGGGCTCATGTAGACGTTGAAGAGGGTTGGGCTGAGCGAGGAGCCTTGAGGAACGCCGCAGAGGACTTCGGTGGCTTCTGATCTGAACGGGGGGAGGCGGACTCTCTGTGTCCTTCCGGCGAGGAAGGAGATGATCCACTCCAGTGCCTTCTCCTGGATTCCGACGTTGCTGAGGGGCTGTACTAGGGTACGGTGGCAGACAGTGTCGAAGGCCGCGGAGAGGTCAAGGAGGATGAGGGCCGCTGTTTCTCCGTTGTCGAGTAGGGCTCGGATGACATCGGTTGCTGCGATCAGGGCGGTCTCGGTGCTGTGGTTGGCCCGGAAGCCAGACTGCGAGAGGTCGAGGGATCCGCTCGTCTCGAGGAAGGCGGCCAGCTGTTTGTTGACGGTCTTCTCAATGACTTTTGCAGGAAACGGGAGCAGCGAGATGGGGCGGTAGTTCTTGAGGTCGGTGGGGTCGGCTGATGGCTTCTTTAGTAGAGCGCTGAGTTCGGCGTGCTTCCAGTTCTCCGGGAAGGTAGCGGTGTCGAAGGAGGTGTTGACGATGTCCCGCAGGTGGGGTGCGATGACAGCATCGGCCTTGTTGAAGACGTGGTGGGGGCAGGGGTCCGTCGGGGATCCGGAGTGGATGGAGTTCATCGTGCGGACGGTGTCTTCGGTGCTGATCGGGGTCCAGGCACGGAGGGTGGTGGTGGGGGTCGGTGGTTCAGTCGTGGCGTGCGTCAGTTGAGTGCTGAAGCTGTTGTGTATGTCCGCGATCTTGTTGTGGAAGTAGGAGGCGAGGGAGTTGCAGAGGTCTTGCGATGGGGTGATGTTGTTGTTTCCGGCGTTGGGGTTGGAGAGCTCTTTAACGATGTTGAAGAGTTCCTTGCTGTTGTGTGCGTTGTTGTCCAGTCGTACCTTGAATGCAGTCTTCTTGGTGGTGTGGATCAGTTAGTGGTGTTTACGGGTGGCGAGCTTGAGGGCGGTCATGTTGTCTGGTGTTGGGTCTCTGCGCCAGGCTTTCTCGAGGGTTCTGCAGTTCTTCTTGGAGCTCTTGAGTTCGTCGGTGAACCATGGGGCTTTCTTGCTGCCGGGTCTGCTAGGCGGGGTCCTCAGAGGGGCTAGGTCGTCTGCGCAGTCGCTGATCCACTTCGTGAGGTTGGTGGCCGCTTGGTTGGGGTTCGTTGCGCTGGTAGGTGGGTTCTTGCTCAGGGAGGTCGTAAGCTGGTCGGCTGTGATCTTGTTCCAGCTTTTGCATGCAACCTGTTGCTGGTGTTGGTGGATCGTGGTCCTTCTGAAGCTGAAGTGGACGCAGCTGTGGTCCATCCAGTGGAGTCCGGTTGCGTGGCTGAAGGCGATGTCCTTGCTGGATGAGAAGACGGGGTCGAGTGTGTTTCCGGCGTAGTGGGTGGGGGTGGTCACTAGCTGCTGGAGTCCGAGGTTAGCGAGGTTGTCCAGCAGGGTGGTGGTGTTGCGGTCGTTGTTCTTCTCCAGGTGGAAGTTGAGGTCCCCGAGGAGGATGTAGTCAGCTGAGGGGAGGGCGTGCGGGCTGATGAAGTCGGCGATGTCCTCGCTGAATTGTGTGCGTGGTCCCGGGGGTCTATAGATGAGGGTGCCTCTGAGGGTGGTCTTGGAGTTGATGTGGATCTGGAAGTGCAGGTGCTCGGCGGGTGCGAGGGTGTCGTCGGTGTTGGTCGTGATGAAGATGGTGTTCCTGTGGATGATGGCGATGCCCCCACCCGTCTGGTTGATGCGGTCCCTCCGGATGATCTTGTAGCCGTCAGCGATGGCGATGGCAATGTCGGGCGCTGAGGAGGCGTTCATCCAGCTTTCAGTGAGGAAGGCGACGTCTGGAGCTGTGGTGTCGAGCAGGTTCCAGAGTTCGACGGCGTGTCTGTGGACGGAGCGGGTGTTGAGCAGGATCCACTTCAGGTGGGTGTTGCTCGTTGTGGTCTTGGGCAGTGCTGGAGTGGTGCAGGTCCGGATGCAGGTGAACTTGCAGGAGTTGCAGCAGAAGGGTCCGTGGGTGCGTCTTGGGGTGGCTTGATAGCAGCCCGGGATTCGACTGGTGTTGAGTGCGTCGAGTTGGGTGGCGTTGTAGGTCCGGCGGGTGGGCTGGTGACGGCGGAGGCCAGGGGTCCGGGCGCTGGGCGCGGTCCAGGCGCGGACGGGCGCAGACGGGCTTACTTTTGGCGCGCCTTCGGCGCACAATCGGCGCGCCCGCTGCGCGTGCGCACGGTCGTCATTTATGGCGAAGTGCAGGGAGGGCGGAGCAGCTGGGAGCGGGGAGGAAGGGGGCGTGTCCACACTCCCGGCAGCGGGAAGCGGGAGGTGGGGAGCGGGGCGGGCGCAGGGGACAACAGCACAGGGGGGGGACAAAGAGAATAAATGCAAAAATACAAAGATACAGTACTATGAGAAACGAGGCAATACAATGTAAATATGAAGCAGCAACAAGTAAACAGAGCAATGTAGAAACGAGGCAGCACCAGGCAGAGATGCGGAAGCAACGAGCGGCGGAGGGGGGCGTGGCCCAAAGGCGGGAAGGCTCAGCGAGGCTGAGAGCAGCGGCAGGCGGGGGCACACGCGACAGCTGGTGGCCGTGCGGCGCGGGGGTGTCCTATGAATAGGTCACACTCACCTGTGCCGCACGGTCGCCATTTATGGCCAAGTGCAGGGAGGGCGGAGCAGCTGGGAGGTGGTAGCGGGAAGGAAGGGGGCGTGTCCACACTCCCGGCGGCGGGAAGCGGGAGGCGGGGAGCGGGGCGGGCGCAGGGGACAACAGCACAGGGGGGGGACAAAGAGAATAAATACAAAAATACAAAGATACAGTACTAAGAGAAACGAGGCAATACAATGTAAATACGAAGCAGCAACAAGTAAACAGAGCAATGTAGAAACGAGGCAGCACCAGGCAGAGATGCGGAAGCAACGAGCTGCGGAGGGGGGCGTGGCCCGAAGGCGGGAAGGCTCAGCGAGGCTGAGAGCAGCGGCAGGCGGGGGCACACGCGACAGCTGGTGGCCGTGCTGCGCGGGGGTGTCCTATGAATAGGTCACACTCACCTGTGCCGCACGGTCGCCATTTATGGCCAAGTGCAGGAAGGGCGGAGCAGCTGGGAGGCGGGAGCGGGGAGGAAGGGGGCGTGTCCACACTCCCGGCGGCGGGAAGCGGGAGGCGGGGAGCGGGGCGGGCGCAGGGGACAACAGCACAGGGGGGGACAAAGAGAATAAATACAAAAATACTAAGATACAGTACTAAGAGAAACGAGGCAATACAATGTAAATACGAAGCAGCAGCAAGTAAACAGAACAATGTAGAAACAAGGCAGCACCAGGCAGAGATGCGGAAGCAACGAGCGGCGGAGGGGGGCGTGGCCCGAAGGCGGGAAGTCTCAGCGAGGCTGAGAGCAGCGGCAGGCGGGGGCACACGCGACAGCTTATGGCCGTGCGGCGCGGGGGTGTCCTATGAATAGGTTGTGAAATGATTGTGCACTGTGGTGGAAACGACCTAGGCACATTAACTGGGGTAGATTTGGAAATGCTTATGAAGGACACCTTTGGACAATTGATTTTACTTTTGCCTCAAACTGTCTTTGTATAGTCCAATATATGCCAAAGACAGAAGTGGAAATGGTCCAAACAATTTTGTCCTTAGATTGAAAAATCTCGGAAAAAAGTCAACAAAGCTGTCTCTGCATACCTCAGAGACCACAAAATGGGGTCCATATACAACAACAACATACGTTTTGATATGGCGGATATATACAGAAGTGATAGAGTACACTTCACAGATCAGGGAAACCGAGTTTTCCTGAATAAGTTGAAGCTGTGCATCCACACTTATATGTAGCTCCAACTAATGAACAAAAGGGCTCTTTTTGGAGCCTCCCTATAACGTACAACTTAGGCCCACTATTGTAGGGCTATATAATGCCAACTCCTGCACCCTCGCCAAATTGTATTCTCCGCACAGCTGTGGCGCAGCAGCCAGACCATCTCACTTTGCAGCACAGACCTCTCGCTTTGATCCCCAGCTCTACTCACCCATAGGAGTGAGTAGTTTGCACTTTACAAATACCATATTGATTTACCTTCGCACTCCCTATACAACACCCCCAAAGCACCATACACAAACTTCAAAGTTCTAAACAAAAGTTCATCCAAGTAGCTATACCTACATGCTGACACTATTTGCACAGATGTGGCACAGTGGCCAGAGCACATGACTTCACAGCATATGAAACACATTTTGGGCTCACGCTTTAAACCCCGACTCCGGCAGCAGCTCAGCTTAGCCACATGAGACTCTAGACAATACCTCACATATATTCCGTACCCCAGGACTTTCATACCAGTACAGGTCAGTAGTTCGTCATAGTAGTTATAAACACATCCGGACACTACTTCCACAACTGTAGTGCAGCAGCCACGGCACATGACTACACAGCATAAGACACGCAATTTGGGCAAACACTTTAATCCCAGAGTCATCATCATCATAGTCCTTTGTTCTGTATTTGAATAACACCATAAAAGTACAATTTATACAATTAAAAAGTCATAAAAAATACACTTCATGTGACATTTACCAATTCAGGTAAGAAGGAGAGGAGTTAACATCAGAAGGAAAAACACAAAGCAATCAATCAGCACTGCCCTCTTGTATTCCAGAGCCTTAAGGCAACCCTAATGAAATTCATCACTCAGGTCAACGTGAGGGGATCAATTGCCTTTTGCAAGAATAGGAGAGCAACCTCAGCTTGTCAAAACTTGGCCTGTTTTAAAATGCCTAATAAAAATCTACGTCTTGGAAGTACATAAAATCTGTATAATAATACTAAATGAAGGGTGTCCTGCAGAGACAGATTGTCGCAGCCGCAGTCACCCTTCTGCTCAACAGTTGAAGTAAAACCTGGGGGGTCAGCCAGTATGTGGTGTAAAAGGTTGAGCCTAAAACGGGTAATTAAAAATCTGTCCTGTGCATTAGGCATGAGAGTGAGATAGGGTTCCATGCCCTCCCCTGTTTGGACCAGGCCATGCACATGGACTGTGGATTTGCCTCCTTCCTGTGCTGCCCTGCGCGAGGCTGCCTTCTTCAGGAATAATCTCTTTACTCTGGATTTATCTTTAGGGATAATCTCTGCTGGATTTGTAAAGAGATCTGCACAGCCAATTCTTTCAAAAGAATTTTTAACGTACATTAGCCATGGGATTCTCATTCTCTTGTCCCTACCCCGACAGTCACTGATGATTTGTCTGCTAAGGTCAGCCTCTGCATTCGTCCAGATATTAAGCCAGGCTATAAGGGGTCTGACCTTGACCAGGTCTTCGACATAGGGCCTTCCCAGTTCCTCGTGGATGATCGAGGCCGGGGTACTTTTTGGGATTGGAAGGACTTTCCTGAAGTATTAGTTCTCCTCCACCTGGAGTTGCTGTGTATTAACAAAACCCCAAACTTCTGACCCATAGGTCACTTTGGAGCAACATACAGAACTAAACTAGTTCATGACTTGCTCTGGTGACCACCTCCCTAGCCTCCGCCCATAATTAATTATGGCCCGGTAGAGGCCAGTAGTGTGGAACATCGCTCTAAAATTAGTGATTTAAAAGTTAAAAAGCCACCAATCAACAGGCCAAGATAAGTAAAGGTTTGTACCTGTCCTATTTTGTGTGCACCTATCTTATAGAGGAACTTCTTGCATGGTTTATTACCCGCCGACATAACAAAGGACTTAGATAGATTGGCCGATAGATCCAGGGTATCCATAAATCTAACGAACCCGTCTATCAGACACTGAAGTCCCTTGGGGGTGCGAGCTAACAGTACCGCATCATCAGCGTATAACAGTAGCGGAACTGGTCGAGTTCCTATTCTTGGGGAGTCCACTTTTAGTCCGCTTAAGGCATGATCTAAATTGTTTATATATAGCGAAAACAAAAAGGGGGCCAGGATACATCCCTGTCTTACCCCACTATTGCAAGGAAAAGATTCTGTAGTGCCCCCTTCTAAGTTAAACCGCACGTTAGCAGAGATGTTCTGATGCAATGCTCTCATAATGTTAACCAGACCCTGATCTACTCCTAGTCTAGTCATCAGGGTCCATAACTTTTCTCTGTTTACATGGTCAAAAGCTGCGGTAAGATCCATGAACCCTAGATATACTGATTCATTACTAGCTATTGTATACTTTGCCACCAACAGATAAAGGTTCAAGCATTGGTCCATCGTTGATTTCCCTGCTCTAAATCCATACTGGACGTCTGTATTGATTCTGTTATCCTCCGCCCAGTCAGTGGGCGCATTAGGATTGCTCTACCAAGAATTTAAGCCGTCACATCTATCCATGAGATAGGTTGGTAACACTGGGGGTTGTCCCTATCCCCCTTCTTGAAGATTGGGACTATTGTTGCGGTCGACTATGAACGCGGTAGGCCGGTTGCCACAGCCGCGTTTATTACCCTCGTGAGAATAGGAGCCCATAACCCCACATTACTGAGGAAAAGGTCTGGTGGTATGCCATCTGGGCCCGGGGCTTTGTTTCGTGATAGGCCCTGAACGGCCACTGTAATTTCCCCCAGAAAAAATTCTATAGAGGAAGCCCATTGACAGTCCCCCCCTGTATTGTGGTTGATCTCTTCTGAATGATTGTACAAGCCTTTAAAATGGTTGTACCATTGTTCAGGTAGTATTGTAGTGCCAATTACTGGTGTGTTGTTGTCCTGGAAACATGGTCTATTTATTGTTTTCCAGAACAGAGTCATGTCTCTTCTTTCTGCAGCATCCCTTAAGTCTTCCCAAGCACGCAGTTGCAGAGAGGTTTTCCTACTTTTAATCGCCTTTTTATAGGCGCTCCTGCACTGTATGGTTCTGGATTTGTCCCGGGGGTAACTTTTGAGGGCGATTTTTAGCTCCCTCTGTGTTCGGGAGCATTCTGTGTCGAACCATCTCAGGACAGTGTTTACCCTCCCAGGGTTAGCGGCCTCAAAAGCCCTCACCAGGGGCGGTCCCTCCACCGAGAGGTCTAAACCCTCCCCGATAGGTAATTTCCCGGTTTCCATTAATGATTTATAGAAGGCCTCTCCATTAATTTTGGACCATCTCAAACGTCTTCCTTGGTCCGTTACCTTCTCGATGCTGCCTACCCTCTCTCCCCTCCTGTCTTTCCCCATAGGCAGATTCCTTATCTCAAGGACTTAGGGATTGTGGTCACTGAAAGTGTTCCACTCGATCTCAGCCCTTATTATCCAATCCTTGAATAAACGCGAGACCGTGACAAAGTCTATGTACGATCTGCATCCCCTACCTTTAAAGGTTGGGGTCACAGCGCCATCCCTTCCAATAATGACCAGGTCAATAGTGTGTTCTAAGGTGTGGCTTTTTAAGGCATTACCTATTTCCAGGCCTTCATTAGTATGCTCGAGGTGCGGTCCTTCCTCATCGGGCAATCAATAAATATGAAGAGTCCACCCATGGCTATCCCTGGGCCTAGTTTCTGGGCAGGCACAGAGAAACGCTTATACCCAACTATATGGTAGGGACTACAGTCTACTGCCCAGGTCTCCTGTAAACATATTATTTGGAACCTTGTGACATATTGTCTCCATTCGTGGTTGTTAAACTTGGCTGCTGCACCAGCAATATTCCAAGATACTAGCTTAATACCTCCTTGCGTGCAATTTACCAAGCGCTGCGAGATATCCGGGGTATTAACAATTGAACTCTCGTCATTTGAGTCCGCTATGGGTCTTGCCGCACCAGATTGAGTGTTAACTCTGTGAGATGACAGAATGGATTGGTCTACATCCAGTATGTCCTCACTCCCTAGTGTAGTGATCAAAGAGCCGTACTGGATTCCTGGAGCACTAGTATTGTCGTAGGGGCTCTCGTTAGCGTTCTCCAGTGATGGAGACACTTCTGCCATAGTAAATGTATGCCCGGAGCCCTTCTGATGTACAGACTGCAGACCCCGTCCCCCACCTACATCAGATAAAACCCTATCAGAATCAGACAGTGCTAGGTTAGTTGAAAGGGATAGGGTCGGCTTGGTAAGGGAGAAACCTCCCTCTTCCCCATAACCAATCTTGAAGTGATCTTTGTTGGTCCCTAGTCAATCTAATTCATCTAGAAACAACAAGGGTTCAAAACTATTTCTAAGACTCAAAACACCCGGATGACCTGGGAGGGCACCCTGCATTAGAGGACATAGTCCTATCCTGTCAATGGTAGTATCCCTTCCTACTTTGTACACCGGACCTTGATTGTGACTCGGGGTTCCCCTCCAGTAAAAATAATCTAGGGGCAAGGGTGTAATACTACTTGAGTGAGTACCCAGTGCTCCTCCTAATATGTAATTGACTAATCTGCAATCTCTAAAATTGACCACCACACAGTTACCGACAATATCCTTTTTCCTATTCCCTAACCAGATCACTCTCCATACATGTAAAATTTCCCCCTGTACATTTTCTGGGAGAGGTCTATATTTATTTAGCCAGAACATGGTCTTATTCCATAATATTTCGTGTGATTTCATATGTTCAGACTTCAGTTCTGGGACTGTTGCCAGAATAACCACATATGGGGCTGCCTCAGGCGGTAAATTAATGCTGGGAATTCGGTTAGTGGACATCTTGGAGGGTGACCCTTTTGAATGACTAGAGAGTCGAGCTTCAGAGATAGTGTGAATTGGGGCTTGTGTATTAGCGATTAATGGGGCAGTAGACGCATTTCCTGCGTTGGTGATGGTTCTAGAGGGGGCCATTATTTAACACTTGGGCAGTGGTAATAACCGAAACAGTAGTTGTTTTCCATCAACTCGGGGCACTTCTGTGAGAAGGGCCACTAGTGCTTGGTTGTTGATTAATTGCTAATGACAGTGAATCCTCTACAGAAATGGGTTGTGCACTGGGGGGTCCACTAATCTCCTTCCCTTCAATAGTCTTGGGGACTTTGTGATTAGTTGCAAGGATAGCGGTTGGGATACCACTACCATGCCCCCCCCCTGGTTTTCACTAAAGTTACTTACTTGTCCAACCTGCTCACAATTGATTTCATTTGGGTGCTAACTACTTGCTCAAGGTGCGATTGTGAATCTGCGATAAGCTGGGACACCCAAATAGGGGGAACTTGTGATTGCATGACATGTTCAGCTTCTCCCTCTTCCACATTCATTCCACCATTCTGCACTAGGGTCAATTTATGCTTCCTAGGTCTAGAATGTCTAAGTCCACCCCCCCTTTTTCTTTCTAGTTGGAGCTTTTCTCCCAACTTTGGAGGCTTCAGAGTCCGGATTGCTACCCCTCTGTGCACATGATATTGCCATGGATGGTGAAGCTGACAAACCAAGTGGGGAGTCAATTATAATGTAATTTTCCAATTCTTGGGTTGTCGCAGTCAGATCGATATTTGGGGTTAATGATAGGCGTCTTTCTGTTTGTTCAATTTCATTGGATACCACCCCAATTGCCCTTTGCAACATACGATCGATTGCAGTTGGCTGTCCAGTTGTTGGTGGGAGTGCTCTTTTTTGCTTGGTAACCGAGCTGGGATTGGGAGGGATGTTCTGGTCTCTTTTGGCTGATCTTGTTTGCAGGGTACTGGCCATGATATTACCCTCACAGCACTTTCTTACAGATTTGCGTCCCTACTACACAAGTACTGGCTTAATGCAAGCATTGATACGTGTCAGGATACCTTGGAGGAAACAACCCAGATAGGTAAAGTCTCGTACCACCTGGCTCTACTCCACCATATACAATCAAAATACACAAATAAAAATGGCGACTTCGCTTGGTCACTCACAGTCCGGGCAGTCCAGGCGCAGTCTCTTGTCTCAAACCACGGGGGTCTTTGCCCCCTGGATTCAGCACTCCCTCAGGACAGTAAATGGAAGGGGGGTGGCCCAGCCCAGCCTCAGTCTGCCCCGGACGGCCACAGACGGCCTGCCCTTTGCCCGGGCTTAGCCCGGCGGCCGCCCGTGCGCGTCCCGCGATGCGTGGGGGCGGGAGCGCTTTGAGGGCTGGCGCCGGCGTGCGGCTGATGTTGCTCCCCTTAGGCTGCTGGGAGTTGTAGGCGGTTGCTGGATACTACCGAGAAGCCGTTCCCCTCACGCGGCTGTAATAACAGAAGAAGCCATTCCCCTCATGGCGTGATTTGCAGGTCAGGAAGCTGTTCCCCTCAAGGCAGAACACGGTGAAGCTTGTGAGCAGCCGTTCCCCTCATGGCGATTTGGTAAATTACTAGCACTTCCCGCGATGCGTGGGGGCAGGAGCGCTTTGAGGGCTGGCGCCGGCGTGCGGCTGATGTTGCTCCCCTTAGGCTGCTGGGAGTTGTAGGCGGTTGCTGGATACTACCGAGAAGCCGTTCCCCTCACGCGGCTGTAATAACAGAAGAAGCCATTCCCCTCATGGCGTGATTTGCAGGTCTGGAAGCTGTTCCCCTCACCGCAGAACACGGTGAAGCTTGTGGGCAGCCGTTCCCCTCACAGCGATTTGGTAAATTACTAGCGCGTCCCAGAGTCCCGGACCAGCTCACCATAGCCGCATCAGACTCTATTAAGCATGGGCGTAAAATCCGTTCCGCTCGCGGATTTTGCGGATGTCCGGTAAAGTCGCAATCCGCGAGATTCGCGAATTTCCCGCAAAATCCGCAATTCGCACGCAGCAGATTTTTTTTTCTTGGTGATACAATTTTGCGGCGTGCGGCGTTCACTTACCGTCATTCAGGGTTTGCCGAGTTGTTTTTCTCGATATTTTGCGAGTGCTGCGCCATTTTGGATCTTGCTGCGGGATCCCGCGGGAGTTTGGCGAGCGCGATTACGTCATCGCGGCTTGCCAACTTGCACAGCGAGAGTTTGTCAACGCGAGTACGCCGTGATCACGTATAGCGGGACTTCGCAATTGCGACCTTGTAGACGCGGCGAGCAGCAACAATCTCGCACTCGCGAAAATACAAAATTTGCAATTCTGCACAAGAAATCCACCAGCAAGCAGCATAAACCTTCTGGAAATGAAGATTTTTATCTGAATAACTCCTCAGGTTGACATTTGCCTGCACTTTTTTTGCGAGGAGTCCATTTTGGGGAGTGGGGGGTGGGAGGAAGGAAGTGCCCCACAGTCTCCAACTTCCTGTTCCTGTCCAGCAGGCTCCTCCCAGTGCTTTGTCCATCTCCTGGTCACTTTTCATTTGGATCTGGAGCTGGAAGGATTACTTTTTGTGGATGCTGCTGGATATTTGGATTTGAGGCCTTTTTGACTTTCTTTGGATCACTTTTGGATTAGAAATTTCACAAGTAAGTTTGTTTGGGGCATTACAGTTGCTGCAACTACAATTTTGGAATTTTCGATTTTTGGGCTGTTGTTGTGGCCTTTTCACCAGGGGTAGTGAGTGTTGCATGGGCCTAGTCTTTCTGTGGGGTGTCTTGAATTTAAACATCATGGAGGGCCTGGATGGTTTGGGATTGTGCTGATTTTTCTGTGATTTTCGTTTTTTTGGCCTGTTGTTGTGGCCTTTTCACCAGGGGTAGTGAGTGTTGCATGGGCCTAGTCTTTCTGTAGGGTGTCTTGAATTTAAACATCATGGAGGGCCTGGATGGTTTGGGATTGTGCTGATTTTTCTGTGATTTTCAATTTTTTGGGGTGTTCATGGGGACAGGCCATGTGGGTGGGGGCCATTTTGAGTGCTGGTACTGGCAGGCCATGTGCTGGGAGGCAAGTGGCCATTTTGAATGCAGGGAGTGTTCTAGGCCTGCAACCAGTTTGCCTAGTTTTCAACCTTTATGCCCAGGGGTAGTGAGTGTTGCATGGGCCTAGTCTTTCTGTGGGGTGTCTTGAATTTAAACATCATGGAGGGACTGGATGGTTTGGGATTGTGCTGATTTTTCTGGGATTTTCGTTTTTTTGGCCTGTTGTTGTGGCCTTTATGCCCAGGGGTAGTGAGTGTTGCATGGGCCTAGTCTTTCTGTGGGGTGTCTTGAATTTAAACATCATGGAGGGACTGGATGGTTTGGGATTGTGCTGATTTTTCTGTGATTTTCGTTTTTTTGGCCTGTTGTTGTGGCCTTTTCACCAGGGGTAGTGAGTGTTGCATGGGCCTAGTCTTTCTGTGGGGTGTCTTGAATTTAAACATCATGGAGGGACTGGATGGGTTGGGATTGTGCTGATTTTTCTGTGATTTTCGTGTTTTTTGGCCTGTTGTTGTGGCCTTTTCACCAGGGGTAGTGAGTGTTGCATGGGCCTAGTCTTTCTGTGGGGTGTCTTGAATTTAAACATCATGGAGGGCCTGGATGGTTTGGGATTGTGCTGATTTTTCTGTGATTTTCAATTTTTTGGGGTGTTCATGGGGACAGGCCATGTGGGTGGGGGCCATTTTGAGTGCTGGTACAGGCAGGCCATGTGCTGGGAGGCAAGTGGCCATTTTGAATGCAGGGAGTGTTCTAGGCCTGCAACCAGTTTGCCTAGTTTTCAACCTTTATGCCCAGGGGTAGTGAGTGTTGCATGGGCCTAGTCTTTCTGTGGGGTGTCTTGAATTTAAACATCATGGAGGGACTGGATGGTTTGGGATTGTGCTGATTTTTCTGTGATTTTCGTTTTTTTGGCCTGTTGTTGTGGCCTTTTCACCAGGGGTAGTGAGTGTTGCATGGGCCTAGTCTTTCACTGGGGTGTCTTGAATTTAAACATCATGGAGGGACTGGATGGTTTGGGATTGTGCTGATTTTTCTGTGATTTTCGTTTTTTTGGCCTGTTGTTGTGGCCTTTTCACCAGGGGTAGTGAGTGTTGCATGGGCCTAGTCTTTCTGTGGGGTGTCTTGAATTTAAACATCATGGAGGGCCTGGATGGTTTGGGATTGTGCTGATTTTTCTGTGATTTTCAATTTTTTGGGGTGTTCATGGGGACAGGCCATGTGGGTGGGGGCTATTTTGAGTGCTGGTACAGGCAGGCCATGTGCTGGGAGGCAAGTGGCCATTTTGAATGCAGGGAGTGTTCTAGGCCTGCAACCATTTTGCCTAGTTTTCAACCTTTATGCCCAGGGGTAGTGAGTGTTGCATGGGCCTAGTCTTTCTGTGGGGTGTCTTGAATTTAAACATCATGGAGGGACTGGTGGTTAGGGATTGTGCTGATTTTTCTGTGATTTTTTGTTTTTTTGGCCTGTTGTTGTGGCCTTTATGCCCAGGGGTAGTGAGTGTTGCATGGGACTAGTCTTTCTGTGGGGTGTCTTGAATTTAAACATCATGGAGGGACTGGATGGTTTGGGATTGTGCAGATTTTTCTGTGATTTTCGTTTTTTTGGCCTGTTGTTGTGGCCTTTTCACCAGGGGAAGTGAGTGTTGCATGGGCCTAGTCTTTCTGTGGGGTGTCTTGAATTTAAACTTCATGGAGGGACTGGATGGTTTGGGATTGTGCTGATTTTTCTGTGATTTTTGTTTTTTTGGCCTTTTGTTGTGGCCTTTTCACCAGGGGTAGTGAGTGTTGCATGGGCCTAGTCTTTCTGTGGGGTGTCTTGAATTTAAACTTCATGGAGGGACTGGATGGTTTGGGATTGTGCTGATTTTTCTGTGATTTTTGTTTTTTTGGCCTTTTGTTGTGGCCTTTATGCCCAGGGGTAGTGAGTGTTGCATGGGACTAGTCTTTCTGTGGGGTGTCTTGAATTTAAACATCATGGAGGGACTGGATGGTTTGGGATTGTGCAGATTTTTCTGTGATTTTCGTTTTTTTGGCCTGTTGTTGTGGCCTTTTCACCAGGGGAAGTGAGTGTTGCATGGGCCTAGTCTTTCTGTGGGGTGTCTTGAATTTAAACTTCATGGAGGGACTGGATGGTTTGGGATTGTGCTGATTTTTCTGTGATTTTTGTTTTTTTGGCCTTTTGTTGTGGCCTTTTCACCAGGGGTAGTGAGTGTTGCATGGGCCTAGTCTTTCTGTGGGGTGTCTTGAAAATAAACATCATGGAGGGCCTGGATGATTTGGGATTGTGCTGATTTGTCTGTGATTTTCGATTTTTTGGGGTGTTCATGGGGACAGGCCATGTGGGTGGGGGCCATTTTGAGTGCTGGTACAGGCTGGCCATGTGCTGGGAGGCAAGTGGCCATTTTGAATGCAGGGAGTGTTCTAGGCCTGCAACCATTTTGCCTAATTTTCAACCTTTATGCCCAGGGGTAGTGAGTGTTGCATGGGCCTAATCTTTCTGTGGGGTGTCTTGAATTTAAACATCATGGAGGGACTGGATGGTTTGGGATTGTGCTGATTTTTCTGTGATTTTCGTTTTTTTGGCCTGTTGTTGTGGCCTTTTCACCAGGAGTAGTGAGTGTTGCATTGGCCTAGTCTTTCTGATGGGTGTCTTGAATTTAAACATCATGGAGGGCCTGGATGGTTTGGGATTGTGCTGATTTTTCTGTGATTTTCGATTTTTGGGGGTGTTCATGGGGACAGGCCATGTGGGTGGGGGCCATTTTGAGTGCTGGTACAGGCAGGCCCTGGCCATGTGCTGGGGGCCATTTTGAATGCAGGCAGTGTTCTTAGGTCTGCAACCATTTTGCCTAGCTTTCAACCTTTATGCCCAGGGATAGTGAGTGGTGCATGGGCCTAGTCTTTCTGTGGGGTGTCTTGAATTTAAACATCATGGAGGGCTTGGGATTGTGCTGATTTTTCTGTGATTTTCGATTTTTTGGGGTGTATACCTGAACTGATGTTCCTCTGTCTTCCATTGCTTTTAGGTGCACAAGACTCAAGAGAACCACCAGTGCCAGGAAGAAGTCCTGCAGCGGTGTGTGTGTGCAGCTGCAGCATAACGTCACGCGATGTCACGTTTGGCCACAGACAACTCTGCAACTCATGCAACTGCGGCCTGCTGTTCTGACCTGCTCTGAAGAAGATGGCCCCCAAAAAAGTTCCCCGTAGCTCCTCTAGCAAGAAAGTTGCCAGTAAGGAGCAGAAGAAGCAAGTTACCAAGGAGTCTGGTGTGCCGCCCGCCACATTTTTTGGGATTAAAAAAAAAAGTACGCCTGCAGCAGAAGCGGGATCTGCTGGGGACCAAGCTGGGAGCAGCACCCCCGCTCCATTGGGCTCAGTGCCACCATCACCACCACGCCAACTTAAGTCCAAGCCCTTGAGTGCTGCAGAGGCAGCCAGTGTACTTCTTCAATCACCATCGACCAGTGATGTTGGCTCATCGCAAGAAAGTAGCAGCAATGTCCCTCAATCAACACAGGTTGTTGTAACTCATCTGACGAGTGTTGAACAACCACAGCCGCAACAACAACCACATGTGTAAGTACAAGCCCAAGTACATGTGGAAGGAGAGGCAGCGTAAGGAGATGCGCAAGCAGAGGTGCATGGAGGGTCACAAGTGCCCACAATAGTTGTTCCTCCCGAAGTAGGGGCACATCAGGAAATCGACAATCAAGCCGAGGTATCATTTGAGGAAGCCACTCCTCCTGATGATCATTCATTGTCTTCCACATCCCTAGCGAGGAAAAGATCAAGGGTGGTGTCTACATCTTCTTCAAGCCCACCTCCTTCTGATGATATGGATGAAGATTGGGAACCACCACGGCCGTCTGAGAGTGAGGCACACCATGATCTGACAAAGGTAGTTAAGCGTAAAAGGAAGGTCGTCGAAAAACTCATAGTTATGGAGTGTGATGAGGCTCAACAAGAAGTGGCGGATACTGCTGCTGATGAAGACTGTCACGACGACGAACCAGTCATCATTAAGGTCACTGCAGCCCCAGCGGGCATGCAGCAAACAGACATTTTGACCCTAGCCCGAGAAGCTGCTGAGCGTGATGATGTTGTCGACGAGGAGGCAATGGAAGAAACACTACAATCATTGGAGTTAACTAGTACACCAACACTTACCGCTTCCATATTTCTCACTCGCCAGAAGGGACCTCCATCCACCTCGACCTCAATTAGTGGTGGTGAAAGTGCAAAACGTACTGAAGTTCGGCAATCCACATCCTCCACTTCATCTGGCATTAGCAGCAGGACCACCACCACCAGTATCGCCGCCTCCTCCGGCCCCCAAAGACATTTCAAGTCCGCAGTTTGGGACTTCTTTAGTGTTTGCCCAAAAAAGGAAAACGTAGCCAATTGTAGCATTTGTAAGCTTCGAGTTAGTCGTGGTAAGTTTGGTACCAACTATGGTACCGGAGGCCAGAGAGGTCATCGTAAGAGACAGCACGCTGTCCAATGGTTTGCGCACCTACAGGCGATCAAGGAAGCCCGAATTGCACGTAATGAAAACGTTGATGTTTCATCTGATGATGACGAGAAGGAAGAAGACGTGTCAAACACTTCACTTACACCCAGTACCCCTGTCAGCAGCACACCCCATGTGAGCCACACTAAGAGTGTGGGAGAGAGTGAGACACCAATGCGAAAAAGTTCATCAGCGAACGTAACTGGGTCAAAGAAATCATCATCATCCCGTAAATGCTTGGTCCAGGGCAACATTAAAAAGATATTGTTTACAGAAGCGCAATATGAACGCAACCACCCACTGACGCGTCTGTATAACACTAAGCTGGCTAAAATGCTAGCTCTGGACCTTCTCCCTTTTTTCTTTTGTAGAAGGGGTTGGTTTTCTAGAATTAGTGGCAGCGCTCTGCCCTAAATGGAAGGTTCCTAGCCGGTTCTATTTTGCCAGAGTTGCGGTTCCAGCACTACATGAAGATGTGCTGGAGGTGATTGGGGCAGCTTTGCAGAAGAGTGCTGTTCACACTATACATCTGACAACAGACATGTGGACCAGTGGCGCAGGCGCTGATTACATGTGCATCACTGCACACTGGGTCTCTTTTTCAGGGGTTAAAGCAAAGCTAAACGCAGGTGTTGACCCGGACCAAGTTTTTAAAGCTGCTCGGAAACATGTAACACTAGCCATGTTTGGTTTGGAGAAACGTCACACAGCACAAAACATTTTGGATGAGTTTAACACAAAGGTCCTTCACTGGCTATCCCCAAAAAAACGCCAGATTGGTTATGTTTCCATAAATAATGGCGCCAATGTAGTTAAGGCCATGGAGCTGGGTCGCTATTTCAGAGTGCCGTGTTTGGCGCACTGTATAAACCTGGTTGTTAAAAAATTCTTGAGTGACAAAGACAGTCCAGCGTACGAGGTAGTGGACACCTGCCGAAAAATGTGCAACCATTTCAGCCATTCTTTTAAGGCCCGGAATCATCTGAGGAGCCGGCTACATGAACGTTGAATGCCAGTGAAAGCACTCATCCAGGAGGTGGCAACACGTTGGAACTCAACCTTCTACATGCTTGAGCGTCTGTATGAGCAGTATACGGTACTCGATCACTATTTCTTAAAACAGGGTACAGCTCTCAAGGACCTGAGGATGGATGCGGCGCAATGGGAAATAGTTAAAAGCCTGACAGGCATGCTTCGTCCTTTTGAGGTCTTCACGCGTGCAGTCAGCAAGGAGGACTGTAATTTGGGAAAAGCTATCCCATTGTTGTACATGCTGGAGCACCAACTGAAGGCGGTGTCTTCTGTGTTTCAAAAAAATGAAAAAAACCAAGACCCTTTTGTTTTGGCGGAGAAATTATTAGAGCGCCTACAAGGTGATGAACGTCTTAAAATGATCCACTCAGAACAGCATTACATTTGTGCTACTATTCTGGATCCACGCTACAAAAAGGCGCTGGCAGGCCAAGCATTCTTTCCTTTTGCTGATGAAGATGTTACAAAGTACAAACTTTGGCTAGCCTTGTCAGCCAAGAGGTTTGAAAGAGAACGGCAGGTCATTGAAGGAAAAGGCAGTACATCAGCATCAGCATCAGGAGGCCATCCCCAGTCAAAACAATCCACTTCTGCACCTGTGGCTGTGGCACAAGTGACCTCTCAGCCGTTAAAGACACTGGCAACCGGATCATCTGCACCAGACACAACAGTAACATTGGATGCTGAAGAGGATTGGCTAACTTGGCTTGCGTTTGGTTCTCAAAAGGTCACAGCAACGGCTAAGCAAAGTGGAGGAACCTTGGAGGAGGACATTAAGTCGATGGTGCAGGACTATCTGAAGGACTCAACAGAGGTCTATGTTAATGCTGACCCATTGGCGTATTGGCATGGGAAAAAAGAATTGTGGCCACAGCTCTCCAACCTGGCTTTAAACTACTTGTCTTGCCCACTCGCAAGCGTGTCTTCTGAACGTGTTTTCAGTGCTGCTGCTGGTGGCATTGTAACTCCCAAACGGAGCCGCCTCTCGCCAAAAAATGTGGAGAGGTTAACAATGATCAAGATGATTCAGCACCTCATACCACCAGATTACAAAGTACGAGAAAGCACGCTGGATGAAGACGAGGTGGAAAGCAAAGTAGATGAGGGAATTTCTTCTCTGTTAGGTGACACTGAGCTCACCCTGCCTGAATTGGCAGAGTATGATGACGAAGCCTTATTCTTATTCCTGGACCACACCGAGCCCTGAAAATGAGACAATGAATCAATAACTTTCTTTTTCGTCCTTATTCACTTTTATTCCTGTGTGTCTGTCTTTCTTTGTTGTGCACAGTTAATATAATTCAAACTTTAATCACCTAATCACAAAAACAAGCCCATCAGCTGAACTGTCTTCACTTGTTTGCTTATTGATTTGAAGGTGCCGCAGTCTGCATTCCTCAGGTTCACAAGTTCAGAAGAACATGCTCCACTTCCTCCTCCTCCAGACTCCTATTTCCCTCAAAGCAGAGGGCTGGATTACGCCCAATGAAGACTGGGACAGTCTAATCTTGATTGCATTTGCTTTTCAGGAAATCCGTGGTGCAAAACGGGAGTTATGGCCTAGCTGCACAGCGCGTTTGGACCGAAGGCCGAGAAATATTGTAAGTATGAGATTTTCCTTTTTGGCTGTTTGGGGGTGTTGCGCTTTTTTGCGGGTGGGTTGGCGGGTCTTGGGGCATTCCTGGGAAGGTCTAATACCGGATAGAAGTGGTCGGGACAAAATCCACGCTGAATTTTTTTTTGCTATTTCTGACATTTTGCTCAATGTAGCGTTTTCGGGGGCCTGTTTGGGGGGCTTCCTGGTGTTTGTGAGTGGGTTTCGGGGTCTGGGAGCACTGCTGCTATGGATACTTTACTTTGCAAGAGGTTTGAAGCAAATCCATGGTGACAGAGGGGAGTTAGGGCCTAGCTGCAGAGCGCGCGCGGAGTGATTTGGGAAATTGGCAAGAAAATGACTAAGTCCCCATTTTTGTACTTTTGCTTTTTGGCTGTTTGGGGGTCTTCTACTAGTTTTCTCCTGGGTTGACGGCTCTGGGGCCATTGCTGGGAAGCTCTAATACCGGATAAAAGTGGTTTGGACCAAATCGGAGGCGGAAATATTTTTTGTGTTTTTGCTGACTTGCTTGCCTTTGAGGTGCTCTTTGGGGGGGTTCCAGGTGTTTGCGGGTGAGTTTTGGGGTCTGGGAGCACTGCTGGGACAGTCTAATCTTGATTGCATTTGCTTTTTAGGAAATCCGTGGTGCAAAACGGGAGTTATGGCCTAGCTGCACAGCGCGTTTGGACCGAAGGCCGAGAAATATTGTAAGTATGAGATTTTCCTTTTTGGCTGTTTGGGGGTGTTGTGCTTTTTTGCGGGTGGGTTGGTGGGTCTTTGGGCATTCCTGGGAAGGTCTAATACCGGATAGAAGTGGTTGGAACAAAATCCATGCTGAATTGTTTTTTGCTATTTCTGACATTTTGCTCAATGTAGCGTTTTCGGGGGCCTGTTTGGGGGGGCTTCCTGGTGTTTGTGGGTGGGTTTCGAGGTCTGGGAGCACTGCTGGCTATGGATACTTTACTTTGCAAGAGGTTTGAAGCAAATCCATGGTGGCAGAGGGGAGTTAGGGCCTAGCTGCAGAGCGCGCTCGGAGTGATTTGGGAAATTGGCAAGAAAATGACTAAGTCCCCATTTTTGTACTATTGCTTTTTGGCTGTTTGGGGGTCTTCTACTAGTTTTCTCCTGGGTTGACGGCTCTGGGGCCATTGCTGGGAAGCTCTAATACCGGATAAAAGTGGTTTGGACCAAATCGGAGGGGGAATTTGTTTTGTGTTTTTGCTGACTTGCTTGCCTTTGAGGTGCTCTTTGGGGGGGTCCGGGTGTTTGTGGGTGAGTTTTGGGGTCTGGGAGCACTGCTGGGACAGTCTAATCTTGATTGCATTTGCTTTTCAGGAAATCCGTGGTGCAAAACAGGAGTTATGGCCTAGCTGCACAGCGCGTTTGGACCGAAGGCCGAGAAATATTGTAAGTATGAGATTTTCCTTTTTGGCAGTTTGGGGGTGTTGTGCTTTTTTGCGGGTGGGTTGGCGGGTCTTGGGGCATTCCTGGGAAGGTCTAATACCGGATAGAAGTGGTTGGGACAAAATCCATGCTGAATTTTTTGTTGCTATTTCTGACATTTTGCTCAATGTAGCGTTTTCGGGGGCCTGTTTGGGGGGCTTCCTGGTGTTTGTGGGTAGGTTTCGTGGTCTGGGAGCACTGCTGGCTATGGATACTTTACTTTGCAAGAGGTTTGAAGCAAATCCATGGTGGCAGAGGGGAGTTAGGGCCTAGCTGCAGAGCGAGCGCGGAGTGATTTGGGAAATTGGCAAGAAAATGACTAATTCCCCATTTTTTTACTCTTGCTTTTTGACTGTTTGGGGGTCTTCTACTAGTTTTCTCCTGGGTTGACGGCTCTGGGGCCATTGCTGGGAAGCTCTAATACCGGATAAAAGTGGTTTGGACCAAATCGGAGGCGGAATTTTTTTGTGTGTTTTTGCTGACTTGCTTGCCTTTGAGGTGCTCTTTGGGGGGGTTCCGGGTGTTTGTGGGTGAGTTTTGGGGTCTGGGAGCACTGCTGGGCCAGTCTAATCTTGATTGCCTTTGCTTTTCAGGAAATCCGTGGTGCAAAACGGGAGTTATGGCCTAGCTGCACAGCACATTTGGACCGAAGGCCGAGAAATATTGTAAGTATGAGATTTTCCTTTTTGGCTGTTTGGGGGTGTTGTGCTTTTTTGTGGGTGGGATGGCGGGTCTTGGGGCATTCCTGGGAAGGTCTAATACCGGATAGAAGTGGTTGGGACAAAATCCATGCTGATTTTTTTTTTGCTATTTCTTACATTTTGCTCAATGTAGCGTTTTCGGGGGCCTGTTTGGGGGGCTTCCTGGTGTTCATGGGTGGGTTTCGGGGTCTGGGAGCACTGCTGGCTATGGATACTTTACTTTGCAAGAGGTTTGAAGCAAATCCATGGTGGCAGAGGGGAGTTAGGGCCTAGCTGCAGAGCGCGCTCGGAGTAATTTGGGAAATTGGCAAGAAAATGACTAAGTCCCCATTTTTGTACTTTTGCTTTTTGACTGTTTGGGGGTCTTCTACTAGTTTTCTCCTGGGTTGACGGCTCTGGGGCCATTGCTGGGAAGCTCTAATACCGGATAAAAGTGGTTTGGACCAAATCGGAGGCGGAATTTTTTTTGTGTTTTTGCTGACTTGCTTGCCTTTGAGGTGCTCTTTGGGGGGGTTCCGGGTGTTTGTGGGTGAGTTTTGGGGTCTGGGAGCACTGCTGGGACAGTCTAATCTTGATTGCATTTGCTTTTCAGGAAATCCGTGGTGCAAAACGGGATTATGGCCTAGCTGCACAGCGCGTTTGGACCGAAGGCCGAGAAATATTGTAAGTATGAGATTTTCCTTTTTGGCTGTTTGGGGGTGTTGTGCTTTTTTGCGGGTGGGTTGGTGGGTCTTGGGGCATTCCTGGGAAGGTCTAATACCGGATTGAAGTGGTTGGAACAAAATCCATGCTGAATTTTTTTTTGCTATTTCTGACATTTTGCTCAATGTAGCGTTTTCGGGGGCCTGTTTGGGGGGCTTCCTGGTGTTTGTGGGTGGGTTTCGAGGTCTGGGAGCACTGCTGGCTATGGATACTTTACTTTGCAAGAGGTTTGAAGCAAATCCATGGTGGCAGAGGGGAGTTAGGGCCTAGCTGCAGAACGCGCGCGGAGTAATTTGGGAAAGTGGCAAGAAAATGACTAAGTCCCCATTTTTGTACTTTTGCTTTTTGGCTGTTTGGGGGTCTTCTACTAGTTTTCTCCTGGGTTGACGGCTCTGGGGCCATTCCTGGGAAGGTCTAATACCGGATAGAAGTGGTTGAGACAAAATCCATGCAGAATTCTTTTTTTGCTATTTCTGACATTTTTGCTCAATGTAGCGTTTTCGGGGGCCTTTTTGGGGGGCTTCCTGGTGTTTGTGGGTGGGTTTCGGGGTCTGGGAGCACTGCTGGGACAGTCTAATCTTGATTGCATTTGCTTTTCAGGAAATCCGTGGTGGAAAACGGGACTTATGGCCTAGCTGCACAGCGCGTTTAGACCGAAGGCCGAGAAATATTGTAAGTATGAGATGTTCCTTTTTGGCTGTTTGGGGGTGTTGTGCTTTTTGGCGGGTAGGTTGGCGGGTCTTGGGGCATTCCTGGGAAGGTCTAATACCGGATAGTGGTTGGGACAAAATCCATAAGGAAAAGCCTTTTGGCACTTTTTGGAACTTAGGGTTCGTTAGGGTTAGCCCTAGCAGCAGGATTGCATGTGTTTCGGGGTGTTCTAGATTTTTGCAACTGAGTTCTGGGGTCTTAGAGCACTCGTGAGAATGTGTAATTTTGGTTGCAAGTCATTTGAAGAAAATCCATGGTGGGAAAGGGGGGATTTGGCATAGTTAAAGAAAGCCTTTGCCACTATTCTTAACTTAGGGCTCGTTAGGGTTAGCAGTATTTCTATTGCTTGTGTTTGGGTGGGGGGGTTTTCGAGTCTTGTAGTGATGCTGGCTATGGATACTTTTGCTTGCTTACAAGTGGTTTGAATACAATCCACGGTGGGTAAGGGGGTATTTGGGCCTACTTTTACTTTCAAAGTACGTTTTGTCACCAGTTTTCTGCTAGGCCTCGTTTTTTGAGATCTGATTGGGGGTCTTCTACATTTTTGCGACTGGCTTTAGTAATGGTCTGGGTGGGAGCACTGCTGGGAAGGTCTAATTTTGTTCTAAAACACAGTTTACAGTACGCCTAGCTTGAGGGGAAAGATCTGCTACATTAATTTGCCCATACTTATTTATCCTTCAAAAGGTGACTCAGACAGAGTACGCACTTTCAAAAATATTGTACTGTCTATTAGGAAAATCAAAGTGTGACTTTTTGCACTACACAGCCTACATACCTTATATTTATTTATCAGTGGTGTTGTAATATTATATCACTTCCTGTTTTTCGTTCAATAATTACAGGCCGGGTTTCAGTCTGTGCAATGGGGAAAAAAGGATGCAGTCAGGCTTCACATTAGCGAGCCGCAATTCAGCATCCGCCAGGCAGACAGTGGACAGGGTGTTTTCTGGTCACCAACATTGATGGACGAAGCGTCAGCTGGAATGGAGGAGTGCCGCTAATAAGAGGAATTTTTTTCTGCATGCAACTTACTTACCAAATTCAACAGGACAACTACAACAACATACAGATACAGTATCCATTGTTTTCTTCTATGACTGTGACTGCATTTCTTGGATCTCTCTCTGCTTCTAAATTGATCCCTACAGCCATTCTATAGGTTTTACTTTGGCTATTTTTTAAACCTAATTTAATGTAAGAAGTGTTTCTCTGAGTGCAGAGATAGGCAAGTGAAAACGCTGCAGCCCTGTACTGTCGCATTCTAGTACTACTTAATTTTCAGTAACAATGCATGCAGTAGTGCATGCACTTCCTTTATGTCACTTAAAAGATTTATGGTTCGCTTTGTACCCAAAGATTTCTTTATCTTCAATTATTGTTTGTCCATGCTGTGCTTTTTTTTTCTTCTCTCAACAAAACCTACCCAAAAAGAAACCCCCATTCCTATCCATTTTACAAACCCTAACCCTCTTCCCCCGGGCTGTGTGGTTTTGCTTGATGTGTGACTAAATGACATCAATAATTCCACACACTTGCTGGGGAGGATAAGGTCATAGCAACAGGCTGGTGAAGGAATCCGAGGATATATTCTAGACTTACTCAGCTTCAGTACTATTTCTTGTAGTAGTTGCCAATGTCAAAGAAATCCAAGACAAGTACAAGTTATACTTTGAATACTTTACCATTTGTTAGGCTACATTGTGGCACTTTTCTAGTGAACTGTCACCTGCTATATTCTCTATCGTACCGTTGTAATGCTACAGTAAGGACAAACCAGGTTTCATTTTCTTTTTTCCATAGGCATGCAACTGCCACTGTGTCACACCATTAGTACCACCGCAATGAGGAGGAAATTTCATCTGCCCTGGATTGCTAACCTTATTCGCCATTTCCCGTGGAGCCAGCCCTGGGCCTAGCCCTACTTTCAAACACAAATTACAGGTAAGATAAGCGTTTGGTTGGAGGTAGTATAATGGAGTATTAGGAGAGACGAGAGATTGACGGTAGTACTACTAAAGTCCTAGGACTATTCAGGAAAACAAACTTACTGTTAAACCTCCACCCACCAGACTCAAAAGCAGTACAAAACAGGTATGGTCAGATAAAGTTTCAAAAAGTATATTTTTATAGCCCTAACAAAATAATCTCCCGCAAGACCCTCCCTAACCCCAACGATTGTCCTTCAAAAGTCCCCAAAAAAAACAACTCCCAATTCCCACCCCCCAAAAGTCTCTAAAAAAGGGGCAAGGGACACTACGGCAGGGTGCTGTTGTTGACTTTAGCGGCCAGGGCATATTGCTCCTTGCGGAGGGTGGCATGGTCGGAGCGGAGGCCCTCCAACAAGGTCTTGTAAGTTAGGACCTCCTGCTCCAGTTGGGACATTCTGAGGGATAGGCGGTGCTGGCGTGCCTTGAAGCGCCTGTGGGGGGCAGCTGCTGTCTTTGCTGCTCGGCGGTGGCGGTTGGCTTTGGTAGCCCGGCTCCGTACCGCTGGAGCACTGTGCTGCTGGCAGCCCGTGGGGGCACGGAGGAGGATGCAGCTGTCCCAGTGGATGTTGTTGTTATACTGGTAGACTGCGTGTCCTCCTCCTCCAGGGCCACCAGCCGCCGATATTTGGCGACAGTGGCATCCAGCCTCCGTTGCAGGGCCATTCGAGCCAGCTCCTTCCTTGATGGTCTCTTTGATTTGGAAGGAGCAACTATATGAAGAAAGAAAGACATAGTCTGTAACCAATGCTCCTTGAGATTAACACAAAATGATTGTGCAGAAAGTTGTGTCACAGTACAAGTAGCAAATTGAAAGTTAGATAGATACTATTGAGGACAGTATCTATCTAACCTCCCACTTCTTCATCCTTGCTCTAAAATTAGTGGGAGTTTAAGGAACAAATTCTATGAGCACTATGGACTTCCATTATAGTCGACTATGACAGTACACCAGTCTTATTGTTCTTCTTCTCTCTTGTTTAGGAAAATTAGTACGTTATCTTATGCAAGCCGGCATAATGCCAGCGCAGTGAACTTGCACCCGAGAAAAACAGACGCACACCATGATGAGTGAGACAGACTTGCGTTCCTGTACCGGTCCAGTACATGCAGGTGGTGAAGCTCTTAATTTTCTATTAAGGGTGGCACTGAGAATACTCTGTTAAAAGGACTACTGCTTAATTAATTTAGCTTTCACCCTACTGTGCAAATGAGTACTAGAAAATGAAAATGAAGAAGCTAAATAATCTGATTATCTATCACTTCACATGGGATGTATTTGATGACATATGGGATGACTTTAGGTGCTTTGCTTATTATTGAGTGAAGAGTGATACACCCACACATGAATGACGTACTACTACTAAACTAAAGTTATTAAGAGAGGTAGGGAGTGTCCACCGTAATAATCGGATATATGCTGTGCTTGCAGTTGCAATACAAACTACTGCTACTATTCATGGTAGTATTTGGACAAAATTACAACTTCTTTTCCTTGCCTTTCCTACACTGGAACGGACGTGCGGGTGCGGTGTTACATGCTCTTCAAAGTAACACCTAGTTCATCCAGTGACCGCCTACTCTCTCTAGATACACATATGCTATCTAAGAGTCAGATAGTACCATGATCCAGGCATCCATCCATTCAAAGTATATGCACATATACAGTTTCTGTTTCACCCACCGAGGCTGTTCTCCTTCCACCCATCCTTGCTTCATCATTCACCCAGCCATGCACCATACCATATTCTTTCCTTCCCAGCCACCTCGGGGACCAAGCAAACACATATCATTCTTCTTTGCCAGTCATCATTAAATTTCTCGTCCTTCCACACTTACTTACACCCTTCTTTCGCTTTTCGTTCATCCCATCCATCAAGTTCATCTCAGATCTGATTGGGATTCTTCTCGCCAAAAACTTCACAGCTAAGTCGAAGTACATTTAGAGGAGGCTACTACCTGGTTGATTTATAATACACCCGTGCAGAAAGCACACTCTGCAGTCTTCAATCTCAATAAGTAAGGAATATATAGCTTACCTCTGCCCGCCACCACCGTGTGAACCCTCACAGGCATGTCCGGCACTTCCACCGCCTCCTCCCCAGAGCTGTTCCCCTCGTCCAATGCCAACACCTCCGCGCTGGCCCCGCCTCCAGATGTTCCACCTACAAAGTACATTTAATAATGTTAGAATACACCACTCACTACTATATAATATTTGGTCTAGGAGGAAGAAAGAAATGTGAAAAAACAGAATAGAATGTAATAATTTGTGACTGTCTACTCTAAAGTAAAAATGTCCCTTTTTCCAGGGAAGGCTGTTGTCTTGCTGCACTTTTTGGCACAACTGATGAATGCTTGCTTTTTATTTTTAACACGCACCACTTTTTCTCCTAACAGACAGAAGCTTGACTTCTAAGAACACGAGCAAGATCAAGTTCAAACCTGGTGAGAGCTCGGCTCGACCACAAGAAATGTGTCCAATTAATCGTCAGCACTAGGCACTTTTCCATTTTCAGTTAAACGTTTACTTTTATGACAAACTTGATTTTAATAAATGTGTTTACTTTTAATAAAGCTTTTAAACTTAAATAGACTCTGTGGTTTTTGGTCCTCCAGACTAGAGTGGATGAGCTAAAAGTTTTGGAATTTTTGCAAGCATGAGTCCGTGCCTCTCACATCATTGGGGATCAATCATCGGTGACTTTGGGAGCTAAATGACTCTGCCACACTATCTAGTCAGTAAGGAGATTGGGGGTTCAACTACAAAGTCTGTTATCACTGAGGTATGTGGAAAGTCTAACAGCACCTATTATAATTGATAAGCTAAGCAATGCATTATTTAGTGTCCATAGTTCTGTTTGTGCAGATTTGTCCCTGCAACAGTAGTAGAATGGATTGTCCTACTATCCAAACCAAAAGTAAAGTATTATCTTATTCTTTCTTGGTGGTCATTCACCTTTTTATTGTTGGCAATTGTCAAAGCATAAACATTTAGAAGACTTGAAAAGACATTATGGACAATCCCATAGGACTGCACTCAGTGCATAGAGCTATTGCTGACTAGAATGGGAGTCGAATGGAATTGCCAAATGTGCAATCTTAGTTAGCTACACAGACAGACTAATAAGAATAATCTAGTAATACCACAGGGAGTCATAGTCGAGGCAGGATAAGAATTTAGATCCAGTCTACAAGAAGATCAAAGACGATTTAGAAAAAATCGAATGAGGAACGCTAGGAAAAAATAAGTACTCTATATTAAAATTAAAACTTACTGGGGCCAGCAAAGGAGCCCTCGCCTGCCCGATCCTGGCCTGCATCCTGAACAGCACCCTCCTCCTCCTCCTGTGTCCTCTTGCCCCTGGGGGGAGCTGATGTACAACATGAAGGAAAGAAAGACCAGAAAACATGGATGATATTTGTCAACCAAATCAAACATTTCAAAAGAACAATAACAAAATATTTTGGCGAAATGGCAAATAGACAACTATTCCACGGGATATATTATTGACCGATCTCATGTGGTCTAGTATGTTATTAGTATTGCTTGATTTGCGGACCGTCGAATTAGAAACTTCTTATGTAACTCACTAAACAAAGTACTAAAAAGGTTTGCCTAGGATTGGCAGGCAGCAGTCCGCAGCACGCGAAGTGACAGACAAAGTCCATTGTGATTGCAGATCAGCGAC
Source organism: Lissotriton vulgaris (assembly GCF_964263255.1). NCBI lineage: Eukaryota > Metazoa > Chordata > Amphibia > Caudata > Salamandridae > Lissotriton > Lissotriton vulgaris. Next base: position 855,807,335 of record NC_141697.1, on the reverse strand, counting down.
AACACTAAAGTTTCCTACTACATTAACCAGTCATTAAAATACTCAAACTATCAATCCACCACCACTATTTCTTCTTATCGCCATGTGTACAAAGGAAGGACTGGACTTGAGTCTGTAGGGGCTGATTTAGAAGCCCCTTGCGGCTCTTTTGCTCCATTGTTGCATGACTTTTGTGACGCAGCGGCAGAACAAAAGAGGGGCAATGGTGCGGCGTATATTAACAACGTGACGCATATGGGAGATGCATCACGTTGTAAAGCCCTGCGCCATCAGGGGGCGTTCCGGCACAAGGGAGGGCGTTCCTGCGCAGGAACGCATCCTAAAAGTGGCTGAGGGAAATCTACAAGATTTCAATCACTCGCTTTAACGACAATGATGCGTGACTCAAACCCTGCGCCTGCTTGAAGCAGACGTACGGCTTGACGCAGCATTGGGGAGATAGGGCACCCCAGAGCATTGATGGAGCTGCGCCATCGTTGCGACGCAACTCCAGCAATGCGCCGCCTTTACGGCACAGATGCGTAACGCTTTGGTGACGTTTTGGGCCCATGGTGCGCCGCATTGCAAATACGGCGCACCATGGGTGATGGTGGCGTGGCGCACAATTACTGGTGCATGCCTGCTACTTTGTAGGGATGCGCCGGTAATTAAAAATCTGAACCTTAGTGTCTAGCATTACACAGTTCTTTAAACTACACTCGTACATAATTTCACAGGCCAATGAAATGAACACAAAATCGAAAACAAAGAAGCATAGTAGCAACACTACTGAGAAGGAGAGCAGTGCACCTGAAATGCACCGAAGATTTTGAAATATAATTTACCTACAATGTAATGAGCAGCATTATTGCTCTTGGTAAAAAATACAAATTTGCAATATAATACCACACAGAGCAGGAGAAAACAGAGTAGTAAAGAAATAGCTACTACTACTCACCAAGACCGGGGATCTCAAGGCCAAGCAAGTCGAGCAGATCACGTTCACGGTCCAGGACATCCGTCCAGCGGTGGGTGGCCTGGTTGTAGGTGCGCCGGACCCGAAAGTGGTGGTACATGGCCCGGCACACCTTCTCCCACCACTTCCGGTGCTCCCGGATCCCGTACCCGCTACCGATCCTGCCGCCTGCCATGATGGTCCTGGGGAGGCGGCGCTGAACATAAAAAATGAGTGCGCCCACCTCCTCCGGGCTGAAAATCTCCCGGGGTACGACCTGCTCCCCCCTCAAACGCCCGCACGGGAGCCGGACACGGGGTGCGGGACCCTTCCCCTTCTCGGGATGCTTCCCGGCTCCCTTCACCATGGTCTGGGCAGAAAGGAAGCTAAATAATAAAGAAAATAGAATAGGGAAGAGAAGAAAAGTAAAGAGTTGAAAAAAGTAGTTTAAAATTAACCAAAAGTAGCAGAAAACACAAAAATATAGAGCTAGAAAAATAGAGGGATAGATAATAAGTAAAATAGATAAAAAAAACTTCAAACAAGCAAAGGATGGCAGAGATACTGAGAGGATACAACAGCATGCCCAGAACCATAGCAATGAATGAGAAACAAGATGGCCGCGCCCGTTCACGACCGCGTGGGTAAGTTCGCGCGAGATTTTCCTCGTGAGCACTCGCAAAATTGTACTAGCGAGCCGCACACTTTGCGAGATTACACATCCTTGTGAACTAACACGCCACAAAAAACAAATCGCATATTCGCACAAATTCGCGGCTTCCGAATTCGATCTTGCGCACGTTCGCGCCCCCCGAATCCCGCGAAATTACAGAAAAACGAGTTTTGCAAAGCTGAAAGCAATCAGCAGGTGCAAAAGTTCAAACTTATCATTAGTAACCATTCCCTGTAGTGCTTCCTGACTGGGGCCCCTCCAGAGTTCAGTTGCTAGTTGCAACAATTGTATGACCCTGCTCTGACCCTCACAGCAGGCTCATAGAATAGCTACAAGTAGGCCACAAAGGTCCTGGAAAAAAAAAATAGCACTGCAACAGAAAGCAAATTACAGATAAGGAAGCAGGTGTCAGACTGGAATTTTAAAACAGTGACACATTAATAAACCAACCCCAAATTAATTCATGTCAGTTGAAGCAGGGCAGGTGTGCTTGCTTTTCCCCCCCAAAATCTACAGTGATGATGAACCAGAGGGTGGCATTGATGTACCAGAGGGTGGCATGGGTGAAACAGAGGGTGGCAGTGGTGAAACAGAGGGTGCTGGGAACCTGTGATGATGAACCAGACGTAGAAACAGCATAGTCGCGACCGTTGCGAGCCGACAAGTAAGTTCGCAATTGCGAACTGGTACCAAACCCTCGCGAACTGGCAGAAACCCTTGCGAACACACAAAAAAAAAATCCGCAAATTTGCGAGAATTCGCGGATTTTGCGGATCGCGAGTTCGCAAATTTGCAAAATTCGCGAACGCTAGATTTGCAAAATTCGCCCATGCTTAGACTCTATGCAATACCTCACTTAATTTCCATAGCCCACCACTTACACACCAGTAGGGGTAAATACTTTGCTTCGCACCCCACAGAGGTGCAGAGTGCTCCTACCCTCCGTTTTCCTACTTTTTACCCCCATTTTTTTTTCCCCTTTTTTCACCTTACTCGCTTCAACTGAATCACAAAATGGCAGCCAACACTTCCTCAATTCAACTGCTCGCACGGCTCGCAGCCAATCAGCAACAAGCTCAAGCTCGTAATGCCTCAGCCAATCAGATGGCAGAATTCCCAAATATCAATATCTGTAAAATTTTGATATTTCTCAAAAACTACTGAACAAATTTACCTCAAATAAACAAAAAAGTGTGCTTTTTAGACCACCTTCTCCCTGTCAAATTTGGGGTAATTCTACTCACTTGTTCAACCTGTAGCCTTGTCTAAAGTTTCCTGTAGAAATTAACATGGAGAAAACACGTTTTGGGACCCCCCTTTTTTCTCGCCCCCTCTTGACGAATCACCCTCTAATTTTCAACATAGAAGCTGATCTCAACAAAGAATTAGTTTTGAAAATTTAGCGAAGATTGATCAATGGGCGCCAAAGTTATTGGGAATAGAATGTTGCCATTTTCCTTTGGTAACTAGGTGCTAACTATAACTACCTACTGGCGACCGCCAGTAGGTAATATATATATATATATATATATATATATATATATATATATATATATATATTTTCACTGAAAAAACCATAGGTTATAGACCATATATAGTTAGGAATTCGCATTTACAAAACCTTATTTTACTCACACAAAAACATTGAAATTCCATATATAGTTAGTTGCACTAACTATATATCGCGCACCCGCAATCCACTGCTGATGATGTCACATATTACATCATTCATGACATGGTCAGTGACATCACTGATGACATCACTGATGACATCTCAAATGACATCACTGATGACATCACTGATGACAGCACCCAGTGACTGTATGTTTCTGTAAAGTTAAAATATGTCTTACATATTGAAGAATGAGTGGATGTATAAGTGTCTGGATGAAGGATTTAGTAGGTGCATGACTGACTGTATGAGTGAGTGATTTAATGTGTCTCACTGAGTGCATTGGTTAGTGACTAAACTGTCTTAATTTGTGCATCATTATGTCTGTTGTTCTGTAAACTGCTGCATGTGTTGATCAGTAGCTATATGAGTAACTATATGGGTTATTGTTTGGTTGCCAAAGTATTTGTATGGGAGACTGAGTGTGTGTGTGTGGGTGGCTGGGAGGTGTGTGACTCTGTGCATATATGTGTGAGTAGTTGATTCACTATATGTATGGGTTCAAAAGTGCATGTGGAAACAGCTGTATGGGCGGTTGACTGTCTGCATGAGTGTATTGGTGATTGAATGGATTTCTCAGTGCTATATGTCAAAGTAAGTACATATGTAAAACACAGTACATGTGAGAGTTGACATATATAAATAACTGTGCATAAGAGCCAGTGAATGTGTGAGTGGCTGTATGGATCATTGAGAACTTGTATCAGGGATTGTATAAGAGAGTAAATATGTGTTAGTATATGTTTGAATAAGTTATGTGTGTATAACTGTATAGTTGAGGAAATGGAGGTGTGATTGATTCTTTGCATGACTGACTAGGTGTGTGAGTAACTCCATGGATGAGTGACAGTCTGTGAGTGTCTGTTTACACTGATTGTATCTAAGGTTATATTAGAGTCTGAAGAGGTTCATTGTATTATCACATAAATGATATCATCAGTGATGTGATCAGTAATGTCAAATGAGATGTCATCAGTGATGTCATCAGTGATGTCATTTGAGATGTCATCAGTGATGTCATCAGTGATGTCACTGACCATGTCATGAATGATGTAATATGTGACATCATCAGCAGTGGATTGCGGGTGCGCGATATATAGTTAGTGCAACTAACTATATATGGAATTTCAATGGTTTTGTGTGAGTAAAATAAGGTTTTATAAATGCGAATTCCTAACTATATATGGTCTATAACCTATGGTTTTTTCAGTGAATTTTCAAGGTTTTGTAAAAGCTAATTCCTAACTATATATGGTCTATAACCTATGGTTTTTTCAGTGAATTTCAATGGTTTTTTAAAAGCTAATATCTGTAGCTGTAAAATGTATTCTTCTTTAAATCTTAAAATATATTTTACATGTTTTTTAATACAAATTTTTTGTAATTTTTTTTTTGTTTCGCTCTCAGTCCGCGACCCGGTCAGCTTCCCGTTAGCTCAATTTAAAGCCGCGACTCGGTACGCGAACCGGTAAACGTTCCTTTAGCGTAACTGTTACGTTAGAATGACGTTTTGCGTTGTCGCGTAATACGTCATTTGACGCGCCAAGTTAGCGGACCCGGAAGCGGACTGGAAAGCGGAGCAAAGCGCGAAACGTAAACACAGCAGGTCATGTGACTCGGTAATAACACTTTTCATTGGTTCATTTCACTTTTGGTTTCCTAATGATGTAATACTAGGTCATGTGATCTAAAATTAACACTTTTCATTGGTTTAGAATTTATACTTTTCCCAAATGATGAAAACCCCTCCTTCTTTCCTCACTCTGACTTTCATCTTGGTGAGAGAAAGACCCTTTTTCATTGTTGTGCAATGGCTTCAGTAGTTGCTTCAGCTGGTGCACCACCACCACCACCTCCACCTCCTCATGGGAAGAGAGGACCACCTGCTCAAGTAATCATACAAGAAGAGGAAGATCAGGAAGAGGAGGAAGAGCCAGAGTTTTTGCCAGAGGAGCCCAGGAGGTATAATCGAAAAGAAAACTTCATCTGGCAATTTTTTAAATTTCCTGAGGGGCAAAAAAAAGTGAATGCAAGATATGTGTTTTGCCGTATTTGCGACGATAGACTGTCAAGGGGGACTGACAAAAAATACAGCTACGGCAATTACACGATGCATAGGCATATGAGTAGGTGGCACCCAAACATTTATAGTGCTGCCCAGCTTCGTGATGAGCAACAAAATCCCCCTGCGATGGCAAGAAGATCTGTTGTCCAAGAAGTGTCGGGACCAGAGGCGAGGGAGATGGTCCCAAACATTCAAATGAACTTTGGGGAAGTGAAGCAAGTGTGCGTGCGCTGTAACCAAATCATTTGCTACAGAGAAAGTAGTATTACTCTAATTGTGAAAGCTATCAATAATCATGTTTGCCCGAAATGCCCCCATAAAATAAATTCTTCTTTTTTTCGTTGCTCCTGTTGAGCCCATTTCAATGAATCATTTTTGTTTCCCCCCTCCCCCCAAAAAAACAAAAAAATATCAAAATGTTCAGAAAATACAAAAAAATAAAAAAAATGTTCAGAAAAATAATTAAAAAAATTTAAAACAAAAACCAAAAAAAAAGTTCTTTTCAGAACTACCTCCCCATTATAAAAAAAATTGGTAGAATTTTTGAAACTCTGCCAACCTCTATTTCTTTTAGTTCGCTCCTGGTTCGCACTCCGGTACGCGAACCGGGAGCGACCCAAACATTTTTTTTTTAAAAAAGAACAGTAAGTATAAGGGAAGGAAACAGACAGTTATGTTACAAGAAAGACAGCTAATCCACTGCTGATCATGTCACATATTACATCATTCTTGACATGGTCAGTGACATCATCAGCAGTGGATTGCGAGTAACAGTATCTTTTGTTTACTTCCTATAGCTGCCTTTCTTGTAACATAACTGTCTGTTTCCTACCCTTATACTTACTGTTCTTGTTTTAAAAAATTTTTTGAGATCATTCAGAAACAGTAACATTAATAGAGACAGAATGAGTAAATAAGAATGAAGAAGTATGAGAAGAGAAGGACTGAGAAAAATACTGGAAGGAGTAGAATAATTAAGTAATAGAGAAAGGAATGAGGGAAGTAGCAAACACAGGAAAGTAAGGATTAAAGAAATGAAGCAGTAGAACTAATAGATGTTAAATGTGATAGATTAAATGATTGATTCAGGATGACGATAAGGTGTGTCCTCTCCAAAAGTTTGTTTAAGGTGAGGCCTACTCAGGGTTGCATATCAAATTTATGCTTGTTGAAGAATACAGAGGAGATAATACATGTGAAGGCCTACCATTGAAGTAAAACATGTCCACTTCACTCTTGAACAACGGCCAGAGCTCTTCTGTGTCCATAGACAGACCTAAACTTCATCTGCACAATGTCATTCGTAAACTTAGAAAACACAAGTAATGTAATTGAAAAATGTGGAGTTTCTTTTGCTCATTTCACAATCACATCACCTGTGTTGCCTTTGCTTAGGTATCTCATAGTGCAGATGTAGTCCAGCATATGAAACAGTACGCAGAAGTGCAGCAGTGTATGCATAAATACATGTGAAGGCCTACCAATGAAGTAAGTCATGTCCACTTATTACATCATTCATGACATGGTCAGTGACATCATCAGCAGTGGATTGAGGGTAAAAAGAGTAGAAAACATTTACCTTATAATTCTTGTTAACTTTTTCAATTCTTTTTTCATACTTTCAATCTGTAAAAGAGAGAACAAACATTTCAAAAATATTAAAACATGTATTTAAAAATTAGAAAAGACAAGGGAAAAGGTTCAAGAACAAACAGTTTTTCAACAACTTTGACATTTACGGAAGCCTCTGCTTCTCTACGTCCCCTACACAATCCTAAAGATATATATTTTAAACAAACAGTATCTTGATGCTGAAAAACTGAGGCCTATTTTGGAACATGGTGCATCTTTTGCACTGCTGATGTCTCACAATAGTGATGCAATAGCAGCGCAAAAAAGATGTAAAGCCATCATAAAATTGTGTCTAACATTTTAAATGATTGTTTCAGGATGCAAATAAGATGTATCCTTTCAAGAGGTTTCTTTGAGGTGAGGCCTATTCAGTTTAAAAAAAAACAGTACCCAGAAGTGCAGCACTGTAAGCATTAACTTTGACACTTACAGAAGCCTCAGTTTCTCCATATCTACCTCACATTTCTAAATGTATATCATAAGTACAAAAAGTAGAACATTAATTATACATGTTAAATGGTTTATTTTTGCTGTTCTCAGAATGTTTCAAATTTCACTTAAATCAGTGACTTGAAGGTATTCATCATGTAACAGCGGGGAAAAAAAAACACAATCAAAATGATTGTGTTTAAAAAACCCATACAACCTAAGAAATCTGAATTCAAAACTCCTTAAAATTAACTTACTTTCCATAACGTCGAAGGATGTCCTTTGAACAGCGTACACTCTGTTGTGCTATTAATATTTTCAGCCCGCCACTTTCTGAAAGAAAACCTCCATCGTTTTGAAAAATATGTTACATACAATAAAAGACTTCTCACATTCTACCACATGTTTCCACTTGGCCAAATCATGTTGCAGCGTTTTTCAACTCTTGTAATTCTTATAATGAAATCCCGTCATTTTCTATTTTCGCAACTTTCAAAAAGAAAACATTTAGGATTACTTTCACAATCCTGGACTACTAATATCTTACCCTTCTTTCTCACTCATGTTCTACTTTTCCTATGACACTGATACTGCTTACTATGAAGCAGACTTACTTGCATCAGGTTTATATAGTTGGATTTTTAAATTGACATTATAATTAAAAGTTTTGGACCAATAATCTAGACAGCATTGCAGACTTACATTCCCTCTACTTCATGAACCTTTTGCAATTCCTCAGAGGAAATCCCGATATTCTTTCCTTAAAATTTTGGTTTTAAAAACACCAGGTAAGAATTTTTAAGGTCAAATGGCAATTTTTTTTTGAAAGTTACAACAGAATCGTTGCAGAATGACCAGCCGTTTCTAGACTTTAAATAAGCTGTGTAATGTCCTGATGTTGTTGAAGGACCATCGTGATAGATAATTGCTACAGTTACAAAAGTCCTTCCTGATATTGACAGCTGAGAAGCAACAACATTTTTTATTAAAGTTGACAATTTTGATCCATCAGGCCTACATCGTTGGATCATTAAAATGACATACTGGCCATATCTTCTTATAAATAATGTTGACATCATTTCAGATTTACATTGGCTACACTCCATGTTGTGATCAGCTGCATTTACTAGCTTATTAAAGGAGACTGATTTACTGTCTGGCAAAGTTAAATATATAAATCTTTCTGAGTCTACACTAGTAGTACTTGATACCATACAGTTCTCGCAGTCATGCTGCCATTGATAAGAAAGCCCAAACAGGTGATCTACATCTACACCCTCATCTTGCAATACATCAAGCATATACATTAAAAACTCCTGACAATCCTGCTGACTCCTCGCAGGATGCGGCTCAGGATTTCCAGTCTACCCTCTGTCATATCAGCAATTGGATGGGCACTCACCATCTCAAACTCAATCCCGACAAGACGGAGCTTGTTCTCGTCGGAGGCCCATCCAACCCCTGGAACTCCACCTTCTGGCCCCCTGCCCTTGGTCCCTCCCCTTGCCCTGCTGACAAGGTAAAAAGCTTGGGGGTCTATATCTCTCAAGATCTTTCCATGCAACTTCAGGTCAGTGCTACAGTGTCTTCCTGCTTCCACCAGCTCAGAAAAATTCGTAAAATAGCCCATTTTCTGACCACCGAAGCTCTCACCCTGACGTTGCTGGCATTAGTCATCTCTCGGGTTGACTATGCCAACGCCTTGTACGCAGGTATCCCACAATACCAAATCAAAAGATTACAGCTGATACAGAATCAGGCAGCCCGCCTGATTTACCACCAACCAAAACATCATCACGTTCATCCTCTACTTAAAGCCCTTCATCGGCTTCCTGTATCAGAGCGTTGTAAATTCAAACTAGGCTGTTTGACCCACAAATCCCTGGCCGGCATCGGACCCTTCTTCATCTCGTCACTCCTGCTCCCGTACGCCCCTTCTAGACCCCTCCGATCTTCCCACCATGCTCTCCTTCAGACGCCCAGGTTTAGGCGCAAAAAGCACGGTGGCCTCAGATTCTCTTTTTTGGCCCCCTCATTCTGGAACTCTCTCCCACTGGAACTCAGACTCTCCTCCTCCTACCTTCACTTTAGGTCTCTCTTAAAAACTCACCTCTTCCGCTGTGCTTACACATAAGCTACCTCCCCCTCCTCTGTCTCCTCTTGATTTAGTGAACAGCGCCAAGAAACCGTCCGGTGTATGTTGCGCTCTATAAATTCTTTTTACATTACATTACATTACATTATTTTCAGAGAAGTCTGTTTGACCTGAACATTCATCTAACAGATAACGAACTTCAGACACACTTTCTACTTTTGTTCGATCAGTGCTACATTTCTCTAACACAGAATTCAACAAACAGCATAAACTTTGTTCCGAATTGAACACAATCTGTTCTTTTAAAGTCTCTAGTGAAAAGAGAACATTAACCACTACATTTGCATAGCAGTTGACACCAGAACTGTTTTCAAATTGAAAACCGACAACATCCTCAACAGAATCCGTTTTCTTTCTGCTTACAATTTTCGGTTCATCGACTTTTCGGCTTTTTGCTACAACCTCCCTACTATTAGTGATATTTCTTCGTTTACGGCCTACCACACGTTTCTCAAACAAAGGATATTGAGGCAAATGTGGTGCATACTCTCTTCTTAACCTATTGTATTCCTTAACACAATCTAGATCCACACAAATGTTTGTGACATCACAATCAATCAAGTACAATCCCGATAAAGTTCTAACTCGTGACAATGCCACATATGCCATACCCTCTTTGAACACAGAACTGCCAATATTCACCAATGCATTATCTACACTTAAACCTTGCGATTTATGGATTGTCACCGCATATGCCAAGCAAACAGGAAACTTACGGCGAACATATAAGTCTTTAACAAGCAAAAACCTAGCAGAACAACGACCAATTAGCTGTACTTCCTCAATGCCATCAAATTTAATTTAAAAAAATTCAATACCATCTCTACTTCTGTATTTCTCAAAATCAACAACATTACCCATTGATCCATTTACCAGACCTCTTTCAACATGTAAATTCCTTCTCAAAATGATTCGGCAATTTAAACACAATTTCAAAGTCTTTTCAAAACCCGCTGTTTTAGATATAGTCTTCTCTAATGAATCCAATTTTGATTTCAAATTCTCAGACAAAATAATTGTTGATCCCATATGCTCTATTCTGTCAATAGCTTCAAGTTTCACAATCTCTTGCTTTTCTAAATTCAACATTTTGTTGTTGAAGATGGCACATTCTGCAAGAGTTGGCATCAAACATATTCCGGATTTCTTCTCAGTAATTTTCTGAAAAATATTCTCAGGCACAATGTCTTGTTCTGGAAATAAATTTGACAGTAATCGTGCATTTAAAGCTTCTTTCCCATGCTCGGTCACTTTTCCAATTCTAATATCTTGTAGAATATTCTTGTAATCTTCATCCTTTGCCTGACGCATATTTTCATGCAGTTCAGCATAATTGAAGTTTAACCATATATTGACGTTGCCAATGCTCCCTAGGCGCTTCCTGGTATCTTCATGCGTGAGTATTTTGAACACAGGTTGTCCTTTTACTGGTGTCAGCTGCAGAAGATCTCCGAAAACAATGATGTGTTTGCCACCAAATAACACATCATACTCAGTTTTAAGAACTTCTTGCATTCTCAAATGCACAAAGGCAAGCATGACATTCGAAACCATGCTTACTTCGTCAATGATAAGAAGTTTCATTTTCCTCAAGACTCTTGAAACTTCACAACAAGCATCCCCAGATAACTTGTGGTATTGTAATTTGTTGTCATGCTCCACTGGCAGCATCAGTAGACGATGCAAAGTAATACCTTTAATGTTATGTGCTGCCAGTCCAGTAGGAGCGGTAACAACACAAGACAACGATGACTCAGTCCTTTCCTGCAAATAACAAGAAATTGCTTTAATAAGGAAACTTTTTCCAGTTCCCGCTTCTCCACTCACGTACAGTCGGACAGGCTTCAACGACGTACATGAGCACTCTTTCTTCTCATGACTTAATCCATGATCAATTTGCTTGGTAACTTCATCATATATTTTCCTCTGCTCAACGTTGAGTTGTTTTTCCAAGTCTTCTAAGTTAACCGCATCCTCCTGAGCATGTGCCATGGCTCTTTCCACTTCATTCATAGTAGTGGCAGCTTCATTTTCGATAATAGGTCCTCCTAGTGGATCCTGACTCAATGAAACAGAACTCTGACTGTCCTGAGAACTGTCTCTGGCAATCTCGGCTGCAATCGTTGCTTCCTGCTCAATTTCCAAAGTCAACATTTCTTGATATTTGGGAAAAGCAGGACATTCTATGGTCTCCTTAGCAGCAGTGAAAGAGTCTTCGTAACAGAGGAAATCTCCAAGCAGTTCCTCTTCTGCACGCCAAGGCTTGAAAAGTTGCAAAAGTGCTAAATAGAAAAACTACTTTTTTTCTGGAGATTCGCCACTCAATTTTCGATGGTTTACTAATTGACATTTTCTTTGCTTGACCAGACATTCCTCACTTCCAATTACAGCATACACTCCTTTCTCAATATCTTCTTTGATGTTCCTCTTGAATATATAATTTTGTAGAACCTCATATAGACAAACATTCTCAAGGTGACTGCTTCGATTTGGATAATATGTATCCAACATGTTGGTCTTCAAAATGTCGGTACTGTTTGGTTCCTTTTCTGCCGAATACTCAATTTCCCGGACAGGTTTTAGAACTCGATTTCGCGTTGCAGCAAGACCAAGACTCGCCCAAACGATACTCCTGGATTTGGCATAGAGACTTGCTGAAGACAACCGGTCAGAACATTCGTAAGCTCCGATTTCTCGATGCGACAACATCTTCAGACTGAAACTGTACAACTTCTTGCTGAGGCTCTTTTCATGGGAAATGTCCTCCCACATATCCTTCAATTCTGTCTTTTCTTTTTTGGTGATGTAAGATGTCACATACCGAGCCACAGCCATACAGTTGTCAGCCACAAACTGTATATCCATGTTAGCATTCCACATGGACAAAATGACTGGGTTGTAGTCGTTGATGTACTTGGACTCTTCGTTCCTTTTCAAATTGTTTGTATTTTTGGGTGATTTCCTCGTCACATTATGTCGCAGCGAAGACATCAAACTGTTCACTCTTCCTTTAGAATTCACCGGTCGTGGAAAGTTGAAACGACATTTGGTGTAGAACTTGTCCTTGTTTCTGAATTTACGACGACAGTACTTTCCACAACGATGGCTTTGGAAACGTAGAACTTGTTCTCTTAGGCTTTTCTTCTCTGTTGCGTTTGGAACAGCACACGTAGAATACTGTTCTATGAAATTCATCACTAAGTCATCCGGATCTGTTCCAAATTTAGGTGCATCCTTGATCCACAGCAACATATGTATATGAGGAGCACCTCTTGCTTGGTACTCCTTTCTCCAGAAGAAATCCAACACCTCTCCAAGAGGTGGATTCTTCTTATTTGTGATGAAAGACATAGCTTCAAATCTATGATTGAAGTACCTGCATACATTCACTGGATCCAAAGAACACAGTTCTCCAGGTGTCTTGAATTCAATGTTTTCAATATTTCCATTTGCCTCTCGTAGAAATTCAAGTAAGTCTTCCCAGCCATACTCGGCACAGCTCAGAGTGAGGAACCATGTTGGAGTTCCTAAGTTCCTCAGCATACATTTTAAATCACCATGACAACGGTACCAGTACTCATTAGTACCACGCTGACACGCCATGAGATTAATTAGGTGAGAATCCAAAATACTGTCTTGGACATTGACTTTATGCATAAAGTCACTTGCCGAGATGTTTCGCATCTGTATACCACTTTTTAAGATGTGGTTCACTGCATATGACAGTCCAGACAGATCGCTTTCAAACAGGAGATGAAACAAATAGGGAATGCATTGACGAAACCTAGGATCTTCTGCATACAATCGTAAAGTCCGGTATTCAGACGCAGGAATTTGATGAAGTCGCTCATCATATCTTCCTCCTTGACCTGTTGGAAATAGCTGTGGGAAACACCGAGCTTCCAAACTTTCCTCCCAAACACTAATGGGACTCCCTTTGGCTTGTTTCATTTGAAACAACTCAATTGCATTCCCCATGACTTCCTTGGAATGCAAAGGATGAACACTACAATGTTCATATATTTCTTCACTTTTAGAGGCCTCTACTTTCTCAATTTGGCCAGCACACAAATCGCTATCCTCTTCATCACTTACTTCCTCTTCTGCAACATATACATTCTTATAGTACTTATTATTTTTCTTCAAATACAATGTTGCCTTTTTGACTTTCCTAACATCCACTAAATCTTGCCATATTTTCTTATTCTTTGTCGGAACCCCATTAACCAAGATAACCAGAGGTTCCTCTTCCACTTTTTCTACTCCAATTGTGTTAATGTTTTTCGTCAAATCTAGAGGCAAATAAACAACTCTTCCCTTTAATCCTCTCTGTAAATCTGATGGAGGCAACTTCCCTGTCTTTGGCTCCATTCTTACAATAGCCTGAAAGGGATGGATACTTTGAATCAAAATAGATTCATAAGTATTTAAATCCTTCAATTCAGAAGGAACCTCAACCAATTCCAGATTATTATGAACCGCCCTAGCAGGCATCTGGTTTTGGTTTAATTTGTTACAACAATAAGTAAACACACGTTGATCCGATCCCAAATTAAAATAATTTTCTACCATCAAGTATGTGGCAAAATCCTTCCATTCACTAATTTTTTCCCTTTCACTTTTTACATATAAATCCACTAACTTAGTCTGATTCTTATAATAAGTGCGTCGACAACACACACAAGTGAAATTAGGCCTCTCACTTGATTTCATCTGAAACGTGGCAATTTCCTTCTGAAATTTATCTGTACTAGAAACCTGTACATTATCTTCAACATTACCCTCTACTTCTGGGTCAATTTGAACATTCTCATCTTTACTTCCAAAGTAACAAAACTCAATTTCTTCACAAATATTCTTGACATCTATTTCAGAACCATGCAAAAGAGCAGCACAAAATTGTTTAAGCATAATTGCTGGACTCTTAGCATGATACAACATTCTCACTAATTTTCTCACTTTATTATGATGCACTGCTAGCATCCTGAAATGATGAAAAACACTCTGGCATACTCTCCTGGAAAGACAAGCCAGTGAATGACCATGCAAACCTGTCATTTGTCTCACTCTGCAAGGATCTAATTCTTGCAACAACTTCATTTTCTGCTTCAAACTTTTCTTATTAAATGTCCGTACAAAATCACAAAGCAAATTGATGGAATCCTGTTGCACACTGCAAATAGAACTACACTTCCAAATGTACACAGGACCCTTAGGACGTCTTCCTAAAACCTCATTACCCAACACCTCGTCTGTCTCTGTTGTCACAAGTTTTTCTTTTTCAACTGGACAACCATCCTTCACTTCATAAGCTCGACCACTGGTGTCAACTGCAAACACCAAATCATTATCCTGAAAATAACTCTCCTCATTAAAAAATGCCTCACAACTTGAACTATGCATCCATTCCACGGAAAAAACTTCACAAAAGTTACTACGATTTACTACTCTCTTCCATCTACTATTTGATTTGAAATCAGAAATTACCTTGTTTAGTTTCCTAATTCTATTGATTACCAAAATAAACAACTTTCGCTTAATTTCAAAAGCATGATCAATAATTTTCTCTACATTTTTCTTCTTCTTATAAAATGCCACTTTCTGTTGGCCTTTCTTAATATTTTTTAATAAATTAACTATTATCCTGTTGCGGAACATTCGTTTTCGAATGTCCCTAAACTGTTGTTTCCTTCTACTATCATGCACAGAGTTATCTCTTGCTCTACCAGTAACATTTTTGATTGGTCTTTCCTTTCCATTTAAATTGCTTTTCTTTTTCTGGACTGAAACATTTTTTTTACTACAAATATTTCCTATGAATGATTTTGTGCTCTTACCCAGAGCTTTCTTGGCGATTTCACGAGTATATACAAAGCCACATTTTAAAAACACAGCTTTCTTCATCATTTTCTCCTTAAATCATACTATTCTCTATCTAAATTAAATAAATCTTTTCTCACCTTAGCAAATACTTTTTGAGTTTCAAAACAGTCTCAGAAATACTCCAAATCGTCTTCAGCAGAACAAAGAGGATGCACTCCAGAGGCTGCAGCTATAGAAAGCACAGAAATGCTGATATTCATTACACATATCTCTCATATTAGCCAATCATAACTCTTCCCTCACTTTTTTCAAATCAAAACCCTTCCCCCCTCTGCCCTCTCTGCCTTTTTTGCTTAGCAACCACCTCCTGAAAGACCTCTCATGTTTGCAAGTTCACACACCAATGTTTCAATTGAACTCTGAACTCTCAGTGCACCTGCGTATCCAGTGCAATCTTTCATTAAATGTTTCTTCCTTGACCATTCAAATTACATCTTTCAAAGAACACATCCATGCACCCTAACTTTCTGTTTTCAGAAATGGAAATGCACCAATCACTGCTAATGAATCATTAGCACTGGAAATCCACAGTTTTTTTTCTTTACAAACTCCTACTGTTTTAACTGCCCTTTCATTACCACACTTCATCTGACTGCAGCCCAACCTTCTCTCACCATGTTTAATGTCTGGATTGTTGGACATAGTTACATCCACTGGGCTCAAAGGTATGCTGAGAACAGAAATTTACCTAACCTCAATTTACAAGATGTGGAAATTAAGTGGTTGGGCCAAAGAGGATTAAAATGTCACCAATTGATACCATTGGTGAAAACCTTTATGCATTTGCCAAAACCTGACCTGTTAATTGTGCACTGTGGAAGTAATGATTTGGGCACTTTGACTGGGGTAGGTCTGGAAATGCTTTTAAAGGACACCTTTGAGCAATTAATGGCACTTTTTCCTCAAACTGCCTTGGTATATTTCAATATATGCCAAAGACAGAAATGGAGGTGGTCCAACCAATTTTGTCCACAAATTGAGAAAGCGAGGAAGCATGTAAAAAAATCTGTTTCAGCTTACATGAGAGACCATGGAATGGGCTCCTTGTACAACAATAACTTGCGTTACTACATGCAAGATATCTACAGAGGAGATGGAGTTCACTTCTCAGATGAGGGCAACAGAATTTTCATTTTGAATTTAAGACTGTGCATTGGTACCTACTTATAAGTACCAAAATGTACCATAAACCCAAAAGCTCTTCTCAGAGCTACCCTACATCTGATCACTCACAATTATTATTTTTCTCTAACTTTTTTCTCTAATTTTCAACAAACTACGCTCAAAGAGCGCTACCCGGTACGCGAACTGGAAGCTAACCGCGCAAAATTTCTAAAAAAAATGTTTTTTTCCCGCACATATGGTCCTCCTCAGCCACCCTTAGAAAACCTAGGGGGTCAAGATACTTGTACCGTGCCCCCTTCTACCCATTCTGAACATTATTTGCCCTCCATCTTGTATCTTAATTCGACCGAAACACAAAATGGTGGACTCCCGTTACGCTCCTGGTTCGCGGACCGGACCGCTTCCCGGGAAGCGGTCCAAAAAAAAGGTGGGAAAGTAATTCACAGAAAAACGACTGGAGACACTCTCACCAAATATAGATTAGCTCATACTACATAACAATCCCTTTCATTTTCACACATTTGATTGAAATTCCATTTAGCCATTAAGCCTGTAGACCTCTCTAAATACCGTGAGGTAAATTACTTCACAAAACACATCTGAAGTGTTGGAATTGACAACCAATGAAAATGTTACTTTCATTTTCTACTTTTATTACCTGACATTTGATTGGTTATATACCTGAATATATATAAAGGAAGAGAAGAAAACACAGCCATTTTGACTGCTACTTCTTGTTGTACATTACATTTGAATAGCTACTAAACACTTCAACTTGTTTGTGAAGGTAAGTTGTTATTTTTAAAACTGAAGTATATTGTGCACTATAACTCAATATGGTAGACTTTTTCTGATAGATATATACTATCCCTCTGTAGTAGTTATAGATTTAGATAGACTTCTCTGTTATAGTTATGGATAGAGTTAGGCTTCTCTTGGTTAAATCACATACACTTTTTTATAGTCCTATTTCCACTCTGATACTATACACTGCCAAAAGATAAATTCACTGATAAAAACTGCCTATCTAAAATTAATCCCAACAGTGCCCTATCTCTACTAATATATATTTTTTTAATCCAAATTTCAGGCAAAATGGAAGGCGAGCAGCACGTTCATTTTAAAATTGTACTGCAAGAGAGCAGCCAATGAAACATTGATGAAAATCAAAAAGAATTTATGGATGAAAGTAGGGACCAGGAACTACTACAATGTGTGGAAGCAGTGGATAACCTGCTTAAAAATGAGGACATTTTACACCCTCATAGAATACAAAATATATTCAATGACAATTTTGAAATTTCTGACAATGAAATGTTAGAAAGTTTAATGAATTATGAAACACAATCAAAATAAAAAAAATGCTTTAAAAATAAAGAAAAGAAAAAAAATCAACAAAAACAACAAACAATTAACACACAGTATTTAAAAAGTCTATCATTCTTTTATCCTTATAGTACACTGCCCAGAACGCTTTCCGGTTCGCGTACTAGGCGCTCACCACGCAAAAAAAAAAAAAAAAATATTTTTTTTGCCCTGCTGGGCCCTTTTAAAACCTCCACATAAAACCTAGGGGGTCAAGGAGGATCTACTATGCCCCCTTATGGTAATTTCCCCCTTTGTTTTGGCCTCCTCTTGTCTCTCGATCCTACCGAGAGACAAGATGGCGGCCGCTCCGGACTGTTTAGAATGTTGACAGACACCGAAGAGCCAATCAGCTTCGCATCGCAAAGTTCCGTTACGCGAAAAGTACGCTGTTACAGATATATATCTTTTTTTGAACATTAATTTCTCAAAATCCACTGGAGCACATATATTGAGACCTAGCAAAGGCACATCGGGCTAACAGTCCCTACAATTTTGCCAAGTTTCGTGCAAATCCATTCAGCCGTTCGGGCTAAAACTGAGGCCAACCGCCCTATGGAATTTAACATGGGAAAAACGCGTTTTGGGACCCCCCTTTTTTCTCGGCCCCCCCTTGCCAAACCCCCCCCCAAATTTTCAGGGGCTGCTCAAAAACAAAATGTGCCATTTTCCTGAAAAATTCAGCCGATTCCGTCCACAAACGCCAAAGTTATTAGACATAGAATTTTCAGAAATCCCATAGGGAAAAAATCCTAACTATATATACCTACTGGCGACCGCCAGCAGGTAATATATATATATATATATATATTCACTGAAAAAACCATAGGTTTCACACCGGTTATAGTTAGGAATTAGCATTTAAAAAACTTATTAAATTCACTGAAAAAACCATAGGTTTCACACCAGTTATAGTTAGCTGGAAATTTTACTGATATAAAACCATTGAAATTCCCACGTTATAGTTAGTTGGACTCACTATAACTTGCGCGTGCAATGCACTGCTGATGACATCACATATTACATCACTCATGACATGGTCAGTGACATCACTCATGACATCACTGATGACATCTCAAATGACATCACTGATGACATCGTCCAGTGAATGTGTGTCTTTCTGAAAAATAAATATATTTTATATATGTATATGTTAAGATCGATGGAAGAATAAATGTTTAAATAAGTGTCTAAATGGATGTTTTAAAAAAAAAAATTGATTGGTTAACTGGCTTATTAAGTGTATCTTAGTGAATACATATATTAGCGAGTAATGTTTAAATATTTAAATATATGTATCAGTGTTTTACTTTGTGTATAAGTGGCTGCATGGGTTGGTGAGTAGCTACATGTGTGTGTATATGGGTTATTAGATGTTTTTTTAGTATCAGTATGAGTGTCTGTATGGTTTGGTGGGACTGTTACTTAGCACATAGATGCATCAATGACTGACTCACTGTTTGTATGTGTTTTGAAGACAGCATTTGTGTAGGATTGTATGGGTGGATGAGTGTGTATATGTGTGTGTTAGAGAGTGAATGCCTCTCTCACTAGTGTCTTTATGAGTAACTACATATGTTTTAATCTTGTATATATGAGAATTGATGTATATAAGTAAGTATATGTGAGAGTGAGAGATTGAAAGAGTTCCTGTTTAAATAAGTATGTGTTTCTATAAGTGATTGTTTAAGAGAGTGAGTATGCGTAAGTTTCCTTAGAAGTAATGTGCTAATGTGCGTATAGTTGTATATGCAAATAAATGGATGTTTATTAGTTTATTTGCATGTGTGAGTATATGTAAGAGTAAGTTTTCGATGACTGTCAGTGTGTAACAGAATGAATAGGGGTATCACTACATATGATGAGTGAGTATATGTATGAGTGAATACATAAAACTGTTGGTGAATGTGTGAATTTGTATATAGATGGTGAAATTACTGAATTGGTTGTTGTAACTGGTATGGGTATATCCACTTTTTTGTTAATGTTAGTTTCTATTTTTGAATATGTGTTTCAAAGGTTACTTTACAGTGAAAGGAGGTCTGTCACTGTGTTACAAGGATTGTGTCATCAGTGATGTCATGAGTGATGTCACTGACCATGTCATGAGTGATGTAATATGTGATGTCATCAGCAGTGCATTGCACGCGCAAGTTATAGTGAGTCCAACTAACTATAACGTGGGAATTTCAATGGTTTTATATCAGTAAAATTTCCAGCTAACTATAACTGGTGTGAAACCTATGGTTTTTTCAGTGAATTTAATAGGTTTTTTAAATGCTAATTCCTAACTATAACCGGTGTGAAACCTATGGTTTTTTCAGTGAATTTCATAGGTTTTTTAAATGCTAATTCCTAACTATAACTGGTGTGAAACCTATGGTTTTTTCAGTGAATTTCATAGGTTTTTTTAATGCTAATTCCTAACTATAATTCTCACTTTATAAATAAGACTGTTAGCACTCTAGTTGTTCTTTAGAACACTCTGGTACATTCTGTCATTGGGCTACAGTTGGGCTACATCTAGTTGAAATTTGGGCTACATTTACATTTTTTGGTCTCTGGTGGCCATCTTTGGGCTACATTGGGCTACATTGGACTACATTTGGGTTACATTTTGGCATTTTGGCATATATATATAGCCCAATGTAGCACAATATATATTTTATCAAAGTTAATTTTCGTAAAAACCACTTAAGAATAGGGCTACCAGTCCCTACAATTTTTCCCATTTTTTATTTTTTTATTTTTTGCTTTGGAGCGCTCCCGGTGCGCTTCCCGGGGAGCGCCCCGAAAAGCGTACTTTTATAAAGCGCCCCCGGGCGCGCTCCGAGGAGCGTCCCGTAAGCGCCAATATCGCGAACGAAAACATGATCATGACGTATCGCGTAGCCGCGTCCGCGTGATATGCACGGCGTAAGCGCACCCGGAAGTACTCGAGCGAATACGATCGCGCAAGGTAAACATCCGACTCGCTTACGCTACGCGACCCGAAGCGCCCCCGGGCGCGCCCCGGGGCGCGTAGCGTAAGCGCGTCGGGTCATGTGACCTGAAAATAACACTTTTCATTGGTTCATAACAGTTTTAGTTTCATAATGATGAAGCCCCTGGTCTTGTGACCTGAAAATAACACTTCTCATTGGTTCAGGACAGTTTTTTTTCTAAATGATGAAAGACCCCACCTTTTTTCCTTATTCTGACTTTGTCCTTTGACTGAGGAAGACCTGTTTGTACATCTCTGTACCTTTTTGATATTAATAATGGCTTCAGTAGCAGCAGCAGCTGGTGCATCTGCCCCACCACCACCACCACAACCACCAAGAGGACCACCTCAAGATTATATTGGTGGTCAACAACAGGAGGAGGAGGAAGAGGAAGAGGAGGAGGGGAGGAGAAGATGGCTGCCTGAAGAAAATACTCCATACAAACCCAAGCCACACATTGTATGGGAGTTTTTTTCAATCCCAGAGGGCAAGAAAAAAGTGAATGCGCCCAAGGTAACTTGCCTAATATGCAATGATGAACTTTCACGGGGCAACCCAAACAAAAAATATTCATTTGGTAACTATACCATGATTCGTCATATGACCAGAAAGCACCCAAACAACTACTCTCGTGCTGAGTTCAGGGAACTGGCCAGTAACCTCCCCCAGTCGTCAAGGACCACCTCCCAAACAAACCAACCCACTTCATCGGGACCAGAAACATCCGAGATGATGCCTTGCATTCAGCCAAGATTTTCTGATTTTAAAATCACTTGTTCTGCATGTGGCAAGCTTATCGCCTATGGTGAAAAAAGCGTTAAGCTCATCGTCCTTGCAGGTGATAATCACAAGTGCCCCAAAAAGAAGTAATTTTTGGGGTTTTTTATTTTTTTGCTCCAGTTGAGCCAGTTTCAATTCCCTTTTTTTGTTTCTCCCCCTAAAAAAATACAAAAAAAATATAAAACTGTTTTGAAAAGCCAAAAAAAGTTCAAAAAGTTCAAAAAACACAAAAAAAATATAAAACAACAAAAAGAAGAAAAAAAAAAGTTCTTTTTAGAACTACCTCCAATTTCTAAATAGAAACTGCATTTTTTAAAAACTCTGTCATCTTTTTTCCTCATAGTACGCTCCCCGGGCCCCTCCCCGGTGCGCGTACCGGGCGCTTCCCCCGCGCAAAACGAAAAAAAAAAAATATTTTAAATGCCCCGCGGGGCCCTTTTATAGCCCCCACATCAAACCTAGGGGGTCAAGGGGGGGTCTACCCTGCCCCCTTATGGTCATTTCCCTCTTTGTTTTGCCCACCTCTCGTGTCTCGATCCTACCGAGACACAAGATGGCGGCCGCTCCAGACTGTTTCGAATGTTTACAGACACCCGAGAGCCAATCAGCTTTCCGTGCGCACCTCGCGTGGCGTGCCCGGTGCGCGTACCGGTGCACGTACCAGTGCGCGGCTATAGATATATATATTTTTTTGAACCTTAATTACTCAAAATCGACTGGAGCACATATTTTGAGACATAACAAAGGCACATCGGGCTACCAGTCCCTACAATTTTGCCAAGTTTGGTGGAAATCCATTCAGCCGTTCCGGCTAAAAGTGAAATCGACCGCCCTATGGAAATTAACATGGGGAAAACGCGTTTTGGGACCCCCCTTTTATCTCGGCCCCCGCTTGACAAATCCCCCCCAAACTTTCAGGGAAGGACCGGAACGCCGCGAGGCCATTTTGAGGAAATTTTGAGGCAGATTTGTCAACCGAACCAAAGTTATTCCAAATAGAATTTTGAGATTTAACATTGAAAAAAATCCTTACTATAACTACCTACTGGCGACCGCCAGTAGGTAATATATATATATATATATATATATATATATATATATATATATATATATATATATATATTATATATATATATATATATATATATAGTTGCCAGGGCCTAGCCCACTGTGTGGTGTGGATCCTGGACTTCAGCGGTCTAGCCGGCAGGCATCCCACAGCAGCTGGGGAGGCGGACCTGGAGAGCCTGGCGGGCCCCTGCGCTTATCATTCTTGCTGGCCCTGAGTCTGGTTGGACCTGGTGAATCTGGCTGGAGGTCAGGCTTGGAGACAGTCCATCACATTGTTTGGCTAGCCCTGCCCATGCTGGGGCGGTGGGGGCCACTGTCCCCAACCCCATTTGTGGGCTCAGTGTCAACTCTGAGATATTTGGCTACTATAGGATCACCTGGTATCTACGCGGAGGGTGGCTGCGACTCAGACTGTCAACACCTGGCTGGCATTGTTCTTGAGGGACCACTTAGAGAGCAGTGAGCGGACATGGGGAAACTAGACGCCAAGCAACCGAAACTTTCATTTGAACTCCGCAAAGCCCCTAAAGGGAATAGCCCCCCGGTAGAGTAAACTGACAGAGAGAACATGGCTGCTGCGCCAAAAGCAGAGCTGAGCATACGAGCCATGTTCACTGAGCTGAAGCAATCCCTGGCAGTGATAGACCTTAAAATTGATTCAATGTCTGATCGCCTGGACCAGCTGAAAGATTAAGTGGCGAAACAGGACGAGCGCATCTCGGAGGTCGAACAGCGGACCTCCGTGCTGGAACACGAAGGCACGACGACATGCGAAAAACTGCACAGCATGGTAAAGGTGCTTCCGGTCATCCGCCTTAAAAATGAAGACCTTGAAGCTCGGTCTCGGCGTAACAATCTGCGCATTTTGGGTGTCCCGGAGTCCACTGACATTACCCGGCTGGGAGATTACGTCGAGGACATGCTTCGATCCCTGTTTGGGGAGGCCCTGTCGTCTGTGTATGTGGTGGAGCTTGTCCACAGATCCCATGGAGTGCGGCCCCCCGGTCACCCCGCCTGCCCCATCATTACGAGGCTGCTGAATTATAGGGACCGGGACACAGTGCTACGAAAGGTCCGCGACCTGCATGACATCAGATATCAGGTCCATATTGTTTCATCTTTCCCGGACTTTACACTATCTGTCCAGGTGGCCCACCAAGTATTTGTGCCCGTCAAGCGGATGTTACAGCAGCAGATTATCAAATACCCTCTTCTCTACGTGGCAAAATTACAGGTTTTTCACTCCGGAAAGATATCATACTTCACGTATTCCAAGCTGGCCACCAAATTTGCCTGCAGTCTTAAACGCCCACAGCTGCCGGTCACCACCATGGACAAGGATCAGTTGGCAGTCGACAGACTAAATGAGAATGACTGATCAATATGCGTCAGCCTCACTTTACTAGAGGAGTTTGTATGGATACTAGTGTTTAATGGGTTTGATATATGTTTCACGCCCCCTGGGTATTTGCTTCCACTGGTTGTTCGAGGCAGTCAAGCGTTGCAATGGGTGGCAGCCTGATCACTACTACAAGCCTTATTTGGTCTCTTACCCAGCCAACCAGCTCTCTGGGCTGGGATATGCTGTGCTCCCTGGTGCTGCCTGGTGCTGCCCCCTGGGATGAGTCCTGTGTTGCAATATGCTGTTGGCCATTTGCGGCCTAGTTGGGTATGGGGTGATGCTCTTCAGCCTTGTTGGGTGGCCATTTGCCTTGGGTGGGTAGTGGTTTTGCTGATTGCAATGTTCATTGATTGTTTCCCTCTAGTATTTTTACCCTCTCTCTGGCCTCGCCATTGCAGCTGTGGGTTCTATGCTCCCTCCCCCCTTGCTTGTAAATTGAGGTGCTGCAGTAATGGTTGAACAACCAAGTGCCAAAGGCACTCTTAAAGCCATCACCTGAAATGTGAGTGGCTTGAATGACTGTAGAAAGGTGTGTCTCGTAGCAGCACTGCTGAATCACCATGGGGCGGATATCTGTTTTCTAAAGGAGGTACACCTGACGCAGAACACATATTCACGCTTGCGAGCTGGCTCTATGGGAGAAACATTTATAGCAGGTAACTCTAGCTATGCGAGGGGCACTGCTATCATTCTTAGAAAGGGTATACCATCGCACACATGGACTGTAATCCAAGATCCCATGGGTCGCTATGTGATGGTCTCTGGTATCCTTGGCAGACGTCCATCATGCAACTGCAGGTGTTGATGGAGGTTTATGGCATGATTGATGTCTGGTGTCGGACCAATCCGCTTGGCTGTGAGGGAACCAGTGTCTCTACTGAGGGCCCTAAGTAGTTCAGAAAAGATTATTGGCTTATCTCCCCATATGTTAACACCTGGGTTAGACACTGTGCTCATCTCGCCCGCACCATTTTGGACCATGCTCCAGTGCTGCTGAAATTTGCATTGCCAGATGCGCCGAGCAGTTCCTGTAGCTGGAGACTCCCTGCTGGAGTGGCATGTGACCAGGTCCTCCGAGAGGACATAGAAGTTGCCAAAACGGAATATTTCAAGCTGAATGAGGGATCAGTGGACTCCCCATCCACATTATGGGTGGCATTTAAACAGTTATTAGGTGTAAGTGCATCTCTAAACAGGCCGGCGTTCCTCCGCGCATTCCGAGGAGACTTGAGGCAACTCGAAAGTTTGATATAGTCGCTTGAGCAGGAATACTTTGAAACTAATCGACTCCGAATTCTTGCGAAGCTCAAGTCGAAGATGGTAGAATTTGAGGAGGCTGCGCTAAGGGAGACACAGTAATTGGGGAAGGAGGCGAGTGCTCGTCAATATGGTGTGTCGAAAAGAGCTAGTAAGACCCTTGCTGGACTGCTTCGGAAGCCCTAGGCAAATGAGTACATCAGCGAGCTGCACATGGGCGAGGATGAGTTAGGGGTTGGGCAGTGAAGCAGTCCAGGCCGAAATGATGGCGTTTTATTCCGCGTTATATGTTGCATGCCAGCCGGAGATTCCTTCGGATCTGCTTTCCTTCTTTGATTCGATTGAGATGGTCTTGCTCAGTGGCTCTCTCCGCACGTACGTCGACAAACCATTCTCTGTAGAGATTCATTCGGGCTATGCCCGGTGATAAAGCTCTGGGGTTGGATGGGCTCACCTCAGTCTCGTATAAGGCGTTTCCACCGCTGCTTGCGCCCCATATTCTTTACATGTATGAGGACTCCTCAGAACAGGGCATCCTCCCCCCCTCCCTCCTTGAGGCTCTCGTTGTGACTATACTCAAACCAGATAAGGATCCGTTACTGTGCAACTCTTAACAGCCTTTAATAATGATAAATATTGATAATAACATTCTTGCTTAACTTCTTGCCTTGCGTCTGCTCCCACTGCTCCCCACAATCCTCAGGTCAGATCAATGCAGTTTCGCCCCAGGTCGTAGGACTGCTCATAATCTCCGTACCCTTTTTGCAGTGCTGCAGGGGGTTGATCCTGCCCTCCCTGTGGCAGCGATATTCCTCAATGCAACCAAAGCATTCAATACACTGGAGTGGCTCAAGCTATTCTCGTTGCTTGCCTGTATCGGCCTCAGTCCTGAGTTCCTTAAAAAGATAGCATTGCTCTATACCTACCCCTCAGCCAGGCTGCAGATAAATTGAGTCATTCCCCTCCCCTGATTAAAGTCACCCGGGCACCAGACAGGGGTGTCCGTTGTCACCCCTCCTCTTTGCTGTCATGATGGAGCAGCTGGCGGCCCAGTTGCGACAGCACCATGCGCAGAGAGAGCTTGATTTCATGCCCGAGATAGTCCTTGAATCATTGTATGCAGATGACATAACTCTTTACATCCAGCACCCTGCAGACAATCTTGATCCCTTCATACAGGAGATCATTCGATTTGGCGGCCTCTCGGGCGTCTCCATAAACTGGGGGAAATCTAATATTTTCCCACCTACAGCTGCAATGGTAGCATTCCATTCAGAGTTCCCAGTAAAATGGGCTGAGTCCCCTGTGAAATATTTGGGAATCTGGGTCAATAGGGACCAGGAGGAGCTATGGCGATACAACTATGGAGTTGCTGGAGAGCAGGCTTCCCCACTGGAGAGTACTCCCGCTTTCACTAATGGGGCGTCTTGCTATCGTGAAGAGGGCACAGAGGACTCCTTGATGGGATGACCTATTACCTACTGCGGCCGGCCGTGCGGGAGCAAATTGTTTCTTTCCCAGTGGCACCACCAATGTTCCATGTCCTGGAAGCATTTTCGTCAAACCCCTCACCCCGTAAACCTATAACTTGCCTGTACACCGGTATTCAGCAAGACTATCCTTTGTGTATGCCCTTGGCCCATACCGCTTTGGAGGAGTGCTTGGAAGCTCTTTTTGAGGAGGGTGTGTACCTATTGCTGCACGCAATCAGGAACATGTCGCCCAACTATAGGCTTAGATTAATCCACTTTAAATTTCTCCACAGACTTTATAGAACCCCGGAGTGGCTGTGCAGGGCGCTTTTGAGTGTGGAGGTGCATTGTGTGCGCTGTGGAGAGCTTGAGGCCTCATTCATGCACCTCGCATGGGAGTGCTGGGAAGTTGCAAGCTTTTGGGTATGTGTGTTTGATGAATTAGATGTTATGCGGGAAAACAGAATCAAGCGTACTCCATTAATTGCCTTACTAGTCTATGTCAAACACTTACCTAAAGGCATTAGAAGACTTGCTGCAATGATGCTGCTGCTGGCGAAGAGACGGTGGCAATGTGCTGTGGCCCCAGACACAAGCCGTGCAGGGATGAATGGCTGAAAGACCCAGCGTTCTGCCACACACAGTTGACTGAGTTCTGGGATCTGATGCCCACACAAGCACACCCCTGGGTATATGGGAACCATTGCAAAGGTTTTTGCAAGCGCAGCAAGATGATCATGCTCAGGTCTCTGCGGTGTATGGGTAGGCAAAATGAGATTTGATGTGTGCATGATGGTGGGGCTTCCGTCCAGCGTCTGCACTTCAACAGTCTTTTACTACCACCAGAGAGGTTTCCCGTTTCCCACTTCTTTCCTCCCCTGTTCCTCCTATTTCCTGGGTGCTCTGATGTACCCCTACGGTTAGATGGCGACTGCACATGCTTATGCTGAGCAGCGAACTGATGAGAGAGAGGTTGGACTCTATGGACCAAAGCACGCCCTAACAGTCACTTCACTAATAAGCTTTACAGCACTGATACACAAATGTACATTATGTCTTACGCTGATGGTCTTGCTCTTTCTTAAGGTGATTTGTCACTGTCTGTAACTGTTTAAATCCTTAAATAAAGGTTTAAAAATATATTTATATATAGTTAGAAAAATGTAAATATATAGTGATAAATATACATAAATATTATTACTTCTATTTTTTGTAAATGTGTTCACACTAACTTTAGGCATCAATATATTTACTTTTTATTACTTTTAGTATTTAATGGCTATTTCTTATCCTGGCAATAAATAAATACATTAATAAGTAAATCGGCTAAAAGTAGCCATGGCAAGGACAAATCTATTGGCCGTACCACAGTGTGTTTTCTTTAGCTTTCAGCACTCCCTATCAGTGCACATGTTGCCTTGATTTGTAGTACCTCTCCTGCCTGTTCCACTGTCTAACAGTGCTGCTTTATGATGTGTGTGATCCTGCATCTCTTTTCAATAATTGTATGCATCGGAGGCAATCTTGGAATGCTTTTGCATTCATTTTTCAAAAAGACTGATCATGTATCCTGAAGTGTGCGTCCATCTGCTTCTTAAAGCATGTGTTGAAAGACACTAGCAGCCATTTTTTCATGTTAATGCCAACGAAAAAGCATTGGTAAAACCAATAGCTCAGCTTTTTAGACCAGAGACAAATTGGCTTTGCAAATGCTTGTAATTATTCCAACTCCTTAAATCTGTGCAGTGTAAGGATACTTGTTTCAGAATATATTTGTGAATCTGACAAAAAAATAGAACCTCTTAGGAATAGAACCTGTTAGCATTCATTTAAATTATCAACTTAAACTGTAAAAGATGGTGAAATTATCGGGTATGCTAAACTGACTGGATTGTTATGGCTTTTAGCAAAGAAAATATTTTTTCCTCATGAATTCCCCCATCAACTATTGTTTATAAACAGATGTTCGATGCATTGAATTGATTTGGTATGGTGTTTAAAGTACTTACAAAAATAATAAGGAACTGTTGCAAAAAAAAAATATTAGATAGATGTATGAATGTTTGTGCCGTAGATTTTATTAATTATCATGACATTGTATATTTTTGTTTAAATGTATGGTTTAAATCTTTTTTATTGAGGGAATATGCCAGCAAGTGAAATAATTGGCATTGTTTAACTGTTAAGGGAAGGGAAAACAGGAAACATCTTAACCAACACTAGGAAAAGGAGTTAAGCGGAGAGAGAACAGAAACACATTCCCACCCCAAAACCATTACCCCTCCTCCCAATCCCAAAAATCGGAACACCTTGTTGAATGATTAAAACATACTTGCTAAATCTCCGATCTAAATATATCTGCTCATATGGCAAGGGCTGCATCTGGTAGACGAAAAAGTCATAAATAGTTCGAGCATATGAGTTCTCCGAAATCATGCGTTAGAAGGGACAGAAAAGGACGCCAGAGTTTCCCAAAGTTAGCTCCTGGTTTGCAAATGTCTAGAGATTCTTTCCATGCCCAAAATAAACCATAGCTGTGATGCCAATTTGTATGTGTAGTGGGTTGTGGTGTACCCCAATGTGTTAGGATGTTCTGTATTGCTGCTCCCAGTGCAAGGCCGATATGTCTGCTACGTTTCGATTTCAAAAGGTAGGTTAGGGGGATTGATACGCCTAGTAAGACATAAGCAGGGATTTTGGGTATCTCTGTATCGAGGTGGGTGTCTATCTCATCCAAATATGTGACCAGTTTGACTGAAGTTGTGGCCATCCATTCCTATAATATGTGTATTAGAGCCCATTGGTTTCTACAGTTTCACCTGCATCTGTTGCTACAGTGTGGGTATATCTGATGTAGTCTGGGGGTGTAAGGTATCAGTATGTGGTGATTTTGACCTATGTTTGGTGAGGGAGGTGTTGCTGGCAGTATGTCGAGCTCTGAGATGTATGTCACTCCATTCTTTCTCAGTTAACTGCCTCTCTAGTTCCTGCTCCCATCTATCTTGGCCCTTGGTGTGTACATGTTTGTTAGTCTATATTAGGAACATATAAATCTCTAAGATGAGATATTTGTCTGTAGAGCGGGAGATGAGCCAGTGGTCATAAGCTGTGAGGGGTCTCTGTATGGATGGTTTAGTGCTAGGGTGTAGGAGCCAGTGGCAGAGTTAAAGACAGTGTAAGCGTTCTGACTCTGGGTGACCAAAGTCGTCATGTAGTTGTTGGAATGGTATTACTCCGGTTTTGTCTATCATGTGACCTGATATTCAGTATTCTTCCATTCAGTGAACGTCTTAGGGTTTAAGCCAGGGATGAAAACTGGGGGCCGATTCACAAAAGCAATCTGAGAGAACATCCTAAACGTACTACTTTTGGTATTTACAGAAGACATTTAGTAGTAGTAAAGTTAGAAATCCTAGCTTTACTACTACTAAATGCCTTCTGTGAATACCAATAGTAGTAAGTTTAGGATTTTTTCTCAGATTAGTTCTGTGAATCGTTCCCTGGATTATCAAATAGAGGGGTTAGTGGTAAGGGAAAAGAGGTAAGTCCATGTTTGGTATTCGTTTGGTCCCATATTTTCATACATACTCGATTGGCAAAAGGTATACGTTTTGGGGTCTATTTGCTTTTTTGAGAAAGGGAACCTTCCACAGCGATGTCCCTGCAACTGCTCTATCTTGAAAGAGCCAGTGTTTCTCTGACTCTGGTTGATACCACTCCACCAGGTATCGTATCTGAGTTGCTTGGTAGTACTTTTGGAGGTCAGGAATACCTAGGCCTCCAAATTTGGGGGGTATAGCCCAATTATTTGTGCATATGAGGTAGTTTCTCAGACCATATGAACTGTGAGATTTCAGCTTGTATCTTGGCCAATAGTCCCTCCTTAGTGGGGCTAGGGGCAGTGTCTGGAAGATGTAGAGAATTTTGGGGAGTATAGTCATTTTGACCAATGCTATTTGGCCCAGCCAGTATATCTGGTGTTTTTTTCAACTGGACATTTCATGTCTCACCTGTTTTAGGAGATTTTGGTAGTTTATTGTTGAGATTTGGTGTAGTGTCGGGCTAATTTATTACCAAGATAGGGGAAATCAGTGGATACCCATTGAATGTGGAAATGTGTTTGTAGTTTTGTGGTTTGTTCCGGGGGCATTGAGAGGCCTAGTGCAAGTGATTTTTCCATATTTATACCAAAACCAGAGGACAGATTATAGGCCTTCATTTCAGCTATGAAGGCGGGTAGGGGGTGTTTTGGATTCACCAGGGTCAATAGAACATCACCTGCGTAGAAGCTTGATTTATGATGTGTCCCACCCCAAAGACTGCTCCAGTGATCTTGGAGTTATCCCTTAATCTCTGAGCTAGCGGTTCCATATATAAAGCAAATAAAAGAGGGCACAGTGGGAAGCCTGGCCTTGTGCCTCTGCCTCTCTGGAAGGAGTCTGAGATATATCAGTTCACTCACACTGTCGCCATAGGGTGTTGATAGCAATTCATGATTTGTGTTTTAAATTTGTCACCAAGGCCAAAGTGTGTTCAAGGAACGGCCAGTGTACTCTATCAAAGGCCTTTTCAGCATCTGTGGCTAGAAGCATAGTCAATATGGATGTCCTTGTAGTGTTTTAGATGATGTGCAAGATGCGTTTAGTATTGTTTCCTGTCTGCCTGTGTGGAATGAATACAGCTTGGTCTGGATCTATGATTAAAGGGAGAAGTGGACCCAATCTGTGCGCTAGTATACCTGTGAATATTTTGAAATCAATATTAAGCAACAAAATAGGTCTGTATGAGCTACATTGCTGTTTATTCTTCCCTGATTTGGGTATCACTGCTATTGAGGCTGCCAACAGCGAGGCAGGAATTGCACAGGGTTGTGTGAATGGGTTAAAGAGTCTTGTTAGTATCGGGCGAGAATGTGACAGAATGCTTTGTAAAAGATAGAGGGGTATCCTTCTGGTCCTGGAGATTTGGAAAGTTTTAGACATGAGATGGCGCAGATCATTTCTTCAGGACGTTCCTTGGTGATGCACAAGGTTTGCACCCCTTCAAGGTAATCTATGCTATCTAAGGGATCTAGGTCTTGTTTAGTGTATAGTTGTGTGTAGAACTCCTTGAAGGAGTTGGCAATATCACTGTCATCTGTAATGAGTTTGTTTTCTCTATTTTGTAACGAGGAGACTCTTGTTGCCCGGTGTTTTAAGCAGAGTTTACTGGCCAAGAGCCGACCACATTTGTCTCTTAACGTAATAAGAGTGTCAAAGATGGAGTGCAGCATATTCTGCTCCATCGAGGTCTAGCCCAGCCAGTTGAGCACGTAATGCTGTTAACTGGCACCACACTCTTGGGGCGCCCGTGTGGCAGTAAATGCGCTCCATTTCTTTAACCTGGGTAATGAGGCTGTCTCTCTTTTCCTTGCGTAGATTATTATCTGTGGCGGAGATAGAAATTAATTCACCTTTTATGAAAGTGTTTAGTGCCACCCCTAGGATTGCAATAGAGACATTTGGAGCACCATTCATTTCTAGGTAGCTGGAGATAGCTGTTGTGATTTGGGAGATTACTTCTAGCCTGTGAAACAATGTTTCACGCATGCGCCATGTTCGGCGTGGCGCCTTGGTCGGATCTATTCTCAAGGAAAGTGTTACCAGTGAATTGTCGGAGATTACTGTTAGGAGAATGTCTGTGTCTTGTGTTAAGCTGTGTATAGTTCTTGTGGCTAGGAAATAATCTACACCTGCATACCTTTTATGTGTATGGGAATAAAATGTATATTCCTGTCTCTCTGTATGAAAAGATTACCAGACATTACAGAGTCCCAGATCCTTAATCCACTTGAGCCCGCTTTTCAAAAGTGCCACGTCTGTCCATGTTGTTGTGTTGATCTATCTAGATCTGAGTTTGATACTTGGTTAAGATCACCCTGTAAGAGGACCTCTGTGCCGGTTGCGGCTAGGGCCTCTGAGAGTACCTTACTTAAGAACAATTCTTGGCCATCATTGGGAGCATATAGTGAGGGAAGACTTGTGATCCTAGCCGATAGCAGTCACAGGATAAAAGGTGAATCTCTTGGAGTAAACATATGTCACCGCCAGAATTCTCTAGTTAGGATAATATTGCTTTACGTTTGATTGGATTATTTAGCTCCTTCACATTTAACATCAATATTTTCAAGGTGTTATCTGGCTTCTACTTGTAGGAAGGGCTGTAAAGCCTTCCTGTGCTAACATGTTATGGATGAGGTGGTCGGCTGAGTGGTTGCACATGCCGGATAAGGTATAGTGCGTAGACATGGTGATCCATTGTATAGTTCCCAAAAAAAAGAAAACCCCAATTAATATGTAAAACTAAGTTGAGGAAAGCTCGTAACATAGTTCCTGAGGCAGACCTGTGTCCTTCAGGTCTGTAAGGCAGGGAAGAAAGTGGGGTCCCAAATGTGGCCTGTTGTCCCACCCCCAAGCCGCGTATGCAAAATGTACTCATCTCTGCAGGTGTTCTATGATTCATCTGCTCTGGCCAAGGCTTCTGGAATGGAGTGGAGAAGTGCAATTTCAGTTGGGTCCGGACATGTCAGGCCGTTCTCCTGTGCGCTGTTGTTGTTCTGGTTACGTAGCAGTCCTGTGCAGGCAGATGATGTGAATGCTGTTCCAAGTCTATGTCAAGGATCTGACAGGTTTCTGTGAGGGAGTGGAGTTGATAGAGCTTGTCTCCCTGGTGAAAGATGATGCGGAAGGGTTGTCAGCAAGAGTAAGTTATTCCTTTGTCACACAAGTGCTGGGTGACTGGTCTGAATTCACAGTGTTTTTAAAGTGTAATTACTGTTAGGTCTTGGAAAAGGGTTGGAGTCTTGCCACAGAAGTTCAATAGATGTTTCTCTCATGTCTTGTGGAGGATATCTTCTTCAATAGGAAAATCGTGGACGCATACAAGCATGTCTGCTGGGGGGGCTCCAGGTGGGTGAGCCCTCCCCACTTGATGTGTGCGATCTATCATGATCTTGTGCTCAGGGGTTGTTCCCAGTCTGTATCAGAAGAGGTCACGCACATATGTATGGATGTCGTCTCCCCCGGCCTTGGATGTTATTCCATGAATACGTATGTTACTACACCCGGATCTCTTTTCAAGATCTTCAGCATGGGCCTATAGATCAAGTTGTTGTTCCCGGAATTGGAGGCCCTCTCTCTGCAGGGAATGCAGTTCCTCTTTGTGGCTATCTCCTCTTTCCTCCCAAGGAGTCAATATCTTTTCAGGTTTCTCTGATATCTTGCGAGCAGTCTTTTTTAAGTTGTTGGAGGTCTTCTCTCAATGAGAAAAACAGCGACTCCAGGTAAATTCTGGTGACTGGTTCATCTTGTGCTGATCCGTCCGAGTTGCGGGATGTTTCTGTGAGTGTAATTTGACCCCCTGTTGCTGTGTTTGCGGATCCAGTAAGCATGCCCTTAATCTTGTGGTCTTTCTTGTTATGGGCTTAGGCCATCATTCAGTGCAGTTTTTGGAATTTTTGAGCTACAGGAGAGCTGTGTAGTAGGTACGTTCTCGTGTTTGCCTTTCTTCAGTCTTCGGCTGTGGCTTCAAGGTCTAGGAGCCCCCGTTATCTGCTATATTGCGTTGGGTATGGGTTCTGGTACCTTTGGGGTTCAGTGAATGCCTCCGATGACAACAGCCTTAATAATTTAGTTTTGAACAAAGAACTGCCTCAGACACCATTGATTGTATTTATCTTTTTTTCTCTCAGAAGTCTTTTCAATTGACTCTCGATTCGCTCTTGGTATTCATCTCTTTTTTGTAGATTTTATACATTCAGGGTTCCTATCTCCGATTATTTGAACATACCCTTGTTGTTTTCTTAAAGCAAAGCAGTATTTACAACATTTACAACATTTACATATATAGAGACATTAACAATACAAAAAACTATTTTTCTTAGACAAGCAATCAAAAGCACGGTACATATACATACACTTTATCAGAGAAGCATTGTTTTCACCTAATGGTCCTACTTATTTTATCTTATTGGGAAACTGTGTTTTATAATCCTCAATATGTGGTACTCTTTAGGTCCAGTGGAGGTCAGAGTCTAATCAAGCATTTCTAGCTTAAGTTTAGTTTTTCTGTCTCAAGATGCCTGACATTTGGCATTATTTTGGTATTATGTACTCTTGACCTCCTTATATATATTTGCCAACGCGTTTCGACCTTCATGATATTTGCACTGGAACGTTATGTTTAGGTGAAGGTCTTCATCAGGGAGGGGCTATTTTCAGGTAGGACATTCAGGGGCAGATTTATGTTAACTGGCGCATCCCGAGGGATGCGCCAGTTAACATGCGCCACAGTGCGCCACAGCTACGCCACCCATGGTGCGCTGCATTTATGATGCGGCGCACCATGGGGCAAAAACGGCACAGATGCGTCACGCATCTGTGCCGTAAAAGTGACGCATTGCTGGAGTTGCGTTGCAAGCGCGACGCAGCTCCATCAATGCTCTGGGGGGGCCTATTCTTTCAATGCTGCCTCAAGCCTTTTGCCTGCTTCAAGCAGGCGCAGGGTTTTGACGCAGCATTGCCCTGAAAGTGACTGAGTGAAATCTCATAGATTTCACTCAGCCACTTTCAGGAGGCGTTCCTGCGCAGGAACCCCCCCCCCCTGCGCAGGAACGCCTTCTCATGGCGCAGTGCTGTACAACGTGACGCATCTCCTAGATGCGTCACGTTGTAAATAGGGCGCAGGGATGCGCCACGTTTCCGCGCCGTTGCGTCACGCAACGGCGGCGTAAACGTGGCGCAAGCCCTTCATAAATCTGCCCCCTAGTACCTGTGTTGAATGAAAATGGTTATACTATAAAACTTTGCTTTTTTGCTGTAATCATTATTAGCTGTTTAATGAGCTAGGCTCCTCACGTACCTTCTCGCTGTACCTTCTATCTGTAGTACAGTATTTCGCATCCTGTATTATTAAAGTTATATGTTAGCAGGGCTAATCATGTTGCTTCCAATTTGGATAAGCTTTTGTTTCTGTGGCTCACAACCTACCAGGTCTTAGTAAAAAGAGTGGAGGTTCCTGGTGTTTTAGCGCCTCAATAAAAAAGACTTCTGAGAGAAAAAACAGATGAATACAGTCAATGGTGTATGAGGCAGTTCTAGTTTAAATGATTCCAGCCTCCGACATCCATAACTGAATCACTCCCCCAGTGTTAATAACAGCCTTATTAACTACTTGCATGCTCATGACGGAGCCGCTCCGTCATGAGCACAGCGCAACCGCGGCTCATGAAGGAGCGGCTCCGTCACGAGCATGTGAGCGCCGCTCGGCACCCCCCCCTAGCGCTGCGGCGGAATTGCCGCCGCAGCGAAGGGGTTAATGTCATTGTTGTGGGGTAGGATATTGATCTGTTCCCCTAGCCCAGGGTGTTGCACGGATCTGCGGATCTCACCTTGTTATGTTATGAGGATTTGTAGGAGAACATGGCTACCCGAAGGCCTCCCAGTGCTAGGCATGAGACACAGTGAAGCGAGAGAAGAGGAAGTTATTCACACTCATTGAGCAATCAGATTTTCAGTTTTTTTACTGAAAGATGATTCTGATGCTATGAATCTTGTCTCGTGCGGAAGTTAGTTCCATAGCTTGGGCGACAGGTGGGAAAAAGCTCTTATCCCCCATTTGGCCCTTTTTATTCTAATACATTTTAACAGGCTTTCATAGCCTAACCTCAGACTTCTATTGGGGAGATATAGGCCTACCAGATTTCTGATCTTACTGGGCCCTTTGTTGTTTATGGCTCTATGGGTCAGACAGAGTGCTTTAAAGTTGATTCTTGCCTCAATCGGGAGCCAATGTAACTGCCTATGATGCTTCCTCACTGATGCCTGTATTGGAATCTGACACACAAGTCTGGTCATTGCATTCAAGACTAGCTGTAGCTTGTTAATGACATATTTAGGTGCATCCAGAAGGAGGGAGTTCCTATAGACCAGGCATGACGTCACCAGAGAATGTATGACCGGTTTTCTTAGCTGTATAGGGATAAGGTCAAGGATCTTGTGAAGCATTCTTAACAACCCAAAGCAAGTGCCTACCACCATTCTTGCTTGGGTCTCGATGGTAAGGTCCTTATCCATCCAGAAACCGAGATTCTTAATGGCAGTGTCCTGGACTGGAGCAATCCCTAGGCAGCTAGGCCAGCTGACTAGAGGCCTGGGTACTCCTATGTTACCGTGGACCATCAGTTCGGATTTGTCATGGTTTAATTTCAATCAGCTCCCTGTCATCCATTTAACCACTTGTTCAAGACAAGGTGCCAGCTGGCTTGACCCACCATTAGTTCTGAAATCAAGTGATACCACCAGCTGGGTGTCGTCAGCATACGAAATCACGGAGATGCCATATCCCTGAACTATGTCCGCCAATGGGCGCATGTAGATATTAAACAACGTACAACTTAGCGATGAACTCTGTGGCACACTGCAAGTCAAAGGCTTAATGTCAGAGAAGAGGTTGGTTTCAATAACCTGGAAGGACCTCTCCTCCAGGCAGGACCCCAACCAATTTAAAGCTTTGCCCTTGATACCAATTTCCCGGAGTCAGTTCGCCAACAAGCCATATTCGAATTGCCAAATGCTGCACTTAGGTCTAGAAGTAGTATCGCAGCTGCTCCACCTTGATCAAGGGTCATTTTAAGTTATTCAGACAATGCTAGCAAGGCGAATTCCATGCTGTGCGGAAGGCGGAACCCCATTTGTGTAGGGTGTAGTCAAAGATGATCTTCCAAAAATTGTGACAATATTCTGTTGACATATTTCTAAAAAATATTGCTATTAAATGGGAGAAGTGATATTGGTCTGAAGTTCTCGGGCAGAGCAGCATCTAGACCTGTTTTTTAGGCAAATATTTTAATATTGCCTGCTCCCATATGGTAGGGACTCTGCCTGTCTGTAGGGGAAGGTTTTGCATGTCAACAATTGACAGCAGAAGGGCCTCAATGGCTTTTACAAGAATCTGTGGGAAGGCGGGATCTACAGGGGAGCCTGATCGAATCTCCCTCATGAGTGATTGTACCGTCTCCTTATCCAGATCGAGAAAATAGGTTAATGCAGGAGTTACCCCCACCAATTGATCTGTATCATGACCTTTAGAAATGTTCCGCTTCGCATGAAGGGAACTATAGATGTCTATAACCCATTTTTGAAAATAGGTGGCCAATGCGTTGCATTTATCCTTTGAGGCCTGATGAAGGGTGGTGTTTTGTAAGATCGTGGATAGAGATTTTACCGATCTGAAGAGCTCTTTGGAAGAGTTCTGAGCTTGTGCGATCTTATCCTCAATGACCCTTACCTGCTCCTCTTTATTTTTGCTGTGATAGGTTCTGATCGCCAATTTATACTAAACTTTAAGTTGAAGATCATAGCTCTTTCTCCATTCCCTTTCTAGCTTTTTACACCCTTTCTTCAAAAATGCTAGCTGAGCGTTAAACCAGGGTGCCTTTTTGTATTAGGTAATTTAAGATTCGATTTGGGTACCGCTTTATCCAGTGACTGAGAATCCACCTTTCCCAGTTGGCATACACTTCATCAATGCTTCGACTGTATTAAAGCATGAGGACAACAGGGATTCTACCCATACTTCTTAATTCAACTTAGCCCAGTTTCTCAATTGGGGAGATGAGGCAGACTTGATAGATTAAAGGTTGGTCTTTACTACCTCCATCTTGTCTAGAGCAAAATAAAGATGGTGATCAGACCATGGTACTGGCACCTGAGGATGTATTGAAATGTTAGGGTCATTAGTGTTCACAGGGTCAAGTATGTGTCCTTTGATGTGAGTGGCCGATGTTATTAATTGGGATAGTGCTAAGCTCTACAGTCTATGCTCTAACCTATTAACACTAAGGACTAACTGATCCCTGAAGTGCACGTTGAGATCCCCTAGGATAGGGATGTATGACGTTACGACGCATACTTTAACAACACATACCATTACAACGCAATTTTTACAACGCAGGATCCTTTACAACGAATGCCTTTACAACGCATGACATTACATCGCAGATGCTATTACAACGCATGCCATTACAACGTAAGTATAGGTAAGTATATAATTTTAAATAAAAATGTAATTAATAAATATTTAATTAATTTAATTAATTTATTTATTTTTTTAAATATAT
The DNA here is from genome assembly GCF_964263255.1 of Lissotriton vulgaris. Classification (NCBI taxonomy): domain Eukaryota; kingdom Metazoa; phylum Chordata; class Amphibia; order Caudata; family Salamandridae; genus Lissotriton; species Lissotriton vulgaris. The sequence goes on along the minus strand of NC_141697.1, from coordinate 855,768,279 downwards.
TTGTAAATATATATATATATATATATATTAAAAATAGTGTAGGTGTTTAAAAATAATATTCTAACTCCAGGGGGGTGTAATAGTAGGGTAAGTGCTGGATAATGTAGGGGTAAAAATTACTATTCTAACTCCAGGGGGTTGTAATAGTAGGGTAAGTGCTGGATAGTGTAGGGGTAAAAATTACTATTCTAACTCCAGGGGGGTGTAATAGTAGGGTAAGTGCTGGATAGTGTAGGGGTATAAATTTCTATTCTAACTCCAGGGGGGTGTAATAGTAGGGTAAGTGCTGGATAGTGTAGGGGTAAAAACTACTATTCTAACTCCAGGGGGGTGTAATAGTAGGGTAAGTGCTGGATAGTGTAGGGGTAAAAATTACTATTCTAACTCCAGGGGGTGTAATAGTAGGGTAAGTGCTGGATAGTGTAGGAGTAAAAATTACTATTCTAACTCCAGGGGGGTGTAATAGTAGGGTAAGTGCTGGATAGTGTAGGGGTAAAAATTACTTATATTTTTTTTATAACTTTTTTTAATTAATATTAAAATTACTTAAATTAATTTATTTATAGTACATTTAAAAAAAATGTTATTATTAATATTTATTAAATAATTAATATTTATTTAATTAATTTTTTTTTAAATTAAATAAATGTTTTAATAAAATGATATACTTACCTATACTTACGTTGTAATGGCATGCGTTGTAATAGCATCTGCGATGTAATGTCATGCGTTGTAAAGGCATTCGTTGTAAAGGATCCTGCGTTGTAGTAGTTGCGTTGTAAAAGTAGTCCATTGTAATAGTTGCGTTGTAACGGTTGTTTCCCCTAGGATAGTGATATTGGTTTTCTTCATCAATGGACTGGAGACTTAGGGCCATATGTATAATCAACCTGATTTGCGATTTTCAAATAGCGATTTTTAAGAAATAGGTATGTATGTACAAAATCGCATTTTTTTGCCATTTCTTAATATTCCTTAATTGCGATTTGCAAATTGCGAATCGCAATTAAGGAAAACTTTCCCATTCATTTCTATGGGCCAGGAGGCCCATAGGAATGAATGGGAAGTTATTCTCAATTTGCGATTCACAGTTTGCTAATCGCGAATTGAGAATGATTTCAAGGGTGCAGGGGTGTCCAAAGGACACCCTGTTGCACCCCTGAAATATGCATGGGTGCACATGTGGCGCACATACATACCCTAAGGGCATGTATGTGCGTCACATGGCACTTTGAAAAATGCAAAAATGTGCATTTTTCAAGGAATTCGCGAATTACCACCAACTAGAAGTTAGTTGTAATTTGCGATTCCTTAAGGACATTTTGCAAATTTTTTTTGCGTCATACATTGCATTTAAGGAATCACAAAATTTGTGATTCCTTAAATGCAATTGCAAAATAAGGAATCACAAATCTGCGAATTTCGGCCTTTGCGAATGCGAATTTGATTGATACATATGGCCCTATGTCTATAAATCCATTAAAACCTCTGCCTCGGACCCAGGGGGCCTGTAAATTAGCAGCACCGAGAAGGTGTGGGCTAGTGAGAAGGTTATTGTAAATTGACTATATTCGCTGTCCGGGAAAGGGGGATGTTGGAAAATACATTTTCTAGTCTATGAATATGAAACCCTGGGGGCAGGGCCATCAGAATGTCTGGGGCTGAGGTATCATTAAGCCCAATTTTAGTAATGAACAGAGCATCAAAACTTCCCTCCTCCAAAACCAGATGAATATGAATTTTATGTCTGGGGAGCGAGCAACTGTTGATGAGGCCAAGGGTCAGGAGGCTTTGTCTGTTTGGCACGTTGGACCATCTTATTTACTCTGCCCTCTCGATTTTTATTGTATGTTTGCAGAGCTTGCATCCCTGTAATCCCTTGACATATGCTTCCAGTAGACCCCCCTGTCTCTGCATGGTGTTGAAGTTTGTCCAAGCGATAGAAGGGGCACCTTGGAATAATGTATTCTCTGTATTTGAGCAGGGTCGGGCGTTGACGGGCGTAGAAGGGCTTGTCTTTGGCGCATTTTCCATGTACCAGCTGCACGCCCGCTGCGCCCGCCTGCTTTTTAGCTGATATTTAAGGCATCAGAGGTCTGAACACTCGTCCGCTGACCTCTGGCGCCACACACAACTCTATGGTAGAGAGGGTTAACACTACCTCTCAACCACATTTCCTAGTAATACTCTATGATTTCCAGGCAATTCGGCTATGGCGCGGTGCTTACTGCAGGAGCTGGTCACACCCAGGTAAATGCCACCAAACAATAGGTAGTATTCCCCCAAAACACAATAAGGCATGAGAATTAAAATTAATAAAAGAATAAATTTAAAAATGAGTATGCGAGGGCACATTACAAGTCTGTAAATGGGATTGACCGGAGTTTCTCAAAACCAGACTTACATGGTACGTCCCAAGCAGAACCCTACGTTCCTCCGGTTCTAAACAGGTCCAAACCTCCATCTTTAAGAAAACCAATTGGGGAGGCAGAACCTTTTTCCACTGTGCCTCCAAGGCATGGAATGAATTCTCGTTCCATTTCAGAAATGCTCCAGACCTCATCTCTTTTCACATGGGCTTAAAAACATGGTTCATCTCTCACTAAGCAGCTCGATGCTCCCCAGGTCACCAGTACTCAGCGCCAGGACACTCCAGGTTAGCAGTGCGCTGTATAAGTACAAATAACAAAATATAACCCCTTAAGCTCCTACTTGCTGTCGTCTATTACATGGGTGCTCCTGCTTTGCAGCTGACATTTAAGGCATCAGAGGTCCGAACTCTCGACCACTGACCTCTGGCGCCACACACAACTACATGGTAGAGAGGGTTAACACTACCTCTCTACCACGCTTCCCAATAATGCTCTATGATTTCAGGCAATGCCGTAATCCTTCAGGATTGCTTTATTTCTGCTAGCTCCACATGTGTGAAGCTTGACTTGCTGCTCAGGCCTCTAGTTCCTGTGCAGATTTCTTAAGGTGAGGATGCCCCCCTCAGCCAGATCTATGTTCCTGCCTTTGCTAGCCTCTTGTTGATATACACCCGCAATGTTTTAGTCTGTGGGTAGCTCTTCCTTTGAGCACGGATCACAAGCTCTATTCAGGGATCACTTAGCCGCAACTCTTATAGGTTGTGTTGTCTGCGTTAAAATTTGTTACGACTCCAGTGTGCTCTGTTTCCCTCAGGCTGTAAGGCTATCTCGCGGTAGTCTCTCATGCTTTCTATGTTGGCCAAGCAGCTCCTATTCTTCTGGCTCTGTATCTACGCCATACCTACAGCCCTATTCCTACTGGGTTATAATTGGTCACAGTGGTGTGGGGCTGCCTCCGGCCTTCTGATTCTTAATTGTTGTTCCCAGGTGATGTTGTGCGCAACTCCATTTCTCAGAGGATGGTAGCCATCTTGGTACCTGGCCGTGGGGAGGTTCCTCTGCGAATCGATGTTGCTCCGATGGGATTCCTGCTGCCTCCCACTTCATTTTATGGGCACTCAGCATTCGTCCAGGGTCCAACCCAGAGGCTCCCCTGTGGCCCAGTGTACGGGAGTTAGGCCCACGTCTGTTGCATCATTCGGGTGTCGTGTGCAGGATCAGGCTGATGACCGCTTGATTGTACCTCCGCTCCCCATCCCGGTCTGCTTCAAGCGTCTTATTTGCTCCAGCTGGGACGAGTTTTGGGGTTCCAAGATTAAGGTCCAACGCACCGGAGCTTCTGTGCAAAATACAACCTCTTAACAGCTTAAGAGGCTTAATGGCGGTGAAGGGGATGGAGAGATGGGATTCAGATGTCCCACTCATCTGCCATCTTGGCCAGGTCCCCCCTGTTAAATTAATGACTGCCTTTTGAAATTGCATCGTAATTTATAACATGTAACTAACAACGATGTCATAATGAATACAATTTTATTATTAATAACCTGTAATCTGTGGATGCTTCAGCAAAATCAGGAATCCATATCTCAGGGTGGAACTGACTGTCTCTGTCCCAGCAAAGAATAGATTTTCAATGTTTAGTACCAGGTTCTTCAAGTTGAACACAGATGAAGGATTATGCTTCTCCTAAAAAATATAATTTATGTGCAGAAATGAGAAAGGAGGAAATCAAAAGGATTACTTTTCTTGAACAGTCAAAATTAATTTCATACTTCTTCAATTCCGTCTTAATTACATTTATTTTAGAGGATGAAAGTAATCTGCTGATGCAAGGTTATATTTACTTTCATACGTCTGTAGGTGCACACAGGGTTCCCCTGCTGTGCTTTTGCTTAACGATTCGCTTTTCAGGGTGCATGCTTCTCTTGGCACATGCCCCGAGCACACAGTGTTGGGCTGTTATGAAATAAAGTGTGCATGTCACTCAGCCAAGCACTCAGGAACACTTGCATGTCTGTTACGAAGACAGAAGCGCTCACTGCCCCATATCCATTGGCAAGCCCTATTAATTTCCCTAGATAACTCTAAAGCCAATGTAAAGTTAGATTTTTATTGTTTTACTATAAAGAGCATGAGAGAGGCCCCAGGACAGTCCAGAGAGGGCAGTCTTGGGATGAAACCCTGATGAGCCCCTGGCTGCATGAATAATAGACACCATAGCAGGTGAAGCAATAACATGCCAAATCATTATACTTTTTATTGCAAAGCTACTTATTAGTTGCCCATGTTTTTCTCTCTTGCTGCGTAGCTTGTTTTACAAGTTCTCACATGCCAGTCAGTGAGGGACAGAATTGGCCAATTTAAACACAAGGCAACTCTGCTACTAAAGATGCTGCTCTGTGTTGCATCAAGAGTAAGAATTAGGGAAGAGCCGTAGCTACTAAACAAATTATGGTGCTTCTTTCATTTCCAGCCATAGCTCACAAACCTAGTGCCTAGCGCCACCCACATACCAGGGGGGCAAAGGTGTCTGTGTGATGTCTGTGTGATGTCTAGCACACACTTTGTATTGGTAAAGAACCCTTTTAGTACAGAAAATACGGTCACCACAATACGTTTTTGGCCCTTGCCTGTCGCGGGTACTTGTGCCTCCCACAGGAGTGAGGCACTGTTTGTATAGGGAGATCTCGTGGTACGCTTGGTGGTAGGAAATGCCCTGATTACTTACCAGTAATCTTCATTACTCTGAGTTAGTCTTCCTCGCCACAAGACTAACGTAGTGAGCTTCAGCTACACACCAGAACCCCCCAAAGCAAAAGTTAGCCTCCCATGCCTCTCATTCCCTCCCAATATGGCCGACCCATACACCTCCTGACCACTATAAGAGGCCAAACCCCAAAGCCTGAAACTACCAAGCCACACCATGAAGCCGATAGCCAGACAGGGAGGGAGGGGCGGGAACTCATGTGGCGAGGAAGACTAACTCGGACTAATGAAGATTGCCGGTAAGTAATCGGGGCATTACCTCCTCGTCAGTCTTCCTCGCCACATGACTAACGTAGTGAGCACATACCCAAGCCAGAAAGGCATCATGGTACACAAGAAACCACCACCAAGGTGGAAACAGGTAAGAAAAACAATGTTTAATCCATTGTGAAAAGAACAACAGAACCACAACAAATTCCAAACAAGGGACAAATCAAGGGGAGGCAGAACCAGCACTCAGAACAGCCCCCACAAAATCCCCAGGAAGAGAGCCCCCCAGGACCACCCGATAGTGTCCCATAAACATGTGGGGAGACGACCATGTACCAGTCCGGCAGATATCCTCTATGGACACACCCTTAAAAGAGGCCCAAGACACAGAGACGCTCCGGGTGGAACGACCCTGGACCACCCCCGGGGGATGAGATCCCTGGGAATCGTACGCCAGCAGGATAGCCTGCTCACCCAGCGACTCAGAGTGGACACCGAAGGCTTGTGACCAGAACGCACCGGACCAAAGGTCACAAACAAACTGTCACACTGACAAAAATCGGACGTGCGGGCCAAGTAAATCTCCACCGCACAACAGACATCCAGCAAGGTCAGGGAGACATCCCCCGCTGGGGAGAAGGAAGGCAAGGACACCTCACGAGAGTGGTTAGCTAGGGAGGGAATCTTAGGCAGAAAACGGGGATCATAGCACAGCACCAGCCGGTCCGGTAAAAACTTCAAGAAGGGAGGAGAGCGAAGGAAGGACCCCAGCTCGCCCATACGGCCAGCCAAGACAATGGAGCCCAAGAAAACCACCTGGAAGGTGAGGAACTTAGGATCCACCGACTGAAGAGGCTCAAAGGGAGGACCCTACAGAGCCCGCAGGACCAAGGGAAGATCCCAAGGAAGCGCCGGGCACACAGCCCGAAGCCGCCACAGAGAACAGCTCCGCAGCAAGCGAGCCACCAAGGAATCCAACCTATCCAGATCCGGACTGCGGAAGACCTGCAGGGCAGCTCACTGAGCCCTCAGAGGGGAGGCAGCCAACCCCAGAGAAAAACCTTCCGACAGGAAATCTAGAACCTTCATGGGGTCCACCGACACGGGATCAGAACCCAGCAGGCCGCACCAATGGGAAAAGGAGGACCAGTGACGGGAATAGAACATCAAGGTCGAAGACCTCTGGGAACCCTGCAATAAAGAAACTACCCCCGGGGAACACCCCTGGGCCAACAAGGTCACCCTCTCAACAGCCAAACCTGCAAATGGAGCCGGCGCAATACCGCCCCCGGTAGAAGAGGACCCCGCAAGGGGAACGGGCAATCTGGAATCGGCCAACACTCCCGAACTGCCAGTTCGCGCAGGAGAGGATACCAGGAAAGGCATAATGGAGACCCCTGGGCCAAGGGAGAGACAGAGCATCCACCCTCCAAACCCCCGGACACGGATGGAGAGCACAAAAGGGAGGCAGAAGGGCATTGCCCAACTCCGCGTACAGATCCACCTGAGGGAGGCCAAATTGGAAGACAAAAGGAGTCAGGGAGAGGGCACTCAAGGGAGGGAACACTCGACTGAGATGGTCTATCACCACATTCTCCGACCCCGGAAGATAGACAGCCCTGAGAGACAAGACTGCCCCCTCTGCCCAGGACAACAGTTCCTGCGACAGCAACCACAGGGAGCGCACCCGGCAACCCACCTGGTGGTTGATTTAACACCACAGCACCTGGTTGTCCGTCCGAATCAAAACATGATGACCCCGGAGAGAGGGAGGAAATTCCCGACAGGCCAGCAGGACTGCCTTCATCTTGCGGAAGTTGGAGGAGCAGTCGGACAGAAGAGGGCCCCATTGACCCTGAACCGACCGAGACCCCAGGGTCGCCCCCCAACTGAGGTGACTGGCATCGGTCGTGACCACCCGGGACGGGGTGACCCTCTGATAGATGGGAAGCCACAAGCCACCAGCTCAGGTCGGCCCGGAATTGGGGAGACACCAGAACCAGAATCTCATAGTCCTCGGAGCAGGGGTCCCACAGAGAAAGTAGGTGATTGACCAGGGGGTACAGGTGCAGGGGTGCCCAGGGAAGAACATTGATGGTGGCAGACATTAACCCCTGAACTCTCAACCACAGACGTACAAGAGCAGAATCCCTCCCCACCTCTGATCAGGCCACAAGACGTTGCGGCGTTCCAGAGGTAAGAACACCTTCCCCAGGAGCATGTCCAAACGGCCCCCAATGAAGACCAAAACCTGGGTGGGATCCAGGTGTGACTTCCGCAGGTTGAGCAGGAAACCGTGGGCAGAAAGGACCTCACAGACCCTCCGGACGTGCAGCCTCCCCTTTGGAAAAGAAGAAGCAGAAATCAACCAGTCATCCAGGTATGGAAAAACCCTGACCCCCTCCAAGTGAAGAATGCCAACCAAGGGAGCCAGAATCTTGGTGAACATCCTCGGGCTGTATGACAAACCAAAAGGGAGTACCTGGAATTGTTAGTGGCAGTCCCCCACGCAGAAGCGGAGAAAAGGCTGAGGAGACAGGTGGACCTGCACATGAAGGTAGGCATCCAACAGGTCTAGAGAGGCCACCACCTCCCCCTGGACCAGCAGCGGCAGAAACTCCTGTAGATAAAGCGTCTTGAATTTAGTGTGAGGAATGAAAGAATTCACCCGCTTCAAGTTTAAGACAGGCCGAAAATCACCAGACACTTTCCTTACCAGGAACAGAATGGAATATACGCCGAGACCCCTCTGAGACGGAGGTACTGGCCGGATGGCTTCCTTCACGAGCAGGTCCTGGATGCCGGCGAGCAAGGCCTCCCGCTTGACCGGAGAGAAAGGCAGCAGGGTAGCGTGGAAGGCGTGCGGAGGAGGGGAACTGAAGGAGATGGAAAGACCCTCTCGTATGATCCGAAGAGCCCAAAGGTCCGAGACAGATGACTCCCATGCCGGAAGGAAGCGGCGAAGCCGACCGCCCACCGGGAGCCCACCCTGCATGGTCCGCAGATATTCAGGACTTGGTGGCCAAGGTGGAGGCGGCAGGCTGAGACCAGGATTTGGAGAAGATAGGGGCACCACGGCCGCGACCCTCCCTCGAAAGGGCGACCCGCCTTTGGGCGTGAATGAGGTGGAAAACACCCTCTTGTGACCTGGAAAGCGGGCCTTGGAATACCTGAGGGGAGCCAGCAGCTTCCAGTCCTCAGCCGACTACTTGACCATGTCCTCAAGAGAAGACCCAAAGAGCTTTGGCCCAGAAAAGGGGATCTTCATTAGCAAGGCCTTCTGGGCAGCCTCTGCCTTCCAGTTGAGCAGCCAGATCTGCCTCAGGGCTTGAATAGCAGCGTCACCAGCCGTGACCGAAGCACCCAAGGTGTCGAAGGAGATGTGACAGGAGCCGAGTCTGCTGCTCCATCAAAGCCAGGGTAGGGACCACATCCGCCCCTTGGTCCAACAGCTCTGCCAGGGACTGGATGTCCTTCAACATGGATTGCACAGTGTAAGACAGGTAAGCAGAGGCACGAATGGAAAAATTGGCCACGGAGTAAGCTCGCTTCGCCGCGGCCTCCACCCGCCTGTCAACCGGGTCCGAGGGAGAGGCATCCTCGGAAATGATGGAACCCTGCGAGGAAAGCCCCGCTATCAGAGAGTCCACCTTCACAGAGGAAGGGAAATCTTCGGCAAAGACCTGGATGGAGTAGCGCTTTGCCAGATACCTCGGAAAGGCCTGCTTATCAACCTCCAGCCACTCCCCCTCCAACACCTACTTAACAGAGGAATGAAGAGGCAGAGAATCCGGCTCCTTACGCTGATACTGCAGAAAGAAGTCCTCTGAGAGATCCTCAGCAGCCGTAGCCGGAAAAGCCAAGTTCTGGTTAATGTGAAGAATCACATCCCGCAACTCTTGATCCTGGATATAGCGCCCCCTTACATCCTCCTTCTCCCCCTCAGTGTCAGAAATTGGAGCGAGGTCCAAGCGAGGACGCTTCAGAGAAGAGGGACCTGGACCACCAGCGTGCTGCGCAAAGGCAGCAGCCATCGCAGCCTGAATCATGTCCTGAATGGACTGAAGTGAGACAGACTCAGCAGAAACCTGGGAGGCCGAGCCCTCAGGGGCATCCACTTGCTCCATGAGCCGGATAGCAAAGATGAAGGAACTACCACAAACAAGCAGCAGCCCACCGGAGACCACAATGAGAACAGAAAAGCCCTGGCTTTTTAATGCAGGCAGGAAGAGGCGGGCCAGCCGTAAGAAACCGACCGGCAACACCTGTGAAGGTCAAGCACCACCCGGCCCCACCCCCAGGAGGACGAGAAACACGCCCACGAGAAACAGGATTTCCTACAGAGAGCAAGCACCTCGCAGACCCGCCGCAGAGTCCAAGGAGCTGGAGGGACCGCCGGCGGGGAGACGGGAGTCCAATCGAGGATCCTGTCAGAGGTAAGAATTCCCACCGGAGTGACAAACCCCGCCGCCACCTGCCGCAGAGGCTCAATGGCAGGCAGAGCAGGCGGGGACACTCATTCCAACGGACGACGCCCGTCCCAGCACACAGGGAAGGTGGGCGGCGAGTCAGCGTACAAAAGTCTGCACCCCCCCACTGAAAGGGGAACCAGAGACAGATCCGCTGCCCGCCGCAGCTCCACGAGGGGCAAGCAGGTGGCGAAACACAATGCCAAAACGAAAAGCCACCGGCCGCCACAACGCAATGAAAGGCATGCGGGCGGTGAACAAAACGCCGGCATGGAAAACCGCCGCATCACGAAAGGCAGGTGGGCGGGGAAACTGGGCACAGGGAAACCAAGAATAGCGACGTGATGCGGAAAGCACAGCCACCGAACCCCAGCAAAAATAGGGGAGTTTGAAAAAGCACCCCAGCCACAACCCCCATCAAGAACCCCACAGCCCGCTATAGCAGAGCCTAACCGGCTCCAAAACACACCGGGGGAAAAAGAAAAGGGGGGACAACAGATTCCAAGGCCCCAGGATCCGCTAGGGCAGGACCCCCACCCGGAACCATGTACCTGCCACAGCAGGCACCACTTACCTGACGCATCTGGAGAGACTTGCGCAGAACAAAAAAAACAGGCTTTGGGGTTGGGCCGGCCCCCCTCTTATAGTGGTCAGGAGGTGTATGGGTCGGCCATATTGGGAGGGGATGGGAGGCATGGGAGGCTAACTTTTGCTTTGGAGGGTTCTGGTGTGGAGCTGAAGCTCACTACGTTAGTCATGTAGCAAGGAAGACTGACGAGGAGGTAAAGTGTGTCAACCCAGTGATGCAACAACTTTCCCACACAAAAATCTGTGGAAAAAGTCATTTTTTCAGCTAAATTTGAGGTTTGCAGGGGATTCTGGGTAAGAAAACAATGGGGGATCCCCGCAAGCCATACCTCCCTGGAATCCCCCGGGTGTCTAGTTTTCCAGGATGGTTTGTGATAGGTAATTTTGATTTCGCCTCACTAGGTTTTGGGCCATTGCCTTTCGCGGGTACTTGACCCAACCACACAAGTGAGGTATCATTTTTCAAGGACGACTTTGGGGAACGCGGGGTGGGTGGAATTTTGTGGATCCACGTAGATTCCAGAACTTTCCACCTCAGAAATGTGAGGAAAATGTGGTTTTTGTTTACAATTCTTTAGGTTTGCAAGGGATTCTAGATTACAGAACCTGAAGAGAACCAGTCAAGTCACCCCATCCTGGATTCCCCTGGGTGTCTAGTTTTAAAAGATGTATAAGTTTGCTAGGTTTCCCTAGTTGCTGGCAGAGCTAGGGTTAAAAACTATAGGAAGCCACTTTGCAAAAAAAAGGTCATTTTTCACTGTGAAAATGTGGTGTGTCCACATTGCGTTTTGAGCCATTTCCTGTTGTGGGCACAAGGCCCACCCACAAAAGTGAGGTACCATTTTTATTGGGAGACTTATGGTAACACCGAATTGTAGAACAACTCTTATTACCTTTTCACTTTCGATGCATTTCTGCCTTCCAAATGAAAGAAAATGTGTAAAAATGAAGTCATTTTGAAAAAGGACCTATAAGTCTCATGCTAGTATGGGTACTCCCACTTTTGGAAATGTGCAAATATCTACTGTTTCTAAACTCTATTTCTTGTTCTAATTTCAGAAATACATAGGTATCTTTCATACCAATTTTTCCATGTATACATTTTCCCAAAATAATTGCTATATATCCGGTACATAATAAAAAACCATTGCAAGATGCTGCTAAGATATTGGCTCTGGGTGTGCCTGGTTCTTGGTGAACCTACAGGTCCTATATATCCCCACAACCAGAAAGGTACAGTGAATGTAACAGTATATTGCTTTCAATCAGGTGTCATAATTAGAATAAGTTACAGGTAACATCGTTGACACAATTTTTCCTATATTTAACTGTTAATTTCTATGAAGAAACCTTGAAGGATCTACACAAATAACCCCTTGCTGAATTCATAATTGTGTCTACTTTTCTAAAATGTACAGCTTTTCAGGATCCATTATTGCTTTCATACCCATTTCTACCATTAACTGGAAAGAGGTTGAAAGCACAAAAAAATAGCAAAAATAGGCTAGGTCCTAGAAAAATGCCAAAACTGTGTAACAAATGTTGGTTTTCTGACAAATGTCTGCTTGTGCCTGAAAGCTTGGAAGATGTTGATTTCAGCACCACAACCTCTTTTTTGATACTATTTGCAGGGAAAAAACCAGACGCTTTCATCTGGAGCCCTTTTTCCCATTTTTCAAAAAAGAAAAAACATTAGCTGTATTTTGGCTAATTTCTGGGTCCCCTTTAAGGGAACCCAATAATCCCTGGATACCTATAGAATCCCCATTATGATGGTAAAAAGGAAGCAAATTTGGCATGGATACCTTATGTGCTCAAAATGTTACAGGGGCCTAAGCGCAAACTACCTCAAATAGCCAAAAAAAGACTTAGCACGGGGGGGCTAGCAGCGAAGGGGTTAAGATCATGGGGCATACAAACCTGGAAAGATTGGAGAATTGGGTACATGATAATAACATCTTGACTAAAACTCAATATGGTTTCAGAGGGGACATGGGGATGGTAGAGCAATGTCTAAATGTGCATCTAATTATAAATAAATATATTATGGCAAAGGAAGAACACATTTACCTATGTTTCGCAGACTTGAGTTCTGCATTTGATTGTGTAAATCATGCAAGACTATAGGAGGCCATGATGGAGATGGGTGCCCCAGCCGATATTATATCATTCCTTTCACGGTTATACTCAAGACTAACCTCTAGCATAGGATAAGGAATGTGAGATGACTGTACTACAAATTTTAAGGTATCCAGGGGAGTACAACAAGGGTGCGTTATTGCCCCACTCTTATTCTCATTATATTTAAACAGAGTCGACAAAACCCTGCAGAACCTTAACACAGATGCCCCGATAATAGGTGTGAGATCGACCCCTCTGTTCCTGTATGAAGACGATGCAGTCCTAATCTCAAGAACTGCAAATGGACTAAAAAAGCTGATCTAGGAGTTCGACTTATACATGAAACAGAGGGATCTTCAACTAAACCTCACCAAAACATTCATGATGACATGTGGTAAAGGCAGGGTAAAGAAAAAGACTCATTTTGTCAGGAGACATAAGTTAGTCAAAGTTAAGAACTCCTCCTACGTAGGTGTGTTATTCTCTTCTGATTGTAACTGGACTACCCATCTAGATCAAACTAGACTTAAACTCATCAGAAACATAGAGGCGGTTTTTAGATTTTGCAATAAGATAGACAACAAACCTATCTGAGATATGTTAAAAATATATGGCAGCAAATGTCTACCTGTAGCTACTTCTGGGTCTTTAGAATGGGGTAATGCCAACTGTAATGGATTGAAATCCTGTGAAAATGTTTTCCTTCGCTGTATGCTGGCTGTCCCAAAATCCACATCATCATATCTTTTACACAAAGAAGTGGATGCACCATATGTTAATGATCTTATTCAAGTAAGAGCGATATGCGCATAGTATAACATCTGGTGTAAGGAGGGTTTAAAATTTACCAAAGATATCATTATGGACTCTCAAGCTCTGGATAATTTAAACAATATCCCTTGGCTAGCATATATGGTCAGCCTACTAAAGAGCATTAACAGAGACCCCACAGCTATATTAAAATTTGGTTAAAATGATGTGAACAAAATTGTACTTAGAGAGAGTACGCCAAATAAGAGCTGAGAAAGAGGAAGGAAAAGTCAGTGTACTAAGACATGTGGCTACCACCGAGTCACTTGGCCTCCCAAATTATTTGATAAAAGTCACAAATGCACAGAATAGATTTTATTTGACACAAATGCGTTTGGGTACACTACATGAATTAGTGGCTTTCCCCAAATCTAATAAATGGCGGAAAATAGTACACAAATGTCCATGTGAAGGAATAGCCAACCAAACAACAATGCATTTTATGCTGTTTTGTAAGTTTTATCAAGATATTAGAAAACAATTTTTACCCCCACTTTTTATCTCCCAGAATTATTTTTTTTATAAGGAAATTAAATTCATATGTACCCTTGGGAACAAACTAGCTTGTAGTGCTGTTGTTAGTTTTATATCTTGTGCCATACAAAGAAGGAAAACTTTAAAATCTCTAGACCAACTTGTTTCCGAAACTGAATGAAGGATGGCCACAAGTCAAAAATTAGATATAACTTAGTAGGATTAATTAATGACTGGTTTTGATGAAGTTTTTATTGTTTAATATGAAATCTTTTTAGACTAAATAGTGTACTGTATATTGTTATAACTATGAAAATAATATCTTTTTTATTTATGTGTACTTTTATGAATCCGGTACAAAAGGGGGTGGTGATGGACGGTGCATCTGAACCAATCAAACACTCACACCCAGTCAACAGATCTGGGTTTAATCCATCACCGTTCTTTAGCCCACTCTGCCTCCCCAGTTCAGACATGGTCATATACAAATCAGTCTGACCCTGTGCCTCATGGGAACAGTCAAGCCTGAACTGCCAAGCCATGCCTTCCCTGGACCGGAAACAAGCTTCCGAGGACTGGTTTCTGGCATTTCAGCCGTCTTCAGCCCGGCTTGCTTGAATCCAGTGGCAAAGTGAGCAAGGGACTCACGTCTGAGCATACCCTGCCAACTTATGGCGAACAAAGCGGTACATTTGCATTCATCACTCCGAGTAGGATGGGTATGCTCAGACGTGAGTCCCATGCTCTCCACACCACTGGAGTCAAGCTATCCTGGCTGAAGACGGCTGATAGCCAGAAACCGGTCCTCGGATGCTTGATTCCGGTCCAGGAAAGACATGGCTTGGCAGTTTGGGCGGGACTGTTCCCATGAGGCACAGGGTCAAGGCTGATTTGCATATGGCCATGTCTGAACTGGGGTGGTGTGGAGTGCAAAAAAACAATGGATTTAGGCCCAGATCTCTGTATTGGGGTAAATGTATGACATTGTTCTGCATTCTGTCCATCAACTCCTATTTTTGCATTTGACACCCCGAGTGGGATGGGTATGCTCAGACGTGAGTCCCATGCTCTCCACACCACTGGAGTCTAGCTATCCTGGCTGAAGACAGCTGATAGCCAGAAACCGGTCCTACGATGCTTGATTCCAGTCCAGGAAAGAAATGGCTTGGCAGTTCGGGCTGGACTGTTCCCATGAGGCACAGGGTCAAGGCTGATTTGCATATGGCCATGTCTGAACTGGGGTGGTGTGGAGTGCAAAAAAACGATGGATATAGGCCCAGATCTCTGTACTGGGGTGAATGTATGACATTGTTCTGCATTCTGTCCATCAACTGTTATTTTTGCATTTGTCACCCCGAGTGGGATGGGTATGCTCAGACGTGAGTCCCATGCTCTCCACACCACTGGAGTCAAGCTATCCTGGTTGAAGACGGCTGATAGCCAGAAACTGGTCCTAGCATGCTTGATTCCGGTCCAGGAAAGACATGGCTTGGCAGTTCGGGCTGGACTGTTCCCATGAGACACAGGGTCAAGGCTGATTTGCATGTGGCCATGTCTGAACTGGGGTGGTGTGGAGTGCAATTTTAACAAACTGTATATAGTTGATAAGCTGTTTTGGGATGCTTCTGAATTGGAGAGGGGGAGTATTTGGGCCCTGCCGCTGGTTTTTTGCCATCCCCCAGCAAGACGACCAAAAGTACCTCCAAGACTTCATATTGAGGCATACTCTAAGAAAGGGTTTGCTGGAGAGACATAACAGTCCCTCATTTATTATCCTCGCCAATAGGGCACAAAGGAGGTGGTTTAGCTCTAACAAATAGATTTCTTCCATTTTCCCAGGTTGATGTGAATGATTGACTGGAGGTGCCCTATGATTGTTCACCTGTACCCAGCTATAATGATCAGGCTATAGATATAGAAATCGCCCCGAAATGTAAAATCATCAGCTGGAACATTGCGGGAGTTAGAACTAAAAGAGACAATCCAAGCTGGTTGAATTTTATAAAACAATATGATATCATTGCTCTCCAGGAAACATGGGATAAGGCAAATAACTTTTGGCTGGATGGGTTCAAAACGTATTGTTTACCTGCACGTCCTGCCCTGGCTGGCAGAGCTAAGGGGGCCTTTTTCCCTAAAACTAAAAGGGTCTCCAAAGAGGATGAAGGCGGGCTCCCATAACTGCTTGATAGTAGAACTAACTACTCCTAATTACCCCAAAATATTATTCCTCAATTTTTATAACTCTGGGGAATGTAATTTTATGAATCAACATTTATGTTACCTGAAAAGTTTTTTAGAAGATTATAGGCTGAAGCAATCAACTTGTTATTATATATACTTATTTGCAATTTTAATATTCTTTTGTGTGATTTGAATTGTCTTTGAAGACACAATAAAGACCATGGGCACAATCCACTCCGGCTCGCCGTCTGACCCTCTTCCACACCACATCTTCAAACCAGCCGGCAGCTCCATTGCACCCCACCTACGTAATAACATCAACCTGTCTTTGGAGACCGCGACCTTCCCTGAAAGCTGGAAACATGCCGAGATCAACGCCCTACTGAAGAAACCCAAGGAGGACCTGAGCAAGCTGAAAAACTCTCTGCTTCTGTTCCCAGCTAAGTTCATTGAGAAGATAGTCAATATCCAGCTCACCCACTACCTCGAAGACAACAGCATCCTGGACCCCTCCCAGTCAGGTTTTCGCAGCAACCACAGCTCTGAGACTGC
This sequence comes from Lissotriton vulgaris, assembly GCF_964263255.1. Classification (NCBI taxonomy): domain Eukaryota; kingdom Metazoa; phylum Chordata; class Amphibia; order Caudata; family Salamandridae; genus Lissotriton; species Lissotriton vulgaris. The sequence continues at coordinate 855,751,733 of NC_141697.1, read as the reverse complement.
CCTCATCTCTTCCAAAGAGGACATCAGGATACTACTGGACAACGGTGAGACGGCGGCCCTCATCCTCCTGGACCTCTCCGCTGCCTTCAACACCGTCTGCCACCGCACACTATGCACACCACTCCACGATGCAGGCATCCGAGAAAAGGCCCTGGACTGGACCTCATCCTACCTCTCTGGTAGAACCCAGAGAGTCCGCCTCCCCGTTCTGATCAGAAGCCTCCAAAATCATCTGCGGCATCCCGCAGGGATCCTCCCTCAGCCTGATGCTGATCAACGTCTACATGGCGCCTCTCGCACACATCAACCGACATCACGACCTCAACATAATCTCCTATGCCGATGACACGCAACTGATCCTCTACCTTACCAATGACCCCCTCACCACCAAATCCAACCTCCATCAGGGAATGAAGGCCGTCGTCGACTGGATGGATGAGACCGCCTTAAACTGAACACAGACAAGACGGAGATCCTCATCCTCGGGCCCAGCCCCTCAGCTTGGGACGACTCCTGGTGGCCCGCATCACTGGGGACACCCCCCGCACCCACCAACCACGCACACAACCTGGTAGTCATCCTCAACTAAAAATTCACCATGACCAAACAAGTCAACTCTGTCTCCTGCTTCAACACCCTCCATATGCTCCGCAAGATTTACAGATGGATCCCCACAGACACAAGGAAAACAGTCACCCAGGCCCTAGTCAGCATCAAACTCGACTATGGAAACACCCTTCATGCTGGAGCCCCGACCAAGCTTATCAACAGACTGCAAAGAATCCAGAATGCCTCTGCACGCCTGATCCTCAACGTCCTGCGCAGCGACCACATCACCCCCCACCTGAGGAACCTGCACTGGCTCCCTGTTGACAAAAGAATCTCCTTCAAGCTCCTGATCCACGCACACAAGGCAATCCACAAGACCAGCCTAGCCTCTCTCAACAGTCGACTCTCCTTCTACGTACACAACAGGAAACTGCGCTCCGCAGACCTCTCCCTGGCTACTGTCCCACGCAGCCATAGAACCACAGACGGAGGCAAATCCTTCTCCCACCGCACCACCAAGAACTGGAACACCCTCCCCCTCATCCTACAACAAACCGGAGACCTTCTAACCTTCAGGAGACAACTCAAGACCTGGCTGTTCGATCAGTGGCAACAGCACCCCCTTCCTCCCCACCCCTCAGCGCCTTGAAACCCTTGCGGGTATTTAGTGCACTTTCCAAATTATATGATTGATTGATTGATGATCATTTAGGGAAACAATGGTTGGGGAGAGAAGAGGTAGTGCTCAACAAGAGTACTTAGGTGGATGCATCCTCCTCCATGCAATGGTTTAAGAAAACAAAGACACCATTTAGGGCCTGCTCACTCAGTGACACCTCACTTTGAGCACACGCAACAGGAGGATCCCCTGGAGCACCTTTTGGCTGGAGCTCATCTCTTTGAACCTAGCTTTAATGACCGAACTGACCAGTTTCCCACGTTTAAAGCCAAGGAGAGGGACACTATTATTGATTATACATTTTTGTCCACCCCGATGTTAGCTAAGATAGATTTCTATAACGCTAGGTTGTCTCCCTTTAGTGATCACAAGCCTGTTATATAGTGCTAGAAAAAGATTGTGATCTTGTGGGATTAATGGGAAAGAAAGTGGAAGTTAATTTTGTGGCAATAAGTGAACAGGGGAGGAGACTCAAATGGTCCAAAGTAATCCTTGAATCCTTTTTTGCGGATTTTTGGGAGAAGGCCAAAAAAAATTGCAAAATGTGAAGATCGTACCACCCCAAGATTTAAGGTTCTTAGAGCCTTTGAAGGTATTTGTGGTCAGATAGCATCTGATCTGACTGTCATAACCAAACCCAGATCAAAAATGGGGGAAAGATGGTTTGGTAACAACTGTTTACGGGCCCATCGTAAGCTAGTTCAAGCTTTGAAAAATACTCCTCGAGATAGGGAACTTTTAGCTAGCTTAAGGAAGCAGTATAAGTCAGCGGTCCATATACGGAAAAATGAGATTAAAGAAGAGGCCTGGATCGCACTTTTATCTGTTGAAGTCTTAAAGGATAATTCGAGATTCTGGGCTATTGTTAATACACCTTTTTTCTCCGGCATAGAGAATGATGCTCTGGAAAGTAAAATCACAGAGGCACAATGGCTTTCTCACTTTGAGGCAATCTATGGTTCTAATGTGGTTCTGGACCCCTTCCCTAGATTAAAAACGTATTGGGTCTCATCCCCATTTGTTTTTAAGGAGGAGGATACCGAAAGGGCGATAATAGAGACATCTAGTGATAAAGCACCTGGTCCTGACTGTGTCCCTGCAGACCTGTATAAATGTGACCCTAAATTTTGGGCAAAGATATTAACAAATGTTTTTAACGCCTCAGGTGCTCAGGGGTTTCATGCATCTTGGTCCCTGTCGACAATCATTCCTGTTTTTAAAAAAGGTCAGAGAGGGGATCCTCGGTGTTAAAGACCAATATCATTGATTGGTTCTGCAGTCAAAATACTTGGCAAAGTGATGCTAGCTAAAGTCACGGATTGGGTTAACGACAATGAGGTTTTATCCAACCTACAATATGGTTTTAGACAAGGTAGAAGCACCATGGACCAGTGCCTTAATTTATATTTATTAATAGGCAAATATACCAGAGCTAAAGAAGGTTCTTTGCAGATGGCTTTTATGGACCTCTCCTCAGCGTTCGATCTGGTTAACATATCAAAGCTGTGGTCTATTTTGCTTGATATGGGCATTGATCCTTGCCTAGTTTACTTTTTGGCAGTTCTACATCGGGACCTTTCAGCATCAGTCAGGGTTACTCGGGAAGGCAAATGCACAATGCACTTTAAATCGGGTAGGGGCGTCCATCAGGGGTGTATATTGGCGCCACTCCTTTTTACCCTTTATATTAATGCATTTGATAAAACCTTAGATGAGGCAATCCTGGATATTCTGCGTGTAGGAGAACGGTCCATTCAGGTTCACTGTGTTACTATCCCGTACTGCTATAGGCCTCCAGAGGCTGCTGGTCGCCTTTGGGGCCCATATGAAGTCCCTGGACTTGATAGTGAACATGTTGAAATGACATATCATGCCAATGGGAAAAAGAAACAGAAAAGTTAAATCTTTTTTCTGTAATGGGGCAGAGGAAACCAGGGTGACCCCTTTCACATATTTGGGGTGTTATTCGATGTAAGATGCTCGTGGGTCCCTCATCAGAAAGCTAAAGTTAGATCAACAACAGCCCTATTAGGGTTTGCACAGTGCTTGGGGGCTAGGCCACTTGAAGCCATGCTTAATATTTACAGATCTAAATACTTGGCTATTGCTATGTATGGCTCAGCAATTTGGGGCTATAAACAGCAGGAAGGGGTGCAGAAAGCAGAAAATAGATTTTTACAAACTCTCCTGTCCGTACCTCAATCAACCCCAACTTTTGCTGTCCATCAGGAATGGGGGCTGGGATATGTGTCTGACTCGCTGAGAATAGCTCATTGGCCTGCTGGCTTAAAACCTGGCTTAATCCAGAGATATCCCTGAACCATCAGATTTTGCGGGATTGTGTTACCCTGGATAAAGCCACTAGCATACCCTGGTTGTCCTACGTCAACCTTATGTTTCTCAAACTGGGGCGCCTTGAACTTTTTAATGTTCCGGAAGGGATTAAAAAAGAAGATGTGAATTGGGTTAAATTTCAATCTTTGAATATATTGTTGATGGAACGGGAAGAGCTTGAGATACAGAAACCCTATATGAGAGCTCATTATTTGATAAAATCTTCTCCTTTAATTGAGCCCTATCTTAAAATAGTGACCAAGCCTTTCCATCGCTGGCTTCTGATCAGGTTCCATTTCAATTAAATGATTTTTTCTCACTGGGTAACCTGCCGGGGTGGTGTAAACCAGAGGATATAGGCCTGTGTCAGTGCGATAACTTCTCACCACAGGATACATTGCACTTTATGATGTTTTGTTACCATTACAATAACATTGGCTGGAGGATTTCAGTCCCTCTATTGAGGGGAAAGGGCTTTTTCCAGGTTAGACCAGCATTACTTTACCTTCAAATGCTTAGTAATACCTGGGACATTTTTAACATTGCTAGTTTTCTTGTTCAGCTGTACGAATTGGGAAAAGAAGATACCCTATGCTAAACTATGTATGACATTCACTACTTTATACCTCATGAAAATTTAATTTTATCTGACATTGTTTTTAGCCTTGATGAATTACATAATTGACGCCAATATTTTTATTTTTTTTAAAACGCTCATATCTATTTATTGTTAATATGATTTTGTTTACTGTATATTGTGTATTGTACTTTTATGATTTTAAATAATCGAATAAAGTGGTTTGACTGACTGACAACACACAGTGGAAGTAATGGATAAATTACCATGGAACAAAGGCCGGCTCTAGGGTGGGTTAATCGGTGCTACCACACGGGCCGCAAACTTTGGGTGGGGGCAACACGTTTGCAAATACATTTATGATCCAAAAGCATCTAGGCTGCGTTCCAGGCCTCGGCAATATTCAGGCATCAATTAAAGTCAAGACGACTTCTGTGATGAGTTGTTCTTTTGGGAAAGAGAGAGCGGAGTGTTGCTGGGTTCGAGGTCTGGACTCAGCGCTGGGTTAGAGCAGAGGGTTAATACTCCTGCTGCTAAGATCTTGTACCAGGCAGAGCACAAAGTATACTACTGTAGGTAATTTAGTTATTTACTACAAGGAGCTATAGCTCAATGGTAAGTCCTGTGTCTCTGGTGTCAAGGGCTCTCATAAGACAAGGGTTCAAATCCTGCCAATGCTGTCAAAGTATCCTAGGTTGATACATTTTCCAGTGACTTCGTAGTATAGTGGGAATTTGCTAGGGCACCCAGAGCCCAGCACAAGGTCTGAGACGACAACATAAGTCGGGGGTTAACGTAGTCATAGAAAGGCTAGGGAGAATCTGGAGCATCAGCATGTCCAGGTAGTTCAGGACACCAAGTGAGGTTCAACAAAGCAGGGTTCCATTAACAAAAATACAGGGGATACCAGGAATAAAGCTGGGTGTATTCGTTAGAGGTAAGCATGGGCTTGTTCCTCTTCAACAGTGGGGCTCTCGAGGGATTTGAACCCTGCAAGGGAGCATCAGGAGGTGAACAGGTGGTGGAGATGCCTAAGGTCGATGAACCACAGGCAGCATGGCGGGGACAGCACAAAAGGACAGCAGTAGAAGCACAATAGCCAATGGTGAAGCTGCTCGAACACATGCCCTTGGGATGCCTTATGGAGGGGTGCGGGGAGCAGGCATGGGTCACAAGGGGGAGGTCATGGCACTTGCAGCCCGGAATAGGCAATCAGGGCCACCCACACCACTGGGCAGCAAGGTGTAGCCTACAAGTCATAGAAAAATACTAGCCCCTATCTGGAAAAGGGCATTGGCTCAGGATGCTGTCACAAGGTGCTGTTATGGACTAAGACAACAGGACATGAACTACGTGCAATTTAGGGCAATGATGAATTGATGTATGTATTAACTTGGAATGTATGATTTAAGCTAATATATGTATAAAGTGAAGCTGCAGCCGTTTTGCACCATCAAGCGTGTTTCATATGTTAATGCAAAGGAAGAAGGGGTGCAATCTTGGCTGGGAAGCTCGAGGGCACTCGCCCATCTGGAATCAGTTAGCACGCGGCCCGGGAAGGCGCAGCTGGACCGATAAATGGCCTGCGACAAACCCCTACCGAGGGGCGGAAACGAGAGCGGGCAGCAGCTGAGCCCAGGAAGACAAGTTTGTAATTGTACGGCTCACTCGTGCAACGTCAGCCAAGGTAGCAGTACTATCTGCCTAATCAGCATGAATGACTGACTTGGTCCTGGCTTCTCGTCAGTTGAACTAGTGACATGCTATCATAGCTTTAAACTTATAACTCACTAAGTTATCCTACAATGTTGCTGGGCTCTTACAGCAATCATCTGAAAACCATCATCCACTTCTTATAGAGGGATGAAGGGTGGACCCAAGGTCACTTTAGCTTCCAGAGACTTTTTATGTGGATTTCTGTTAGGAGAAAGTAAAGTGAGGTGAGTTTGGGGTTTTTGGTAAGATGAGATCAAAGAGGCTGGTCTGCTGCTGAACTGGCTGCCCTCTGCTTTTGGGCATAAAATGCTTTCTTATGAAGTGTCTGTTTTGTCAAATTTGGGTAAGAATGCATATATTTCACTGGTGCAACTAGAGCAAATTCCCACTGTCAAATTAGGACAGGCCCACTAGTGCAAATGTAGCTTTTACATCGAACAACTTGTCAGGCAGGATAATGCCAGCATAAAGTTAACCCAGCACCAGCACAATTTAAGTAAAGTGGAAAGGTCAACGCAAAATCACCATGACACCAGAGCAATTTATGTAACCTGGAAAGACTGGTGCACAATTACACTGCTGACTCAATGTGACTCAGGGTTACTTAGTTTATTATTTGGCTGAAGCAGCTACAGCCGACTCTTGTATGGCCAGTCACAAAAATAATGCATTAATATGTGTGGCATTGTCTGGTATTCTATTATTGAATCTACTTATATTGTATGGAATAAGTTGACTCTTCCACCATACCTCTTCAGTGTGAGGTGAGTTGGTTTTGCTTCCCTGCTTTACTTAAATTGCGACCTAAGGTGCATTGCACATTACAGTAACTGTTGAACATCTAATACAGTAAGATATGGGGCAGTTTTTAATGTGTTTAATATTTCAAGTTGTCACGCTTCCACTGCTTTAAAAGCCTTGCTTTATCACTAAATTCAATTGCTTTAAAATGCACCATTTGCCAAACTTTGTTCGTTTTTTTTGGGAGGACTCACCCTGGACCCCATGTTTGTCAATTAGGCTTACTTGCCTTTCTCGCTATATAAAAGACATACCCAACTTTTATGCTCCATCCCTTTCAAATGTCACCAGCCACCACTGCATGTTTCTGTCCCTCCATGTCCTCTGTATCCAAGCTTTCAAACAGCAACAAAACTGTCTCCATGTCCTCAATGCAAACCCTACTTAAACACCACATTGCGTTCTCTTCAAGATAGTGTCTGATCCACGTAGTACTTATATGCTGTAACACTGATAAGAATTATACTGCATCCAGAGGCTGGTTTCTTGTGAAGGCTTTGCTTTCAGGAACTGGTTCATCGTCTGGAAAACCCAACTGTCCCTAGCTTAAACCTTGTTTGTTGTGTTTTATGCAGTACAGTCTTAAGTGTACCATGTACACGTGGGTGAGAAAAGCAGTACTACCATTTAGCACTGATTCTATTGAAGATTTTCTAAAACAACCAAGCCATGTTGTTCAAGTCAGCTCATGCCACTTGGGTGAGCACTGTTCACACCCATATTTAAATTTCCAGAAATAAAAATGTCATAGCTAATCACAGCCGGTCTTTTCTTACAATACCTCGCTTGGAGTGCAAAAGTAGCCACATGACAATTAGCCCCAATGAAATCCAGCAAACTTTCAAAGTTCATGTCTTCCTGTTTACCTTGCATAGTTGTGACCACTGTGCAGGAAATGTAAATAAAGTGGCAATTCTAAGCATGGTAGGCATAACTCTGCAAGGGATACATGTTGTCACTTAGTATTCACCTAGATATTTACTCACTGCACTTCACAGGTGCAATTGTTAAAAACCATTTCCTGTTGAATATTTGCATTTTTTGTGAATCAAGGATGTAACATATTTTGTATAGAAAGTGGCAAAGGCATTCTTCATTTAGAACTTCGTGACAAAGATGAGTAGAGGTATTACTCTGCTGAAGAACAACATGGCATTAACTCGTTCTACTAATGCAATTTTTCCACTGACCTTCTAATGTCAGTGAATTGTGTTTTGGGTTAATACATGCCTATTCTAAAACATTTAGTCAGACTCTTTGTCTTCAATTACAACTGCCTCGTTAAATTATGTAGATCTGGAGTGGTGCACTTTCAAAAGTGTCTTTATTCAATGAAAGAGACTGTACAGTTCCTTTGTGTAAAGGAATTTTTTATTTTTTAATTCCATCAAAAACACATGAACTCCAGCCAACACGTTTCGTTCAAATGGTTGACCTTTGCCAGGTCAGAAAAAATTATAACATAACAACATGAACATACACATCCACAGACAGTAAAACAAGGAAATGAATAGTGACAGATATCAAAAATAATGTTGGGACAAATAAAATCATCAGACATTAAAAAAGATACTTTAGACACTTGTTTTTGTAAAACACAGATAATGCACTTATTTTAAAAAACACAGAACAAATACTATTAAACAAGCAATTCACACCAGACTAAAGAGACATCACTGGACACAACAGCTCTAACACCCAGTACATAGTCTATGTATTAGTTATTATCCTCCCATTGTAAAGAAATGTCTAGCTAGTTGGCATCTCTACTGCACATGAAATGTTTGCAATATGTGTGGCGAGGATGTAATTCGGAACGTAACCGTATGACGGACCTATGCAATGGTATAATATCACAAACGGAGTGTGTCCAATTAAAAAATGTGAGATATGCAATTTAATCAAAACTATTTCAAACCGGTATAGGGTGACATACATATGTCAGACTAAAGACATATGATAGAAAGGTCTGAAAGAAGAACAGGATGATGGTGTAACAGTAAAAAATATTAATACTGTATGGCGTGAGAGAGAGAAGGGGAGGATGGAAAGACCCTAAGAGGTATATCACTATAGATTAAATGTCTGAAATATAGGAGGGAGCCAGATCAATGCTCAACACTGTGACTTCAGTAACAGTGAATTTGTTTCACAGATATATACATACCATAATGTGATGGGCACTATCGGAATTCCCACGTCAATCGTTCCCCAACTGTTAAGTTGACTGTGATGTACGTGCTACATCAAATTAATGAGATATCCGGGATGTTACATCTCCAATAGTGAGGCAAAATCCTGCGTTAGCCTCCTTGATAAGGGTTCGGTACATGAACCTGAGTAAGATGAAACAAGCCTACCTGCCTGCCTGCCGTTCTTCTAACCGCTGTGTCGGCTGCCCCCCGGACACGTGTCAAGAAGTTCTCATTCAAATGAGAACTTCTTGACACAAGTGCGGTTTGAAGCCACCAAGTCGTGTTTGCAACAGACGGTGACCAATTATGGGAAGATGATGATAGTAATATAAATTTTAAAACAAAGCTTGAAGTATTCCCAAGCACCTATAATCTCATGGTACTCGCCCCGTGGAGACAAGAAGATATGAAATGTTTTTTGAAAAAACAGATGGTTTCTTGTAAAGGGTCCATTTCGATAATTGGATTTCATCGTGAACAGTGCTCTGCTGTTTATTGAAAATTGAGAATCAAGTAGACAGAACAACCTAGTTCCGTTAGTGCATGAGTCCCCTGGGAAACAAACGTTTATATCTGACAAGGTCCTGAGGAAGGTGGTTCATCTCCACCGAAACGCGCGTCCACCTAGTGCGGAATCTAATGTCATCATTGAGATTCGATTTTGGGCAGAGATTTTTTCTTTGTCATACAGAACTCGTCCATTTACAGATATAGAGTAAATGTATTTTGATGAGAGTATGGTTGGATGGTATGATTGTTGAGTGATTGTTTTGTATCCAGGGGTGTTTTTTGTAGATTGTTTTTGCTTCCTACTGTGTATTCGATTTAAATTATGCATTTTTGCTAGTACATTTCTGAGATATTTTATGATGGAATATGGCATAATGAGAAAAGAAATATCTTTTTGATATAGATAAAGAATGTAATAAATGTCTTTAAAAAAAGTTTTTCTACAAAAAAAATAAAAAAGAAATGTCTTGAGAAAATGAAAAGTATAATGTACTGTTTTTTGGTTGTCACAAATGTACTTTAAAAACTGACTTTGAAGAATCTTTTTTGAAGCACTATGGTCAATGAGGGAGATTCCATATTTCTGTGTTTATTCATTCCCCTCTTTCCCTGACCAACATTATTTTTGAGGGGGTCGATTCACTCTTGCTATTACCACTCATATTTCCCCAATACTTCTATGAACCACAGGTGTGTCCAAAACACTAGCTACAGTAGTGGGTGTTTGTTGCGGAAAAACTCTTTTAATTTGAGCACCAGTAGGAATTTGTATAAGTCAATATGAACATCCACAGGGTCACCAAATTGGGTGGGATAAAAACCCAACCGCTTCTTTAAGACATTGCATTCATATTTATCCAATTCTCTCTTAGACAGGTTGACAATCAGTAAATCTCGTTGTGCCATTTGCATCTCAGTTGTACTCATGGTACCCCTGTGGCGGGAACTCCTGTCTGTTCAGATGTGTTGGTGGTGTCTAGTTCTTTTTGGGGTGAAGTAGCATGGAATGACTGCCTGCTCTTTCTACTTATCCTCCCACCTCTCCTTGTCTTTTTGGACCACTTTTTGGTTGTCTTTCGCCTATACATAGCCTTTCCAATTCCTCCTGGAAATTGGTGGCTCCTTCGCCTAAAGGGATCTCTGACTGGGCTGGATTTGAAGTGGTACTCTCACTGGATGCCAATGATGTACTACTGGCTGATTTATTCTCAAAACTATCTTCTCTGGCCCTTTTTTGTCCATAATATTAATGGGATTATCATACTTTTTTGCAAAGGTATGTATTCTGCCATCTCTATAATCTCAGTTTTCTCTCCTTATTTTATGCATCTTTTTATCTCTCAGATATTGCGGATGTTCATCTATACATTTATTTGAGATGGCATTGTTTTTTTCAACAAGATCTTTACCTTCCATGGCCTCTATCTGTTTTTCTAGGTCATCTATTTCTCCCTTTAACTTTTGCCACTCAGCTTATTCATCCTCTTTGTTCACCATTCCAGGACTATGCCCAATATGGTGATGCATTAAGATAGCTCACTTTGAAGAAATCAAGTTCTTTATTCTACATGGCACAGACACAGCCAAGTTTTTATGATGTTATAACTATGTGTATTACAGATGACAATTAATTATTTCTGCATGTGTAGTGCTATATGTATCTGTGGTCTTAGAACATGGAGGTTACATGCACACATCACCAGACACCAGTACACAGGGGTTTTATAAGGTAATTCCTCTGGTACATATAACAAAACGAATAGCCACGGGCATTGAACAATTGAGGAAATGGAGAATTTGTAGGGCCAACATCCATTGGACTTCCAACTTTCTGCTTATTTTTCTGCATTGCTAACCAAGCTATATTCTTACTTTGGTTATGGCTTTACACCAGAAGTGCACCTCACTCACACTTAGTGAGATAGTTTTAGCTAACGATCTCGGGGCTTTTTGCATTTAAGCCATGTTTCCATACAGCAGGCTTTGCTCTGTTCACCCCCAAGCCCCATGGGGCATTGACAAACGGGGCATGATTATAATATCAGGCATATTGGTTTATTTTAGTAACTCCCTTTACTCACACAGCATATTTCGGGAATGCAGTCAACTAATTTTTAAGCACGACTTTGCTGAATTGACAGAAACGCGGTCACAGTGCCCTTTGGAATTTCATTGTCTCGATCTTTTTATGTTATTGTTCTCGGATAAATATTTCCACAATCCTTACACTTGGGAACTCTGGGCAATCGCAATTTCAAAACCAGGTTGGTTTGCGCATGTTTATCTCATCACAGATCATGAGTGGGTACCCTTCTGAAATATGAGCCTATTGTTGTGTCCTAGCTGACACAGTTAAGGGTTAACAATGTATGCCTACACTTAAAACCCACCCACCACTGATGGCACGACATCACGTGACACAGTTAATAAAAAGAGCCGAGCGCATGTGCTCGTGGCTCATTAACCCACCAGTAAGCCTGTGTCCGTGTCGGAGTTATTATGCTAATGGGGGCCTAGGGCCCCAACACAACAATGGCGACGAGGAGTGGTGGCTGTGTCCACGCGTGCCACAGCCATTTTCGTCGTGGGTGAGGGGGAGAGAAAGCTGCCAGAGCGAAGGGCACCCCCTGGAGAGGAGGCGCCGGCCGCCGAGAGGCCTGAGGGGTGTGTGCCCTGCCCCGGGCCTAGCATCGACGAAAAGCGGACAGGCCAGAGCCCACCTGCACCGGCCGCGACTGTGCCCCGGAAAGGAGTGCTGGCCGGGCGGAGCCCACTCGCCACGGCCGCAGGAGAAGAATAGGCCCGTAGGCCGGAGGTGAGCCTGGGGCTGTGAATGGCCCCGGGGGGTTCGCGGATGCCAGGAGCGACCCCCCCTATGACTGTACATAAGCGGAGCCCACCCGCAACTGTAGCTACGCCCTGCATGCATGAACGAAGCGGAGCCCACCCGCGACGCTAGCAAGACCCCGAGGTGAGCCCACAGGCTGCCCGAGACTGACCAGGGCGACCGGAGGTCCATGGGAGTCCACCCCGTCTCCGTGACTGCCCGAAATGACGAGGGGGAGGGAGCGGAGTAGCTAACCGCCTCCTGACCCCCCTCCTAACGTGAGCAAAGCCTGCCTGCAAGCGGAGCCTACCCGCATGGCCATGGAGCCCTGCCGCGAGAAATGCGTCCGAAAATAAACGTTAATTAAAGCAGCGCCAACGGAGCCCACCCGCGGCCTGCCTGCAGTGTCCCCCGCCGCGCAGCGTGTGTGGTGTCAGGCTGCGGCGGCGGGGGTGAAGAACCATTGATAGGGAGAGCCTGCAGCGTGTCGAGAGCTGCCTGAGTACCTGCCCCGGCGACCGGACATGGCCCCCAACCCCTCCCCTGCCCGCACGCGAAGGGACTGAGGCTGCCGCGGGCAGGGAGCGGGAAAAGTGATTTGAAGTGTGGCCGGAAAAAGAAATAGCCGGCGGGTGCCAACCCCGCACGGCTACACATGTGGCCACCAGGACTGTAAATAATGCGGAGCCTACCCGCAGTGAGGACAAATACCGGCATGCGGGCCGGACTGCCACGATGCCGACCGTGACTGCAAAGTGCCGAAAGGTGGAGGACAGAGAAAAGCTCCAGTAGCATGTGGCTCTGAAGCTGCTGCAGCGGTGGGAGGACCGAAAAGAATGCCCTGCAGTAGCAAGTAAAGAGGTGGGGACAATGCAGAGAGACTGCCCCCTCACCTAGCATCATAAACACTTTTGTGCCCTAACGCCCCAATGCCAAATAAAAAAAAAAAAAAGAGATGGGACTTACCTGAATCAGCAGTGGCTCCCGCACCCCTCCCTCCGGCATGTCCACGAAGCAGGTCCTGCAAGCTGGGGCAGCAAAAGGAAAATTTCAGGAAGGAAAGTCACCAAGAGGAGAAAGCTGCTACTGAAGAAAAGCCCAAGCTACACTGCCATCTAGTGGACACTGGGGAGAATTGCACCACTAGAAGCACAAAGAAGGAAACAAGCACAAGACAGCACAAGGGAAAGCCTACAGAACGAGAACAAGCCGGCAGCAACGCGGACATAGACTGAGACCCATCACCACTGCAGAAGTGACGCCTGTGGCCACAGGTGCTCACCGCAAAAGCAGGAGAGAAGACAACCTCACGCTGGACGAAGAGGGAGAGTCAAGACGTCTACCGCAAGCAGCAAGATACAAGGCAACCGATGGAAGAGCGCAAGTGTACCCCGGACGCGGACAGTACAGGACAGCGCCTAACAGACAGGAAGCCACACCCAAAGCACCAGAAGACGTGCGAGGCAAGTACCCAAGTGTGAAGAAGAAAAGTGCGATACCCACATGGAAGAGCGACGACGCCAAAGAATCTAATGAACCGCAAGGAACAAAGCTACACTGAAGATGTATCATGACGGTACCAAGTGAAGCCAGAACTTGCCACTGCAATGCACACTGACGTGCAACGGAAGAATAATGCAAAGTTACCCCGCAGCCAAAAGGAGGCGAAGCAACCAAGCACGATCAACGCCCCAAGAAGCTAAAGAGCCTCACCGGAAGCGCGCACGAGAAGTGCACCCACCGGAGAAGGTTCATGGAGCGGTGAAGTTAACCCTCCGGAAACAGCAAAGCACACGAAGAGCGCAGGCGAAACTGCGCCAACGTAAAAGCACTGCAGCAGAAGCACATGGCGATCCCAATGATCGCGGATAGCAAGAAGACTCACGAAGAGCAAGCTGTCCACCCCATCTGGTAGCAAAGAAGAGTGCCCAAGAAGAAAAGGATGATCCGACAAGCCAGAGGGGCGCCCAAACAAATAGCCGACCTGCCAAGAGGTTGCCGGAATGCTGACCAGCCATAAAGGCGCAGCGAAGAAATTCTGCCAAGTCAGGTTGAATATGTCCTGCCAGAAGACGTCCGTGAACTGAGAGATCAGAAGACCTGGAGAGACAAACGCAACACCAGCAATAATTATAAGTAATAGGAGGCAAGAGAGAAGATCGTAAAGACCGGTCCAGTCACCGAAGAAGGGAGAGAAGACAGTGTCCTAAAGCCAGGACAAGACCAGAGGGAAACAGGCGGAGTGCACGCTGCTTGAAGAAGCCTGGTCAGCAAGACAAAGAAAGAAAGGTGATTGCACCGTGTCGCGAAAAGGAAAGGGAGAAGAGTGGCACGATGCCATGAGGAAAAGAACTGAAGTAAGAAGTCGTGTGGCACGACGCCATCAGGAACATCTGGAAAAGGTGAAGAGAGGTGTAACAAGTCCACACACCTACAAGAAGAAGAAGAGGTGACACACACCACAACACCGTGTACAGTGAACCACACGTCCAGGAGAACACTGATGCACCAAGAACGGAACAGGCACCCATTCACAAGACCCCGACGACCTGTGGACGGTAGGAGAGCACAGGCCGGACCATTGGCAACACCCACCTTTGGGATTGAGCGGAAATCTGGAAGCAGAGGGAGCTCAGATGGCCTGAATAAGGAGAACTGACCATTCCACTCCAGCCCGTGGAGATCCAAGGGGCAAAGGCCTCAGGGACACCGGTGGCAGAGGGTCCCGACACGAGAGATGGACCATCGCCGTCTAACCTGCACGTCCCAGGAAGAAGAGAATCTTGTGCACAAAGGCAGGAGTCAACAACTACCCTCCAGGTGAAGCCACGGACTTTGTGAGGTAGTACCCTCATTGTCTCCTCCATTCACACGCAGACTGTGGTGTTGGAGCAACGCTGTGGAATAATACCCGGCCCAGTGGAAACCTGATGTAAAGGGCCTCCGGTACGTCTCGTGGCAGGAGAACACCCGAGAGAGAGGTATCCTAGTGAGAAGAATGTCCTTCAAACACTCCATCCTATGCAATGTGTAAGCCAAGCTGCTGACAGTGAAGAAACCGACGGACCAGCGGAAGACAACATCATCCCGGTCTAACATCTGGTAATCCTGTTTGACGTCATCCTCAAATACAACATCTCAGTGGACTGACCAACACAATTCCACGGCGCAAGTCCACAAGCGCACGCCCACCAAGAACCAAGACGTCGAGCCAAGAAAAACTAAAGTTTCAGCAGCAATTTCCACCGTCATCATCAATCAAGCAGCTGAAGAGACTCAATGTAAATTTGTAATTAGTGTATATTTGTGTATTTCCTCCCACAGGTTCGGACTTTTGTCTTTCCTTAATTTTTATCAAATTTTGGGAGGAATGTTGTGTCCTAGCTGACACAGTTAAGGGTTAACAATGTATGCCTACACTTAACACCCACCCACCACTGATGTCACGACATCACGTGACACAGTTAATAAAAAGAGCCGAGCGCATGTGCTCGTGGCTCATTAACCCACCAGTAAGCCTGTGTCCGTGTCGGAGTTATTATGCTAATGGGGGCCTAGGGCTCCAACACAACACCTATCAGTCTGTCTTCCATGACACTGTTTACTTCGGTTGCCATGTCAAACGTATGTGGCGCAGGGAAATTGGTACTAGTCTTCATCCTGACGCGCATCACACGCAGGATAACTAGCGGGGACATCATGGTCTCCGGCAGGCTGCCCCAGTGAGTCTTTTCTTTATTCTGTTCATTTCCAACTTTCGCGCGGGTTCTCTTTTAAATATGAACGGCACCTTCCATTTGTCACTTCTTGCCAAACATCGAAGCGAGGAAGGAGCCCTTTTGACAGTCTGCGTTAGGTAAGCACAATTATGACTTACTTCTTAACCGCTTCCCTGTTGCAAGTTCGGTCTTGAAACACGAGGGATCCCAGTACTTATTTGAGGATGCCGAAGGGCCAGGGTTATTACTATATTTTTCCTTTGATGCCCTCACGATTGTGAGGGGCTCGATATTACTTGCCCCGTTCCTTTGGAGTCATCTTTTTAAACATTATCCAAAGTCTAGATTGTTGTGGTCCCTGTGGCATTTTTATCGCTCTTCTCGCTTTTCCTATGTGTTTGATTACATAGTTCTGTATTTTACAATCTGGCTGCTTGACACTGTTTTTGGCATGGGTGTACCTATGGTACACTAAGGTTAAGAATGTTGGGTTATTTATTGCAGACTGTGGGCTTATGGAGCACCAAGGTTATGCTTTTGGGTCATTAAACATTTCCTACATTGCATGTACATCCGTCCCTGAGGCGATCCCATCACTCTTTACAAGGTTTTGTGATCCTGCAGCTTTTGTTTTTTACTACCCGGCCCTTGGTCCCAGTGCAGTGAGACTGTGCCCTTATGTGGAACAGAGGTGTCCTTCTATTGTTGTATGTTTTCCCAATTAGGAATACTACTTGGATGATATTTGTGGCAATCCTCAAGGCGCCTTAAAACCCTATCAGCTAGTGTTCTAAAAATTGGGATTAAAATTGGGATGATTTATCTGCAGCATCATCATTGGCATGGATTCTATGCTGTTTTTAAATATTGGAAAGCACTCTTCAAGCCTATTTTTTTTTTACGATGATGATAAATTCATATATTTACACATCTGATACAACTGCGGATGATTCATTTCATGTTCACCCCTTCTGGGTTCTCAATTACTGCCCTTTCTCAACATGACCTCAATGTTTTACCATACTCGTGGTATGCTTGTTTCATCTTACTCAGGTTCATGTACCGTGCCTTTATGAAGGAGGACCACGCAGGATTTTGAGTCACTATTGGATATGTAACATTTCGGATATCTCATTAATTGCCCCCGCCAGCCCTGCGGGGGCAATCCGTCCGCCATCCAAATCAGCCCCTAAATGCCATTCAAAGAAAGGGGCCAATACAAGGTAACTTTGTTATACAAGGTAGAAGTAAGAAAGACTGGGCTATCATTATTCTGTTTGAGTTTTGTTGTTTCACGATGTCACTAACATATTGTTTCTTTTTCCTTATTTCAGTTTTGTGGTCTTTGGTCTAAAGATACAGGGGTTAGAAGCATGTTTTAGGTGTTGTTTATTTATTTTATAAACCGTAGAGAATCAGGAAATATTAAAATCATATATCATTTTTTGTCTATACTGAGTCTTTCAGTGATAGGAAAAATGTAGGTTTCATAAGAATCTTTACCAATATGTGCCGTCATATTTACCTACAGAGAATGTGTAAACACCCTTGATACATCAGCACCCTTTTCTAGCTAGTCAGTATTGATAGCAGGTGAATTGCCAAACACCCCAGGCTTGAAACATTCAATGCAAGGTGTAGTGAAGTGACAGGTATATGTGAAAAGAATGCTGTTACCAGACACCAGACTTTGGAAAACATGGAAGGCAGTGTCACTTGGAATGTTGCTACAAAAAGTTCTTACCAAGTTCAACAAAGATTGGAGTGATGTTGTTTGTATTTGCAGTGATTCAGCTACATATATGAAAAAGTTGTGTGATGACCTGTCAAAATCAATAGCTGAGCTGAAGTGCTTACCTGTAAGAGATCCTTGCCACTTGTTAGATGGTATGCTAAAAGCATCTTTACAATCTTCAGAGTTAATGAAGAATGCTATTGACTTTTTAGTCCATTCTGATGCACTGTTTTGTTATGCATGGAAACTAAAACGCACAGTTTCTCATTTTGTCCTTTGTGTGGCATCAACGAAAGAGTCATCCTGACTGTGTCCCTTATCTGATGGTTCTCTGTCCTAGAGGCCGTGAATTCTATATTATCCATGTGGCAACTGTTTACAGAACTTTTGCTGAGTGATGATGCCAAAGGCAAGACATTTGAGGATCTTTGGTCACATATTATAAGTGATTTGAAGAAAAGAAAAGTACAGTCTTTTGCATTCTTAGATTTTAACAGGAGAGCAAGACTGATGTAGTGGACATAATAAGAAAACTATATTCTGAAAGCACCTTTGTCTACCAAGTGTTCTGGATAATTGGTGTAGATGTGAAACATCTCCTTGAGAGTGGGCTGGGCGGCACTTTTAGTGACTTCTGCACTGCAACATATCCCATGTTAGAGTGCTTGCCTCTTGGTAAACAAAGAAACGTTGAGGAGCAATTCAGGAACTTTTATTTTAGAATGTATGAGAAATAGCCCTTCATCAACCATGGCATTTGAAGTCAATGAAGCCTCACTGTGGTACTCTGCGCAAGTTATAGATCCCTTCCATAAAGGGAAATTTTCTCTGGAGTTTCAAAAGTGCTGCCTCATTTTCGACCGCTTCAATAACTGTAAGGGCATATGTGCCCAGTTCAACGCATATGTTGCAGAACCTGTCACAGAGAATCAAAACGTTCAGGTGCACCAGTATTAGAATGAAAAGCTATGTCAGTGACCAGAGTTAGCAAATTGTATACTGGCTATTTAAGTGTTGCCTGTCTCAAGTGATAATGTTGAGAGGGCCTTTTCACAGATTAAAGTTTACATGGGACAGAAAGAGTGAGTGTGCATGACCAAAGGCTTACTGAAGAATTTTTTTATGGTTCACTACGATAAGTTTGATTTGTAAAAATTTATTTGGACCTCATTTACACTGTACGTTCACTGTCTATATACCATGCACTATTAGTGCAGACTGCAAGCAATAATAAAAGCAAAAGGTTCCATGAACACCGGAAAAACACTGTTTCTGTTGTTGTTAATGGCAGGGAAATGTGTAACCACTCATAACCACTGTTTTTTAAGCAATTGAAATCACTTGAAAACACTGAAAAAAACACCAGAATTTACCAAAAATAGAAACTGAAAACAGGAAAGCCTATCTATAATGATATACCTCTTAGGCCCTTTCCACCCCCCCTTTCTCTCTCTCACACCGTACAGTATTATTATTTCTTACCATTACATCATCATCCTGTTCTTCTTTCAGACCTTTCTATCATATGTCTGCAGTCTGACATATGTAAGTCCCCTTTTACAGGTTTGACATCATTTTTATTAAATTGCATAACTCACATTTTTTAATTCGGCACACTCCGTTTGTGATAATATATCATTGCATAGGTCCGTCATACGGTTACCTTCCGAATAGATCCTCGCCACACACATTGCAAATTTCATGTGCAGTACAGATGCCAACTAGCTAGACATTTCTTTACAATGGGAGGATAATAACTAATACATAGAATATGTACTGGGTGTTAGAGCTGTCGTGTCCAATGATGTTGCTTTAGTCCGGTGTGAATTGGTTGTTTTTTAGTGTTTGTTCTGTGTTTTTTAAAATAAGTGCATTATCTGTGTTTTACAAAAAATAAGTGTCTAAAGTATCTTTTTTATTGACTGATTTTTTTTTGTGCCCAACATTATTTTTGATATGTGTCACTATTCATTTCCTTGTTTCACTGTCTGTGTTTATGTATATTCATGTTGTTCATGTTATAGTTTTTTCTGACCTGACAAAGTTCAATCATTTGAACGAAGCGCTTTGGCTGGCGCTCATGTGATTTTGACGCAATTTAAAATAAAGAATTGCTTTACACAAAGGAACTGTACAGTCTCGTTCATTGAATAAAGACACTTAAGGAAGTGCACCGCTCCAGATCTACATAGTTTCCTAATCTGCTTGGCAGTTTGCACCTTGCAATAGCTGGTGAAAGAGCTGCATGTGCACACGATCCACAACTAGGACTTTGAACTGTTATTAAGGGAACTAAGCAGAGATGTACAACTATTGTGGTCTGATGTTGGTTCTTTGTATTGTGGATTTACTGGACCAGTCAGCACTCTCTTGCGCATCCCATAACTATTTGCTGACATGCTGAAACTCATCGATAGAAGAGAGGAGCTTGCATAGGACCTTTTTGGAAATGGGTTCTAACTGGAATGGCATGGTGAGCAAAAGAATGATGGATTTAGGCCCGGATCTCTGTACTGGGGTGAATGTATGACATTGTTCTGGATTCTGTCCATCACCTGTTGCTTTTGCATTTGTCACCCGGAGTGGGACGGGTATGCTTAGACGTGAGTCCCTTGCTCACTTTACCACTGGATTCAAGCAAGCCTGGCTGAAGATGGCTAAAATGCCAGAAACCGGTCCTAGGAAGCTTGAATCCGGTCCAGGGAAGGCATGGCTTGGCAGTTCGGGCTGGATTGTTCCCATGAGGCACAGGGTCAGACTGATTTGCATATGGCCATGTCTGAACTGGGGTGGCAGAGTGGGCTAAAGAGCGGTGATGGATTAAACCCAGATCTCTTGACTGGGTGTGAGTGTTTGATTGGTTCAGATGCTCCGTCCATCGCCACCCCCTTTTTTACCGGTTTGTGTGGAAGGAGCATCTCTAACCAATCAAAGCAGGGGGATATTCCTACTTCCGCCTTAGGCATCCTAGAGCGGCCATTGTGGCAGGGTGACGTTCTAGTGTCTCTCACTCACTGGCCTATTTCTTCTCAGCATGGTGCCGATGCACAGAGGACAGACAGCCTGAGGCTTGTAAGGCTTGTTGGCTGCACTAGCGCTTTGGCTGCAGTCTTGGTATTTAAAAGTTGGTGTTTTTAAATCGCTCTACTGTTTTATTTTCTTTTGGCATCGTTGTCACCCCGGTCCACCACAGCAATTCCATGCTGTTTGTGTGGAGGGAGCATCTCTAACCAATCAAATCAGGGGGATATTCCTACTTCCGCCTTAGGCATCCTAGAACGGCCATTGTGGCAGGGTGACACTGTAGTGTCTTGCAATCACTGGCCTATTTCTTCTCAGCATGGTGCTGCGGCCGGACGGCCGCCAGGGCCAGAGACGCTGCCCGTTTTACCTTTTCTCGTAGTCATACCAATAGCCACATAGACTTGATTTCTCTCAGGCCCCGCTCCTTGTCCGCACACCCCATCCAGTCATTTGGAGATCCCCAGGCTGACTATTCATGCTTGCATTGTTGGTTTTCCCTAAGCACTGCTAGCCCTTTCAGGTGTAATTCACCTTGCACTCTACAACCCACTCCATCCCTAGTGAATGTGTCACTAAAAGCCGGGCTGATGAATTGCAGATCCTTGTCCAAACATGCCTTAGATATTTTTCAATCTATCACAAATAACAACTGGGATCTTCTATTTTTGACGGAGACGTGGCTTCGTGATGACACGAATCCCGCTCTGACTTTAGCTATCCCCGAAGATTATGGCATAGTTTGTGCCAATAGGCAGAATGGAAACAGGGAGGTGGATTGGCTGTTATTTACAAAACAAAATGGGGGATTACAGCACCTAACTGTGAGCAGGTTGACTCCATCAAGGGATTGTCCTTTTGCATCAGGCTCTCGGTGTCTGCCTCCTGCTCTGGTCTACTACTCTACAGACCACCGAACTCCAGTTTCAATCATATTTCTACTCTTGCCGACTACATCTCCCAAGCTAGCATACGCTATGCTAATTTCAGAATGTTGGGTGACTTGAATCTACATGTGGATGATATCTCCTGTCCACACAGCTCTAACTTTATATCCACTTTAGCTGGATGCAACCTAACACAATATGTTTCACTTCCAACCCACAAGGCAGGCCACTCTTTGGACCTGTTCTGCTCCAACCTCCCCGATATCACAGTTCATGCACCTCTGCCAGTAATATGGTCAGATCACTTCTTGATCCCTTTTCAATTTCATCTGACCAGCTCAGATAAAGCAACTTCTATTCCTAAAGAATTTAGAAGGAATTGGAGGAAAGTCACTTCGGATTCATTAATGCAACATCTGAAGGAATCTAAGCCAGCCCCCTCAATCGATCTTGAGATCAGCATCTCAAACTTGAATAAGTGGATTGTTGGTGCGCTTGATTCCCTGGCTCCTCTGAAAGTAGTAAAGTCTCCTAGATCTTCCCCTTCAGCGCCCTGGTATTCGGAGGAGCTTAGACTAAAAAAATCAGAATGTAAAATACTTGAACATAGCTGGAGACTTACATACTCTGCGGAAAGTAAGTCAGGTTATTGTGCGGCTCTTAAAGAATACTGCAGACTGCTCACTAAAAATAAAAGAGATTTTTTAGCTGACAGAATTGATATTGCTAAAAACTCTTCCAGGGAGATCTTCAAAATTGTTAAATCTTTCACTGACCCACTAGCCCTTGCTCACACTCACCCCCCTCACAGATCCTATGCAATAAACTCTGAGTTTTTTTAGGACAAAATCGCCCTGAGTTATGCCTCCATTCCTGAGCCACAGGAAGAATCCCAGACTTCTGAGGACCAAGATCTTGAGCAGGCTCCTAGTTCTGTGATCTCAGAGTTTGTTGAAATATTGGAGGAAGCCTCACTCCTTGAACTGCAGAAGTGGAAATCTGGTTCCCCGAGTGACCCTTGGCCATCTCAACAATATAACGCCCTTGATTTATTCCTCAACCCTCACTTAAACCCAATCTGGAATGTTTTGCTCAGACTGGGTATTTACTCAGCAGCTTGGAAACATGCCGTTCTCCTGCCCATCCTAAAAAAAGCCAACGCAGATCCAGAAGCCCCCTGCAACTATAGACCCATCTGTCTATTACCCGCTCCTGTAAAGGTCTTAGAGAAGCTAGTCTATCAGCAACTGGCCGGTTTCATTGAGACAAATGGCCTTGTCCATGACTCTCAATCCGGTTTTCATTCCGGTTATAGTACGGAATCAGCCCTAATTGAAATGGCGGACTCGATACACTGGGAGGTATATGGAGGTTCAAAGGTGGTGTTCGTGCTGTTAAACTTGTCTGCAGCATTTGGCACCGTCTCCCATCCCATCCTCCTGAATCGACTAAAGTCTATAGGCGTTCAGGGCACAGTACTGACCTGGCTAACATCTTTTTTATCCGACCACAAACGACAGGTCCAGACCCACCCGTTCATTTCTCCTGTTAAACCTCTTAAATGGGGTGTGCCGCAGGGCTCTGCCCTGAGCCCACTTGTTTTTAATGTTTACATAACTTCGCTGGTTGAGATGATCTCTAAAACTGGGATCAAAATTACATCATATGCTTATGATACCCAGCTACTGTACACCTTTAATGCTGTATCTGCCGCTGCTTTTTATCCCTTAAAAGAGTATCTCAAGAAAATTGCGGCCTGGATGGACCGCAACTTCTTGAAACTCAACTAAGGGTGAGCGCAAAATCCGTTCCGCTCGCGGATTTCGCGGATTTTCGGTAAATCCGCGAACTCCCGCAAACTCCCGCAAATTTACCGAAAATCTGCAAAATCCGCGAGCAGCAGATTTGGGGGGCAAAAGTTCAAGCCTGTTGAACTTGTAACTATTTAAGGATGGCGCCGGCGAGCTGCCAGCGCCATCCTAAAATAGTTACTAAGTTAGCTTCAACAGGAAGCACTAATAGTTAAAATAAAGCAGGTGCTCGAGCACCTGCTTTATTTTATCTATTAGTGCTTCCTGATGAATGTTCAATTCATACACTTAAATTGTATTTTAGTAAAAATAATTTTAAATTAAAACTTAAAAATCACATATAAAGTCACAATTATGACTCAAGGCAACTGTAAAATTAACTGTGGGCCGAAAATCCATTCCGCTCGCGGAATTTGTGGATTTTCTGCAATTTCGCGATCCGCGAATCCCACGAAATTGCCGAAAAGCTGCAAATCCGTTCGCGGACTGATTTTTTTTTTTGCCCACAGGAAGCACTTACAGCTAAGCAAGGTGCTCGATTTGAAGCTAACTTTGTAACCATTTTAGAATGGTGCCGGCAAGCTGCAAGAGTTGAAGTTGCTTACTTGCAAGTTACAACTTCAACTCTGGCAGCTTGCCGGCGCCATTCTAAAATGGTTACAAAGCTAGCTTCAACTCGGGCACCTGCCTTAACTCTGTAAGTGCTTCCTGTGGGCCAAAAATTGAACCTCAATAGGACGCACTTACAGATATAAATAAAGCAGGTGCCCGAGTTGAAGCTCAAATTCAGTAACGTTTTAATCAGTCCAAAACCTTAGTGAGCACGGTCGAGGCTGGGCAAGTGTGCTTTAACCCCATATCTGCCGTCGGTGGAGACAAATCTTCTGGCACTTTACGCAGCTGCAATGTAGGAAAACACTTTACATTTACCCAACGAGGTAGCACTTACTGGATCAGCCAGTAGAAAGTACTCCAGTTGAGTAGAGGTATTGCACAAAACGGTGGCATCTTCGTGGAAAACTATGCAGGGCGGGATTCATTCTGGCACGAGGCTCCTGTCACAAAAATTAAACCTCAACAGGAAGCACTTACAGATATAGCAGGTGCCCGAGTTGAAGCTCAAATTTAGTAATGTTTTAATCAGCCCAACACATTAGTGAGCACGGTCGAGACTGGGCAAGTGTGCTTTAACCCCATATCTGCCATCGAAAAATAGCTGTAATACTCGAGGGAGGTCTTTGAATCCCTGACTTTCTCGAGCGCAACCCCCGTGTAGTTCCTGTGACCAGGAGGCTGCTTCCTCCTCACCTGCTGCCCTGCTCGCTCTCTGACCCTTTATACACAAGAGGGATGTTGACACGCATAGAAGCCCCACTCGTTTGGCCCCGCACCACACACTAGCGGCATCAAACGCCTTCCCGCCCTTTCCCAACTATGATGGACAGCTCACTCAAGGGACCTCGGCGCCTTTTGGTGCGGTGGCAAAGTTACAGGCACACATGGTCAGTGGAGACAAATCTTCTGGCCCTTTACGCAGCTGCAGTGTAGGAAAAGCACTATACATTTACCCAACGAGGTAGCACTTACTGATTAGCCAGTAGAAAGTAATCCAGTTGAGTAGAGTGCAAATCGCAAAAAAATCCACGAGTTTGCGGGAAAATCCGCAAATTCGCTGATTGTTTTGCGATTTCACACGAATTTGCGGACCGTAGATCCACAAAATTCGCCCATACTTATTTAAAATACACTTCATACAATACAGAGGAACATTTCTCAGTTCAAATTACAAAAAACTTTATGACTAGAATAACAGAGACAAACGCACATGTAAGACAAAACACCTTGTCATTTCACTACAGACTGCAGTGGCAGACCTGAGACCTGTTTTACAGTGCTACCATAGTGGGTGGCACAATGAGAGCGGCTGACACTAGTAGCATTTAATTTACAGGCCCTGGCTATAGGTGGTATGATTTTCCAAGGATGCAGAAGTAAATTAAATGTGCCAATTAGCTCTAGGCCTATTATACCATGTTTTAAGATGTTAGCACAAGCACTTTAGCACTAGTTAGCAGGGATAAAATGAACAGAGTCCTAACACCCAAAAAAATGAGTTCAGCGAAGTAAGGGAGTGACAACTAAATGATTGGAGGAAACCACGGCAAGCATGTCATGTCTAACAATAACAATCACATGAAAAGGATCTGGTAAATTCAGCAACGTGCACATTTTGTTGCAGTTTACTCGTAATTATGTAAAGCATACAATAAATAACAATACTCAGGGTATCTTTCCTTAAAGGGTGCAATACATAATGCATGAACACTGAGGCAGTCTTAAACAATGCCCTAGTTGGAAGAGTAGCTTGCCCTAGCCGTACTTTAAAGCCAATGGATATTTGTGTTTGAATAGCAGTACAGAAGCACACATCAGCTGTGAGTCTGACAAGGGAAGGAGCAGGCGTTGAGTGACGAGAGAACAATCCCTGGCCTTGCTCGAGAACTACCTGTGCTGTCAGGCTTCAAGGCTCTGCACAACCGTTAATATGCTCAGCAACTGTGAGAAAATGAACTACTTTTTAAAAATGCAGTTGTCTTCCGCTCCCAAAGAGAGGTAACACATTAAATGTGTCTAAATCTTGAAAGGCATCAAAGGTTCCTCCATCTTCACAGCTGATGTCTTCACTGAATGATCCCTGACAGAATAGGTAAGTACTTCCAGACTCGATTTCCTCTTTTAAGATGCACTCGAGCTGAAGACTGTTCTCATGAGAAATACAATTCTACAGAAAAAAGCAGATCTGTGTTTTTAAGCTGACAGCAGACATAATGAAGGAGTATAGTTGGCATATAAGATTAGCCAGAGAAGACTAGGTCCCACACATGATAATAGACCTTTGCCAAGAATCTGCACTATGCATTTTAGTCGTGTGTCAGCTCCTGAGTGTAGGTGGCTGCTCAGCGCCAGATATCACCACTTCCTGACGCAGAAAGAGAGACAAATCTCGTCACCTTTGGGTGCATAAGGGTGGTTATGTCTTGCCTGTACTGTGGTGCCTGCTCCTGTGAATACCTCCTTTGTCCTGACTGTGTCCATGAGTACACCACAGGTTCTCCCGCACGTGTTCATTGCTAATACAGAATACAGCACTTTAAACAAAAAAAACTGCATGAAGTTCTCTCGTTTCATAAATAAACGTTCCTTCCTTTTATTAACGAGAAATTCTACCATAGATTAGCAATTAGGTTTCAATAATTTAGGTGTTTGTATCCTTTATATATGCATGTTTACTTATTAGGTATTACTTACAGATGCAAACATACACCAATCAGTCAATTCTTTCTTGGTTACTAGCTGAAAAAGCATGTTGTTAAGCTTGCTAGCCGGTAAGACGTACAGAAAAGCATGCGGGACGTACGAGACCTACGGACAAAAGGGTCTACAGAGAGGAAATTGCCTCGTGTAGTGGGTATCCTACTTGGAACCCTGAACCTTGAATTTCACCGATTCCGTAAAAACGCTCCATTGAGAGGTGGAAGTCGGAACTAACAATAAATTACCGCGTGCTTTGGACGCAGCGCTTTTAACCTTTCTCCTCCAGTCACTAAGCTGGATGCGTCCACGACAATGAAATATAGAACAGATATAGAAGATCATTCGCTGGACGAATATCTCTACTCAATGATAAGGAGGCTGAACACCCCTTATGATACACTGCTAGACCAATTTCTTGCTTGAGAAAGTATTGGGAAACATTTTCTATACATTGTCCTGATGAAGGCGGTTTTAAATTGATTGTACCGCCGAAACGCGTCGATGCCCAAGGAGCTAATCCGGGATTACAAATTAAGGAAAAATTCAAAATTACTGTTTTGTGTTTGAGTTTAATCCTTTCTCCCTGTAAACTCCTTTTTATTGGAATGTCGTTTGTATTGATTATTGTTCCGTCCTGTATTTGTTTCCCAATTTTTAGTTTTTAATTGATGTAATGTATGCTAAATAAATTGTTTTAATACTATATTTTTTCCAGAGTGTTTTCACATATATTGAAATTTTCACCTGTTTGCATTGCTTCCTTGTTATATGTGAGGGGTTGGTTAGTTCACTGTATGTTTGTGAGTACTTATGTACCAATGTTAATTCGCCCAAAGGGAATTACTTTCTGACTTGCGTCAATTTTGGAACCCTATCCCTTTGGTTTTGGGGTCCCTCTCTCTTTTATTAGAGAAGTTAAGCTACAATATAATGTTTGTCTAAGTTTTTTTGTCTTTTCTCAATTACCCAACGAGTGCACCCGCATTGAGTTCTCAGTAATAATTCGGTAGAAAGACCCTCATGTATCCATTCATTCATTCATCCATATTCCTTTATTTCGGCACATACACTTCCATAAAAGTCTTTAAACATGGATTCATAACACAAAAAGCGCATCCAATCCAGTGCAACACGAATCACTAAAACACTTCCTTTTTAACTATCAATATAGGTGAGAGAAATGACTAATACAAACACATTTTGGTTTGTTAACCTAGTTCTGATAAAATCAAAGATCGATGTCAGTCTTAAAGCGTGAATTTCCGGCTACAGCCCCCTCTTAGGAGTGGCAGTCGTCATCCCTGAGTGAGAGCTTTTGACCGGATGTGACATATATTGCCAATAAGAAAGACACAAATAAATAAATATACAACAGGCCCACTGGATGTCAGTTTTGCATACCCTCAAGGCTCACTGACGAACCCTAAGGCCAATAAGCTAACAGAAGGGTACAATCCACCTTGGCTGTTGCCTTTTAAAAGCCGTACAGAAAAAAAACGAGTTCAATGTTCTTTGCAGCCTCACTCGTTTTTCCATGTCTTACTTTTTGGTCCATGAGCAAGTAAATGTCGCTAATGGTAAAATCCCCAATCTGAATTTGACATAAAGTGCACGTAAAGGGTTTGGATACCATGTCTAAATAATGTTTGAATTCTAATAACTACTTTTCCAGACCTGTGCCCTGTTACACCCACCCTCCTTCTGCGCCCCCATCTACGCTATTTGCAAAGTTTTATTTTTGCAAAATGTCACGTGAAACAACTTGTCATCGTCCTTGCTGTCTATATTCACAAGAGGGCATAATGAAGCAATTTAAATGGCGCAGTAAAATCTTTTTTTAAGGAAATCCTCCTTCATCCATTGAAAGAATTGAAAGAATGTAAAAGCCCACCTTTCTATTTATATATGTCTTTTCTTTTCGTCATTACCTCGGAATAATGATGTACTGGATTGCTAGCTGAAGAGACATGTATTAACATTATCATTAAGCTGCTGTAATTACACGGACAATGAAATGAATAGCCATGTTATAAGCATACACTTTCCCTGTCTGCTATACTCCTCTTTCTCACCTCGCAGTGCTGCCCTACCCCACAGTGAAAAGGAAGGAATGCACCGCATTTATGCAATACGGTTCTAGGAAATCGGCATTCTGGAAACGGGAGCACCGAGACACAGGTTAATGGACGTATCAAGGTCCGCGTAGCAGCGTTTGGATGTGTCACTAACAGCGAGATAACGCTGACTGATTCGTTATTCTTGATCGTTTTGATTATTATTTTGGCGCAACCCCATATGCACAATGATGTGAAACTCTGGTCTTTTATTACTATCATAGAAGCTTTTCCACAACACATCGTTTGCTTTTTGATAAGCATACTTGTCGGCTCTCAACAGGATAAAAAATATAATTTTTTTGAGCCTTGAAAAAGCCCTGTGGGCGAAACATGCGCCGGCTGCTTTTGTATATTCTGAAAATAAAGTGAAAAGTGGCAAAAAAGACCTGATTTTTGGGACTGTGATTGAAGCACTTCTTGGAGCCTTAATCTTGGAACATTGGAACAATCAACTGTTGGAAGCATATTTGTGGGAGACTGTCCCACAGTGATTTTTGTTCTTTGAATAACCTCTGTTGTTTATGGGATTCTAGATATAGGGATAGAGTGTGCTCTGGTGAAGCTTCATAGACATGTATTCACATTTATCATTAAGCTGCTGTAATTACTCGGACAATGAAATGAATAGCCATGTTATAAGCATACACTTTCCCTGTCTGCTATACTCCTCTTTCTCACCTTGCAGTGCTGCCCTACGCCACAGTGAAAAGGAAGGAATGCACCGCATTTATGCAATACGGTGCATTCCTTTCCTTTCTCCCTGCACTGCGGCCAATTCTGACAGCCTAGCGCCAATGTTGGCACCTTGTACCTCCATTGCATGTAGCATTGTTTTTGTGTAGGAAGGGGCACCTTCCTACATCTTCTTTCTATGTGTATTGCAGAATGCAGCAAACATAGAAAGAAGAAAAAACGAGGAGAAATAAATATATTTCTCCTTGTTACTCCACACCTTAGAAGGCTTAAAGATGTGGTGCATCCCCAGGTTTACATGATTTAGTAAATCTGGGGCAGCATCAAAATCCATGGGTGTTGGTTGGAAACACCCACTGCAACCCCCATGGAACACCTCTTGAGCGCAGTGTAAGGCAATGCAGAGATTTGCGCTGTGTTACCTCACTCAAGATTTATGAGGCCACTCAAGTCCACGCAGGGTGGCTTTGCGTGGCTTAAGAAGTCTGATTCAGAGTCCTGCATCATGCATGAACCACTTTACGTGGTGAAAAAGTGACGAAAGGCTCTCATAAATAAGCCACTAAAATTACTTATAAATGCCTCTAAATAATTTGGGGAAGAATCATTCTCACAGAGGCCACCAACAGTGTCTAGTTTAGGGCCATTTGTTACTGGTCAGCAGGAAAAAGGTCTCTTGCAGCTTGTTGTGCCACTGTCGTCACAGAGGAGGACAGCTAACTAGCCCTTAGAGTCCACTTCTTAGTTCTGGGTGCAAATGGGAGCAGATCCAGCCTTTCATATTGCTATACAGGTCTCAAACAGCAAGTCCAGTCCTCTTCTGTTCTTCCACAGGTCCAGAACATGTTCTCATGAGCTGTGGGTGAAGTGCCAGATTTGTAAGTTTCACTAGCCAGCTGTAGGAGGTGACTCCTGGACATTTCCCACTTTTGCAGCAAATCCTGTTTGTCCTACTGCAGATTATCCAAAAGTGTATTTTTCTGAGGACCATCCAACACAGCAGACGCTATCTGTCCCTTAATAGGAGCTTTGTTGTCAGTGTGTGCATCTAATACAGTGGCATCAGAACAAGTATTGCATTAGGTAAGAACTAAATAAATTGCAGTAATATTGCAGAGAGACCCACATGAAGCAGAAAAAAACACTACTGAAAATAAACCACTCTCTGGCAATATTCTTTACACTGCTATGCACATTGCGTCTTGCTTACGATTGACAGCATATTTAACCACTGCATTGTGAACTGCAATTGTACAGATTAATTTTAACAGCACAATGGTTTAATGTCTGATATTGAATGAGTGTTTATATTCATGTATTTTAATATAATAAAAATAATCTATATTTGTAAAGCACGAACATATCACCCCTTAAGTAAGTAATTTATTTATACATGATTAATTAAAATCTTTACAAAACAATGATACATTGCTAAAAATTGTTAAAAAGTTAATTTGGGCGCAATTTCTTCAGTTTGCAAGTTGATTAATATCAGTTCATGATTGTCCATAAAATATTTCAATGCTTGTCAAGCGCTCTTGTGTCTTTTTTCTGCTAAATCCAAAAACTTTACGACCCGGCAGTTTAATTTAGTATTGCTGGAGTTAAAGAACAGTTTAACAGCCTGCCTGCATGTCCGGTCGCCATGTAATTTAAAGAAAGAAAACGCGGATGTTCGTGACCGGTTTTGCTGCGTGGACGGACCATGGAATGAAGTTGACCTCCCGTTTTGGAACGAGTTTCCCAGCCACGACCCCTGTATTGGATACATTGGCCCAGATTTGTTGACGCCCCGGAACTACGAGTGGGCACGGCGGCTTGGCCCGTTAAGTTTTTTAGCGCTGTGGCCCGGTAGAGCTAACCCCCCCCCCCCTCCCCGGGTGACCACTATATTGACCAGCGTTAGCTTCCCTCTTCAGTACCCTAGTCCTGATGAAGCCAGAAAGATCCTACTGGCGGAAACGCGACCGCGACTGCGTCGACATCATTGTGATTAGGAGTCCCCTGACAGTTTATTTGTGTTTGTATATTCAGGCGTCTTATACAAAAGACTGTTGTGAGAGAATTTGCATCTCAGGCGCATTTGGGATCTCCACTGTAGATATATATCACTCGAAATTAGGAGTGTATATTTTGTGATAGATCTTTTTTGAGATCTGTCTGTGGGTACACTTTGTATATGTATTGTATATATATTGTATTTGTGATTTGTATATATTGCATTGTATTGTATATAGGTATGTTTGCCCGCTATATATATTTGTTGTGCCCCATCTCGTCCTGTACATGTTTATATGTCCTCAGAAATTTGCGATTGATTCTTTGCACATTAAGTTGTATAGAACAAGATAATTAATTTTTTCATGTTCTTAATTAAATGGCGAATTAATCCCTCTATGCTACTTTTTTCAACTTTTTCATCTTCTTGATGCTCCTTGTCCAGGTATGAGAGGGTAATATGGGCAGAACCCCTGTTATTTTTTCAGTAATGTAATTTAAAGAGGGCCGTAATAAATTGTACCTCAAGTCCTTTAGGTTGGGACAAATACACATCACATGGACAATATCTTCCTTGTCAGCTTTACACAGGCGGCACTGCTGCGAAAAGGTTTTTCTTACCCAGGGTGGTAAGTGCGGGATTACCGGAATTACGCCGAGGCGTAATTTTAAGAATTTTTCTTTCATTTTTAGATTCACACCAATGTTGAGATATGCTTGTGGCTTCATTCTTCCGTAGTCACTGAGCGTGATCCAACCTTGCGCTCTTTTTGTTAATGCCCCCTTGTCCTCAATAGATGAGATGATACGTGCTGATTTTTTCTCAACTTTTTTGAATGACATGAGGTCTGTTGGGGTGCCCCAGAGGTCAGACAGACCCAGGACTTGAAGTGAGTCAAATAGATAATCTCTAGCTGAGGATTTACGATGTAGGAGCAGCTCTTCCCATACGTTGGAGTTTAGAGAGCCAACCTCTGCGCTGCGAATCTTGTGCCAGCTGGTAACATACGCACTCCGTCTTTCTAGTGTTTGTTTAAGAATACCAAATTCTAACCGGATCTGTGCAGGCGAGACGTATCTTGGCAGGTTAAGATGGGCCTGTATGAGATAGCTATAACTATGTCCAGTAATGCAGCGTCCTTCCCTTGAAGGGATTAACTCCCATATGTGAGAGTCAGCTGTAACTTTGCGCGCAGTAGGTAGTTACCAGGTCCAGCCCTTCTACGTTTATGTGCCAATTGATTTTCTTTTTTTTTGTAATTCACTGCCGTAACTTAGATTTGTTGAAATTTATTTGCAGGGCATTCTGTTCTGAAAAAGAATGGGCTACATTCAGAAGATGCTGGAGGCCTATTGGTGTCCGGCTTATCAGCACCAAGTCGTCCGCATACAGCAGATTGGACAGTGGAATTTTCCCTAGTTTCGGTGCATGACTGATGCATTTATCGAGTTCCCCTGGTAGGTCAGCAAGAAAAAGTTTGAATAAAATTGGTGCTAGCACACACCCCTGTTTTAACCCTATTGTTATATGAATAGGTGTAGAGAGGTTTGTGCTCACTCCTAGTTTAACTTTAATCCAGGTGTTTGAGTGGAGTAATATCAGCACGTCTAGGAGATGTTTAGGTATTCCCCAGTTGTCCAATTTCTGCCAAAGTTTGTTACGATCCACGTGGTCGAACGCAGCAGTATAATTAATAAAGGAGAGGTTTAAGTTTTTTTTTATATATCTCTTTTGCTGCTTCCATCAGCAGGGTCAGTGCCGTGATGTTGGTTGTGGTCCCTTGACCCCTGCAGAACCCTGTTTGGTTGATCGGAATAACTGAGTTTTCGGATGCCCATACCGCTAACTCCTCCAGTAGGGTTCCTGCAAAATACTTAGCCTCCACGTCTATGAGGGCAATAAGCTGATAACTGTTTGGATGTTTCTTGTCGCCATGTTTGAAAATTGGGCTGATAACTGAGCACATGCCAGGACTCAGGAACAGTCTGGGTGTTCTTTATGTTGTTAAATATTGGTGTTAGCACTGTGCTCCGAAATTCCGCATCTCATTTATACAGCATTGGTGGAATGCCCTTTGGCCAGGGGGCTCCTGTCGGTCTACCCCTCGCTATTTGCCTTTTGAAGTTGGCTGGCAGGGCGACCAGTTGTCCAAACTTGGTGTGAAAAGACGAACTTGGTTCGGGCATTAATTTATCCGTTCAGGTGGTAGAATGACCCCATTCGTGCGTATTTCTTGGATCCTGGTTGCTGTGTAGTAATTGTCTGTTTTTTCCCTCTGTGCTTCTTTACTGAGCTTTTTTGTCACCACCTCTTCAAGGCTGACCTCATTGTTAAACTGCTTGAATAGGTATTTTGTCCATACTTCCTCCGTTATGTTTGAGGTTAGGCCGAGATGATCTGGGTTCTTTATTCTTTTAATCATTTGCCAGAACCTTGAGCTATTTTTCCATTTTACTTCGTAAAGAAGTTTCGCCCATAGCTCGTCATTTTTTTGTTTCTATTTTTCCAATTTCTTCTGTTTTAACAGTTTTTTCACTTTCCATAGGATTGTTTGCAAGTCACGATTTATTGGATCCCTTTGCATCTGTCTCAGTGTTCGGTTTATTAACCTGTTTGACAGACTTTTTAACATGTTCACACTGATGTTTTGAGTGAAGTTTTGCCATACTTCTGACAACTTAGTTGTGGAGCTTGCCATTTGAGTGAAAAGAGTTTTTGCTGCAAGGCTTATGGAATCGATGTTGTAGGGATTGCACCGAAGCTGCCTTAGATCTGAAGTCACTTCTATGTCAATACCTGTGTGTGGTTCAGTTTCCGGTAGCGAGTTGACTTTTATTGTGACTTCTTGGGGCAGGTGATATCTGAGGTCGCTCGTCCCTATTTTGAACGCTGTTACCCTGCCAAACATATTTAGAGATGTAAATGTGTAGTCCAGGTGGGAGGAGTGCTTGTTAGAATGAAAAGTTGCGACTGGAGGATCGTCTTCGGCATAGCACCCGTTCAGGGCTCTTAAATTAAGATGTTCTAGTTGTCAAAGTAAATTTGTTGAGCAATTTGTTGGTAGGTTAATTTTTGCGGAGCCCTGTCTTGGCACTCCCCATGCAGCGCTAAATTCTTGGTTAAAGTCATCATCTGGATCCGAACTGACGAGAAACATGTTAAAGTCCCCCGCCAGGACTATTAAGTCGGAGTCCTCTTCTTCCATTATTTTTAGAAAGGCTTTTATCAGTTCATTGACAGCTTGTCGTTTCTGTTTGGGGTGGATGTAAGTATGGATGTAAGTATTATTACATCTTGAGGCTGTTTATGTAACCGGAGTGAGATCTTTGCCACCTGTATTGCGCTGGGAGGGGCTATATGAGAATCTATTATCATAATCTCACCTATTGTTGCTATTGAGGCAAGAATATTTAGGCCCCCAAATCTGCAGCCAAAGGTGGAGTTTTTGTTTGCTGGAAGACAACAAGATGTGAACCCTTGCAGCTCAAATGCCTTTTCCTCCCAGGTTTCTTGGAGCAGTAGCAGATCAAATGAGTTTAAATATTGTAGAAACTCTGGGTCGTTGCTTTTGCTGGCTAGGCCATTGATATTCCAAGTGCATGCGCTAATTTGCCTGGTCTTTTCTAAGGGATTATCAAAGTTCTTTCCCCTTTGTCAATTTGTATAGTTAGCTGTGTTGATGGTTCGTTGGATCGACTTCCAGTTGAGGTGGGTGACTGGCAAAGCATAACCACAGTGCCTTGGTTCTTGTCCAGAGAAGAATGTTTTTGTATCTTGGGGGTGCAATTTTGGAGAGTTGCTCCTAGCTCCTTTTAGTACTGAGTTGGTGTTTTTTGCGCCAGTGACCTGATATGGGGTAAAAAAGGTGTCGGATAGCGAGGTTGCTTATCAAGTCTCAGATTAATCCCCCATTGTTTGAACGTTGCTTCTGCCTAAGGTTTTGATGCGCTGAGGGCTGTAGGGGAGATTAAGTGAGCTATTGTCCAGAGTCACATGATGCTGAGCTGGGCTGCCGCCGGGATCGAATTGTTGGCCCTGCACTCCAGAATCAGCCACTCTGGCCAGTGCACCACACCTCTCCCTCAAGTGCCTGCTTGTGCTTGTATGTGTACGTGGATGTGAATCTGATTATCCATGTGACTGTATGAGCTTGATTGTGAATGTGTCTATGCGCACACACTCATCTAGGTAATTCCTTAATGAATGCCGGCTTATTGTTGAGGATTTTCTATTAGAGCAGCCAAAGTACACCGCATAGGGACCATACATCAAAGCAAAGCATCAAAAACCGATAATCGAAGTAGTATGAATGTGATTATTCTTGCAGTAGTCCACCGCATACCATGAGTAAGGATGTGTTATTTAGCAAGTAGTCACATTAATATGATATTTGCTACTCTTAAACTGAATTGGTAGTTCCAAACAATGTTGAGGACATAAAATGTTACAAATATCAAATAAAAAAGTAATTTTGTGTGCTTTTACCTGCTCCATCTTCTTTAGAAAACAGTCAATGTAGTCTCGAGTGACACTGGGGTCAAAGGATTGCTGGTTACTCTTCACTCTGTTTGCACCAAATTGAATTATCTCTTCAAAATATTTAAAAATTGCTTGCTGGAGGCCAGGTAAAAACTTCATAATGCGTGGAAACATGTCATACATCTGTGGACATGAAATGCAAAATGTTTATATTGTCATTACTTTTAGAATACAATTTCAGTCTTGCACGGGTTATAAAGCAAACTCAAGAATAAATACCAGCTGTAAAAAAAAGCATTCACTAGGAAAAACATTCTGATTTCCAATGCATTCTATCACAAAATGCAGCTTGCATGTGCAAATGCGTTAACTAGAGTATATTTCTCTACCACAGGTAGTAGGAAAATTCATACAAGTGGTAGGTGGTGCGTATAGCAAAGCATGTTTATCCTTTTAAGTTCAGGAATTCCCATAAACGTCTACATTTCTAAGCATCCATGAAATGAAATCAAATCCTTTCCCATCCTGGAAAGTGTAGTAATGTACTCTATAAAAAATTATGCACAGTAGAAATAGAGGGCCCTTTTTACAAGAAACTAACACAGAGCGGTGCCCCAAGTCATTTTGATGTGCTTCGCAGCGTTAGTTCGAAGGCACAGGGATGTGACATATTTACAATGATATGACTCCTCTCTGTGCTTTTCCTTATGCTGGTGCACAAACTGCTGCCATTCGCCAGCGCAGGCACCCTTGCCCCATGATGCAAGGATGCCTGCGTCATGGGGAGATTATTTTGTGCAGGAAGGGGTACCTTCCTACACAAAAACAATCAATTAAGGTTTACGATTGTTTGTAAATCTGGAAATGCACCATTGGAGGTAGGTGTTGCATGGAAAAATCCACAGCAATACCCATGTCACACCCCTAACACACAAAGTGTTGCGTGAAACGGGGCAATATTTACCAGCACACGTGGAGCCATGCAGGGTGGCTTTACATTTGCTTGTAAGTATCATGCAACAGGTTGTGCTGCTGGTGCATCAAACAACGTGATGCACCAGTGGTGCAAGGAGCTTGTAAATAATCCACAGAATTCCAGGGAATGTGTCACATAAAATTCTCAGAAGTACACCTGGAATCTAACTGAAATCCAAAAGTAGCATATTTACACCATCACATAGGCATTCTTTTACAGTTGTAGATTTAGTACTTTTGGTGCATAGCCTCTTTGCCTTGATGAAAACACAGATATACTTTAGATTACCTCTGTCTTGTGTAGAAAAATTCAACTATTGCATCAAGTAGGGATAAATAAAATGTATAGCAACTATTGCAAAAGATGATATTGTCTATGTGCATATGAATTAGGTTTTCATGTTTAGGTTTGTTCTGTATTCACAACTAGGGCTGTGCAAAATTTAAATTAGTCCTGCTTCACTGGTAATGGAGCTCATTGAGTTAGAACACCCATACTTGTCTATTGGCTGGATCAGTTACTCAAGGAAATATCATTTGTGAAATCTTTGCCAACAGGTGCTTTTTAAACCAACAAGTTAGCTGATGGATGTTAGGAAACCTGGCTAACCCTTGCGTATGGGATTCCACCCTGTTCCGTGCATGCTGGGTGCCTCTGCACGATGTCT
The DNA here is from genome assembly GCF_964263255.1 of Lissotriton vulgaris. Taxonomy (NCBI): domain Eukaryota; kingdom Metazoa; phylum Chordata; class Amphibia; order Caudata; family Salamandridae; genus Lissotriton; species Lissotriton vulgaris. Next base: position 855,714,126 of record NC_141697.1, on the reverse strand, counting down.
GGAACCCCTGCCTGTAAGGACTAGGCCATCCAGGCGAAAGCAATGACTTCAATCACCTCTTACTTGTGAATACTGGAACTGTTCAGTCCAGAGGAGCCCTAGTCTCCCACCTGGTCTGACACCACTATGCTTTTGGTAGGGAAGGCTGCTCTGAGTGCTGGAAAGAGCCCTGATGAGTGGGCACCTGGTCTCCCTGGAGAAAGCCATGGCTTCTCCCACTTCTCACAGTTTGATTTTCAGAGCAGGTGGACCAGAGGATTCTCAGACTCCTCCCTGGTCAGACGTCACCCTACCATGGAAGGAAAGGTCCCTGTAGTCAGTGTATTTGGGAAAAGATCCCTTCAGGTATGAACTCTGGCTTCATCCCACCTCTTGCCAGTGATCCTTGGAGCTGTTCAACCTGGAGAAGCCCCTGATATGCCACTCTGGCCTGGATATAGAAGCTTGCACGCTGTTGGAAAGTGGATCATTAGTAGTGATAAGTAGCAACTTAGCACCAGTAATAAGGCTGCAAACACAATAAAAGGGTCAGACAAGGTCTCAATAAATATTTCCCTTGCTCAATCCTTGGTAGCTGGCAATTAGCAAGTAGGCATAACTTAGGAGACAGGTGTGTAAAGACTTTAAAAACACCAATACTTTAGATAAGTAAGACACAAGACACAATATAAATCCAACTCCAATTTATAAAAATAGATTCTATTTTCATGAACAAATAGACAGCAAAATTATACAAACCTCCAGTGTGGGGAACTGGAGATATGAGTTCTTAAAGAAGTAACTTTTTTCTCGTGTTTAAAAATATATAGCCCTAGTGTGGGACATCTGGTTGCACTTGACTGGGACAAAATCAAAGTTTGAGGCCAACCACGATGAAGCCCTGGTCGAATTCAGCAAGAAGGAGACCTCGGTCAAAATGTTACCTTTACATTGAGTCATTTTTTGGGAGCTTTTTCCCTTGATGTCGAACAAGGCACTTCATCAAGCCGGATTCAGTGCAGGCTCACCGGCTTGAGTTGCTGAAAGGCCCTGGTTCATTCCAGGAAGTTTTGAGTCCCGAACTTTCTGTGGGACGAACCTGAAATCCTGGCTCGATCGCGGCTGATGGTAGCCGGCTTGATCCTTGATATCGAGTCGGTCCCCTTATGGAGCTTTTTCCAAAAGTTGCTCCAAACGTCTCCAAACTTCTGGAACCTCTTCCTGAAGTTCCTCTTGAGGGTTCAAAGTGTCCAAAAGTGTTTGAAACACAATTCCAAGGGTCTGGAATCTCCTAGATGGTCCTTGGAAGCTCTGGACTCCAATTCGGACAATGCACCTGGCCAAATCCTTAAAAATCCACTGGACGCATTCCAGGATGTGACTCTTGGTGGAGATGATGCTGATGGCAACCAGATGACTAGTCTTGAAGGACGGCCATTTGGTTACACCGTGTCTCATGGAACGGGTTCACTCATCATTGGAGTGGCCAGCCTGCCATTGAATGACTCCGCAGGCTGAATTGTCAGAGCTGGGACTCATATATAGAGCTGTGGGAGGCCTCGTGGAGTTCAAGCCCAGGGCGCGGACACAGCTTTTCATCCTGGCCAAGCAGGAGTACCCTCCTGGTGTCTGCTGTTCCATGTCCCGGGCACTTTGAGACACAGTGGGCTGGAGAATGAAGCCAAGGGAGAGGGGCTTCAAACCCTCTAGGTCAGTTAGAGTTCTGATGGGAGACTAATCAGATCTGAACCTGGCCAGTCAGCGGAGCCCAGAGGTGGAAGCTTCTGCTCTTGGGCCAGCTGGAGCACTCTTACCCGGAGACTGGTCAGAGCTTCTTAACCCAGCTAAGCAGGAGAGATCTCCTAGGGACTGTGGGACCCCCATCCTGGTCTCTAAGTGACACCACGCGTCATAGAATGAAGTCCAGGGATGAGGACTTCCAACGTAAGCCAGCCAGAGCTCCTGATCCTGGTAAAAAAACTGAATGTGTGGATCACTGGCAAGGGTTAGCCCAATCCCTTGCTGCTAGCACGTCAGAGCTCCACCCCCTCACTAGGTCACATGCACACCGAGCCGCAAGCTGGGAACTGCTTCCAGGTCAGAAAGACCAGAATTAGTGCTAGAGGCGTGATGTGGTCGGGTTCATGAGATTCGGAGGAGCATTGCCAGCCCTCGATTCTGACAGGAGTGAATCCACGCTACATGGGCAGATGGTGACGGGGAGCATAGGGATCAAAGGAAGCTGTCAGGTGTCTTGTGGAGCTAAGGAGGTCCTCTGTGGTGAAGGAATCACCCCCAGTTAACCAACCCTGCCCTGAAGAGGGTCCCTGAACAAGTATATACCTGCTAGTTATCCCAATATTTTTCTCAATCTGGTAGCGGTCATCCGTCCCGTTCACGCAAAAAATAAAAATCAATAGGCTTGGAAAGGCTAAACAGATAATTACCCCTGAAAAAATTATGGTCAATTAAAGGTTAGCTTCAAACAACCCCTAGTAAGTTTAATGGACAAAGGCATGCAGCACATTATTTTGAGGGGAGCAGGAGCTGTAGCTGGTGTTGGAGCCCCAGCTTTGAGTCTGTTATCAGTGCATCAGAGGGAAAAGAGGAAAGCTGCCTAAATACATATTCTTGCGGTAAGGAAGGAGAAGAATTCTGCAAGAAAAGGGGGTGTAATTGACACATTAATAGAGCAGCTCTCTCCAGCCCTGTTGACTAGTATGTCCTCTCCTCCTGCTACGTTGTTTTCCTGGTCCCCCTTGGATTTAGCTGCTACTGGGGAGACTCAGTGATTTAATGTGTCTCGCCTCTTGAGTCTGGAAGTACTCAAAATATTCTGGGAATAGAGTACTCTGGGATTACTATCAGTCCAAAACATAACAGCAGTAGTGGAAAAACAGAAATAGCAGCAGCTGTCAATGGCCCAGGGGTGAGAGTGGCTGATGAGAACAATTAGGACTTTATTTGCAAGAAATCACAAATCATCATTGGAGGACTTAAATGATCGGTCAGAGGGGCAGGGTTCAGGTATAGAACCAGTACGGAACCCCACTGCTAGCACAGAAACAGCTCCTATGATGAGGGTAACAGCATGGAGTGTTGTGTCAAATATGGAGGTGGGAGTCATTAAAGTTCCATTTGCACTCCCCCAAGTTACAGGTACACCAGGACCCACAAGATTAGTTCAGGAAGATGCACCTCAAAAGCCTCAGGAGATATAGAATGCTACTGATATGGCTCCAAATCAACATTAAGTCAAACAAGCTGACCCATCTAGTTGTTGCCACCCCTTACTGCATCAGTTCCAGTAGCTCTTTGAAACTATCCTAGCTGAGAGTAGAGAATGCAAAAGTTCACAGGCCCAGGAAATTGCCACAGTTAACTTAAGGTTAGATAAAATCGAGGCTATGGCACAACAAATCCCGGAGAGAATTAAAGAGTAAAACACACAAGGTGATGGACGGAATGTTGCACATTGGCAAAACATTCACCCCAGTCACAGATCTGGGTTTAATCCATGGTTATTTAGCTCACCACGCCACCCCAGTTCAAACATGGCCATATGCAATCAGTCTGACCCTGTGCCTCATGGGAACAGTCCAGCCCGAACTGCTAAGCCATGTTCTCGCTGGACCTGAATCAAGCATCCTATGTCCAGTTTCTGGCTATCAGCCGTCATCAGCCAGGATAGCTTGACTCTAGTGGCATCACATTACAATCAGGTAATATGCAAAGGAGTAATAACGCACCAAGCATAAAGTTCGTCAGGCAGAAATAAGGTCAGGTGTCATACGACTGTCGATAGTTCGTTAGCAGCAATAATGGAGAGTGTAATACAACAGATTTACGTGCTCCGTTAACAGTGCCCTCGTTATGGATCACATGATGACACAAAAAGGACTGCTTCCCACTCTGGTCCCAGTACTGCCCCGACTAGGGTCAGAATGTGCCGGGATCTGAGCCGAAGCAAAGGCTCGCACAGCTGACTGAAGCGGGAGGCAGAGAGAGTGTCCCTCTGGGTCTGCACCCCACCCCAGGTATTGATCCACGTTACCTGGGCGGGATCCCACTCTCCTCCCCGACGTCAGCAACTTGGGCCTTTATCCAGAAGTCCGTCACGGGCTGCGGCAGACTCGGGCCGGTGGCTCAATTCTTCCATTGCTGCCGCTGATGATTGACTCTGAGGGCCCTAATGACTTGGCACTCACTCCGGCGGTCTCAGTCCACACCGAGACCCGCCCTCAGCACTGTGAAGACTTTACTTCAATTCAGTGCACACCCTAACCAGGCACTCCTCACCAGCACCTCCGGTTGCACTTCGACACGCACACCGCACGTCCAAGACTCGCCTCTTCTCTGGTGCTCACGACGATACAGCGCTCTCCCCCAATGCTCCGCCAGCACCTCAACACACACCCTGTGCATTCGAGCCTCTCCTCCCGGTGCACACTATTTCCAGTCGCTTTTCACCAACGCCCTGGCTGCACCATGACACGCACTCTTGCGCGTCTGTGTCTCATCTCTTCTCCCGATGCAAGCAATGTCCAGGCGCTCTTCCCTAATGCCCTGGCTGCACCACGACCCGCACTCTTGCATGTCAGAGACTCACTTCTTCTTTTGGTGCCGACGAGGCCCCAGCGCTCTTCACCAACACCCGGGCTACACCACGACACGCAACCAGCATGTCTGAGACTCATTCCTCCGTTGGTGCACAAGATGTCCAGGCGCTCTCACCAATGCCCTAGTTGCACCATGACATGCACACTGTGTGTCCGAGTCTCACTTCTTCCTTTGGTTGACACACGAGGCCTAGGGGCTCTTCACCAACACCCGGGCTGCACCATGACACGCTCCCAGCATGTCCGAGTTTCACTTGAAACTCCAGGTGCCCAAGATTACTGGGCACCACTTGCGAAGGTCTGAAGGTAGACAGAGCACACGCACCTGCTGCGTATCTGAGATTCTTCTCTAGAAACTTTTATGTTCCTGTGTTTCCAAAACAGGAAGCCAGTTCACCTCGGCCCCTTGGGGTTTCCAAGACACAGAACAAAGCACAGTCTTCTTCAAGCAGGGGGACCCAGCGCCTCTAAGCACAGTCCCAACAGCCGCTTCCTTAGTTCGAACAGCAAACTGCAGACCAGCCCAAGATCACAAAGCAAGGATTGGTCTATCCACAGCAGTCTTTTCAGTTGCTCCTTCTTCAGCAGACATTCCGCTTGACCACAGAATGAGTCCAAGCCTTTTCAGTCTCAATCCATATCTGTTTTCAGCTCTCATAGTTAAATCCCTAACTGTCTTTGAAGTTTGTATGTGCTCATGGGACCCTGACCCCTCCCTAAATCAGTCCTGAGTGTCTCCCTCCCAGTGTTACCTCTCTCCCTTTGATACTGGGGGTCTGGATCCTTATTCACTCAGCAGTAGATGGGTCAATTTGTTTATAGCACCAGCCCAGGCCTTTTCACCTCATGGGCTTCTCCTCCCCCTACTCTCCAGATGCAGGGCAGCCTGGTGCCATCTCAACCCATCCCTGGGTCAAGACCTCTCCCAGCTCCTCTCACCTTTCAGTTCCAGACAGACAATCCACATTTCAAAGACGCACAGAAATTCTCAGGGCACAGAACTCAGCCACTTTCTAAAAGAGTGGTTTATAAACACACAGTGACAAAACCACTTTTACAGAAAGATGTTTTATGACAATGTGAGTCCACACATACCAAACTTCACCTCTCCATTATAAACTGACAGGAAACAAGGCTAATAAACACAACACCCAGCCTCCCCCATTCAGCCCTATGGGCAGAATGGCCTTTCAGCAGTGAAACACTAAATGCAGAGTTTTTCACTGTCAGAACATAACACACCTCAGTTTATGTACTGCCTTTTACCTACAGTGCACCCTGCCCAGGGGTTACCTGGTACCTATCACAGGGGTGCTCCATGTGTATGTAAAAGGGAAAGTCAGGCCTGACAATTGGTTGCACTTGTCAGGACTACATGCTAACGTAGCATTCTGGTTGCAGGCCCTACACTGAAGGCCTGAGTTCACTCCTCTGCACGCCCCTCACATTACTAGCCCTGGCACACACAGTTCCCATCACTAGGGACTTTTACTAGTAAGGCAACATACCAATCATGGGAAACCAATCACCATTACGTGCTACATAGGGAACTTCTGTACTTTGACACTGATCAGCAGTGGCAAAGTACCCAAAGCATCTAAATTGGCATCTCTAGGTCAGGAAAACGGTCTAGGAGGAAAGTAAAAAAATTAGGGAACTTTAACCAAAAAGGACAAGTCGTACACCATCTTTTTTGTAAAAGCACTTTTTTCATACTGTCAGCACTTTGACTGTTGGGTTTTATGCACTTTATAGCCGTTTGCACTTTTCAGAGAGCAGCATTTTGGTCACTGATCAAAGATTGCACTGAAGCTCCAGTTTACAGACTGAAAGTAGGCCTCTTTTTTTGGCTATGAGCTTTTGGACTAGTTAGTTATAAGCCAATGCACTGATGGGTTCTATCTAGATGGTGAGGGAAGAACTTTAAGTTACCTTGTTATACAAGCTCTTTCTGTTCCAAACCGTGTAGCACTTTATGACAGTCTTGATGATGTTGAAAAGCGATAATTAAACTTTTCAGGGTGAGTGGGTGTAAAAGCACATGGGCAGATGCCAAAATGTTTTGGGAGGGTTGGGGAGGGGAGTTAAGGGCCATTCCCCGCTTTGGATGGGGTAAGGGAGGGGGGCAAGTAGGAGAGGGATGGGTAGCAGGGGTATGCATATAAAAAAGAGCAAGGTGAAAGCAGGTTGGGACGGGATAAGCTATAAAAGTAAGAACAGAATTGAGGGAGAATTGCTAAGTGTGGCAATGATGGAAAGAAGGGTTAAGGGTCAAGTTCAAGTATCCAACGGTTCGATGGTTATAACAAAGCCAAACAATGAGTGGTGGTATGTTTAAACTGAGGAAATGGCAGAAATGATAAAGATAATCTCATGTAATGTAAATGGTCTTTTAAATGCATGTAAGAGTGGGTATTCTGTTTGCAAATATGTTGGACTGGAAGGTGATACAGGATGAAGAAGCAAGATGGATCTGGATTGAGGTTAAAGTTGCTGGGGTCCTCCTTAGTTTTTTTTATTATTGTGGCTCAGTCTACGATGATACTAAAGCCTAAATGCAGATTTATGATCTGCTAAAAAATTATTAAGTTTCCATAGTTATGGGAGGGGACTTGAATTTTATACAAGATCTCAAATTAGACACCTAAAATAAGACTAAGCAACAATTTAATCCAAAGACCTCAAATTTCATTAGGATTATGAAGAAGGACTTTGGCTTATAGATCCATGGGGATCAGAACACCCGGTCCTCTCCCAGTTTACATGTTACTCCGCAAGGTTTGAAACAGCTTCATGCATGGATTTCTACTTGGTGGATAAGTTCTTACAAACAGGTGGTTCAGATATTATTGTCAATTAGTTCTCGGACCACTCTGTAGTTTCCCAAATCGTTATAGCATCAACTCCTCGAAGGAAAAATTCCAGATGGCAGTTTAATAAATGTCTGCTTATGGACCAAATATGGGTTAAACAAATGTGTAAATTTATACAGCTGTTTTTTAAGGACAATGTTAATACAGCCCCAGGTTTTATGGTGTGGGAAGGTTTTAAGACATCTTTCCGGGGTCAGGTTATCTCTTATAAAGCTAGGCTGCCTAGCAAAGGGCACAGTATAAATAAATTTTGCAGAACACAGTAGAATGGGCCAGGAGTGAATTCAACTTGTCAATCTTAGGAGACTATGCTGAAAAGGTACTAAAGTAAGAATTGGCGAGAGCAAAAGACCAATTAAGCACTATTTTAATTTTAGAAGATAAAACAGGAAGTAAGGCATATCAACAAGAAAATGTATAAAGAAAGCCAGCATATTGGTAAATTGTTAGCATGGGCTACGAAAATGCAGCAGAATAGTCAAATAATGACACAAATGAGAGACCCTAATACTTCAATTGTGGTCAAAGATTAAGAAACAAATCTATGCTGAAGTATAGGTAATAGATCCACACGATTTAGAAGACTACTTCAGCACATGCCAGCTACCACAACTTACTGGAGATATCATATCTTAAATAAGCCCATAGAGCTGGCAGAATTGGCTGAAACACTAAAAGGTATGGCTAGTGCTAAGGATAGTGGGACAAATGGTATTCCTGTGGAAACATATAATGTATTTTTAGCCAATTTCTCCCCATTTTTAACATTTCTGTTTAACCAAATTAGTGATGTGATCCCTATCTCTAAAGGATTTAAAGAGTTAGTTGTGATTAGTATCCTCAAAAAAATAAAGATCCAAGTGACCCTAATTCATATCGCCCAATAAACTTACTAAACGTAGATTATGAGCTGTTTATGAAAATCTAGGCAAACAGAATAGCCCCAAGTGCTCAACAAGTGAATTATGGTGATCAAACTGGATTCCTGTCAGGCAGATCAACGGCCGCCAATATGCTAGTTCTGGTGAAGGCTATTGATTATTGTTTAGGTCAAAAAGGATGAGGCTGCAATTTTAATAATGGACGAAGAAAAGGCATTCAGCCTTGTCGACTGCCAGGTCCTATTTTATATTTTAGGGAAGTTTGGTTTCCCCTCCCAGCTGATAACAACGTTGAAGGAAGCATACAAGGGGCCAAAGCTAAGATATTTATTAATTCGGAACAGGTGGGAGAGGTCGAGATTAAGAGGGGCACCCGTCAAGGATGCCCACTATAACAACTCCTGTTATCTCTCTTTATTGAGCCACTGGTGGTTAAAATCCAGTTCAATACTTACATTTTACTTCCTATAATGGGTATGCAAAAACGTAACTTTTTTTGCGGACAACATAATCTTATATCTTAAGTCCAGAAGTGCAAACATACAGAAAGCGCTGAAGGAAATCCAGGCTTTTACAGGCCTAGGTGGGTACAAAGTAAACCAGTCTAAAACAGAGTTGCTTCTGTTAAATGCTACAGATGTCCAGCTGCCAGTAGGGCTGCAGTCTTCATCACAATGGCCCTTAAGGGGTTTATATGTAACAAGTGATTATATGCAACTCATCAACCTAAACTCCGGAAATAACTTCAAAGAGGTAAAAAGGTTATTACAAAGCTGGTCACTACTACCTTTGTCATTGGTGGGTCGAGTCTCATTAGGGAAAATATCAATATTCTCCCAGTTTGTATATTTTTTTTCTGAAACTCCCTTTGAGAGTGCCGAATTCATACTTTAGGGATTTAGATACAATTATTTGTGAGTTTATATGGGAAAAAAAACAAGCTTTGGTGAAACTTTCCACCCCTCAACTAGACACAAAGTATGGGGGCTAGAATTACCACATTTTCCAACGTATTACCAGCCCCTTTGGCTAATCAGTCACCTTCAAAGTACAAACATTTTCTTTTAAATCATATCCTAACAGAAAGTGCAACTAAGTTGCCTGTTTTTCTTGAGTTAACAAAACTCCCCACGAAAACGAGGTATAAAGTTTCACGACAATGGTATACCGCAGCCATTTACTTTTTAAAGCATGTATACCAGTATACCATGCACCTACCTCACTCCAAGACTCCAAGACTATAGGATTTGAATTCTACAGCTTTCTCAAGTGGTCCTCCAGTCCTGGAGTAATCTAGGCTATCAGAAGCTAGGTGATTTTTATAATCTTACTAATTTGACATCATGGGAATCGATATTACAGAACTTTGGTACCCAAACACTGTGGTTAATTTGTTTTCAAATAGCCAGTTTCCTTAAAAATAATTAGATGATGAATAACGACACAGCAAGCGCCATAATAAGGTGTATCAACAATAAGGAATTGTATGGAATGGGAAACAGGTATTGTTTGTTAAGTCAAAGTATGAATAGAAAATGTGTGGAGATGTTGCTTCCTAAGATTTTTCAGGATATGGGCTGCAGATTCAATATTAAAGAATGGCAGCTAGTGTGCGAGGTAGGACAAAAAGCCTTAACATCAGCCAACTTTAAAAGAATGCCTTTTCTATCCAGATGGTTGGCATATTACACACTACATAATCTTCATAAAATGTTTCCATCAAGCCCAGATCAATGTTTTTGATGTAAGGCAAATGGGACAGGTGGTTGGGTATATATATTCTTTACATGCCCGAGTATACAGCAATTTTTGGAGGAGGTTTGTATGATTAATAGTCGTTACAAGTCATTAGCTATCCTTCCATCAAAATCTTTGGTGTTATTTGGCTTCTTACATACGGGCCCCCAGCTAACAAAACATCAGCACTGTTTTATCTGTTTTACAATAGTGGCAGCCAGCTCTTTAGTACTGAGGAATTGGAAGTCATCAGACGTAGCGACAACAGGTCAGTGGCTCAACAAGTTGGCTCAGATCTACGAGTTTGAGGAGGAATATACAAAGAGGATAGGGGCACTTTGCAGATTTAAGACTACGTGGGCAGAACATTCTTAAAACTCTCTTTCAATGTAAAATATAGATTAATATGTATGCTAGATACATTGAGCTAGATACATTGATATGTGCTGTAGGGAATGGCAAACTTCAGCTCTGAGTGCTAGAGACCAATTCTTCTTGTTAGATCTTAGTGTTGTGCATATGTATATTTTCAGTTTTTTGTTTTGGATGTTATGCAATTAGAAAGAATTATGGAGATTGCTGCTGAATGGAATAGCTGTTTTATGCTATTTGTAATTGGATGAAGTGAATGACTATGTCTCTTTTAGCTGCCCTATACTTGAGTATCTATTAATGTATTGTTTTGCCTGTAGTTCTCTCTTGTTCCAAAAAATATAGAATAAAAAAAGCTAGCCAGAGCTCTGCCTGAGGCTTCATGGGAGCTTCCTAGTCCACCTAATTAGGGTAGACCTTTCTGGGCCTGCGGGCTCCATCTCAGCCACTTTAGGACATGACAGGCTGGAGAACGGAGCCCAGGGATGGGAAATTCCATCTCCAGATCATCTGGAGCTCTGATGTGTACTGCAGTTAGAGATTCCTAACCTGCTCAAGAAGGAAAGATCTTCCCAGGACTGGGGTCGCTCACCCAGTTTTGCTTTGAGACACAGGGCTCCATAAAATGGGCCACCAATGGGGCAGAAGGAGCTCTGACCTGTGTCCCAGTCAGAGTGTCTTAATAAACCAAGCTTTTGAGACTTTAAAGGACTATGGGATACCCATTCCAGGCCATTTGTAACATGACGCTTCAGAGAATGGAGCTCAGGGGTGGAAGTTTCCATTCCCAGGCCAGCCAGAGCTCCGAACATAGGCTCAGTCGGAGATTCTTAACTCACCCGAGCAGGGGAGAGACCTCCCAAGCCCGAGGGACCCCATCCCAGGCAAATTGAAGCACAACAGCCTAGGAAGGGTATCCTAGGGGTAAGGGCCTCCATCCAGAGCTTCTTAACCTGGTCAAAGAGGCGGAGTATTCTTGGCCCTGCAAGATACCGTTCAGTCAGTTTGAGACACAGTGGACAGGAACATGGAGTCAACGATCTTGGCTTCCCCCCAGGGGCACACAGACCCTACCTTGACACTTTAAAAAAAAGAATTTTATGAAGATTGGTCAAACAACGCCAAAGTAATAGGCAGGTCAAAATATGCTTTTTCTATGGGAACTAGGTCCAAACTATAAATATCCAGTAGGGTATGTATATAGTGCTGGAAGGGATTCAAGATGGATTCTTTCCCTCTATGATCGTGCTGGTGAATGAGGTTTGTTCCGAGCCTTCTGTAGAATAACAGCACCTCGCAAGAGAATCAAAACTCTCCTGACTGTTTTCTTTCATAAAGATTCCACATTTGAACAGTGCTATTGCCAAACAAGAACTTTGAATTATGGTGATATTAGCGAGGACTCCCAAATCTTTTACTCAAGGGAATTCACAATGCACTGTGGGACTTGTATTTTTTCAGTTTCAGTCATGTGATTAAGTGTGTTTAAAAGCATGCACTAACAAGTAAACTGCTTGCCTTCCACCTGTGATCAAGGCTAATGATACCGAAAAGTTAGGAACAGGAAGCATGCTGTGCTGCTGGTTTTCGAATTAAAGCCACCATTCCAGTAACGGGCCTCTGTTGTTTGTGTGCATCTGGAGGTGCTTTGATGGGCTGTTCCGAGCCCATTGCTAGAGGCCGCCCTGAAGGGTCGGGGGCTCCGGAATCATAAAATTGTTGTTTGGATATATATATATATTAGCTACTGGCGGTCGCCGGTAGGTAGTTATAGTTAGGACCTAGCTACCATAGGAAATCCACAACATTCTATTGGGAATAACTTTGGCGCCGGTTGAGGAATTTGCGTGTAATTTTCCAAAATGTAAAGATGTATCAAAAAAAGACTGCTTTTTACAAGAAAAAAAAGCATAGAGAAGATTGTGGATGAAGCATTTAAAGTGAAAAATACATTCTTTTCTTTAGTAATCAATAGAATTTGTACACTAGATAAGGTAATCAATGTGTTCAAATCAAAATGTAAGTGTAAAAGAGTAATAAATCAGACTCATTTTTGTGATGTTTTTTCTGGGGAATGGAAGCATAGTTCAAGTTGTGAGTCATTTTTTAATGAAGAAAGTTACTTTCAGGATAATGATTTGGTGCATGCAGTTGACACCAGTGGTCGAGCATATGAGGTGAAGGACGGTTGTCCGATTGAAAAAGAAAAAATTGTGCCTACAAATACAGAAGAGGTGTTAGCTGATGAAGTTTTAGGGAGATGTCCTAAGGCTCCAGTGTATACTTGGAATTGTAGTAGTATTTGTAGTGTGCGACAGGATTCAATTGATTTGTTTCTTACTTTCTTACGGACATATACTAAGAAAAGTCTAAAACAAAAAATGAAAATTTTGGGAGAGTTAGATCCTTGTAGAGTGAGAGAAAAAACAGGTTTGGATGGGCATTCATTGGCTTGTATTTCAAGAAAAGTATGTCAGAGTGTTTTTCACCATTTTAGGATGTTAGCAGTGCATCATAATAAAGTGAGGAAATTAGTGAGAAGGTTGTATTGTGCAAAAAGTCCAGCACTTAAGCTAAAACAGTTAAACAGTGCTCTTTTGCATGGAACTGAATTAGATGTGAAAAAAAATTGTGAAGATATTGAGTTTTGTTACTTTGGTGAAAAAGAGGACAGTGCAGAAACTGATACAGTAATAGAAGGTAATGTGGAAGAGAATGTAGAGATTTCAAGTACAGAAAGATTTGACCATGAAATTACAAAGTTTAAGGTATATTCAAGTGAAAGGCCTAATTTTAGTTGTGTGTGTTGTCGACGAACTCATTATAAGAATCAGACTAGATTAGTTGATTTATATGTAAAAACTGAAATGGAAAATAATAATGAGTGGAAAGATTTTGCAACTTATTTGTTGGTAGAAAATTGTTTTGATTTGGGTTCTAATCAACGTATTTGTAAATATTGTTATAATAAATTAAATGAAAACAGAATGCCTGCTAGAGCTGTTCATAATAATCTGGAGTTGGTAGACATTCCTTCTGAATTGATGGATTTAAATACCTATGAGTCTATTCTGATTCAATGTGTGCATCCTTTTCAGGCTATTGTTCGCATGGAGCCTAACCAGGGAAATTGCCTCCTCCTGATTTACAGAGAGGATTAAAGGGAAGAGTTGTATATTTGCCTCTAGATTTAAAGAAAAATATTGAAACAATTGGTGTTGAAAATGTGGAAGAGGAACCTCTAGTGATTCTAGTTAAAGGCGTACCTACGAAGAGTAAGAAAATCTGGCAAGAATTAGTGGATGTTAGGAAAGTCAAAAAGGCAACGTTGTATTTGGTAAAAAACAATGAATACTATAAAAATGTATATGTAGGAGAAGAGGAAACAACTATAGAAGAAGACAGTGATTTGTCAGCTGGACAAATTGAAAAAGTGGATGTGTCCAGAAGTGAACACATTTATGAACATTATAGTGTTCATCCACTGCATTCAAAAGAAGTAGTGGGGAATGCTATTGAGTTATTCCAAATGAAAGAAGCAAAAGGAAGTCCCATTAGTGTATGGGAAGAAAGCTTGGAAGCTTGTTGTTTTCCTCAGTTATTTCCAACAGGTCGAGCTGGACGATATGATGACCGACATGTGCAGATACCAGCATCTGAATACCGGACATCAAGATTGTATGCAGAAGACCCAAGGTTTCGTCAATGTATTCCATATTTGTTTCATCTTCTGTTTGAGAGTGACTTGTCTGGACTTTCTTATGCAGTGAACCATATACTGAAAAGTGGAGTACACCTGCAGAATGTTTCGGCAAGGGACTTTATGAATAAAGTAAAACTGCAAGACAGTGTTTTGGAATCTCAGCTAATTAATCTCATGGCATGTCAGCATGGTACTTACGAGTATTGGTACTGTCGTCATGGGGAATTGAAATGATTGCTAAGAAACGTAGGAACTCCTACATGGTTCCTCACTCTTAGCTGTGCTGAGTATGCTTGGGAAGACTTACTTCAATTCCTACGAGAGGCAAATAAAAACATTGAAAATATTGAATACAAGACACCTGGAGAACTATGCTCTTTGGATCCAGTTAATGTATGGAGGTATTTCAATCATAGGTTTGAAGCTATGATGTCTTTTATTACAAACAAACAAAAATCCTCCGCTTGGAGAGGTTTTGGATTTCTTTTGGAGAAAGGAGTATCAAGCAAGAGGTGCTCCTCACATACATATGCTGCCATGGATTAAAGATGCACCAAAATTTGGAACAGATTCAGATGAGAAAGTGATGAGTTTCATTGAACAGTATTCTACATGTGCTGTTCCAAAAATTACAGAAGAAAACAATTTAAGACATCAAGTTTTACGCTTTCAAACCCATCGTTGTGGAAAATACTGTCGTAGAAAATCCAAATCCAAGGACAAGTTCTACACAAAATGTCGTTTTGCATTTTCACGTCCAGTAACATCGAAAGGAAGAGTGAACAATTTTATTGCGACATACTGTTACAAGAAAATCACCGAAAAATACATACAACTTAAGACGAAATGAAGAGTCCAAATACATAAATGACTACAACCCAGTCATTTTGTCCATGTGGAATGCTAACATGGATATTCAATATGTTGCTGACAACTCTATTGCTGTGGCTCGATATGTGACATCTTACATCACAAAATCAGAAAAGACGGAACTGAAGGAAATGTTGGAGGAAATTTCACATGAAAAAGGTCTAAGCAAGTAATTAAACAGTTACAGTCTGAAGATGTTGTTGCATCGAGAAATTGGAGCATATGAATGTTCTGATCGGTTATCATCAGCAAATCTATATTCCAAATCTAGAACCATCATTTGGGTGAGTCTAGGTCTTGCTGCAACACAAAACCGAGTTTTGAAATCTGTACAAGAAATAGAGTATTTGACGGAGAAAGAACCAAACAGTACAGATATTTTGAAGACAAACATGTTGGATACATACTATCCAAATAGAAGTAGTCATCTTGAGAATATTTGTCTCTATGAAGTTCTGCAAACCTATACTTTTAAGAGGAACGTCACAGAAGATATCGATAAAGGTGTATATGCTGTAATTGGATGTAATAATATAAACAAACAGCGGTCCGAGACCTATATATTTCCAAACATGCAATAAATCAAAATTTATTCAATTAGAAGGCGTATGTTATTTTAAACAACCCTGCTCAATCAATGATGAACATATAGAAAAATAGAAAAATAGGCAACAGCAACAAACTCAAAGTATATATGCAATATTTTTTATCTATTGTCAAATTGTAGTAACGAAAGCACAATTCACAATATTATGTACTTTTCCTTATATACATTGCCCCGTATTTAGAACGTGAAGTAAAGCAAAAGAGGTGTCAAAAGAGCGTGAACGTGGTAAGGTGAAAGGAAAGGAAATCACACACATTTGTAAAAAGTATTCTAGATAATTCAAAAGAACACCAGCCAATGAAGGCCGGAACAATATATATCCTGGCCACTTCAATTAGTCAGCACGATTTCCCTAATTTTATTCCAAGGCATAAGATGTAAAAAATGTCTGCACTATATCATAGAGGGAGATATAGTTAGTGGTCCAGGTTTTTAATAAATGTCGACGTTTCGACTCGTCTTGCGGCCTTGCGGTTGATTATGCCTGGGCCATGCGAGTCTTCTTCAGGACAGATGGGACGGGACAATACAGGGATCTCATTGATGACCCCTTCTAGGGATATAGTGGTTGTGATTCCCACTCCAAATTGACTCAGTCCTTATGAATCCAGGAAAGTTATCCAAGTATTCTCTGCAATGTTGTTTGGTTTCCTATCCAAAGTGGATGTACATGTGCCACTACATGTCTTAGAAAACTGGTTCCAATCGTGGGTATTGGACAATTTCAATATAATTTGGTCAGGCAAACTCCTCACGAATTAATTAGCCTGAGTTGGTTAATTATGTGGCTTAAAGTTGGTCACTTTATCGATGCAGGCAAACTCAGGCAGCAGGAAGGCAGTGTGGGGCCTTAACCAACTCAGGCTAATTAATTCGTGAGGAGTTTGCCTGACCAAATTATATTGAAATTGTCCAATACCCACGATTGGAACCAGTTTTCTAAGACATGTAGTGGCACATGTACATCCACAAAAGCTTTACATGCACAATTAATTTCAAATTTGTTTTTAAAAAAAAACATTCTCCCAGAGAATATTTTTAAGAAAATTCCGGAAAACAAATCTGTCATATGCTTGATGCCAACTCTGGAAGAATGTTCAATCTTCAACAACAAAATGTTAAAGTTAGAAAATCAAGAGATTGTGAAACTGGAAGCAATTGATATAATAGAACATGAAGGAGCAACTATTATTTTGTCAGAAAAGTTGAAATCAAAATTGGATTCTTTACAGAAGACAATATCTAAAACTGCTGGTTTGGAAAAGACTCTGTATACATCTTTAAATTGTCGTATAATTTTACGACATAATTTACATGTGGAAAGAGGTTTAGTAAATGGAGCAATGGGTCATGTTGCTGATTTTGTGAATTATCGAAATAGAGATGAAATTGAATTTATAAAAATTAAATTTGATGGTATTGAAGAAGTACAACAAATCAGTTGTTGTTCTGCCCAATTTTTGCTTGTGAAAGATTTATATGTCCGCCGAAAAGTTTCCTGTTTCTTTGGCATATGCAGTGACTATTCATAAATCTCAAGGTTTAAGTGTAGATAGTGCTTTGTTGAATATTGGAAGTTCTGTGTTCAAGGAGGGTATGGCATATGTTGCTTTATCTCGAGTCAGAACTTTATCTGGATTGTACTTGATTGATTTTGATGAGACAAAGATTAATGCAGATCTAAATTGTGTAAAAGAATATAATAGGTTAAGAAGAGAGTATGCTCCAAATTTACCTCAGTATCCTCTATTTGAAAAGTGTGTGGTAGGCCGAAAAAGAAGAAATGAGAAGAATTGTAGTGAAGTTGTAGCAAAAAGAAAAAAAGTAGATGAACCAGTAATTGTAAGCAGAAAGGAAAAGGATTCGGTAAAAGATGTTGTTGGATTTCAGTTTGAAAACAGTTCTGGTGTCAACTGCTATGCTAATGTAGTGGTTAATGTGGTGGTAGGCCCCTGAGGGCCACATCAGCTTCGGGTGGCACTAACGCCACGTGACGCAACTCCAGCAATGCGTCCTTTAAAATGGGGCAAGCCCCATGTGCAAAGGGCCTGCGTCAGTCTTACGCCTGCTGTGAGGCAGGCACAAGATTTTGACACAACAGCATCCTAGAAGTGACGCAGTGAAATCTCATAGATTTCACTGCATCACTTCTACGAGGCTTTTCGCGGGGGAACGCCCCGCCTGCATACATTATACCTGATGCAGGTATAATGTAGCGCAGGGGTTTGCAAAGTGACACATCTGCTTAGATGCGTCACTTTGCAAATAGTGCGCAAAAGGAGGCATGTTTATAGATGGTTGAATTACTGATTTGTTTGTTGTAACTGGTATGGGTATCTCAATTTTTTTGAAAATGTTAGTTTCTATTTTTGAATATGTGTTTCAAGGGTTACATTACACTGAAAGGATATCTGTCACTTTCTCACAAGGATGGTGTCATCAGTGATGTCATGAGTGATGTCACTGACCATGTCATGAGTGATGTAATATGTGACGTCATCAGCAGTGCATTGCAGGCGCGCAAGTTATAGTGAGTCCAACTAACTATAACGTGGGAATTTCAATGGTTTTATGTCAGTAAAATTTCCAGGTAACTATAACTGGTGTGAAACCTATGGTTTTTTCAGTGAATTTAATAGGTTTTTTAAATGCTAATTCCTAACTATAACTGGTGTGAAACCTATGGCTTTTTCAGTGAATATATATATATATATATATATATATATATATATATTACCTACTGGCGGTCGCCAGTAGGTAGTTATAGTTAGGACCTAGTTTCCATAGGAAATCCTCAACATTCTATTTGGATTAACTTTGGCCCCGGTGGATGAATCTTTGCGAATTTCTCAAAGAAGATGGCTCGGTCCGCTGCGCTCCTTCCCTGAAAGTTTGGGGGGGATTCGTCAAGTGGGGGCTGAGATAAAAGGGGGGTCCCAAAATGTGCTTTCTCCATGTTATTTTCCATAGGACGTTTAGACACGGCTACAGCTCGAACGGCTGAATGGATTTATAAGAAATTTTGCAAAAAGGTAGAGTACGGCTTGCAGATTACGCTTTTTTTTTAATTGTGTAAATCCGTTCAGTAGTTGCTGAGAAAATTAAAGTTAAAGTCAGTTATATATCTATAAGAGCTCTCGGGTGCGCGCACTAATGCGGCTGTGCGCGAGCGGAATTTTTTTTTTTTGCTGTGTGACGTTTGTGAACGTTCGATTCGAAGGAAATCAGGAAGCGTTGACCGCCATTTTGTTAGTGCGAGTGAATATATTGTACATTTCAAAGCGGTGTAACATGGAAAGGGGACAAGGTAGAGATTGTCTGGCCGCGTAGGTTTTCTCAGGGGGTGCAGTAAGACCCTTGAACGCGAAAAGATTTTTTTTTTTTTTAAAGTTGCGGGGTGCGCGCACCCCGTCGCGCACACCTATTTACAAGAGTGTGAAAATGGAGATAAATCAGAAGTTTGAGTGTTTAGATATAAGGTGGCTCTGAAAAGAGCCCTTGTGTTAATTGAGTTTTTTCTGCATTTATAAGTAAGTACCGATGCAGAGTCTCATGTTACAGAGGAAGATTCTGTTTCCCTCATCCGTGAAATGAACACCATCTCTCCGATAGATGTCTTGCATGTTGTAACGCAAGTTGTTGTGGTAAATAGAACCCATGCTATAATCTCTGAGGAAAGCAGAAACAGATTTATTTACATGTTTCCTTGCTTTCTCAATCTGTGGAGAATGTTGATTGGACCAATTCCATTTCTGTCTTTGGCATATATTGGAATATACCAAGACAGTTCGAGGAAAAAGTGTCATCAATTGTCCAAAGGTGTCTTTTAGAAGCATTTCCAGACCTACCCCAGTCAATGTGCCTAGATCAGTCCCACCACAGTGCACAATTATAAGGTCTGGTTCTGGGAGATGCATAAAGGTTTTCACCAATGGTATCAATTGGTGACATCTTAATCCTCTCTGGCCAATCCACGTTATCTGCACATTTGGTAAATCAAGGCTGGAAATGTGTCTGTTTGTTGCATATTTTCCACTCCAGTGAATATAGCTGTGTCCTAAAAGCCAAACCTTCATTTTCAAGGCAGATGCACTCATACTCCGATGGGTTCTGGAAGTGGAATGGTAGTTAGAAGCTGAAAGTCAGGATAAAAAAATGGATGAGGCTTGGTGTGGTTAAAAAAATAAAAATGATTGGTTGATTGTAATACCTCAAGATTGAAGACTACGTTGCATGTTAATGTTTATGTAAAACGAAAAGTACTATTGGGTGTCAAAAAAATGACATGTAACAGAGCTGTGGATAGGCAGGTGTTTTTGGAGGGAAATCAGCATTCTTGGTTTGATGTAGAACGTTGAGATATGAACTTTTGACCTGTGCCTTCAGCCAGGTGCAGAATGAGGTGTTACCATAGAAACAGCCAGAGAAGGCAGTGGGTGATGGGTGACTTTTATGTGACATTGAAAATATTGTGAGGGACAACCAACTGAAATGTTAATTTGATTTCAAAATTTTGCGGGAAGCAATATGATTGGTTGAAGACACATATATGAGTCTGTATTGACAGGATATCTGTGCCATTGAATTTTGGTTGCAGTGATAGAAGCATTATTCAGAGTTTCGCAAACGAATATCTGTTTTGTGACTGTCACTGTTCTACATCGTACAAAGCATTGGTAAAGGTAAGTCTGTAATTGTTTGTTTTGTCATGTACTGTAAAATGTGGTTTAGTCACTAAAATTGGTTCATTTTCCTCACAGTCTCTGAGTAACCTCATTTTTGGCTGTGATAATGTGTTGTATTTTTAAAACTATTTTTCCATTTCGTTTCATCACTCTTTAACGACATTATTTGTTTGCAATTATTACTTTAAAATGTTGCATAATAAATTTCAATAAGCTAAATGGTCTTCAAACATGTTCTTATGTAATCTTTTATTGTTAGTTTTTTTAATTCACTGTCAGTCAGAGACGAAACTGGAATGAAATTTTGGAGGGGCAAATTAAAAAAAATGTGTTAGGCGTACTTGAATGTTTAATTAGTAGGCTGAGTAAAGCTGCAGGGGCTTTTAGAAGGGGTAAAATAACTGCAAGGCCTAATTAACATTCAAATGTATGTTTACAGAGATGTGAAACGTTCAGGTACGGCTATGTGTGTATCTGGAATATATATGTTACCTTGGGCTGGTAGACCAGACGGGAGGGGGGTGGGGGCCTGAAGTCCTGTGAATTTATTGGGGGTTGCCCGCCTTTTTTTCACATTCTTTCAAGTGTAAATTATAGTTTTGTATATAATTTTGGTGAACAGCAAAAAATGGAATATAAAATGTTTAATATAGACAGTAATTATTTGTGTGATTTTGAAGCGTTCACATATAATGAGAGAAGTTGGTTCTGAGATGAAAAAATGGTATTAGCAGAGACACAGATAATGCAGATAGAGAGAGAAATGGTACATTACATGTGATACCATCGTCAAAAAGTGCGAATGCTTAAGGTATTCCTAAACTTTCTGTCAGACGACAAAATTACAGTGTAGTTTGTGGCTGCGGGCTGCACTGGTGGGGGTGGGGTGAGAGGGGGAGGTGGTCGAGTAAAATAAAATGAAAAGTTGTGACTATGAGGTTGTACACAGGTTCGTGTAGTAGACATGTGAAACCGTCGTCAAAAAGTGCTAATGCTTAAGGTATTCATAAATTTCTGTCAGACGACAGAATTACAGTGTTGTTTGTGGCCGCGGGCTGCACTGGTGGGGGTGGGGTGAGAGGGGGAGGGGGCGGAGTAAAATAAAATAAAATTTGTGATTATGAGGTTGTATACAGGTTCGTGCAGTACATGCCTTCATACATTGAGGTAGCAGATCGAGTATACAAATATCTCTCTCCCTCCTGCCGTTTGACTCCATCTTTATCTCCGTTCTGCTTTCCGTCTCAGTTGCCCTGTGTTATCTTACTGTGTGTGTGTCTGTCTGTGTCTGCCTTCAGTCCGGGCTGAGGAAGTTTGCTGTGGAGGCACACACAGATAGTCGCATCAAAGTACTTGGCAGGTTTTCAAAAAACTATTTATATAATTGAGATGCTTTTTTGAAGCGCTAGTGAATGTCTACTTTCACAATTACTGCTCGGTTGGCTCCACAGAGCAGAGGGTATGTCGTATTTGACTTCTTAGTGCTTCTGCATCTGCACTCTGTTCTCTGGTGGCTGGTGGAGAAGTGTTTGTTATAGTGGAGATGGAAGGGTGATAAGGAGTGAAATACGACATAGCGTCTGCTCTGTAGAAGCGGGGGAGCAGTGATTAACACTGAGTGAAGCGGAACTGCGGCGGTGATTGGTAACAGTAATACATTATTTTCTTACAGAGGTACGACTATTTGCATGGTGCGCGACCCGCTAAGAAAGGCTTGACGGGCCGTCATAGGCCTGCGGGTTCTAGTATGAGTAAGTCAGGTCGACAAAAGAAAACATGAACTTAGTACAGCTGAGGTTACGTGGAACACATGAATACTATTTCAGTATACAATTATTTCAGTTCAGAATATGGATTAAAAGAGAGAACGTGTATATTTGAAATGTTTATTCAGAAATGCACTGTTTTCAAGGCACGTTTCTTATCTAATACGAGTACAGATATTGTAAGAAACAAAGTAATTGGCATAGTCACTAGTACATAGAATACAAACGGTATAGTTGATGTAAAATGAATATGGTTTAGCAAAATTAATTCTACACCGTTATGAGGAAGTACATTATATTTTATTAAATCTAAGAAGGTGTCTTGCCTTTCAGTTTAGCAACGATACATGAAAATGCTAGTGGTTAGACATCAGCTGATTAACAATCAGCTCTCTGCATGTGAAGCACTATCAACTTTGTGTTATGCTATTGTGTAAGGAAAAAAAACGCGCCAAAAGCGACAAGTTGGCTGGAGGTGCATGTATGTAATCTGTTGGAACGTTCGCAAATCAGTGTTGAGAAGAACTACTGTATTGACATATCTTTTGAAGGTTTCAGTACTCCATCTGAAATACAGCACGAAAAGTAATGCAAATATTAGTGAAAGAACATATTTTTCTCGTATGAATTAAAAATATTTCAGTACATGGAAAACTAAAGCAGCAGAGGTGTGTGAGGCGCAAATAAGCAGTTGAAAGGAGAAATGGCATTTACACTTATAAAAAACTCATGCTACCTTTACACATTAATCAGGGCACATGTAGCATATATTACCCTGTTTTGCTCCGAGTACGTTTGAAATAAGATAAGATAAGATATGCAACTGAATTGTTGGAATTAGAGTTCAATAAAAAGTTACGTTCTAATTCGAGTAGCTGAGGAAAAAAAATTTAGTCCACATAAAACACGAAAATCTGACCAGCAGGAAATTATAATGTCCACTGTTAGTAAAGCCAATAGGTCTGTTGATGTAAAAAAAAATCCAAGAAAACGTGAAAAAGATAGGGAGGCAAAACAAAATGTAGACGTCAATGGCTTGCATAAGAGTCATCCAATAACTGAGTAGGCGAAATAAGCAGCTACTGCTTCTAAAAGGATGTCACTGTTATCATCTGAAAACATGTCAGCCATCCAATTGAAAAGAGGAAAAGAACATACATGGTCTTCAATTACCGGAGCCTCTAGTACCATCAGAGGGCAACTCGGTGGGTTTTCAATGTAGCTGTGTGCCAAAAAATCTTGCGCCGCTGCGAATATATTCCAATGACCCAGAACTCCTTGTATCGCTGCAAAGGCCATAATCCCTCCGTCGGAACAAAGCTGTTCATGATCAATTAACGGATTCATGAGATGATTGTAATTCACTTCAGGAGATACCAAGTTGCAGAGACATAAGTCCAGGGCCCACATGAAATCACAGCTCAGGCAATGAAATACAGGCTGCACACAGGTGAAATAGGAAAATCGAAATGATAATCGATATGATGCACTCAAAGTCGAGAGTGGTAGGATGCCATAGTACTCAAGCCTCCTCTGGCGAAATAGTTCTAAGTGCTCCGGCTCATTTGCGAAGACAGGAGGGACATCCATTTTGTAATAAACAAAATAGGAACACAAAAGCCGCAGTCACTGGTAGTTGAACAGGAAGTCCAGAAAAATAGGTTGGCGACTATGGAGTGAAGAGTAGCAGAATGACTCCAAATAATTTCTGGCAGAGAAGTCACTATATCATTGCTTAGTAGTTATAAAAAAAATAGGCCTGCCTTGAAGTGGAGGATGCGTTAAAGATTATGGGAGTCACCTCAGCAAATTGTAAAGGAAGGTCACTATTTTATAAGGAATGCACTTCTCTGTGAATATTAGCTAAGTGAAAGAGATATGTTTGCGAACAGATGGTAGGGTAACTTGTTTTTGTGACAATAAGGCTGTTGTTCATGTCTTGTGATTCAAGGCCGGAATTCGTGGCCAGATGGAAACATCAAGGTTCCCATGCGGGGGTAGATAAACTACATTCTTATAGGGAAGCATATGCAGAGTGACTATTACTGCGTAAGCTTTGCCATTTAAAAACTCATAGTAATTCTCATTACATGAAAAAAAAAATAACCACTGTTGAAGAATAAGGAAAAAGTCGGCATTATAGCAGGCACTGGTGTATCTTTGAAAAGACATGCAACATTATAGCGCTTCTACTTAAATAAGTCATGTAATTGAAAGTGGCTGCATGTGAACGACTAATTACATGTTTGAGTATACTCATTTCTATAAAGATTTAGGGGCCGATTAATATGCTACGTGCGGCAGTTTTGCTTCAGTTGTCCCATGTTAAAAGTGATGCTAAAGTGGCGTAAGTGGATTGTAAATCTGCCCGACATTTTTTTGTCGTCTCAAAGGCATTTGTAAGTGAAAGGGAGCAACTTGGTTTTATGACTGTAGGAGGTACTGAGCCGCTGGTATCTATTTATGTGAAGAAATTTATAGAATTTGAACACTGAAAAAACGCGAAAGGTAGACTAATTAATTCGTGCATTAGCCATGTTGCAGTTGCGGCTTCGGATACTAAAAAGGGAAAAGTGTCTAGGCGTTGAATGTGGAACATTGAAAAAAAACGTGTGTCATGGAAAGCAAACGTGGTTTGAAAATGAAATGTAAAGGTTTAAAGCAGGGGTCTCCAAACCGGTCCTGGAGGGCCAGAT
The DNA here is from genome assembly GCF_964263255.1 of Lissotriton vulgaris. Taxonomy (NCBI): domain Eukaryota; kingdom Metazoa; phylum Chordata; class Amphibia; order Caudata; family Salamandridae; genus Lissotriton; species Lissotriton vulgaris. The sequence goes on along the minus strand of NC_141697.1, from coordinate 855,689,338 downwards.
CCATGCCAGATTTTAAAAATTACTACATGTATCTCAATTGGGATATCCAAAAAATCTGGCATGGATCCGGCCCTCCAGGACCGGTTTGGAGACCCCTGGTTTAAAGAGAGAGGAGAAAATTAAGATAGTTTCAGGGCTTTAAGTTGGCCGGGTCTGTTCGAGTTTCAGCACAGGCAGTTTCTTAAAGGTAGGCTTGCTGTCTATTGGGCTGCACTTTTGAGGCCTGGCGTAGGCAGACTTTTTAGTTAACTTGTACAGCTATTAATCTGTGTCAAAGGTATTAGTACTTAGTTGCTGTAGGTATGATGTTATGTGTTCTACCATACCTACATGTAAAAATTTAGAGGGCAAAATTTACAGTGTGGTTTGTGGCCGAGAGCTGCAATGGTGGGTGAGAGTTCCGAGGGGAAAGTGTTGGGGCTAAAGGGAAACAAAGAGTTGTGAGTTAAGATTATGCAGAAGTTCTTGTAACAGATATGTTCTTGCACTAAGTTAGTGGAGTCAGTATACATATATCTGTTTTACTGTTTTCGTTTTTTCAACATACTGTTTTTGTGCTGCTTACTTCATATATTTTAGTGTGTCTGGCTCGCCCTCTGTATCTCTGTCTACTGTGCAGTTTTTCTTCATGTTGCCTATCCTTTGATTTTTACCGTTCCTGTCTCTCATACATTTTCTCTCTATGCAGTTGTTGTTCTCCCTCACATGCGCCTTTAATTATGAAGGCCTTGCGCCGGTGGTGTGTCACTTTTAACATGGGAAAAAGTGACGTATCTGTGGCGCAAGGCTTTCATAAATGAGACGCTTTGTGTCCTATTCTTTTTGTTTCTCTTGTTCTCTCTGTCTTGGTTGTGCTTTTCATTATATTTATTCATTTCTGTCATTGTTTTATTTTCTGGCCTGAAAGCACTCTTACCTTCACTGTCCGTTGTGATATCTCTCTCCTTCTTGTGCTCCTTTTGTATGTTTCTCTGTGTCCTGTTCTCAGTCTTCCTCCTACATTGTCTGTATGGTGGTGTATATCTCTTTTCCTCTTATTCACTCTTCTTCTCTCCATCTTTCTCTCTCTTCTGCTTTGTTTGTCCATCTCTGTGTTCCTTCTGTTCTCTCTCACCCTATTGTAGTGTTTGCCTCTCAGTCTCTGTACCTCCTGTCTTTTGTCTTCTTTGTTCTCTGTCTGTTATTTCTACTCTGTGACTCCGTCTGCATGGTCATCTTTTTCTTTATTGTACCTTCCCTTTCTTTCTTGACTTTTTAGTGGTGGTGTTATTTTTCTGTCTATCTATTTGTGCTTTGAATGCTAGTCTGTCTCTGTATGTTCCTCTTCCTGCTACTGTCTCTCTCTTTCCTGTAGTCTGTATCTCTCCTGTCCTGTATCTATTTTCTACTCTATATTTGATATTTTATTTCATATTTAGTTATGTCATGTGTTCAATAAACAATTTTTGAACTTAGTTAGGCATTAGGATATCTAATGGTAGAGAATCTTAGGGAATTTTTTCTGTTAGGCTTGTTCTTTGCTACAATGGCTCTATGTTGTGTAATAAATATGTCTGTAATATGTTAATTAAATTTCATTATTTCTCTTTTTTATAGTGTTTGGTGCTGAACAGCAACAACCTGCCTTCCACATCACAGCATTTCAGTAATTATATTCTTTTTTTCAGGTGAGTTGGTATTTTTGAAAGGCAATTCTTTTGGGTGCACATTAAAATAATAAACAAGATTTTTTGAAATATTTGCAAAGTTTCGGTTTGGAGCATGATTTTATCTTCTATTTTTGCCATGTCTGTATGTGCTTGTACTAGATATGTATTTTGAGATATTTTTCACTGACAGTTGATATTAACTTTTTATGGGCCTGGTGCATGTCTTCTTTTTGATGGAGTTCTGGTTTACCTATCATTTGACTATAATTCTTTGTGGTTTCCATGGAATAATTCTTGCTAAGTGTTCATTATTTTTGAAACTCATGCTGTATTATCTTTGGCAGTCTTTTTTCTACATTTACAGAGGGGTATTATGATATGGCTCTTGGTGTGATGGGCATCTTTCCTGCATATCTGTGATCTATGCACTGTTTTACATATATTTGCAGAGCTTTATTATGATGTGGTTCTTCATGGTTAGCATGAAATTTTGTACATGCTATGAAATTCACATGCTGAGTTTGCTGTTGAAACATAAAAGCAACTGTCTCTGTGGGAAGTAGTAATCTGTTTAGTGAATGTTATGGTTTATACAATGTGAGCCTCCCTTTCAGACTGTATATAGTTTGAATAGCACTTTGTAGTGGTGAACTCAGAAAATGGATCCCTAAAAATTAATTATAAAGTTTATCAATAGTTGTGATATCTAGAAAATCGAAAAACAAATTTTACAGTAAAATGTCTTTTTACAGCAGTAATTATTTAATGCAAAAAAAAGGAACAGTGTTAATGTCTAGGGTTATAGTGTCAATTTGTTTTTAAAACAAGAGGAAGGTGCTATCTTAATATATGTAGTTAATGAGTTAGAAAGTATAAAAATATATGTAGTTTAAAAATTAGTAAAGGTACTTTTAAATTATATATTTATGAAAAAGATACAATTTAGTCTTTATATTTTTTAAAAGGATACAGAAGAACGAAAACTAAATAGAGATGGAGAATTATTCAGAACAAAAGGAAATACATTTTGAAATTGTATATGATCTGATGGAGGACTTACTAGAAGGAGTGTTTGAGGAGGAAAAAAACAATGAAAATGAGGACTTTATGGACATATCATTGGACAGTGCATATTTAGAGATGGTGGAAGGGGAAGAGGAGAGTTTGGAGGATGAGGATTATGAATTGGAAGAAGTACCCGATGACATTATGCTTCAAGTTCTTTTAGATTATGAACTTTTAAATAAATAAAATTATTTTTGATAGTCAATCAATCAATCAATCAGTGACACTTATAAAGCGCGCTACATACCCGTGGGGTCTCAAGGCGCTGGGGGGGGGGGAGCCGCTACTGCTCGAACAGCCAGGTCTTCAGCTTCTTCCAGAAGGAGAGGTGGTCTTGGGTCAGGCGCAGGTCGGTCGGGAGGGAGTTCCAGGTCTTGGCGGCCAGGTGGGAGAAGGACCTTCCTCCTGTAGTCGCTCTTCGGATGCGGGGGACGGCGGCGAGGGCGTGGTTGGCTGATCGGAGGTGGCGTTTGGGAGCGTAGAAGTTGACTCGGCTGTTGAGGTAGCTCGGGCCTTGGTCGTGTAGGGCTTTGTGTGCGTGGGTGAGGAGGCGGAAGGTGATTCTTTTGTTGACGGGGAGCCAGTGAAGGTCTCGCAGATGTCCGGAGATGTGGCTGGTTCGTGGGATGTCGAGGATGAGTCTGGCTGAGGCGTTCTGGATCCGCTGGAGTCTCTTCTGGAGCTTGGCGGTGGTCCCGGCGTAGAGGGCGTTGCCGTAGTCCAGTCGGCTGGTGACGAGGGCCTGGGTGACGGTCTTCCTGGTCTCAGTGGGGATCCACCAGAAGATCTTCCGTAGTAAAGCATTCTTGAAGACAGTTTTCTTGTCCTATTCGTTGTTGATCTGCTTTATCAGAGTGACAATACATGTTCTCATGAAGTGTATAAGAGATTATTGTAAAAATAATTAAAGCACTAGGATGACCGACATTTCTTGAAAAACAGTGTACTGTTTGTATGCTTTAAAAAATAGAATCAGAAAATACGTCTATAATGTTAACACAGCTATGGACTGTCATAAATTTAGAACCAAATTTCACTACAGGATTTCCTACTCTGTTCAGAGACTGTTTCTTTGTCTTTATTCTACTTAGAAAATGAATCTGTGGTTTTAATTTGTATGTTATATGCTAGTAGCCAACTATAATAATTGTTATGTTTGTGTTTTACAGATTGTCATTTTCATCAGAAACATAAATTAGTATGCCGACCAGAAGTGACAAAAGAAAGCTGTATAAACGGACATACCATTTGAAGAGGAAAGAATTACAAGAATTATCAAAACAACAAAGGACGGATAAAAAGAAGAGTGCTCCTGGTAAGAAAACAAAAGCATTTTTAAGAAGATTATGTCAAAGGGAAAGTATAAACGATAACGTTCAAAAGGAAAAACAGTTATCAGTATCTAGAAGGACAAATGCAACAAAAAATAAAAATGTTTCTGGAATCAGCAGAGAGGAAAATGTATACAGCAAAACGCGTACGAATCAGTTTACGGAAATCAGGAAGCGTATGTTTTATAACAGAGTAGTTTCGAATTTAATGAAAAAGGAGAAAGTTTGTAAAAGAAGATCTGCTTTTTATAAGAAGAAAGAACATATAGAGGGTGTTGTTCAGCGCGCGTTTGAGACAAATAGAAAATTATTTATTTTAGTAATTAATAGAATAAATACACTAAATAAGGCAATAAGAGTTTTAAAAGCTAAAAGTAAATGGAAGAGACACATAAATAGAAGTAATTTTTGTAAAGTGTTTTCTGGGAAGTGGATGCATACTTCAACTTCTGAGCCATTTTTTAATGAAGAGAGATACTTTCAAAGTAACGATTTGTTGCATGCAGTTGACACCAGTGGTCGAGCATATGAGGTGAAGGATGGTTGTGCAATTGAGAAAGAGAAAATTGTGGTTAGAAATGCAGAAGAGGTGATGGTTGGAGAAGTTTTAGAGGGACATCCTAATGTTCCTGTTTACAGTTGGAATTGTAGTAGCATTTGCAATGTACGACAGGATTCAATTGATTTCTTTCGCAATTTCTTACGTAAGTACACTAAGGAAAGTCTTAAAAAAAATTTTGTAATGTTGCAAGAATTAGATCATTGCAGAGTGCGAGAAAAAATAGGTCTGCAAGGCCATTCTCTGGCTTGTCTTTCTAAAAAAATATGCCAGAGTGTGTTTCATCACTTCAGGATGTTAGCAGTACATCATACGAAAATGAGAAAATTAGTGAGAAAGTTGTATTATGCAAAAAGTCCAGCACTTAAACTTAAACAGGTAAATAGTGCTCTTTTGCATGGATGTGAATTAGATGTTAAGAAGATTTGTGCAGAAATTGAGGTAAGTTATTTTGGTCCAGAGGAAGACAATGCAGAAGCTGATATAATTATAGAAGGAAATGTGTTAGAAAATGTTGGAAATTTTAATATTGAAAATTTTGAACAGGAAATAACAAAGTTTAAGGTCATTGCAGGTGAGAAACCAAATTTTCCTTGTGTGTGTTGTCGACGCATTCATTACAAAAGTCAAACTAGGTTAGTTGATTCATATTTAAAAAGTGAAGATGAAAGTAATAGTCAATGGAAAGATTTTGCAACTTATTTGTTGGTAGAAAACTATTTTGATTTGGGTTTTGAGCAACGTATTTGTAAGTATTGTTATAATAAATTAAATGAAAATAGAATGTCTGCTAGAGCTGTACCTAATAATCTTGAGTTGATAAATATTCCATCGGAACTGATGGATTTAAATACTTATGAGACTATTCTGAGTCAATGTGTACATCCTTTTCAGGCTATTGTTCGTATGGAGCCTAAGACTGGCAAATTAAATTTAAAGGGTAGAGTTGTATATTTGCCACTTGATTTAAAAAAAATATGGAAACAATTGGTATTGAAAATGTAGAAGAGGAACCTCTAGTTATTCTAGTTAATGGTGTACCTACAAAGAGTAAAAAAAAACTGGCAAGATTTAGTGGATATTAGAAAAGTCAAAAAGGCAACGTTGTATTTAGTCAAAAACAATAAATACTATAAAGATGTATACGTAGAAGAAGAAGAAGTAAGTGAAGAAGAGGACAATGATTTGTCTATTGGACAAATTGAAAAAGTTGACTTATCCAGAAGTGAAGAAATTTATGAGCATTACAGTGTTCATCCACTGCATTCCAAAGAAGGGAATGCTATTGAATTATTTCAGATGAAAAAAACAAAAGGAAATCCTATTAGTGTATGGGAAGAAAGTTTGGAAGGTCGTTGTTTCCCTCAGTTATTCCCTACAGGTGAAGGTACACGATATGATGATCGACCTATACAGATTTCTGCATCTGAGTACCGGACAACAAGATTATATGCAGAAGATCCGAGGTTTCGCCAATGCATTTCATATTTGTTTCATCTTCTGTTTGAGAGTGACTTATCTGGTCTTTCTTATGCAGTAAACCATATCTTAAAAAGTGGAGTGCATATGCAAAATGTTTCAGCAAAGGAATTTATGGATAAAGTGCAACAGAAAGATAGTGTTTTGGATTCACACCTAATTATTTAATGGCTTGTCAGCGTGGTACTAATGAGTATTGGTACCGTCGTCATGGAGATTTGAAGTGCATGCTTAGAAACTTAGGAGCACCTACATGGTTTTTAACTCTAAGCTGTGCAGAGTATGCTTGGGAAGATTTACTTGAATTTCTTCGGGAGGCAAATGCAAACATAGAAAATATAAACTACAAGACACCTGGAGAACTGTGTTCGTTAGATCCGGTTAATGTTTGCAGATATTTTAATCATAGATTTGAAGCTATGATGTCTTTTATTACAAACAAGAAAAATCTGCCTCTTGGTGAAGTACTGGATTTCTTTTGGAGAAAAGAATATCAAGCAAGAGGTGCTCCTCATATTCATATGCTGTTATGGATCAAGGATGCTCCTAAATTTTGAACAGACTCGGATGAGACTGTACTGTCTTTTATTGAACAGTATGCCACTTGTGACATACCTAATAGTACAACTGATAAGGACTTAAGAGGAAAAGTGTTACGCTTTCAAAGTCATCGTTGTGGAAAATATTGTCGGCGAAAATTCAAATCAAAGAGTAAATTCTACACCAAATGTCATTTTGGATTTGCACGACCGGTACTTTCAAAAGGAAGAGTCAACAATTTGATGTCATCTTTGCGACATAACATCACAAGAAGGTCACCTAAAAATACGTACAATTTAAGAAGAGGTGAAGAATCCAAATATATAAATGACTATAACCCAGTCATTTTGTCCATGTGGAATGCTAACATGGACATACAATATGTTGCATACAACTCTATTGCTGTGGCTCGATATGTAACGTCTTACATCACGAAATCTGAAAAGACGGAACTGAAGGAGATGTGGGAAGACATTTCTCATGAAAAGAGCCTAAGCAAGAAATTGTATACGTACAGTTTGAAGATGTTGTCTCATCGAGAAATTGGAGCATATGAATGTTGTGATCGGTTATCATCAGCAAGTCTTTATGCAAAATCAAGAACTATCCTCTGGGTGAGTTTGGGTCTTGCAGAAACACGAAACCGTGTTCTGAAACCTGTGTAAGAAATTGAATATTTAGCACAGAAAGAACCAAACAGTACAGACATTCTAAAAACAAATATGTTGGATACATACTATCCAAGTAGAAGTACTCTGCTTGGAGACGCGCGAGCGCGTTACCTAAGATGGCCGCCGCCACCGGAGCTCGGTGATTCCCGGAGCTTTCAGCCCTAATTAACGACGATATACCGGCAAGAACCCAGCGAAAATACCGGCGCTTGCCTCCTGAACCTTCCACCTACCTGTGAGTCAGTTTTTGAGCATTTTGGACGACGGAGTTATTTTTCTTCACCTCACAGACTTCTGCTCCATGCTCTCCATCGAGGTACTGCCGAGAATGTGAGCCTGGGGGCGGAGTGTCATTTAAGAAAGAGGCTGGCTTGGGCCTAGCTCCGCCTACAGTCCTGTTTAGCTGCTGCACCTGGGTTTTCTCAGTGTTATTTGACGTAATTGTCTATATTTACAATACTTTTCCTCATATTTTGAGGTTATTTGTTTCACTCTATTTTTCTTCATATTCAGTCATATTTTTTCACCTCAAAATGGATTCAAAAAATCCTTCCGCTAATAAAAGGAAGCAGCAGGTTTCTCCTCCTCCCACAAAATCTAAAGTGGTGGAATCCTCAGAGCCTTCTTTGTCTTTGATTTTGGAGGAAATTAAAGCCTTGCGTTTGAATACTGACTCCATTGCTTCAGAGGTTAAAAATGTTCGTAAAGATATGGCTTCTATGTCCATGAAGGTGTCAGACAATACCATTAAAATCCAAGATAATAAGAATAAATTGGATGCTTTTACACCTTTAATGACTAGAATTATGCCAATGCATACTCAGCTGTTGGACTTAGAAAATCGCAATAGGCAATACAATCTGCGCATCTTTAATTTGCCTGAAGAAATTGAAGGGACCAATTGTTGCCTTTATCTTGAATCTCTTTTGCCTGGTCTCCTGAATATCAAGTTTGCAGAAAAATTTGAAATTGATAAAGCTCATAGAGTTCCGTCACATCGTAATCCTTGTCATTCAAAGCCAAGGCAGATGATATTTAAGGTCCTGCGCCATCATCACCTGGTCCTTATTCGGAAAGCTGTTCGTGAAATACCATCGTTAGTGGTGAATGGAACCAAAATCTTCATCCATCAGGATTTTGCGAAAGAAACTGTGGCTATTCGTAAAGAATTTTCATCTCTTCGTCCTCATCTGAGGAGCCTTGGCTTCAAGTATGGACTATTTGATCCTTCTACAATGCGAATCTGGAAAGACAATGTCTCTAAATCTTTTCAACGTCCTGAAGATCTTCGTCTCTTCCTTGAACAGCAGGCTCCTCCATCAATGGATACACAAGACCCTAATTCTTGACTTCATCTCGCTGGTTTCTTGTGACAGGTCTATTACTAAATTTCTTCATGGGCTCCAACGGTAACTGGCCATGCTTGAGGAACGGGTGTGCGTTTCCTTGTCTTTATTTATGTGGCATGTTCGTACCTTACTCTCTCTTTTTTGTTTCTCCCTTTCCTATCTTTCGATCAGAGTTACTCTATTAATCTGTCTTATCCTACCTTCTTCTTGTTCCTATTCCTGTCTTTTTCTTCTCTTATATCCTTATGGCTAACATTCATAATATAACAATTGTTTCTCTTAATGTGAAAGGTTTACAACATCCCGTGAAACGTTTAAAAATTTTGGATTATTTAGGTAATTCTAAGGCTGACATCTGTTTTGTCCAAGAGACTCATATTGATGATAAAGTTTTAAGTTATATGAACAAAAAGTGGGTGGATTCTATTGTTTCTTCACCTGCTGCAGGTAAAAAAAATGGGGTCGCTATTTTCTTTGCCAAAAGGTTACATTGTCAGGTCTTGCATAAGATCTCAGACTCTGATGGAAGATATATTATAGCTAAAGTTAAAATTCATGATTCTATTTTCTTTTTGATGAATGTTTATGGTCCCACGTCAGAGGATCCTGTTTTTTGGACAACTGTTACATCAGAAGTTTTAAAGTTGGGAAATGCTCCATTGATTTTTGGTGGTGATTTAAATATTTTTGTAGACCCCTTGTTAGATAGATTGTCTACATCTCGATTTCCACCGTCCAAGACTTTTCATGCCTTTAAGACCTTTCTTCAAACTACTAAATTAGCTGACATTTGGCGATTACACTATCCAACTGGTAAAGAGTTTTCTTTTTTCTCCAACCCACACAATTCCCATTCCAGAATAGACTATTTTTTCCTTTCCCCTTCCCTTATTCAATTTGCTAATGATCCTATCATTGGTACCATCGACATTTCAGATCATGCTATGATTTCCTTTGTATTAAATGTATCATCTTCATTTTCTAAGCAGTCAAGATGGCGTATGAATTCTGACATTGTCCTTAACGATACTCATAAGCCTAAGTTACTCCAGGCTATTCAGGAATATTTTACTTTCAATTCAAAAGGGTCTACCTCCATTACCACTCGCTGGGATGCATTTAAAGCTTATATTAGGGGTACCACTATTTCTATTATGGCTCATGAAAATAAGAAGTTTAATTCACATATCAAATCTCTAGAAAAACAAATTGCTCATTTTGAGCGTTTATTTGTTTCATCTAGTGATCCCCAATATAAAGTAAAATTGCAAAAGCTGCGGTATGAATTCAATGCAATCCTCAGTACTAGAGCTGGAATACAACTCTCTAAATCCAATGCCAAATTTCGTTTTAATACCAATAGGTCTGGTAGACTTCTGGCTAATTATTTGCGTATTAAACGAGATAAAACTCAGATTACATCCATCAAATGTCCTCAAGGTAAAATAGCTTTTTCTCATAATGAGATTGTCAATGAGTTTTTGAATTTTTATTCTACTTTATATAATAAGCCTGACTATTGTGATGTTTCTTTAATTGATTCCTTTTTACAACATTCTGATTTACCTCACATTTCTGCCTCTGATAAAATTAAATTAGATTTACCCATTACTAATGAGGAAATTCTTTCAGCCATTAAATTGCTTCCGAAGAAAAAATCCCCTGGTCCTGATGGTATCCCCGCAGAATTTTATAAAGAGTTCCAACATCACCTTTTACCTTTTTTGAATCAGATTTTTTCTCATTTTTCCTCATCAGGTACTATTTCTGGTTCTTTTTCTGAAGCCTTAATTGTTGTACTTCCCAAACCTGATAAAGACTCTACCCATGTTGCTAATTACCATCCCATTTCCTTAATCAATCAAGATTGTAAACTATATGCTAAAATTATCACTTCCAGGTTAGCCCCTATCCTTCATTCAATTATTCACCCTGATCAATCTGGTTTTATGAAAAATCGATATTCTGCTAATAATACGAGAACGTTATTACATGTTATTGAGCAAAGTTCCTCTATCCTTAACCCTGCTGGTGTTATGGCATTAGATGCTGAAAAAGCTTTTGACAAAATCCATTGGCAATTTTTATTTAAAACTTTGTTATCCTTTAATTTTGGGCCTTCCTTTATTCGTATGATTTCTGCTTTATACTATGCTCCCACAGCTCGACTATTTATTAATGGTCAGATTTCTAACCAATTTTCTCTTTTCAGAGGAACTCGACAGGGTTGTCCCCTTTCCCCTCTTTTGTTTTTACTTGGTATAGAACCATTTCTTAATTAGATTCGAAAATGCGAAAACATTCAAGGGATTACTGTCTGTGATATTACTGTTAAAACTCTAGCATATGCTGATGATGTGTTATTATTTATTAGTAATCCTGATTCCTCTGTTGCTTTTCTGCTTGATATTATTTCTAAATACTCTATTGTGTCAGGTTATAAGTTAAATGTTACTAAAACTGAATTTTTTCCACTCAATATGTTGTGTACTCCTGATATGCTACCCTCACCAGATATAGTTTGGCAAAAGAGCAAATTGAAATACCTTGGTATTTTATTTTCATCATCCCTTCATGCTACCCTAAAATTAAATTCTGATTTCATTCTAGAACATATCAAACAAAAAACTTCCAAATGGTCCTCCCTTCATCTTTCCTGGTGGGGGAGAATGGAATCTATTAAAATGACTGTTGCACCTAAAATATTCTATTCCCTTGCAATGATCCCAACTCAATTTCCACTCAAATTTTATAAAGATGTTGACAAACTTTTATCAAAATTTTTATGGAATAACAAGCCTCCCCGTATTGCTTATAAAAAATTAAAAATTCCCAAATGTAATATTGGTTTTGCCCTACCTGATTTTCTTCTATATCATAAGGCATTTATCCTTAAACAGAGTTCGTTATGGTTTAATATATCTCCTATGCTTAATCCCCCTATTTGGTATCATATCGAGACTTCCCTTGTTAAACCTTTTCCTTTATTATCCCTATTAACCATGTCTCCCGTATCTAAAATTGTACACTCTTCCTCCATAATTAAATCATCAAGATTAATTTTTAACGATTTGGACTCCAATTTTGAATCCCCTCTACTTTCAACGGTACATTTGTCCTTATGGCATAATGCCTTGTTAAAATTAAATAAGAATATTTCGTTTTGGTCTTCATGGATTGCTAAAGGTATTTTTTATCTTGGAGATGTTTTCATGGATGATGCGTTTATTCCATTTATTCAACTCCAATCAAAATTTAATCTGCCTTTAAATGATCTGTCTAAATATCAATTCCTTTATAATTCTATTTTAGATTCTTTCCCACATGGCATTCCTTCTAAAATGACAGCTGATTTTATGCTATATGTTAATACTGTGTCTTTATCCCCTAAAGCGGTGTCTGTATTTTATAAGAAGCTCACTGTATCCTTAGGTTCCAATATTGATACAATCTCTACCTTTTGGAACAATGAGTTATCTTTATCTTTGCCAAGTGATTCCTGGTCATTAATATGGACTCTTTCTATTTCTGGTTGTTTACCAGTGTCAATTTATCAAACTAATGCTTATATTTTATTTAATTCCTTATGGACACCACTGCGTTTATTTAAAGCTCATTTATTACCATCTAATGTATGCTGGCATTGCAATTTGCAGCCTGGTTCCTTACGTCATATGTTATTTGAATGTCCGCTTATTTTGAAATTTTGGTCTGAAGTATGGACTGTAATACAGAAAATTCTACCTATTTCTGATTCACCCTCTTCTACTTTAATCATATGCAAATCTGTTGTGTTGAGTGTACCCCTTGAAGATAATGAAGCTAAACTATTTAACTTTTTGGTATCGGCTGCATTGAAATCCATCACATTTTGTTGGAAGGATGTTACTTCCCTTTCAGTCCATGCTTGGTGGTCTTGGATTATCTTTACAAGAAGAGGTGCTCAATTGTCACTACAAGGTGTTCATCATAATTCTTCTACTTTTCAATCTTTCTGGTCTCCTATAGATTCATATGTACAGTTATAACTATTGTTGTTCTTTCCTTAATACTGTATTGTATTGGTAACTCTACTTGTATAAGTATTTATGCTATGAATTGTATATTTCCCTTTCCCTGCGCCCTTCCCCTCCTTATTTTCTCCTTAGAATGTCTAATTTTTTCTTGCGATGTATTTTATTAATGACTGTATATCTTATGATTAGTCTTTTTTCGCTTCTTTGTATTTTAATTAAATCCTTCTTCACTTTTTTGTATGTATTTATGTGCTTCATCATTCTTAAAATTTCAATAAAGTCTTACTGAACTAAAAAAAAAAGAAGTACTCTGCTTGAAAATATTTGTCTGTATGAAATACTTCAAAACTACAGTTTTAAAAGGAATATTACAGAGAATATTGATAAAGGTGTACATGCTGTAATTGGACATGAAGGATGTCTGGTGAAACAAAGAAAAGGACACTTGATTAATCATCGAAAACTGAGTTGCGATACACCTGACAAAAGAGAATTTTACTATTTAGCTCTTTTGCAACTCTTTAAACCATGGCGTACAGAAGAGGAACTACTTGGTGACTTTGATAGTTATGACGATTTATTTAACGCATCTAAAAGTAGTATTGAATGTCCTGTTTTTAGTAATTATCTCCAAATGTTGAATGAAGAAATAGAGCAAGAAGCAACAATTGCAGCGGAGATTGCTAGAGACAGTTCACAAGGTAGTCAAAGTTCAGCTTCATTAAGTCAAGATCCACTGGGATAACCAATTATCCAAAATGAAGTAGCCACTGCCATGGATGAGGTGGAAAGAGCAATGCAGCAAGGTCAAGAGGAAGTAACAAACTTAGAAGAATTAAAGAAGCAATTTAATCTTCAGCAAAGACAGATATATGATGAAGTGACAGAGCACATTGAGCATGGCTTTCGTCATGAGAAAAAAGAATGCTCATGTATGTCATTTGAACCTATTCGACTATATGTAAGTGGAGAAGCTGGAACTGGTAAAAGTTTCCTAATTAAAGGAATTACTACATATCTACAGCAAAGAACTCAGTCAACACTGTCTTGTGTTGTTACTGCTCCAACTTGATTGGCAGCACATAATATTAAAGGTATTACTTTACATCGTTTACTGATGCTGCCAGTGGAACATGAACATAAATTACAATATCACAAGCTATCTGGAGAAGCTTGTTTTGAAGTTTCTAGAGTCCTTAAAAAAAGTGAAACTTCTCATTATTGATGAGGTAAGCATGGTATCGAATTTAATGCTTGCTTTTGTGCATTTAAGAATGCAACAGATACTTAAGACAGAGTATGATGTGTTATTTGGAGGTAAACATGTCATAGTTTTTGGAGATCTACTGCAGCTAACTCCTGTGAAAGGACTACCTGTATTTGAAACTGTTACACATGAAGAGACCAGAAAGTGCCTGGGCAGTATTGGAAATGTGAATATATGGTCACATTTCAAATATACTGAACTGATTCAAAATATGCGACAGGCAAAGGATACTAAATATGGAAATATTCTGCAAGATATAAGGATTGGAAAACTAACTGAAGATGCAAAAGACACTCTACGAACACGATTACTTTCCAAGCTGTTTCCTAATGAAGATAATGTACCTGAGAAAATATATAGTAAAGAGGTAGCAGATAAGTCAGTCATTTGCTTGATGCCAACTCTCAAAGAATGTTCGGTTTTCAATGAAAAAATGTTGAAGTTAGAAAATCAAGAAATTAAGAAACTGGAAGCTAAAGATAGAATAGAGCATGAAGGTAGTACTATTGTTTTGTCTGAAAAGTTGAAGTTAAAATTGGATTCTCTTCAGAAATCTATATCTAAAACTGCTGGCTTAGAGAAAAATCTGTATGTATGTTTAAATTGTCGGATTATTTTACGGAGAAATTTACATGTAGAAAGAGGATTGGCAAATGGAGCAATGGGTAATGTTGTTGGTTTTGTCAATTACTCAAATAGAGATGAGATTGAATTTTTAAGAATAAAATTTGATGGAATTGAGGAAGTTCAACAAATTAGTCGCTGTTCAACTCGTTTTTTGCTTGTGAAAGACTCATATGTCCGTCGGAAGCAATTTCCAATTTGTTTGGCATATGCAGTGACTATTCACAAATCTCAAGGTTTAAGTGTAGATTGTGCTTTGGTAAATATTGGAAGCACTGTATTCAAAGAGGGTATGGCGTATGTTGCTTTATCTCGAGTTAGAACTTTATGTGGACTTTATCTAATTGATTTTGATGAGACAAAGATTAGTGCAGATTTAAATTGTGTGAAGGAGTATAATAGGTTAAGAAGAGAATATGCTCCAAGTTTACCTCAATAGCCTTTAATTGAATGGTGTATGGTTGGTCAGAAAAGGAGAAATGAGGAAAAAAGTACCGAAGTAGTCGAGAAACGAAGAAAAAAAGATGTAGCTGTCATTGGTAGCAGTAAGAAAAAGGTTAGTATTGAAGAGATTGTTGGATTTAAGTTTGAAAACAGGTCTGGTGTCAACTGCTATGCAAATGTAGTAGTTAATGTTATTTTTTTTCTAAAAAATTTTAAGCAACAGATTGTACAAAATCGGGAGCAAACATTTTGTTGTTCGTTAAATTCTGTATTTGAAAAATGTAGCAGTGGTAATAGTGAAGTAGCAAGTGTTTCAGAACTAAGGAATGTTTTAGACATATGTGCAGGACTAAATCAATTTTCTCGGAATATTCAGCAAGATTGTCAGGAATTTATTATGTATATGTTTACAGTTTTGGAAGATGAAGGTTTAGATATTGATAGTCTTTTTGGCCTTTCTTATAAATGGGAACATAATTGCGATAATTGTTCATTTTCAAGTAGTACTGATATACACACTGAAAGACTTATATATTTAACATTACCAGACTGTAAAGACGTATCCTTTAATAAACTAGTTAAAGATGTGCATCAGAACATGGTCTGCTCTCAATGTAACTCTGAAATGTTATCAACATTATTTATCCACAGAAATGGACAATATGTAATTTTAATGTTTCAACGATGCAGAGCTGATGGGAGTAAATTGTCAACTTTAATTAAAAATTTTGTGGCTTCTCAAGTATCTATTTCTAGAAGAACATTTGTAACTGTAGCCATTATTTTTCATGAAGGGCCTTCAACATCATCAGGACATTACACAGCTTATTTGAAGTGTCGAACAGGCTGGACACTTTGCAATGATAGTCAATTGACTTTTAAGAAACGTTTGCCTTTTGCCTTAACTAACTCTTATCTGCTATTTTTGCAACCCAAATTTCAGTAAAATGACTTGGTGTAGGAAGATTAATACTGTAAAGATATGAAACTCTGTTGTTTAGAAATATCATGTGACTGAGGGTGTGCAAATCTAGAAATGAAATTTGTATTTGGCATAGTGATAGCATCAGGTACAAGTTTACTTAATGTTTGATGGTACAGAACACGTTACAATTTTTAACTGGAAAGGTTCAGAAAAGAATGGATAAGACTAAGATTAAGAAATTTGAGAAAATAACTACTTAACTCATACTATTTGGCCACGCGAAAAAATATGAGACAAGAAAATGAGTACTTCAGATAATTCTTTTAGAACATATATGGACAGAAGTTTTTTGAGAGGTATTTAAAAAATAACGAGTTAACTTATACTATTTGGCCACGCGGAAAGGTATGAGAGAAGAAAATGAGTACTTAAGATAGATTTTTAAAGAACATACTTGCACGGGGCTTTGTTGAGACGTATTTAAAAATAAGTGGTATAGTTTAATTAGTTTGTAACTGTGAAAGATGTACTGTGCTTACTCAAGAAATTGCGAATTAGAGAAAAACATTTAAGACATGTTTTTTTCAGGTATTTATATCATGTATAGAGATCTTGTATGGGTTTTTTAAACACAATCATTTTGATTGTGTTTTTTTTCCCCGCTGTCACATGATGATTACTATTGAAATCACTGTTTATAGTGAAAATCAATATATTCTGAGGACAGCAAAAATAAACCATGTAATATGTTGTTTAAGTTATTTTGTTACATTGGATTTAGAAATATGTATTATAACAGATTTTTTTACTGTCTTCCACAGATATTACATTTATAAGGTAAGTACAACTAATAACATCCGAGAGTTTTGTCTGCCTCTCTCTTATCCTTAATCTTTTCTTACTTTATTATTCTTTATTTTGGCAAAAATGTTTACCATAAAAGACGTTTGTACATTGTAAAACATTTAAAATATAATAATTTAGCAGGTACTGCCAGTCCATTACATAAAAATTTCATCACATTGCTGTATAAATTATTTCTAAGAAGCCTTGATACATTTACTCCTAAGAGACCAAACGGCACCAAGGTACTTGGCTACTGTAAATACAATGTGGTTGGACAGGTCAGTTTTAAGAACTCTAAAAGCAGCTGAGCATTCAGTAAATCTCAAATTTCTGCACAGAGGAATAATCCATTTCCTACGTAACACGTGATAAACAGGGCAAAAGAAAATTATATGGAGCTCAGTCTCATCGGCCAATTTGCAAGCAGGACACATACTGTTTGCATGTTCACTCCACTTGTTTGTGAATACTCGTAGCGGAAGAGACCCATGTCTCCATTGTAAATAGAGTTTCCTGAGCAGGGAGGGATAAAGATTATCTAGTACTGGCTCAAAAACATAAGTGTCCTTAGTCCAAAGAAATGAATGAGTTAGTGTCCCTTGTTTTGGTGGCGGTACAATGCCATTAATTTGCAATCATAGTATGTTCTGGCCAATAGCTTTTTGGGAAGCAGTGGACAGGTGGTTATGGGGTCGGACCACAATTTCAGAAGGCCCAGACCCTCCAACTCTGTTTTTATAAATTTCAGCCATTTAATTTCTCCTGCATTAGGGATTGCAAGTACCTCCTGAAGTCCTTGTCTGTAGCTCTTTAGTTCCGGGACAGACCATATCCTGAGCCAATATGCTAATGGTCGGAAGGCCAGTTCTTCATTAAGGGGTCGCATCCCAAGATCCATTCTTAGAGGAACAAGGGGAGTTCTGGGGGGAAGGGCTACAATCCTCCGGATAAACTTGTTCTCCTCTTTTAGCAAATCCTGAGAGGATACATGGCCCCAAAGCTCGCACCCATACATGGCAGCCCCCCTTGCCTGTGCCCTGTAGATCTGCAGTGGTGGGCCCATAGGCCGAATGGATGACTTGTTATTACACAAAAGCTTCATGATGCCACCCGAGTACTGAGTCAGTTTAAGGAGTGCTTTCTCTTGATGGGTGCACCAGGTCATTCTTTCATTTAGGATAATTCCAAGATACTCGAAGGTCCTCACCCTTTCCAGTCTCTTATGTTCAATAGTTGGGGAGGATCGGAGTTTTGGGGGGGATTAAACACCATAAATTTGGTCTTTGAGGTATTAATTTCTAGACCATATTCCCCGCAGAAACCCACAAAACCATTGAGTACTCTCTGGATACCCATCATGGACTTTGAGAGCAACAAGGTATCATTGGCGTACATGATCGCCGGTACTCTGGATCCTGCTAGCTTGGGAGCGTCAGAGTTGGCCACCCCATTGAGGTGCAGGATAACCCCGTTGACGTAGAGGCAGAACAGGGTTGGTGCAAGTACACAGCCCTGCCTTACCCCCCTGTCAACGGGGAACCTATTTGACAAAGCGCCATCCTTGCCACACCTTACTTGTGCAAAGTTGTCAGTGTGGAGATGGACAATCATCTCCAGCAGGCTCTTGGGGACACCCAATCTGGCTAGCACGTCCCAAAGTTTTTTACGGGGGACCAGGTCGAACGCTGCCCTCAGGTCCACGAATACAGTGTAGAGGCTGCCACCCCCCAACTGTACCGTTTTCCAGTGGATGAGGGCAAGCCGAAAGACCTGGTCCATTGTTGAAACTTTCTCTCTAAAACCTGCCTGGAGGGGACTCAGTATGTCGTGTTCCGTCATCCATTCTGACAGACGATCCAACAATAGCCTGGCGAATAGCTTTTGTGAAACGTCTATCAGGCTTATTGGCCTGTAATTGGCCGGGAGCAGAGGGCAACCCTTTTTAAAGATGGGTACAATCTCTGCCCCCAGCCAAGTAGGGGGGATCATCATACCATTCAGAATAGCGTTAAACAACACCTTAAGGTACGGGGCCCAAATTTTTGCTTCATGTTTATATAGGTCACCTGGAAGCCTATCGAGGCCTGGCGCCTTTTCGGGCTTTGCCCCAAGATCGCCATAGTAACCTCTTCCAAGGTGAATCCGTCCATGGGTACCACGTTTTGGATGCGTTGGTCCATTGTATGTTCTAAAGGGGTCACTGGTTGTTCCGAATTGTGTGAACTATATACATTTTTAAAATGTTCCTCCCAAACTGCGGCTGCTATATTTGCTTCGACTGCGGGTAAGGGTTCTGCTGATCCGTGCTTAACAATTTGCCAGAATTTCCGGCTGTCACCAGTGTTAAGGGCGGCTGTCATATCAGACCAATTTCCCTCATCCCACTCTATTTTGGCATTATGTAGGGTGGATTTATAGGTAAGTCGTTTTGCCCTGATTTTGGTTAGGCTCTCCCTTGTTTTTAGTGACTCTAGCAGTGCAGCCTTTGCTCTCCTGCAAGAAGCATTAAACCATGTGGCTCTTTTCTTCTTATATTTCTTAGGCCTGGACACAGGGTTTAGTACTTCTGCCAGGTTGGTGCATAGCTCAGAGTGAATAACCCCAAGCACAGGGAAGTCAGCAGTGTTAATTTCAGTATTATTAGGTAACTCAGGTTCTTCTAGAGCAGGAGGATCAGTGGCAGTGACCGAGTGCGGAGTAAGGACCTCGACTTGTTCTATCGCGTTGACCACCGCTACATACAGTCTTTGGATATTATTTGGGTTTTCTAGGAATTTTGACCATTTAATTCTACGCCTACTGCTTTGCAGGACCAAAGCAGCCGAAAAGGCTGAATTTTCTTCTGCCCTACCCATAGGCAGACCCTGAACCATAAATGTTAATGTTAATGAGAGAGCATTATGGTCGCTATCATTCCTAGAGACTATCCTAAAGTCCTGTACTTTATCCCAGTCCTTCAGCGAGACCATGATATAGTCTATTCTGGACTCATAGCCTGGCCTGTTGAAGGTGTATTTAGGTGGGTTATCTCCTTCGGCTCGGCCATTACATGCCCTCAATGAGTGGCGAAGCGTTAGGGAGGTAATTTGGGTGGCGATAGGTGTCCAAGCCTTTAACGGTGGAGCCACCAGGGAGGGGATCCCCCAAAGATCATCCTCATCACTCGTGACACCCACTACATGGTCTGGGAGAGGCTCATATTGGGTATTAAAGTCTCCCCCCACGATAAGTGTGGAGCTTAGACTAGCAGAATCAAGGAATAGTGCTAAATCCTCAATTGTTCTCGAGGTGCCTGCTACCCCTACCGCTCTTGCATATACATTAATTAGTGCTATGCTAGGACCGTGTGCCCATTCCAACACAACGCACTGAAAGTCAGCTGAGTCAGTTTCGCGGAGTGTTGCCCTACAACCAAGATGAGAAGCCACCCAAATCAGAAGGCCCCCAGATGGGCGTCCCTTCCCGCACCAATTTGCCAGAATTTCAAAAGAAGCATATCCTATATGGGATTGCTTCTCCCTGGCCCATGTTTCTTGGAACAAACATATATCGTAGCCTTCTATTAGTTCCAGCCACTCATAGGAGCCTATTTTATTGGCCAGCCCTGCGATGTTCCAAGATAGTATGGAGAGTCGGCCAGGGGTCACAGACTGATCAGTGTCGTTTTTCCCCTGGGAAGCCCCACTTGCCCTTAGATGACTGTGTGAATAATGATGAGGCGCGCTTTCTTTTGTCAGTGAGGTTGATTCTTTTCATCCCCTTCGTTTGTCAGTACTGTTCAGTCACGCTTATTCCGTTTAACTCATTCACATTTTGCGTTGTTTAATTTTTTCTCCTGTTTCTCTAACATCTTTTCTGTCACTATCTTATTCAGTCTATCTATCTCTTCAGTTTGTTTCTACTGTTGTCTCATGGTGACTCACCTTTATTGACCTTGCATCACCTTTGTTTCTAGAATCTTAATTCATTTGTCTTACCGTATCTAATATTTGTTCCCTTACTCTGCTTTCATTAATTATGCTTAATTCTTAAACTTAAATGTAAAGGGCCTCATTTATGAAAGCCTTGCGCCACCGATGCACCAATTTTTCCCATGTTAAAAGTGACGCATGGGCGGCGCACGGCCTTCATAAATAAGGCCCATACTTTACTTCTCTTACCCTACCTTATTTCTATTTATGTGTTTTGCAGTGCTTGTCTATTTCTACTCCGTTTAGCTTCTGTTACTCGCCCTTTTTCACTCTGTTTCTCTTACTGTTTTTCCTTTATTTTATTTATCTCCTTAAGATATTCCTGTACTCTTACTGTGTTTCTTTATGAGACTGTTTATTTCGTGTACTATCACTGATCATACTCTTATTTTCTCTCTCACTTTACTTTCGCTTAGACACTCATTCCTTCAGTGCTATTATCTTTTTCAATTAATTATTTTATTCATTGATTTATATACTAGATATTCTGTCTCTGTCTCTTACTCTCCCTCAGTCTTTTTTTCTTTCACTTTCTGTTTCATTCACTCCTACTTTTTTTTGTTTCATGAAATGTACATTATAATCTTATTTTTACTTTTCTTCCACAGATACTATGTTTTTAAAAGAAATTTACTTTTACTTTGTTACAATTTTTAGGTAAGTATAAAAAATAAAGAAACTTTTCCATCACTGTGTCATTTCTTTGTCTATCCTGGTTATACCAGTGTCATGTTTTATATAAGCACTTCCACACAGGATTGGGTGTATTGTCATAAGGAGCGCCTTAAAAGTAATTTAATGAAATCAGCGACATTTCAGTGAGTGAGTTCAGCAACGCTGATATATGAAAACATTGGAGGTAAATGATATAAAATGTTAAATGGTGTTGTTTCCAGGACTTAAACTCCTTTGCTGCGGTGGCAATTCCGCCGCAGCGCTAGGGGGGCGCGGGGCTGAGCGGCGCTCGCAAGCTCATGATGGAGCCACTCCTTCATGAGCCGCGGTTGAGCTGTGCTCATCACGGAGCGGTTCCATCATGGCCCCGCTCACTCAATAGAATGCGCCGCGCAGGCGCGAAATCAGTGCCGCGCAAGCGCAGCAGCAGGGCCATGACGGAACCGCTCCGTCATGAGGACAGCTCAGCCGATGCTCATGACGGAGCGGCTCTGTCATGAGCATGGGAGGAGTTAAGAGGTGTTAAAAAAACTGGGGGGTCTCTTCAAAGAGAGTGTTGGTTGTAATTTAGAGGGCAGTTTAAAACACATAGGGGCAGATTTATGATGCCCTTGCGTCTCTCTGCGCCACAATTCCGTTACTTTATTTGATGCAATGGCAGTGCAAACAATGCGCCATATTTACAACGTGATGCATCTATGAGATGCGTCACATTGTAAAGCCCTGTACCATAAGGATGCGTTCCTGTGCAGGGGGGGGGGGGGGGGGCGTTCCTGTGCAGGAACGCCTCCTGAAAGTGGCTGAGTGAAATCTATGAGATTTCACTCAGTCACTTTCAGGCCAATGCTGTCTCAAAACCCTGCATGTGCTTCAAGCAGGCGTAGGTCTTGACGCAGCATTGTCAAGATGGGGCACCCCCGAGCCTTGCTGGAGCTGCGTCACACTTGCGACGCAACTCCAGCAATGCACCACCATGCGTGACGCATCTGTGCCGTTTTTGCACCATGGTGCGCCGCATTATAAATGCGGCGCACCATGGGTGGTGGAGCAGTGGCGCACTGTGGCGCACATTAACTGGTGCATCCCTGGGGATGTGCCAGTTAACATAAATCTGCCCCATAGGCTGAAAATCTGCGCTTAGCAGAGTGTTGCGCCCGTCTAGTGTTATGTTTTTTCTGTCATTCTATGTAGATATGTAATATTGCAAGTTTTTTGTCAGGAAAAAGAAGCCATGACTATTGGCTTTGTGAATGATTGCTAGATTCTTAAAATAAAAAAGCAGCAACCATGACATTGTTCAATATAGTATTGTAAATACTTATGTTCAAGAATGATGAGAGAGTAAAAGAGGGTTAACCTGATCTTTTAAACTTATTCACAGGCTTCTTTAAAGGAAGTGTTCTATATCATTGTAGCGTGGGTGTTTCACTTTTTTATACTTAACACAATCCATTCTGTATGCTGTAGCAGGAGGTGTGCTACATACTTGAATATCCTTCAGTGCTTATTTTCATTCACTAAGTGGCAATGAGACCGACACAGAACTTCAATGGGCGGGAGGGGCTGCTCCTGTGCTCCTGGAGGAGTGCGAGGCCGCTGCAGCAGTGGGAGTGAGGCCTCTCAGAGGGGAGCAGCGCAGCTCCTTTTGATGGCCACAATTGCAGATAACAGGGTATGGACGTCCGTGGAATTTATGGACGGTTAGTCAGTCTACAGTGTGCGCGGCGCCTCTGGCATCTTATTGCGGCGCACAGGGGAGCCGCGGTGCATAGTTTGAGAATCATAGACTTAGGAGATAAACCTTCATAATAGCAAGGCTCCTAAGCGATAAAAATCGCCGCTGCTCGGCGTTCTAAATATCGACGCTATGGGTGGAATTTTCCACGCTGTTAGTGCTTTAATATCAATGGGAACACATATGTGATAGTAAATGCTGTAACAGCCGCGGTACTTAACATTATCGCGTGAAAACAAACGTTGTTTTCACAAAGTAATGTGTGCCTTGTAATTAGGGGACGGGGTGGATTTAGTTTTATTTTCTACACTCTTATGTTAACAATGCTGAATGTTTGATTAGAGCAGGCTTTAACAGTCCTGCGATAAACAAGTTTATTCCACCTCTTTTTCTCACAACGCCTCTTTTCGTGATAGGGTGTTTTCCCCTCCAACCACATTTTGCATGTGCTTTGACCTATGCCCACTTTGCATGTCATTAACTTACTGTGCGCAACATATGCAAAGTGGTCTTACGTCAGGCGATGTAATGCCGTTTTCAAGAAGGTGCAGCAGAATATTTTCAAGGATAGGTAAAACATTAACGCCGCTTTTATCGGCAGAAAAGTGCAGATATAGCGGCGATAACGGCGTTGATAATATGCTCTATGAATTGCAATCGAATGTAATGTTAGATGTAAAGACAACTAACGTAGGTTTCGGTTGCAATTCATAGATCATATTATGAAGGCTATTATCGTCGTTTTATCGGCAGTGTCCTGTCGATGAAACCGACGATAATGTATTACGTCTCCTTCATAATATGCCCCAAGTATCGTCGCTTTTTTGCATAATTGTTCCGAAAAAAAGCGTCGATACTTCAGCTTGTGAGTAGAGCTCTTTTTGGTACAATGAGTTAGTTCTGAAAATAACTTTTTTTTTTTTTAACAAGTGTTATATTGTTTTTGATTTTTAAAACTTGCACCGAAATTTTTAACTGTAAAACTGTGACACAGGATCAAAATTAAGTGAAAAAAATTATCTTTTGTCGGAGCATTGATGACTCAATTTTTATTTTAATAAGAGTGAGGCTCTGCTCTCCGTACAGAAGAATTTCTCCACACAAGTTGCATTTCATAAGCACCTTTGACAAATATGGTCTCAAGTCCATCTCTGCACTGGATGGAGATGGAGGTCGTCCACCAGAAGATGTGCTGGCCACCTCTGATGGTAGTTGCGTGGCCAGAGCTCTTGTCAATGCCTGTGCAAATTTCTCAGGATGCACTTGTCTCACATGCCTCATCATGGTATGTATGGAAAAGGAATACTTTTTCGACGGATTTCCTCTTGAAAGAACTGCGTCACATATTGTGCAAGTAACTTTGGGCACATTCACTTTTTTTGATCCTTAGGATAAGTGAAAAATTGCCAGATGAAAGATTCCTTCCTTTTTGTTAAAGGTAGTCGATAATTTTCTTCAGATTCGGAAGATGAATTCTGTGCGGCAGCCATTTCACCTAAGTCTTTGGAAAGATGTAAAACGTTGTTCTCCCTTTAGAGTACAAAAGATAGTGAGGGAACTGGTTGGAGTGGTCGGTGAAAATTCCAGAATAGAAACTACTAAGAACCAATTGGAAGTGTTGTTTTCGAGTCACATGACTTCACATACACGCATTAGGACGTGTACGTTGTGAGGGAGGTAAGTGGGTGGGATGTGTGAAAATTGGAGAACAGAAACTACTAAGAACCAATTGGAAATGTTGTTTTGAAGTCACATGACTTCACATGCGCCCATCAGGACGTGTACGCGGTGACAGTATCTGGTCACGTACGTCATTTGGAAGTAGCGGTCTAATTTACTGAAGTTTCAAAACGTGAAAAGGAGTAAACCTAAACACATCCTGATTTTGTACATCTTCTGAGGGGGATCCAAGCACAAAATTGTTAAAGTATAAAACCTTTTATGTTTTTGAAAAAATACCGGGGTGTGTGCATCCGGTCATGCACGAAAGTTTAAAAAGACGTTCGGCTCCATTTACTGAAAAGTTTCAAAACAATAAAAAAGAAGGCTAGGTACAGTCTTTTTCATCTACTATAACTTCTTTGAGGGGTCTATGAAGAAACTCGATGAGTTGGAATTGCAATGTTTTCTCGAAATATATAGGAGGGTGCGCGCACCCGGTCGCGCATGAAAGTTTACAAAGGCGATTTTTATTTACTGACAAATTTCAATACGTTCAAAATAAGGCAAGGTAGAGACTTTCTAATCCACTATCGCTTTACAAGGAGTCCCTATACAACTCTGACAGTCAAGAAAACTGTTTCTTTCCGAAAAAAATATTTGCAGAAATTCATTGACAAAACTATAGGTTGCATTCACGATATAGTTCAAAATTAGCATTTAAAAAACCTATGAAATTCACTGAAAAAATCATAGGTTTTAAACCTGTTATAGTTAGGAAGTAGCGTTCAAAAAACCTATGAAATTCACTGAAAAAACCAAAGGTTTTACACACGTTATAGTTAGGAAGTAGCATTTACAAAACCTATGAAATTCACTGAAAAAACCTTAGGTTTGACACATGTTATAGTTAACTGGACATTTTACTCATATAAAACCAATGAAATTCCCCCTTTATAGTTACTTCAGCTAACTATAACTCGCGGGCCCGCAATGCACTGCTGATGATGTCACATATTACATCACTCATGACATCGCCGGCCGCACTGTACTGCCCGCTCAGCTCCGGCCTCGGCTCTAGCTTTACCCCTGCAAGCCGCCGATAGCCGAGGTGAGCTTTGAAAAACGAAAAGCGTAAAATGCAGGAAACACCCGCGCCGGGGACCCGCCGCCGCAGCAGAGCGCGGACCGCGGTGGAGACCCGCGGGGGAGACCCGCCGAGAGCCGCGAGCAGTGGGAGCCACACCCTCCCGAGACCCGCAGCTGCAGCAGGACCACGGAAGAGAGCGGCATAAGACCTGCAGCCAAGGCGGGTGAAGAACAGCGAGTGGTGAGCCTGGTGCACCGCGCATTTAACCAAACAGCATTCCTGCCACTCAAATCGGTGTTGCCCAGCCACAGTCACCTGTAGCCCAAGCAAGGGTGACGCCTGTGGGGGCCAAGAGGCGTTCAACCCACAACTAGCCAGCCAACCAACAGCAGTGCCGCCCCTGTGGACCACCGGCGGACACTGTGATCCAGGTACCAGCAACAAGTGATTAAATGCAAAGGGGTGACTGGGGGCAGTGCGGATAGACAAGAGGGGTTGAGTAGGGTTCAGAGGGGATTCCCCCTTGTGTCCCCTGTTCCCCCCCCACACCTTCAGGATACCAAGCGAAGGGAAGGAGAAGGAGGGAAAAAAAAAATAGAGAGAGAGTTGTAGGAAGGTAGATACCTGACTATGGTTACCCCCGACTTTTTGCCTGGTGTTTTGCTGGTTTTCCGACTTAGTTGACCTGGGACCCTGCCAATCATGACCCCAGGCCCACTGCTCTCTCTCTAAAATGAATTCCATGTACCTTAGGTACATTTACAATTGGAACTGGGCCACCTTGTCAGACCCTGTAACTCAGGGCATCGGTGTACCCAGGGCCTACCAGGGGCTGAAGCATGTATTATGCCACCCCTGGATGGCCATCTAAATCTGACACAACTGGCTGCACGACAGCTGGGGCAACGTAGCGTACCCACTCGTTGCTTTAGATATAGTAGCCCTATATCTAACCGTACAATGGACACCCGAGTCCTATCAGTCACTTCTATGGCAGGCCTTGACAATCCTGAAGGCAGAGTGCTTGGAATCGTGTGAATTGGGTTCTGGCCCGAGCCGAGCCCGGTTGCAGCTTGCGGAACCAAGACCCAATGGCTGTTCCATGATAACGCGTACCATATCGGTAACTTCGGTATTGCGTTATCAAGACATGTCGAGTAAGGTGTCATACGAATCGGGATGCTACCCCCTCACCAATTCTGGCGACGAGGTTAGCATTCCGCCCTTCTAGAGGGACACGACATGTACGTAACTGTGAACCCCGGTTAAAGTTAACTAAAGCCTCAGCTCCACAAAATGGATGCTGCCACCACAGACACGAGTCTGACCTCCTGCTGCTGGGAGTCCTTCCAGCGAGGAGAGCTTGGACAAAGGGTTTCCTGTCAAGGGCGGTGTTCGCACCGTCCCAGACAGGGTTTGTGTATTCTGGGTAGGTAGGGCTTTGCGAGAAGGTGACTGCGGAGTGGCACCCCGGTGCTCACTACGCATCTGCCGGTCAGAACCAGTTCCAGGGGCGCCAGCCCCTGACCTGGGGAAAGTCCAGCAGGGGAGCGGGGTGTAACTACCCCCCTTCCTGGTCCCACCCTTAGGGCAGGACCTAGTCATGTACCCACCCCTTTCTTTAGGATAAAGGCCGGAGCGGGGACCCTTCCAAATTAGATCATCTTTGAATCAAGAATACTTTCTACGAAAGGACATTCGAGACTCTTCTCAAGATTTCTCCCTTGTGACTAAGGAGTAGTCACCCTGCATCCGCAGGCACCATCTAAGAACTCCGCGGTTTGCTGCAAGTCCTTCCTCAGGAATCCGACGGCCCAGCTCGACGAGAACCGGCTTCCCTGGCACCTCTGACCTCTACCCACGTCATCAGCTCAGCTGTGATCTGTGGGTGCGACGAGACCTCGAGGGACCGGCCATCATCAAAACCTGCACGCTTTCTTACTCAGCACGACCATCGAAGCAATTCTCTGGTGAGTGCTCTGGGGTCCGAGAAGCCCCGACCCTGAGCAGCTCCAGCACCGAAGTGCAGTCTCCCAGCATCTCCACGATCTGCGTGGGGCCCTTCTGCTCGCTGCTCAACACGTTGTCTGGTCACTAGCCGCTGGCTTGTGACCTTCTTTGACGACATCCTACAACCAATCACCATAAGGGTCGTTTGGAACGATACATAGCGGTCGCTAGAATAGCGAACGCTGCATATCGGGCCAACTTCTCACATTGGTGGCAGCGGTGGGATTTGAGCTTGCTGTTGTTTTACCACGCGTATCCTAAGAACATCTTGTGAAAGATCGCATAAGTACTCCAGGTACATATAACCTAGCTTAGAATACTCTGAGTTCTACTGAACCGGCTGTTGTAGCTCTTCAAGGCTTAGCACACCTTGGCTGCAACTCTTAGCAAGGGCTCAGTAGGTAAACCCATTGTGTAGGTAGGTGCATCACTTACACCACACTAGAATCAGCATGTCGGACAAAGGCGGAAACTCTGAGTCTCCCCTCGTGTCAGTCGACCCTCCACAGGTCACCTCCAGATATGCTGCGCTTAGCTTTCATGAGATGCGACAGATCTGTACGTCTCGAAAGATAAAGCAGGGTGCAAACCCTACCATTCCGTTTCTGATTGGTCTCTTGGACACTTATGATGCCAGGAAGGCGGGTAACACCGACCCTTCTCATCCCGAAATGGAAATGCCTCCCCTCGAGGGAACCCGAGGTGACCCTGACCTTATCCATCTCTTCGCCGAGGGCGAAGAGGAAGATGAGGAACCAGAGACATCTGGGGACGAGGCAGACAAAGGTCCAGTCATAGTTAGTCAGCTAACTCAGGACAACTTAAGCCGGCACGAGATTGGTACTAGGAGACCCCTGGGGCCTCTCTCGGGCCAGCTTAACATTGGGAACGGACGAGTTAGGTCTCTGTCGAGAGGCTCTAACAGATCTGTTCGAACCAATGGCTCTCGAGGCTCTGCTCGAAGAGGGATGACATCGCCTCAGAGAAGAGTGTACGAAGCAAAGGAGCGGGAAGTCAATCTGCGGATCGAAAGGGAAGAACTTGCCCTAGCCAAAGTGAGACTCGCCTTTGCTCGAGAGCAAGAGTTGAGTGGGACGATTCCCACTGGTGGCAGCATTCCCCCACGGGAACCCAGGAGTTTAGACACTAAGCACCTGAATAAGATAGTGCCCCCCTTTAAGCAAGGGGACGACATCCACAAATGGATTACTGCTTTGGAGCGGGCCTGCACTGTACAGTGCGTCCCCCAGAGTCAGTGGGCAGCTATCTTGTGGCTCTCCTTTGAAGGTAAAGGCAGAGATAAGCTCCTCACCACAAGGGTCGAGGATGCTAACAATTACCAGGTCCTGAAGAACACACTGATTGATGGGTTCGGCTTAACCACTGAGCAGTACAGGTTGCTGTTCAGGGATACCCAGAAAACTCAGTCTCAGGACTGGTCTGACTTTGTCGATTGTGCCACTAAGGCTTTTGAAGGCTGGCTACTGGGAAGTAAGCTTACTGATTTTAAAGGATTGTACAATCTAATTATGAGAGAGCAAATCTTAAATAATTGTCAGAACCAGTTATTACACCAGCACCTGGTAGACTCTGATCTGACCTCTCCACAAGAATTGGGTAAGAGGGCGGACAAATGGGTCAGAACCAGGGTCAGGCCTAAGAACCAGGGTGGTGACCAAAAGAAGGAATCGACCAAGCCTCAAGAGAAGGGTGGGAATAAATCTTCCGATCAAACCACAGGGCCCCAAAATTCCTCTGCAAAGGGTGGGTCCCCAACTTCTCCCAAAACCCAAAAGAAACCTTATTGTCACACCTGCAAACAGGTGGGCCATTACAAAACTGACAGCAATTGTCCCAAGGCCAACAACAATAAGGAGAACATACCCCCAAATAAAGCTTCCCAGCCTCCTGTTACTACTAGTAGTAATCCCCCAGGTGGTGGGAGTGCCCCCAAGAATCTGGGTGCATTTTCTTTGGGAGTACCTGGGGACTCTGGCCTAACCAGCTCCCCTGACTTAGATACTCTTGTCTGTGAGACTGGCATGGGGTTTGCCAACTTCACCACTTGTCCCAACACTTTGGGCAGGTACAGACAGGAGCCCCTCATCAATGGTTCAAAAGTTGAGGCCTACCGAGACACAGTGGCTAGCATCACCATGGTGGCTGAGAGCCTAGTCCCCTCGAGGCAACTTATGCCTGGTGCCACATACCAGGTAGTGAACATTGATGGAGTGCAGAGAGATCATCCCATAGCAGTGGTAAATCTCAGCTGGGGAGGTGTCACTGGTCACAAGAGAGTGGCAGTGTCACCAAACTTGCCTGTAGATTGCCTACTGGGGAATGATTTGGAGACCTCAGCCTGGGCTGAGGTAGAGCAAGAAACCCATTTTAAAATGGTAAACCTCCATGGTAAGGTTAGTGGGGCAGTGATAGCCACAGCCCCAGTCCCAGAAGTCCTCCCTGAACAGGTCAGGAGGGCTGTGCCAGTCACAGCCCTATCCCAGAAAGATGCCTTTCCTGAACAGGTTGGCAAGGCTGTGATGGTCACAGCCCAAACCCAAACTGAGTCCCTTCCTGAAAAGGTTGGTGGAGTTGTGATGGCCACAGCTCAAACTCAGACCGATAACAGTGTTGTGAAGCCTGAAACTATGGATCACTCCACTCAGACAGAGAGTATTGAGGAGGAAGAAAAGTCTCCCCCCTCCCAGACACTAGGTGAGAGCCAGCCTCCTCAGGGAACTGACTCTACCCCTGGTGAAGGAACTGCCCCAGAGGTAGTCAGGCCTAGCCTGGCAGAGCCCCTGATGACAGTGGAACCTTCCCAGGTGGGACCCGGTCTGGAGCAGGTAACCTGCCCCTCTCTACCCTGCCTCAGTCAGCCCAGGGCTGTAGAGGTCAGGAAGGCCAGTGGTGGACCCCAAAGGGCCCCCTGTCCAAAAGAATTTCCCAATCAGCAGATTAGGATCACTGAAGCTAGTAGCCCTAGCCAAGTGAAAATAAAACAAACTCCTGAGGGATCCCCCTTAAACTTAGTTAGGGAACTCCCACAGCTGGACACTGCTGGGCACAGCCAAACCGGGGGCCTAAAAACCCCAAACCTGACCTGTCCCTCCAGTAAGCCAAACAGAGGGACTCAGCCTCCAGCTTTAGGTAGCCAGAGGTTGACCCTGAGAGCTCATAGCAACTCAGTACTGGAAAGAAAGGCGCATATGGTGGATAGTGATTGGAGGAAGTTGAGCCCAACCGTAGTGGAGTCTCACTTCCGTACTCCATTCCCACACCAGCCTTTTACTTTGCCAAAGCACACCACAGGTAGTGATTCCCTATGGTGGAGACCCTCAGATACCCTTAGGGTAAGGGGTTGCTTAGTGGATCATGTTACAGGGGGTAACCATGCCAGTGCATGTACCACCTCATATGTCCACTCAGGCAATATAGGCTTACCTGGACAAGGATAGCCTTATCTCCTTTCGTTTGGGGGGGGGTTGTGTAGGAAGGTAGATACCTGACTATGGTTACCCCCGACTTTTTGCCTGGTGTTTTGCTGGTTTTCCGACTTAGTTGACCTGGGACCCTGCCAATCAGGACCCCAGGCCCACTGCTCTCTCTCTAAAATGGATTCCATGTACCTTAGGTACATTTCCAATTGGAACTGGGCCACCTTGTCAGACCCTGTAACTCAGGGCATCGGTGTACCCAGGCCTACCAGGGGCTGAAGCATGTATTATGCCACCCCTGGATGGCCATCTAAATCTGACACAACTGGCTGCACGACAGCTGGGGCAACGTAGCGTACCCACTCGTTGCTTTAGATATAGTAGCCCTATATCTAACCGTACAATGGACACCCGAGTCCTATCAGTCACTCCTATGGCAGGCCTTGACAATCCTGAAGGCAGAGTGCTTGGAATCGTGTGAATTGGGTTCTGGCCCGAGCCGAGCCCGGTTGCAGCTTGCGGAACCAAGATCCAATGGCTGTTCCATGATAACGCGTACCATATTGGTAACTTCGGTATTGCGTTATCAAGACATGTCGAGTAAGGTGTCATACGAATCGGGATGCTACCCCCTCACCAATTCTGGCGACGAGGTTAGCATTCCGCCCTTCTAGAGGGACACGACATGTACGTAACTGTGAACTCCGGTTAAAGTTAACTAAAGCCTCAGCTCCACAAAATGGATGCTGCCACCACAGACACGAGTCTGACCTCCTGCTGCTGGGAGTCCTTCCAGCGAGGAGAGCTTGGACAAAGGGTTTCCTGTCAAGGGCGGTGTTCGCACCGTCCCAGACAGGGTTTGTGTATTCTGGGTAGGTAGGGCTTTGCGAGAAGGTGACTGCGGAGTGGCACCCCAGTGCTCACTACGCATCTGCCGGTCAGAACCAGTTCCAGGGGCACCAGCCCCTGACCTGGGGAAAGTCCAGCAGGGGAGAGGGGTGTAACTACCCCCCTTCCTGGTCCCACCCTTAGGGCAGGACCTAGTCATGTACCCACCCCTTTCTTTAGGATAAAGGCCGGAGCGGTGACCCTTCCAAATTAGATCATCTTTGAATCAAGAATACTTTCTACGAAAGGACATTCGAGACTCTTCTCAAGATTTCTCCCTTGTGACTAAGGAGTAGTCACCCTGCATCCGCAGGCACCATCTAAGAACTCCGCGGTTTGCTGCAAGTCCTTCCTCAGGAATCCGACGGCCCAGCTCGACGAGAACCGGCTTCCCTGGCACCTCTGACCTCTACCCACGTCATCAGCTCAGCTGTGATCTGTGGGTGCGACGAGACCTCGAGGGACCGGCCATCATCAAAACCTGCACGCTTTCTTACTCAGCATGACCATCGAAGCAATTCTCTGGTGAGTGCTCTGGGGTCCGAGAAGCCCCGACCCTGAGCAGCTCCAGCACCGAAGTGCAGTCTCCCAGCATCTCCACGATCTGCGTGGGGCCCTTCTGCTCGCTGCTCAACACGTTGTCTGGTCACTAGCCGCTGGCTTGTGACCTTCTTTGACGACATCCTACAACCAATCACCATAAGGGTCGTTTGGAACGATACATAGCGGTCGCTAGAATAGCGAACGCTGCATATCGGGCCAACTTCTCACAAGAGTCAAAAACCAAGAGTAGTTACTTCCACTCCTCCCCTCTACCTCTTGAGTAAGGAAAACAACGAACCACTTGAGGAATTGGAGATAGTGCATCCACATTTCCCGGCGTTACCCGCATCACCAACCCATCCGCAGGATTTTGAACGCAGACCCGATTCTATAGACTGTATTACTAAGATTGAAAAGTCTCACCGCCCCCAACTGAACAGTATAACACACCGGACGAAACAACAAGTGATGTAAAAAAGAGGACCCTCAGAGACTTCTTCAAGAAACAAGGAACTAAAGTCCAAGCCCCAACCAACCCCATTGATATACTGTCACAACCTATACAGTCACCTCAAACTGCCATCAATTCTGAACAGTGAGTTTACAACGGGGTATACCCTAAGAACTCCCTGACCTGGGTCAGTTAAGATAAGTATGTATGCAGTGGTCAGGGTCTATTGATTGTAACAAAGAATTCATCATAAAAACCTTTACGTTAATGAATTATTTTGAGATTCCTTATGTGTAGTACAAAAGATTTATTCAAACATTTTAAGTAATTGGTGTGCTTGGTAATATTTCAAATGAGTACCACAAGTAATACAAAATGCAAGAGACCAATTACTTCATTGGGTCAAGCAAAACCTGGAGGACGTAAGTCTCGATAGAATTGGTATAAAGACTTCCTTGTGGGTTCAATTCACATATATTATCTACATGGTAAACATTTCAACGCGCTCAAAGTGACAAGAAAAGGAGACAGTTAGGTGGGATGGGTGTGGTTGGGTAAAGGTGAGGACTGGGTAAAGGATGTTGTGACCATACTACAATCACAGTGATATTCAATGCAACCTTTACAGACTAATTTTGTTCATTAGTTCCATATAACTCTTTAGCATAGGATCTGTATGTATCCATGGGTTGCTTCCTATGTTAAGAGGGTAAGTGCAATCCAGTCTACGTTTCGACCCCTGGATTAAGGGTTGATTGAAGCCTCATGCTGGGGTCTTCTTCAGGACTTAAGGGTGCAGGAGCTCTTAATGTTAGGCCGTCCAGTGGCCTATTAAGGATGGACCATCATCGGTTCAATTGATCACGATTCCCGAGGCGAAGATGGGAAAAATAAGCAGCAATCACCACATACTCAAAGGAGAATCGTCCTATCGCAAAACATGGTCAAAGACAATTATAAGATCACCGGCGAAAACGTAGGACCTAAGCAACAATTGCCTCATACCCAAAGGAGAATGGATCCATCTCAAATCGCGGTCGAAGACAACCATAAGACCCCCTGCCAGGACCCTCCATCGAACAATTTAAAAAATAAACTGTTATTTGTCCCTGAATATTATAGCCAAGGACCACATGACATCTTGAATAGAGGGAACATCCTGAAACTTTTTAACTGCATCCCGAACTGCGTCACATTGAATCCAACAAATTAATCTCTATTGAGTTTAAACCGATGAGAAGCAATCAGTTTGCAGAACAAACGCTAATTACTTTTTCAACTGTGGCGCTCACCGGAGAAATATTATCAAGGTCAGCTCTATTCAACAAATGGGGTATTAAAGTAGTCCCCCAATCGGAACCCCGGTGCCCTTCGGTCCTCGCAAAACCCCTGGCCATAACAGACAAACAGGGCCAACGATCCTTCTCAATCTTAAGATCAGCCAAAGGCTGTTCCCCAGCAAGGGCGAGCCACCTAAAAGTCAAGGATACAAAAACCACAGTGACAGACTGGGCCTGGCTGCCAGCGGCCCTGGACGGCAGTAACCACAACTGAACTCAACCCGGTCTCTTGGTGTGTTCATGGAACATCAATGGCCTCCCATCAAAATGTCAATCCCCAGACGTGATAAACTTCTTTAAAGATCATGAGGTTATATTACTGCAGGAAACATGGACCTTGGTCAGCCTCCCACTTGAAGGATATCTGGAATATAGAACACCTGCTCAGAAAACGCATAAGTCCGGTCGACCTAGCGGTGGTCTCTCAATCTACATTTCAACCAAGTTAAACGTTAATACAACGCAATTGACATTTGAAGAAGATTGGATCTCTGGCATACTTATTAACAACCCCACACAGACTGAACAACTGATTCTGATTAATATCTACATTTTACCAAGCGCCAGGGAGAAAAAACGAAGTTTAACTATCTAATCCAGGTATTGTGTAACATACAAAGTAATTACAAAAGACCAGCCTGTATAGTGTCCGGAGATTACAACACAAATCTTTTTCAAAAAGTCCCGGAAGAGCATGACGCACCATGGCCAGACACCATGGAACAAAAAAAAAACGGCCGGCAATAAACATAGCAAACTAGCCGAATACATGGTGCTGCAACTCACTGCTTTGGGTTATACAATCTTAAATGGTCGCTTTCCTAAGGACAATCCTCCTAACTGGACGAGAACAAATGGTCAAACCCACTCATTTTTAGATTACACCATTTGTAGTAAGGAAATCCTCCCTTTTATTGAGAACTACACTATAGCACTTCGAGGGGACAGTGACCATCGCCCCCAAGTAACCACCCTGTCATTTCTCCTAACACATCACGCCACGACTAGCCAAACTACAGAAGGTAACCACACTGAAAATCTCAAAAGGTTAAAATGGACTGATTCGACCATACCAGCAATAATGAGCCAATGCAGAGCCCAGCAACATTCTATGAGTATTGATACACTTCGGCCCATTACATCATGGGAGGTCTTCTCCCGGGCACTGCTTAAGAAATTTCCACGTATCACACGAAATCAGGCAATAACAACCGGCGAAATCAGGAATTTAAAATCAGCACGTAACAGCGCCTTAAGACAGGCACGCAGGCATCCAGTGGAAGACTGTAATCAAAACAATTTTAAGCAAGCTCAAAAAGCCCTCAGAAATGCAATATTCATCGAGAAAAAGAAACGATCTGAGCAGTTCTGGTTAAAACTGATACACACAAGCAAAAATGATAATTCAAAGTCTTTTTGGGCACTTATTAACTCTAAAATTCACAAACAAGGAGGACCAAGCAGCGCTAACATCTCTGAAACCGAATGGGTATTCTACCTAACAGATCATTTTGATGAACCAGAAAATGAAACCCCATCCGTTAGACCATTAGCCATGGCTTTACAACCCAAAATATGCCAATCATCGGGCATAATGGATGTGAAGACACTGGGAATCTATACCGAATCACACACAAGGGCACCAGTGACAACTGATATGAAATCTCAGCCCACAGACACATCACAAGAAGCTCCGTTAACCCTAAAAATATCCGCAGAAAAAAATCGGCCAAACGATAACAGAGGGCCGCTCAGACTGAGCGCCAGGGCCAAACCGTTTACCCCAGTCTCTGTTCAAACAGGACATAGAATTCTGGGCAAATAAGTTGGCACCCCTTTTTTCATATTGCCGTATTACCTCGGTTTTACCGGAATCGTGGCAAGGAGCTATCAGACACCGAATCTATAAAGGCGACAAGAGATTGGACCCAAATAATTACAGGATGATCACCCTATTGGACGTGGAATCAAAATACTAAGCCAAACAGCTACTACAAGATCTGGCATCCTGGGCCGAAAAATACCATCTCATACCCTTCAATCAGACAGGATTCGTGCAACAATCAGGTACTATAACAAACCTGCTCGCAATCTCTGTTCTGTTAGATAAAGTGTCCACCTCAAGAATGCTGATGCACAGCTGTTTTGTCGATTTCAAGGCCGCCTTCGACCGCTTCCCTAGAGACAGATTATGTCTAAAATTGCAGAAATGGGGGATTCCACCAACGTTACTACAAGCCATAATCGCGCTACATTCCAACACATTCGTATAAAACTTGGGGATGGATCACATATCTCTAGGAAAATACAAACAAGTCATGGAGTAAAGCAGGGGTGTGTGCTGGTGCCCCTACTTTTCAACCTCTTCCTCTCCGATCTGTCAGAGATACTTGGCAAAGTCAACTCCCATCCTCCAAAACTGGCCGGAACAAGAGTCAGTAATCTACTGTACGTGGACGATCTGGTATTACTCAGTCACTCCAGGGTGGGCCCGCAGAGACTTCTTGATCAGCTGTCCCTATACACGATCGAAAACGATCTGGAACTGAATCTAACCAAGACAAAGGCAATTACCTATCAAGGTGGGGGATGGCAATACAATGGCAAAAAAGTTGACGAAGCTCATTCTTATAAGTACCTGGGGGTTCACCTGGACAGGAGCGGAACATTCTCTAAACATAGAGACGAGGTGGAAGCTAAAGCCCTGACAATCCAAGTGGCTTTTAAGACCCTTCTAAGACATCTGTCAGGCCCTAGTCTAACCCCACTTATAACTGTAATGAAGGCAAAAATCAGGTACTGGGCCTATCTATGTCCTCTTCCCCCGCTCAAGTACGCCTTGAATTTGGCCTTCAAGACCACCAACCAATAGGGCGTGGAGCGTACATCAGGCTGTGCAACAAGCTGTGCAAGGGTAGAGAGGGAAGCCTAGAGGCCCTTTTGTGGCAGGAGATCTCAGCCGGTCAAATCGGTGGCTCATATCAGCGTTACTTGCAGGATTCCATACAACTCCTTGACATAGAAGAAATCTGGACATCTAATCCACCACAGCAGGTACTTAAAACCCATATCAAAAGAAACGTCCGTCTCTGGTCCTTCCATTCCTACAGAGCACAACTGGTTCAACGTAAGCATGCCTGGACAGTTGTATCAGGATTCAAGCCAGGGATTATGGGCCCACACCTGTCATGTACCTACTCATTACAGTGGAAAAAAAGATTTCTGGCCCTCAGGATGGGAGGATGGCCATTTCTGTATCACCTGGCGGGACGGCGATGTGCAAACCCAAACGTAATGTGCAGAGGCTGCGGGAGCAGTACAGAAACAATCGAGCACGCCGTATGTCTTTGTGCTGCAGCTGAAGACGGTCGAAGGAAATTGTTAAAGGGCGAATGGAACAAACTAGGCATTCGTACACGCCGTCAGGCTATTCTTGCATCAATGAACCCGGATAATCCACAGCTTAACATCAGGTTCACCAAGTTTGTTACAGTAACACCAAGAAAATGTATAAACAGTGAGACTCCGCAAGCCACCAACCGTTAACCATTAAAAAACAGACGAAGCCCTGCGCCCATGTTGGACTCTCACCTGACTTCTACAATCCTTCGTAGTAGGCAAGAACATTTGATAATGGTCTCGGCACATGAACTGACCTGTCTTCCCGGCAAATCCCTCGAAATACTGTATGTAGGGGGCTCATTACACAAATGGTCTGTAACCCTAGGATTCTCACCACAAACCCAGAAATATATTACCAAAGTCATTAAATGTTGCTTCTTATGCAAATGTCTGCATTCGATCAGATTAGACGGAAAAACTAGAACGGACAACTAAGGTTTACAACTACTTTTAACAGGCTATTAGGATTTTAAATCGTTTTTCTGATGAATTGTATCTTTCATTCCCACTGTGATGGTATAAATGTAACTATTCATGATATACGTTTTATAGTGCTCACATGTTCACCATTGTAATGATTTTTATTAATCAAACAATCAAGTTACTTATACATAACTTGTGGTTTACAAATATATATTCTTTAGGTCTGCTTAACAAATGTATATATTACTAATGGTTAAAAGGTATATATATATATTATAAAATTATTTGTGCTGAGTGTGTACATAGGTCACTGCATAGTTTTTATATAAGCTATTCGATTTGATGCTTATGGGTGACTGTTTGTTTTATTTATTTATCACAATATGTAAATATGACCATAACTATTGTATCTATAAGTGCTTCACTATTGGAATGTTAAGAACATGAAAATAAATTATTTTAAAAAATATAAAAATACACAAATAGATTAGCTTTTACGAGAAGCATTACCTGCAAGTCTGAATTCCTAACTATCTATCCATACTTGTGCACATGGAACCTTATGCAATGCAATTTGATATTTCTTTATTTTTTTCCGAATACATGTAAACCCTTTCTTTGTTCTATGTATCTATATATGTATTACTTTACTCCTACTGTAGAAAGAAAGGGAAAACAACCTTCAGCTCCCTCCAATGCACACCTCTATGTCTCATTCTATACCTCTCTCGATATCGCCTCTTCCTCCACTCTCTGACTCATCCAAACCTCATTCTACTGCTATGATATGTCTCCCATTTAAGCCTTTGTACACTCTTCCCTCTTCTAGCCTTCCTTTACTTACACCAAACCTCATTTTACTGCTATGATCTCCAAAATAACACTTTCTAGGCTCTTCCCTCCTGCATCCCTCCTTTGACCCTCCCAAACCTCATTATATACCGTAATCTCTCTAATATCCCTTTGTAGACCCTTTTCTCCTCAATCCATTCTTTGACTCATCACAAACATCCTCTAACTAATATGATCACCCAAATCACACAATACATGCTTTTCCCTCCACTGTCCCTCCTTTATCCTTTTCAATCAAACAGACGCACATGTTCACCACTCAAATTAAAACCATATATTTCTCTATACAAATCCACCACTAATCCTTTGGGTTCAAAAAGCATTTCAGCGCCTCAATAGGGGTAGTAATCGCTATATAAATACAATTACAACTACAATTACACAATTTAGTGATGTTTTTAAAGAGAAGATTGGTCTGATCAAAAATTGGTTACATGAGATTAAACCGAAAGAGTACAGCGTTCCTGTTATACACAAATACACAATGTTCCGCTGAGTAGTGGGGGAACTTGGTCATAATCTCACTAAACTGCAAAAAGGTGGTTTAATTGAAGCGATAGATGCACTGTTATGGCGTTCCCCTGTTGTGACTGCCAAAAAGATGACATGACGCTTGCAGTTATGCATCAGACTTAGATCTCTTAATAATATTATCTGGGTTGATAATTTTCATCTTCCTCACACTGAGAATTTAATAGCATATGTAGGTCAATCCAAATGGTTCACTAAGCTTCACCTACATACACCTTACCATCAGGTGGAAGTGGATAAGGGTTTATGCCAACTGACTGCATTCATAAAACCTGATGGTATATTTCAGCTTGGAAGAATGTCATTTGGATTTGCCATGTGAAATTCCTACAGACAATTGGGTTCAGTTTACTTCTGCGGTCATCAAGAATTCTCATGACAAGTGTTGAGTTAACCATTCTCGTACACTATTTTGTTACCCTCAATTCAAAAGCAAAGTGGAAGATTTAACAAAGTATTAGTTGAAGGTGTTCATCGTGCTCTTGGCTCAAGAAAAAACTATTCATAAACTATAAGTGAATTATTGTGAGCTTATCGTACCATACGACTTTCCATTACTAGAGCGATACAGTGTGAAATGCTGATAGAGAGAAGAGTAGTCTCAATTCTCTCAACGTTTTGAATGGTGGATATAATGGATCATTAGGTTGATATTCAAGTTTCTAGCAGCAGTGAAAAGTGTAAAAGTGATAAGAACATTTTACATAGTATGCCCATGAGTGTGCATCAAGCCAAGAAGAAAAGCCAAGTCTGGTTTAAAGATTTGAGACAATAACAAGATGGATCACAATATGAGGCAATCTAGTGGTGGTAATACTGGATTTATGATGCAAGAAAACTTTGTGTCACAATAAAGATCTGCAGGTTCACTGGAGAGGTCGTATAAAGAAAGTCCTCGCAGACTTCTTGATTAAGCTCCAGTTTTGTCTTTTACTTGTGCTCCCATAGTAAAGTGATGTTTAGGCTGTTCATGTGATCTTAGGGATATGTATTATGAGTCACCTGGTATATTTTCCATATATTGTTGTATCTGTATATTTTGTTTTTCTTTTCATTGTGAGAGGGCAAGATGTGCGACATCTTTGCTTGGTATGTTTGTGTTGAATGTTAATGATGTAATTTGTGTTTTCATCCTTTGGCTTATGTAGTGATCTCTAATATAATTACTTTTTCAATAAATCTGTCTAAGTTAGTGAGTGGCTCCTGGACCTTCTGCAGTAGCTTACTTCTTTAGCTGAATACGTTTTCTTTTTTAAATAAATATTATTTGGAAGAACATTTTGGATCAGGATTTCATCTTTATTATTCTTTCTCTGAATATGTGTCTCTTAATGGCTGGCAGTCATGTTTTCGTTTCTATATTAGCTATTGAGGACAGTCTTACACCAATTTTAAATCTAGGATATCGATTTTATTAATGCAATACAGTATGTAACCAAATAATTGAGAACTGTGATTTTATATTGTTTTGTCTTTGCTCTGTGTAAATGGATTTATATTTTCTTTCTAAAAACCACATAAATGTAATTTTGTGTCTGACTGACATTGGTTATACATGTAATATAGTTATTGGGAAAGACCTTCAACCTACAACAAGCCACTTAATTTGTCTGTCTCTTTGTCAACTGAATGTTCACCACTGAGCCAATACTGTAGTGCTAGTAACAGATGATTATTGTGATAAAACTTACAGCAGCTCAATGTATTATTGATGTGGGGATAAAAGGCAGAGAATCAAACAAGCGCCACAAGGTTAAACATAGACACCTGAATTAGATTCACTCATCCCTTAAATCAACGCTTCAAACCAGAATCCTTTTTCACATTAATAAAGGGTCACTTACCTGTACTGACACAGTACTAAGGAGGTCGAAGATCTCATTCATTAAGTGGAGCAAATGGAGAAACTCCTCATCGTCATAATTAAATCGGCTATGGAAGACTATGGAGCAGATGACGTTTGAGACAGCCAGGTGCAAAATTAGCTTTGGGTCAAAAGATGACTCTAGATAAAGACAAATGCAATATTTCTTATTTATTTAAACACTATCTGCCATATAGCCCTTTCAGGCCAAAAAACAAAACATGTAATACAAATAACTGAGAGAACTATATAATTCC
This sequence comes from Lissotriton vulgaris, assembly GCF_964263255.1. NCBI lineage: Eukaryota > Metazoa > Chordata > Amphibia > Caudata > Salamandridae > Lissotriton > Lissotriton vulgaris. Next base: position 855,647,445 of record NC_141697.1, on the reverse strand, counting down.
GAAAGATAGTAAAACCAGAGAACAACAAAATCTAACTGAATTAAAATGTAGAACTTCCTTTCTTGGGAGTGAGACAGAGGATTTCGAAATAGCGGAGAGGTATGAGTTATAATTAGATACAACTGAGACTACTTCAAAAGATCAGGAAACTGATAAGATAGCATACTTATTTAATGGTAGCTTCCTTTGTAAGATTGTTTGTTATTTCATTATTTTATGCATTGTGTTTTTAACGTATGCATTTGTCAATGAATTATCAAATTAGAACTGACAATATTGATTAGGTGATACAACATTAGGATACAATATTAGGACACTATGCTAACGCAAAATGTGCACTGGTTTAAACTGAAAATCTGAATTTTAGTATTGTGATACAAAAATCTTCATCAGCATCATGGAATACGTAATTTTTGATCACAAAGATCTTATAAAGTGCGAAGTGCAATATGAAAATAGGACAAGTAATACAATCAATAGACAAAATACAATGTACAGCAATAGTTAAGAGCAGTACAATGTTGAAAGACAATAATAAAACCCGGACCCGTTTTAACATACAATAAATTTAGGAAGCAACGTCATACATTTAGTGCGTTTGATCCATAGTGCATGCAAAATCTCGCCAAACCAAATACCACCGCCCTGCATGTATCAGTAGTTAAAATTCTCATGGCCTCCACGTAGTGCCCAGGTCCAATCAGTTTACATAATGGCACATTCTAAATCGCCGACATTGCCAAGAGTCACCTTCTTACCTGATTCCACCTGATTCCACGTCGAGGCACCGTTGGTGCAGGAGCCGCCACCGTTGAGAGTCACTGGGGACATTTTCTTCTGGAAGGACGCCGGAGGGGAGGGAGACTACACCTCCCAGTGTCCCCTGCGGCGCGCACGCCAGCAGACAGTGCCAGGAGGCGCCTAAAAGGACACTCTGGCTCAGGCGGCGCAAGAGCTCATTCTAAATCGCCGACGTTGCCAAGAGTCACCTTCTTACCTGATTCCACCTGATTCCACGTCAAGGCACGACTGGTGCAGGAGCCGCCACTGCCGAGAGTCAATGGGGGCATTTTCTTCTGGACGGACGCCGGAGGGGAGGTAGACTACACCGCCCCGCCGGAGGGGAGGCAGACTACACCTCCCAGCGTCCCCTGCGGCGCGCACGCCCGCAGACAACGCCAGCAGGCGCCTAAAAGGACGCTCGGGCTCCCGTGGCGCGGGAGCTCATTCTAAATCACCGACATTGCCAAGAGTCACCTTCTTACCTGATTCAAACCTGATTCCACGTCGAGGCACGGCTGGTGTAGGAGCCGCCACCGCTGAGAGTCACTGGGGGCATTTTCTTCTGGACGGACGCTGGAGGGGAGGGAGACTTCACCTCCCAGCGTCCCCTGCGGTGCGCATGCCAGCAGACAGCGCAAGGAGGTGCCTAAAAGGACGCTCGGGCTCCCGCAGCACGGGAGCTCATTCAAAATTGCCGACATTGCCAAGAGTCACCTTCTTACCTGATTCCACTTGATTCCACGTGGAGGCACCGCTGGTACAGGAGCCGCCTCCGCTGAGAGTCACTGGGGGCATTTTCTTCTGGACGGACACCGGAGGGGAGGGAGACTACACCTCCCAGCGTCCCCTGTGGCACGCACGCCAGCAGACAGCGCCAGGAGGCGCCTATAAGAACACTCGGGCTCCCCCGGGGCGGGACGCGCGCGGGCAAAACCCGGGCCAACGGCGGGCCCGTTTGAGCCCGTTCGAGAATGGAAAATGTCAGGCCGGGCCCCCCTATAACCTTCCACATCTGAAAAGGTCAGTTTTTGCTTTTTGCCCTAGCTCACTCAAGGTATCAGCCCAGCGCTTGTCTTTAAAAATCCTCCTGACATATCACCGCGGCAGTGAAGCTCTAAAGAAGGCTCATAGCGGTCGAAAGGGGAAGAACCCGTCAATGAGTAGTTTTGTCGCCGGCACCCTGGACCAGTTTATAATAAGGGCAACCTCTGTACTGGCTCATGAAATTGCAATGACTGAGAGAAGACTTTCTTTGGAGACAGTACAATCCAAACGTTCGTCTCAGGGAGGGTTGATGCATGTAAGGTCACCGGGGAGACTCGCGCATGGGTCTACTGAAATTTCAGCGCAGGGTATAGCCACTGACCAGTCCCCGCATGTTACAACAATTATACCCGGGACTACCCCCACTCATTAACCCCCAGCCAATTCTAAACCTGTGACCCCAGGACAAATAGTTTCCATCTCATGTCAACGAGTATCGACAAGATCGTTATGTAGTGCTAAATCCCAATCCACGGCCCGTGTGTCTGAACTTGCAGCAAAGAGAAAACGGGGTGGAGGTCCACAGAGGAAGAAAAATGCGAAAACCCATAAACCAAATCCGACTGGTGCTTCCCAGAACCCTACCTTGCCGGCCTCTCCTGAGAGGAGGTCCCTTCACACATCCTTAGGCTCACCACCAATTGACTTAGTTGGGGCTCCACCACCCCAATTTGACGAGGCCTTTTGGGACAAATTGGGCGTGTTACTTACTTCCTCATTGACTCCTAATATTGAGAGACTTTGCTTATTGAAGATAAATTGTCACACCTTGACTTACTTTCTTTACCAAAGCATTGTAGTAGGGACAAACTTATGGGTTTCCAACGGGCCACTCACATTTAACTAAGAGTCCCCCTTGTAACCCCCGAAGCACTATTCAGCAGCCAACCGTGCATTCGAGCTTGCCTTTTATCTCTGTTACCGGGTCTGCTGTGGGTGATACTATTATGAATACTAACAATACACAAAATGGGAGAGCTCCACTGAATATGCCTTTGTGTCCAGGGCCTCGACCTCCAGGGGGAGATAGTGCACCTAATCCCTCGGATAATGTCAAAGGTTTTCATGATTGTTCGTCCCACCCTACTCCCTGTGCAGGGACCCCTCCTCTACCATGTATTGATTTACCCCCTGCCTCGACCCCACTTGTGGTTGTTTTGGTAAAAGTACCAGTTTTGGAACAGGGTGTCGTGGATACATATATCGAGCTAAAAAATAAATGTACTCTCTGGTTAATGACGAACAAACCATTACCACCACAGGTGTACAGTGAAATACTATTTGCTTGAAGAGTTAGCTGGGTGGGTCAAAGCAGGAAATGCTTTGAGGGCGATTGCATTGTGATCAATTTCAGGGACAGGAGGGTGGTTGATCATATATGTAACTGGCATATGAGGAGGGGGGCTACCGGAATTCAGTCATTTCCCCTAACCTTCTTCTATCCCCACCAACTAACTCATCCTCAACCAGAGAGAGGATCCAGATCATGGGAAAGATCAACCACCCCATCCCAGAAGGCTACTGTAAATTCTGGGTTCCACACCTTTAACAGCTTACTACCAGTTCCTCTCCCTGTTAGCAATAGGTTTAGTGTTTTGGATCAGTTGGATTGACTGACCCCGGATATAACCCAGACTACAGGACCCGTCTACTAGGACTTTGGATCGGCCATGAGGTTTCCCAACCCTGTGGTGGCATAGTGGATTTCCATAAAGAGGCGGGGTGTGGGGAACCCCCTAGGGTGACTGTCGGGGATGTACTTGATGTTAGCTCTCTCATGTTAGGTTGGGAGGGGGTTAGAACCTTGACTCCCACTCAGGGTTCTATTGTTAGCTCTCGACAGGTTAACGAGTCGCAGAGCCTACAGGGCGGTTAAGTTTGTGATCAGCAATCGATGATGTGTGTTGCCCCCCAAGATATAGTAATCGTTGTAGGGAATGCAGTATGCAATACCATTGATATTGAAGAAGCTATTGGTATGGGAGAAGCAGCAATTCCATCTGAGGACATCTACTTGGGCACCCCTAGTATAGCTACCCAGAGTCATAAGGTAGCAGTGCACCAGGGCCTAAAAATGTTGTCCTGGAATGTAGCTGGTTTAAGTGCTAAGATGGCCCAACCGGATTGGGGTGAATTCATCGAGACCCAGGAGATTTGTCTATTCCAGGAGACGTGGTCCCTGAACCCCACATATAGAGAACGGTTTACAACGTTTTGTACACCAGCCACACAGGGGCCCAGGGGAAGACCCTCGGGTGGCCTGTGTACATGGGTTGCCTCACATCTTGAATATGAAGTAAAATCGATAGAAACCGACTCCCTTGATATTTTATGTATTATGGTCTCCCCTAATAATAATTCTCCAAAGTTTATCATCATTAATGTGCACTACTGCCCAGTTAGGCATGGACAGACTTCACAGACCCTAGATTGTTTGGCAGCCTTGCTCACAACGCTACCAGAGCAAGCTTTTCTTATTATTGGGGGGGGTTTTAATTTGCATTTTGAACCCCTTATTGGTCATTTGTAATCATTACCCAATTAAGGCTTGGACTCCCCTAGTCCTGCAGATGGCTACTCTCACTCTTAACCATTCATTAAGGGCTTATTATGGTCGCTTATCTAGCGACAATCCTGGTAAGTCTACGTTTGAGAGGATGGGTCAGAAATCAACCATAGATTATGCCCTGGTAAATGTGGATTTTTGGCATAGAGTCTTAGACTTTCAGGTGCACTCTCGTATAGAAAGTGACCATAACCCTTTGGTTTTAACCCTGGACTGGCCTAAACAGGAATCAGTTCACACCGACAATGGCCCACCTCCCTTGGATTTGATGTTAACAGACGGGGTAGAAGGATACGTTGGGCATCCTTCACACAAACCCCGGAGGATATGGCATCATTGTATGAATCTATTATCCCCTTCCTTGGTGATTATCTTGAGGAGTTGGGGAATAATCATCTGGATTTGATAGGCAATTTGGGAGGGTTCTTTTTTAATGAGGCAACCCCTAAATGGAAAATGGCTAGATCCAACAACCCCTGGTATAATAGGGCTTGTAAAGAGGCAAAAAGCTCCCTATTGGCAACCCTCCGCAGGGGGTGCAACATGAGCATCAAGGGAACATTTTAAAAATACTATTTTAGCTGCAAAGCGTGATTGGGAAATTGATAGGTGGCAGGCAATAAAGACTGCCCTAATTGACAAATTGACAAGGATTCAAGAGGGTTCTGGATCCTGGTGAAAACAGGTGTATCAGAGTGTAGGTCTGCCACTGAACCGAACCTCCGGGAAGGTCTGGCGTTCCCATTTTAAACTTTTATATTCAAAGAATCGATCGGGAAATTCAGAGACGGGCTCCACAATTATAGACCCAATGGAGTACATCCCTGGTGATACACAACTTTGTACGCTGGCGGAGGTATCTGCTGCTCTGGCCAAAGTCCTTCCGAACAAGGCTCCAGGTCTGGACCGGGTCCTAGGAGACCTGTTTAGATCTAAACTGACCATCTGGACCCTGTATCTGCAGTCCCTTTTTGATGCTGTCCTGCGTGGTATGAATCATCCACCAACCTGGGCGGGGGCAGAGATCATCCCCATCTTTAAAAAGGGATCCCGACTGGAACCGGGTAATTATAAGCCTATTAGTTTAATAGATGTAACCCAAAAGATCTTTGCCCGTGTTCTACTGGGAAGACTGCAGATTTGGATGGATGACCACAATATTTTAACTCCGTTACAGGCAGGTTTCAGGTCAAAAATCTCAAAAATTGATCAGCTGTTTAGACTCCAGCTGATCTACTGGAAAACCATAACATTGGAAGGTGGTTCCCTGTACCTTACGTTCGTGGATCTCAAATCTGCGTTCGATATCGTAGATCGTGCTCAGTTATGGACCCTATTGTCTGAGATGGGAGTACCATTTTATCTTTGCCATCAGCTCAAACTACTCCATGATGGCACCTTTGCCAGGGTAAGATATGGGAAAGGCGGTAAACTCACAGCGCCCTTCCCGGATGAGAAGGAGATGAGACAAGGTTGCGTACTCGCACATACACTTTTCTCCTCCTTTCTCAATGGTCTAATTGAGGACCTGCTAGCGGCAAAGGACATAGACTCCCCAAAACTTGCCAACCGCAAAATCCCCGCATTGATGTTTGCAGATGACACGCTGCTCCTCTCTAAAACACCTATGGGGATGCAGCGTGCCTTAACAGCTTTTAGCTTGTTTTGCAAGAAAAGAAACTTGGAGGTTAATATGAACAAAACAAAATACATGGTCTTCCACGCTGACTCCACTCATTGCCACCACCCTAACCTGGATTCTAAGCCCTTAGAGAGGGTCCCAGTATTTGACTACTCGGGGCTCACTATAAATGGCAAAATGGAATGGGGGGCGCAGACCACTAAGGTAAACCTAAAACTAATCCAAGCTAGTGGGGGTATTATAAAAGTCCATAGAAGTTGCGCGGTAAAAGTTATTGGCCCTCCGGTAGAAATTTATAAGGTCCAAGCAAGGGGGGCCACAGTGTATGGAGCAGAACTCTGGGGTCATTGTTCTAGTAGATCTTTGACAGTGACAGAAAACAACTTCCTAAGGCAACTGTTGGGTCTCCCCCAAAGCACCCCATTGATCCCATTAAGGCTCGACTTGGGAGTAGTCCCAATAGCTGATTTGATTGCTCTTCGCCCACTCCAGTACTGGCGACGGCTCTGGAGTACGCCAGAGCTGGAAAATTTCAAAGAAGAGCTGAAATCAGTTATGTCAATTAGGGGGGCGGGGAAGATCCCCTGGCTGATCTTCATCCGGGACTCACTCCGCAACATTGGGAGAAATGATGTATGGTTGAAACCCGAACAGGCTTGCCTAGCAAATTCCAAACAATTCCTTGCTTTGGCCTGGACTGGATATAGAATGGAGCAGCTAATCCAGTCTATGGATTCCTCCTGTCTAACCTCTAGCTTCCTGGATGCTAAGCAGTGCTATAGCCTGGAACCTGGTCTTGACTTTATTCAGCCTTTAGCAGCCAAGAAATTGTTTCTTCAATTTAGGCACGGGATGCTCCCGCTCTATGAGTTTGCGAATAGGTGTGCGGAGGAAAAAAAGTTATGTCCCGGTTCTGAGAAGTTGGCCTGATATATGATGTTCACTAGTTCTAGTGACCACCTTGTATCAGTCCAAACAACCCTTATGATGATTGGTTGTAAGTCAACCTTATAGACCAGCTATCCTAGGGGTAGTATGGACAAAGCAGTCTTAGGCTAAACTCTGTAAAGGCATGTGAAGCAAGCTGTTTACCATATACACTCTCCTTGAATACCAAATGAAAGGACACCACACAGATATATATTGAAAATATATATATATTTATTTACTACAAGTATCCCATATACTCTTTATGAGCACAGAAGCAAATGCGTTAAAACAAAACAGTGTTTAAATATACAAAAGTTGCACAATATGGATAAGCCCTGGTGGCCACTCAAACCATATACTAAAATAGTGGTATAAGAACCACATATCTGAAAGGAAGAAGGCCTATGGCCTTGAGAATCGCTGGGACTGCAAGGAGCTAGCAAAAGTTAGTGACCAGGAGGCCCACGGAATGCGTGTGCAGTGCTGAAAGTTACACGTGGGCGCCTATTGATTTCAATGGGTGCGTAAAAGTCACAAAGGTAAAGAAAAGGGAACCTTTCGGATGACCTAGAACCTAGCAACTTGGAACTTAGACACAAGAGGTGTATTTCTACACAGGAGCACCGGAGTGCCAGAGTTACCTCACCCACAGGAAGCGGGTGCATATGTCTCAAAGTGTGTCGGGTTTCGTCGTACCGTTCTATGGGGCCTGGAGATGAAGATGCTGCAGGCGGGTCGTCGAGGAGAGTTCCGGTGGATCCAAGGGTGGATCTGTAGAAGTGAAGACCTGAAAGCAGAGAGGACCATGTTCAAAGTCACTAGCCAGTGACCGGCAAGGAACCAGGAAGGAACCAGGCGTTGTCGGGTGCAAACAGGTGAATAAGTGTAGCTTGTCTCTGCAGCCACGTGGACACAAAGAGGTCGAGGACGTCCAAGAGTCGATCACGAGCTGTCCCACGCAGGTTCTAGCTGATGGCGGTGTCGGCGACTTGATTGAAGCAAACAGGCCTTGGCTAATGCAAGACACGCAGGATTTGAAGAAAGCTTGTTACTCGGACCAGCATGGTCAGAGGGGATGCTCCTTTTTACAGGAGCGAGGGCCAGTCTGGAGCAACCAGACCAGTGGTGTTGATGGTAGATTTCGTCACCAAGACGGCCACTAGCCAACGGACCAGTGACCAGGATGATGCGTGGAGTGGCAAAATGCAAAAGGGCCCCACGCAGATCGTGGAGATGTTGGAGGGCTGCCTTTCAGTGCAGATGCTGCTTGGTGGTGGGGCTTCTAAAACCCCAAAGCACAGCATTGAGGATGCCTCGGGTGCTGCAAAGTCAGCTTCTCGTTGATCTTCCAAGATGGCCAGTCCCACATCTCTCGGTGCCTCCACGGGTCTCTTCTTTTCAGGGAGTGTGGATCGAGCTCTGAGATGTCTGGGAATCCTGATCTTGTTGAGCTCTGGGCTCGGGCTCTGGCAGGAGGCGGCGGCACAGCAGACGTTGAGTTGCTGGATGGTGCCAGGGTGGTCACTCCTTGGCCACAAGGGAGATGCTCTTCAGTCTTCTGTGCAGCAGAACGTCGAAGTCCAGTATTCTTCTTATTTTCAAGTCGAGTTCAGGATGATCTGAAGTCTTAGGACACAGCTCCTACTCTTAAACCAAATCTAGGGGCTGGATCACCTGCTAGGTCCCTCCTCTGGGTGGGACCAGGAAGGAGGGTGGTTACACCCCCTTTCCTTTGTCCAGTTTTGCACCAGGACTGGGGCTGGAAAGCCCCAGCTCCGGTTTGAACTGGCATATGCACAGGGACACCTTGTGTGCCCCAGGCATGTCTCATTCTATTCAGCCCTCCCTAACCCACTACACAAAATCCTGTCTGGGGTGGTGCAAGCACCTCCCCTGACAGGAAACCTTTGTCCAGGCCTCCCAAGCTGGAAGGACTCCCAGCAGCAGGAGGTCAGACTTGTGTCTGTGGTGGCAGCATCCATTTTGTGATGCTGAGGCTCATGTTTAACTTTACCCGGGTTTCAGGTTAGGTACATGTCGTCTCCCTCTAGAAGGGTGGAATGCTACCCCCGTTGCCAGAATTGGTGAGGGGGTAGTCTTCCAAGTCGTATGACACCTTACTCGACATATTTTGATAAAGCTAAACTAAAGATAGCATTTAACCGCGAGGTTCATAATGCACTTAAGAGTATATGGTATGGCAATATCATGAAACAGCTAAAGGACGTTGTTCCGAAAGCTGCAGACAGGCTCAGCTCATGCCAGAGCACCATCTCACATATTTCCAAGCACTCTGCCTCCAAGATTGATGAGGCCTACCATAGGAGTGACTTATATGAACCTATGTGTCCATTTTAAGTTAGATATAGGTATACTATATCTAAGTAAGAGGTGATTACACCAACTTACCCCAGCTGAGTGATCAGCCAGTTGTGTCAAATATGGAGGCCAGGCCAGGAGTGGCATAATACATGCTGCAGCCCCTGGTAGGCCTTGGATACAACTATGCCCTGGGTACCTAGGGTACACTGTTACAGGGGCCTATAAGGTGGTCCAGTTTCCAATTGTGTATGTACCTAAGGTACATGGAGTCCATTTTAAGGAGAGAGCCATTAGTCTGGGGCCCTGAATAGCAGGATCCCAGGCCAACTAAGTCAAAAACCAGCTAAACACTAGGCAAAAAGTTTGGGGGTAACCATAGTCAGATATCCACCTTCCTACACAGGTTGCAAAACTATTGAAGAAACTGAGATCCACGCGATCTTTTTCTGCCTGCATTTAGGATGGCCAGGGCCAAGTGGATCCTGCAACTTTGTCGAAATCTGGGCTTAAGAAGCCATATTGTGGCCTTTAGGATACTTAAATATAATACCGGCCAAGTTTTCGTTGTCACAATCGCCATGTTTTTATTTGCAATGTCATGTAAACGTAGGCAGTATGTGTTAGGTCACTTGGAGAACTCTGACGCACTTTACCTTTGTTAAGCTCATTCACTCAGATTTATAAAGTCCTCTGTGCCTTTTGATTCTTTCCAGGTTTCTTACTGTAATTTATATATTTATCTTGTTAACATAGGCTATTTTAAATGAAATTGTTGATTAAAATGTTGATGATGATGCCCGAAAGTCCAATGTCAATGTTTGTTTAAATGCACCATCTTCGCCTGGGTGTTTGCTGCTATTCCGTTGTATAAAATGGGGAAAGCACTTGATAAATGAAATCTCAAAACTTTCCATGTTTGCTCAATTGTTATTAACTTTGTAAATCTCTTAATAGTCAATTATAAGATGAAGTTGAAATTTTTTCTATTGTATTCTGTACTTTTGTGGCTGTAACCTGCCGAAATAAAGTGTTACTGACTGACTGACTGACATAATGGCACAATCTACTTAGCCCTCAGATTTTTATAATAAGGGCAGAAAAATAGCAAGTGGACTATTGACTCTGGGCATACTTTACATGCAGGACATTGATCATCTTCGGAGGCACTGCTACACCATTTGTTACAGAACACTTTAGTTGGCAAAGTTTAAAACAGTATTGGATAAATAATTTCCGTGCCAACAGAGGTACAATTTCATCAATAGTTTCCTCATAAAAAAGGGCAAATTTTAATTTAATAAAATCTTGGGTCAAGGTACCCACACATTTGGCCGCCTCCTTCTCCACAATAGTATCCAGGTACATCTTTCTGACCCTACATTTTGGGATGAGGCCCAGTTTTTATGGGGTGGACCAGTATTCCTCCATCCCAAGGCTCTTCAATAGATTTTTCAAACAACGAAACCATGGGACAGAGTTAACCTGGGATCACTTTAACTAGGGATCACTTTAAGAGATCTATCATATCTTCTCTATATGGAGTGAGCTCATTTACCAACCACAGCGGTGCCAGAACATTAACCACTTGTAGCCCATTTTGTGCAGTAAATTTTTTTGACACAGATCCAGAAACAAGGGAGCCAGAGGAGTGCTAATGGGGAGGTTTAACATTAATCGAATTACCCTGTTTTCTACCAGGGTGAGGGAGTTTGTATTTCTAATACCCCACAATTTGGCCCCATTTCCCCCCAGTATTTAGGTATTATACATTTTTAACACTGGGGTCCCTTTCCTTGACACTTTTTTGTGTATTGTGTCTAGGTGAACAGTTTGCTGGATTAGTGATATTTGGGTTTTTTCAATTTGTGGTGCATAACTTTAATTTGAGGTTAGGTGAATGCCCAAATAATCAAATGCATTAACTTGCTTGAGGAGGCTATCTCCTACATACATTTGTCTTTTAGATGGCTTGGAGTTTCCTTTTGAAAAAAACATATATTTGGTTTTTGACTCATTTAGTACCAAGTCATGCTCAATACAAAAGTGGTAAAATTATTGAGCAGTTGTTGCACACCAAGGGGGGATTTAGAGATTAGTAGATTGTTGTCTGTGAAGAGTAAAGCTGGTACTCTTCAATCCCCTACCTTTGGGGAGTCACATCCATCCATATCTAGATAATCAATCAAGCCATAAATAGAAGCAGAGAACAGTGTGAGCGCTAGGATGTACCCTTGTCTCCCTCCACAGTTGACAGGGAATTGAACAGTGAGCTAAATATTATTCCCCCACCTAACCTGAGCAGTGTTTGAGAAGTGCAGCTGAGGTAATATTTCTAATAAATTGTGTAGCAACCCTATTTCTGTCAGTAGAACTATTTTTTAGCAGAAATGGGATCACTTGTCCGGACCATGATGCCATGTTATTGAACATGATCAATTTCTGTTTAAACAACAATGTCTTTTTATTCAATCAAGTCTTTTACCATTAAATGTGAGGAGTTGCAATTTGGGGCCAGCGTCTCCCCCAGCTATGCCTGTTTATTCATGGGCTGGTGGGAGGAGCTGGTCCTCAGAGGTACTCATAGCAACATTTACTATAATCATGTAAAATTGCACCTCACACACATTGATGATTTGTTTATCGTGTGGGACGGATCATGTGAGCCAGCTATGGAATTTGTGAGACTCATAAATGAAAATGATGTTAACCTTAATTTTACCTCTACCGTCAGCAATTGTGAAATGAATTTTCTGGATGTGGAGGTTTTGCAAATGCTGATACAATGGAAACAAAGTTACAAAGAAAAGAGACGGCAGGGAACTCTGTACTACATTTTTCTAGTTTTCACCTCCGTCATCTTGTACATAGTACCCCTTATGGGGAGATGCTATGTTTAAAGAGAATCTGTAGCAATAGCATTGACTTGGTTGAAGCGCAACAACTGAGCAAAAAAAGATTTTTAGCAAGGGGATATCCATCCAAAACCATTGATGAAGTGATTAACAAAACTCAAAGCCTCAGTAGACACGACCTCCTCATTCAAAATAGAGCAAATGAAATAAGTCAAAACACGAATTCTACAAAAAAGGATCTTAGATTTATTACCACCTATAGTTCCCAAGAAAGAGCCATAAGAAAAATTGTACACAAACATTGGTCTTTAGTTTAAAGTGATCCCATTATAGGTCACAGCCTTCTAAATAAACCTGGTTTTGCCTATAAAAGAGCCCCTTTTATGCACAATAAGTTGGTGTCTAACAGTCCGGAAACATCTTGTCACGTAAATTGGTTGATGTCTCCTAATGGTTTCAGTAAATGCAAATCATGTAAGGCATGCAAATATGGTGTAAATAAAAAAAAGCTACTGCACAGCCATTAACACTCAAGTCAAGTCAAGTCAATAAATTTGAATAGCGCGCTACATACCCAGAGGGTCTCAAGGCGCTTGAGGAAGGGTGGGGAATTACTTGTCAAATATCCACATTTTAAGTTGCTTTCTGAATGCTAGGTGGTTCTGAGTAAGGCGAAGATGAGTGGGAAGTGAGTTCCAGGAAGGTTAAAATCAACAAACCCCTACATTGAAAGACAGAGTTTGCTATATATGTATTAGAATGTTCATGCCCTCTTAAATATGTGGGCAGTACAAAATTACCTGCCAGCAAACGAATCCTGCAACATATTAGAGCTATTTTAAACAATGACCCAACTTACCCGGTCCACAATAATAATCTGGAACACTTTATTCACTACGTGATAGATGCCACCCCTAAAACTAAAAAAGGTGGTGACAGAGAATACCTTCTTCGAAGGCTAGAAACTAGATACATTTTAAATATGGACAGCAAGACCCCTGGAGGCCTTAATAACACTGAAGATTTATATACCTGTTTATAAATTTAGAGACTTTTCCTTAATGATCGCATGTCCTTTTTTATCACTGAAGTTAGCACAATTAATCGGTACATTGTAGGAATATTTAAAAAACCCACTTTGGAGTATTTAACTGTCAATCGCAATTTAAATTCCTTTATGGGATTAAATCTACAGACACAAGATGAGGCTGCCTAAACCACTAAACCAATTATTACATTGTTTTTTTTTACTTCACTTCACTTTTATGCACTTTATGGTTCAGGACTATTTTACGGATTTATTACATGGTTGCTCCTTTTTTCACAATTGTTCTTAATTGAAGAACAAACCTTTCAAGACCCTCTTTGATCTACTCTTTTTCCAACATATTTTCAAATATATTTTTTTAACATGGATACTATTATTAATTTTCGTAGGTAGAATATGTGAACATGGTTATTACATTAGAAAAAACCTAGGATTTATCCCAATATTTTATGCACTGCATTTATGCATTTATTAAACTGCTATCATATGTCAAGATATTTAAACATGTATATGTATGAATCAATATATTTTATCAGGGTTTTTTAACATTTAAAAGCTTTTTTATAATTTATCATTAACTAACCAATTTTAGGGGTTATTATTCCGCATTGCGGTATGGTATTTTATATACATATTTATTACTATTTATAATTTATTTAGTGATGAATGTATTTCTTGAGTTTGTAACAATGAGACATTTTTAAAGATGTAATGCTGATTAGCAGTGGTGGCAAATACAGATCAATTGTTTGTTGAAAAGGATTGAACAATAATGTTTTCAAATTAATAATATATATGTTCCTTCTACCATTGACAAAATGAAATATTTCTCCCATGTTTATTATCACGTGCATAAGTGCTATAGTATAATTGGTCTATTCACCTTACTGGCATTGTCATGTGATCAAGGTCCTTGGGGGACCGAAACGCGTAATGGAAGAAAATAAACCAGCATTCTAAGCACTGATTTCTGGGTCCGTGTCTGCTTACTGCTTGGAGAACGAAGGAGGCGGTGGATAGCGGCTATCTTTGATATATTAATTTATATGTATATATTTAATTAATTTTAACATTATATGTATTAGTTATTATTTTCAAATATTTTTAAATTTTATAAATATGTTTTTAAATATGTTTATAAATATGTTTATAAATATGTAAATATGTAAATATGTAAATATGTAAATATGTAAATGTTTTTAAATATGTTTTTAAATATGTTTATAAATATGTAATAGTATATAAATATGTTTATAAATATTTTTTAAATATGTATTATTTACTTAACTGTTCATTGTTTTTAAAAGATTTTAAAAAATGATATTTTTAACATCGCTATTTTTGACAACAATATTTTTTTGGTTGATATTTTTGTAATTACCTTCATGTAGATAGGACTTCGATATTTTTGACTTCGACATTTCTGTGTCGATATTTTTGTAGGTCGATTTTCTGTCCATCAATATTCTGTCAGACATTCGATGGAGTTATGTTCTCCATAGCTATCAACACCTCCCCCTTTCCCCTGGCAATACATGATGGGGCCATCATTAGATTTAGATGCACGTTACTGCCCAAACCATTTTCCTGTTAAGTGGGGAAATTTGGAATTGGCCTAGGCCGGGGGTCGTAATAGATCTAAATAAGGCCAGGAGGGGTAGACCTTCCTCTTTCCCCCTCAATAAGCCATGGGACAGAAGGTGGTGGATTTAAATAGAGCGTGGGCAGATAACCAGCGTCGACTTCCCTGGGATTTGGTTTATCCCTCCCTGCTAGGTCTATGACCTCTTTCCTTAGAACAGCTAACTCTTTTCACAATGAATAAATCATGTATTTTAATGCCTGCATCAAGCCAACCAGCTCGGTGTTTCCACCGCCTTTATCAACCACGTTGCCCCCATTTCTCTGTTGTCCCTAACTGTAAAATCCTCAAATTAATGATGGCACTCTATGTGGGGTATATATACCTCCTCATTGGAGTCCTGAGTATCTCTCGGTTTTGTCGATATATTTAGGTTCGGCATAGGGCTAGATGGACAGCTTCTGGACTTCTTCCCATTTTGTGTGTTCTTAAACAAAGAAGGGTTTTGTATGTTTAAATCTTTTGCTGAGGGGCATAGGAAGGGGTTCTTGCATGGGATCAAGGTTGTGGTCAGTGCTGGTGGACTTTTCTAATTGTGTGGAGGGCAAGGGAACTTCTAAACTGGCTATCTCATGACATTCACAGAGAAGGGTATCTATCCTATCTATAGACTCATGGACGATAGCACCAGTGCCCCTCTTTTTAGAACGGGGTGCACCCTGGGCTTTGTCTTGGCCTTTTCTTGTTCCAATGGCCTTATAAGCCCTTGGTAGGGAAGCAGATTAAACAAAACTTCTTGTGCTTACCCACTCCACCTATGACCATCAATGCGTCTCAATAGTCCCAGAGGCAGATTTCCTCCCCCATTCCCTTGTAGATCCGCTAACGGAAGATATCCCAGTCGGTTCAGGAGGCAAGAGAAAAGCAGTACTTGTGTAAGGGACAAATACTCAACAGCAGGATCAGCGTAATTGCAACAGTACCTTTTGGCCGTTGAGTTCTATGGGGTGGCAGACGGGCGATCAGGCAATCCACATTGGCAGTTGACGAAGAACCAAGGGATCTGGCACAGCCCTGCCTCTTCCTGGCTTTGACAGGTGCAGACAGGTGCAAAAGGGCCTGCCCTTGGCCCGGCGCGCCCAGACACGTCCCGCCTGCGTTCTGCACTGGGGGTGTCCCCTGCTCCTCTTAAGTACCTCCTGGCGCGTGTGGAAGGGCAAAGGTCATTGCAGTTCCCCAGTGTAGCCCTGGTGTCCCATGCTGTGTGTGTCCCCTGGTCCTTCTAAGTGCCTCTGGGTACGTGTGGGAGGGCAAAGTCATGGTGGCGGCTCATGCTGCAAGAGGCTCTGGGGATTGAAGTACCCCATTGTAACGCTGGGTTCAGCACTGCATATGTCCCCTGCTCCTCTTAAGCGCCTCTGGGCATGTGTGGAAGGGCAAAGGTTGTGGTGGTGGTGCCTGCCACAAGAGACTCTGGGAATTGAAGTCCCCTGGTGTAACACTACAAAAATAATATCACTGATATATTGTGATGTCAATATTACCACAGACATAAATATCGAAGGTAAGAATATTGATTTTGGGGTTGTTTTTAATATAGTTGTAAAATGTATTCTTTCTTAAAATATTGTAGATAATGATGGTTTTTATAATATGTTTGTTAAAATGCTTCTGTAACGTTTTTATTTTGTATGTTAAATTGAAAAATAGATTGGTTTAATTTAAATGTTTATTATATTTAATTTTATTTGGAACTTTTTGTATTTTTCAAAACTATATAGCGTGTAATATTTTTTGTAGTTGGATGTTTGGTTAATTAGAGAAAGATTTTCAAAGTACATATGTTAAAATATATATTTTAATCATTCATTACAGATTAAATTTAACCTCCTAATTGTAATTTTAGATATTAGAACTGGTAAAATATAAAAAAATAAATTTCAATTTAAAAATTGTTTTTATTTTTGATACTTTCTTAATTATTTTAAATAATTTAATATCAAAATTAATTATTAAAATGTTCTTGCAAACTGAGATTTACAATTCACCCTCTGTGGGCCAAATATCAACATTTGCAGATTTAGGGGCTCATTATGATCGCGGACGGACTTGAGTCCGCCCGCGACCATAGAGGAGGAGGGAACCTCCGCATGGCCTGCGGAGTTCCCTCCTGTCCAATTAGGATGTGACCGCCACCCTGGCAGTCACATCCTCTATGTTTAACAATTGCGGCGGGTGCGGCTTCAAGCTGCACCCGCCACAATGTTAAAAATGCATACATTGCATTTGTATGCAGAAAGCGGCAGGCACCGCGCGGTGCCTGCCGATTACTGCATACAAATGCAGGGGGGTACCATAGGTACCCCCCATGTGTACCCCCCACTCCCCCTTCACCCAGGGGGCCTGCAACGGGCCCCCTCAGTGAAGCTCCATATGCTTTTCCATGGCGGAAAACCCGCCGTGGAAAAGCATTTCTTTTTGGGCATCCTAATATGGCTGGCGGTGTCTGAGAGACACCGCCACCATATTAGGGCTTTTCCGCCGCAGTTGTAAGCCAACCGCGGCAGAAAAGCTGCGGACGGAAACCAGGACCCAGCAGCCATCCTAATGTGGCGGTGGGTCTTTGGTGGGTCCCCTGCGGTTTTTCCGTATCCTCCGGGCCGGCGGTGGCTTCCGCCGGCCCAGAGGATGCGGAAAAACCGCTATCCTAATCTACCCCATAATATGTACCAATACATTACTACTGTAAAGTGCCAGGGCAGACATTCTTGTACATGTTTAAAAACCATGCTCTCTAAACATGCAGGATTATAGATTCAATTTTCAAAAGTTTTAATATAAACACACTTATTGGATATCTCCATAGCAACTGTGAGTTAAATTAATATAGATTAAAAATATCAATTATGTTTACGTTTCATTTTAAAAAAATAAGTCTGAATTCTCTAGCCATTACTATGTGATTTTTATAAATAAAATAATTTTGAAAAGTTATGTATTTGTTCTTTTACTTTTTTATTTTTCAAAAAAAAATTGTATTTACTTTTTATCTTTTTTTTGTAAGTCGTGTTTGTTCTGTTTTATTTTATATTGTGTTATATTTAATTTGTACAGTATTCATCTAATTTCTAAATATACATTGTAATTATAATGTATGGTGTTTATTAAATAAGATGAACCATTAGATTTGTCATGTTCTAGGGTGTTGCTATGTTATACTGGATGACACTGTTAGTGTTAAAAGATCAGGCTGTTCTAGCTCTGGCTTAGACGTCCTTGAATTAGTTTTAGGTCCTTCTGACATGGCTGACAATCTGATTGGCCTTGATCATAGAACAAATACACCAGCTAATTCTAACATACAGTTCAAATATATCAGGCCTAGACCTCATGCCCCTGCAGGCATCAATGGCCCTACTTCTCCTCTCAGCCTAATAGATTCACTCGGAAAGACATCCCAGGTAAACTTACAGGAGACCCAGTTATTGCTACCCACTGCCAGTCCCGCTCATGCTGGTGAGGCTAGTACAGAGTCTGACTTGTCCGACCCTTCTCTCAATTTATGCTTTATATAAATACCTCTAGTGTACTTATCACCACCCCAGTTAATGCCAACATGATGGGGAGTGAACTTAGCCCCACTCCAGTTAATGCAAATATGATGGAGAGTGTATTTTCCTCATTCAAGTTAATTCTTCATCCCGCGGTTGACTCAACTAAAAAAGACCAAAGACAAAATAAACCATAAGTTGCCATTGCTTTGCTGAGTTGTAAGACAGATTTAGACATAATTGATAATTGGAGTTCTAACAACCTGCTTAAGTGGGAATACTCCTGTCATTCGGCAAAATATGATTCATCTTCAAGGCTGGACTTCTTTTTAACTTTGCATAATCTCGAAATTAGTAAATATGAACACTTAGCAAATGACTTCTCAGATCATGCCCTCATTACGATGGAAACACTTCTAGGAAAGGCAGATGAAGAAGTATCAAGAAGGTGGTATTTCAACAAACTTAATTTAGCAGAGAAGCAATGGTGTGCAGAAATAGAGAAGGAGATAAGTGTCTTTTTTATTATAAACAAGGACTCTGCCCTAATTAACATAGTGTGGGATGCTTTTGAGGCTACATTGAGAGTCATAATCACCTCAAAAGAGATACCAAAACAGAAGGCGAAAAGGGAGGACAGTATGGAATTAGAAACTAGGCTGGCCCATGCAAATCAAGAATATTTTAGAAATAAGACTCCAGCCACTAGGCAAGAAATATTTAATGCTATAACAAAAATGAGGGTATTCTACTGTGAACTAGGGGATATGGCAAGTAGGCTGTACCTTCAGACAAGCTATGAAGATTATATATACTACCGAGTATACAGGAAGATTGCTAGCTTGGCAAGCAAAAGAGAACCAAGTCTGTAATAGAGTTGATTATATTCAGGATAAAGTAACTAAAGCTCGCGTAAAGACTACGTCACTAATAGGCGAGGTGTTCCTTATACACTATAAAGACATTTATCAGACATCTCACCAGGTGGCCTTAGAAACAATTAATTAATTTTTACATGAATTGCCAATCCCAATGTTAGGAAATAATTGTTGCTAGCTGAATTTACGCAGGAAGAACTAGATGTGGTTATCAGCTCCTTGCCTAAATGTAAAGCCACAGGGGAGGATGGTATTCCCGCTGAATTTTTTACAGCATTTTCCACAACACTTTGGCCTGAAATTTTAAGACTTGCAAACTACCTAGTACAAGGGGGGACTGGCCAGCATCTTTCCATACTGCAGTGGTGGTCAGTATTTTAAAAAAAGATAAAGATAGTGAAAATGTGAATTCTTTAAGGCCAATTAGCCTTTTAAATACTGACTATAAAATGTTCAGTAAGCTGCTTGCCAATAGACTAAATACGACGGTGGGATCACTTCTTGGGACAGATCAGTGCGGTTTTGTAGCAGGGAGACAGCTTTATACTAATATACATTTGCGATGCCAGCACAAAGAACTTTCAAAGAACAAGCAAATTACTTTTCATCACTTGGAAAAGACTTATCTGGTTTCACCATGGATTGAACTTTGGTTTGTGTTGGGTGTACTTTTTGTTCTACTTTGGTTAGCTCTGGTAATAACTCTGGGTATGCTGATAAATGGAAGCTATATCAAAAGAGACACAGCAAGTAAGAACATCAACTTACTCCTCAAGCCACACAAATCATCACGTGAACAAAGAGACTTGTCAGCAGTGAACATCTCAGCCGTTCCCGTACCTGATGGTATAGCTTGGGACAAAACAGAATTTGCCATTTTTGGCCCGTCGGAGCCGCTGAATGTTCCACACTTCTTCAAGATTTCATTAAGTGAACTTTGTTTCATCTAGTACCTTTTCTAATGATTGGGACTTCGAGACTGTTAATAATATGATGTCAGACCTAGAAATGTCTGCAGTGTTCACTAATCATGAATATTTAGAAGGTTCTTCAGACTATGAGCAAATGTATTGTTATAATCACTATGGTCATCATTTCTTGCACAAATCTGCAAATCCTAGAAACGTATTAATGTATAATCAATGGGAACATTGTCCTACGCCACCAAAAGGTAGCTCAAAAACTTTTTCCAATAAGTTTTCATAATTTTCAGGGTTCAATGTATCAAATCCAAAATCATTTTACTTTAAAAATGTAAACAAAACAGGAATGAAAAGTATGTTGACCAATACAAAACAGATTTATTCTGCAGCCTTTTTATGCCCAACCGTCTAAATTAGGTTTCGACTTTTGAAAAGCCAACATTGAGAAAAAATCTGTCTGGGGCACAACATATTGGCAGGTACAGGGTGTAAAAGCTTTATTTAGATCCTACATCATCCCTGAGCAAATTATGTTTTTGAATGACACTGTCCAACAGACGTCTTGCCTTGGGTTAGCCAAGATCAAAGACATGAACAATCCGTCCATACCTACATCTACACCTGAAAGTAATAACACTTCAGAAGGGGAGGTTGACGTACATACTATTTTGCTTCAAAACAGAACAGATCCAGATTGGAATAAATAGTTGATCTGGCCCACAGACACAAACAACTGTCAAGATAGATTCCTGAACAAAACACAGGGTTTCACATTTAAAAGGCCAGATCCAAGATATGTTCAAAGAGAGCATCCTAGAAATACTAACAACATACGGTGTAGGGATACTGTGCCTTGATTGATTACATAAACCCACACTTAAGGTTGTAAAGCAACACTTATATTTACTTAAAGATGGCGCTGATCTTAGGGAATTCTTGCTAGGACCAAGAAAACCGTGTCATAAACGTTTTATATATGCTGGTATCTATGCTGCTTATAATGAAGCATGGAAGATTACGCAAGCAGAGATGTTGGATTGGGGGACGTGAAGTGTTTCTTAGTGGTAAAAACGGTTATATGTACTAAGCGGTTCTCTCCTTTGTCAGGGTATAAACTTACAGAGGGCCTGCGATGGTTCCTCTAACAACTTATTCTGCCACCTGCAACTTTCACCGGCTGCAGTGATTGATCCAATATTTGGACAACTTTCAAATGGGAGTTACCTCATGTTGAACGAACACAGCTGCTGTGTCATGTTGCCAGGTATACCCTATTTAGTGACTGTGTTAGCCAGCGTCACTTGCTGTATGCAAGTATTGTTTCCAAAAACCAAGACAGACAGGGAGACGCCTTTATGGCCTTCCCTGAACATCTCTTCTATACAAATTGATACTTTAAGCAGAATGAAAGCCATTCTTTAGCAATATGGCTGAGATACCCGCCACCCCCTCTCAACACAAATCCCCAAGGATGGGAAACCGGAAACAATTCTGAAGTTTTTGGAAGTCGGGAGGGAGTGACCCTCCCGGCCGTATTTATTAAAATATGAAACAAAATTAAAACAAAATTAACAGTTTCATATTATGTACAATTTCATAACCACATTGCGATGTTTGGCTAACCTTAACATATCTTCTAATACAAAGGTCCTCCTAGCCGAACTAACATCCTACAAAACCTTTTCTTGAAATTTTGAAATTGTACATCCTAACGTTTAAGGGCCAACGGCAAGGTCGTAACCGGTGTCAAGATCCCTAACCCAGAAATATCCCCCTCACTTGTGAGGGGCGGCACAGAGGCGTACCTCAAGTGCAACTTACCAATAATTTCCCTTGACTTGACGGGGGCCCCAATAAAACTCGACGCCACTTAAAGGTCGTACGAGGACTCGTGTGAGGTATCTAGAAGGTAGCGTAGACCCCCCCCCAAACCCCACACAACTTACCACATCTGCCGTCGCAGACGTCCTGGCCCCGGGAAATTCCCCAGGAGGGGGCTGTAACCCCTCCTACCCAGAAAGGGGTCTTGACCGCCTTTCCTTTTCTTTCGGCAACCCATCCTTAGAAGGGACCGCCTCCCCGTTGAGGGGCCAATGGCCACCTCCCCCGCGCGCTCCCATCCGTAATAGGTGACGCCCACTCATAGGGATCTTCCAATTAGTGCTCACCGATCATGACCTTACCGCCCGACCAAAATAAATACGACAATGCTAACTAAATTACAAATGCCTAATTCTAAAAGACAGTAGCAACAACAACTTTATTAAATGCATGCTTACTCAGGGACACTAAAGCAGAATCACTTTATTTGCAAAACATAATACCAATCGACCATTCTTTATTGCATACTCAAAGTCATCATGATAATACGACAACCTGTAAACGAAAAAACAAAATCCGAATTAACATCAAACTTTATCCAAAACCAATCGCTGTCTTCAGGGGCTGGTGGGTGGGCAAAATTGGCTCTTCGTTCCGTCTCGAGCTCACGTGCAGCGAGGAGGTGCAGCTTCAGAGCACAGGAACAAGAGGATGCCTTCTGGTCTTACTTCTCCTTTTATCCGTCTTCAGGGCGGGCGTAAACCCGCTCCTGCCTGCCCAAGGGCGTGGCCAGCCGCGTCCGTGTCTAGGCCAACCCACTCTAGGGCGGGAAAAGGCGCGCCCCGGCTACGCCGCTTCGGGCATACCAGCCGAGACTCGCCTCCCGCCCAAGATGGCTTCCCGGGGGGATCGTGGTACTCTGCCATACGTTCGGGGGGACCGAATGGTCGCCCCTTTCCATATGGCTGAGATACCCACCACCCCCTCTCAACACAAATCCCCAAGGATGGGAAACCGGAAACAATTCTGAAGTTTTTGGAAGTCGGGAGGGAGTGACCCTCCCGGCCGTATTTATTAAAATATGAAACAAAATTAAAACAAAATTAACAGTTTCATATTATGTACAATTTCATAACCACATTGCGATGTTTGGCTAACCTTAACATATCTTCTAATACAAAGGTCCTCCTAGCCGAACTAACATCCTACAAAACCTTTTCTTGAAATTTTGAAATTGTACATCCTAACGTTTAAGGGCCAACGGCAAGGTCGTAACCGGTGTCAAGATCCCTAACCCAGAAATATCCCCCTCACTTGTGAGGGGCGGCACAGAGGCGTACCTCAAGTGCAACTTACCAATAATTTCCCTTGACTTGACGGGGGCCCCAATAAAACTCGACGCCACTTAAAGGTCGTACGAGGACTCGTGTGAGGTATCTAGAAGGTAGCGTAGACCCCCCCCAAACCCCACACAACTTACCACATCTGCCGTCGCAGACGTCCTGGCCCCGGGAAATTCCCCAGGAGGGGGCTGTAACCCCTCCTACCCAGGAAGGGGTCTTGACCGCCTTTCCTTTCCTTTCGGCGACCCATCCTTAGAAGGGACCGCCTCCCCGTTGAGGGGCCAATGGCCACCTCCCCCGCGCGCTCCCATCCGTAATGGGTGACGCCCACTCATAGGGATCTTCCAATTAGTGCTCACCGATCATGACCTTACCGCCACAGGACCGGATAGTTGACCGGCTATCCGGACCCCCCACAACACTCCTACCTAAAGGTCATGTTTTAACGTTTTTAGCCAAGCTATGAAGTCTCCTATGAGTAACTCATTCCCCACCCGAGACAGATGCACGCCATCACTCAAATACATACTGTCCCCATTAATACAACCATGCGAAATAGAATGCAGTGTACTGGAACGGAACAACCTACTCACTTTGTTATTAATTTTCCTTACAGAATGATTCAAGGCTGAAACTGAAAACGCCCCCCGCCACACTTTCCGTGGGATCATATGGGACCACGCAATCGTGCACCCTGGAACTCTCCTTGCTAACCAACTTACAGTGGAAAGCATTGCCTCAAGGAGAAGTCGTCTACCAGTGGTGGCCAAATCATTGCCCCCAAGATGTACTATGACTACAGACGGCGGTGACCTCATCCGCCCTAGCAAACCCTCGAAAAACGACTGAAACTGGTCAATACAGAGACCGCCCCTTCCGTAGAAGGACACACTGTACCCGTATTCCCCAGCCACGTGAATCATGTCACCTGCCTTGAATACGTCCGCGGCACGCCTCACGTATGAGTGGCCCACGACCCACACCTCCCTTTTCACAGCCGGTGATGTCTGACCGCTGGCCCGGTGTTGGGTCGACTGCGTAGTCCGCCCCGCCTCGTAGGCTTGCGTAACTGAAAACCAAACAAACAAGAAGCATGAGTACATCATTAGAGCTTCACAACATGTGCAAACGCACATACCTCTTATAACAATTGGAGGACCAACGCCCCACCCGTTTAACTTGTTCCACATTCAGACCCCTGGCTGTAGCCTCTGTAGCAGCCCCTATCCGAAAGGAATGGGTCCCAAACTCGCCCGGGTTCAAGCCCGCAGCTGTAATCGACATCGCAAGCACCCGCTGAAACTGAAACCTTGTCAGTGGGGTGGCGTCAGCGTGTCTCAACAAGGTCCCCCCCCATGATGCCACCCTTCGTGTTAAATAATCCTCTAAACACTTCACCGGGCACATGGAGGACCCGGGAATCCTGCGTATGATTATGCAGTCACCCATCCCACTCTGATCGATCTTGGACCTCACAAACGAGACAGTCATTGTCTCCCCTCTGATCTGTACGTGTTCTGCGCACAGCCCTCCCGTCACATCCTGCTTGTTCCTCGCCACCAATTCGCTTACCCGCATAGCCCCATGGAATGCCAGCGTAAAAGCGGCCCGGAATAACACTGTCTCAAACTGAGATGAACAAGTTGCAGGGAGTCTGGATAATAACTGGGCCAACCTGTCCAAACCTATCGGGCGCCTTTCATCTACTCTGCGACCCTCAAGGCGTTGCCACCCACGTAGCGCTTTTTGTACAACGAAAGACGCTGTCGGGTCCTGGATCCCATGAGCCCTAGCAACAAAGGAAATGGCAGCCCGATGCCTCTGGGCCGTGGCCACCGATTTCCCAGCCAGATGTAAAGACATCAGAAAGTTCACTACCCATTCCTCCTGACCCCAAAGCTCCTTTCTAGCAGTCCCCAAGAAGGCAAAATAGGACCGGAACGCCCCTTCATATGCCTTCCTCGTCCTGGGTGCTAAACTCTCTCCCACGAGGTTACGAAGTTCGGGGCACCGAGAGACCAGAGAGCTTCGGAAAAGGGTGCCGGCTCCGGGTCCGCTGTGGGAAGAAAACCCCAGAAGGCCTGCATACGAAAACGAGAAAGGGCATCAGCCGCTTGGTTCATTACCCCAGGGACATGTCTTGCTTTGAATAGCACATTTAATTGCATACACAGTAATACGATTTCCTTGAGCAGCCTCAAAATCCATTTGCATCGTGCTGCCTGGTTATTGATACACTCAACCACGGTCATATTGTCAGACCAGAATACCACAGAGTGATCTCTGAACCCTTCAGGCCATGTTCTCAGGGCCACCAAAATGGGGAAAAGTTCCAGGAAAGCAATGTTACTTGTCAATCCACTGTCATGCCACCATGCCGGCCACTTTTGTGCAGACCAACGAGTGCCAAAAATGGCACCAAAACCTATGCTCCCAGCCGAATCTGTCCACAGCCCCAGCTCTTCAGAGGACACGGCCGGTTTGCTCCAGACGACTCGACCATTGAAATCCGCCAGAAATGCCAACCAAATGCGCATGTCCTGGCGGACCTCTGCCGAGAGCCTCGTGCGATGATGGCTCTTTTTCAGGCCGACCATGGCTTGAGCGATCGAGCGGGAAAAGGGGCGGGCCATTGGTATAACTCTCAGGGCGAAATTCAACTGTCCCACTAACTGCTGTAATTGATGCAGCTTAACCTTAGATTCACTTATACACATCTCCAGGGATGACCTGAAGCTCAACACTTTGTCCCCTGGTAAACGGAAACAACCTTCTCCGGAGTCCAACTCGATCCCCAGAAACTCGAGGCAAGTCGAAGGACCAACAGTCTTACCTGGTGCCAATGGCACGCCAAACTGATTCATTAAGACACAAAATGCAGACAAAGCCTGCCCACATTCCGGATCCCCGGCTGCCCCCAGGAACAAAAAATCATCGAGATAATGCATCACATGTTGGAAACCCGTCTTCTTTGTGAAGACCCATTGTAGGAAACTACTGAATTTCTCGAAATAGGCACAAGATATAGAGCACCCCATTGGCATACACCTATCCATGTAATAATGACCCTGAAACATGAAACCTAGGAGACGCTGATCGTCTGGGTGTACCGGGAGCAACCGGAACGCTGACTCGATATCAGATTTTGCCATCAGCGCACCGGGCCCCAGGCGATTCAAAATGGCTACGGCCTCATCGAAGGATGCGTACCGCACCGAACACACTTCCGGGTCTATCGCTTCATTTACGGAAGCACCACGTGGGGCTGATAAATTATGTATCAGCCGAAACTCCCCCGGGTCCTTCTTGGGGACCACCCCTAAAGGAGAACAAACAAAGTTAGCCACCGGGGGTACCCTAAACGGACCGGCGACTCGACCTCGAGTAACCTCCTTCCGGATCTTTTCCTGTACCACGGTCGTATGCTGCAAGACCGATATCTGATTTTTACATTTCTCTATTCCTTGAAAGTCCCCCACTGGGATGCGGAAACCATATGAAAAACCGTTTCGTAACACCCCAGCGGAAGTACGATCCGGGTATTCGCTGAGCCAGGGAATCATTGCCAAGGTATCAATCGGGGTAGGTAAAGGCGCCCCTCGGACTATGTTAGACCTGTTTGGCGCTTCCTCTACCCCCGTTATCACCCGTTTTGGCTCTGCACATGGACTCAGGATGGGATGATTGCCCACACCCACTACATTCGTGTCTAAATTTGCACGACCCCTGGGGCCTAGTACATTTACCTCTGTTAAAGTTCCAACATACCCCCCTTTTACCTGTATTGCCGGTAGGCCTCGAGTGACTGTCGGTACCCGTACCTGATCGAAAGGGCGTCCCCGCATATTGGCGGGAGGGTTCGCCAACGCTACTCCCTACCAATGGCAATTTCAACATACCAGTATCCTCCATTTTGGACCATGACACAGAATCATAACAATCCCAAGTTAAATTCCTATCGTGTTCTTTTGCTTTTCTGAACAGATTATCATAGCAGAACCAATGATTACCCTCGTGTGATACAGAGTACCCCATGATCCGTGACTGATAAATCGGCAATTCGGGTAGCAATTCGGGCCTTCGCTCCCCCAAGATCGATGTAAATATCCCCCACGCTTTGCCCCAATTGCCAATGTTTTCATTTACCTTAAAGGCGGCCATCTTTGCGCGCCAAACACTCGGATGCATGAGGTCTTTCTGGCCCTTAACATGCTCCATCTCATAATGATCAATAAGCAACGAGAAGATGTTTACATACTCCCCTGCCCATATCTTTTCTTTAATAGCTACAGGGACATGCTGACCCAACTTTTCCCTTCGAGAGGGTGCTGACTCATCCCTTGCAATCGGCAATGGCCGCTTACCTGAACCGGACGCTGTCTCTGCGACTGAACCAGTCCCCTGTGACTTCTCTACTGCCGCAGCCGGCGTGGATACCTTCGCTGCTTCCCGAGTTTCACGCAGTTGCTTTATCAAGACCTGCGCGTCGGCAGCCGTGGCGCCCTCGCTACCTTTACCCAACCACGCTGCTAATTGTGCTGCCAATTCGGGCGGCATATCTTCCCCGGACACGGGAGTGACCACTACGGGAATCGGGTTCCCTTCTTCCGGCACGGGAGTGGGTGCCTCGAACGGGGTACTGGGACCCGGGATGTCTCCCCCAGTTGCTCCCCTCTTGGGCCTCTTGCCTTTTCCTCCCGGGGCTGCTCCCGCCAAAGGACGTTTCGGCCCCCCTTCCTCGTTTTTATCCATTCGCCTCTTTAGGTCGGTCATCTCTTTCATGAGAACGCGCAGCATCTGGTCGGTAGTCATTCGCTTTCCCGCCTTCTTCGGCATTCTCCGACAGAGTATCTGAAAAACAAACAAGAACGATTACAACGCTCAAAATTGGCTCTTCGTTCCGTCTCGAGCTCACGTGCAGCGAGGAGGTGCAGCTTCAGAGCACAGGAACAAGAGGATGCCTTCTGGTCTTACTTCTCCTTTTATCCGTCTTCAGGGCGGGCGTAAACCCGCCCCTGCCTGCCCAAGGGCGTGGCCAGCCGCGTCCGTGTCTAGGCCAACCCACTCTAGGGCGGGAAAAGGCGCGCCCCGGCTACGCCGCTTCGGGCATACCAGCCGAGACTCGCCTCCCGCCCAAGATGGCTTCCCGGGGGGATCGTGGTACTCTGCCATACGTTCGGGGGGACCGAATGGTCGCCCCTTTCCAAAATCTGTGCCACTGTCCTCGGCCAAAGAGACCTATGATCTACAAGGCACAAGGACTTCTGCCGAGATACATGCCCTCTTAACTACAAACTGCCCTATACATTTCTCAGAAATGTTAAGTCATATATTAAACATATCTGATACGAGCAGTATTGTACATCTATTTAATAACGTATGTTCTGGACTGTTAGCACCTTTTCAAGCAGTCCTAGGAATATTTCCAAACTTCATGCACTCTGTGTTTGGCGGACTGCCCCTCCTTTTGGTACTCGTTGTGGGGATACTATTTTTGCACCTTCTGCTACAATATGGCAAGCAAAATCACCACTCCAAGCACCACAGAGAGAGCTCTATTGGAGAGGAAGTGTCGTGAGAACATCGTCCAAATTTTGGGATAAACTCATTTACGAGAATTAAAAACAACATGGTTTCTGTCATTAAGACCAATCTGGTAAGATTGCATCTTACCTGTTCTATGCTGCCTGCTATGCACAGAAGAATGTGTGCTAGACATCTGTCTAACACTCCGATCAGTCATGCCGACGGATGTTGATACTTTGCTGGACTGGGTAACGGCACATGCGCAGTGTTGTCTCCACCGGTTACCAATTCTGATGACGGCATTCATTGAGATCTAACAGATGCAAAATGCTGATGCTGAGGTACGAGAGGAAACTACAGGCACACAAGTAACATCCAACTCAAACATTTCTAATGAGACCAATGCTGAAGGTGATGCTTCACATCTATGTGTGGTTAATCTTCTAAACGAGCTAATCCAACTGTCACCTACAATGAGAGATGACTTTTTCTCCAAGCGCTAACACTGACTTTTGAATTTGGCACTCAGTGTTCTGAGAGACTTTGAATTTGAACTTCTTTTTTTTAAAACAAAGAACTTTTCCTTTGATTAATTTTTTTTCTCCATATTTGTATTTTTCATTTTTTGGCACAAAGTAATCTGCTTAAGGTAGAACTATTCATAGAGAACTAGAATTCTTTGAATACTTCCAGAGACAATATTTGACCTTGTCCACATACAAACAGTTTTATGTAATCTGACATGAAATGGTTTTGGCCTTTTATCTTCTGTATTTACGAGCCATTTCATAAATGTATATTTTTGTGCTTCATTCATTTAGCATTCAAAAGTAAATATATACTTAGAATGAAACATTGCTTTAATGTGTACAGCACCAATGCATCTTTTATGTGTACAACCAGTTCTAATGCATTTTTATATATTTTGATGGGGTTTTCACATTTCATGTGTAGATATGTTTTAGATATGTTTAAACATGTTTAGAATTTAGTAACGTCTTACATAAGAAAGTGGAGTGGGTGTTGTATGGTGATTTAGATTCTGAATGAATTTCCCGATTCATGCCCTTATATAGGTATAATTCGCATTGCCCTTATATAGGCATAAAAATCCAGTCCTTATTTAGGAATAGCCCATGCTACCCAAACACAGGCATGGATACTTCCATTCGTCATCTACATCACAACGATTTCTTGGGAAAACAGACTCTTAAGCTGAAGGGACTTCCCCTAGCCTCGATATTGATTTCTCCAAGAAACTCATTATTAGAGCGATTGCGCAAATTCCGTCCACCCCTAAACTAAAAATCCTCATTGGCATGCCCTGAAGGGATGTTCATAAACAGCACAGTGCTTTGAATGTTCACTAACCCACGGGTATACAAATATAAGGCATGGAAGCAGGTATCTTATTTTTTCAGTTGATGGACTGCTCCATAGTAGACTTAGATTCAATTGGCAAAACACTTATGGTTCACTCTAGATTAGAGTTGTTTTCTTTGTCACCTCTCAACACTAAGTCACCAGGGAAAAATTTCCCACTTGACTGCCTATTTGTGCTTTGGCCATCTGTCCATTTTCTTTTATGTACATAACCCACACACAAACTATAGAAACAAAAAGGATTTTATTGTCTGTTTTCATAGCAGACATTTATGTTTTGTTATTACTTTTTTCAAACCTGAAAGTTGAGCTTATTTTCAAATGCAGGTAGGTAATCTAGAGGATGATCACCAGCCACACTTGTGATGTCTCAGAAATTACCCTCAACCACTATTGTTTCTTGTGGGCCTAATAATATTTAGGGGTGAACGAATTATACATTTTGATCATCATTAGTCTGTCCACATTTCGAGGAGAGAGGCTGGTCCTTCTGAAACTAGCAATTGCACCAGCTGCACTGAATACAAGCTATGAGAATAAACTTGCTACAGAACATTGCCAGCCTGCTCAGTACTGGTCAATATTTCTTTTCCTATACCAATATGCCAGAGATTCCTGATCTCTGTTTGGTTATAGAACTAGCCTTTTACCAACCTCTCTGTTTCCATAGTTGACATTTGCTCTTTCTGAGATTCCTGCTCTGTGAGAAGTTGGCCTGATATATGATGTTTCCAACTCAGGAACCACCTTGTATCAGTCCAAACAATCCCCTTATGGTGTCTGGTTGTAAGTCAACCTTATAGACAAGCTATCTTAATGATAGCATAGACTAAGCAGCATTAAAGGCTTAACTCAAGAGGTCGTGGTAAGCGAGCTGTTTTACCAATCACAATACTGTAATATCAAATGAAAGGACACCACACAAGTATATATTATAAAAATATATGTGTTTATTTCCAAAATAATCCCCAGTACTCTTTATGAGCAAAGGGGCACAAGCGTTAAATCAAAAGCACAGTATAACATACAAAGTTGCACAATTATGGATGAGGGCGGGTGGCCACTCAAACCATATATTAAGAAAGTGGTATAAGAGATACCAATCGAACAGTGGTTAGGCCTAGGGCCTAGGGAATCGCTGGGAGCAGTCTGGACTAGCAATGCTGAAGTCGGGAAAAGCCCGAGGGATTCGGGTGCAGCACGTAAAGTGCGGCTTGCACCAATGCAATGTCAATGGTGCCTAAAAGTTACACAAAGAGAGTTTAAGGACACTTCCGCTGAACCTAGAGGAACAAAACTTAAGACACAGGCCCTAGAGGTGTGTACCAGTGTGGGAACACCGGCGTTGCAATGTTACCTCACCCACAGGAAGCGGTGCATAGGGTCGAAGTGGCGTCGGGTTTTGACCCGCAGGCTCTTGGTGCTTGAAGCTGAAGATGCTGCAGGCGCTGTGAAGGAGAAGTGTCCGGTGGATCCAAGGGTGGATCTGAAGTGGTGAAGACCTGAAAGCAGAGGGGACAATGTTCAAAGTCACTGACCAGTGACCACCGTGGAACCAGATTGGAACCAGGCAAAGTTGGGTGCAAACAGGTGATGAGGTGTTGCTTCTCTCTGCAGCCACGTGGACACGAAGAGGTCAAGGACGTCCAGGAGTTGATCACAAACTGTCCCACAAAGGCTCTAGCTGATGACGGTGTCGGCAACTTGATTGAAGCAAACAGGCCTTGGCTAATGCAAGCCACGCAGAAAGTGAAAAAGGCTTATTACTCAGACCAGCAAGGTCAGAGCGGATGCTCCTTTCTACAGGAGCAAGGGAAAGTCTAGAGCAATCAGACCCGCAGTGTAAATCGTAGGTTTCGTCGCCAAGATGGCCGCTGACCACGTGGCAAGTGGCCGGGATGGCGCGTTGAGTGGCACAAAGCAAAAGGGCCCCACGCAGATCGTGGAGATGCTGGAGGGCTGATCTTTATTGCAAATGCTGCTCGCTTGTGGGGCTTCTCAAACTCCAAAGCACAGACGTCGAGTTGCTGGATGGTGCCTGTGTTCACGGGGTGGCCCCTCCTAGGTCACAAGGGAGATGCCCTTCAGTCTTCTGTTCGTCAGAACGTCGAGGTTCAGTCGTCTTCTTAGTTTAAAGGTGATTTCAGGATGATCTGCTGTGCTAGGGCACTGCTCCCACTCTTATTCCAATCTGAGGGGTGGATCTCCTGCTAGGTCCCTCCCTATGGGTGGGAACAGGAAGGGGGGCGGTTACACCCCCTTTCCTTTGTCCAGGTCGCACTGGAGCTGGGGTTGTGTGCCCCAGAACCGGTTTGACCGGATTATGCAAGGTGAAGCCTTGTGCTCCCCATGCAGTGTCTGGTTTCTTTCAAACCTCCCTGCTACAATCCACTATCTCCTGTCTGGGGTGGTGTAACACCTCCCTGTGACAGGAAAGCCTTTGTCCAGGCCTCCTCTGCTGAGTTTCGGTCAGCACCAGGAGGTCAGACTTGTGTCTGTGGCAGAAGCATCCATTTTGTGGAACTGAGGCTCTTTTAAAAATCAACCGCGTTTTAGCAAAGTAACATGTCATCTCCCTCTAGAGGGGTGGAATGCTACCCCCGTCGCCAGGACTGGCGAGGGGGTAGTATTCCAATTCGTATGACACCTTACACGACATGTTTTGATAAAGCCAAACCAAAGTTACAATATAACCGCGAGGATTATAATGCACTTAATAGTATATGGTTTGGCATTATCCCGGAACAGCTAAGGGAATTGGCCCCGACAGCTGCAGACAGGCTCAACTCATGCTGGAGCACCATCTCACATTAAACCACGCACTCTGCCTCCAGGATTGTTAAGGCCTGCCATAGGAGTGGCTTATAGGTTTATATGTGTCCAGTTAGGTTTAGATATAGGTATACTATATCTAAGCAAGGGGTGATTACACCACCTTGCCCCAGCTGAGTGATCAGCCAGTTGTGTCAATTTTAGATAGCCAGCCAGGGGTGGCAAAATATATGCTGCAGCCCCTGGTAGGCCTTGGATGCACCTATGCCCTGGGCACCTATAGTGCTCTGTACAGGGGCTGATAAGGTGACCCAAGCCAATCTAGTTATGCACCTAGGGTACATGGAATCCATTTTACAGAGAGAGCAGATAGCCTGGGGCCATGATTAGCAGGGAACCAGGCCAACTAAGTCGAAAACCAGCTAAACACAAGACAAAAAATCTGGGGTAACCATAGTCAGGTATCCACCTTCCTACACAACCCCCTCCCCCCTCAAACGAAAGGAGATAAGGCTATCCTTGGCCAGGTAAGGCTATATTGCCTGAGTGGCCATATAAGGAAGTACCTGCACTAGCATGGGTACCCCCTGTCTCATGGTCCACTTAGCAGTCCCTCACCCTTGGGGTATCAGAGGGTCTCCACCATAGAGAATCACTACCTTGGGTGTGTCTTTGCAAGTTAGAAGGCTGATTTGGATATGGAGTTTTGAAGTGAGGCTCCACTAATTTAGGACTCAGCTTCCTCCAATTATCTTCCACCATGTGTGCCCTTCTCTCTTCAACTGAGTTGCACTGTGCTCTCAGGGTCAACCTCTGGCTACCTAAAGCTGGAGGCTGGGTCCCTCTGTTTGACTTGCTGGAGGGACAGTTCAGGTTTGGGCCCTTTGGGTCCCAGGTTTGGCTGTGCCCAACTGAATCCATCTGTGGGAGGTCCCTAACTACTTTTAAGGGGGCTCCCTCAGGAGTTTTTAAAGTTTTCACCTTACTAGGGCTACTAGGTTTAGTGCCCCTAATCTGTTGATGGGGGTGCTTTATTTGACAGGGGGCCCTCTGGGTCTCACTGTCCTTCTTGTCCTCTGCAGCCCTGGGCTGACTAAGGCAAGGTAGAGAGGGAAAGGTTACCTGCTCCAGACTGGGTCCCACCTGAGAAGGGTCCACTGCCATCAGAGGCTCTGTCAGGCCAGGCCTAACAACCTCTGGGGCAGTTCCTTCATCAGGGGTAAGATCAGTTCCCTGAGGAGGCTGATCCTGTCCTAATGTCTGGTGAGAGGGAGATTTCTCTTCCTCCTCCATGCTCTCAGTTTGGGTGGAGTGATCCATCATTTCAGGCTTCACAACACACATATCTCTTTGAGTTTGGGCTTTGGCCATCCCAGCCCCACCAACCTTTTCAGGAGGAGACTCAGTTTGGGTTTCTGCTGTTATCATAACAGCTTTGCTATTTTGTTTAGGAAGAGCTTCTGCTAAAGATGGGGCTGAGTCTTGCACAGCCCTACCAACCTTTTCAGGAAGGACATCTTGGGTTGGGGCTGTAGCCATTACAGTCCCACTAACCTTTCCATTGGAGTTTACCATTCTAGAATGGATTTCCTCTTCAACCTCAGCCCAGGCTGAGATTTCTAAATCATTACCAAGTAGGCAGTCTACAGGAAAGTTTGATGACACTGCCACTCTCTTTGGGCCAGTGACACCTCCTCAGCTGAGACTTACTACTGCCATGGGTTGATTTGTTTGGATGCCATCAATGTTTGTTACCTGGTATGTGGCACCAGGTAAAAGTTGCTTGGAGGGGACTATACAGTCAGCCACCATGGTGATGCTAGCCCCTGTGTCTCTAAAGGCTTCAACTTTCAAACCATTGATGATGGGTTCTTGTCTATATTTGCTCAAGGTATTTGGGCAATCCGAGAAGTTGGTAAACCCCATGCTAGTCTCATAAACAAGATCATTTAGGGATGTGGACCTGGATAGACCAGGGTCCACCTGGGCTCCAAAAGTAAACCCACCCAGATTCCTGGGTGTGCTCCCACTTCCTGGGGGATTACTGCTGACAGTAACAGGAGGTGTTGGAGCTGGTTTTGGAGGTATATTCTCTTTATTGCCATTCTTGGGACAACAGCTGTCTGTTTTGTAATGCCCAGCCTGTTTACAGGTATGACAATAAGGCTTTTTCTGGGTTGAAGAAGTGTCTTGGGACCCACCCCCATCCTTGGAGTTTTGGGGCCCTGGGGAAGTCTTTTCTTTATTTTTATCCCCACCCTTATCTTGAGGCTTGGTAGACTCCTTCTTCTGGTTATGGTCCTGATTCTTAGGCATAACCCTGGTTCTGACCCATTTATCTGCCCTCTTTCCCAATTCTTGGGGAGAGGTCAAATCAGAGTCCATCAGGTGCTGGTGTAAGAGCTGGTTCTGACAATTACTTAGGATCTGCTCCCTCATAATCAAATTATACAATCCTGTGAAGTTATGTACTTTGCTGCCATGTAGCCAACCCTCCAGAGCCTTAGTTGCACAATCAACAAAATCAGTCCAGTCCTGAGTCTGTGTCTTCTGGGTGTCTCTGAACTTCAACCTGTACTGTTCAGTGGTTAAGCCAAACCCATCTATCAGAGCACTCTTCAGGACTTTGTAGTTTTTAGCATCCTCATGTCTGACAGTGAGGAGCTTATCTCTCCCTTTCTCTGAAAAGGAGTACCATGAGATTGCTGCCCACTGTTCTTCAGGGACCTGCTGTACCATGCAGGCTCTCTCAAGAGCAGGTATCCACTTGTGGATGTCATCCCCTTCCTTGTAGGGGGGCACAATCTTTGTCAGGTTTCTATTATCATAGGCCCTGTCTTTCTCTCTTGGAATATTATTGCTGCCACCAGTGGCATCTAAGCCACACATTTTCTGTTCCCTTGCTAAAGAAAGTTTGGCTTGGGCCAGGGCTAACTCTTTCCTCTCTATCTGGAGTTCTACAGCTCTCATCCTGGCCTTATGTTCTCTTCTCTGGGGGGAAGTCATTCCCCTTTGAGAGGTTCTGGAGACACTAGAAATGTGAGAGTCCACTGAGGGAGATCTCACCCTTCTATTGCCTGGAACAGTTCTGCTTTGTACTCTGGGGAGGTGCTGGCCCTCTCCATTTCCAAGTAGGTCCAAGTTGGTTTGGCTAAGCCTCCCCACATGTACCTGATATCCCCTTGATCCTGATCCTCAGTCTCATCTACTTCTGAGCCCTCTTCCTCCTCTTCTGGAGTTATCTCATTCTCTGGGGTGTTCACTCCATCTCCTAAATCTAAGGGAGCTGCACTCGCCTTATCTAAGTCATCCTTTTCCAGGATGGCTATCAGGGAAGGAATGGTGGGGGCTCCGCCCCTTTTTAGCCCCCTTGCAGTGCACAAGGCACTCAAGTCTTTGTGGCTAAGTTTGTCATAGCTGTAAGTTGCCTTGGTAGGGTCAACTGTCACAGGGACAGAGCCTGAAGCTCCACCTGCGTCAGACATGACTGCTAGTGAGGTGTAAGTGGTGCACTTACCTACACTAAGTGTTTTCCTACTGTACCTTGCTAGTGAGTTGTAGTCAGGGTGTGCTAATCCCTTTAATCTACAACTACTAAGTTCAGTAGAACTTAATATGCTAAGCTTTTGATTTATATGTACCTAAGGTACTTGATGTGATCTTTCAATTTGATAAAAGATTGCAATGGTAAAACAACAGCAAGCTCAAATCTGCACCGCTGCGCACCAATGTGAGAAGTTGGCCTGATATATGATGTTTCCAATTCTGGAACCACCTTGTATCAGTCCAAACAATCACCTTATGGTGTCTGGTTGTAAGTCAACCTTATAGACAAGCTATCTTAATGGTAGCATAGACTAAGCAGCCTTAAAGGCTTAACTCAAGAGGTCGTGTTAAGTGAGCTGTTTTACCAATCACAATCCTGTAATATCAAATGAAAGGACACCACACAAGTATATATTATAAAAATATATGTGTTTATTTCTAAAATAATCCCCAGTACTCTGTATGAGCAAAGGGGCACAAGCGTTAAATCAAAAGCACAGTATAACATACAAAGTTGCACAATTATGGATGAGGGCGGGTGGCCACTCAAACCATATATTAAGAAAGTGGTATAAGAGATACCAATCGAACAGTGGTTAGGCCTAAGGCCTAGGGAATCGCTGGGAGCAGTCTGGACTAGCAATGCTGAAGTCGGGAAAAGCCCGCGGGATTCGGGTGCAGCACGTAAAGTGCGGCTTGCACCAATGCAATGTCAATGGTGCGTAAAAGTTACACAAAGAGAGTTTAAGGACACTTCCGCTGAACCTAGAGGAACAAAACTTAAGACACAGGCCCTAGAGGTGTGTACCAGTGTGGGAACATCGGTGTTGCAATGTTACCTCACCCACAGGAAGCGGGTGCATAGGGTCGAAGTGGCGTCGGGTTTTGACATGCAGGCTCTTGGTGCTTGAAGCTGAAGATGCTGCAGGCGCTGTGAAGGAGAAGTGTCTGGTGGATCCAAGGGTGGATCTGAAGTGGTGAAGACCTGAAAGCAGAGGGGACAATGTTCACAGTCACTGACCAGTGACCACTGTGGAACCAGATTGGAACCAGGCAAAGTCGGGTGCAAACAGGTGATGAGGTGTTGCTTCTCTCTGCAGCCACGTGGACACGAAGAGGTCAAGGCCGTCCAGGAGTTGATCACAAGCTGTCCCACAAAGTCTCTAGCTGATGGCAGTGTTGTCAACTTGATTGAAGCAAACAGGCCTTGGCTACTGCAAGCCACGTAGAAAGTGAAAAAGGCTTATTACTCAGACCAGCAAGGACAGAACGGGTGCTCCTTTCTACAGGAGTGAGGGCAAATCTGGAGCAACAAGACTCGCATGTAAATCGTAGGTTTTGTTGCCAAGATTGCCGCTGACCACTTCGCAAGTGGCCGGGATGGCGCATTGAGTGGCACAAAGCAAAAGGGCCCCACGCAGATCGTGGAGATGCTGGAGGGCTGATCTTTGGTGCAAATGCTGCTTGGTTATGGGGCTTCTCAAACCCCAAAGCAAAGAGTCGAGGGTGCCTCTGGTGCTGCACAGTCAGCGTCTCAGGGGTCTTCCAAGATGTCCGGTCCCACGTCTCTCGGTGCCTCCACAGGTCCCTTCTTTGCAGGGACTGTGGATCGGGCGGTGAGAAGTCTGGGAGTCTGGGTCTTGTCAGGCTCTGCACTCGGGCTCCGGCGGGAGGCGGCGGCAAAGCAGACGTCGAGTTGCTGGATGGTGCCT
Organism: Lissotriton vulgaris; assembly: GCF_964263255.1. Lineage (NCBI taxonomy): Eukaryota > Metazoa > Chordata > Amphibia > Caudata > Salamandridae > Lissotriton > Lissotriton vulgaris. The sequence continues at coordinate 855,609,221 of NC_141697.1, read as the reverse complement.
GTGTTCACAGGGTGGCCCCTCCTAGGCCACAAGGGAGATGCTCTTCAGTCTTCTGTTCGTCAGAACGTCAAAGTCCAGTCGTCTTCTTAGTTTAAAGGTAATTTCAGGATGATCTGCTGTGCTAGGGCACTGCTCCCACTCTTATTCCAATCTGAGGGGTGGATCTCCTGCTAGGTCCCTCCCTATGGGTGGGACCAGGAAGGGGGGCGGTTACACCCCCTTTCCTTAGTCCAGGTCGCACTGGAGCTGGGGCTGGTGTGCCCCAGAACCGGTTTGACCAGATTATGCAAGGGGAAGCCTTGTGCTCCCCATGCAGTGTCTGGTTTCTTCCCTGCTACAATCCACTATCTCCTGTCTGGGGTGGTGTAACACCTCCCTGTGACAGGAAAGCCTTTGTCCAGGCCTCCTCTGCTGAGTTTCGGTCAGCACCAGGAGGTCAGACTTGTGTCTGTGGCAGAGGCATCCATTTTGTGGATCTGAGGCTCTTTTAAAAATCAACCGCATTTTAGCAAAGTAACATGTCATCTCCCTCTAGAGGGGTGGAATGCTACCCCCGTCGCCAGGACTGGCGAGGGGGTAGTATTCCAATTCGTATGACACCTTACACGACATGTTTTGATAAAGCCAAACCAAAGTTACAATATAACCGCGAGGATTATAATGCACTTAATTGTATATGGTTTGGCATTATCCCGGAACAGCTAAGGGAATTGGTCCCGACAGCTGCAGACAGGCTCAGCTCATGCTAGAGCACCATCTCACATTAAACCACGCACTCTGCCTCCAGGATTGTTAAGGCCTGCCATAGGAGTGGCTTATAGGTTTATATGTGTCCAGTTAGGTTTAGATATAGGTATACTATATCTAAGCAAGGGGTGATTACACCACCTTGCCCCAGCTGAGTGATCAGCCAGTTGTGTCAATTTTAGATAGCCAGCCAGGGGTGGCAAAAATATGCTGCAGCCCCTGGTAGGCCTTGGATGCACCTATGCCCTGGGCACCTATAGTGCTCTTTACAGGGGCTGATAAGGTGACACAAGCCAATCTAGTTATGCACCTAGGGTACATGGAATCCATTTTACAGAGAGAGCAGATAGCCTGGGGCCCTGATTAGCAGGGAACCAGGCCAACTAAGTCGAAAACCAGCTAAACACAAGGCAAAAAATCTGGGGTAACCATAGTCAGGTATCCACCTTCCTACATGCTCTGATACACTTGATTTAAGCAATTGAACATTCATTACAAACCAACCAAGTTAAAAGTGAAAGTGATGCTGTTGGTGTTATACGTTTAGTAGCAAGGCTGTTTTGGGAATTGTTGCTGTGTTAACACTGGTTGCTAACACTGCTGCACATGCTTTTTGATTTTGAGCCTCCAGCGTGCTCCACAGAGTTTTGAAATAGTGTTTCATATCTCCTATTCCTGAGAAGTTGCAATCTTTCATCTTCCAGTTCATTCACTTTCCTGACAATCCAGCTCTTGTAAATGGAAACATCCAATGACGAACAGTAAAAGAAAGTGGATAGCCTATTTTGTACAGTGAATTAAGTATTGTGGCACAGTTGTGTTTTGGAAGACACATTATCTTTTTGTAGCATTTCATTGACATTAGCATACGTTTGGTCCACCTCTTACAAATGTTGCTGCATCATGTGACTCAATGGGATGGCTTGTCTCATGGTACATTACTCCCAGCTGACTTTCCATGCAAAAAGCTCAAAAGGCGCTAGCATTTGAATCAGGCACTCTATTAGCCCACATTTGCCAACCTTCATTCTTATAGAGTACAATACCCTCCTATTTTCGGAACATAATCATCGATAGGTTTGTACTTCTCAAACAGGTGTTGCAGCATGCAGAAGAAGGAATTTCCAACTGTCTATTTAAGAACTTCTACAGGCACTCTATAAGCATGCTGAATGATCCTATCTACTTCAGGGTATTGAAGGAATAGCTGAAATCATATGAAATAATACAAGTGACATGTATGTTGTTGACTAGTTCAAGTTCAAGTTCAAGTTTAATTTATTGAATGATTATTAAAAATCCTTACAATATTTGTTCAGTAAAAAAAATAAAAAATGAGAAGCTATAAATATATAGCAAAAAAGAGGAGTACCACCATAAGAGGCTCAAAGAGCGATTTTGGTGGGATGATTTTCTAGTGGAAACAGAAGAAAGTCCTTCTTCGGTTTAATAAACCCCTCACTCAACGACCTGGTCGGTGACATGCTTCATCATCGGGGTCCACCTTGACAGCCGAGTGCCATCAAGGTGTGCTACGACACCTGAAATACAGTCGAGCTGGTATGTGAATGATGAGTGCAAGAAAAAGGTAAGTGTGTTAAAAATTGTCCTGGTATGACTTTTGGGGAAAAAAAATGTATTCTTAAGACTACTGGACAATATTAAAAACGTGTGTGAAGATACAATTATAGGTTAATTATGACTGTGTGTATCTGTAGATAAGTGAAAGGTCTACATGTTTCAACCCGTATTGGAACATACCGGGTTTTCGTCAGGACCAAAAAGACACAAAAAGGAAGTGGGTGGTCAGGGCACACTAACGTCCTAACCAAAAATGGGGGGCGTAGAGGTATTGATAGAGTCGTCCTCCAAACAGAGCTTAGTATAACCAAAGGGAGTCTATCAAAGAAAAGTGAAGTGATTTTTTATTTATTTTAGTTTTTCTAAACGGGGTGATACTAGGCTCTCTCTTAAAGGTGCAAAGACGAGAGCACAATGTGCTTGTTAAAATACCCCTCACACACTAAAAAACCGTAAGTGTCATGCTTCATCATAGGGGTCTTCCCGCCCCTAAAACGGGACGGGGCGTGCTACGACCAGACGACTACGCGGGAGCACTTGGATTGTGACAGAGGCTATGTGCTAGGTAGCCAGCTATTGCTCTACCTCACAACCCCTTCTTAACATTCCCAGCTAGAGAAACCAATAAAGTGTATTTTTTTCTACTAAGCCAGGGAATTTTTAACCTTTTTCTATTTTTTGCACTCACTAGTGTTAGGTCCCTACACTCTCACTGATACACATCCACCCACACATAGCCTCTGTCACAATCCAAGTGCTCCCGCGTAGTCGTCTGGTCGTAGCACCAAGGTACCACCACCTTATTTCATCCAGAAGTTCACAGAGGTTCCTAGGGACATACCAATTCAGGGCTGTCCTGAGATAACTTGATCCCTGAGAATGGAGAGCTTCGTGCATCAAGCAGAAAGGTTTAAAATACACTAGCTTCTTTACTGGTAGCCAATAAAGGGATCTCAGTCCTTCCCTGACTGCAGAGAGCTTGAATATTCCCAGGACCATGTTAGCAGCAGTATTCTGGATGGTTTGGAGCTTGTTTAAAAAGTATTGGTTGACATTTAGTTACAGGGCGTTACAGTAGTCTAAGCGGGAGGCCTTAAGTGCAAAAAGCTCTGACACCCGGAGCTCTGTAGGAAGAAAAGGTTCAAGTTCAAGTTCAAGTTCGGGCATTTGTATAGCGCACTACTCACCCAGAGGGTCTCAAGGCGCTTGGGGAGGGGGTTCATTATTTGTCGAATAGCCAGGTTTTAAGTTCTTTTCTGAAGGAGATGTGGTTCTGAGTAAGGCGGAGGTGAGTGGGGAGTGAGTTCCAGGACTTGGCAGCAAGGAAAGAGAAGGATCTGCCACCCATGGTGGATTTTCGGATGCGCGGAACTGCGGCGAGGGATTGATTGGACGATCTTAGTTGGCGGGTGGGTTTGTAGAAGGACAGTCGAGTGTTAAAGCATTCAGGTCCTAGATTGTAAAGGGCCTTGTGTGCGTGGTTGAGAAGGCGGAAAGTAATTCTTTTGTTGACGGGAAGCCAGTGGAGGTCTTTTAGGTGTCCGGTGATGTGATCTTGGCGAGGGATGTCTAATATAAGTCTCGCTGATGCGTTTTGGATGCGTTGGAGTTTTTTCTGTCATTTTGCTGTGATTCCGGCGTATAGTGTGTTACTGTAATCCAGTCGACTCGTGACCAGTGCGTGGGTGACAGTCTTTCTTGTCTCGAGGGGGATCCAGCGGAAGATCTTTTTGAGAATGCGAAGTACGTTGAAGCAGGAGGATGAGACTGTGTTGACTTGTCTGGACATCGAGAGAGAGGAGTCTAGGATGAAGCCAAGGTTGCGTGCATGGTCTGTGGGTGTGGGTGCTGTGCCCAGAGTGGAAGGCCACCAAGAGTCGTCCCAGGCAGAGGGAGAAGATCCTAGGATGAGCACCTCTGTTTTGTCTGAATTGAGTTTTAGGCGGCTATGTTTCATCCATTCGGCTACTTCTTTCATGCCTTCGTGGAGATTGGTTCTGGCGGTGTTGGGGTCTTTGGTGAGGGAAAGGATTAACTGGGTGTCGTCGGCATAAGAGATGATGTTGAGGTTGTGTTGCCGAGCGATGGAAGCGAGTGGACTCAAGTAAACGTTGAAGAGGGTGGGACTGAGTGAAGATCCTTGAGGTACGCCACAGATGACTTCAGTGGCCTCTGAGTTGAATGGGGGAAGTCGGACTCTTTGAGTTCTCCCAGCGAGGAATGAGATGATCCAGTCCAAGGCTTTTCCTTGTATGCCGATGTTGCTGAGGCGTTGTATAAGGGTGCTGTGGCAGACTGTGTCGAAAGCGGCGGAGAGGTCGAGTAGAATGAGGGCCACTGCAATGAGGGCGGTTTCGGTGCTGTGTTTGGCTCGAAACCCGGATTGAGAAGGATCAAGGGAGTTGTTGGATTCAAGGAAGGCGGCGAGCTGGCTATTGACTGCTTTCTCAATGACGTTGGCCGGGAATGGGAGGAGGGATATGGGTCGGTAGTTTTTAAGTTCAGAGGGGTCTGCTGTGGGTTTCTTCAGAAGGGCGCTGAGTTCGGCGTGTTTCCAGCTTTCTGGAAAGGTGGCAGAGTTGAATGAGCAGTTGATGACATCCCGGAGATGGGGTGCGATGATGGAGTCAGCTTTGTTGAAGATGTGGTGGGGGCAGGGGTCGGTTGGCGAGCCAGAGTGGATTGAGTTCATTAGGCGGATGGTGTCATCAGTGGTGACTGGGTTCCAGGCGCTAAGGTTGTTAGTTGGCGGAGTAGGATCTGAGGGGGGTGGGGAGGGTTGATCGCTAGGAGTATTCTCGAAGCTGTTGTGAATGTCGGCAATTTTGTTGTAGAAGAAGGAGGATAACGCATCGCAGAGGTCTTGGGAGGGAGTGATGTCGTTAGATGCTGCGGTGGGGTTGGTGAATTCTTTGACGATGTTGAAGAGTTTTTTGCTGTTGTGAGTGTTGTTGTCGAGACGATCCTTGAGTGCTGATTTCTTGGCGGATCGAATCAGTTGGTGGTGTTTGTGGGTGGCTGCCTTGAGGGTGGCCATGTTGTCGGTGGTTGGGTTTTTTCTCCATGTTTTCTCCAGGGTGCGGCATAGCTTCTTGGATTTTTTAAGGTCATCATTGAACCAGGGAGCCTTTTTGCTGGCTGATTTGATCTGGTGCTTTTTCAGGGGTGCTAATTCGTCAGCACTGTGGGTAATCCATTGCTTGAGAATGGTGGCCGCTTGGTTTGGGTCCAATGAGAGGGTGGGAGGGTTTTGGTTGAGTGATGTGAGGAGTTGGTCGGAGGTGATTTTGTTCCAGTTTCTCCTAGGAATAGATTGTGGGCGGTTGTGGTTCAGGGTGGTTTTGTAGCTGAAGTGAACACAGCTGTGATCCGTCCAATGGAGAGCTGTGGTGCGATCGAAGGAGATGTGTTTGCTGGAGGTGAAGATAGGGTCGAGCGTGTGTCCGGCGGCATGGGTGGAGGTGTCAACAAGTTGTTTGAGTCCGAGATTGGCCATGTTGTTCAGAAGGGTGGTGGTGTTGCTGTCATGTTTGTTTTCAAGGTGGTAGTTGAGGTCTCCTAAAAGAATGTAGTTCTCGGAGGAGAGGGCTTGTGGGCTGACGAAGTCCGTGATGTCATCGCTGAATTGAGTGCGGGTACCTGGAGGCCTGTAGATGAGAGTGCCTCTAAGTGTGATCCTAGGGTCGGTGTGGATCTGAAAGTGGAGATGTTCGGCGGTTGCAAAATTACTGTCGGAGCTGGTTGTGATTTTGATGGTGTTCCTGTGGATGATGGCGATGCCTCCTCCTGTTTGATTGGTGCGGTCCTTTCGGATAATCTTGTAAGCATCTGGTATGGCTATGGCGATATCGGGTGCAGATGATGAGTTCATCCATGTTTCTGTAAGGAAGGCGATGTCCGGTGACGCGGTGTCGAGAAGGTCCCAGAGTTCAGTTGCGTGTCTGTGGACCGAGCGGGTGTTCAGCAGGATGCACTTCAGGCGGTTAGAGTCGGAGCTGTGTGAGGAGGGAGTGGGTTTGGTGAGGGTCCTGAAGCAGTTGAACTTGCAGGAGAGGCAGGCGAATGGGCCCTGGGTACGTCCAGGGGTGGCTTCGCAGCACTGTGGGGCGCGCCCGGGGTTGAGGGCGAGGAGAGTAATGGCATCATATGTGGTTCTAGAGGGTTGGGAGCGGCGGGGACCAGGGGGTCTGGCGCTGGGCGCGGTCCAGGCATGGACGGGCATAGACGGGCTTACCTTTGGCGCACCTTCGGCACGCATCCGCTGCGCGTGGACGCTGCGCGTCAACTGTTCTGACATATGTAGAAAGTGGAGGGGGAGGGGCGTGGGAGGGTAGCTGGGAGGCGGGAACGTGTTGTAGAGACGGGCTGTGAAACAACAAAATGGCAGCAACAGAAAACAAAAGTCAGCAGGGTGAGGTTGGGGCGAGCAGTGGGGCGCAATAACTAACAATTAAGTTCCCAGCAGCAGTGATGAAACTTAAACGCTATGGAGGATAACAGAGCAGCGCTATGATCCGATCACGAACAAAGCACAATGCAGCGCTGCGATTTTAAGCACAATGAAAACTTGCAAAGCAGCGCTATGACTAGATCACAAAAAGCACAATGCGGCGCTATGAAATTATGTAAGATGCAAGCACAGAGCACAGGCAGCGTTTGAATAGCGCTACGATACCCAGGAGGAGTGATGGGTGCGACCGCTTCTGCTCGGGTCAGGACGGTCACAGCTCTCTGAGGGGATGGGGTTGGGTTATACTATTAGTGGGTGGAAGGGTCAGCTGGGAGGCGGGAACGCGTTGTAGGGACGGGCTGTGAAACAACAAAATGGCAGCAACAGAAAACAAAAGTGAGCAGGGTGAGGTTGGGGTGAGCAGTGGGGCGCAATAACTAACAATTAAGTTCCCAGCAGCAGTGATGAAACTTAAACGCTATGGAGAATAACAGAGCAGCGCTATGATCCGATCACGAACAAAGCACAATGCAGCGCTGCGATTTTAAGCACAATGAAAACTTGCAAAGCAGCGCTATGACTAGATCACAAAAAGCACAATGCGGCGCTATGAAATTATGTAAGATGCAAGCACAGAGCACAGGCAGCGTTTGAATAGCGCTACGATACCCAGGAGGAGTGATGGGAGCGACCGCTTCTGCTCGGGTCAGGACGGTCACAGCTCTCTGAGGGGGTGGGGTCGGGCTATACTATTAGTGGGTGGGAGGGTCAGCTGGGAGGCGGGAACGTGTTGTAGGGACGGGCTGTGAAACAACAAAATGGCAGCAACAGAAAACAAAAGTGAGCAGGGTGAGGTTGGGGCGAGCAGTGGGGCGCAATAACTAACAATTAAGTTCCCAGCAGCAGTGATGAAACTTAAACGCTATGGAGGATAACAGAGCAGCGCTATGATCCGATCACGAACAAAGCACAATGCAGCGCTGCGATTTTAAGCACAATGAAAACTTGCAAAGCAGCGCTATGACTAGATCACAAAAAGCACAATGCGGCGCTATGAAATTATGTAAGATGCAAGCACAGAGCACAGGCAGCGTTTGAATAGCGCTACGATACCCAGTCATCCAGAAGCAAGAGGTCACCTTTCTGTTAACCTGGGTGTCGAAAGACAAGGTGTTATCAAAAATTACACCCAGGTTTTAAGCCACTACAGCTGGTCTGGGCAAGATTCCACATGTTTCTGGCCACCAGCAGTTAGTCTTGATTGAGCTATCCACTCCAAACACCAAGATCTAATTTTCTCCTATTCATTTTTAGCCAGTTCTCCCTCATCCAGCTGCTGATCTCCTGCATATAAGCCCTTAACCTGTTCTCTACTTCATCCCAGTCATCAAAGATGGAGACAATGATCTGGATATTGTCTGCATAAGATGATACCTGGAAACCAAAAGCGCATGCCAGTTTCAGGCTAGGGTGGGACTTAAGGACGGCCCTTTGGGAACCCCACAGCAGAACTGAAAGGATGCTGCTCTGAAGTCTCCCTGGCTAACGCGTATCATTCTATCCCATAGGTAAGACTCCAATTATTTAAGGGCCAAATCCTCAAGCCCAGCCTGTGGCAGCTCTTCCAACCAACAGCAATGGAGATATGTTGTCAAAGGCTGCTGGCAGGTGTAGCAAAACCAGGATGGCTGCACCTCCCTGATCCACTTGTCTAGGAATATAATTTGTAGTAGCTATAAGCACTCAATCTGTGCTATCATTTCTTTTAAACGCTTTCTGAGAGGGGTGCAGGAGTTCTGGATCTAGGAGATACTTACCTAGTTCCTGGTTTAAATGCTTCCTCAAGATTGTAGCAGGAGCAGGCGTCAATGAAATAGGGCACAGGTTTTTCAAATAACTGGAGTGTCCCTCAGGCTTCTTCTTCAAAGGAACGACAAGAGACTCCGTCCAGTCCTGTGGGTACACCCCTGAATCCAGGACCTCCAAATAGATATTTTCCAAGGCCTCTGCCATAAGGTTCAGAACCAACCACATGACCCTGAGTGGACAAGGTTCATTGGGTTTAGTTGACAGGATGCCAATTAATAGGGTTTTGATTTTAGCCGCAATCAGCGGAGAGAACCTGGCTAAACAACTGGTGTTACGTTGTTTAGAAGCCCCACCTTCCCTATCAAATGCCGACAATATCGCAGTATCAACAAGGCTGTCGGTGGAAACTGGGAAATTAGCATAGATCTTCATGCTCTTATCTTTGAAGAACTCTGCCACCTTATTTCAGAAGACTTGGGAGTTTTCAACCACCTGATATGTAGGAGGTTAAAAGAGTGCACACTGTATTAGAAAGTTCTTTCACTACATTGATGGAGTACCTTATCCTCTGGGAGAAGTAACTGATTTTGCTATTTAGACTTTACTTTTGTATTTGAGAGTGAGCTCAATTAGTTTGATTTTGACTGCCAGCTGTGGGGCCAGTCTCCATCTCCACTCTTGCCTCCTACACTGCCTTTGGAGCTCCTTAAACTCCTCAGAAAACCATGGGTCATTTGGTGTATTCCTACTCTTTGGGACTGCCCATGCCAGGGGAGCAACCTCTTCCACTTCCGAGCTGACTCATGTGTTGAAATTCTTCGTAGGTGGGCCTGGACCTTGCAGCGCCTTGTCCTTAGATTATTTCACACCAAGTTACACATGTATAAGAATCTGCTGTACAGTTTCCCAATAAATGTTGGTGGTTTTTAAGCCAATAACTGCCATGGAAAAATTGTAGGGAGTGTGGTGTGTTTCACATTACTTAACACCATAATTATGATCTCTGAGAAACCTCTGTTGTGAGGGATCAGAAATTACCCTCCACCGCCTTGCAAACAGGGACATATACATTGCCTATAATAGGCAGCTCACACCAAATAAATACTTACAGCACATTTACAGAGAATTGGATTTCCATTTACCTTACCATCTAGAAGAAACTCACTTTAATGTTTTGCATCAAAATACATCATATCTTAATACAATGGGCCATAACTACAAAGGGGTTTTGTCTAGCAGAAAGGAGGAAGTACCACTACATACCTGATACCAGATGTTCAATTGTTTCTCTTAGTCATATAAATCAAGTTTTCAAAAATGCATGAAATTCCAAGATTGTAAAAAGGCAGGTAATGAAGAAAAACCTAGCTGGTAGGCTAATGCTATGAACAGACTTGCATGTAATTATTGGATGCAGAAACCAATGCCATTTCATGAGGATTAGTAGACTAATCTGGGGCCATTTACAACCTCTAGCAAAAGGAAAACTGATTAGGAATGCAGGTCCTACCAACACAAAAATATGTGAAACACTGAGGGTGAAGAATTTCAGGATTTTAGTTAAAAAAGTATAATAGACTCTCCTGGTAAAGTTTTTTTTGGCACCTAAAAAATATTTATAATTTTAAGTATCTGGACCCTGATTGCACCACGGATGGCACCTTTAAAGGAACATGGCATGAGGCCCATAACAATGTTGGTACTCTGTAGCGTGAACCTACATTCCTGCATTCTGGATCGATGACTATAGTGTAGTTCCTATTTCCCTTATAGGCTCTGCACATTGGAAAAATATACACTAAAGTTTTGGGATAGAACTGAGGTCAGTATGCCTCTATCGAGAACATTAAAGTTAACTGTTTGTGTGCCAGCTAACTCAGAGGTCACTAGAAACTTCTCGAATAAACAAGAAGGGAGTAGTTTCTGACAACCGCATAAACATGGCAACTTTGTTTCCCTTAGAATCGGAAAATGTCCCAGAATCGTTCAAACAATAGATAACAGTTTCACTCAGTCAATCGTGCATGCTTAGTTTCGTCGGAGTTACACAGAAGTAGATAGATGGGCGTTTCAATGAAAGGATTAATTGAACAGTCTTGTTTCTCGTGTAAGAGATATGAGCTGTTACAATTGCAAGACAGTATGCGAGATATAATACATACAGCGTAAGCAGTAAGAATAAATAATACTGCAATAGCATTGTCTTTTAGCTATGACGTATCTTCAGATAAACATACATAAATAACACAGGCTAAAAAGTAGATACTCATCGATGCTTCTGAATAGTGCCACCCCAGTGCAACTAACCTAAGTAGTACAAGGTAAGAAGTAGGTGCTCTTTCCTATAGTATGGTAAGCTATAGTTTTTTTTTAATATGTCAACAGTCCCTCTAGGTTCTAGTCTGCTCCATACCTTAGAATGAGTGAGGTGGGAATCTCTTTCCGGTCTCAAACTCTAACTCCCTGCGAATGGAGTCAGAACACTGGAAGCTGGTTTCTCTGCGAGCAGGGATGACAGTGTCTGGTCAGTGCGTCAGGCTGGGACACAAATTCTCCTGGAGTCGTGGTTTCTTCCGAACTTGCCTAGGCAAGCCAAGCAGAATCAAGCCTTGGATTGCCTTGGTAAGGGAAAGTATATTTAAACCTGGTAGGTGGCTTGGATTGTTAGCATTGACGTAAAGTGGGGCAGAGCAAGACGTCATGAATGAACCCCTAAGGAATAGTAGTTCATGCATAATAGATGAGTTCTTGGAGAAATCCATAATCCTGGGCTAGGGAAACTCCCAATGGATAAATGATTTACAAAAAAGGTCTAGGATATAATATTGCAGTGGAAGTTTGAAAAGCGGTTTGTTTCCAGGAACTGCTGAAAGTATTGCTGTGAGGGGAACGGCACCTACCTGAAACGGCCATCATTGTTACACATGCGCCGTGAGGGCAACGGCAGGAACCACATCTCCCAGAAGCTTCACGCCACCCTGATGCTGCACTCGCACCCGGAGGTGCGATAAAAGACACACCCACCTTCCGCAGAGTGGAAAGTTTGAAAAGTGGTTTCCTGGCATGAACTGCTGAAAGTATTGCCATGAGTGGAACTGTACATACCTGAAACCTTCTGCTGTGAGGGAAACAACCATCATTGTCTCAACACGTGCCGTGAGCGCAATGGCTGGAACCACATCTCCCAGCAGCCTCGCGCCACCCTGATGCTGCACTCGCACCCAGAGGTGCGATAAAAGGCACACCCACCTTCCTCAGCACTCGAAGTTTGAAAAGCGGTTTGCTGTCAGGAACTGCTGAAAGTATTGCAGTGAGGGGCATGGCACCTACCTGCAACCTTCTGCTATGAGGGACATGGCCATCATTGTCACACATGCGCAGCGAGGGCAACGGCTGGAACCACATCTTCCAGCAGCCACGCACCACCCTGATGCTGCACTCACGCCCGGAGGCGCAAAAAAAGACGCACCCACCTTCCGCGCACGGGCCAAGGGCAGGCTCGTCTGCACCCTTCAGTGACTGATAGAGGTTGGGCTGGTCCACCCCTCTGTGAAATTGTGGTTGTTATATAATTGTTTGGTAAGATTGATTATACAGTTTCATATCCTTGCAGTGTTTTTCTGGTACTCAAATAGCTTCCCTTTTTTCCCTTTTGTTGTTGATTTATTGTTTGTCAATATAGTCAAGGATCATGAGTAAGTGCAAAGGTGCTGTAGGCCCTTTAGATGCCTTTTTAACTAGAGCAGAATCCCTGTTGACACATGAAATCCAATTGACAGAAAGGCGGTGGTCACTTGATCCTACACAATTTCCAATGCATAAAGACGCAAACCCCATGGAGTTGAACAAATTTGCTCAACAGTTTCCATTTAGCCCTAGAATAATAGCCCAAAGTGAATCAACGACATCTGTTCTGCTAAACCCATCTCCTATACCCTCGCACTTAAAAACAGATATTGTTCCCGAGCAAAAGACAGTTAAGCAATCAAATCAATAGAACATCAGTCTAATAAGGTGTCAATCCAATGTATTTTCAGTCATTATTCTTCTTTATTTTATTTTTTTCATCATGTTCATAACCATAGGTGTATAGCGCATAGGTTCATAACAACAGATTGGTATAGATGGTATAACCAAGATGTAGCAAGTAGCCAGCACACGTTTCGTCTTGGGTAAATCGCCCAGCGACTACCTCAGGGCTACAAACACAATAAGAAATATGTAGACTCAAACATTGTCCAACTTAGCCTATAAATATTTGTTTATACAAAAACTTCTTTGTTTTGACACCATCAAAAACAAAGTATACAAAGGTAAAGGCCACCACCGACATTCACCCAGTGATGAAAGAAAAAAATGTGAATAGTGCACCAGAGAGATAAAAAGGCAAAGTCGGAGAGAACCGCATAAGGATATTTGGTTATTGCAATGAGGGAAGACTAAGTCTTATGCCTCATAGGAGCCTATTAACCAAAGGAAGATTAGTGTTTATCCAATATATACAAATCACACAGTGTTTGCATAGACACGTAATGTGTGATTAAGATAAACCATCAGCTAGTTTCTATTCCCAACTACATGGTGTAGTAAAGTAGCCCACACGTGGTTAGTTTCCAGAACGTTTATTAAGTTCAAATCACCATGGTGCTCCCCGCTTGACAGGACCGAAACCCTGAACATTCTAATGCTGCCTCAAGTGACAGCACAGGCCATACCAAGAGGGAAGTAAATGGAGGGGGGAAAAGAGGAGGGTGGGAGATACCAAGAGCAAAATTACAACACATCATCCTCCCTAGGGAGACAAAGAGGAAAAGGCATAGGACAGCTGAGAGGGCAAGGGAGCGAAGTGGAGAGGAGGGTGAAGAAGGGAAGAGAGAGAGAAAGAGAAAAATGAGGGAGAGATGGACGGGTGAGCAAGGTGGGAAGGGAAGACTACAGAGGGGCTGACAGGAAAGGCTAGGGGTCCCATACAGAAGACCTAAGCCCCGGTGAGAACCCGGGACGTCTGGAGAGATGAACCCCCTAAGGCCTCTACCAAGGTTGGCAGATGACCGATGTACACAAGATGAACAGTTTCTGAAAAGGGCGGGGTGGAGAAATCCCGGAACGGGAGAGAGGTAACCTGAAACCGGGTATGATCTTCACCCCCGTTCCTACCAACCGTGGAGAGGGAGAAGATCCCCTACATCTCCCGGTTAAATCTGATGGGGAGGGGTAAAATGTGGGCTGGACCCCTCCCACATCCCGTCCACCCTGACCCCCTAATACTTAACAAGAGAACCTGAGACATAATGCTCTAAATAATACGGGTGACTGTACTCAAGGAAATAATGCAAACACAGGTTGGATATCACACCCCATAATCATGGCCGTGGGGGCTAGCTATTCAGACTTATAGTTGTTCTCAGTAAATGTCACATGGGGTATACTGTCAACCACTGTTGCTAGCTCTGTGATGGCCAACCCAATGTCAAACTTCTAGAAATCCTCCGTTCAAAGATACACAGGAGGTATTACTTTCAATATAAACGAGATAAACAGTCTCTGTAAGGGCGGGGTGGAGAGGTCCAGGAACGGGAGGGTGGTAGCCTGAAACTATAAGAATTCCCCTTAATCTCCCGGTTATATCTGACAAAGAAGGGTAAAACATGGGCTGGACACCCCAACTTCCCTTCCACCCTGAACCCCTAAATTCTAAACCAGAGACTGTGAGACATCATGCTCCTAATTATACGAGTGTCTGTGCTCAAGGAAATAAAGTAGACACTGGTAAGAAATCACTATCCCATAGTCATAGCCCAAGGGGGCAACACTTCAGACTTCTAGATATACTCAGTAAAATGTCTCATGTGGTATAACTGTAAACAAGGGTTATTAGTTCTGTGTTGGCCAACCCAAAGTCAAACATCTAGTAGTCCTCAGCTCAAAATTACACAGAAGGTATTACTGTCAACAAGAGTTATTCGCTCTGTGATGGCCTACCAATTGTCCTGGCCTTAATCCAATGTGGAAACACGGACTGCCCAGGCGGACGCTGCAGGGTAAATGATTCCTAACACCCCTGCTTTTCCGCTATGCCAGTCATCCACCAGTCAGTTCCTAGGTTTAGTTCTCTTGTGCTCCAGACTTCTCTCCTTCGTATCATCACCTCCATCCCGGCCGAATTTCCTGGCCTTAATCCAACGTGGAAACCTGGACTGCCCAGGTGGATGCTGCCGGGTATAAGTTTCCTAGGACGCTTGCTTTTACGCTATGCCAGCCAGCCACCAGTCAGATTCCTAAGTTAAGTTCGAGGAATGAGCTTTGCACCTGATGGTGTGCCTCTTTACACTGCTCCCGGATACTGGGGAACTCTTTCCCTGATGTGATCCGGACTTCTCTCCCTCGTATCACCGCCTCCTCCAGGTGAGTGATTATAACTTCAATGTCTTAACCTTGGGTAGTTTCCTGGACCAGACCGCACTGCGTCTGCGCCTTGTAACACCACGGACGTCATACACCTTTTCATCCTTGTTGTCTGGTCTAGGCCATCCTTCCACTTCGAATCTCTTTCCATACTCAGCCCCTGAACCTCTTGACATGGGTTCATTCCGTGAGACTTCTAGCCCCTCTCTCCAAACATTGTGGCGAATAGGACTACACTTTTTCTCCTTTACTCCTTTGGTTGGGGTTGCCTTACATTTTTCTTTACTAACAAATTCTATTTCTTTGTTCCTACCTTCTTCAATTTTTTCCTTCACAGATTCCTTGCTCATATTCTTTCTCCTTCCTAGTCCTTTAAACGTCCCATGTTTTACTTTGAGATTGTCCATTACAACATTTGCTTTCCATTCCACTCTCCAAGCAGATCCTTTCCATGCCATCTCATTCTTATATGGTGGTATCCTTTCTTTAAACCACTCAAACCTGGCTATTTGTTCACTGTTGATTCTCTCCAGATTACTCTTGTGTTCATTACTTTCTAGGTATATCATAAATCTAGATTTCCTTTGTTCCACCCCTCTTAGATCGAAGGGTTCAATTACTGTGACATAAATAGTATTACTTGTACCTCTTTTCTTGTGTCTCCATTCCAGCTCTTTGCTCCCTTTTACGTCATTGTCATCGCTTATATGCGTATCAAGAGGTATGTTGGTCCCTTTGAGTTCAAAACCAAAAGCTCCAGCTAACTTACTTTTCCACCAACTCGTGCTCACAGTAGAATAATGTGACCTAGCATCAATTTTTTTTTCAATTTCACTACCTCCTGAGTTGATAGTACACACCGGGTTACCTTTACTCATGTTCTTTCCCACTTTGTCATCACCGATAACTTCGTACCTTTGTACATCACAGGACTTAACTTGCATGTATTGATCCACTATATTTTCCAAAACTACTACACCTACCCTTCTCTGAGCTCCCTCTTGGTTCTTCTTTTCAATGTCAAAGTAGGCTTCTTTCCCTCCTTCACCTAATCTATTAAACAACATTTTCACCATTTCATCGGGAAGTAATGTTTTTTTTTCATTCTCTTTTATTGCTTCAAAATTACGAATATACACCATCCACTCCTCCCTGGTATTAGTATCATTGCCCTCTCTTTCAAAACATGGCTCCGTTGGAGATAAGTTGTTCCTTTTGTTTATTTCCATGCTAATATTGCTATAAAGCCGGGTTAATGGAACACAACCTATAGGTTTCTCTAGGTACAGTTACTAGCGTAACACGCTAAGGGTGAAAAGAGTAGGAATATATGCTCTCGACTGGTGAAATATGAGATCAGCTTCTTTTAATGACAACCCACGCGCATTTAATAGGCAAATACGATAGGTGTCTCCCTGACACAAAATGGCTGTTGGACGCAATTACGTTATGACGGTTGCTCTTGACTGAACACTGGAAAACAAAAAGGAAACACAATTGGAGTGCTTGCAGTGTCCTCTTCGTCACGTTATAATTTGAAGCCTCTATAGGTTTACAGTCCCACCCTCGTCGCCACAAAATGTAGTAAAGTAGCCCACACGTGGTTAGTTTCCAGAACGTTTATTAAGTTCAAATCACCATGGTGCTCCCCGCTTGACAGGACCGAAACCCTGAACATTCTAATGCTGCCTCAAGTGACAGCACAGGCCATACCAAGAGGGAAGTAAATGGAGGGGGGAAAAGAGGAGGGTGGGAGATACCAAGAGCAAAATTACAACACATGGGAAGGCCAACACCCTTAGATTAGAAACTTCTCAAAACACATAAAAAGTTCCACTCACCATACTTAAAATCTCAGAACCGATTCACCACACCCCAGGTAAAACCTGTGTGTGGTCCCATACCGTATGGGTCTATATAAGAGAGGAAATAGAAATATGAGATGATTTGGAACATTGGGACATATCAAGCCCCGCTCACGGTGCCACAACCTGCTACCGATATAGCATTTCTCTAGCCAGAAGACACTCCTCAAATATTACCTCCAAGAATCTATTTTCCACATTTCAATCCACATGTATAATGACATAAAATCATCAGTATAATACGTAGGTATTTGGGAAAAAATACATAAATCAATTTTACCTAAATATAACTCGTACCCTTCACGGGTAGCGCATGTAAGTATAAAAATATCTAAGAAAAACACAAAACACATAAGGAGACGTTGAACATTGAGTCCAGAGCACACATAAAGTTAATTGCTGTAACAACTGTAATGTGCGAGTATAATGGCCGCCATCTTAAGATGGGCAATCTCTTCGTAAAATGTTATTTAGTGCTTCAAATTTGACTAACATTATAATACATATTAAGTAAGGTAAAGGCCTACCATCCGAGCATTGAAAATCACATCAATAATGCTACAAGAGTGGTGTTCAAAAAGTCAACTGCAATAATAACATGCAAATTCACCCTCAGGTAAATAATTTTATCCAAAATTACAGCTGCAATGCTAGATTATAACAGTCATTCTGAAAGGGGCACCTTTCCACTATAGTCATGTCCCTGCCCGGCTGTAACAGCTTTACGAGCATGTCACACTGCAAACCATAATGGGAACACAAATAACCCGATATCCCAAAGAATAGAATAAAATCACCACAGTGGAACATACATTATGGAAGACATTGTCCAGAATTAGAGAAGAAACAGGAGGAAGAGAAACACAATAATATTTAAAACTCAACAAGATCAAAACAGAGGAAACCGTGTAGTGGTTAATTTTGTTACATACTCCAACATACCCGCTCCAACCAAATCAGTGTCATTATTAGAGCAGACAGAGAGACTCCAAAAGTCATAAGAGCATATTCAATAGATTGTTAGTAAGTTGATATATAGGTAGATCAATCAATCAATCATAGCATTTGTAAAGCACACTACTTACCGTAATGGTCTCAAGGTGCTAAGTGGTGGGGAAGTGCTACTGTTCAAATAGCCAGTCCTTGAGGAGTATAGATACATTCACCTGATAATCCATATTGATCACAAGGTAAGATTTACAGTAGCATTGTCAAAAAGAACATGTGCAGGATACACACCATATATCTGCATTTCAACAATATTCAAGTCACATATTTATATCCACAGAAATTGGGAAAATACTTGAAAGCTAACATTGGGGCAGAAATATATATAGTTGCTAATGAGCAACTCTAATAAAAATACAGCAGTATCTCAGGTATATAAGGAGTGATATCCTTACACAAGTATGCAAAATCCTGGCAAAGTAACTATTCATGCCTATAGAAAATAGAGTAATTCATGATCAACATTGACCCCACATTCCACAGCTCGAAGTTTTAGGATCCAGCGTGCCTCACACTGTCACAATCTCAACTCCCTATCACCACATCTAGGGTCAATCTTGACAGTTTCTATTCCATGGAATTGAAACCCAAGCGAATTTCTCTGATCGGGGAATACACTGGCATGGTAACCTATTGGATATCTAATATCCAAATTGTTCAAGACACGGAAATGTTCAGCAATTCGTTCTTTAAGTGGCTGAATCGTGCTGCCCACTTAGATCTTTTTGCACTTGCACTGAATCACATAAGCCACAAATTTCATCAAGCAATCTATATGTTCGTGAATATGAAATTTGCGTGAGCCATTGCATTTGAATTCCTTTACCCCTTTCTTGGCTAACCTGCACATACTGCAGCAGCCACACAGATAAGATCCAATATTCCATTGTTTAAGCCAAGTTGTTCTTACTGGAGGCTTTATCAGGTAACTAGGGCTAACAATACTTTGGATCGTTTTGCCCCTCCTGTACGTAATGCTTGGAAGTTCGGAGATATATTGCTCCAAAGATCTATCTGCAGAGAGCAGAGGCCAATATTGTTTGAGTATCCCATACAATTTGTGTAACCATGGGTGGTAGTTGGTCACCAATCTCACATTCATGCTCTTATCTTAAGCTTTCTAGGAAATATACTTCAAGGTAGCTGGTCGCTGTAAACGCATGGCTCTTGGAATGTGGGATCAAAGTTGATCATGAATGACACTATTTTCTATATGCATGAATAGTTACTTTGCCAATATTTTGCATTCTTGTGTAAGTATATCACTACCTATATGCCTGAGATACTGCTATATTTTTAGTAGAGTTGCTCATTTGCCACCCTGTATATATTTCTGCCCCAATGTTTGCTTTCATGTATTTTCTCAATTTCTGTGGATATATATATATGTGTTTTGAATATTGTTGAAATGCAGATATATGGTGTGTATCCCGCACATGTTTTTTTTGACAATACTACTGTAAATCTTACCTTGTGTTCAATATGGATTATCGAATGTCTTTATCTATATACCCATATATCAAACTACTAACTATCTATTGAATATGCTCTTTTGGCTCTTGGAGTCTCTCTGTCTGCTCTAATAATGACACAGATTTGGGTGGAGCGAGTATGTTGGAGTATGTAACAAAATTTACCACTACACTGTTTCCTCTGTTTTGATCTTGTTAAGTTTTAAATGTAATTGTGTGTCTCTTTATCATGCTTCTTCTCTAATTCTGGACAATGTCTTCCAGAATGTATGTTCCACTGTGGTGATTTTATTCTATTTTTCAGGATATCAGGTTATTTGTTTTCCTATTTTTTGTTGCAGTGTGTCATACTCGTATATTTGTTTCCGGGAGATCTGCTGAGGCATGACTTTAGTGTTTAGGGCCTATTTATAAATTGTTTATGCAATGCAATAGCTGTGGGTTCGCCAATACCTGAATCATGGAAAGAGGCATAAAATGTTACGAATTTAAAAAAAGGCAATCGTAGTGACCCTGCAAATTACCGACCAATTAGTTTAATTGACATCTTACAAAACATTTTTGCTAGGCATATTTTAATGAGATTAAACGATTGGCTTGATGAGAATAGTGTGCTCTCAAAATTCCAGGCGGGATTTAGAATAAAAACAAGCACAATCAATCAGGTTTTTAGATTTTTATGTTTATGCTGGAAATATATAAGTATAAAAAAAAGCCATCTGTAAATTGCTTTTGTAGACTTAAAGGCCGTTTTTGACCTCATACCACAGAACTTACTTTGGGAATCAATGAAATATTAAGGTGTGCCTGATGAATTACTCATGCAAATAATAAGATTGCATGAGGACAATTTTGCCAAAGTAAGATGGGGCCCGAGGGGTGAACTAACTAAGGCTATCCCGGTAAACAGGTGTGTACCGGCACCTACCCTATTTTCATTATATGTTAATGATATCACAATTTATTTGCTTGGGTGCACACATGACTCGCCCAAGCTGGGAGAGGTTCCGGTGCCAGCACTTTTATTTGCCGATAACACAACATACTCTTTTAACATTTATTGTAAAAAAAGGCTCTTGAAATAAATTCTTGCAAAACAAAGTATATGGCAATAAATCCACATAAGTCTTTTAAAAAGAATTTAGCAGTCAATAACCAAAAACTAGAGGATGTGCATTATTTTAATTATGTAGGTATACCCTTGGACACAAAGTTGTCTTGGAAGCAACAATTAGAAAAAAACAAGATTATCCAACTTCAAAAGTCATTACCAATAATAAAGAAGCATGGGAGCAGTACCTTCGAAGGCGGTGACTACCGCCCTAGAGGATTTTAAATATAAAGTACAATTAGCTTCTCTTTATGGTGCTTAAATATGGGGGCTCCATTGTAAAAAGAGTTTTAAACTAGGAGAAAATAAATTCTTTAGAAGAGTGTTAAGCTTACCAGTGCGAACAACTCTAATTCCCATTTTCATGGATTTAAATGTCAAATGAACAGATCACCATGCAATACTAAGATCCTTATTATTTTGGGTACGGCACTGGTCAACTCCTGAATTGACTTATTACAAGCACGGTCTACAGGAGAATTTAGAGATTGACAAAGGCAGGAGTATCCTGTGGCTCAAACATGTTTTTTCTTGGTTTGAGAAATTGGGCCAGAGTCATTTTTGGGAAATTCCAACACAGTTGACTGTGTTCAGTAACAAATTGTTAAAATCCACTTTTTGGGCTTGTATTCAAAATAATGTGTTGCATAGAACAGATATTGGCACATTAACAGCCAAGTTTATTCTCTTTAAGGGGGTAGTGAGCTTTAAATCCTTCTTGGATGAGATACATCCACAACTTGCTAAATCCTTATATACGAAGTTATTATGAACACAAAAACCAAAAATGCATGGGGTTTCAGATAATTTCCCACACAGATGGAAGCTGATCCCGGCCTTATTCCCAAAATTATGAAAGAAAGTTCTGTGGATCATGATTGCATATTTACTGTGTTATTAGAATCAGCATTCGGGTCTTAACACAGATAAATGAATTAATAGACAAAAAAATTGGTTTACTGGATAAAAAGATTGAGCAGTTACATACTGTTGTATGAAATCTGAGAAGTAGAATAGATAACATTTACCACAACATCATAGAAGGGGAAGGTGATCCAAGGCATTTAGAGGACTCACGGATTCTTAGATCAAATTGGAATTAGCAGTAAGACAAATGATATTCCTGTGGCAAAACCGATGATTCAAAGGGATAATAGAGAAAGAAGTACACAGGAAAAAGAACAGAATATGGACTATAAAACAAGGGGAAGAAGTGTCATGGATCCTAATTATGGAGTCTCAAACTCACCCATAAAAAGATTAGGTTCTGACGCAACAAATGATTCACAAAGTATAAGTTTTAATCCATGTACTGATATTTTAAGATTATCACCTGCCTCATGACCCTACGTATTAATTCTAGCAGGGGTCCCAGACCTAAAAAAGGAGCAGAGCAAATCCTGGTCTAACCTGCGGAACAAGACCGTTGACTGGACTGCAAAGCATAACAATTTTAGTCCACAAAATATGAATGATATTTTGAGGGTCCGCAGCGTAGGGTGGGTTGGTGATTCCTCTAAGAAGATACACAGCGATTATATAATAGTACATTTTTGCTGTCCTCAGATGGGCCGAACTTTATTAAATATGCAAGAGGAGACTTTCTCAAAATACTTGTATTTGTGCACTTCCTTTGGGGTATTTTTACAAACCATACCCGGGACACTTGTTCATGATGGAGTTTCAATATTATCCCCAAATTAGTTCCAGGCACTATCTGCTTTGGATGCCTTGTATTGACAACCAACTCCCGTAGTTGATGAAATATGCTTTCCTGCTACCACTGTGATAAACTGTAATGTGTAACAGATGCGTCCTCTAACTATACAGCACCTAGAGGAGATACAGGGTGAGTCAATCACTTGCAAGCCATCCGAGTTGGATGTACAATTTGGGGCAGAGGAGCAGCAAGGGTTATTACCCAGGTCCTCAAATGCTTCTTCTGATCCAATGAATAACTTACAGAGGCTAAACATAATAAATAAACATAATAAATACAGGAGTAAACAAGCAGAAAGAAGTATGACTTACTTCCTGGAATTTAGCGGGCCTCCATGGGAACCTTAGGGATACAGAATGGTTGCAATACATAGAACAAAATTATATTTGCTTCTTACAAGAGACTTGGGCATTTGAAACCCCGCATAAGGTCAGGTTTTAGAACTTCAGTATAAATGCTATCCCATCAGTGAGAGGTAGGCCATCAGGGGGGTCTTATCATATGGATAAGAATTACCCGTAAAATTGAGTCAACCAAGCTGTATATACCATCTCAGGATTTGGTTGGTATAAAAATGAAAACACAGGAAAAAAAAGTAATATATCTCATTAACATCTATAATAGGCCAAGTCCAGTTATGAAAGAATCTTTAATAATAGAACAGCTTGACTCATTTTTTAATTTAACAGAGCCTGGTGCAATGATAAGTGTAGGGGGTGATTTTAATTGTAAATTCAAACCAGTGGCGGGTTTTGATAATCTCTTTGAAGAGGAAGATACAGCAAGTAATATTCCTGCTCTAGAAAGTAGTCTGATAGGCCCTTGCACCACAGCTGTTGCACACATTATGAAAAAAATAACAGGGCAAGGCCTTAGAGCTTATAATGGCCATTTACCTTTGGATACACCAAATGCTTCTTCATTTTGCAGACACAATTACAAGAGTGGTATAGACTATATATTGGTATCCATTGAGTTTTTTGCCAAATGCATCTGACCTGACAATAGACAACAGAACCGATAGTGATCACCCTCCCTTATATTTGACATTAATATCTGATCTCTTTTTTGGTATTACTGTGGGTAATGAAGATATTAACAACTCCACTGATGATAACCTAGTTAACAATCGGCGAGCCTTAAAATGGCTGTGTATATTAGGGAACGTTAAATGCATTACACAGATCTACAATTTTTTGGGAGATATTCGCTTGCTCCATTTAGATTCACTAGG
This sequence comes from Lissotriton vulgaris, assembly GCF_964263255.1. Classification (NCBI taxonomy): domain Eukaryota; kingdom Metazoa; phylum Chordata; class Amphibia; order Caudata; family Salamandridae; genus Lissotriton; species Lissotriton vulgaris. The sequence continues at coordinate 855,585,819 of NC_141697.1, read as the reverse complement.
AGTAGATTTTTCAATATTGGCTGTACATCATGCTTTGTTGGATGCTTTAGTATTGGTTCTGAGTAGTATACCAAGGGAACATAATGGAAGTGGTACAAAAACAGAAGTTAACCCATGGTACAACAGAGAGTGTTGTGAAGTAAAGGCTGACCTCATATTGTCAATAAAAGGGAACTATATAATGGCTACAAGTGAGAAAATAACCAAATATAAGCAAACCCTTGCCCATGTAATAAAAAACTTGGGATGACAATATTTGGACAGATTTAATTCATGCAGCCAAGTTCAAAGATCAATTAGGTTTTTGGCGCTTAATAGCAAAGGGCAATAAGACAGGTAGAGATGACAAGGATCTCTTCCTTGATGCTAAAACTTGGAAGGACCATTTCTCCTGTCTTTATGCGGCTGTACAAATGGAAGAAACACTCTCTACTGTAACACCTGTATTTAATCCTAATATTATTCTTCTTCATTTTAGATTGGAAGAAACACTGCTGGCAGTAAACGCAATTAAGCCAGGGAAAGCTCCTGGCCCCAATAAAATTCCGGGAGATCTGCTGAGGCATGACTTTAGTGTTTAGGGCCTATTTATAAATTGTTTATGCAATGCAATAGCTGCGGGTTCGCCAATACCTGAATCATGGAAAGGGGTATAAAATGTTACGAATTTAAAAAAAGGCAATCGTAGTGACCCTTCAAAATACCGACCAATTAGTTTAATTGACATCTTACAAAACATTTTTGCTAGGCATATTTTAATGAGATTAAACGATTGGCTTGATGAGAATAGTGTGCTCTCAAAATTCCAGGCGGGATTTAGAATAAAAACAAGCACAATCAATCAGGTTTTTAGATTTTTATGTTTATGCTGGAAATATATAAGTATAAAAAAAGGCCATCTGTACATTGCTTTTGTAGACTTAAAGGCCGTTTTTGACCTCATACCACAGAACCTACTTTGGGAATCACTGAACTATCAAGGTGTGCCTGATAAATTACTCATGCAAATAATAAGATTGCATGAGGACAATTTTGCCAAAGTAAGATGGGGCCCGAGGGGTGAACTAACTAAGGCTATCCCGGTAAAAAGGTGTGTACCGGCACCCACCCTATTTTCATTATATGTTAATGATATCACAATTTATTTGCTTGGGTGCACACATGACTCGCCCAAGCTGGGAGGGGTTCCGGTGCCAGCACTTTTATTTGCTGAAAACACAACATACTCTTTTAACATTTATTGTAAAAAAAAGGCTCTTGAAATAAATTCTTGCAAAACAAAGTACATGGCAATAAATTCACATAAGTGTTTTTAAAAGAATTTAGCAGTCAATAACCAAAAACTAGAGGATGTGCATTATTTTAATTATGTAGGTATACCCTTGGACACAAAGTTGTCTTGGAAGCAACAATTAGAAAAAAACAAGATTATCCAACTTCAAAAGTCATTACCAATAATAAAGAAGCATGGGAGCAGTACCTTCGAAGGCGGTGACTAACGCCCTAGAGGTTTTTAAATATAAAGTACAATTAGCTTCTCTTTATGGTGCTTAAATATGGGGGCTCCATTGTAAAAAGAGTTTTAAACTAGGAGAAAATAAATTCTTTAGAAGAGTGTTAAGCTTACCAGTGCGAACAACTCTAATTCCCATTTTCATGGATTTAAATGTCAAATGAACAGATCACCATGCAATACTAAGATCCTTATTATTTTGGGTATGGCTCTGGTCAACTCCTGAATTGACTTATTACAAGGACGGTCTACAGGAGAATTTAGAGATTGACAAAGGCAGGAGTATCCTGTGGCTCAAACATGTTTTTTCTTGGTTTGAGAAATTGGGCCTGAGTCATTTTTGGGAAAATCCAACACAGTTGACCGTGTTCCGTAACAAATTGTTAAAATTCACTTTTTGGGCTTGTATTCAAAATAATGTGTTACATAGTACAGATATTGGCACATTAACAGCCAAGTTTCTTCTCTTTAAGGGGGTAGTGAGCTTTAAATCCTTCTTGGATGAGATACATCCACAACTTGCTAAATCCTTATATATGAAGTTATTATGAACACAAAAACCAAGAATGCATGGGGTTTCAGATAATTTCCCACACAGATGGAAGCTGATCCCGGCCTTATTCCCAAAATTATGAAAGAAAGTTCTGTGGATCATGATTGCATATTTACTGTGTTATTAGAATCAGCATTCGGGTCTTAACACAGATAAATGAATTAATAGACATAAAAATTGGTTTACTAGATAAAAAGATTGAGCAGTTACATACTGTTGTATGAAATCTGAAAAGTAGAATAGATAACATTTACCACAACATCATAGAAGGGGAAGGTGATCCAAGGCACTTAGAGGACTCACAGATTCTTAGATCAAATTGGAATTAGCAGTAAGACAAATGATATTCCTGTGGCAAAACCGATGATTCAAAGGGATAATAGAGAAAGAAGTACACAGGAAAAAGCACAGAATATGGACTATAAAACAAGCAGAAGTAGTGCCATGGATCCTAATTATGGAGTCTCAAACTTACCCATAAAAAGATTAGGTTCTGACGCAACAAATGATTCACAAAGTATAAGTTTTAATCCATGTACTGATATTTTAAGATTATCACCTGCCTCATGACCCTACGTATTAATTCTAGCAGGGGTCCCAGACCTAAAAAAGGAGCAGAGCGAATCCTGGTCTAACCTGCGGAACAAGACCGTTGACTGGACGACAAAGCATAAAAATTTTAGTTCACAAAATATGAATGATATTTTGAGGGTCCACAGCGTGGGGTGGGTTGTTGATTCCTCTAAGAAGATACGCTGCGATTGTATAATAGTACATTTTTGCTGTCCTCAGATGGGCCGAACTTTATTAAATATGCAAGAGGAGACTTTCTCAAAATACTTGTATTTGTGCATTCCCTTTGGGGTATTTTTACAAACCATACCCTGGGACACTTGTTCATGATGGAGTTTCAATATTATCCCCAAATTAGTTCCAGGCACTATCTGCTTTGGATGCCTTGTATTGACAACCAACTCCCGTAGTTGATGAAACATGCTTTCCTGCTACCACTGAGATAAACTGTAATGTGTAACAGATGCGTCCTCTAACTATACAGCACCTAGAGGAGATACAGGGTGAGTCAATCACTTGCAAGCCATCCAAGTTGGATGTACAATTTGGGGCAGAGGAGCAGCAAGGGTTATTACCCAGGTCCTCAAATGCTTCTTCTGATCCAATGAATAACTTAAAGATGCTATACATAAGAAATAAACATAATAAATACAGGAGTAAACAAGCAGAAAGAAGTATGACTTACTTCCTGGAATTTAGCGGTCCTCGACGGGAACCTTAGGGATACAGAATGGTTGCAATACATAGAACAAAATTATATTTGCTTCTTACAAGAGACTTGGGCATTAGTAACCCCGCATAAGGTCGGGTTTTAGAACCTCAGTATAAATGCTATCCCATCAGTGAGAGGTAGGCCTCAGGGGTCTTATCATATGGATAAGAATTACCCGTAAAATTGAGTCAACCAAGCTGTATATACCATCTCAGGATTTGGTTGGTGTAAAAATGAAAACGCAGGATAAAAAAGTAATATATCTAATTAACATCTATAATAGGCCAAGTCCAGTTATGAAAGAATCTTTAATAATAGAACAGCTTTACTCATTTTTTAATTTAACAGAGCCTGGTGCAATGATAAGTGTAGGGGGTGATTTTAATTGTAAATTCGAACCAGTGGCGGGTTTTGATAATCTATTTGAAGAGGAAGATACAGCAAGTAATATTCCTGCTCTAGAAAGTAGTCTGATAGGCCCTTGCACCACAGCTGTTGCACACATTATGAAATTAATAACAGGGCAAGGCCTTAGAGCTTATAATGGCCATTTACCTTTGGATACACCAAATGCTTCTTCATTTTGCAGACACAATTACAAGAGTGGTATAGACTTTATATTAGTATCCATTGAGTTTTTTGCCAAATGCATCTGACCTGACAATAGACAACAGAACCGATAGTGATCACCCTCCCTTATATTTGACATTAATATCTGATCTCTTTTTTGGTATTACTGTGGGTAATGAAGATATTAACAACTCCACTGATGATAACCTAGTTAACAATCGGCGAGCCTTAAAATGGCTGTGTATATTAGGGAACGTTAAATCCATTACGCAGATCTACAATATTTTTGGAGATATTCGCTTGCTCCATTTAGATTCACTAGGAGTAGATTTTTTAATATTGGCTGTACATCATGCTTTGTTGGATGCTTTAGTACTGGTTCTGAGTAGTATACGAAGGGAACATAATGGAAGTGGTACAAAAACAGAAGTTAACCCATGGTACAACAGAGAGTGTTGTGAAGTAAAGGCTGACCTGATATTGTCAATAAAAGGGAACTATATAATGGCTACAAGGGATGAAATAACCAAATATAAGAAAACCCTTGCCCATGCAAAAAAAAACTTGGGATGACAATATTTGGACAGATTTAATTCATGCAGCCAAGTCCAAAGATCAAGTAGGTTTTTGGTGCTTAATAGCAAAGGGCAATAAGACAGGTAGGGATGACAAGGATCTCTTCCTTGATGCTAAAACTTGGGAGGACCATTTCTCCTGTCTTTATGCGGCTGTACAAATGGAAGAAACACTCTCTACTGTAACACCTGTATTTAATCCTAATATTATTCATCTTCATTTTAGATTGGAAGAAACACTGCTGGCAGTAAACGCAATTAAGCCAGGGAAAGCTCCTGGCCCCAATAAAATTCCGGGAGATCTGCTGAGGCATGACTTTGATGTTTAGGGCCTATTTATAAATTGTTTATGCAATGCAATAGCTGCGGGTTCACCAATACCTGAATCATGGAAAGGGTCATAAAATGTTACAAATTTTAAAAAAGGCAATCCTAGTGACCCTGCAAATTACCGACCAATTAGTTTAATTGACATCTTACAAAACATTTTTGCTAGGCATATTTTAATGAGATTAAACGATTGGCTTGATGAGAATAGTGTGCTCTCAAAATTCCAGGCGGGATTTAGAATAAAAACAAGCACAATCAATCAGGTTTTTAGATTTTTATGTTTATGCTGGGAATATATAAGTATAAAAAAAGGCCATCTGTACATTGCTTTTGTAGACTTAAAGGCCGTTTTTGACCTCATACAACAGAACCTACTTTGGGAATCACTGAACTATCAAGGTGTGCCTGATGAATTACTCATGCAAATAATAAGATTGCATGAGGAGAATTTTGCAAAAGTAAGATGGGGCCCGAGGGGTGAACTAACTAAGGCTATCCCGGTAAAAAGGTGTGTACCGGCACCTTCCCTAATTTCATTATATGTTAATGATATCACAATTTATTTGCTTGGGTGCACACATGACTCGCCCAAGCTGGGGGGGGTTCCGGTGCCAACACTTTTATTTGCCGAAAACACAACATACTCTTTTAACATTTATTGTAAAAAAAAGGGTCTTGAAATAAATTCTTGCAAAACAAAGTATATGGCAATAAATCCACATAAGTCTTTTAAAAAGAATTTAGCAGTCAATAACCAAAAACTAGAGGATGTGCATTATTTTAATTATGTAGGTATACCCTTGGACACAAAGTTGTCTTGGAGGCAACAATTAGAAAAAAACAAGATTATCCAACTTCAAAAGTCATTACCAATAATAAAGAAGCATGGGAGCAGTACCTTCGAAGGCGGTGACTACCGCCCTAGAGGTTTTTAAATATAAAGTACAATTAGCTTCTCTTTATGGTGCTTAAATATGGGGGCTCCATTGTAAAAAGAGTTTTAAACTAGGAGAAAATAAATTCTTTAGAAGAGTGTTAAGCTTACCAGTGCGAACAACTCTAATTCCCATTTTCATGGATTTAAATGTAAAAAGAACAGATCACCAAGCAATACTAAGATCCTTATTATTTTGGGTACGGCTCTGGTCAACTCCTGAATTGACTTATTACAAGGACGGTCTACAGGAGAATTTAGAGATTGACAAAGGCAGGAGTATCCTGTGGCTCAAACATGTTTTTTCTTGGTTTGAGAAATTGGGCCTGAGTCATTTTTGGGAAAATCCAACACAGTTGACCGTGTTCAGTAACAAATTGTTAAAATCCACTTTTTGGGCTTGTATTCAAAATAATGTGTTACATAGTGCAGATATTGGCACATTAACAGCCAAGTTTCTTCTCTTTAAGGGGGTAGTGAGCTTTAAATCCTTCTTGGATGAGATACATCCACAACTTGCTAAATCCTTATATATGAAGTTATTATGAACACAAAAACCAAGAATGCATGGGGTTTCAGATAATTTCCCACACAGATGGAAGCTGATCCCGGCCTTATTCCCAAAATTATGAAAGAAAGTTCTGTGGATCATGATTGCATATTTACTATGTTATTAGAATAAGCATTCGGGTCTTAACACAGATAAATGAATTTATAGACAAAAAAATTGGTTTACTGGATAAAAAGATTGAGCAGTTACATACTGTTGTATGAAATCTGAAAAGTAGAACAGATAATATTTACCACAACAACATAGAAGGGGAAGGTGATCCAAGGCATTTAGAGGACTCACAGATTCTTAGATCAAATTGGAATTAGCAGTGAGACAAATGATATTCCTGTGGCAAAACCGATGATTCAAAGGGATAATAGAGAAAGAAGTACACAGGAAAAAGCACAGAATATGGACTATAAAACAAGCAGAAGAAGTGCCATGGATCCTAATTATGGAGTCTCGAACTTACCCATAAAAAGATTAGGTTCTGACGCAACAAATGATTCACAAAGTATAAGTTTTAATCCATGTACTGATATTTTAAGATTATCACCTGCCTCATGACCCTACGTATTAATTCTAGCAGGGGTCCCAGACCTAAAAAAGGAGCAGAGCGAATCCTGGTCTAACCTGCGGAACAAGACCGTTGACTGGACGACAAAGCATAAAAATTTTAGTCCACAAAATATGAATGATATTTTGAGGGTCCACAGCGTGGGGTGGGTTGTTGATTCCTCTAAGAAGATACGCTGCGATTGTATAATAGTACATTTTTGCTGTCCTCAGATGGGCCGAACTTTATTAAATATGCAAGAGGAGACTTTCTCAAAATACTTGTATTTGTGCATTCCCTTTGGGGTATTTTTACAAACCATACCCTGGGACACTTGTTCATGATGGAGTTTCAATATTATCCCCAAATTAGTTCCAGGCACTATCTGCTTTGGATGCCTTGTATTGACAACCAACTCCCGTAGTTGATGAAACATGCTTTCCTGCTACCACTGAGATAAACTGTAATGTGTAACAGATGCGTCCTCTAACTATACAGCACCTAGAGGAGATACAGGGTGAGTCAATCACTTGCAAGCCATCCAAGTTGGATGTACAATTTGGGGCAGAGGAGCAGCAATGGTTATTACCCAGGTCCTCAAATGCTTCTTCTGATCCAATGAATAACTTAAAGATGCTATACATAAGAAATAAACATAATAAATACAGGAGTAAACAAGCAGAAAGAAGTATGACTTACTTCCTGAAATTTAGCGGGCCTCGACGGGAACCTTAGGGATACAGAATGGTTGCAATACATAGAACAAAATTATATTTGCTTCTTACAAGAGACTTGGGCATTAGTAACCCCGCATAAGGTCGGGTTTTAGAACCTCAGTATAAATGCTATCCCATCAGTGAGAGGTAAGCCTCAGGGGGTCTTATCATATGGATAAGAAATACCCGTAAAATTGAGTCAACCAAGCTGTATATACCAACTCAGGATTTGGTTGGTGTAAAAATGAAAACGCAGGATAAAAAAGTAATATATCTAATTAACATCTATAATAGGCCAAGTCCAGTTATGAAAGAATCTTTAATAATAGAACAGCTTTACTCATTTTTTAATTTAACAGAGCCTGGTGCAATGATAAGTGTAGGGGGTGATTTTAATTGTAAATTCGAACCAGTGGCGGGTTTTGATAATCTCTTTGAAGAGGAAGATACAGCAAGTAATATTCCTGCTCTAGAAAGTAGTCTGATAGGCCCTTGCACCACAGCTGTTGCACACATTATGAAATTAATAACAGGGCAAGGCCTTAGAGCTTATAATGGCCATTTACCTTTGGATACACCAAATGCTTCTTCATTTTGCAGACACAATTACAAGAGTGGTATAGACTTTATATTGGTATCCATTGAGTTTTTTGCCAAATGCATCTGACCTGACAATAGACAACAGAACCGATAGTGATCACCCTCCCTTATATTTGACATTAATATCTGATCTCTTTTTTGGTATTACTGTGGGTAATGAAGATATTAACAACTCCACTGATGATAACCTAGTTAACAATCGGCGAGCCTTAAAATGGCTGTGTATATTAGGGAACGTTAAATCCATTACGCAGATCTACAATATTTTTGGAGATATTCGCTTGCTCCATTTAGATTCACTAGGAGTAGATTTTTCAATATTGGCTGTACATCATGCTTTGTTGGATGCTTTAGTACTGGTTCTGAGTAGTATACCAAGGGAACATGATGGAAGTGGTACAAAAACAGAAGTTAACCCATGGTACAACAGAGAGTGTTGTGAAGTAAAGGCTGACCTGATATTGTCAATAAAAGGGAACTATATAATGGCTACAAGGGATGAAATAACCAAATATAAGAAAACCCTTGCCCATGCAAAAAAACACTTGGGATGACAATATTTGGACAGATTTAATTCATGCAGCCAAGTCCAAAGATCAAGTAGGTTTTTGGTGCTTAATAGCAAAGGGCAATAAGACAGGTAGGGATGACAAGGATCTCTTCCTTGATGCTAAAACTTGGGAGGACCATTTCTCCTGTCTTTATGCGGCTGTACAAATGGAAGAAACACTCTCTACTGTAACACCTGTATTTAATCCTAATATTATTCATCTTCATTTTAGATTGGAAGAAACACTGCTGGCAGTAAACGCAATTAAGCCAGGGAAAGCTCCTGGCCCCAATAAAATTCCGGGAGATCTGCTGAGGCATGACTTTGATGTTTAGGGCCTATTTATAAATTGTTTATGCAATGCAATAGCTGCGGGTTCGCCAATACCTGAATCATGGAAAGGGTCATAAAATGTTACAAATTTTAAAAAAGGCAATCCTAGTGACCCTGCAAATTACCGACCAATTAGTTTAATTGACATCTTACAAAACATTTTTGCTAGGCATATTTTAATGAGATTAAACGATTGGCTTGATGAGAATAGTGTGCTCTCAAAATTCCAGGCGGGATTTAGAATAAAAACAAGCACAATCAATCAGGTTTTTAGATTTTTATGTTTATGCTGGGAATATATAAGTATAAAAAAAGGCCATCTGTACATTGCTTTTGTAGACTTAAAGGCCGTTTTTGACCTCATACCACAGAACCTACTTTGGGAATCACTGAACTATCAAGGTGTGCCTGATGAATTACTCATGCAAATAATAAGATTGCATGAGGAGAATTTTGCAAAAGTAAGATGGGGCCCGAGGGGTGAACTAACTAAGGCTATCCCGGTAAAAAGGTGTGTACCGGCACCTACCCTAATTTCATTATATGTTAATGATATCACAATTTATTTGCTTGGGTGCACACATGACTCGCCCAAGCTGGGAGGGGTTCCGGTGCCAACACTTTTATTTGCCAAAAACACAACATACTCTTTTAACATTTATTGTAAAAAAAAGGGTCTTGAAATAAATTCTTGCAAAACAAAGTATATGGCAATAAATCCACATAAGTCTTTTAAAAAGAATTTAGCAGTCAATAACCAAAAACTAGAGGATGTGCATTATTTTAATTATGTAGGTATACCCTTGGACACAAAGTTGTCTTGGAAGCAACAATTAGAAAAAAACAAGATTATCCAACTTCAAAAGTCATTACCAATAATAAAGAAGCATGGGAGCAGTACCTTCGAAGGCGGTGACTACCGCCCTAGAGGTTTTTAAATATAAAGTACAATTAGCTTCTCTTTATGGTGCTTAAATATGGGGGCTCCATTGTAAAAAGAGTTTTAAACTAGGAGAAAATAAATTCTTTTGAAGAGTGTTAAGCTTACCAGTGCGAACAACTCTAATTCCCATTTTCATGGATTTAAATGTAAAAAGAACAGATCACCAAGCAATACTAAGATCCTTATTATTTTGGGTACGGCTCTGGTCAACTCCTGAATTGACTTATTACAAGGACGGTCTACAGGAGAATTTAGAGATTGACAAAGGCAGGAGTATCCTGTGGCTCAAACATGTTTTTTCTTGGTTTGAGAAATTGGGCCTGAGTCATTTTTGGGAAAATCCAACACAGTTGACCGTGTTCAGCAACAAATTGTTAAAATCCACTTTTTGGGCTTGTATTCAAAATAATGTGTTACATAGTACAGATATTGGCACATTAACACCTTGGGTTCTAAGGGTTTTCACCTCTGGGTGCTGGAACTCCAGGATCCCCATTGTTCATGACAAGGTCAACTCGTCATAAGCACAGCCCAGGTAAAACCCATGACGAGTTGACCTTGTCATGAGCACTGAAGAGGTTAACAGCCAAGTTTCTTCTCTTTAAGGGGGTAGTGAGCTTTAAATCCTTCTTGGATGAGATACATCCACAACTTGCTAAATCCTTATATATGAAGTTATTATGAACACATCAAAATGGGCTACAAACTGTGGTAGAAATAGCAATGATTTTTGTGAACTATGTCAAAATGTCTCCAAGGAAAATGACCTACATATATTATTCTTCTGCCCGGTATATTGCAAACCCAGGAATAAATGGATTAAACCCATTTGCCATAATATGAATATTAGATCTTGCCTAGAGGCAGGAAGAATATTGAAAGCAAACACATCTTAAAAAAACTGTCTTTAGTGTCAGCAGATTTGTATTTAATGTGAGTGTTATAAGGGCTAATGTTGGATTTAGACTGAAAAGCTAATGTTTTAAGAACTGGTGTTCTTATATCTACTGCTTTTATAAACACGCATATGCACTTTATGGCTAATGATGGTAAAATCAAATTGTGAATTTATTATTGTACTAAAATGTATCTGAGTTGGAATGATTACGTGGAAATAGAATTGACATTTTTAAATAATGGTGTATATGCCCATACTAGAATAACAGATATGACTTATGCAAACAGTATAAATGATTATTAAACTGTATGTCAAGCTTTTTAATATATTTAAATATTTAAATAGTATTCTTGTGGTATGGTAATCGTATTATCCTTTTAGACAATCAATTCCTACCTTGATGAGGTGTTATCAATTGTAGGTGAATTTGTTGCATTTGTATTGTTATGTGTATATTTATGATGTATCTTTTATGGTTTCATTTTGAACCAAAATAAAGATGTTTGATGATGATGATGATGATGATAATACCGAGTTTCGGGAATTTGTTGGCATATGGAGCGATGATCAAAGGTAGCAAGACCCCATAGTTTAGTAATGTGTGAAAAAAGAGCTTGGCTTAAGGGTCTGGTTTCTAAGAACTCGTTGTGACGTTGGGATGGATGGATGTAAGTGACCCTGCCTGTATTTGAATAACATGGCTAATGCCTAATATAAGGACTAGGAGTCCCATGCACTCCACACCACTGGATTCAAACAAGCCGGGCTGAAGACGGCTGGAATGCCAGAAACCGGTCCTCAGAAGCTTGTTTCCGGTCCAGGGAAGGCATGGCTTGGCAGTTCGTGTTGGACTGTTCCCATGAGGCACAGGGTCAGACTGATTTGCATTTGGCCATGTCTGAACTGGGGTGGTGTGGAGTGCAAAAAAACGATGGATTTAGGCCCAGATCTCTGTACTGGGGTGAATGTATGACATTGTTCTTCATTCTGTCCATCAACTGTGGTTTTTGCAATTGTCACACCGAGTGGGATGGGTATGCTCAGACATGAGTCCCATGCACTCCACACCACTGGATTCAAGCAAGCCGGGCTGAAGACGGCTGGAATGCCAGAAACCGGTCCTCGGAAGCTTGTTTCCGGTCCAGGGAAGGCATGGCTTGGCAGTTCTTGCTGGACTGTTCCCATGAGGCACAGGGTCAGACTGATTTGCATATGGCCATGTCTGAACTGGGGTGGTGTGGAGTGCAAAAAAACTATGGATTTAGGCCCAGATCTCTGTACTGGGGTGAATGTATGACATTGTTCTGCATTCTGTCCATCAACTGTGGTTTTTGCAATTGTCACACCGAGTGGGATGGGTATGCTCAGACGTGAGTCCCGTGCACTCCACACCACTGGATTCAAGCAAGCCGGGCTGAAGACGGCTGGAATACCAGAAACCGGTCCTCGGAAGCTTGTTTCCGGTCCAGGGAAGGCATGGCTTGGCAGTTCGTGCTGGACTGTTCCCATGAGGCACAGGGTCAGACTGATTTGCATATGGCCATGTCTGAACTGGGGTGGTGTGGAGTGCAAAAAAACGATGGATTTAGGCCCAGATCTCTGTACTGGGGTGAATGTATGACATTGTTCTGCATTCTGTCCATCAAATGTGGTTTTTGCAATTGTCACCCCGAGTGGGATGGGTATGCTCAGACGTGAATCCCATGCACTCCACACCACTGGATTCAAGCAAGCTGGGCTGAAGACGGCTGGAATGCCAGAAACCGGTCCTCGGAAGCTTGTTTCCGGTCCAGGGAAGGCATGGCTTGGCAGTTCGTGCTGGACTGTTCCCAGGAGGCACAGGGTCAGACTGATGTGCATATGGCCATGTCTGAACTGGGGTGGTGTGGAGTGCAAAAAAACGATGGATTTAGGCCCAGATCTCTGTACTGGGGGGAATGTATGACATTGTTCTGCATTCTGTCCATCAACTGTGGTTTTTGCAATTGTCACCCCAAGTGGGATGGGTATGTTCAGACGTGAGTCCCATGCACTCCACACCACTGGATTCAAGCAAGCCGGGCTGAAGACGGCTGGAATGCCAGAAATCGGTCCTCAGAAGCTTGTTTCCGGTCCAGGGAAGGCATGGCCTGGCCGTTCGTGCTGGACTGTTCCCATGCGGCACAGGGTCAGACTGATTTGCATATGGACATGTCTGAACTGGAGTGGTGTGGAGTGCAAAAAAACGATGGATTTAGGCCCAGATCTCTGTACTGGGGTGAATGTATGACATTGTTCTGCATTCTGTCCATCAACTGTGGTTTTTGCAATTGTCACCCCGAGTGGGATGGGTATGCTCAGACGTGAGTCCCATGCACTCCACAACACTGGATTCAAGCAAGCCGGGCTGAAGACGGCTGGAATGCCAGAAACCGGTCCTCAGAAGCTTGTTTCCGGTCCAGGGAAGGTATGGCTTGGCAGTTCATGCTGGACTGTTCCCATGAGGCACAGGGTCAGACTGATTTGCATATGGTTGTCTGAACTGGGGTGGTGTGGAGTGCAAAAAAACGATGGATTTAGGCCCAGATCTCTGTACTGGGGTGAATGTATGACATTGTTCTGCATTCTGTCCATCAACTGTGGTTTTTGCAATTGCCACCCCGGGTGGGATGGGTATGCTCAGACGTGAGTCCCATGCACTCCACACCACTGGATTCAAGCAAGCCGGGCTGAAGACGGCTGGAAGCCAGAAACCGGTCCTCGGAAGCTTGTTTTTACGGTCCAGGGAAGGCATGGCTTGGCAGTTCGTGCTTGACTGTTCCCATGAGGCACAGGGTCAGACTGATTTGCATATGGCCATGTCTGAACTGGGGTGGTGTGGAGTGCAAAAAAATGATGGATTTAGGCCCAGATCTCTGTACTGGGGTGAATGTATGACATTGTTCTGCATTCTGTCCATCAACTGTGGTTTATGCAACCGGGATTCTATGCCTACATAAGGGCAATGCAAATTGTGCTCATAGAAGGACATGATTCAGGAAAACCTATGTACAGACATCTAAATCGAAACACAACACCCCCCCCCCCCCAATGATGAATGATCAATAATACTAAATGTCAAAACGCTAAACATGCTAAACATATAAAATTGAGTATCACATGTTCGCTAAAAATATTTGTAAAAGCATACTAAAAATAAGCCTTTGTTAAAAAACTTTTGCTAGACATGAAATGCAAAGCTGCTGTACATATTAAATTAATGTTTCATTCTAAGAATATGTTTACAGTGAATGCTAAATGAATGAACATATATATATATACATATGATGAAATGGTTCATAATTACAGAAAAAAAAGTTCAAAGCCATTTCATGTAATGGTACATAAATACAATTTTTGTGAAAGGGTGACAATGTGTCCTTGGAAGTGTTCAATGAAGTCGATTCTCTATGAATAGTTCTACTGTAAGCAGATTACTTTGCAATAAAAAGAAAAATTCTAATTTGGGAAAAGAAAATTAATCATAGGAAAAAGTTCCAAGGTTTGTCTTTGCTTATGAAAAATGATGCCAAATTCATAGCTTTCCCGGTACACTATGAGCCAAATCAAAAATCAGTGTATGGAGCTGGTAAAAACATGAAATCCTCTACTCTTGTAGACAAAAGATTGTCTTCCGATGTCGATGATAGTTGGAATACCTCGTTTAGAAGATTAACTGCATATAGATGTGAAGCATCGCCAGTAGCAATGTTCATTTCCGATGTTACCTGTGTGCCCGTTGATCCTTCTTGTACCTCAGCAGTAGCATTTTGCATCTGTAAGATGTCAATGAATGCCGTCATGAGGATTGGTAGCCTCTGGGGACATCACAGAGCAAGGGCCGTTACTGGGTCAAGCTGAGTATCGATATCCATTGGCATGACTGATGGGAGTGTTAGACAGATGTCTAGCACGCATTTTCACTGCAAAGCAGGCAGTGTAGAACAGGTAAGATGCAATCTTGCCAGATTGGTCTGAATGACAGAAACCATGTGCTATTTAATTGTGGTAGACGAGGTAAGCCCAAAAGTTGTACTATGCGCTCACAACACTTCCCTCCAGGAGAGGCTTCTCCAAGGTGCTGGGAGTGATGCTGGTGGATTGGCTTGCCATAGCACAGTAATAGGAATAAAAACAGGATTCCTGCAACAAGTGCTAGAATTAGCGGCAAAAACCAAACACCGAGTGCACAAAGTTTGGAATGTTTCCGAGAACTGCTTGAAAAGATGTTAACAGTCCTGAACATACGGTGTTAAATACATGCCTGCCACAACAGCTGTGATCATTCAACATAAGGTAACTTCTATTCGAAAGTTGGCCAAACTTTGGATTAATTTAAGCAGCTGGTGAACCTTGCAGGTGGCAGAATAGGTTGGCAGTAGAACCGCTACAGGCCCAGTGTAAACTAATATCCCGACATATGAGTAAACCGCTCAGTGCATTTTCACAGTGTGTACCGCTTAGAAACACTTTACACCCCCACTCCAAAATCTGTGTGTGTAAGGTTAATCCCAGGATTTTTAGATGCTTTCTTTACCCAACCTTTCATATTTGCCTGCTTGCATTTGTTTGAGGCAATACTGAAAATGGAAAGTTGTAACAGGCAGAGTTATTTTGCCATGAATGATCCATTCTGTAGCTGTTTTTTCTGCTCCCGTAAATGGCAATTTTTCAATGCTCAACACTGAATACTTTGCTCCCCTTTGTGCCAGTTTGATCTGTTTATCAGTGAGATTGTATTCTGAAAACAGAGATGACGTGTTGCTGAAACACTAAGGCACATAGCCTGCATGCAAGTTTTGCAGTGTCCAGCCTAATAACAGATTAGAACGTAATTGAAACTGTCACAGCAGGACCAAATCTGATTCCACAATGTCTATAGCAGAGGATACAATGTTGCCCACTGAATATATCCTGGATGACAGTCGTTAACCCATTGTCGACCACAGTGAGAGATTTCTCTAAATTAATACAATCAATTTCTCGTATTCTTTCCGTGGCGTCTGCTTGTGTGACCTTCCATATTTTATTATAAGCAGCATAGAGGCCGGCATATATGAAACGTTTTTGACACAATTTTCTTGGACCTAGCAAGAAATCCCTAAGGTCTGTGCCTTTTTTAAGTAAAGATAAGTGTTGTTTCACATCATCTAGTGTAGATTTATGTAACCAATCAAGCATCATTTTCCTATATTGTATCTTGTTACTACCCCTGGATGCTGCCTTTGAACATAACGTGGGTCTGGCCTATTGATTGTAAAACCCTGTATTCTGTTCAGGAATCTTTCTTTTTTTTTGCTTTTGTTTTCAAAAACCTTTATTGAGAAATAAAAAAAACATGACAAACACAGTACAGCGTGCAAGGGTACAGTGCAATACACAACATAAGGGGTAAAACAAGCGCTCCATGATTCATTGTTGTCAATTGTCAGCAAAGTGGATAACATAAAAAGAATAATACAGCTCGAGCATAGCAATATCACTCCCAAATGGGAACACCCAAATCAAGCATTATCGACAATAAAAAGGGCCAGAGATAAGGGGGCAGAGGTGCCCCCCTGCAGGGGAGGAGGAGGAGTCACTGGCCAACACCGGCGGCGGCCGCGGACTCAGAGCTGGCGGGGGCAAGGGAGAGGCAGCGCCACTAGGGTGAGAGCAGGAAAGGAGATAGGCAACCAGAGGGCCCCAAATATCAGCAGGATGGGACCTGGCAGGCATTAAATCCCAAATCTCCGAGAGGGGAGTCTGGCATCGAGAAGCTTCTTCTAGCCAACTCTCAACTTTTGGAGCCGGCCTGCACCCCAGCACATAGCCACCCTGCGCCTAGCAAGGACAATCAGCATCGCAATCTAGCGCCGGGAGGCATCAAGACAGAACTTAACAAACCCCAGGAGGCACAGAGGCGGATCAGGCCGAACTGTTGCTCCTATGATGTCAGAAATAGCAGAATACACTGCTCTGCAAAACTCAGAGACCCTTGGACAGAGCCAAGCCAGATGAGTGAAATCCGCTGCAGGAGCGGCACTCCGCATGCTTTGCTTTGTATTCCTTTATTTCGGCAAATTTGCCATAAAAGATATCATAAAAATATACATACAGGTTAAAACGTCAATTAATTATATTTACAATCCAACATTTAGGAGCAAGGGAGTAAGATGGCAGTGTCCCGCCAGCAACACAGTATAGATATTTAGACAGTTTATAAATTTAGGAATCTCTCATAACTAATATATTCGGGTGAGAAAATCCCTACAGATGATAGTAAAAGCAAATGATTTTTCATTCAAATTGTATTAAGATCCTTCGCTTGCGCCACATAGCTTCTAAAAATTTGGCAACTGCAAAGACAGTCACGCTTGCTAGATCTGTTTTAAAAATTCTGTACGCCTGCATGCAATTTTTAAAACCCAAGTTTTTGCAGTATGGAACAATCCAGTGACTTCTAAGTTTGGAGTAAGCTGGACAGAAAAACAGTATGTGCAAATCATTTTCCACGGCACTGTCACAGCCAGGCAATTTTTCAGATTAGAAGAACTCCATTTGCTTGTAAAACTCCTAGTTGGATCCGATCTGCGCATTCTGTATAGAAACCATAAATTTGTGTTCATGATACAGTTTTGCTAGATTCTTGCGTGTAACCCTAAAGCAGGCATGCTCCGGCTCGGACCATAGTGAATGCAGCCCCAATTTCCCAAGTTCACTTTTTACATAGGAGAGCGACATCATTTTCCCAGAATTTGGAAGGGTTAGGGTTTCCCGTAGCTCAATCCTGTAATTACAAAGCTCTGGAGTTGTCCAGAGCCTCTGCCAATAAGCTTAAGGTTTAAAACCCAAGTCCTCATCAAGCGGTCTTAGGCCAAGATCAAGCCTCAGAGGCAAGAGAGGTGTGCTTTGGGGTACAGCTAAGAGCTGCCTAAGAAATGTATTTTCGGTAACTACCAGCTCATGTCTACTCTCGCGACCCCACAGTTCACCACCATACGTTACCGCACCCCTGGCCTGGAGTCTATAGATTTCAAGTGGTGGACCAATCGGTTTAACTGTAGATTTGTTGTTATTTGTCAGCCTGATTATACCTCTCGCTACTTGGGCCAATTTAAGTTGGGATTTAATTACGTGGTGTGTCCAGGTCAGATTTTCATTAACCACTTCAGCGCTAATGACAAGGGTAACTCGTCATGGACTTTCCATTGATTTCAATGGAAATTAAATACAAACTCAAATAATGCCTTAGCAGCCAAGAGGTTAATAGTCACCCCCAGGTATTCAAAGGTGTGAACCCTTTCTAGTCTTGTCAAGCCTATGCTAGGATTTGGTTGCGATGTTGGTGGAGGATTAAAAATCATGAACTTGGTCTTAAGAGCATTAATCTTGAGGCCATGCTCATGACAGAATGCCCCAAAACCATCGAGAATACGTTGAACCCCCATAGGGGATTTAGACAGCAGCAGGGTGTCATCCACGAACATAATCGCTGGCACCCTGCTGCCTGCAAGCTTTGGGGCGTCACTATCGGCCAACGCATTCAGGTGGCCGATAACCCCGTTGACGTAGAGGCAGAACAGGGTCCGTGCCAAGACGCAACCCTGTCTCACCCCCCTGTCAATGGGGAATCTGTTTGAAAGTGCGCCATTCTCGCCGCACCTCACCTGTGCAAAGTTATCAGCATGGAGCCGCCTGATTATGTTTAGAAGGTAGGGAGGAATGCCTAGGTCAGCTAATACAGACCACAGTTTCCCCCGCGGGACTAAGTCAAAAGCAGCACGGAGGTCTATAAACACGGTATAAAGGCTACCCCCTTCAATCTTCACCGTTTTCCAACATATGAGGGTCAAACGAAAGATCTGGTCCGTGGTTGATATATTTTTCCTAAAGCCTGCCTGGTACGGGCTCAGAGCAGCATGCTCTTCAATCCAATCCAGTAGGCGGTTTAAGATCAGCCTCGCAAAAACCTTTTGCGGAACATCTATGAGGCTGATTGGCCGGTAATTGGCCGGAAGCAGAGGTGAGCCCTTTTTGAAAATGGGGACAATCTCTGCCCCCAGCCAAGTACCGGGGACCGCCATCCCCCCCAAAACTGCGCTGAATATAACCGTGAGAAAAGGGGCCCATACCTTGGGTTCATATTTAAAAAGATCTCCAGGGAGTTTTTCCAAGCCTGGTGCCTTTTCTGCTGCGAGTTTTAGGATTACTGCAGTAACCTCCTCCTCCAAGAAGTCGTCCTGATCATATTCCGCGTTAGAACAAAGAGAAGCGTCCTCCACTGCCACTTCTTGGTCAATATTGGCTCTTTCATATAGAGCACAGAAGTGGTCCTCCCAGACAGTAGGAGCAATATTAGCTTCAACTGCTGCTGGTGGATCCCCAGACCCCGTTTTTACAATCAGCCAGAATTTCCGTTAATCTCTGGATTTTAAGGCCACCAACATATTGGTCCAGTTATTTTGATCCCATTCCACCTTGGCGCACTGGGTTAAACGTTTATACTCAGTTCTCTTTACTTTGATCAGTGCCCTATTACTGTGGTGTTTTATGGAGGCCAGAAGGTCTAGTTTTGCCTTCCTACAGGTCGGGTTAAACCATGACGCTCTGTTCCCCTTACATTTCTGTTTGGGCACTATGGGGTTTAGCACCTCCGCCACTTTATGTGTCAGTTCCGAGTAAAGGTTCCCCAGTTTTTTATAGGTATCTGTGTGGTGGTTTTGGGAAATTAGAGTAGCCATGGCTTGGAGTACCGGGACGATCTGGGCAAAAATCTCAGCCATGTCTTCAGGATGTTCTACTATTTTTGCCCATCTCACCCTTCTTCTGTCATTAGATAAAAGCGCCCTAGCATCAAGGGGGGTATTAGCCATCTGGTCAGTATTAGGTACCCCTGGCATAGAGAATTTCAAGATCAACGCATTGTGGTCGCTCTCAGTTCTTTCTGCAACAACAAAGTCGATGACCTTGTCCCATGCTCGCATCTCAACAAAAATGTAGTCCAGACGTGACTCTTGCCCTGGTCTATTAAATGTATGTTTAGGTGGAATATCAGTTTTTGAGCGTCCATTACATGCCCTGATGGAAAAATTAAGAGTCAGAGCCATAATTTGGATCGCTAATGGTGTCCAAGCACTGGGTGGTGGACCCGCTACCGGTGGAATTTCCCACTGGTCGTCCTCTTCCATTGACGCTCCGTCCAACGAAGACGGAAGCTGCTCAAAGTGGTAATTTAAATCGCCCCCAAACACGAACAGGACACCTTGCGGAATGGAACTAAGGAATGAGTAAAGCTCGTCGATAGTTCGAGACTCCTTTGTTGGATTCACAGGTCTGGAATACACATTTACCAGAGCTAGCTTAGTGGTGTTCGGCCACTCTAGAAGGACACATTGAATGTCCTCAGATGGCGTATTCAGTGTCCTGGCCTTTCACCCCAGATGGGCACCCACCCAGATGGTTAATCCCCCAGACGGGCTCCCCTTCCCCCCCACTTTGCAGGCACAGAATATGTAGCAAATCCACTGCGTAGTGCGTCATCCCTGGCCCAGGTTTCCTGGAACAGGCACACGTCTCTTTTGTCTTTAAAAGAACCCCAGTCAGGACATGGCATTTTGGTACGTAGACCTGCAATGTTCCAGGATAAAATAGACAAGGAGACAGAGTCTGAAACAGACATAGTACTCCTATTAAAGGTGCTTAATTCTCTTGTCAGAGGGCTCAGCAAGGGAATATTTAAGGTATTTCAGCCTGCGTCTATGATATCACCATTGCTTATACCATAGGAGCATTCAAGACCCCTGGGGCAACTGACCTCCTCAGGGATAGATTCCTGAGAGTCTATTTGGCCCAGAGGGCAAGTAATCCTCCTGACATGAGTTGAGTTCCTGGCTAGTCCCTTATTTACATGGCGTCTCCCTATTAGCCCCCACTCTGTTTGTTGTCAGTCTACCGAATCCAAGCAACTGAACATATTATAGTCCAGGAATTGGGCAGGCCAGTGGGCGTTGTGATGTTCATTCCAATCCCCCCTGTACTGCCCCCTACGGGGCACTCTAGTCCAGCCATCATCACCTCCCCCCTTAAACGCGCTTTATCAGAAGGATAAAAGGCAGACAGTGGCACAGCATGAATTAGGGTCTCAGTGTTAACTATTGGCCAATTACAAATATGGGAGACCGTCCTTGGGTCCCTGAAGTTTACCAGGACGCAATCACCACTAATGTGTTTTTGGGTCCTGCCCACCCAGGGTACCCTCCTTACCAGTAAAATTTCACTAGAGATTTGTGGGAGAGGGGTCTTAACTTATTCAGCCAACATACAACTTTGTTTTTCAGTATTTCAAATGACTATCTAGTAGGAGGAACAAGCTCAGGGACACCTGTTAGAACGACCACTAAAGGGGCCGCATCAGGGGGAGATCAATTGCCAAGTTTTTAGTCAGGGTAATATCATCCAGTACTTGGCAACCACCGGGCGTGATTGGCTTGTTAGTCACCGTTGGGGCACTGATAGGAGGGGGGATGCTATTCTTGTTCAAAGTGCCCGAGACGGTGGAAGAGGAAGCTAACCTATGTGGGACATAAGTTAAAGGGATATTAGCTGTAGAAGTGACTCCCTTGTTCCTATCGGTGCTCCCCTGAGTAGGTCTAGCAGTTTTGATATAATCTACAGCAGCCCCAGTAGTTGCTTCTAATTTTGTAAGCCGTGCTTCAATTTGGGTGAGCCTTACTTCTATTGGGCTAAGCAGAGACTTAAGTAGGGTGGTTAGATTGGAATTTGGAAGATCTGCACCGAGCGCCAGTGAGCCGCTGGAATTGGCATTATTTGTAGGCGCTGTGAATGGATTTGGGGCCGGGGGAAAGATGGCATTATTTATAGGCGCCGTGAATGGATTTGGGGCCAGGGGAAAGATGGAATTAAAGGTGATGGGAGCAGGCTCCTTGCTAATGCCCCCAGTCTTAGTGACTGGGTTGCTTAAATGTTTAGCAACCTTCGCTTTTTTCCCCCCGGATGGTTGTGGCCAACGCTTCCTTTTTGGGACTGCCCCCTCCCGGTTCCCTCTATTCTGGCGATCATTAGACTTAACCCGAATGTCAACTAGTGTCTTAGAAGAGGCGCTAGGTATTACCGTAGACTGGGGTATAGCCAGAAGGGAGTCTCTATTAGGTGTCCCACTATTCCCAGAGTTTGGCGAGTTAGGTAGAGTTATATCGGCTTCTTCAAGAACCAACCGTCTATCAGGCGTTCTAGCGTTTGCTATAGCACCCAAGGAAGATCTTTTAGCCATGTCTATTCCCTGGAAAATTCTCCGCTCTAAAGATGTGATTTCATGAGATAGGAGCAAACTAGCTCTAGTTATGAAATTATCCATGGTATCAACTGTATGGGCGGCTGAGGACAAAGCTTTACTCCTAGTGTCTCGCCCTGACATAATACAGTTAGTGTAGGGCGACGTAGCAGCAGAAATTTCCTTTCAGCCCAACTCCCACCACAGAGATTACTTTTCCAAAGAAAATGAAATGTAAATAAAGCAATGGGGGTAGCCCGGTCCGGTCTCTCCCGGTCTATAACGGGCTAAAACGGGCCCGCCCTTGGCCCGGGCTTTGCCCGGGCGCGTCCCGCGCGCGTCCCGCGTTGTGTGGGAGGAGACTGATTAAGGAGGGAGGTAGGCGGGTTAATTGGGGGAAGAGGTACCAGGTGATGACAGAGTGAAATGCTGGTCCTCGCAGTCCCCGACACCCGCTTCCATCGGCAGTTCTCGTGGCACAGTCCCCCTTCAGTTCAAACACCAGGGACCCACACTAAATCATCCGGATAGTCCAAACGCCCTCAGTAAAGCAAAAGTTCAGGCTGAAGCGGCTAGCGGCTCCCGCAAATCGGGGGCCTCGAGATGTTAAAAGGCTTCAGGCTACAAGCACGTAGGCGAGCTAATTGGGGGAAGAGGTACCAGGTGATGACAGCGTGGAATGCTGGTCCTCCCAGTCCCTGACACCCGCTTCCGTCGGCAGTTCTCGTGGCACAGTCCCCCTTCAGTTCAAACATCAGGGACCCACACTAAATCATCCGGATAGTCCAAACGCCCTCAGGAAAGCAAAAGTTCAGGCTATAGCTGCGAGCGGCACCCGCACGCAGTTATCTCCGGGGGTAAGCCCGAGCCTATGAAGCTGAACCGGGGTACAGTAGAGCCTGTGTAGGAATTTAAAATGAATCAAGCAAAGCCGGTAATTCGGTGAAAACTTCTTCGTTTGATTACAACAATAAAGCCAGTCGGCTGGTGAGATTTCAGCTCCAAGATCGCCCCCCCACGCCACCGAGCACGATCCGAGAAAATGGGAACCGACATCAGGGTAAGAGCATAAAGTTTGGTGACTAATTTGTGTGGGGATGAGGAGGTATAGATGAGCTCCAGAGCGGGCATACTAGCTGGGGGTTGAGGGAAGGTGGAGTGCAGCTTCCGGCACGTGGCAGCAGCTAATAGTACAGGAGCGTATCCTGTGGCCCCGATGTGTCAGGGAGCATGAAAAAGGAGTTCACCGTATATAGATCTGCCACCGTCGTAAGGCCCAAGCGCGCCACACTCCTGGACATACTGGAGGCCTGGAGGGAAGGAAAATCCGGGTGGTTTACTATGGGCACGGAGTCAGCAGAGAGCAATGGGGCGTCGCACAGCCAGCGCAGGCCTGACCAGGCCAAACGAGCATTGCGACTGTGTCAACCTCAGCTCGAGGGCGCACCGCGGGCGGAAACAGAGCCATAGACAGAGGCCAGGGAAAAGCCAAATCCATTTCTACTGCGACGTGAGGCTGGTAGGGAGAAGGGTGGGTCCAGAAATGCAGGAAACTAGCCTGAGCGCACAGAGCATATAGCTTAAAATCAGGCACGCCCATTCCGCCAGCGGACATGGGGAGAGTGAGGATATCGTAAGCTACCCTTGGCTGTTTACATGCGTAGTTTACGGAAAAAGTGAGCCTTGAGGGGGATGGGAATATTGAAAAATAGGTAGAGGAACTCAGGGAGGACCACTATTTTGGTGATGGCGATGCGATGCGACCCGCAAAAGACAGTGAGAGCCTGTTCCATGATGGAATTTGGATTCCAGCCAGTCTACCGCGCATCCGAAGTTTGATCTCCAAAGTTCGTTCAGGTCCCTACTGAGCCATATGCCCAAATAGCGCGTTGGGCCAGAGGCCCACACAAATGGAAAGTCAAGGGGGAATGGCGCAGTGGCATCAGTCAGGGGGAACAGGACCGACTTGCTCCAGTTTACCTGGATGCCCGACAGCCCACCGAACCAAACGATTTCTCGAACAAGGGGGTTAAGATTCTCCTGGGGATGACGGACGTAGAGCAAAATGTCATCCGCATACATCAAGATGAGTAAGGCCCGAGAAGAAAAACCCAAGCCCCTGTGCCTATGGTGTTGCCGCAGCCGGGCAGCCAGGGGCTCCATCGTTATAGCAAAAAGCATGGGCGAAAGCGGACACCCCTGACGTGTGCCACAAGTGATGGTGATAGGGTCCGAAACTTGGCCGTTAATGCGGAGACGCACTGTGGGGTTGGTATACAGGAGTCTGACGATATGCAGGAAGTGATCGCTGAAGCCCATGCGTGGCAGGATGTAAAATAAGAAGGGCCACTCCAGCGTGTCAAACGCCTTGGTGGCATCAAGCAAGGCAGCCGCGGCCAGCAAGTCAGGGTTAATTTGATGCAGGACCGAAAAAATTGTGCGGAGATTGTGGGATGTTGCCCTCCTAGGGATGAAACCCGATTGGTCTGGAAGAGGGATCTTAGGCATAATTAAGAGCAAACGGGAAGCAATAAGCTTAGCAAAAATGTTGTTATCGATGTTTATAAGAGACAAGTGACAATAGGAATCGCTTTGGTCAGAAGGTTTATTAGCTTTGAGCAGGAGGGTTAACAGCGTCTCGCGCAGGGGAGGAGGAAAAGAGCCAGAGTCAAACGAGTCGTTGTACATTGCCGCGAGGTGTGGCTCCAGGAGACCGGCAAAAGCCTTGTAAAAAGAGGCCGGCAGACCATCCAAGGCTATTGATGGCTTCCAATATTTCTTTTTGGAAAAAGGTTCATCCAGAAACTTGCGATGGTGGTCTTCCAACCACACGAAATCGGTGTAATCGAAATATTGAAAAAAATTCACTCGCGGCAGGGGTCAAGTCAAGAAAACAGGACCTGATGTACTCTGGGGAGGTAGTCCTGTCCGGACCGCAATCACTCAATGCTGTGACACAGGAAGCGGCGCGCAGTGGGCGAAGAAGGTGGTGAGGGTACGCCCAGGGCGATCCCCCTCACCAAAATGGCACGCACGAACCTCCCTGCCCAAAAAGGACAGCTCGCGACTGGCCTCGTCTGAGAATTTGGAATGTTTCTGGCGCAGTTTCGCCAGTTTCTCGGGGCTGGGGCTTGCAGCCTGAGAGGCCTCTAAGTCCCTGATTTGCCCCTCAAGCATCTCTAGGGTGGAACTAATTGAACAAAGGACACCTGCCTCTTTGGATATACACTCACCACGAATGACAGCCTTAAATCCTTCCCAGAGGGTGGAAGCGGACTCCACTGAGCCCACATTGAGTGGTAATCGTGGTCTTGATGTCTGCACAGAAGACTGGATCTCGGAGAGCCGTGGGAGAAAGACGCCATGTGAAGGCCCGCCTCTGGAATTGAGGAGGGCGGATACGGAGCTGGACAGGCGCTTGGTCGTAGAAGGTGCGAGCTATGTGCCTCACTTCGGATAGCCAGGACAGGACATCCGGGGAGGTCAGCCAAAAATCAATACGAGACCAGCAGCCCCGCGCGCCAGTGAAACAAGTGCCCTCCCGCACCTCGGGATAGGAATGTCACCAAACGTTGTAGAGAGCATTTTCGGTGAAAATAGACGTAAGAGCTACAGCGGCGCGTGGATGAAAGGATTGGGAGCCCGACCGATCCAGAGCTGCAGAAGGAGTGACATTAAAGTGCCCACGCCCACAGCAGGGTCACAAGAAGAGATGTGATGCTAAACATGGTTGAAAAAATCCGCATCATCACAGTTGGGGCCATATACCGCAGAAATCGTGACAGGCTGAGCAAGGAGCAGGCCGTGTAGAACAACATATCTGCCCTGCGGGTCAAGGATTACCCTGTCTGTCTGCCAAGGGAGGCCACATCGCATAAGAATAGAAACTCCCCTGGAATAGGAAGAGTAAGTGGCGGAGTGCGATTCCCCCCAATACCTGGAGCGGAGTTTGGAAACGGAGCCCGATAGCAGGTGAGTCTCCTGTAGGAGACAGAGATTGACTTTGTGGCGCTGCAGGTGGGAGTGTATCAAGCAGGCTTTACGGTGATCGTTCAGGCCCCGAATATTCCATGACCCGCAAACTAAATCAGTCATGAGGAGATAGGAGTACCACTAATAACCTGCGCAGCAGAAGGCAGAGCCCCCCAAAGGAGCATAGCGAGCCCAGGAGGCAGAAAGGAAGGGGGGCAGTGGCAAATGACACAGCCACGAAGGGGTGAAGTCCCCCGGGAGCACACCACCGAGGGGTGGAGCAGGTGGAGCAGTAGAGGGGAGGCACGCAAGCAATCAATGGATAGACAGGACCAAAAGCACGGAGCCCTAAGAGAGACCCCAGATGGCACAGGATGGAGATGGCATGGTGGGGGGGAAGGGGTCCAAAGAGCCAGGGGTTGACCCAATAACCAAGCGCAGTAAGCAGGAGCAGGACAAATCGTAGTGCAGTACATCAAAGCTGAGAATTACAAGAGCAAAAAACCAACACAGTGAGCGCGTTACAGTGTCAATGAAGCGCAGAACAGTGTCAACAGAGGAACATGGAAAAGCAATATTGAACAACACAACGGCGGCAGAATGAAGCCACCTCTCCAGAAGGAGAGCAGAACTCACAGCAATCCCCCCACCTCCCCCACCCCAATCCCGCAGAACAACCCCAGTTCAAACAATCCCAACCACCCCACACCCACTCCAACCCCCCAATTAGGCTGAGTTATCCTCCCACCGCACCCCGGAGACCCACAACTAGGAAAGGGAAAAACCGTGAGAAAAAAGGGAATCATCCCGTGAGGGCATGGCAGGGCTAGGCATACAACCCTGCAGACAAGATGGGTGGCCAAGCAGGAAGGCCGTCGAACATCAGTAATGCACAATGTAAAAATTAAAAAAACAGTAATGTCTGCACTTTTCAATCGTTGTCGCTAAGGCGGCCAGCTCCGGCAGTCTGAGACATGAAAGGGGAGGAACAGGCATCTCTGTCCAATTTCTTAGCAAACGCCAGGACCTCTTTGGGATCAGGAAAGACAAGTGTTTTTGTGCTCTGGCGGACCCTGAGCTTCGCCGGATAGGCCAATGAGTACGAGGTCTGGTGTTTTAGGAGAATGCGTTTTGCAGGAAGAAATTCTCTCCTCACAGCCTGGACAGCAAGGGTGTAGTCAGGGTAGAAGGAAAGAGTATGGCCCTGGTGGATGATGGTGCCCTTATCGCGTGCAGCCCTGAGGATGGTGTCCCGGTAATTGAAAATCTTGGCAATGATGGGGCGGGGAGGCAGTCCAGGGCCGGGACGTGGCCCGAGAGAGTGATGGGCATGTTCAAGGATGAAAACTGGGGATAGGACATCACCAAACAGTTCCCTGATCAACTGCTCCACAAAGTCCTCCATCTTTGAAATATTCGTGGACTCCGGAAGGCCCATTATGCAGAGGTTGCTCCCCAGGGAACGGGCCTCCAAGTCCTCGTTCTTGTCGCGGATGAGGGCCAGGATCTTGTCCATCTGAAGAAGTTTTTGCCTGTCCTGCGTGGCAGCATCCTCAGCATCTGAGACCCTGGTTTCAAGGCGGAGAAGGCGGTTGTTGGGGGAGTCCACGCGGGTCTTCAATGTGTCCAGGCGGGCAGAGAGTTGGTCCAGTTGGATGGCAATGCCCGTCACACTGGATTTGACGTCCAACATGATGGCCTTGAGGTCGTCCTCGTGATCAGAAGGGGCCCCCATGGTGGCTGTGGATAGAGCATCACCAGAGCCCACACCGTCCTGACAAGAGGATTTCTGAAGTTCAAATGCTATCTTGGGCTGCTTGGGATCATTTTTCCCCATGACAGAAGGCCTCACCAGCAGGATGTCCAGCAGGCCAAAAAGCCAGGATGTTCAAGCAACCGGCCCTTGTCCGCCCGCCCAAGGAAAGCGAGCCAAGTTGAAGTGGCGCTGAGTTCAGTAACCAAGGGGCCACAGGGAACCCACAGGGGCTGAGGCAGCAGATGGCCGGGGCGCCAGAGGTTAAGTCGGAGTGTTGCACGGTGAGCCAGCAACGGCAGCGGCAAGATGAAAACAGACAGGATGGCCGGTTGGGCCTAGGCAAGCAGAGGTGACAATCCCGGCATCCCAGTGTCGAGGCAGGGCGAAGAACTGACGACGAAGAAGGGCTGGACACTGAAATTAGAAGGAAGCACCCACGCAGCTCCAGAAGCAAAGAGTTGCCAGGAGGGGGCGTGCCTGACTGCAGCAGAAGCAAGCAAGTATATGCAGGGGGCCCGCCACTCACGGCCCCGGGCCTGGGCACTCGCGGGGGCTGCCAAGGGGGGCTGCCAGAGGGCAGGCACCCACACCACAGCTCACCAGGCCGGGTAGAATGGCCTACAAGCCCCCAACCCTGCCTGCAAAGCCACAGAGGCAGACCCACCTACTCCCATACCCACCTCCCCGTATGGCCTCCAGCGGCGATCAGCAGTACACCGCGACAAATGCAAGGAGGGCCCCAGCCTCAAGGACCAGAGGCGGCGGCGCAGCCCCTCCGAGGGAGACAGCAGATCCAAGAATGGCAGGGAGGGGCTCCGCGAAGGGGCAGCAGCGGTGGGGCCCAGGCGGCAGAGGAGGAGAGGCCAGCCAAAAGGAGGTCGCGAGATCGAGGCCCACTCCAGTGGGCACGGCCCGCAGCAATGAGAAGGGGCCGGTGCAGATAGCTGGCAGATCGCGGGGTGCAACGGGCAGCGCCCGCACAGCAGGAGGGACCCAAATGGCTGCAAGGGGGAGGGGGCGCACAGCAAAGCATGGCGGAACGAGCGGGAAAACACGGGGGACTCACCACCCACAATACCGAGCCCGGTCACCCGCTGCGGCCCGGAGTGCACCGGAGACTGGCACCCTTGTTGCAGCGCACTGGGCCCAGTGGGACAGACTGGCCCCCTACGCCACCCGAAAGACCACCGCTGCCGCCCCACTCACCCGCAGACAGCCAGCGGCAATGCAGCGGCTCCAACATGCCCGCAGACGGCAATCAGCAGAGGGGGTCCGGCCTCGCTGTCGGAGAACACAGGCTTCACGTCTGGAGAAAGATGCCACAGCTCAGCCAGAGGAGCAGGTCGGGAGGCGGCGAGGTGATGATTAAGCGCTGTGCAGGGCCAACAACAAGGAAACAGGCTCCAAGTGCAGCAATGGTAAGAATGTCGACCGGATTATGCCGGATTATTTTGCTTGGCCGGTAGAGCCCACTCAATGTGCGGCCATCTTGCAGCTGGCCAAGCCACGCCCCCCCTTCAGGAATCTTTCTTGACAGATGTTTGTGTCTGTGGGCCCGAGCAACAATTTTTCCAATCCAGGATCTGATCTGTTGTTTTGTAAAAAAAAGTATGTACGTCGACCTCCCCCTGTGTAGTGCTATTACTTGCAGGTGTGGGTATAGACTGTGTGTTCATGTCGTTGATCTTGGGTAACCCAAGGCAAGACGTTTGTTGGACAGTGTCATTCGAAAACATTATTTGCTGTGGGATGATACAGGCTCTAAACAAAGCTTCTATCCCCTGCACTTGCCGATCTTTTGTACCCCAGACAGATGTTGTGTCAATTGTGTCTTTCCAAAAGTCAAAACCCTGTCTAGACAGTTGGGCAATAAAGGCTGCAGAATAAATCTGTTTTATATTGGTTAACATATTTTTTGTTCCTGTTTTGTTCACATTTTAAAAGTGAAATGTTTCTGACTTGGATGTATTGTACCCTGAAAAATATGAAAACTTCATAGCAAACGTTTTTGAGCTACCCTTTGGTGGTGTAGGACAATGCTCCCATTAGTTATACATAAATACATTTCTAGATGTTGCAGATTTATGTAAGAAATTATGACCATAGTGGTTATAACAATAAAGCTGTTCATAGTCTGATGAACCCTCTAAATATTCATGATTAGAGAATGCAGCTGATATTTCTAGAACAGTCTCAAAGTCCCAATAATCAGAATAGGTACTGGAGGTAAATAAGTCACTGAATAAAATATTAAATAAGTGTGGAATCTCCAAAAGTTCAGACGGGCCGAATATATCATAATCTGTTTTGTCCCAAACTATACCATTTTGTATAGGAAAGGCTGTGATGTTCACTGCTGGCAAGTCTCTTGCTTCACGATGGGATGATTTGTGTGGTTTCAAAAGTAAGTTCACATTTTTACTTTATGTGTCCAAATGAATATATCTTCCATTTATCGGCATGCTCAGACTCATTACTAAACCTAGTCAAAGCAGAAAGAAAAATATTCCAGAAATCATCCATAGTTCAATCCATGATGAAACCATATATGTCTTTTTCAGGAGATGAAAAAAACACTTTGCTTGTACTTTGAAAGTTCTTTATGCTGGTGTCATTTCAGGTTTGCTTGGATCCTCTGAAAACGTATCTAAATTAATGAAATAGCCAGAGGCAGTTCTGTCAATGGTTGGAATTGCATCAGGATTCGTAGAATTCGCTGGAACCAGTTGATCATGTGTTGCGTTGGTGTAGACTGGTGTATCAGGACAAACTGTTATTTGGCTTTCAAGAGGAATAAGTTCCATAGCATTGTTGCTTAGTCCTTCATTTCTTACTGCTGACTCCTGGAGGTCTGCATCTGCTACTTGGTCGGAGTCCACATGGCCTACTGCTTAGTATTGGGCACATAGTGTGTTTTGATGAGGTCAATTGACACAAATCTTTTCTCCTTTTTTCCAGCAAGGGGCGGCAGAAGTACTGTTCTGGATCCGTGGATGACTAGGACAGGTACTGGTTGTCTGTAAGAAGGCCCCAACTCCTTCTCGTCCACGATCTTCTCTCTGACTAGATCCCCAAGCTTTGGGATCCAGACATGCCTTGCTGGGATGGCCGTATTTTCCACAGTGGGGTTGGCATCAGGAACACGTTGCTTTATTTTGATCTTAGTTCATTTACGTCCTGTAAAACAGCCAAACGATCTTTGATATCAAACGGTTTATTCTTTACCACTGTGCCTCTACATTCGAGATCTGGAACCCACATTCTTGTCCCAAATAGGACCTCATATAGAGTGACCCCCCCCCCTAGAGAACTTCTTGGCAAATTGTTTAATGAGCATTGGACCCCATAAAGATGTTTGACCCACCCATCACCCGAACCTAATACCCTAGCTGGTATAGACTGCTTTATGTCCAGGTTTTTGTTTTTCACAATAGAATTTCCCTCAGGATGGAATGGAGAACAGTACCATAATGCTACGCCCAGACTGGCCATGGCTTCTTTGTAAGCTCGAGAGCTAAACACAGGGCCCTGGTCAGAGTGTAGTGTGCCTATTGCGTATGTGCTGATAAAGACAAACAAATCTTTAATAACTGTTCGAGCTTCAGCTGAGCGCTGAGGCCACATCAATAGGAACCTTGACTTAGTGTTTGTTGGTATGCATTTGTCCAAAGGTAAGCCTGCTCGTTAATGTTGTCTAACAATAGTGTCTGCACTGGGCAGGCTTCTTCTTAGTCTGGTGTTTGGTGGGGTTCTGCACTACAATGTCTTGTGCAGTCTATGCAGTCATTAATGAAGATGTGAATCAGTGTATTCATTCCAGGCCACCAGTACATCTCTTATAATGTTAACATTGTTTTAGAGATCCCCTGATGTGACGGACACTCTCCCAGATGTCCTTCATAAATCATAGCTGCTCTACATTCCACGTTCGAATTAACCTATCCTCCACTCCAGGGATTCGAGCAAATGGAACGTTGTTCACATTCATTATATACGAGTGGAAATTTTTTAGGTAACGCTGCCTCACTGCCTTTGCTTGAAGCATTGACAGTCAACAATATCTCACTATCTATTCTCATTTTTGAACAAGTCATCGCAGCTACGGAAGCCGTTTGTACAGCCCTCTTTGGGATTCGTCAGCCAATGAATTCCCTGCAACGTGAACGCCATCACGTTGATGACTCAGCGTGTGTATCACGTGAGTTTTTTGTAGTCCATCTCGCACCTGAACTACTTGTTCCCTTTTTTTTTGTTGAAATTTTTTATTGAAAATGTTCATACATTTTAACGCCTAACCCCCCACCTCCCCCGAAGGACAGTTTTCCTTTGAGTTCGGGCCTGGGGCAAACCATATAGGCAATCCATAAATTTTGCATAACAAACTTTGTTTGCACAGTTCACATTTATTAATAAACAATATGTAATATGGAGGACAAGTATATTGAAGGTAGAAACGAGCTAAAAAATAGAAAGAGAGAATAAAGGAGGAGATAAAGAAGAAAAAGAGAAAATGAAAAAAAATGGGAGGGAGAGAAGATGGGGTCAAGTTGAAACAATGTTCATGTAAGGGTATAATCGGTACATTCCAAGAGCACAATAATAACTAATAGTCTTAACCCACCCCTTCCCTCCATTTCTTAATTGGAGCCCAGATTTGTTGCCCCATTGCTCTCCCTTTTTTTCCCCGCCTGGCATAAATTGATTTCTCTAAGTTGCAGCTATGCAATAGCCTGGCTACCCATTGCTGTAACAGAGGTGGTGTTTTATCTTTCCAGGCTGTCGCAATACATAGGCGATAATCTGCCATTGCTACGAATATAAAATATTCATGATTACGACAAGAGTCATCGCTTGTGACCCCTAGCATGACCAGTTCTGGGGTTAGCTTAATTTGCAGTTTAAGTGTTTTATCCATGAATACCTCCATAGATTCTATCAGTGGTCGTAAGACTGGGCAAGCAACAAACATATGCATTATATCGCCCTCATTACTATCACACCTGGGGCATGTTATTCCCTGTGTTCCCCCCATTGAGCTATTTTAGCAGGTGTATAGTACAGCATATACAGAGTTTTATAGTGCTGTGCTTGCAAAGCTGAGGAGCATAGAATTTCATAGCCATACTTTAGTGATTTCCCAAACACCCCCGCTCTATCCCCATTCTGTTAATCCACTTCAGTTCTACCTTCTCCAAATCATCATCTCTATTGTTAATCAGCTCTGCATACAGTCTTCCAATCGTGCATCCTTGCCCCTCCTCGATGACCTGCAATATTATATTGTGTTAAAAACCCCTCTCTCCCCCTGTCTTGCCTGCAAGGAAGCTTCTTGCTTGTTAATATTTGAAAAAGCTTCTTGAGTTCATTCCAAACTTCCCTTGCAGTACTGAAAATTGGTAAATACCCTTGGGCCTATAAGATCCCCCACGTTCCTAATCCCAAGCCTTACCCACTCCCCAAAAGTTGAGTCTCCGAATATATCCTGTGGGAATGTAAGATTATTGGCCAGTCTGGTGTGGGCATTAAATCTGCCCATGCCAAAACTCTTCTTAAAAGCCTGCCAGATCATATATGCTGCATCCACTGTCTTAGATTTAGTATCTTTAAAAAAGCGCGGCTCCGTTTGCTTCAGTAACGCATTCTCAACCTCATCTCCTAAGACCAATCCATAAATCTCGGTGGATCCGGTATGATGTACTGTTTCCATTTCAGATCCTCCCAGAAGACTTGTCATTTGTTGTAATGCGGCTACCCAATAATACAACTTGAGGTCCGGCATAGCCCAACCCCCACGCTCCTGTGGTAGTGACATAAATCTAAGAGCCCTTCTGGTTTTACCGTGGGACCAGATAAACCGGTGAAACATTTGTTCTATTAGAGTGAACCAGATAACATTAAAATATAAAGGGATTGTTCTAAATAAATATGAGAACTTTGGGAGCATTCCTAACCTGTAGGCCTTTTGGTATGATGTTAGCTGATAGGTATTTTGTCAGCACATGCCCATGTAGGCGAGACCTAATCAGTTTCTTTTCCAGATGTTCTATTTTTAACAATTTTTCATTCAATGTAACATCAACTGAGTTACGTTCAGCACCTAAGAGAAAGTTCGATGCTGCCTGTTCGTGTATCAATTTGGCGATGTAGTCTTCGCTATAAGAGAGGGTATCTTTCTCTGACATGTTAGGTGTAGTATCACATTGAGTAATACTTAGTACAAGGAGAAACCAATTCTTTAAAAGAACCCTCGCAGGTGGACACCTGCGCAAGTGTAGTTAAGAAAAAGGGGTAAACCTGTGTCTTAGGGTTGAACGTAACTCAATTGATGTTACATTGAATGAAAAATTGTTAAAAATAGAACGTCTGGAAAAGAAACTGATTAGGTCTCGCCTGCATGGGCATGTGCTGATAAAATACCTATCAGCTAACATCATACCGAAAGGCCTACAGGTTAGGAATAAACCTGCTATATTCATAGATGTAGCCAAATTCAGGGAAGGCTTCAGTTTTGTGGCTAACAACTGCTCCAGGCACTGGATGGTGCTAGGAGTGGAGACGGCCATAGAATACGTCAAGAAACTTACACAAGAAATAGCAGACCTCTAAAGAGAGATCCTAGAAGACGGTGCGCTGACCAACGCCAAGGAAGCCCTAGAAAGGGCTGAAAAAGCGCTCTGTGAATTCAACACAGTAACACTTAATAGGAAATTGGACAAACTTGCAAAGGACATCCGCAACTACGGCAAAAAACATACCTACCCATACTTGGCAGACGAATACTACCAGCAAGACGAACAAGGCTTCTTCACTAACAGGAGCCGACAAGGCCCAAGACGCTTCTACACCTTCTCAAACTCCTCCGTTGGCAGCGGCTCCGACTCAGAGCAAGAGGGACCATCAACAAGTAGACAGGGTCCATCAGCACAACAACAGCAGAATTTTTTAGACCAAGGCTACTGCCAGTCCAGCCGGGGTGGAAACGCCGAACAGGGCTGGGCCCCCCAGAGAAGAAGGAACAGGGGCAGAGGCAACCAGAGAGGCAACACGAGGGTGAGGTTTTTTCAGCAGGAGGGTCATGGGGAAATCTCCACACGGAGACAAACATACCGATGGTAACTTTGTTCCCGGACTTCAGTGCATCAGAAACACTTACATGGAAACCAACTGATGGATTGGTTACTGGCACTGAAGTTATATCTACTCCTCCTGCCCCATTTAGCAATGATGTGAACTACACAGCCTATGTAGTACCAGCCACATCTGTTACTATCACGAACAAGAATCCCTCAACCGTTATGCAGACAGTACACCCTGATACTGACATGAATGGCACCGTGGAAAACATGGACCGACATCTCACGCCAAATGTGGATCTCTCGGACCCCATCATCAACCTCTCAGACCACATGATTACACAGGCAGAGAGAGACGTCCTAAGCAAGGGACTTTCTTTTGTCCCAACAACTAGACCAGACTCATTCACCGTGAAGCTGGAACTACAGAAGTTTTTCCGAAAGGTGAGATTGAAATATTACTTTGGGAAGAATGAATACATGCCCAAGCCAACAGCGACACCCTTCAAACCCCAATCATCGTTCACGCCTGGATCTTACTGAATGAGCCAGCGGATACTGGCATTTGAACAGGTTGTGATGCAAGAGGTAATGGCATCCTTGGAAGAGAAGCATTACATCAAATATAATGTCACGAAAGAGGAGAAAACCGCACTACGTGAACTGAGTGAAAATCAATCTATTGTAGTGAAGGCAGTCGACAAGGGGGGAGCGGTTGTACTACAAAACACCCGAGACTACATCATGGAGATTGAACATCAGCTTGGGGTTAGATAAAGTTACCAACCGATACCAAGGGACCCCACAGCAAACATAAAATCACTCATTGAGAATCTCGCAGAGGAAGGAGTCATGAAAGGATTCTTGAGTATTTGTCAAGACGAGTACCTGAAATTCCTGAATTTCCGTAGGAGCGTCAGCTGAAGGTTTGAAACTAATCTCCCAACTCCACAACTCCGCTGTACCAGATCTCTCTTGTCCCAGCAGAGAGGGGGAAAGGGGAAGTGGAAGAAAAAACAGAGAGACTGCCACACTGGTGTCTTCACCTCTTCTTCTTCAAAGATGAAGGTTACACCTGTAACAGCAAATAACAATTACTAAGTTCATGCCACTTCTACTAAGGCTAGATTAATACCTTACACTCCTATGACCTTTACCTGACTGTGTGTGGACATTTGCCTCTCTCTAAAAGGTGAGTAACTGAAGTCCTGTAAAACTATAGAACTAGAACTCCCATTGAAGTGTGAATAGAAGTCTTTGAACTGGATCACAGCAGTAGGAAATAAAGGTGGTACACCAAAATATATATATATATTTTCATCTACATACAGGAATCGTGATAAGTGATCCAAACAAACTGCAAACCAAATGCTGATCCAGAAGGCAATAGGCAGAAGTAACTCAAGGAAGGTTCAAGCACCAGTCTGTCTGGATAAACCAACAAAATGATTACTGTTCTAGGTTAAGGTTCAAGCTCCAGCCTGTCACGATATGCCAAGTGTATTCCTGTCAGTTCAAGGTTGAGGCTCGAATTACTAATAGCCTAGATTTAAACTATTCTGCACAGAGATATTTGGCTCGAGAAACGCTGCTGAAATTCTTTCATTACTGGCTTAGCTGCAAATGTCTCTAAACAATGTCGCCCAACACGGAAGACAAGGAACGGTCTTACCGCGTTATCTGCCTGAAGCGGAAACTCGGAAGTATCCTAACACTGGAAAACTCCAAAGACTCAGCTGCAGCTGTGCGGACTTCAAACTGACGACAGAGGAAAATTCTGAAGGCTAAGAGGAATTTCACGTTGTCAGCGAAGTTGAAATGGTGACAGCACAGGAATCTCTGAAGATGGGGAAATACAGCTGAGCAGGGAAAACAGAACCGCAGGAAATGCGGATAACGAGAGAGAGCGCGAAAAAACCTCCGTCTCTCAGAAATACACAGTTGAAGTGCGCAGTGAATAATTCGCTCGCGCACCAAATGCACCTGAATGCAAATGAGTCAGAAAGGCTAGAACGCTAACTGACAAGCATTCAGTGGAACAAGATAAAGAGTGTCTACATCTTGAATCTAAATTTGGAAACTAACTGTCTCCAACGGACTGTGTAGTAAGGGGTTTTAGCGACCTTAACCTCCCTGAATTGATAGGTTTTCTGTGAGCTTGAAGCTGGAATTTGACCAATCCTGACAGTACCCCCCACCAAAGCCCCCTCCCTAGGCTTCAGGGGATGAGTCTTATCGAACTCCCTCACCAATCTTGGGGCATGAATGTTTGAACTGGGTTCCCAAGACCTTTCCTCAGGACCATACCCCTTCCAGTCTACACGATAAAATACCTGACCTCTTTTAATCTTGGAGTCTAGTATCCTACTCACTTCAAATTCCTCAACTGAGTGGACCAGAATGGGAGATGGAGGAAGTACCTTATGCAAATTTGGTGGGTTTCATCTGATCAAAGACACATGGAAAGTTGGATGAATTTTGAGTGACTTAGGCAAGCTTAACCTGACAATCACTGGATTTATCATTCGAACCACTGGATATGGACCCACAAATCTAGGCTGAAACTTCTGATTTCCTCTCAACCGCATATGACGAGTTGAGACCCAAACTTGATCCCCTGGTTCAAAAACGGGACCCTCCTTGCGACTCTTGTCTGCCAGCTTCTTATAAACTGCCTTGGTCTTAATTAGATTAGCTGTGGCTAACTGGTAAGCCTGTTGTAATTTCTGTACTACCTCCCCAGCTGCCGGAACATCAACATCTACTCGACCCACCAACATATTAGGATGTCGACCTGAATTCAGAAAGAAAGGGGAGTACCCTGTAGCTGTGTGTACTGAGTTGTTGTAAGCAAACTCTGAGGTGCTAAGTAAGGAGGGCCACTCTCCTGCTTGATCCATCAAATACAATCGAAGATATTGTTCAAGGTATTGATTCACCCTCTCAGTCTGTCCATCCGTCTCTGGGTGGAAACTGGTGGACAGACGAGAATCAACCCCTAAACCTTTCAAGAAAGATCTCCAGAAACGAGACACAAATTGTGAACCTCGATCTGAAATAACCACTTTAGGAATTCCATGCAATTTTACCACATGCTGCACAAACAAGGTCGCCAACTGCGTAGCATTAGGAAGACCTTTTAGAGGAATGAAGTGACTCATCTTAGTAAATTGATCAACCACCACCCAAATGACTGAATAACCCTGACTGGATAGTAACTCCACAATAAAATCCATTGATACTGTATGCCAAGGATAAGGGGGAACTGGCAATGGCATAAGGAGACCCTGGGGAAATTGTCGAAGACTTTTCCCTTTCAAACATAACTCACAAGTGGCAACATACTGTCTAACCTGAGCGTCCATGCCAGGCCAATCAAAGTATCGCTTCAAGAGCTCCAAAGTCTTGTCACTCCTCTATGTCCAGCCAACTGTTGATCATGGAACAAACTAATAGTTTCTTCCTGTAGCCCTGCACCCGGAACAAATATTTTCCTTGAATGTATGGTTTTCCATCTTTGACTGTCCGATCCGGACCCTTGAATTCCCAATTTGAGTAGTCTTCTTTCTGGAATTCTTCCTTAATCTTTTCTCCCAAATCATCTACTACAGAAGCAGCGACAATTTTTTCCTTAGGAATGATACATTCTTCAATCTTATACTCCAACTTATCTTCTGGATCTTTTCCCAGATTCAAGCGAGAGAGTGCATCAGCTTTTCCGTTTACAATCCCTGGCTTGTAAGTTATTACAAAGTCAAAGTCTGCAAAGAAGAGAGACCATCTGAGTTGCCGTAGTGTAAGAGTTCGAGCAGATTTCAAAAACTGCAAATTTCTATGATCAGTGAACACAGTGACCACATGTCTGGCTCCCAATAGATAATGTCGCCATTCTTGGAAAGCTTCTTTTACAGCGAGTAATTCTCTGTCTGCAATGGAATAATTGATTTCTGCCGGAGATAACTTTCGAGAATGGTAAGCTACTGGATGAAGCTGTCCGGTGTTCTTATGACGTTGCAACAAAACGCCCCCAATGGCCCAGTTTGAAGCATCCGCTTCCACGAAAAATGGTTCCTTAGGATCTGGATGTTGCAAAATTGGTGCTGAGACAAAGGATTATTTTAAAAATTGGAAGGCTTCCTCAGTTTCAGACCCCCACACAAACCTTTCGTTCTTTCTGAGCAAACGGGTGATGGGACTCACTTTTTCGGAAAAGTTTTGGATAAAACGTCGATAAAAGTTAGCAAAACCCAAAAAGCTTTGAATTTCTTTCACAGTTCTTGGAGTGGGCCAATCTTTGATTGCCTTTAATTTTGAATCATCCATGGACACTCCCTGTGGGGACAGAATGAAACCCAAAAATTCAACCCTGGACAAATGAAAAACACATTTCTCCAATTTGACGAAAAGTTGATTTTCCAATAAACATTTCAGAATGGCTCGAACATGAAGCACGTGTTCTTCAATATTCTTAGCAAAAAATCAAAATGTCGTCCATATAGACTACAGCAAATTGATCCAAATACTCACGTAGAATATCGTTTACAAAATGTTGGAACAATGCTGGTAAGTTGCACAATCCAAAGGGCATAACCTGGTACTCAAATAACCCAAATCTTGTTCGAAACGCCGTTTTCCACTCATCCCCCTCTGCCATCCGTACCAAGTGATAAGCCCCTCTCAGATCTAACTTGGTGTAAATGTGAGCATCTTTAACCTGGTCCAGAAGCTCGGAAATGAGAGGCAACGGGTAACGATTTTTCTTTGTCACCAGATTTAATGCCCTATAGTCAATGCAAGTTCTTAAACTCTTGTCCTTCTTGGGAATAAAAAAAAGAGGAGAGGAGACTGGAGACTGAGATGATCTAATGAAACCGTTAGCCAAATTCTGATCAAGATATTCTTTCAAGTGCTGATTCTCGGATTCAGAAAGGGCATAGATCCGGCTACATGGCAAAGATGCTCCAGGCTCCAACTCGATCTTGCAATCATATTCCCGATGAGGAGGGAGTTTCAAAGCTTCTTTTTTATCAAAGACCGACTTTAGATCTTGATATTCCATCGGAATTTCAGGGATTTCCACAGTACAAATCATCTGAGGTTAGTTGGCCAAGCAATAGGAGTTTAAAGGTTGGTTCTCCAGATGAAAAGGATGAAAACAATGTTTCAAACAATAATCAGAACTCAACTCAACTGTTCGCCTAGCCCAATCTATCTTGGGATTGTGCTCGGTGAGCCAGGGCAACCCCAAAATCAGTTGAAATTGTGGGGCATCAATTAAATTGAAGCTGATGTGACTACAATGTTCTCCAGGCCCCAAAACGGTGATCATCTCTGTATCAAATGAAATAGGACCTGAGGAGAGAGGAGTGCCGTCCACAGCTCGGACCGGTTCAGGTTTAGATTTCTTTACAAATTGAATGTCCAAACTCCTGGCGAACTCTAGGTCACAGAAATTTCTCGTTGCACCAGAATCAATCATAATAGCCACTGTGGCGGTTTTGTCTTTCCCAAAAGAGATTTGACAAGAAAGAATAGGGTGAGGGGCAGAAGACTGCAAGGTATTTGCCAAGCTTTGCGAATTGGGAGTTGACTTCGAATCAGCTTCCACCAGAGCAACTCTGTCTACTGGTGGAGCTTGTCTTTTACCCATGATGCAGTCTTAGGTCGCCGTGGACACTCCTTCAAAAAATGACCGGAACCACCACAGTACATACACAACTTCCCAACTCGTCTTCTTTCTCTTTCTTCCTTGCTGAGTGGACCTCTGACCGTTCCAATTTGCATTGGTTCTTCTACTGAAATTTCCTCCTTGGACTTCCCCACTTCAGCACGCATTCGGTCAAATCTAGGTGGGATTGGTCGAATTTCCTTTCGACGCTCTGAACGTCTTTCAGATTGTCTCTGATCAATTTGAAGCACTAAATCAATCAATTGGGATACTTCGGTAGGCCGCTTAGGAATTTGAGCCAAACCATCCTTCGATTCATCCCTCAGACCTCGATAGAAGATGGCTGCTCTTTTGGCCTCAGGCCATTTAGGGCTAGATGTAGGTAATTCCCATTTACAGACTCTTAAATACCGAATTTTACCGAATCGGGATTTAAGAGTCTGCAAATGGGAAGGGGGCAGATTTAGGTAATTCAGAATTTAGGAATACGGAATCTGTAAGATTCGGTATTTACCGATTCGGTAAATACCGAATCGGTATTGCCCATTGATTCCTATGGGCCTTGAAGCCCATAGGAATCAATGGGAAATACCGATTCGGTATTTACCGAATTGGTATATACCGAATCCTGCAAGGGTGCAGGGGGTGTCAATTTGACACCCTCTAGCACCCCAAGTACAGGCTTGTGTGACATGTGGCACACATACATGCCCTAAGGGCATTTCTGTGTGTCACATGGCACAGGTGTGCATGCACAGATGTGCATGCACACCTGAATTTGGTATTTTACCACACAATAGGATTGTGTGGTAAAATACCGACTCTTAAGGGCCTGTGGCACTCTTAGGAGTGTCAGCTACATATGGATTTACCGATTCGGTAAATATACCGATTCGGTATTTTACAGAATCGGTATATTTACCGAATCGGTAGGCCCCCTACATCTGAAAAGCCTAATACCGGTCGGAAACGGGCGAAATCGTCCGTTACCGACCGGTATTAGGGCTCCTACATCTGGCCCTTAGTTTCCACAATAAGTTTATTGTACTGTGCGAGATACGCAACAAGCTCTCGATTTCCTTGCTTCAAATCCAAAAGTTCGTTATCTGTAGACTGAGAAATTGCTCTTCGATCAAAAATTCGCAAAAATTCCGTCTTAAAATTTTCAAAATTATACAACACTGGGTCATTGGTGAACACAAAGGGCAGAGACCAAGCTGCTGCATCTCCACTCAGGTAAGACAGCATGAACGCCACTTTTGATTGGTCTTCTTTAAAAATAATTGGCTTACACAGGAAATGCAACGAGCATTGTGTGACAAATACCTGTGCCTTATTTGGGTCTCCCAGGAACCTTTCAGGAGGGGCCAGCGGAATCGTAGGAGACATAGCATGCACTACCTGAGTTGTTAGTTCAGAGGAAGAAGGGGAAGGACTAAAGGTTTGGGATTTTGGACCCCCAAAATTGGGGCTGGGACTAATAGTGAGCTCATTGAGGCGTTGGCATAAGTAACTAGTTTCTTGATTAGATTTCCAGACTTCCTCTCTAGTATCACTCAATTGTTTCTGTAACCCTTCCAAAATGGAACCCAAGGCCTTTAAATCTAAACCTTCAGCCATTACGCCCAGACGGAAGGCAACTGCGGGCACTTCAATCTGTCAAGACGAGTACCTGAAATTCCTGAATTTCCATAGGAGCGTCAGCTGAAGGTTTGAAGCTAATCTCCCTACTCCCCAACTCCGCTGTACCAGATCTCTCTTGTCCCAGCAGAGAGGGGGAAAGGGGAAGTGGAAGAAAAAACAGAGAGACTGCCACACTGGTGTCTTCACCTCTTCTTCTTCAAAGATGAAGGTTACACCTGTAACAGCAAATAACAATTACTAAGTTCATGCCACTTCTACTAAGGCTAGATTAATACCTTACACTCCTATGACCTTTACCTGACTGTGTGTGGACGTTTGCCTCTCTCTAAAAGGTGAGTAACTGAAGTCCTGTAAAACTATAGAACTAGAACTCCCATTTAAGTGTGAATAGAAGTCTTTGAACTGGATCACAGCAGTAGGAAATAAAGGTGGTACACCAAAATATATATATATATTTTCATCTACATACAGGAATCGTGATAAGTGATCCAAACAAACTGCAGACCAAATGCTGATCCAGAAGGCAATAGGCAGAAGTAACTCAAGGAAGGTTCAAGCACCAGTCTGTCTGGATAAGCCAACAAAATGATTACTGTTCTAGGTTAAGGTTCAAGCTCCAGCCTGTCACGATATGCCAAGTGTATTCCTGTCAGTTCAAGGTTGAGGCTCGAATTACTAATAGCCTAGATTTAAACTATTCTGCACAGAGAAATTTGGCTCGAGAAACGCTGCTGAAATTCTTTCATTACTGCTTAGCTGCAAATGTCTCTAAACAATGTCGCCCAACACGGAAGACAAGGAACTGTCTTACCGCGTTATCTGCCTGAAGCGGAAACTCAGAAGTATCCTAACACTGGAAAACTCCGAAGACTCAGCTGCAGCTGTGCGGACTTCAAACTGACGACAGAGGAAAATTCCGAAGGCTAAGAGGAATTTCACGTTGTCAGCGAAGTTGAAATGGTGACAGCACAGGAATCTCTGAAGTCGGGGAAATACAGCTGAGCAGGGAAAACAGAACCGCAGGA
Source organism: Lissotriton vulgaris (assembly GCF_964263255.1). Taxonomy (NCBI): domain Eukaryota; kingdom Metazoa; phylum Chordata; class Amphibia; order Caudata; family Salamandridae; genus Lissotriton; species Lissotriton vulgaris. The sequence goes on along the minus strand of NC_141697.1, from coordinate 855,542,482 downwards.
AATGCGGATAACGAGAGAGAGCGCGAAAAAACCTCCGCCTCTCAGAAATACACAGTTGAAGTGCGCAGTGAATAATTCGCTCGCGCACCAAATGCACCTGAATGCAAATGAGTCAGAAAGGCTAGAACGCTAACTGACAAGCGTTCAGTGGAACAAGATAAAGAGTGTCTACATCTTGAATCTAAATTTGGAAACTAACTGTCTCCAACGGACTGTGTAGCAAGGAGTTTTAGCGACCTTAACCTCCCTGAATTGATAAGTTTTCTGTGAGCTTGAAGCTGGAATTTGACCAATCCTGACAGTATTCCTGAAAAAGATTTTTTGATCAACAGAGAACCCCGCATTCCCACAATATACACGTTACCGAAAGTTCCTAAATGCTTGGAAAACCCGCCCGGAAGACCCATCATTTCGGGGTGTGGCTCAGTGCTGGAACCAGTGAACCAATTTATAGACTATGTTCTGCAACCATGGGTCCCTGAAACCAAATCATTTATCCGTGACTCCATGCACATCATTCAGCTACTAGAAAACCAACCATATAACAGTACTACCCAATTCATGGTCACATTGGATGTCTCATCACTCTATACCTCCATACCCCAAAACAAGGCTATAGAGGTGATCCGCTCCACATTCAACAAACGGCCAGCACCACACTGGATACCAACAGACTTCTTGATCGGCCTTTTGGAAATCGCCATGAAAATGAATTACTTCGTCTTCAAACAGCAATTCTACTTCCAGTGTAAAGGAGTAGCCATGGGCGCTACTTATGCCCGAGGCTGGCGAATATGTATATGGATAACTATGAGGAGGAATTCCTATATACACATGACAACCCGTACATTGATTCAATCACCATCTGGAAGAGATATATTGACGACCTCATTATGATCTGGACCGGCACTGAGGATAAACTAAATAAATTCTTTGATTGGCTCAATGAAAGAAGCAGGGACATCCAATTCACCATAACCTATGATCGCAATATCATTGCATTTTTGGACCTTTCATTCCAGGTGGAGAATGACATGCTCTACTGCGATCTCTACAGAAAAACAACAGAAAGAAACACCTTACTTAAATATGACTCACACCACCCACGAAATCTACGAGACAACCTGCCTTATGGACAATACTTGCGGATGCGAAGAAACTGCACAAGAAGGTGTGACTTTTTCAAAGAATGTGAAGTGCTAACTAAACGCTTGCGCGAAAGGGGCTACCCCCTAGGACTTCTGAAACGTGCAAAGAAAAGGGCCTGGTACTGCCCAAGAGATCAACTTCTGGACCCTAAGGACAAGAAAACACCAACCAATAACCTGGTGTGTGTCACCACCTTCCACACAAAAAGTAACATGGTCAAAAAAACGGTGTTGAAATACTGGAACTTAGTGGCTTCAGAATTGAACATGAAGGAGAGTCCGCTGTTTGCCTTCAAGAGGGGACGTAACGTGAAAGACAATGTGGTTAAGGCATTCCTGGAACCCCCAAAATCCCCAGACCTACGAGATCTAATTGGACTCCCACCTGTTGTGGGACACTTTAGATGTGGAACATGTAAGGCATGCCCACTTTGCATGGAGGGTCCTTCTCTTACACATGGAAACAAAACATTCAAACTTCCTTCGCTGACAAACTGCAACACCTCCAATGTTATTTACATAATTCTATGCCCCTGTGACATGCCATACATTGGGCAGACAACACAAAAAGTAAAAATGAGGATACTGCAGCACATGAGTAGAGTCAGGTGCAAGACACAAGGAGCACCCCTAGTGGAACATTTTATCAACAAAGGACACAGTCCAGAGAGTATCCGCTGGAGGGTTGTTGAGAAAATAAATGCTAACCCAAGGGGTGGTTCCTTAACATCAGTCCTCAGTAGGAAGGAATGCAAATGGATCCATTGTTTGAACTCTGTAACAACTGGGTTGAATGAATATGAGGAGGTTTCAAAACAAATGAGTCTAGTGTAAACTATGGTATATCCAACTTGTGCTAACCGAATGGTGTCTAAACACTTAGGGCCCGATGTAGGTAAACTCCAATTTACCACTTCTTAAATACCGAATCATACCGATTCGGTATTTAAGAAGTGGTAAATTGGAAGGGGGGAGATGTGGGTATTTCAGAATCGGTAAATACCGAATCTGTAAGATTCGGTATTTACCGATTCTGTAAATACCGAATCGGTATCCCCCATTGATTCCTATGGGCCTTGAAGCCCATAGGAATCAATGTGCATTACCGAATTGGTATTTACCGATTCGGTAATTACCGATTTCTGCAAGGGTGCAGGGGGTGTCACTTTGACACCCTCTAGCACCCCCAATACTGGCTTGTGTGCCATGTGGCACACAGACATGCCCTAAGGGCATGTCTGTCTGTCACATGGCATAGGTGTGCATGCACACATGTGCATGCACACCTGGATTCGGTATTTTAACACCCAATTGGATTGGGTGTTAAAATACCGAATCTGAAGGGCCTGTGGGACTGAAAGTAGTCCCACCTACATCCCGAATTGTAAAACTCGGTAAACTTACCGATTCGGTATTTTTCAAATTCGGTAATTTTACCGAATTGGTAAAATACCGAATCAGACAAAAAAGGTCCCCTACATCTCAAAAGGCCAAATACCGGTCGGAAATGGCCGAATTCGGCCGTTTCCGACCGGTATTGGCCACCTACATCGGGCCCTTAATCTTGCTATGTCGTCTTCATTCAATAACTTGAGACCTCGGTTAACGTCTACCATGCCTTATCCTTCTCATTGTGTGCACCAGGTGCCTGTGTTTTTTACGACTTGTGAACTAACTGTTATGGACTTTATGTAATTGACAAATCTCTGTGTAGATGAAGCACTTTCAATAGAACACCTTGCAGTTCTTAATTCCAATTCAAATGTCATCACTATATGATAGTATTGAATCCAGACCTATGCATCAATTATGTTTGTCATACTGGTCTGACCAGTTAAATTGTCAATTTTCTGAAATTTGATTGACCTGCACAGCATTGAACCCGGCCATATGCTTCATTTATGTTTGCCAAACTGGTCTCACCAGTTTAATTGCTATTCTGTTGTAATTTGATTGACATGTTAAAATTGTGATAATGATGCACATCAATTGGTCGATATTATTACATCTCAGTCGTCCTTTAACTCACAGTATTCACAAAACCTACTCCAACCCCTTTCTGTTCACGCAAGTTGTGTGATACAGTGATTGGTGCTGCGTCGTTGCCATGCAACGAACGGGTCCAACGTGCACGCCACAGCCGTATCCTTCATTACGGCTTGTGGGCTACGCGCTGTCAGACCCAGCGCCAACACGAGAGGAACGATGCACCTCCGTTTGCCTTAAAAAAATAATTTTCGTCTAACAAGGTAAGCGCCCGCAACCTCAGCGCCCTCGCCGAGACTTCTAACCGTGTGATCACGTACTCCGATCCCCCTTAATAGTCACCCGTAATCGGGAGATTTTTAGTCTTAACCGCCGATTACTTCACATTAATGACACGCTTCTACGGCATGATCCGACGGCGCTTCATGCCCCATGTAACAAGAGATCACCTCCGGTTATTTTTATTTCTTCTACGGCATGATCCGACAACACTTCTACGGCATGATCCGACGGCGCTTCATGCCCCATGTAACAAGAGATCACCTCCGGTTATTTTCATTTAAAATCGGAATGAATTGAGCATTTAGTGGACGCACTCATGCACCGCCTTGGAATCCGGTTATTAACAATTAAGATCGCCTCCCGGCTTCACGGGATTTAATTAGACACTTAGTTGACTTAGTCACCCCACTTTCAGACGTGCACAATATGCAGATCCAGGACTTCACTTGGACCAGCAGGGTATCAGGTTCCCAGTAATTGTTTGATTTAGTCAATTCACAGCTGCCCACCCACCGCCCCCACCACCCCCTCACCCCCGTCCCTCCCCCCTCCCGCCCCCCCACCGCCCCCCCCATGACACAGATTTTAACACTGTTTTCTTGCTCAACAGAGTTTACTGGCATTAATGCCACATCGGTCTCAGGCTGAAGTTGCCCGGCCCGACCCCTAAGTGAGTACCTCATTTTAATATTTCAATTGGTTGCAAGTCGACACAGCGCCAAACTCTCTCTGATACACATTCTCTGTTAATTTCTAGACTGTCCTCCTTCTGTCTTGATAAAGACCCGCCGCGACCACCGATTGGGGTGCAATAGGGTCGAAACGTCGACGAACACCATAGGCCCAGAAAGACCAGGATCCGGATAGGCACCCTAGGAATCCTTGGTTCTAAAGCACTATCTGGCCAATGAAGATATCTGTATATACTTGTACATAAATTGCACTGTATATTTTTGCCATTCACTGAGCACCTTTCACTGAAAGTCACTTTATATTGGACAGTCACCTCAAGCATTGAATGTTATCTAAGAATGACTACAATTCAGATACCAAATGTTTGAAAAATCTTTTAATACAATTGATTGATTACATAACCTAAAGCTTTTGAGCATTTATTTCTCAAATTGTTGAACTTGTATCAGAGAGTTGTTGTTCTCATTAATGAATGTTCGTAAAAGTAATTTGTCCGACCCAACAAAACCGCTCTTTATTTAAACCAGTTTTTTATCAGGTTTGATTAATTCATAGAGAGGTTTAATCCTTTCTGCGTAATTTAAAATGTAAATTCTTCCAAAATTCAGGAAACCTGGAATCTACTGTAAGTTTTTCAGCGTTTTTGGAGGTTGGAGCAGCGCACACTTTTCTAAAAAGTTAGCTGCCAGGCTTTTGCCTTCACTTGAAAGCTCATATCCTAGGAAAAGGACATAGAGATGGACGATGCTTGATTTCTTAAATTGAATTTGTAACCCTCAGAGGCGAAGCCCAGTATAATGGTATTCACTCTGTTCAAGTGCCTATCTAGGTCATCGTCTGTAAGATATATGTCAACGACATATGACAATGTCTCGTCATCATAAATTAGTAGTAACTCTGTTACTCTTGCTGAGAATAGCCCCGGCTGTTCTTGAACCCTTGAGGGAGTCGACAAAAGTGATGCTGGGTTCCGATTATTGAGAAAGCTGTTAAGTTCCTTTTTTCAGGTGCTATGTACTGTGTACATTTTGCACTGCAAATGTCTTAGAACAAGTGTTCAGGAGTCGGTAATCCAAAACTAGATGATATGTATTGTCTGCTTTGGAAACAGGAAACAAAGGATTGTTCATTGATGAGGTGCATGTTTCAATCACCCCTTGGTATTTAAATTGATCTAAGATCTCCCTGACCTGGTGTTTATCTTCTTGCTTAATTGGGTACTGCCTTTGTGCAGTAGGTTGATTTTTTTAACTGTATTTTGTGGTGAGGTGAGTCCTCATCCCATCCTATATGATTTTTGTATAATGCTGGGGCCTGGGCAACTGTCCATTTCCTGGCATATGTTTATTTTAAATGTATTGGAATATGGTCGGAGAAGGCTGGCATAATGATGTCTTCGCCATGTGGGCACTCCCTGACAAATTATGGTGGCCAGTCCTGTTCTGCTAGAAGTATATCTTGAAACTTGCTCCCAAAAGAGTGCTTTCACTTTTCTTGGTATGTTTCCCTCCATTCAGAGTGATATTTCATATACCTTTTGTGGAGTGCTAACCCTGGTGTTTACAGTCTCTACTTGTATGTACTCATTCAAGTCCACTGTCTCCAGAAGTTTCTTCAGATTCTGGTGAGCTATTGTTACTTCTGCTGCACTGTCCAGCATTGTCTGAGCCCATTCTCCGGTCTTGAGTTTTGTTCCCAGTATTCTCAGCATGTCTGATCTTCTGACCTGCTACCTTCTTCTTGGTGAATTGAGGTTTTGATTTGTTTTTCTGAACGTGGTGATCGTCTTTGGACTTCACACATTCTTCTTTGTGATCTGACCGTCCTCTTCTTTCGGATGTCTGTGACGATATATGAAAGGTACGAGAGGAACGTGTATCAGTATCTTGATACCTATCAGGTTTTCTCAAATTATCCCTATTCCTGAGGTTATACCTCCTTTCAGAGGGCTCCTTTTGACCTACCTCGGGATTGAGAATGTTTCTCTTTTGAATGTTGTTTGTTATTTTCCCAATTCTTTTTAGAAGATGTTGGATTGTGTTTAATAGAGTCGTTCTCAGGACCTTCAGACAATTGTGGTTTAACTGGTTTCCCCGCCAAACTGTCTCTGCCTAATTCTTCATAGGATTTTTCAATTATTCTGGGTAGTTCTTGTTGATGTTCAGTTACATCAAATTCCCTTAAGCGTTGGCGGATCGCCATTGATGCTGCCTCCCCTTTAATATTAGATAATATTATTGTTAAGACCTGGTCGAAGTTTTGCAGTAATTTCATACCTAAATTAAGAGCAGGCTCTGCCCAGTATTCAATCAATCAATCAATCAATCAATCAATCAATCAATCAATCCATCAATCAATAGTTAGCTTTATTTCACCATGAAAGTTACAGTCATAAAAACACACATCACATTCAATAAATATTAGAGTGAAAGTTAATAGTTAAAATGTACATGTTAAAAAGAAAAGGTAAAAGAGAGAGAGCTGACTGAGCTGTTGCTGCCGGGCGAGGTGCGGTGCAGCGGGTTTTCGACCGCGGACTGCTGTTCCAAGGAGCCATTCTGGAACGTTGTTCCGTGAGACATTCCCTGAGCCATTCCCTGAGCCGCGAACCCTGAGCCTAAGCCCGAGCCCGAGAATCTAGCGGTAAGGAGTCGCTGGGCAGGCGGAAAGGTGAGAAAGGCAAGCGGGCGGTGTGAGCGCTGTGTTAGCCGCGCTGTGAAAACAACACCGCCGCCGCCGCCGCTGCCATCTCTGTCTCCTTTACCGGCACTAGAGGGGAAGCAGCCCTGCGGAGGAGGAGCACGTGTGGGCAGGCGAACAGGTGAGGGGTTGGAGGGGCGGTGTAAGCGCTGAGCGCTTGTGCGAGCGCTGCAAAAAAAACACCACACCCACCAACATAACAACCACCATTAAGGAGGAGGGAGAGCCCTCCAAGCACCGAGGGGCCATGTAGGGGCTGGATAACGTCAACGTTAGGGTAGCATCGGGTAGCAACAATCCCTGTTACAGCATAGACGCACAGACGCAGCACAAGCCCCCGCTATAGCTCAGAAGCAGCATTTAAGAGCATTCAAGAGCTCACCTAAGAGCTCACTAGTTGATACCGCCAAAACCAACAAGGAGGAGGTGAAGGAGAAGAGCCCCTCTAAGCACTAGAGTTTGTGCTGGGAGCACGCCGCGGGATGCATGCAAGGGATTGGGAGCAGGTACTAGCCACGAACGGTTGAGCGGGCAGGTGTAAGCGCTGGAGAGCGCTGTGATAACAACACCGCCGCTGCATTAGTCATCACCGCCTACACAGTTGACAAGGAGGGGGAGGGCCCTCAGCACCAAGTACCAAGTACCAAGCCCTGCAACAGTTGGTCTGGTCAGGACCGCGATAGTCAGGACTGCGACAGCCACACTCTACACTCAATACCTGTAGAAGCGGTTAAAAGTCAGTGGGCAGTTCCCTGAGCTCCCTGAGGTCCACTTCTTCTGCCCACGAGCTGTGAGCACCAACCCTACTCACATACTTTTCTTCTGTGGGCGCAACCAAAACGCTTCTTACACAGCGCCTAAGTCAATAAGCTCATCATTAGGGCAGCCGGAGGTTTATATAAAGCAAGATTCTCCTGACATATAGACAAATAGACAAAAAAAAACACAAACAAAACCCAGAATGAGATCCGGTACTAAAAGGCAAACCACTCTCAGCAAAAAGCAAAAAAAAAAAAACCTGAAATCAATCCCTAAAGAGCCCTTAACTTCGCCATCAGAAGAAGAGTATGAGGAATCAAGGGAGAGGCAAGACTCGGGAAAGTTGGTGGCAATACCGGAGAATCCCGGCTCAGCGACACGTAAACATGGGTAACAAAAAATTTACACATTTTTCTTTCTGAAGGATACGGTTTCAGTGATTTTCTCCGCAACAGCAGAGTCCAAAATCTCCCTAGCCCAATACTCCCAGAGACATCCAAATCATTCCCTATATTAAGGGTTTCAACCAAGGAAATAAAGCAAAATAACCGATGTACACAGGAAAACCTACAAGGCAATTCTGGTAACACAGGGAAAACTAACACTACGAAAAAACAGACAGAAATAGTCCAGGCCCAAGTACACAATACATTTAGTCCCTCTGAGAAAACAGACTTCATTCAAGAAGTGGACAACAAACCGGCAACTCACTCATGTGTTCATGAAATAAAGGTCCAGAATAACTCAAAACCTAATCTTTTCGCCAAATCAAGTCTACAAAACACAAGTCATAAAGAATACACTAACAACAAGAAACCAGCAGAAGAAGTGGACCTGGGAGGTTCACTAAGCCAGAAACTCGACGGGGAGACAGAGACTGAAAAGCCTGTTTCAATTACAAACACCCCAAAGCAGATTATAACAACCAAGAAAAAAACAAAAAGAGCATTAGATTTTGAGCAATCCACAACTGAATCTCCCTCCACAAAGGGGCGCTCACACGAGCAGAAGGCCTCAACACCGCGAAACTCAAAGGATCACGACAGTAGTCAAATAATTTTGATTGACGACACCAGTAGTGTTAGTAACAAGGCAATAAATCAAGCCCAGTCGGATCCCATTCTAATTTCAACGTCAAGCAGGATTGAACAGTCCAGCGCGATTTTAGGAAACGGAGCCGGTCCTCAACACAACCTAAATTGGGGGAAATCCCTAATTAGTACATTGGATCAAGCAATAAAAGCATTAAACTTCCAATCGGACAAAATGGAAGTACAAATAGATCTAATAAACATCATCGCTGAGCACATTTCCAAAATAAGCTCTGAAGTCGATACAATATTAACCTCATTACCCAAGAAGGAAAATGAGGTTAACAACGCAAATAAAAGTAGAGTCCGCACAAATTCAGGAAACTGACCCCGAACGAAAAATTATGCAAAATGTAGTCACTGCAACTGTGGCAGTATAATTGAAAAACTGGCCACCCTTCCAGAGATTCTAACTGACATTCTGGGTGTAGTCAAATCCACCGGCGAACAAAACAGAAACCGGGAACACACGGACGCCCTCCAAAAGGAAGGAATTCCAAATGGTCAATCCGGAAGCCAACTCCAGGACCGACCCCCGAAAGGGGCCGAAAAGAAAACATCTAAAGGTCAAGACACAAGGGTGCTGGAAAGCCAAGAAGAGCAAATCCACGAAGGTTCGCCTACCCTTCCGGCCGAGCACCAGGACAAATTAACAAAACGTCAACGAAAAAGAGCAAGGAAGGCACGGCCCAAACAAAATAAAAAACTCATCGGTGTCCCAGAACACATTTTTCCAATGTTTACAAAGAAATTAAGCCAAGACCCCGATGAACAAAAGGACAGGCCTAAAACACCAGACAGTAGTCAGGACCAACAAAACCTGGAAAGGGTAAGATTTTCTTTTGAGAACTCCGTAAAGGCGGAAGCAACACAAAAACTAGAACTAAAAACCCTTAATGGGCCAACGGGACTCAAACAATCAACCGAAGATACAATCAAACCTAGACTTAATATAAAGGAAACTCCTCGAATAAGATCTTATGCAGATAACGGCCCAAACGACCGTGACAAAGACATGGACACCTATATTGACACTGGCAACACACAGCCCAATCTGTCCACATCGGGAAGAAAAGAAGTAGAGGAAATATGCAAACCTGATTAAAAGCACCAGACCAAAAACGTAAGCATGGCGGTAAGAGAACAAAAAACCTCTCAACGCGTATATGATCTGAGAGCTTTAAAGATTACGACTAACGCAACAGGTAGGAGTGTCATAACAAAAAGAGATCTCCCCGAACATGAGCAACCAGCTCAATGTACATGAACCAGATTTATGAATCAAACAGAAACCAGTAGGGAGATACCATCAGCCCACGAAAAAGAAAATGATTCTACAATAGGGCCTTTAGGAAGAAAAAACAATACAAAACCGCAACTGGACAACTTAATACTAACACCAGACGAAATTGAACCAGTCCTAACTTTTATTCCAGAATTTGAAACAAAGGGAAAGCATGACATCCTCAATCGAGGAAACATCTTAAAACTGTTTAAGGAAATTCCGGCCCTTAAAGGAAAAATTTCCCTAGACATGGAAGCAGTAGAGTTCCAACAAAATAGCAAGGCCAGGAACAGAAAATTCAGTTACTACTTGGAAATCAAAAGAGCTGCAGCACAATTCTATGCACATAAAGAAACATTCAAGAACTGGGGAATCAAAACATGTCAACATAAGCAACCGAAATACCCTCATCCCCTCCATAACAGCCCGGATTACCATAAGGACAAGGAGCCCCAAAGGTCCCAAACAAAATCATGTTTACACACAGCCCAAGCAACCTCTCCAGAGAAAGGAACAGAAACAAAAACCATCTTAAAAAATCAGATAATTACATACCGGCTCCAGTGCAGTAACCAAGACTGGTCATGGATCCCAACAGTACTTAGCGAAAAGGGTTCCTAGAACTGACAAAACAACTATAACCAGAAAACGATTAATCGGCAGGCAGAAGGAAAAAACAACCGCCTACCTAATCAACCTATGCTCTTGGAACATGCACGGATTTAACTCCATGGAGCAGGATCATGAAACTCGAACTTTTTTTGACAATTTGGACATAATACTCTTACAAGAAACCTGGAAACTGACACAACTAGGAATTCCAGGCTTCACGGACCATCACATACTTGCAGAAAAGCAGGCAAAATACGGTCATCCCCGGGGTGGTCTAACAATCCTCGTCTATCAGAAATATAACTGGATCCAGGAAACATTGGACGTTGGACTAAACTGGGTCCAAGCAATAAAAATCACAATACAGCCCCTGCAACAATTGCTAATCCTAAACATTTATATACACCCAGATCACAAAACAAAAAAGGAAAAATTGGAAACACTGTTAACTCTTATCAATACCTTACAAAAAACAATAACCAAAGCTCCATGATAATCTCAGGAGACTTTAATCACAATTTACTTATCACTAATAGGAGCAGAACGAACAGAGAAAAAAGGGTAGCAGCCGCTTCCACTCTAATCGAATGGGGGAAGATAGAAACAATGGGCCTAACAATATTAAAAAGCAAAAAAAAGGAAGGCCTGACTCAACCGTGCCCCACCTATGTGAGCGGCAATGTCAAATCGACTCTAGATTTCACACTTGCATCAAAGACTCTGATAAACTCAATCGTGAAATATTCAATAGTCCAGCACCTGGAAAGCGATCATTACCCACAAATCCTCAGGTTAGACATCATTGCACCTAGAGCTGAGAGAACGAGGTCACTAAATCAATAAACAGAAAAATGTAACCTGCGAAAAATAAAATGGAGGGGTGGGGATACACAAAAAATCATGACTACGGCCACCAACTTTATGTTGAAACATGGGAGCCTCGACAACGGAGACCCAATAAACAACTGGGAAAACTTGTTGGAGGTAATAAAGGAAAACTACTCAGCTCACCCGAGAGGAAATAGAGACCCAATAAGAAACCCAGCGCCCTGGTTTAACGCGGATCTAAAACAAGAAAAAAGAAAATTAGCCAGGGCCCAACGAACGGCCACAAAGGGCCAACATACAAATATTGTAGACCTAAGAAACATGAGAAAGGCATACCGAAAAAAACTATGGGAAGCAAAAGGCCAATACAAAGGACGGGTATGGACTAAGCTACTGATTTCCAGCAAAAAATCATCCTCTAGAGAGTTCTGGGTAATCATTAACAAACTAAATCTGGGTCGGGCACTGCAACAGGATCCCGGGATCAGTAACACGGAATGGGAGACGTACGTGAAGAACCTTTATATAACAAAGGATCCCCAAAGAACTGAAAAAAAACAACACAGGAGATCAACAGAGAGCAGGGACTACAGTTTAAAACCATGCAACAGTTTTACTGTAGAACCAAACCTCAAACATGAAGAACCAACGATCACACAGGCCCAAATAAGAAGGCTAATTCAGAAATTAAAATCAGAAGGGGCCCCGGGGCCGAACGGCATTCCAACTGCAGTCTACAAAACAGACATGGACTTCTGGGCTGATCTTTTATCTACACTCTTCAATCACATCTTAAAAAAAGGAACTCTTCCGGAAACATGGAGAGGAAACATCATCCACCCAATTTACAAGAAAGGGGACCGGAAAGAGCCAGGAAATTACTGCTTAATTTCCTTAATAGACGTTGAAGCTAAGTTGTACGCTTCGTGCCTGTTGAAAGAGCTGCAGGATTGGGAAATATCAACAAAAATAATCCCCAGGTTTCAAATCCGTTTCAGACTGGGGATGGGGACTACTACCAACCTGGCCACCCTGAGCTTGTTAACTGACAACGCCAAAAAAAGAAAACACCAACTATATGCTTGTTTCGTCGATATAAAATCAGCTTTCGACCACGTAAGCAGGCCCAGGCTGTGGAGCAAATTAAGAGAGTGGGGGACGCCGGAACATCTAATAAATGCAATTTCAAATCTATACAGTGAGACATGGGCGAAGGTCAAACAAGGGAACGGTAGCAGCCTTACTCACAAAATCGAAACACAGGATGGATTAAAACAAGGCTGCGTCCTTGCCCCCAGTCTTTTTTTTTTTTTTTAAATTTTTGAAAACCTTTATTGAAATCAGAGCACACAGCTATTCAGCCTGACATCCCGGAGGCAAGGCAGCAGGAATAACAGGAGAGAAATAGTGTCAAACAATTGAGACATAATCGTCGAAGGTTAATTTTATATTAAGATGAATACAACAATAGGGCGCCCATGGGCGCGAAAGTGGCAGTGGGGACAGTATGACGCTGGGTGTCGGGGATGGGTAGGGGAAAGGCAGGAAAATGTGTATCAAGGAGAGGTTGCAGAATGGGAAGGAGGAGGGAGGGGGAAGGTGACAGGAGAATATAGTATAATAAAGCTCAGTTGGCGTCACAGGTTAGGGAGACATATTATCATGCAGGCTGACTGATTCAGGCGGTAAGCACACGTCTCCCCTGTACTCATTCCATGCTCCTCAAATTTTAGTCCAAGTTCGAGGTCTCCCTCTGGCCACATAGACTGTCTTCTCCCTGAACATGCACCAGTCCATGTTGGCCTTCCACTGTACCAGCAGGGGGGCTGTGGACGCACCCCACTTCTGGGCTATGTCCCTCTTAGCTACCATGTTCCCAAGGGTAACCCATCTAGTCTGCACAACGTTATGATCGGAAGGCTCCCATATGTTCAGAAGGCATCGACGGGCTTCAGCATGGGCAGCCACGCCAGTTACTTCCTCCATGACACGGTGCACTCTCCTCCAGTAGGAGGCGATCACCGGGCATTCCCAAAGGATGTGCAAAAAAGTGACAAGAGCTCCGCAGCCCCTACGACAGAGACCGTCAGGCGAGAAACCCATGCGCAATAATCGGGGTCCTGTCATATACACCCGGTGCAGGATCTTAAATTGCACGAGGCGGAGACGGGAAGAAATGGCAACCTCCTTAGGGGAGGAAACTGCGCTCTGCCAATCCTCATCGTCCAATTCAAGGCCATCCGCCACCCACTGGTCTCTCAGGCTAAGGAGGAGGTCTGTGCGCACATTGATCAATTTTTTATAGGAAAGGGAGATTGCGCTGTCCGGCATGTGCCCATCTAGTATCCTGTCTTCCAGAGGGGAACTCTCAGGAATGACGCCGTCCGGCGGAGAGGCCGAAACCAGCGCGTGTCTCAGTTGAGCGTAGCGAAAAAACTCAGTCGCGCCCAGCTGGTACTCGGTTTGTAACTGGGGGAAGGTCTTAATTGAGCCCCTGGAGAGCATATCATCAACCCTGCTGATGCCGATAAGGTCCCATTTATCAAATCCCTTGGTGTGCCATAGTCTACCCAGGATGTCCGAGTCAAAGAGGGGAGTGAACCTCGTGAGTCTGCCTTGCCACCCTTGTGCCTTAGTAACCGCCCGCCAAGTGCGGACCGCCGTACGGGTGGGGCCCGTCAACCGTCGGTCAAAAGACTTCGAGTCTAGGGCCCGATAGTAGTTGCCATCGCCCATCAGCCATCTGTCCATGGCGTAGCCGGGGCTCCCTACTGGGCCATAAAAGCCGTGGTTGAGGGCAGCTAGTTGCGAGGACCAATAGTAGCGGCGCACATCCGGGAGGGCGATGCCACCGTCGTACCAGGGGAGTGTTAGTTTGTGGAAGGCAACGCGGGGCCGACCGTCCCAAAGAAGGGTACGGAGAAGGCCTTCAAGATCACGAAAGTAGCGCGCCGGGACCGGGTCCTGAGCGTTTTGGAGTGCGTATAGGAACCTGGGCAGGGCCATCATCATGAACAGAGCAGCACGGCCAAGAAGGGAGAGCGGCAGTTTACGCCAGCTGTCCACATCACGCCGCAACCGCTGAAGAGGAGGGAATAAATTGTTCTCATGCCTCAACTTGGGGTTACCAGAGATGTAGATGCCCAGGTACTTGAAGCGGCGTGTGGCAATCTGAATCCTGCAGCCTCTGGGGAGACGTGGAGTATCCCCCTTGAGGACATATAGGGAGGACTTGGCCCAGTTGATAATCAGGCCAGAGTATCTCCCGAAAAGTCTGATCACGTCACAGGCCACGATGAGGGATTTGCAGGGGGAAGTCAGATAAAGCAGGATATCATCGGCGTACAGGGAGACCCTGTCTTCGAAGCCAGGGGCCCATGTAATGCCTCGCAGGTCAGGATGTACACGCAATAAAGCTGCAAGCGGTTCAAGGGCCAAGGCAAACAGAAGGGGCGACAGGGGACAACCCTGTCTAGTACCCCGACGTAGGGGGAATGGCGCCGACAGGCGACCGTTTACCGTAACATTAGCCATCGGGTCCGCATATAGTAGCTTCACCCAGCTCACAAAGACAGGTCCGAACCCGAGTTTTGCCAGCACTGCCCAGAGGTACGGCCATTCGAGCGAGTCGAAGGCCATAGTGGCGTCGAGAGACGCGAGGACAGCCGGCTCTTCGAGAGTGTGGGCCCTGGCCATAACACCATGGAGTCGTCGCAAATTGAGGGCGGTGTTTCGGTGGGGGATGAATCCCAACTGGTCGGGATGCACGAGGTCGCTAATGACGCCAATCAATCGGTTGGCGAGCAGCTTGGCGAGGACCTTGGGCTCCACGTTAAGGAGAGAGATAGGACGGTACGATCGACAGACGTCCCGTGGCTTACCCTCCTTGTGGATGACCACGATGGTAGCCAGTCGTTGATCCAGAGGGAGACAGCCCCTCTCAAAAGATTCCAAGAACATTTTACGGAGGTGCGGAGAGACCGCGTCCGAGCGAATTTTATACAGTTCCACCGGTATGCCGTTAGGCCCGGAGGCCTTTCCGGTCCGTAGGGAGCGGATCGCAAGGTCAATCTCATCAGCGGTGATGTCTCTATCCAGGTCCGCTCTCTCATCCTCGGAAAGACAGGGTAGGTCAATATCTGAGAGGAAGGCCGTTGAGTCCGCCTCCGAAAAGTCCGAGGCAGACTCATAGACCCCCGGAAAGTAGCCAGTGAATGAGTCAACGATAGCACTAGGGTCCGTAAGGACCACACCGTCATCTCCGAGGAGTTCGGGCACCACACGGCTGGCCATCTCCCGTCTGTCCAACCAAGCCAGCAACTTCCCGGCCTTATCGCCCACATCGTAGATGCGGCCTCGCTTTTCCTTGTCTAGGGCAAGCGCTGCATTCGTGGCCAAGGCATGGTACTCCGCTTGTTTCAACGAGAGGGTATGCAAGACAGAGGGGTCCGGCTCGAGCCCCAGCTGGGCCTCGAGTCGCAGGACCTCCCGCTCAACAACCAACATGTCAGAATCCCTAGTCCGGCGGGCCTCAGCGATGAGCGCCTGGGCCTCGCCACGAAGTACCGTCTTGATGGCTTCCCAGAGTGTAACGGCTGACCTCACCGAGCCCACGTTCTCGGAGAAATAAAGATCAATGGCTTTGGCCAGGAGGGAGCGGGTTTTAAAGTTCCGGAAATACCACGGATTGACCGCTGCCGGTCGTTCCGACAGGACCACCCCAAAGTCAAAAGAGACCCATAACGGGGAGTGATCAGAGACGCCCCGTGCCAGAAATCGGGCTTCGGAAACGGCCAGTGCATCCGAAGCCAATGTGAGGACATAGTCAATGCGAGAAAGACTCCCGTGCGCACCCGACAGGAAGGAAAATTGACGGAGCGTGGGATGCAGAAGTCGCCACCCGTCTACCAGACCCATGGACTCGAGAAAGGATGGCAGCCACATCTGTGGGTTACGTAGGTCGCGGGCGGTTGGCGATCAAGCAGGCCAGAGCAAACTGAATTAAGGTCACCCCCCAGTACCAACCGGCCAGCCGGCATAGACAAGATGGCACCACCAAGGTCCTGAAAGGTGCTAGATCGGAGCCCCGGGGGGACGTACACAGAAAACAACGTGAGGGAACGCCCTTCCCATCTACCAGCCACGGCAGCGTACCGCCCCCTGTCATCAATCAGGGTGGTCTCTATCTCTAGGGGAAGGGATGCGCGCACGAGGATGCCCGCCCCCCGAGAGCCGGAAGAGAACCCCGAGTGCGCCACCATTTTGTAACCCTTACGATTCAGAGCTTTACAAGCGTTGCCCACCAAGTGTGTCTCCTGAAGAAGGACAATATCTGGCATGTGCCGTTTAATCAGTTGTATCACCACCCCTCTCTTGATTCGGTCACCCAACCCGTTAACATTCCAACTGAGAATTCTTAACATCCTACCCCCCATACCCCCACTGCCCGTCCCACCCAATACCCAAAGACACCCGCATCAAAAACAGTTCAAAAGCACCAATGTCCCATTGCCACACAAGAGAAAGAAAGGAAAAACCAACACACAAAATAACTGTCCCCAACAAACCCCCCACCCTGCACCCCTGCAGTAGACTAGAAAGCCCCCCCAACCAGCAGTGTGCCTGTCGCCCCATTAACTACTCTACGAAAGACCCAGAGGAGAAGGAATCCCCGTGAAATCGTCCCGCCACCCACCCTGCAAATGAAGGAGAGACCATTAAGTAACAAAGCACCAGTCCGGCGGTCGTTCGAGGCGGGGGTAGCATCAGCTCCTAGTTCAGTCTTGCCGCTCCGCTCCGCCTGAGGCGCCTCCAACTTCATCCTCTTGGTCGTCACGAGCAGGCGAAACAGTGTCCAGCCATTCACTGACATTTTCAGGATAGTCAAAAAAGAGGGCACGTCCCTTGTGCACAATACGGAGTTTCGCAGGGAACATCATTGAGTACTTGAGACCTAAGTCCCTAAGGCGTCTCTTCACCCCCGCGTAGCTCAGGCGCTGGCGCTGCACCATCCTGGTGAAGTCCGGATAGAAGTGCACCTCCGCATTTTGGTAGTGAAGTGGTCCATGCGATCTGGAGGCTTGGAGTATCGCGTCCCGGTCCCTGAAGTTGAGGAGGCGCGCCACAATCGGTCGCGGCGACGCTCCCGTTTTTGGCGGGCCCCCCGGCACACGGTGGGCACGCTCCACTGAGAAAAAGTTACTCAGTCCAGAGGGCGCCAAATGAGTCTTAACCAAGTCCTCCACAAATAGGTCAGCTGCGTCATTCTCGGATCCTTCCGGTACCCCTACTATGCGGACGTTCTGCCGCCTGGCTCGCCCCTCAAAGTCCTCCAGCCGCCTTGAGAAGAGATCAGCAGTCGTCCGCAGGTTGCGGACCTCAGTCTGTAGCTCGGAAACGTCCGAGGTTAAGCTGGAGGTCTTGATGTCGAGAGCCTTCACACGCTCGTTGGTCTTGCCCAAGTCGGCCCTTATGAGGGTGATATCAACAGCCATGGAGTCCACTTTGTGAGTCAGGGTCTCGTGCTGCTGCTGCATGTCGGCACGGAGACTAGTGATGGCACCCATGATGTCCACGAGGGTGGGGTCCGATCCATCCGGCGGGCTCATCGATGGGGTCCCTTTAGAGACGGCTCCAGATGTAGGTGGCGACTTGAGATTCACATATCGCTCCATGCGATTATTCTGCGTTTGCGATTTGCCCCGACCACCTTTATTTGATGCCCTGTCCGGATCACCTCTGCCCGCCATGATGGGTACGTGAGAACAAAGACGAGGTAGCAGCAGGTCTGGGTCCACAGCCGAAAGGCAGACGGATCAAGAAGGCAAGACCAGGGTGCAGAAGGCTCAAGCAGGAGCGCAGTTACTTCACCAACGAGGGCGGCAGGCGGGCACTACGCAGTCCGATCATGCGAAGTGACGAAGTCCGGAGGGACAATGGCACCGTCACGGAGCGAAGTTCAGCTCGACGTAGCTTTGCTCAGGATCCACCGATTCGGAAGCCGATTGCAGTCCCCACCTCAGCAGGCCACCAGCATTACAATTCCACCAATGTGGACCAGGATTTCAGGCAGGATAGTTGCGGTGGGTCGGACGGTCCACGGAGCTCCGAGCTTACGCGGCCATCTTGGTCGCCCGCAAAGCTCCTCCTCTCGCCCCCAGTCTTTTTAACTTATATCTTGCGGACATCGGACGAAAAATAGATGCAACTGAAAGCCATGCACCGAAACTAGGTAACGTTCCCGTGCCCATAATGCAGTACGCTGACGATATAGTTTTACTAATTAAAACACCAGTCGGACTGCAACGCTTAGTGAATACGCTAGTTTCGTACTTAGCAGAGGAAAACCTGGAGTTGAACAAAAACAAAACCAAAGTGCTCAGAATCTCGGAGTGTAAGAAACTGAAATACACTTGGTCAATCAATAAATCTCTCCTCGAAGAACAGGACTCATACAAATACCTGGGGATGACCATTGAGCGCTGTAATAAAAAAAAAGGCATATACAGGTACTAAGAGGGAAGGTGCAATCACTAATATATGCATATAGGCAATTGCAAAAGACAGTGAGAGGTCCAAACTACACGCATCTACTCAAAGCCATGGCTGCCCAAATTATTCCAACCTTGTCTTATGGACTAATTGGATGGCTCGGAAGTGAATCAGCAATCTTAAACAACCTACAAAACAAAATATATAAAGTGGTGTTTGGGTTGCCAAAAGGAGCATCGCCAGCCCAAGTTCGGTTTGAATTTGGTTTACAAAATCAAGACATCAGGTCAAATTCCACATTTATAAAATGTTGCCACAAGATCCGAACTGCATCTAGTGAGTCTCTGGACAACTTGTGCTGGAAGGAGATAAACTTTTTAGTAGGCAGGCCGAACACCACTCATTGGGGAGAATTTCTCAACCAAAGTTTGACAACACTTGGACTCCACGAAGTGTGGAAAAAAAATATCGATCACAAGCAGTTTTGCAAAATTGCAAACGGTTCGGCAAAAAAGATTTCCTTGCTCAAAGACAAAAATACTCTAAGTAAACGGAGACACGCCTGGACAGTAGTTAACTCCTACTCCACCAAAAAACCGCAAGTTTTCCTAGCCCAACACTTATGTCAACACCTAAAAAAATGCTAATAGCGTACCGTCTGGGCATGCATTTTACAAAAGATCTAATGCCTTCCTGGAAACAAAAATCAGAAAGTGCTAACTGCAGACTATGCGGATACAAGAACGAAACAGTGTCACACATACTATGTGCATGTCCTGCGCTGCAAGTCTTAAGAAGAAGATATCTTCGGGCAATCTTCAACACATTGAAAATCCGCACCTGCAGGCAGGCGGTCATACGGTGGCTAGGTGGCGTCTCTCTCATCCTTACATGTCGGGGAATCAAATTCATGGCAAAGGCAACAAAGCAGTTACTAGAAAAGGAATAGACATAAGGAATCAAAAAAAAAAGTACAGGGACAGAATCCAAATGACAACATTGAAACAAACGGACTTAGGACACTTTTTACCAAGCAATTTGATAACTGTAATCATTTTTGACACATAATAATCAGACTCCACATCAATTTTTACTTGCATTTTAAATTTGTTGTTGCACTGTCTTTATCGTTTGTAAACATTGTAAAGATTTTAATTAATCAAACAATAAAAAAATGATGATGAAAAGGTAAAATACTAAAGACACATAACATTAAAAATGTAGATCCTTTAGAATCCAAGAACATTGCAAATCCCACTACATCACCTAAGAAGAGGCCTCCCAAGGCTCGAATGCCATACTTTTCCTCTGCCACAGGACCTTTTTCAAGTATTTGGATATCCTCCAGACCACGTGTTTATTGTCTAAGAGCTGTAAACGGACGAGTGCTGGACGGTATTGCCTAAGGCCTTGCTGTATTAAGAGGGGAAGTAGCCAAATTTTCCTTAGTTCTGAAAACAACTTGCAAAAAAAAACCTGGTGGATGGTGGACTGCTCTGAATGGGTGTCACATAGACACGGGGTAACAATCTTGACCAGTCATTCATTTTGGGAGTAGTCACTAGTCTATGTACCGTGCCCAGTCTTAATCTTATCAAGAGAATTCTGTCATAGCCACTTGGGACAAAATATAAATAGGGTTCCACACCCAAAGAAGAAAGCCTTAATTGATGTTAAATAACTGTGAGTTTGGAGGCTTCATCTGCTATTCTAAGGGAACCCAACATTTTGAGGCCCTCTTTCTTCAGGGTTTCCCTCGAGACTCGAGCCATAGAGGTGAGAGCTATAGACAAACCTGAGCCAGGGAATAGTCAACGCCCCGTCCAGCCTAGTACTGTCTTGCAGGATATCTCTATTTAAATGGGTCTGATCGCTAGCCCATATCCTGTGCCAGAGGAGTATTGGCTCAAGTTTGATAAGATCTGCTAGATACGGGAGAGCCAGCTCCTCGTGGCACACAAAGGAGGATGTGCCGGGGGGAAGGAAATTATGTACCGGAAGAAGGCTTTTTCCTCAGTTTGTAAAGGGAGGGTATTGGCGATGCCCCAGACCCATGCCCCGTATATTGCTGCTGAGATACACTGGGCCTTATATATTTGCAGAAGTTCGTCAGGCGGCTTCCTGCCCAGTTTC
Organism: Lissotriton vulgaris; assembly: GCF_964263255.1. Classification (NCBI taxonomy): domain Eukaryota; kingdom Metazoa; phylum Chordata; class Amphibia; order Caudata; family Salamandridae; genus Lissotriton; species Lissotriton vulgaris. The sequence continues at coordinate 855,521,474 of NC_141697.1, read as the reverse complement.
TTTGCAAAGATGGCCAGCGCGCTAGTTGATCTACTGAAGCCCAATTTATTCTGCTCAATTGCACAGGACCATGTATCGTTCTGATTGAAGAGGACACCAAGACATGAAAAAGTGCTTGTTGATGCTTACTTTCTACCATCCAGGCAGATGTCCCTGCCCGTATCCCTACGAGTCCCTGTACCACAGCTCATTATGAATGTCTTGGAAAAATTGATATTTAGACCTATGTCAAGCATAAAAGTGTTAAAACTGTCCATAAGCCTTTGTAAACCATTTCCTGTACGCACCATTAAAACAGCGTTATCTGCGTACAGGAGAACATCTTGCCCACTCTTTAGGAGTGCCTCTGCCAGCCCATTAATGTATAAATTAAAGAGGAAAGAGGCCAGGACACAGCCCTGCCTGACCCCTCTTCTAACAGGAAATCCTGCTGTGCGCTGACCCTCCACCCCATATCTGACGCTGGCTGAAGCTCCCTCATAAAAACGCTGCAGAAAGACAATTATATTTGGGTCCACCCCTAGGTCAGCAAGGATCTCCCATAACCTGGCATGGATTACAGAATCGAAAGCTGCGGTTAAATCAACAAAGACTAAGTATAGTCTTCCTTTTTTAACTCTTGTGTATTTCCCTACGATAACGGCCAGATTTAAACTCTGCTGCTCTATAGTGCCTAATCCCTCCCAAAACCCATACTGAAGGTTGGACAGAACATGGTTTTCTGCTGCCCAGTCCTGTAATCACTGCAGGACAACTAGACCTGCCACCTTCACCACGGAATCGAGAAGGGTAATTGGTCTATAACAACCAGGATCCTGACGATTTCCCTTCTTGTCTTGAATATTTGAACAATAATTGAGTCCGTCCAGGTCTTCAGGAAGATAGTGCAATCATTTGCGTTAACCAACTGGGTTAGTAGTGGGCCCCAGAGCAGGACATTTGACTTAAACAAGTCAACTGGCCCACCGTCAGGGCCCGGAGCCTTACCCCCTGGCAACGAGTGAGAGCCAAAACCATTTTGTCCAGCGTTACATGAAGGTTGCCATAATATATAGAGTGAGATCCCAGGGATAGTTGCTCATCGGCAACTGGGCCATTATATAATGCAGAAAAGTGGCTTATCCAGTCTTTTTCTGGGATCGGGATCTCGATGGAAGGGCCTCCACCCCCACACATGGGTGGGCCCTTAAAATCTTCCAAAAGGCCACAGCGTCCTTCTTTTGGGCAGCAGCATAAAGCGACTCCCAGGCTTCCTCCATCAGTGACCTCTTTCTTTCAGCAATTGTCCTCTTATACAATGCTCTAGCCCTCCTTATCCCCTCACGCGATCTAGGTTGTCTGTGGAGCTCTACCTCTTTTAAACCAGCCAGGGGTTTTCGGCCCATTACGGATTTTGAACACTCAGTAACTTCCTAACCTCTTTAGTTATCTCAAGGAAGGAGTGCACTATGTCATCTGTAGTGGAAAGCTCATTCAAACAGATGTCAAAGGCAGTTTTACAGGATAGAATGAGCTCTTAAGTCGATGCATCTGGGTCTACTTTGGACCAGCGAAGAGCATACCCATTCATTTTTTTCAGCTCTAAGGTGCCCATCACCCGGTTTGCTTGGTTCTTCCCCACAGTGCTTTGGGCAGATAAATGTAACTTAAGATAGAGCGGATAGTGGTAGCTCAGTGCAATGCTCCCTATCATAAAGGACAGCAAGCTCAGGGCAATGGTATGTGAAACCAGCATAAAGTCAATGGTGGAAACAAGGCTTCTGCCATTAAAGGTCGGGGACATAATCACAGGGGTGGGAACAAGTTCATTCACAAATCCCAGGTCGTATCGGGACATTAATTAATTGAAAAGGTCCCCAACCTTTGTATTTGAAAAATGACAGTTGAGAACCCCCTCTTCAATATGAGTACCACATAATTTCGAGTTAGCTGATTTACACAATGCACAGTTAAACTCCCCCAACAGGATAATCACAGTGTCCATAAAGCTTGAATTGCAAATAGCATCCAGGGCCTAACCAATCCTTAAAAGCTCTGTCCCCAGCTCTCCCTCAGGAACATTGTTACAAAAATTTACCATGAGCACGCTCTTTGAATGCTTTATATACAATTGAATAATCTGGTAGTAGTAATCCACAGCGCAAAAAACAATCTTATCCACCACTAGCATGTTAGAAATATACGCACATAACCCTCCCTTAGGCCTTCCTCCCAAACCCTTCATCGCCGGGGTATTGTAAGTCATGTGGCCAGTAATATGTACTGGCTCTAGCTCCCATGGTTCTTGTAGGCACAAGATATCAGTGCTGTCTATTTACTCACACCATAGGGGATTTGAAATCTTATCACGCAGCCCTGTGATGTTCCAGGAGATGATACTAGTTTCTATTGTTACTATGTTGGGAGTGTGGCTCACTGGGAGAGTAGATAGGAGGTTACTTGCACTGTAAAAGGACCCTTCTGTGGTGCGTAGAGCACTAACTTTATTACTCCAATCATCTGTGTGGAAATTACTGCTAGTAGACTCTGTACAGTGACATGCAGTAGTAATGGGAAGTAAATTGGTGCCAGTACTAGGGCTCGCTGTCCTACTACGCTGAGCTTCAGGACAGGCCACAGGCTTGCCAAGCCCCCCTCTCCTATTTTAACAAACTGTCTGGGAATTGCCAGTCAGTCTACCTCGTCCAAATTATAGAGTGGTGCATAAAAGTTAATAACGGGAATTGCGTAACTGGGAGGTGGTGGACCTTAGCAGAAGCCCTCTAAACAGCGTTGGAAAGGTCTTGCAGGATGGTAAAAGAAGCCCAGCAGAACAATACTGACCCCCTGGCTTCTGAGTGAACAAGAGCAGGGGATGCAAAAAAAAAAACACACAATCTCCCTCGAGGGACTCATCAGAGTATTCCACCCACCATATCCTACAGCCATTCTAGATTCTCGTAAAAGCTCAGTTGACTAACCTGTTTTCCTGCTTAGATAATGTAAAGATTTATCCCCTAGGGTAGATCAGTGTTCAGAGTCCCCTTGTTGGAGCACAGGGACATTCACCAGAACTATTATAAGTGGTGCAGCTTCGGGCGGAAGATGAAGAACCTTTGGGCCCATAGCTCCCCCCTGCTACCCTCTGTGATCCCAAGTTCATGCAAGACAGCGGTCCCAAAGTCAACTTATGTGATGGCTGTTGGTTGGAATTGGATGTTAAATTGGCAGGGCTTGGTTTACCCTGTTGCCGATTAGGCTGGGTAGGGACCGAATGACCTGCCAGGGATTGGGGAGAAACAACTTCAGAAATGGTGCAGACTAGGTTAGGTTGCGAGCTGGTACTAGTAGGGGCCCCTGGGGGTAAGGAGGTCTGATTTAGTGCTTTGGTCTCGGAAAGTTTACACACAAAGGCCTCCAAGACATTGAGTGGGACCCTAGGGACGTATTGACTAGGGCCTTGTGTCGCATGGTATGGAGGTTGATAAGACTTTCCAGGTTCACTAATCTGTCCTCAATTGTAGTGAGGGTGCTTTTAAAGGGGTCACAATACCCTTAAATATTTCCTCCAACTTTTTCCAGAACTCTCTCATACATGAACCTGTAGGGACGACAGTAACCATCTCTACAGAGGGTGTGAGCTCAGGAAGCAACATGTGTAGCCCAGTATTTATCACGGGTTCCACGGTGATGGATTGATTGTTATTATTTAGCCTGGTATTGGCCATTGTCTTCCTTTTCTTCCGTTTCAACCGAGATGGTTAGGTGTTTTTGTCTTTTTGGGCCCTTGTAACGATTTTTTGCCGCCCCCCCCTCCACAGTTAATGCCTAGAATTCATGTGAAGGGATTACCAATGACGGGGTTGCAGATAAGGAAGATGTCGTGGGGGAACTTGTGACAGATAAGTGAACATGCAAAGGAGGATGTAGTCCTGCTACCATAGGTTCAATAGACAACCTTCGTTCTGTTAGTGCTTTTTCGTGCTTTAGAGCTGACTCTGCCCAGTTCAAACAGGCATCCAAGGTGCCCACCACCCCCTTCCCTGTGAGTGACTTTCTTTTGGTATTAATATAGGACCCCTAATTGTATACAAGTGTAAAAAGACATATCTGCTGTTGCTCGCAACTTTTAAGTCCCGACCTCACAATTAATACACTTAAAACAAAAAGATAAATGGGGCACGTCAGTGTCTCACCGATAGGGTATGCTGGGTAATAGATGTCAGTGGGGTGGCCCTGCCCGGCCCCTGATGGGCACAGATGGGCCCGTCCTTGGTCCAGTCTTCAGCCGGGCGCTGCCCGCGCGTGTCCAGCAGTGCGGGGTTTGCCGTGTCGCTTTGTAGGCACCTCCTGGTGCTACGGCAGTGATGATGGCAGCAGGGGAGTATAGTCCACCACTCTCCCGCTCCCGTGGAAATCACCCGGCTCTCTGCAGACTTGGCCCCCACCTCAAGGCACAACAAACAACAGGTAGGCTTCATATTCATTTTCAATTTGTTTCAGGCCATCAGGTATTACCGCAAAAGACGGGACACCATGTGTTTTAGTATAGATGGCAGTGAAGACTGTACCCCAAGTGGTGCAGTCTTCCGGATGTGGTATGAACCCCATTGGTAAACAGATTGTTAGAATTCTGTGTTTCTCATAAGGGCTAGTATTAGGAAATACTGCTTCAATTTGAGTCATTTTCTGAGCTATCTTAGAATGGAATTTGTTCACTTTTTGTGGGCATTTTACCCATGACTGCGTGTAAAGTCTGTGGAATCATTTTTTGCGTATTCCCCTGGTAAGGGGTTTGATTTGGAATGGTTAATGGTGGTTGGACTGTGAAAGTCTGCATGACATATTGGACCAATTGTCTGTAAATTTTTATTAACTCTTTGAGTTGAGTGAGTAATTCCTGGTTTGACATCTCTTTGATGTCAGGATGAGGTGTGTAGCCGGCTAAAATTGGTCATGTTGCTCCTGGTCTACCTAGTGGACTGAGCCTGGTAATGTGATTGTAATGTTTTAGGGTGCCTTTAAACCAGAGATTGTGGTGCTGGTATGTGAGTGGAATTTCAACATCCTCGAAGGTAATATGTTCCTCAGGTGGTTCCTCTTCTTTGTAGAACACTTTTGTTACTGGATTTGATTCTGGGAATAATATTCATGAATAGAATACCTCTGTCTGAAAAGATTCATGTGCCTCTATCACGAAAACTGCTCTACCACCTCTTGGTGTTAGGTCATGTTTTATAAGTTTTAGAGTGATGGCTCTCCTTCAATTTGGAGGGATGATTATAACATCCTCATCGGTTTCATTAAAACCGGTAGAATTTACAGTGAGATGTAATGATTCATCGACTGGAGTAGCCTCAGAATTATCCCTGGAATTAGACATTGTTTTTGAAAAATGTAGAACAAGTTTCAAGGAAACAATACTTTAGAACACTGTATCCTTCAACGTTGAACAAACCAAACAGCCAATACATAGGATTTCCGTCCTACTCAGATATGGCGGATATTAACCCTACCCACTCCAGACGTCTTATGGAGTATTATGAGTAGGGGTCTCTGAGTAAATCACAACTGAGTTACTTCAGTATCTAGCGTTAAATTAGTGCCTTACCAAACCGTTGGGCACCATGTAGTATAGTTCCTATTTCCGTTATAGGCTCTGCACATTGGAATAGTATACACTATCGTTTTGGCATAGGACTGATGTCAGTATTCCTCTATTGAGTACATTAAACTTAATTACTTTGTGTGCTAGCTAACTCAGAGGTCACTAGAAACATCTTGAATAAACACGAAGGGTGTAGTTTCTGACAACCGCATAAACATGACATGACAACTTTGTTTCCCTCGGAATCGGAAAATGTCTCAGAATCTTGGAAACAATAGATAACAGTTTCACTCACTCAAATGTGCATGCTTAGTTTCATCAGAGTTACACAGAAATAGATAGATGGGTGTTTCATTAAAAGGATTTATTGAACAGTCGTGTTTCTCATGCAAGAGATATGAGCTGTTACAATCGCAAGACAGTATGCGAGATATAATACGTACAGCATAAGCTGTCAGAAGAAATAATACTGCTATAGCATTGTCATTTAGCTATGACATATATTCATATAAACATACAAAAAGTGGATACTCATCTGATGCTTCTAAATAGTTCTACCCCAGTGTACCTAACCTAAGTGTAGTACAAGGTAAGAAGTAGGTGCTGTTTTCTATAGTATGGTAAGCTATAGTTTTGTTAATATGCCAAGAGTCCCTCTAGGTTCTAGTCTACTCTATACCTTAGAATGAGCGAAGTGGGAATCTCTTTCCGGGTCTCAAACTCTTACACCTCGCGAAGGGAGTCATAACACTGGAAGCTGGGTTCTCTGAAAACAGGGATGACAGCATCTGGTCAGTGCACCAGGCTGGGACACAAATTCTCCTGGAGTTGTAGTTTCTTCAGAACTTGCCGAGGCGAGCCAAGCAGAATCAAGCCGTGGTTTGCCTTGGTAACGGAAGGTATATTTATACCTGGTAGGTGGCTAGGAATGTTAGCATTGACGTAAAGTCGGGCCGAGGAAGACGTCATGAATTAGCCCCTAGGGTATGCTAGTTCGTGCATATTAGATGGTTTCTTGGAAAAATTATTAAACCTGGGCTAGGGAAACTCCCAATGGCTTAAGGGTTTTCTTAGAACTCATTGTGACGTTGGGATGGACGGATGTAGGTGACCATGCCTGTATTTGGATAGCATGGCTCATGCCTAAAAAAACCTATGTACAGACTTCTAAATCGAAACACAACATGTTCATTGCCAAACATGTTGTCAAAATGATTCAGCAGAATGTTATTGACCTGGCAGTTACTCTACACACTAGAAATGAAGATCACACTGATTTGCAAGTCCATAGATCATAATGAGGTCATAACTATTAGCCAATTTTGAGGATCTGATCCTGTTTTTCTGTTCACATAAACAGGTGAAGAGACCAGGAGAACAAGAGACATTGAAAATGTTTTTTTCAATAATTCTTGTCTATTAAAATAATGATATATGAGAAACTGTGAAAATTGACCTCAAAGCACTGGCTATGCATTTCTGTTGGGAATTTAATTAAGAGAGCAATTTGGCCAACCTTGTTTGAAGTTATATGTACCACATAGAGTGCAGCTCCACAAACTGTCAATCATGTTGGAAAACATGTTCATGCTGTACTGCAATACATTTACAGCAGTTGTAAAGGTTATTTCCCTTTGAATTCAAAATAAAGAATGGGACTCAAGGGGCTATACTATCTACATAAAAACACAAACCTGAGCACACTGAATTTTTCATTGCCAAAAACTAACTTGGGGACAGGAATATGAACCATTTCTTTAGTTGACTGGATACTGATTACCTATTTGGAAGGTGCATTTTGTGAGAGTCCCTTCAAATATTTGTTATAGGTTATTTGTATTTATACTTGTATAGCGCCTATCACCCAAGGTCTCTAAGTGCTAAGATGTTAACATAGTTCAAAATACATATGCACTGCAGTATCTAGCAAAGAAAGATAAACTCAAGAACCAAGAGAGGCGAACGGAGGCCATAGACAGAGCTAGCCATAGGCCTCTCTAAATAGTACAGATTTCAGGCACTTCCTAAAAGGTAGGAGCCTAGTTTCTTTGCAGAGAGTCACTGGTAATTTATTCCAGAGTTTAGGAGGCACTACGGAGAAGGTTCGGCCACCCAGTCTAGCTCCCGTAAAACGAGGACAGACTAAAAGACTAGAGTCTGATGAACTGAGCAAACGGCTGGGTGCATAAGCCTTCAGGCGGTCTCTGATATATTCTGGGGCCAAGCCATACTGTGATTTTATGTGTAATACATAAAACCTTAAATTCAAAACGCTGTTTCATTGGGAGCCAATGCAGCTCCTTTAATACTGGGGTAGCATGGGCACTTCTAGGCAGCATATAGATTAGCCTTGCAGCATCATTCATAACAACCTGCAGTTTTTTGATGAGTACGTCAGGAAGTCCAAGATAGACTGCATTCCCATAATCTAAGCAGGAAAGAATAATTGCAGTCACCACAGTCTGTCTAGTTGAAACAGACAACATATGTACCATCTTCCAAAGTTGCCGCATTAACCCAACATAGCTCCCAACTACTGCTGAAACTTTCTGCTTTAGTGAGAGGTCAGTGTCCAGTGTGATGCCCAAACTCTTAACGGCAGATGCTGGTGCGGGCACTGTGCCTAGCTCTAAAGGCCAGCAGCAACTACACCAAGGTGAAACCGCTGCGGACAGAACCAGGACCTCCGTCTTATCTGGGTTGAACTTCAAAGAATTGAAGGTCATCCAGTTGGTAATAAACCGGAGGATGTTCTGGACATTAGACTGGGAGGGAGCATTGTTGTCAATGCGGACGATCAATTGCGTATCGTCTGCATAGTTAAAAACATGACAGTCCAGTTTGGATAGTGCATAAATCAGTGGCTGCAGATAAATGTTAAATAGGAGGGGGGACAAAGCTGAGCCTTGAGGTACACCCCACCCTAACCTACCAGCTTTAGAAGTATACTCTCCCATCTGAACTCTCTGAAAGCGGTCATCCAAGAAAGAGGAGATCCATCGAAGGGCATTACCCAAAACTCCCAGCCAGCCGACACGGGAAACCAATTTACCATGGTCCACCGTGTCGAACGCGGCTGAGAGGTCTAAGAGGATGAGAGCAGATGGAACCTTCTTATCTGCTGCGCAACGAGATCATCTAGCACTGAAAGCATCACTAATTCTGTGCTATTATGTGCTCAGAAGCCAGCTTGTCTGGGGTGGAGGAGATTGTTGTCTCCTATATAAGAAGAAAGAGCTCAGAGCACATGTTGCTCCAAGATCTTAGCCATGAAGGGGAGCTGGGAGATCGGTCGATAATTCTTGGGATTTTTTACATCTGTTCCCACCTTCTTAAGGAGGGGGATCACTGAAGCTTCCTTCAATTTAAGTGCGACCTTCCCACTAGCTAAGGATTTGTTCAGTATGGATAGTATATCCCCTTCCAGAAAGGGCATGATGGGATGAAACACTTTCGGGGGACAAGGGTCATCCGGCGAGCCAGACTTAATTTTCGGTGCAATACGAAGCAGATCGTGAGACTCAAGAGGGGGGAAGTCCAGCAAAGAATTGTTTGATGGCACCAGTAGTTCCTCCTCTAGCGGTGGAACGGATGTGACGCAGGAACTGTTAATGTTTGAAACAATGTCCTTGACTTTGGTCAGGAAAAATTATTGCATCTTCTCGTAATCAGCTTGGTCAAAGTCTGGACTGGGTATTTTAGGAAACCTAACTCTCTGAGGACTTTAAAGGATTCCTTTTGGATGTCCGCTGCCTCCTTTATCTTAGTATCATAGTAACTACACTTGGTTACAGCCACAGAAGTTTTATAAAGTACCAATTTATCATTGTATATAGATTTTGAGGCAGAGTCCAAAAGATGCCTCCAAAGACGCTCCGATTTACGGAGAGCTTGTTTTCCATTCTCAAGGAGGGAGAATACCAAGGGGCTCCCTTGCTATTTCCTGACAACCTAATCCTTGCTAGCGGTACAGCATGGTCAATCGCGACCGGCACATTAAATGTCATTTCTTTATACAATAAGTCCACATTAGTGGGCTGGGCCGTTAAATGTGTCGCATCTGCCCGGCCTCTGCTAAGTCTGGCTTCAACAAATGCTTCCTTAAATTTAGTTTCATCAAGTTTTACCCATTTACAACTCATTTTCCATCGGGCCGATCTGTGTTGCAACCGTTTGTCAAAAGACAATGTACCGTTAATTAAAAAATGATCAGACCAGCTACAAGGGCTATTAATAAGATGGATGGAATTTAGCGAGTTTGAGGTCCAGATCAAATCCAAAATATGGCCTTTAACATGAGTAGGATGGTTTACTATCTGATGAAGCTCCATCGTTGTCATAAGGTCATCAAGATTCCTGGCTGGCAGGTCTCTTGATTTTTGGTCCCAGCGATAGTTAAAATCACCAAGGACCAGCATTTGCTGATACCTGGAGCAAATATTAAACATCATTTCATAAAACTGGTCATGAAAATTGGGAGTCGGCTGTGGAGGACGATAAACAATGATCACAACTAAACAGGCAGAAGCAAATCCTAGCCTAATCCCCAGAACTTCTGCACCATTGAGGCTTTCCTCAATGATTATCTCTGTGCTGTAAGTGTCACGGAGGAGAGCTACTCCTCCCCCTCTTTTGTTCTCCAGGCGATTATATGTCAAGGCTCTAAATTGGGGGGGAGGGAAGCTACAATGTCAGGTCCTGACCTCTCATTAATCCAGGTTTCTGTGAGAGCCAGAAAATCAAGTTTCTCATCCTGTAGGAGTGAGAACCCCTCTAGAGAATGTTTCGCAAGTGATTGTGTGTTTAGTAAAGCGAAATGGAGATTAGATCTAGTCTCGACACAGGTCTTCCCGACCTTGCTATCTTGACTAGATATCCGCAAGCAGCTCAATGGGAGGCTGAAGCCATTCCTCAGCAAATTCTCCCGATACAAAAGTTCCGTCACTGAGTCCTTTAGAGAAGGGGAGGGTGAGGAAGGGTATAATTGACATAATTCCTCCCGATTGTAGGAGAACATTTTGCCAGGGATTCTGGCCACTCCGCGCAGTGGGGCACGGACGGGCACAGACGGGCTTACCTTTGGCGCACCTTCGGTGCGCCATCGGTGCACCCCCTGAGCCTCCAGGAAAGCATAAAAATAAATAGTAGTGGGAAGTGGGAGGAGCCGCGTCCCTCCACACAATCGGCACGGCAGCCGCAGAGGACCGGGGAGCGGGGACAAACTGTGCAAGTAAGCGGTAAGCGTTTATGGAACACGTTTTAAAAAACCCCAGTTGATATCCCCACAGCGTTCTATATCTAAAAGTGAGCAGAAATACTCTAAAAGAACTAACATCAGGATAAAAAGCTCTACCAGTTCTTGATCAAAATTAATTGCCAGCACTCAGTGCACAAGTAAGCTATGTCTGAGCCACTCGCTCCTGGGTGCATGCCCCTAAATAGCAGAAGTGGGAGGAGCCGCGTCCCTCCACAGAATCAGCACAGCAGCCGTGGTGGACCGGGGAGCGGGGACAAACTGTGCAAGTAGGCGGTAAGCGTTTATGGAACAATTTTTAAAATATCAAATAGGTATGCAATGTATTAATTGAGTGTGACCCACTTGCAAAAGGGGATAGGTCCTCTTTAAACCTCTTCCCCTTAGTGACTGTTGAAAATAATTTTTAAATTAACAGTAGGCTATGAATGAGAACTCCACCTCTTACTGAGACGTCTTACAAAAATACTTAGTTTTTCATGCTAAGCAGTTTCATTTAGGGAGAAAAGGATGCATTCTTTTTAAAAGGTTGTATTTATTTAACTACAATCAAAGACATAGCAGCATGTTTACCCTTTCATGTGACTTCCCCGTGATATGCTCTATTAGTATCAGTTGCATATTTTGGAGATTGTTCGAATTGCAATCATTGTGATCTGGGATTTTGTGAACTGACCAATTGGTACATAGTTTGGGTTACTAATTTCCACACTTGTCACAAAAACACTCCAATTGAAACTAGCTTTTACAAACAATGTAATAATGCATGAGAGACCCTTGGATCCATACTAGGTCAGCACATCGGTTCCTGCTGACTGACTGACTGATACTTTTATAGAGCACTCAAGTGCTGCGGCCTCTTGGCACTAAGATAGGTTCATACTAATCCTAGATACTTGTTTATTTAAAATGCCTTAGGAAACAGCCGGGTCTTATCCTGTTTCCTGAAGATAGTCCTTTTGGGTTGCAATCTCAGCTGTGATTGAAGGGAGTTTCACAGCATAGCGGCTTGATCGGAAAAGTTCTTACCACCCTTTCTGGCCTTTTTTATTCTGGACACCCGTACCAGTCCTGTATTGGCGGATCTCAGGCTTCGCGGGGGGTTGTACCACGAGAATAACTTTTGGAGTCAATGGCACCACCTTCATATAGCACCTTGTGCACCAGACAGAGTGCTTTAAATTTCACTCTTTGCAGGATGGTGAGCCAGTGAGCTGTCTGATGCTGGTAGACATGGGATGGTATTTGGGGAGAGCAAGCAGCACCACGGCAGCTGCGTTCTGAAGGGATTGTAATTTAGCAATTTGGCCTGTGTCTATACCTAGGTATAGCGCATTCCCATAATCTATTCTGGAAAGTACAAGGGCTCCAATTACCTTTCTCCCTAGAGTAAATGGGATGAATGGCAAGATTTTGCGCAGAACTTCCAAAGTGAATAAACAGGCAGAGGTAACTTGATTGATTTGCTTGCCGAGCTTTATTTCATAGTCAAATGTAAAGCCTTGGTTCTTTGCCTTGGTCACTGGAGTTGGACAGCTCCCAGCCTCCACAGGCCACCAGAGTTGATTCCAAACTGAGGGGCCCTTCCCAAACTCAATAATCTCGATCTTATCAGTATTGAGTTTAAGGAAGTTCGCGTTCATCCATGTCATGACTGCAGTAAGACAGCTACGGAACTGGGATGCTATAATGTCCACCCTCTGCAAGACTGACACCACTATCTGGGAGTCGTCCGCATATGACACCAGATTAAAACCATACTGTTTGATTAATCTGGCAAGAGGGGTGACATAGATGTTAAAAAAATGTTGGTGACATCACCAACCCCAGTGGAACTCCACAAGAAAGGCAAAGGTTTGCAGACTTCAGTCCCTCCCAATGGATCAGTTGTTCCCAAGATGCCAAAAAAGATGTCAGGAGTGCCAGAGCTGTCCCTCTAATACCTACTGCCTTCAGCTGCTGCACAAACACCGCGTGGTTCACGGTGCTGAAAGTGGCGATAGGTCGAGCAGGATGAGGACCGCTCTGCCACCCTCATCCACCACCTTACGGATTACATCTGTTGCTATTATCAGGGCTGACTCGGTGGAGTGTCTTGCTCTAAAGCACGGCCGGACTGGGAACAGAAACTGACCCTGGCAAACTGCTCAGCTGGCCCCCACTGGGGTGAGGGGGAGTGCAGCTGAGCAGTTTGAGAATGCCGTTTTTTGCTGATTCTCTTACAGGGGGCCAATATTGCAGACCCCGGTAACAGAAATGACCCCCCAAGGGCCCAAAACTGCCCCCCATCCTAGCGGACTTCCGGGGAAACGCCCAGTGTCCGCTATCGCCAGTCCGGCCCTGCTCTAAAGCCATGTTGGGAGAAGTCGAGAAGTAGGCTGTCATGCAGGCAGTTCATAAGTTCTATATTAATAGCCTTTTCAAGAATTTTGGATGGCGAAAGGAGGCAAGATATCAGGCGATGCTCCTTTACCTCAACGGGATCCAGGGTGGGTTTCTTGATATTAGGCCTGATACAAGCCTTTTTCCATAACTGTGCGTAAACACCAGTGCCAATTACCCCGTTCAAAAGAGGGGTAACATGTAAGCTTATTTGTTCAGATACCAGGTGCAGAATTGATGGAGGACAAGGGTCCAGAGGCAAGCTAATTATACAATTACCCATAATACAGTTCTCCTGTTAAACACAGTTTTTAAAGAGTACAGAAATCCTGAACTGAAGGGATATAATCATGAATATTGATCCATGCAGACAAACCCATGCAACGTAAAATGATTTTCATGTATGTTGTAAACACAATTTTGCACAAAGGTCAAACCTTTCATCTTTCTGAGTTCCTTCACCAGAAAACATGCCTCCTCTTGAATCCGCTCTTCAATGCTTTTCTTTCCCATTCCAAAGTTTCTCAAAGTCATGATAGAAAACCGACGCAGACTCTTCCATTGTTCACCGTTAGAAAATATAATGCCTGAAGAGCAAAGAAAAATGTGTGACATGAGCTTCTAGAATGACGACTGAATCTAGGTTAGAATGAACTGGTTTTGCAAAGAAATTATTTTAACATTAAAATCACAGAATTCCACTAATCGTGTACCACACATCAAATTTTTACTGCAGGGAGTTTCATTCTCTTCCCTATTCAGCCATCCTCATAGTGCCCTCCTTACTTTCCCTATGTTCCTTACACCAACATTTTTTTCTCATTACATTTTGTTTTTTAAATGGTAGATGAACACATATCATAATACTTACAATCAATAGCCATCATGTCATAAATATGAAAGGTAAATTACACCTAAACGTTGTAATTCAAATCAGTGCCCATTATTAGCTGCACCATTATGGGAACCGTTTAACAATACTGTCCCTTCTACAGAAAAACATTGTTTTTTTTAACAAAGCAGAGTGATTTTCAGAACGTCTACATTCTTAACTACATATTTAAGTAATTTTCTCATCTTTTTTCAATATACAAGACAATAATATATCCCAATATTTACCTTAATGTTTTCAATAAACACTTACCTATTGGAATAAAATAAACCACTTTTTTGAGCTAAATGTTCACAAATAAAAATGCAGTATAAAATTCCGTTAGTGCGGTCTCTGCGGGATACCTTGTAGCCGTCCGAGATGGCTAAGGCGATGTCAGGTGCTGAGGAGTCCTTCCACCAGGTCTCGGCTAGGAAGGCAACGTCTGGGGCGGTGGTGTTGAGCAGGTCACAGCGCTCGATGGCGTGCTTGCGTGTGGAGCGGTGTTGAGGAGTAAGCAGTGGAGGTGGTTGGGTCCGGTCCTTGGGGGTTTGGTGGTTCTGTCGCAGTTGACGGTGCAGCTGTGGCAGGAGGAGGGTCCGTGGGTGCGTTTCGGGGCAGCCTGAAAGCAGCGTTGGTCTCGGCCGGTGTTGAGAGCATGGAGGAATTTGGCATAGTATCGGAGTCTGTCATAGTGGTGGGTGCGAGGGTCAGGGGTTCTCGCGCTGGGCACGGTCCAGGCACGGATGGGCGCAGACGGGCTTGCCTTTGGCATGCCTTCGGCGTGCCATCGGCGTGTCCTCTGCGCGTCCAGGTGGCGGTCGTCATTTGAGGTGAGAGGGAGGGAGGAGCAGCTGGGGGGCCGGACCGGGGCGGCGAGGTGGTGTGGCCGCAGGAGTCAGCAGCGGGGAGAAACAAAAACACAGGAAACAGAAGTCAAAAGGGGGGAGGGGGGAAGGTGGACTGGCGAGACTGGAGGAGCTGAGTGGCGGCAGGGGAGGTGACCTGGCTCGAAGGTGGGTCAGGAGTCACCAGGATAGGAGGAGGAATAGCCATCATCCACAATTCCACCATTCAGGTCCACACCCTCATTGAAGACTCTCTCAACACCGCCGAACACCTTCACTTCCGGATCCACACCAACCTCAACACCACCCTCAGAGGAACACTCATCTACAGACCTCCGGAACCCCGGGCCCTCTTCAGCGACTCCGTCTCCGACCTCGCCAGCACCCACGCACTCACCTCCACGGACTACATCCTCTTCAGGGACCTAAACTTCCACCTCGAGAACAACAATGACGCCAACTCCACTGCCCTGATCGCCAAACTCGCCAACCTCGGCCTACAACAACTTGTCACCGAACCCACCCACGCCGCCAGCCACATGCTAGACCCCGTCTTCTCCACAAGCACCCACGTCGCATTCACCCACACCACCGAACTCCACTGGACTGACCACCGATGCATACACTTCACCTTCAAGAAACCAACCATGCACCAACACACCCAACAACTACCGCGACGCTGCTGGAGCAAAGTCACTGAGGAACAACTGACCTCCACCCTCACCCAAAATCCACCCACCGACCCCACCGAGACAGACGCCGCCACCCGAAACTTTAGACAGTGGATCGACGACTGCGCCAACATCCTAGCCCCGATCAAAAGAACCTCCACCAACCATCCCAGCAAGAAAGCCACCTGGTTCAACGAAGAACTCCAGATCTCCAAACGGACATGCCGGAAGCTGGAGAAGAAATGGCTCCACGACCGCTCACCAGACAGCTACGCAGCCCACAAGGACGCCGTCCGCAGACATCACCACCTCATCAGAACAGCCAAAAGATCATCCTTCAAAATATGACTGGAGAACAACGCACACAACAGCACAGAACTTTTCAACATAGTGAAGGAACTCCCCAACCCCAGCGCCAACACCAACGACATCCCGCCCTCACAGGACCTTTGCGACTCACTGGACTCCTTTTCCCATTGCAAGATCGCCGACAACCACGACAACTTCAACTCCTCATCCACCCCGTCCGCAACAGACCACGCCTCGAACACCACCCGCACAAACAAACTGATCTCCTGGACCCACGTCAACGACGAAGAGACACCCAAGGTCATGAATTCCATCCACTCAGGATCTCCAGCAGACCCCTGCCCCATCACGTTTTCAACAAAGCCGACGCAACCATCGCACCCCAGCTGTAAAAGATCATCAACATCTCCTTCAACACTGCGACTTTCCCGGAAAGCTGGAAACACGTCAAAATCAACGCCCTCCTCATGAAACCCAAGGCGGACCCAAAAGACCTCTAGAACTTCTGGCCCATCTCTCTCCTCCCCTTTCCAGCGAAGGTCATCGAGAAAATTGCCAATATACAGCTCACCCGCCACCTCAAGGTCAACAGCATGCTAGACCCATCCCAGTCCGGATTCAGACGCAACCACAGCAGCGAGACTGCCCTTATCGCCGCCACAGACGACATCCGGCGCCAGCTAGACAACGGCAAAACCTCAGCCCTCATCCTCCTGGACCTGTCAGCTGCATTCGACACGGTCTGCCACCGCACCTTAAGGACACGCCTCCAGGAAGCCGGAATCCAGGATAAAGCCCTGAACTGGACCTCGTCCTTCCTCTCCGGCAGAACCCAGAGAGTCCGTCTCCTGCACTTCCGATCCGAAGCCACCAACATCATCTGTGGCGTACCCCAAGGCTCCTCCCTCAGCCCGAACTTGTTCAATGTCTACATGGCCCCCCTCACACAAGTGGCCCATCAGCACAGCCTGAACATCATCTCCTATGCCGACGACACCCAGCTCATCCTCTCCCTCAACAAGGACCCTCACACCACCAAAACCAACCTCCACGTCGCCGAGTGGATGAGAAGCAGCCGTCTGAACCTGAACTCGGACAAGATGGAGGTCCTCATCCTAGGTCCCACCTAAGCATGGTTGAAATTTGCGAATTCGCGTTCCGCGAATTCGCGGATTTCCCTGTGAAATCGCAAAAAAATCAGTAAGTGCTCCCCCATTGGGTAAATGTATAGTGCTTTTACTACACTGCAACTGCGTAAAGGGCCAGAAGATGTGTCTCCAGTGGCCATGTGTGCCTGTAACACATGGTCACTGGAGGCACATCTTCTGGCCCTTTACGCAGCTACAGTGTAGTAAAAGCACTATGGGGCAGATTTACAAGCCGCTTGCGCCTCTTTTGCGCCACAGTTGCGTCACTTTTGTGATGCAGCGGCAGCACAAAAGATGCGCCATGGTGCTGGGTATTAACAACGTGACGCATCTGAGAGATGCATCACGTTGTAAAGCCCTGCGCCATCAGGAGGCGTTCCGGCGCAGGGGAGGGCATTCCTGCGCAGGAACGCCTTATAAAAGTGGCTGAGTGAAATCTACAAGATTTCACTCAGTCACTTTTAGGCCAATGCTGCGTCAAAACCCTGCGCCTGCTTGAAGCAGGCACAAGGCTTGACGCAGCATTGGGGAGATAGGTCCCCCCAGAGCATTGCTGGAGCTGCGTCGCGCTTGCATTGTAAATGCGGCGCACCATGGGTGACGGAGCTGCGGCGCACAATAACTGGTACATCCCTGGGGATGCGGCAGTTATTGTAAATCTGCCCCTATACATTTAGCCAACGAGGGAGCACTTACTGATTAGACAGTAGAAAGTACTCCAGTTGAGTAGAGGTATTGCACAAAAAGGTGGCATCTTCGTGGACGAACACGCAGGGCGGGATTCATTCTGCCCCCTGTTAGACTAATTTTTTGTGCCCTTCTGCCCTCTGTTAGACTCATTTTTCCCTTGTTTTTCTGCCCTTCTGCCCTCTGTTAGACTCATTTTTCCCTTGTTTTTCTGCCCTTCTGCCCTCTGTTAGACTCGTTTTTGTGCCCTTCTGCCCTCTATTATTCCCTTGTTTTTGTGCCCTTCTGCCCTCTGTTAGACTCGTTTTTTGTGTCCTTCTGCCCTCTTTTAGACTTGTTTTTCCCTTGTTTTTCTGCCCTTCTGTCCTCTGTTAAACTGGTTTTTTGTGCCCTTCTGCCCTCTGTTAGACTCGTTTTTCCCTTGTTTTTCTGCCCTTCTGCCCTTTGTTAGACTGCTTTTTGTGCCTTTCTGCCCTCTGCATCACCACATCATCACTCAGCGCTACCCCAATATCACTCAGCACCACCACATTATCACTCAGCACCACCACATTATCACTCAGCACCACCACAGAATCACTCAGCACCACCACAGCATCCCTCAGCACCACCACAGCACCACTCAGCACCACCACAGCACCACTCAGTGCCACCACAGCATCACTCCGCACCACCACAGCATCACTCAGCACCACCACATTATCACTCTGCCCCACCACAGCACCACTCAGCAGCACCACAGCATCACTCAGCACCACCACAGCATCACTCAGCACCACAACAGCACCACTCAGCACCACCACAGCACCACTAAGCACCACCACAGCACCACTCAGCGTCACCACAGCATCACTCAGCTCTACCACAGCATCACTCAGCACCACCATATTATCACTCAGCACCATCACATCACCACTCAGCACCACCACAGCATCACTCAGCACCACCACAGCATCACTCAGCACCACTACAGCACCAATCAGCACCACCACAGCACCACTCAGCGCCACCACAGCATCACTCAGCACCACCACATTATTACTCAGCACCACCACAGCACCACTCAGCACCACCACAGCATCACTCAGCACCACCACAGCATCACTCAGCACCACAACAGCACCACTCAGCACCACCACAGCACCACTCAGCGCTACCCCAGCATCACTCAGCACCACCACATTATCACTCAGCGCCACCACATTATCACTCAGCACCACCACAGCACCACTCAGCACCACTGCAGCATCACTCAGCACCATCCCAGTATCACTCAGCATCACCACAGCACCACTCAGCATTACCACAGCACCACTCAGCACCACCACAGCACCACTCAGCGCCACCCCAGCATCAATCTGCGCAACCAGTCAACAACAACTGGTTTAAATATGTTCTCTCAATGTTTCAGGCTTTATTACAAATGTCACAAAAAGATGTTAATATTTCACTTCTGTTCTTGGATTTTTGTCACAATAAAATACACTGAACATAATCTTCACAAAAGTTATTTACAAAAGTTTAAGCTATTGCCATTATAAATTAAAATCACTTTTATTTAAGTATTAATTATTTTAAAAAATGATCCATTGTAATTTGTAATATCAATACATCTAAGTCACGTAAATACAAAACATGTTGCATTACAAATGCTTGTTTTTATATCTGTCAGTGCTTCCTGTTGAGGTTTAATTTTCGTGACAGACGCCTCATTGCCTACTTGTAACTATTCTCTGACCCTGCTTCAAGGGTCAGAGCAGGGTCAGAGAATAGTTGCAAGTAGCAACAAGGCGCCAGGAAGCACTTACAGGCTTACAGCAGCAGGTGCCCAAGTTGAAGTTAATTTCTTTGTAACCCTTTTGTAAAAGGTTACAAAAAATTAGCTTCAACTTTTTCTCCTGCTGCTGTAACCCTGTAAGTGCTTGGCTGAAAATTCGTCCCCGCTGATTCGCGGATTTTACCGCGATTTTGCGAGATTCGCGGATCGCGAAATTGCAGAAAAACCGCAAATTCTGAGAGCGGAACGAATTTTCAGCCCATGCTTAGTCGCACCCCCTCCGCTTGGGATGGCTCCTGGTGGCCTACCGCACAGGGAGCAGCGTCGACTCCTACGGACCACGCACGCAACCTGGGATTCATAGTCGACTCCTCCCTCTCCATGTCGAAGCAGGTCAATGCCATCTCCTCCTCCTGCTTCAACACCCTCCGCATGCTCCACAGGATCTACAAGTGGAACCCAACCGAAACAAGAAGAACAGTGAACCAGGCCCTCGTCAGCATCAGGCTGGACTACGGCAACACACTCTATGCATGACTGCAACGCATCCAGAACGCCTCAGCCCGGCTGATCCTCAACGTCCCTCGACGCAGACACATCACCCCCCACCTGAGAGACCTACACTGGCTCCCCATCAACAAAAGGATCACCTTTAAGCTCCTAACCCATGCACACAGAGCACTCCACAACACCGGACCAACCTACCTAAACAACAGACTCAACTTCTACACCCTGGCCCGCCAGCTCCGCTCAGCCAGCCTCGCCCTCGCCACCGTCCTTCGCATCCAACGAACAACCTACGGCGGCAGATCCTTCTCCTTCCTCGCCGCCAAGACCTGGAACACCCTCCCCACCCATCTGCGGCAGACCCATGACCTGCTCACCTTCAGGAAGCTCCTCAATACCTGGCTCTTCGAGCAGTAGCGGCACCCCTCCCCTCAGCGCCTTGAGACCACCACAGGTAAGTAGTGTGCCTTACAAGTTCACTGATTGATTGATTGATAACATGTTACACGTATACTGTGGTCCTATGTTGCCTTTCCAGTTTATGGTGACATTTACAAAATACTTGGCTTATGATCTCACAAGAGCACCTCATTCGAAATATAAGACCATATTATTTGGTTACACAACACATGCTCTATATAGCATATTTTGGGTTATTTTATATCCCTGAATCATGAGGTTAGGCTCCCCCTTCAGCCTCGGATCTACCTGTGGGAGATATTAAGATGATAGCCATCTTTCCATTTTTTCCTCTTCAGATTCGACCGCTTTTGCAAAGAGCCCCTGATAAATCCTTAAGGAAGTGTCTTCTATTTCATTATTGTTATTAAGCAATCTCCCTGAATTTTATTCACATATTCCTTTTACACTATTCCTAGTCTAGTCAAACTCAGCTTTCCATTTCAGAAGTTTCCCACAATGTTCTCAATATTCAAAATGTGCTGATCTACTCTGTTTCCATCTTTTGCTAATTTTGTCTTTCAGATTACTCATGAGATTGCTCTTCGTGTCTTGTAGTGTTTTCATTCATATAAAGAAGGTGGAGAAAAGAGGTATTTAACGGGGATGGCCAATTCTCCATATTTGCAAGTACATTAAAAAACTTATGTCCTTCTCAGGCATGTTGGCCAATTCCCCTATTCTGAAAAAAAAGACCAAGGCTTTTTGTTGTATAATTCTCACCCACCAGGGTTACCCTTTGGCGGCATGCTTCATAATTGGGTTTTCCGCATTTTGCTGTGAAACGGACATGCTACCTGTGACTTACAAAGGAGCACTGTATAGTATACACAACATGGATAGGAGTTGGACGTGTTCTTTAGAGGCTAAAAATACCTGTCTTAAAGGAAAACCTTGTTTTATTCCCCTCTCCAGACAGTATGATTAAAACGGGGAAGAACAGTGATATTACTTTCTAAACAGTCTACATGTTTTCATGAGTACAGACAGCCCGTTTGCTTTTATCCAGTAACTGGTTTCTTAATACTCCTTCCACAACTTTCATTATGTTCTCTATCTGGGAGGGTACAATCTTGTCTTCTCTGTTTCTATGACAAGAAATGCTACTAATATTTCCCCTAAAAAATAACTTGAATGAATGATATATAATATTGTTCAGGGCTGTGCCTTTATTCCTATTAAAGTAATTTTATGTCTCCGTTTGTAATTTCTCAACTACCCCTAAATCTAATAGTCATTTTCTATTCATTGTCCATCTTTGCACTCCTAAGCTCTGTCACAAAATGTGTTCTAAAACTATTGTATAGTGACCCGATAACTGGGCTGTGAGGTGTTTTACCTAATTCACCTCATCAACTATTTTTTGATCTATTAAGAGGTACTTAATCCTACATATTTTGTATTATGAAATTTGTAATCCTTTGACTGTCCAAGTCTCACTCTCATCACATAACCCTCTACTTTCTTACTATTGATTTTAGGTATACATGTGTTTTGGAGGAGTTTACATTCCTATGCTTTGAGGATCTATCTAAACTGTAGACTAAGAGAACATTAAAGAGTTGCCTTCAACTATTATCGGTTCATTATTTCTTAATTTTCCATCTACAAATTTTTTAAGAGGCTCATAATCTTCTATGATGGGTCCATAATAACCCACAACTGTGCCTGTTGTCTTATATACTTGTAGCTTTGCAACAACACTCTTTCCCATTTCATCTGCTACATATCCCAACAGTCCTATTTCTCAGTTAACTTATATAAGAATCGCCACCCCTGTGGTGCAACATGATTCATCCATGCAGGTGAATTGAACTCTTTTTTGAGCCACTAGAAGGTCCTTACATTCCTTTCTTAATAAATGCTTCAGCTGGGCGCCACAGCCCTAACCTATTAAACTCATGCACATGTGCACACTGAGACAAATCGCTAAAGACTGGGAAGGGAAATTCTCACTTGATAGGAACTAGTTCGTACATGGAAGCTTGAGGGGGTGGCTTGAGTGAGAAGGGTTGTGGAATTAAACTGAATTATTGTCTGATAAGTCTTTTTATTTACTTTTTCCTTATGCACCATGTCATTGTCATGATGATGTTCATATTTTATCCTGTATGAAAATAATAAATGGCAAAAAAGAAATATAAATGAGTCTCCTAAAGTAGTATAATCTGTGTTCTACTATCTCACTGATATTGCATTATCTGCTGCTACTTCTTTCTCACCCTTAGACCATTTACATTTTAGGATAATGCAATGAATGTATGATCCTTAACCATGTTTATGCTGTTTTTTATTGTTGTTGCCTTTACCTTCCCATAATTCCCACTTTAAAGATGTCTGTCTATTGGTTACTCCGATGATTTATTTATATTACATTCTGCTTGCAACCAAATGTTTTACACCCTGCCTTCCGTCCCCTCCCCTCCCCTCCCTGGGAAGGTGGGAAGCCGTCTTTTGCCTCTGATTAAGCATACATTTTCTGCCAATTTAAACTCCCACTCCTTAGTTGTTTACTAATCTTTTTTTAATATATTTGTTTACTTCTCCCTTTTAAAATGACCACTTTGTTTGGATCTATCAAATTATATATCCTATTGTTAAACTTCACCTGGAGTGATGGTGGAAATTTTAACTGTGCTTTACCTCTTAGCATTTTAAGTTTCTCCATATGTTTTCCCAACTCCTACTCTTGCTTGTGATACGTCAGACCAAAGGCTAAAGGTATATACTTGCCCTTTTAAACTGTTTCCTTTTATGGAATCATTCTGTCTATTGAAAGATCAACAACTCAAACACAGCTAATTGCTTACAACCCTGGGGCCGGCAGCGTGCCAACAGTAAGTAGATTACACAGCTTGTATGCCAACAACCCATGGCGCCAGCAGTGATCATGAATCTCGTAAGGCAAACAAAACAAAGAAAAAAATGAGTAAGAGACTTAGACAAATGAAGAATGAACGCCTTCCTCTTCCCCTTCCCCTTCCCCATCACCACCAAACTGCAACAACCCAGGTAAGTGGGCAAGTTTATCCATTCCAATCAGTCTGTGAGAGTTGTTCACTTGGCTACTTTTGGTTTAAAGTTCAATGTTTCCCCCTCAGCGAGGGAGGAGTAAATATTGGGGACAAGTGGCTTCCCGCAATTCAGTTGACAGCATCTGAATGAATGGAGACCAAAGGTCACTGTAATTCTCCTCCTTGGGATCCACCACCATTGACATGCATTCCATTGCCAATGTTAACCACAGCTTATGTAGCCATGCCACATGGTCCAGGATGGCGTGACCCACCTAGCTAAGATTACTTGTCATGCGGCCAGCAGCGCCAGAGCCATTTGTTGGCATCTTAAGGAGCGCAGGGAAAATATCTGTGAGATCAGGAGTCCTAGGAGCGTATATACTGGTGATGATGAGGCTAAGAAGTGGTCAATACGCACATATGTTTTATGTGCTGATGAATAGTATGTTTAGTTTTTTTTGTCTGGGTGGTGCCTGCGCCAGATATTGTGAAAACCGTGGTCCGAGAGCTAGCACCGGCCCTCTGCCGAAAAAGACCCTGACTGTGTGTGCTATTGCCTTGAGCGATCTACATTTGTGTCCATAACCAGGTTGAGATCTCCTCTCACCAAAAAAGCTGTGCCAGAGGATGCCATAATCTCTCCAAGGGCTTTGCATATGAAGTGCTCCTGTTGTGTATATGTTAGCAAGTTTAAATTGTGAGTCCTCCTATGGAATCCTGACTGCTAGTAGTCGCCCCTTTATTTCTGCTATTGTAGCGATTAGATTTTCTGCAAAATTTTACACTTAAGAAAATAGCAAACCCATTGATCTTCTGGGACGTGTTAGAGGAACACAGCTGAAGGGGGAATCGCCAACTGCTTCCGAGATGTCTGGTGCCCAGGACTAGCACATCAGGGGGAGACTGGGCGGTCTGGTGAACTGGCCAATGCATTGATCACTGCTTATGTTTCACTGGCATTGTTTCCAGGTCGGGATTATGGCTAGCGGAGGGACCTCCGATGCAACGCCAGCTTGAGTCTTTTAAGGTTAGATTCATCATGTGTCTTCCATTTTCCTCCTGGGGTGACTGCTGTAAGACCCAGGACCTACTGTGCTTCTTTCAGGGATGTAATCTGCAATAGGTTGCTTTCATATTGGAATATGATGCGAAAAGGGTGTCCCCATGAATATGAAATCCCTTTCTCTATAAAATGCGTAGTGACGGTCTGGACCTCCCTCCTTTCAGTGTGGTTAGGAAAAGGTCCTAGAAGAATGATAACATATGGCCCCTAGACTGAACTGGATGGGCATTCCTGGCTTGGAGAATGATAGATTATTTGATTTGGAAGTCGTGCATACATACTAAGATGTCTGGCGGGGGAGCTTCATTACTTTTGGGCAGGCCCACGAGGTCTATTCTATCGAACTGAATATGTGCGGGGCACTCATCACCTAGTACCTGCTTAAAGATAGCGAGAACATGTTGGGGAATGTCTTCTCCCTCATCGTGGGATGGCGCACCTCTGATGCGCACATTGTTTCTTCATGAACGGTTTTCTCGGTCCTCCACTGTTGCTTGCAATTCAATATGTTGCTCACTTAGTCACAGAATTCTGTGCTGCATCATCTCCAGTTCTTCATCTCTGCTAGTTTCTCACTCCTCCAGAGATACAACACAGTCCCCCACCTCGCCAGATCTTTTCTCATGTCCTTCAGGTCCGCTGAGAGTTGTGTTTGCATTGAGAGTGGATCTTCATGGACAGAGGTTAAGAGCGAGGTCATGAAGGCATTGGTCACTGGGGCATCTGGAGCATTCAACCCATCCTTATGGTCTTCGTCCCCTGTAGGCGCGCCCATAGCGGCGCTTGCCAGAGATTGTTTCACCAACATATCTTTTACTGGCATATCCATTTTGGTCCTGGCTGCAGCCATGGGCGCTCTGTTTTGTGGTTACGGCTGTTGGGAATTGAGAAGCCAGAGGAGGTCACTCTACAATGGCAGGTTTCTCTTTCCCCTCTTTTTGTGTGTCTCTTTTGACGATGCACCCAGGTCGGTTGATCCAGTTCTCTTTGTTTACTGTAGGGCCCGGTTGGACCTGGCCTACACTTGTCCTCCTAGTCCCTGAGGACCGACTGCAGTTGACTGCTACTAGATGACTGGTAGGGTGAACCATCTTGGGTAATTTGCGTTTAGCTGAAGTTTATTGGCTGTGTTAGAGTAGGGTCCCTGCTCTCAGGGAACATGCCGAGATTCTACCGGCCTCTTTGCCACTCTGTGCTTTAAACCAGGGTGTCCCACACTCTCCAGGGGCACATGTCCCTTACTGTGGTTCACTGCGGCTCCAGGACGCTCGCACAGAGATGCAGGCTTTCACCAGTGCTGCTGTGCCTACCTCAACCAGCGCGGACCCCAGCCCAGGACTCTTGATTCCTTTGTAGGTGCATGTTGCCTCAAATGTTCATTGGGCTCGATGGGGGGCACTGCTCATACCGAGGCCCTCTATCGCTCCTCTAGACCACTCTCCAAGGCCCCGGCAGCAGAGGAGAGCACCGGGCCAGCCCACCACGTCAAGCTTGCTGATGTCCTCCGGGACCCCCGCGGTTGCGTTATTCGCACAGGGGCTCTAGTAGGCGCCCAACGTACCTTCTCTTGGCACGGTCGGATCTGCCTCGCCCACTCTCAGCTGGCAGACTTCCTTGCCTAGGTGGTCTCTACGGTGAGGCCCATGGTGAGTGATCAATTCTTGGGGCCTCGTTGTAGGGGGCACCCGCAGGGTATTGACCTCCCCTCGCCTCCTTTCTCTGGCTGCCAACCCCCGGAGCACCAGGCAGGAGTGGGATGTGGGGTTGCTCCATATTGCACGGCCATCTCAATGCTCGCAGCCAGCTCCGCTAGTGGGCTTCTCTCCGGTTGTGGTTGTATTGAGCTATCACAGCCCTAATAGGCCTCAGGTGTTGCCTACCTGGTTGCCTTGCCCTACTAGCTCACGGTAAGGCTCACTTACTGCAAGTTCTGAGGTCTCTGAGATCTCTGAGATCTCCTTGTGATTGTTTATTTGGCTTGCAGATCCGTCTGGGCTTTTGTTGGCTGCGGATCTTCGCCTGGAGCCGTGGGTCCCAGTTCTACACTACAGGCCCAGCCTTGATCCACCTTCATCCGATGCGGATTTTGCTTATATGACCTTTTTGTCCTAGTGCTGTGGGCAGGAATGGATTACCATGCTTCCGTAGTGCTCTCCCTGACAAAAAGACCCGGCAACGGGCAGGGATTATGCAGATAAATGCCAATGGTGCCAGAGAAACTCAGAGGCACGTCTTACTCGGCTGCCATCTTGTCCACGCCTCCAGCAGTTTGCTTTTAGCCCCAATACTAGAATCTGTTCTTTCGCCCCATATGTTACAAAAATCACAAGACTTTTTTTTGGGTTCTTTTCAGTTGGGGATTTTCATAAAGAGGTCACAAAGCACTCTGGAATTCCTTTGTTAAGTCTATTGATGTGTCATTAAAGGGGTGGTTTTTCGTAATAGCTCCACAACAAAAATGTTACAATTTTTATATATATATAGCATTATTCTCCAACCTTTCAAGTTCATCCTGAGTCTCTTTATCTCACTGTTTAAGTCTAAATGTTTTTTTGTTTTAATCTCCATGGACACCTTACTCTAGAATAGTTTTTTATGGAGCTTGAGTACATTGTATAAGGTTGTTTATCTTCTTTTCCATTGTGTATTTTCTTCTGATATAGTAAACTTGGACCTAATCTTGGCAGTCAGCGCCAAAGGTATTTTCAAAATATCTCTCGCAAGGTGGTCGCTCTGTTCTTTCTAATTAGATTTCATTCCCTCATTGCTCATACCCATTTGACATTGTCTTTTCTCCTCATTGGTCTCTATTCCTCCTTCTACGAGCAGCTCATATCTTTTCTCTATACTTAGACCTGTGCTCTTTTCTTCCACCAAGTATTCATGCATACTGTTTTATCCTTGCTATATATTCCTTCTTTCTGGTCACCAATGGCTGTGCACACCTATTCATCTGCCAATATAAGAGGTGGGTTTTTGATAGGCTTAGGTCCCTCTGTAACTAGACATAAAAAAGGATCCTAATGAGTGAGTTATTTTGAGTTTGTTTTTTTTTAGGCCCAACCCACCTATCTCCTTTCCCTCTTTAAATACAGTGTTTTTTGTTAGGAATTCATTTTGCACTTTCCCTTGTTTCAAACAAAGACCCCATATCTCAAAAAAGGGCAGAAGAGTCTTTGTGTCCACATGGAGGGCAGATGTGGGGTCTTACCAACAATCTGTTCCCCACAAGCAGCAGAAAGGCAACTAGACACCAGGGTTATTGTTTTAAGGGGGCGGGAAGCCCCAACATGTACAGGGCTATGCCACTGCCCCAAAAAAGGACACTGTACTCTTGGTGCCTCCCTCCCCAGGGAGAGCAGACTGAATGCTTGGTCCCAATCTACCTTTCCAAGGTAAGCAGAAAGCACAAAAGAAACCAGGGCTGGATTTTTTTCAGGGCGGCTACCGTGAAGTTACCCATGCGGTTGTACATGGGCGCGGCCATCTTGTTTTCAGTGTTCGTGTTGCGTATTTCCATTTCCGGGCACTAGTTGCATTCTCGCGTTGTGCATTTCCTACTTGCGGGGCGCAATTGGGTGTTCGCGTCTGTTTTTGCGTGCTCGCAGGGGTAATATCACGCAAACTTACCCATGTGGTTGCAATGGGCGCGCCCATCTTGTTTTTCATTCATTGCTATGGTTCTGGGATGCTTTTTCTATCCAGCTTTAATCTTTGTAATCCTTTGTTTGTTTGAACTTTTTTTTGATCTTTTTTTTATTATCTATCTCTCTATTTTTCTACATCTATATTTTGTGTTTTTTTCAACTTTTTTGTTGCTTTAATAACTACTTTTTTTTAGCTCTCTCTTTTCTTTTATTTACTTTTTTTTCCCCTATTCTTTCCTATTTTTCCTTTCTTTGACCCAGGACCATGGCAAAGGGAGCCGGCAAGTCAAAGGGGAAGAGTCCCGCACCCCGTAGCCGGCTCCCTTTCGGGCGGTTAAGGGGGGATCAGTAAGTCCTAGGGATATCTTTAGCGCGGTGGAGGTGGTCGCACTGGTCTTCTTTGTACAGCGCCACCTCCCCAAGACCGTCGCGGCAGGCTGCAGGCCCGATACCGGGTATGGCCTCCAGGAGCGTCACCAGCTATGGGGTAGGGTGTGCTGGGCCATGTATCGGGAGTCTGGGGTCCGGCGCATCTACAACCAGGTGACGCACCGGTGGTCCGACATCCTGGACCGGGAACAAAACCTGCTCGACCTGCTTGGCATCGAGATCCCTGGGCTTGGTGAGTACTTGTAGCTAAATAACTACTTCGTTTTCTTCTACTCTGTGTTATCTTGCAAATATACGTTTTTTCCGAAGAGCAAGAATGCTGCTGTTTACATTGCAGGTGAATTATGTTTCAAAAGCTTCTGTGATTGTAGGTGCTCGCCTGCTCAGTCAGTGGCGGTGCTACTATGCTTACTTGTTTTCAATTTTGTGCTCATTTGGCTTGAGTGATTATGTATGAGTGTACTTTACAGAACTGCGTAATGCTAGAGAGACTAGAGACTCAAGTCCAGTCCTTCCTTTGTACTCCAGCCACTAAGAAGAGATAGTGGTGGTGGATTGATAGGTTGAGTATATTATGACTTGTTATTTAGTAGGACATTTTTTAGTGGTCTTCAATCATGACGGACTGTGTCTGTCACTTCGCGTGCTGCTGAGTGCTGCCAGTCCTAGTAGAACCTTTTTGTAGTTGGTTTAGTGAGTTAATAACTTTCCAAGTAGACGGTCAGCAAATCCAGCAATACTAATATCCTAGTAGACCACATCAGATCGGTCAATAAATTTAGTGCAATTGTTGTTTATTTCCCCGAAATAATTTGTTATTGTTTTTTTGCAATGTTTAATTTCGTTGACAACAATCATCCATGTTTGTGTCTTTCTTTCATGCACATCAGCTCCTCCCAGGGGCAAGAGGACAGAGGTGGCAGTGGCGGCGCCGGTGGAGAAGGAAGGCCAGGATCGGTCCGCCGATGGCTCTTCTGCTGGCCCCAGTAAGTTTTCCTGTTAATATTAATAATTATACTCCCCTAACATTTACAGCACCTATTTAGTCCAAACGTTCAGCACAATTCCATTTTTTCCTAAATTGTCTTTGATCTTCTTGTAGACTGTTTCTAAATTCTTATCCAGCCTCTACTATGACTCTCTGTGCTACTACTATTTTATTAGTCTGCCTGTGTAGCTAGCTAAGCTTGCACAGTTGGCAAAAGGTGTTAAACAAAACTCCTATTCAGCAATAGCTCTAGGCACTGAGTGCAGTCCTCTGGGTTGTCCATAATGTCTATTGAAGTCTTCTTAATGTTTGTGCTTTGACAATTCCCAACAATAAAATGTCAATGGCCACCAAGAATAAGATACTAGTTTACTTTTTGATTGGATAGGAGGACATACTACTACTGTTGCAGGGACTATTCTGCACATACAGAACTATGGACAAGAAATAGGGTATTGGTGATAATAGGCGCAGTTAGACTTTCCACATACCTTAGTCATAACAGAAGTTGAACCCCCAATCTCCTAACTGACTAGCTAGTGTGTCAGAGTCATTATTTAGCTCCCGAATGCAGCGATGATCCCCAATGATTATACAACCCAGAACATAAGACTACGGAGTCAGAGTCCCGACCGGTCAGAGTCACGGACTCATGCTTGCAAATTGTAAACCCTTTCGCTCACTCACTCATGACCAAAAACCACAGAGTCTATGTAAGTTTTAAAGCTTTATTAAAAGTAAAACAACTAGCTCTGTGTGTACTCTGTATATTAAATTTCAATTGTGCGTTATATAAAAACATTTTTTAAAATCAACTTCATATAAGATAAACAGTTAACTCTTGAAAACTGAACAGTGACTGATTTTACACATTAATTGTGGGGGAGCCCTCACCTGGTTGGAACTTAAAGTCTTGGTGGTGATGATGACGACTCCGAGTAACATATTGCTCTTGTTCATAGAAGGGAAGCTTATGTCTGTTATGAGAAAAATGGTGCGTGTTAAAAAGCAAGCATTCATCAGTTGTGCCAAAAAGTGTAGCATAATATGGCTAAGCATAAATAAAAAACACCCTCCCCTTACAGAAGGGGATTTTTTAGTTTAGACTAGAGAGTCACAAATCATTAAATTTGTTTATGTAGTAGCATATTTTTTCATTCCTAGACAAAATTGGGAGTGGTGTATATGGCATCTAAAAATATTAAATGTAATTTCTAGGCGTAACACCATCGGCACAACCCACCACCAGTGCCGGGGCCAGCGCAGAGGTGGTCAATCCAGGGGCGGATGCGGTGCCAGCAGGAACTGCTGTGGGGGATGCCACTGCAGTGGCAGGCAGTGGTAAGCTATTATATGCCTTACTTATTGAGATTGCAGAGTAGGCTCGCTGCAGGGGTGTATATGTTGTACAGTACAAGTACACTTTACTGTTAAGAAGACTTACAAATTTAGAACTAAGTTTTTGTCAACCAGGTAGAAGACAGTCACCCTTGACTTCGCATTAGCAATAGCATTAGTGGCGGGAGTTGACGAGTAACCAATGGCCTCCTCTAAATTTGACTTCAGCTCAGCTGTGAAAGTTTTATCGAGAAGCCAAGTCAGATCAGAGATGAACTTGATGGATGGAATGAACGAAAAGGGAAAGAAGGGTGTAAGGAAGGACGAGCAAGTTAAATTAATGACTGGCAAAGAATCATATGTATTTTTGAATGCAGGCACAGGTGGCTGGGAATCTGATGCATGGCTGGTTGAAGGCTGAAGCAAGGATGGGTGGAAGGAGAATGAAAAGAGGACTGCCTGGGTGGGTGAAACAGAAACTGTATGTGTGCGCAATATATCCTTTGGTTCAAATTCAAATGCAAGTCAAGCACAGATTTATGGCTGGCGGTTTACAAAATAAAAAATAAAAAGGGTGTTTTTCGGTGAGAATAAGTAAGGTTAGTCCAGTTGAGACATTAAGAAGAATGATTGACATTTACTTTGAATGGATGGATGCCTGGATGGTATCTTCCTCATAGATAGCATAGGTGTATGTAAATGTAAATGTAAATGTATTGGCATTTATATAGCGCACTACTTACCCGTAGGGTCCCAAGGCGCTTTGACCGCTGCGAAACCCTTCCTGGCTTCCCTGAGAGATGGTCCCTTAATGGGTATCTCCAGGGTGAGACCAGGCATCCCCGGCGGTCTGGTGGGGCCGTTAGTGAAGATGAGGCAAGCTAATGCCCAGAGTTGCCGAGTGTGATCGCTGATCAGAGTGGGCACCGAGGCGAGAGAATTATCGAGTCCGCTGACCCTGGTCCAGAAACCTGCCACGCCAGGAATCGAACCCTGGTCCCGGGCCGTCCTCTGCTCTCGGGTCTGCCGCCTCTAACCAGTGAGCCACACTACTTCACTGTGGACAGAGTAGACGGTCACTGGATGAAGAGTGTTACTTCGAAGAGCATGTTACACCGCACGTCCGTGCCAGAGTAGCAAAACTGAGGAAAGTAGAAGTTGTAATTTTTCAGAAAACTCCCTTGACTAACAGTAGTTTGCAAGCAGAGCATATATTGTGTATCTATATTGTATAGTTCGCATTGGCAAGTCAAGTCACAACTCACAAGTGCCTTCCTCCGGCGATTACGGGGACCACACACTACCTCTTTTAATAATTTTTTTACAACTCTGTCATTCATGTGTGGCCTATCGATTTTCACTCAATCAATAAAAACAAAGCACCTAAAATCATCCCTTATATAAGCAAATATCCTGTGAAGGGATAGATGATCATATTATTTATCTGTTGTTGTAATACTTTATTCGATATGTTTCATATCATAAAAGTACGAACATAGATATACATAAAACCAATTTACAAGTATTACATTTGTCATCTCTTAAAAAGACTTTAAAAACTATCTACAATTAAAAATTATTACAGAGAAGGTGCATTCCTATAAAATTCAATCATCTCAAAGGGTAGGCATTTAGTTTTGGATATTACATAACAATTTAGACCGAATGAACCAAGCACTGGCCAAGTACTTTGCAATCCCACAAACAGTATACAGTGATGTAGTGTCAGATAAAAAAATACGCAGCACAACCCTAAAATCTCTGATGCCCATTTCCCTGCACACAGGTTTCAACCATCTTGCTGTAGGAAGCTTGTAAGCCTTACAAGCAAACAGGAAATGTGGCAGGGATTCTTTCTTACATGGGCAGCCAGGGCAAGTGAGATCGTTGTCCCTCACTCCTTTCCACCCCTCTGTGAACTTTTTAAGGGGGAGTATACCATATCTCATCTTCAAGAAGGGGGATCTGTCTCTTGGGATTTGTATGTAGTCCAAAAAGGGCTCTAACCTCCTCATTGGCTTATGCTCAAGGAATTGGTTTGTCAACTGCCCCCACTTTGTGCTTTTTAATTCCTCTGAGTCAACCCACTCCCAATAAATTTTCTTAACAATTTGTTTATTGGGCGGGGACTGGGAGTTCCAGAATTCAACCATTCCTACGCTCACGACCAACTGTCTCAAATTGTTTAGCCATTTTATCTTATTTGAGACATTCAGGGCAATCAGCTCATCCAATACCAAGGCATATTTTG
Source organism: Lissotriton vulgaris (assembly GCF_964263255.1). NCBI lineage: Eukaryota > Metazoa > Chordata > Amphibia > Caudata > Salamandridae > Lissotriton > Lissotriton vulgaris. The sequence continues at coordinate 855,488,280 of NC_141697.1, read as the reverse complement.
ATAATTCAGGTGTCCTTCTCAGTCGCACCCAAAACAGTAAAGGGCGGAGGCGTACTTTGTCTGCAATTGATCGCTTGCCTATATCAATAAACAGGGGTTTCAATGGGGTTGATAAAGGAAGTGAGACCAAATCGCTCACAAACGTATTCTCGGCCATTATCAAATCCCCTACATTCTCACACCCCCACAGTTCTGAGCCATAGACCGCAGAGGCCAGGGCCTTTCCTTCGTAGACCGCAAGGGTTGCAGCTATTGGCCTACTGATGGACAACCGTTGGTTCCTCAGGATAATTCCTGAGACCCTTTTTAGGTTTAAAAGCATTTTTGCTACGTGGGAGTCCCATTTCATATTATTACTCAACCTGACTCCCAGGTAGTCAAACTCTTCCACCACCTCTAGTACTGACCCATTTAGGGTAAGATTAATCTTCCTGGCTTTTTTTTAGAGGATAACACCATCAGTTTTGTTTTTGCAGTATTTACAGTTAATTCTCGTTCATTACAAAATGAACTAAAACAGTCGAGAAGTTTCTGCAAACCCGATGGGGTTTTGGACATCAGGAGGGTGTCGTCCGCAAAGAGTAGGGTAGGTGTTTTTTCCCCGGCCAGGACTGGGGCATCGGCAGGGTCCTCCCTCAAATTGTCTACCACCCAATTAATAAAGAGGGAGAACAATTTCGGGGCCATCACACAGCCCTGGCGAACCCCTCTGCTAACTGGCACCCTCTCTGTTAACTGGCCCTGGCTCCCCCAACGGATTCTGGCATAATAGTCCTCGTGGAGTCTAACAACCATCTGCAAGAGGTGTCACAAAAGCCCCATATCCGACAAAACCTTCCAAAGCTTGTCACGGGGAATGACATCAAATGCCGTTTTTAGATCTATAAAGGCTACGTATAGGCTGCCCTTCGCGATGGACACAGTCTTCCAGTACACCGCACAAAACCTGAAAACCAGGTCCATCGTGCCCACATTCTGCCTAAATCCTGCCTTGAAAGTGTGTCAAGATATTATTGTCATTGATCCATGTCCCTATTCTAGTCATGATGACCCTGCCAACTACCTTCTGGATTGTATCGATCGGACTTATAGGTCTGTAAATGGCAGGGTCCTCCCTATCCCCTTTCTTATATATGGTAACAACCTCCGCACCCCTCCATGATTCCGGGACGGGTTGTCCATACAGAATTAGGTTCATTACAAGGACTATGAAATTGGTCCATAAATCCGGGTCATGCAGAAGCAAATCGCCCGGCAACCCATCTGGCCCGGCAGCTTGCCTGGTGTTACATTTGCGATTGCATCCTGCACTTCCCGAGGGGTAAAGACTTTATAGCCTCCAAATTCAGTTCATTATCTAACCTCTTTGTTGGTCCTAGATCTTCTTCTCCACAATACAGTTTTACAAAATGGGAGTGCCACTGTGATTCAGTGATAAGATTAGTTATTGGCTCTGTCCCTCTCCTGTCTAATTCCTTGATCAAATTCCAGAATAGAGTTGAGTCTTTTCCATTGGCAGCTAACTTAAGTTGCTTCCAATGTTCCTCCTCCCATTCCCTCTTAGCTACTTTAATAGCCCTGCCATACTCTTTTCTGGCTAATCATACTGCAGCAGTGTCTTTACTTTTTTTAGATTTTGTTATTAATTTCCTTTTTTCCCTACACTCAACCGTATACCAAGGGTTGCCATTCGGGGGTTTTTGTTTTAATCTAATCTGTCCCCTACTATCCCCTATGATGAAATGCATGGTAATTTTATCCATCATGGTCTTGTACGAATCAGTCAATGTAAGATCTAAAGCATTAGGCTGGACTAGCCCACAGAGTGAAAGGGCTGTAGTTCCTGCTACAACAAGTTACAACAAGCTCCTTAACGTTATGATTTATCTTCTCATTTTCCTTTTGTAGTAGTCAGGGACAGGGCAGGGTAAAAGTTAATTAATTGAGCAGTAGCCTTTGTAACAGAGTATGGCCAGTGCCACCCATAATAGAATAGTAAGAGCTTCACCACCTGCATGTACTGGAATGGTAACAGTAACGCAAGTCTGCGTCATCATGGCTTGCGTCTGTTTTTCTTGGGTGCAAGCTGACTGCGCTGGCATTATGCCTGCTTCCACAAGTTTACGTACTAATTTCGCTAAACAAGAGAGAAGGAGAAGACTGGTGTACTGTCTGAGTTTAATGTAATGAGTCAATATAGCGCTAGTAGAATTCCTGAAACTCCCACTAATGTTAGAGCAGAGGCCGACGAAGTGGGAGGTTAGATAGATACATGCCACAAATGTTATGTACTGTGCTTGCAAGTTGCTAGTGCTACTGTGACACAACTTTCTGTTGAATTATTTTGTGTTAATCTTAAAGAGTATTGGTTACAGTATTTTTTTCTTTCTTCATATAGATACTCCTTTTAAACTATGAAGGAAGGAGTTGGCTATCCGGGCCAGGCAACGGAAGCTGGAGGCAATTGTCGCTGAATATCGGCGGTTGGTGGCTCAGGAGGAGGCGGATGACTCGCAGTCAACATCCACAAAAGCTGCATCCTCCTCCACTGCCCCTGGGTCATACAGCCAGCACAATACTCCAGCGGTACGGCGCTGTGGTCCGGCAGCCACCCGCCGCCGCCAAGCAGCAAAAACAACAGCTGCCCCCCACAGTACCAGCAAGGCTCGTGTGCACCGATTGACCCTGCGAGTGGCCTACCTTGAGCAGGAGGTGGCGAGGCAGAAAGCCCTGCTCAAGGACCTCCGGAGAGAGCTGCGTGACCACCTGGCCACAGGACACCGCCGGCAAAAGTAGAGAGAGAGAGACAGTCCCGTGCCCCTTTTGTAAAGACTTTTGGGGGGGTGGGAATTGGGCGTTGGGGTTTTTGGACTTTTGGGGACATTTCATGGACATTGGTTGGGGTTAGGGAGGGGGTGGGTCGGGTCTTGCGGGATAGTTTATTTTTGTTAGGGTCAAAATAATTATTTATTTTCTACTTAAACATAGCATTCACGTTTTTACTGTTTTGTGGTGGAGGCAGGGGGGTTAACTGTTTTACTGAAATTTAACTAGCTGCTTGATTCAAATTGTCTAAGTAATCGCCCAAATTTGTACAAAAGTGCCACTGACAGAGTTAGTGAATTCAATTGTTCTAAAACTTTACTAGTACTACTGTCAGTCTCTCCTCTCCTCCTACTCCAATATTCTTCCTCCCCCAAAATGCTTATCTTACCTGTGATTCGTGTTTGAGAATAGGGCTAGGCACAGGGCTGGCTGCATGGCAAATGGCGATTAAGGTTGGCTATGGAATCCTGGACGGATGAAATGGCATCGTTGTGGTGGTAGTAGTAGTGGTACAGACTGGCAGTAGCAGCATATGAAAAAAAAGGAAATGAGACATTGAGTGGCCTGAGACGAGCATTAGAAGTTAGATCAGTATGATAGTACAGTACACAAGAACAGTGCCATAAATTGTAGCCTAAGCAATGCTAAAGTATTCAATCAAAAGTTAACTAGCAGTTGCGTGGATTATGCCTACTACAAGAACTAGTACTGAAGGATACAGCAGAGTAAGCTTTCATCACGTGTAGCAGGATGTTGTTGTTGATAAATCCACTCAATGGCGGAGTCGGACAAGAAATTCTGAATTGATTTGAAAAATACTCATGGGTGTGTGTCACTGTCAAGTACAGTAGGAATTTATCCTCGGATTCCTTGACCTGCCTTGAAATTAATTTTCTGTTGCTTTAACCTTATCCTCCCCAGCAAGCGTGTGGAATTATTGGTGTCATTTAGTCACACCTCAATGAAAACCACACAGCCCAGGGGAAGAGGGTTAGGGTTTGAAAAATTGATGGGAATGGGGTTTTCGGGTAAGTTTTTTGGAGATAGAAAAAAAAAACACAGCATGGACCAACAACAAATGAAGAAAAACAAATCTTTGGATACGAAGATATCCATAAATCTTTTTAGGGACATAAAGGAAGTGCATGCATGAAGTCTTTTGCTAAATGGAAGGTTAGGTTACTGAAAAGTAGTACTTACTACAACTTACTAACTAGTACTTAACAATTAGATAGTACAGGGCTGCATTAATTACGCAATTTCACTTGCCTATCTGCCCTCAGAGAGAATAAACACTTAGTAGTACATTACATTAGTTTTAAAAATAGCAAAGAAACTTATCAAATAGCTGTATGGATGAATTTGAAGCAGACAGCAAACGCACAGAGTCGCACTCATAGAAGTTCACAACAATAACATTATTTAAAAGATAAGGACAAGTGAAGTGGATACTGTAACTGTATGTTGTAGTTGTCCTGGTCAAATTGGGAAGTTGCATGCATCCAGCCACATTCCTCTTATTCGCGGTACTCCTCCATTCCATCGGGCGCTCCGTCGATCAATCTTGGTGACCACACTGTCCACTGCCTGCCTGGCGGATGCGGAATTGCGATTGCTATGGTAAGTCTGAGTTAATGTTTTTCCCATCACACAGTGTAAGTGCCGGCCTGTAATTGTCCATGGAAAAACAGAAAGGGATATTAAAACACCCCGGAGGAAAAATATAAGGTACGGTGTGTAGTGCAAAAATAACACTTTCACTTTCAGAGGCGACAGTATATTACATACATGCACCATTTCTAAAGTGCCTACTCTGAGTCTCTGTTTCCAGGATAATAATTAGCACACAGCAGGCCAGGGCCATGCAGACGGTAAAGGCAGGCAGCACTGAGTGAACCAACCTCCATGTAGCATACCTCTTTGACCCAGACAGACAAAGCAGATCTAATTCTATACAGCAAGCCACATAGTCACAATTTTACATGAACCACTGTCTGGACTCTGGCATAACACTACACTGGCTCAATCACTCCATACCACGACTAGACAGACATGTAGTTCTGCTGTGGTTGTTGTTGACTTGTTTACCTGTTTGCCACTCACGAAATGGCCATAGTTCTTCTGTAACCAACAATGATGATCCATCCATCCCAGTGAGTGACTGTAAAGATATTATGTAACTTTGATCATCAAGACTCATCATCATCATCATGGTATTGGCAAACTCAATGTTGTTCATGCAGTCACAGTCTACACACAGTGAGTCCAAGGACATTTTCCATAATAAAAAATGCAACGTAGTGGCCCCTGCAGTAGAAGTACAATTTGCATTAAACAAGGTAAAAACAGAGTAGACTTGAGTTAAATTTTGTGTGTAAAAGATTAAATAATAACAGAACATATAGGACTCATTTCATGCGAAACAAACAAACAGCAATTGCTTTCATCAGAGCCAGACAGCCAGTGTTGTCCAGTGCATGCCATCTCACCATTCATTCATACATTACCTGTTCCACTTTTTGTCAGCATCTTATTCTTAAGTGAAGGGCCACAGGGCAGCCTCTCATGTCAATTTCAGAAATAACAGTCAGCATAGTCAGTAATTCCAGTCCCAATTCTTTTGAGGGGACTCGTCTACGAAGTGACAGTTTCTTGATTTTGCGTAATCCGGCCATCTGCCTTGAGGGAAATGGATAGGGAGAGTCTGAAGCAGGAGGATAGAGGAGCATGACTGAGTTGTGAACTTGTGAACTTCAGGAATGCTGACAGCGGCACCTTCAATAAAGAAATAAGATGAAGACAGTACTGCTGATGGATTTGTTGTGATTAGAGTTTTGTTGTGCTAAAAGTTACAAAACAAAGAAAGACACACAGGAATAAAAGTGAATAAGGACGAAAAGAAAGAGAGTCAGTATTTCAGGCCTAGGTGTCAGTGAAGTAGAGCTCGTCCTCAAACTCTGTGAATTGAAACGGGAGTAGGTCAGCTGACAGAGAAGAACTTCTGTCACCTAAGTCGGTGCCCTCTTCTTCCTGCGTGGATTCACGTATTTTGTAATCTGGTGGTATGAAGATATGATTCATCTTGATCATTGTTAATAGCTCCACATTTTTGGGCGAAAGGTGGGTCCTTTTTGAAGTTGCAATGGCACCAGCAGCACTGAAAACACTTTCAGCAGACACGCTTGCGAGTGGGCAAGCCAAATAATTTATAGCCAGCTTGGTGATCAGTGGCCATTGAGCCCTTTTCCCATACCAATACACCAATGGGTTCTGATTAAAGAAGACCTCTGTTGGGTCATCCAGCTAGGCCTGCACCATCCACTCAAGGTCCTCCAGGAGTGCTCCACTTTGCGTACCATCTGTTGCCTTTGCATCAACACTGGAAAGAGCAAATCCTTGATGAGTTTTCCAATCCGCTTATGACAATTTTCTGGCTGGGCCTGGTGCAGGTGATGATGATGATACGGTTGCTGGTGTCGGTAACGGCTCTGAGGGAAAGTGACTGCCTTCGGCCACAATAATGGACCTTGACGCCGGATGGCCTGCTGATTCAGTAGTACTTGTGTTGGTTCCTTCAATTTCCTGACGCTCTTTTTCGAACCGAGTGGCTGACAGAGCTCCATTGTGAAAAATGGTCTGACCTGCTAAGTGGTAAAGAAGACTCTACTTTGAGACTAGGAGTAATGGTACAAAAGTGTGGCCAGCCCTATGAGTATGCTCCTCAATCCAATGAAAGAGCGAACACCCCACTTGTTTCAGGGAACAGGGTACTAAAGACTAATAAAGCTAGAAAGGGAAATCCCTGGAAACCGCAATATATCCTTATTCACACCATTCTTTCATTCTTTCATACCAATATATCATAGAGTCTTAGCTTAAATTCCAAATATATTTGCCAACTAAAGTGTAACGTTTACAGTATTTTTTTTATTAAAATCACAAAAAGAAGATTTTTTCTATTTTTGTGACAGTTTCAAATTTCAGAAATATTCCTGAAAACATATACATCAACAATACACTGTAAAATACAATACAAAGCATGAAAACAATTTTGTCCATAAAATGTCATTACAAAAAGCATTTAAAGAAACATTAACATAACACAAAATCACAATTAATCCTCATTACCCCCTTCGCTAAGCAATTCTAATGCTCTTTCTAGACCTTGCTGAGATCCAATAGCCCTATGTCTTTTGTACGGAGCCTACAGTACCAGACTTTCTGTGTATCTGTGGCCTCCCAGGCTTTGTTTGGATTCTATACACAAAACAAGTGCGTCAACGCGTTTCGGTGTTTAGAGCCACTGGATGTGAAAACACCTTCTTCAGGACAGTGATTCTTTTGGGGTCACTTTTCTGAATTTATTGGATTCCTTCTGTATACATAGAAAGACGAAAATCAGTGTTGGATTATGGCTTACAGCCATCACTCTACATTTCACCTTATAAGAATGTACAGTACATTATTTTTTACTATATTTTGTGCCGCACACATTCATAATTGTTACAGCATTGGACACATGTTATTGAACTCTATACCATGATGGGAGAGCTCTGGTTTATATATCTTGTAATAGCCTGTCTCATACATTCGCCTTTCATTTGGTTAACCATCTAACTGCTAGTTGTTGATAACGCAGTGTATATTGCCTTAGTCCTAAATACTTTTAGACCTACAGTTTTAAAAACCACGTTTTCTTGCCTATTTAGGCTACCTTTGTCTCTCTGGTGATGTAGCATCATTTCTATATTGAAAACCACTTCTTGATCTATTTGTACAGAGAGGAGAACATACATGGTTCCAGATCTTCAGTGTGGAAACATTTCCTTGGCTCTTTAGGCCGAGACACCATCTCTAATTCTATAATATCACTTTTATATAATTCGTATGCAAGATGGAGAGCATCATTTGTATATGCAAGGGAGAAACATAAATTGGGTAACCACTTGACATATACATTTTCAAACCACGTTACATTTTAGTAATTGGCATATCCTCTTATATGGTTCTTTCCACTCATACCATTCATGCCCATATCCACACATTGAAGTACATAACAGTACTGACCTCTTTGTTTAGAGAGGATATCTTTAGGTAACTTGCCGTTTTTATCCTTTTTTTTCCCTTTTTCTCCTAACTCTTTCGGGATGATATTCCACGAAAAACCTGTATGTACATAGTTCGGGGGGGGGACATGATATTTAATGATAGTCCTATCGCCACCCCTAATCGCACTAATATTCGTCTAGAGCATATAGGTGTTACCTTGATAAAAATTGCTTTTGGACGTTCAACACATTTCTCCTGGCGAGTACTTATATGTCAAATTGATGACTCTGCCCCCGTGTAATAATATTACTGTCTGCTCCAATCTGTGGGGGAAATATAACATGAAATGTTTCCGTAAATAGAGGTTGTATCCGTAATTTAATTTAATGTCCCACTTTTTTACGTATGCACTTCTCTATTTTACTTGGCCATACCTAGTTATGTTGAGCTTGTGTTGGCCCAATAGAAAGTTAGAAATCTTGACTGCGGGAGGTGTCTGGGAGATACTTTTTCCTCTTTTCTCCCGGATGCTTTAAAACAGGATATGTTCTATAAATAGATACGTGTATTTAGCTTAGGGATTTAGGCAAAAAGAGAGATATATTTATGTCTCTACTATGCGCCAGTTCCCCTTTCTGTTTAATGTTATATAGTATCTTTTCAACGGGGTCTGACCTCCTCCCCCGCTTTCCAGTGGACATCGTGGGGCGGTGCTTCTAACTTTCCCTTAATCCCTTTCTCCATTAAAACACTGACCTGCGTTACGTGGTGCACCTCGCTCCTCTTCTTGTTCTTCCGTTAATGCGAGTGTGCTAACGTGTGCTCTCTTTTTATCTTGCCTCTAATTGGTCTTAATTATCAATTACTTTGATTGTCTAGCTAAACGCTACAGTCTTACGTTTAAGGTCGATCATAACTGGCAGCCATCTTGAAAATAAAGGTCTTACACTTAAGTGTACAAAGTGTCCCTATATTTTCACTTTTCAGCCTATTTTCCTATAGCAATGTTACCGATTTTATTAAGTTTCATACTTGGGCACCTTTAATCTACACTTCTTTTTTTATTTTCATATATCCGCGCGCCCTCGATGTCACGGCGCATGTCTGGATGCCATTTTGGATCAGGTTAACTCTTTGGGGATGGCGGCCATCTTAAAAAGGTCTATTCTATAGCTGTGACATTGATTGATTATATACCTGTTTACTTGTGATTTATTACCTCATATCCACCTGTGTTTAGGAGTATGGAATATGAATTTCAGTTATATAACCTGTATTAAGCAACTCATAATACTATTTATATGCCCAATGATTTCATTTTATTTTACCCGGTGTTTATTTGCAATATTTGATACCTAAGCTGTGTCTGTGTGGATTATATACCCTAGAAATTTGCGGTCTATGAGATGTATAAGAACAACCCAGATTTTACTTCTACAGATTTTGCCAATATTGCCACCGCGTAGACTTTAGAATAGGGTCTCCCAGTCCTCTCTTGAGTTTAGGCCGCATTTAATAGTATTAAATTTGACCATAAACCATTGTTCTTGCCGTTTTCTTCTTTTGGTACTATTGCCCATTCTCGTCTGTTCCCTGATCTTTTCTAGGGTAACCCATTTTATTTCTCTTACATCATGATTTCTCTCCCTCCAGTGATTTACCAGTGGGGCGTTTTCCTTGTTAGTGTTTATCGCTGATTTATGCTCGCATATTCTCAGTCTCAATTCTCTCCCTAGTTGTCCAATGTAACCCTGTCCACATGGGCACATAATTAAGTATACAACATTTTTGCTTCTACAATTATTCAGGGAGGAAATGGTATGTTTCACTGAATTTAAAGTCACTTCCTTGGGGACTATGCATAAGTCACATATGCTGCAGGTGCCACATTTGTGATTTTCCACAGCTTTGTGACCCCCTAAAGTTTTTTGTGTCTCTACCATATTGTCCCTATATGTGTGCACTAAGCTTGAGCGGAGATTTTTACTCTTCCTGTAGGCATACATGGGTCTCAGTTAAGCATGGGCGGAAAATCCGTTCCGCTCGCGGATTTTGTAGATTTTCGGTAAATTCGCAATCCGCGAGATTCGTGAATTTCCCGCAAAATCCGCGAGCGGAACGGATTGGGTCAAAAGTTCAAGCTGACTTTTGTAACTCTTTTAGAATGGCGCCGGCAAGCTTCCAGAGCCATTCTAAAATAGTTACAAAAGTCAGCTTCAACTGGAAGCTCTAATAGATAAAATAAAGCAGGTGCTGCTCAAATTCAGTTACACAATCATTAATCACCCCAAACTTGGGGTGATTAATGATTGTGTAACTTGATTTGACCTTCAACTCGAGTACCTGCTTTACTTTATCTATTATTGCTTCCTGTTGAAGCTATTTGTAGCTATTTTAGAATGGCGCTGGCAGCTTGCCGGCGCCATTCTAAGTGGGGCTGAGGGCAGAAGGGCACAAAAGTGGGACAGAGGGCAGAAGGGGACAAAAAATGAGTGGGGCAGAGGGCAGAAGGGCACAGAAACGAGTGGTACAGAGGGCAGATGGGCATAAAAAACTAGGGGGTGGCAGTGATTAACCAGGCAAAAAAAACCCCGCGAAAATGCAAAGCGCCTCGCGAAACACCCGCGAACACGCGAAGTGCCCCGCGAACACCCGCAAACTCGCAAAAATTAAAAAATCCGCAAATTCGCACGAATTCGCAAATTTGGCGGATTGCAAATTCGCAAATCTGCAAATTCGCGGATTGCGAATTCGCAAAATTCGCCCATGCTTAGTCTCAGTAGGCATATGTCTGCTCCATCATTTAGAATTTTCCAATTGTGATTTATTATATTTTTCACTTGGTTGGCTATTCCTGAAAACTGACTAACCATTACAATTTTATCCATGGTGGTTTTTTTCTCTTTCTTTTCAAGGATACTCTCTCTATTATAATATCGTGCTCTCTTGAGAGAATGATTTATCAATTTTTTGGGATAACTCCTATCCTTAAATTTCTGTTTTGTTGTTTCTGCATGTTTATAAAAGTCATCTATGGACGTGCAGTTTCTTTTTAAATGAAGAAATTCTCCAAAGGGTATGCTCTCTTTTTGGCTTTTGGGGTGGTAGCTTTCATAATGTAATATAGTATTACTATCTGTTTCTTTCTTAAAAAGTTCCACCTCCAAATGGTCTTCCTCACTCTTAAAGGTAATGTCAAGAAAGTCGACTTTTTTATTACTATATTTGGCTGTACATTTTTAATTTCCATCTCCTAAATTGATCAAGTCAAGAAATTCTTTCAGTTCCTCTTCTAACCCTGACCATATAAAGAAGATGCCATCTATAAATCTCACCCATTTTCGGATCTTTTCGAAAAATGGGCTGACTTCGTTATATATATGTTTATCCTCAAACATGCTGACATAAATTCACGCTAGACTCGGCGCACATGTTGCACGCATACTGGTGCCCTTACGTTGGATATAAAGATCTTTTTTAAACAAAATGTTTTTATTCAGTAGTACCATAGAAACACATTTCAATATGAACCCCTTATTTGCGCCCACAATTTCAGTTGTTTCCAGAAGAGTCCTAATTACTTCTATAGTGTCTATTTGCGGTATATTTGTATATAGTGACTATACATCTAGAGTCACCATAAATTCCCTATTGCAGTCAAAGGTAATCCCATCTATCTTAAATATCATGTCAGAGGTGTCTTTTATGTAAGACTTTTGCTTTTGTACTAAAGGTTTAAGGAATCTGTCAGCATATTTACTTAATGGTTCCAGTAGGGAATCAATAAATGCCACTATTGGTCTAAATGTTTTTTTTTAAGCCTTTGTGGGTTTTAGGGCTATTTGTATAGAGGAATTTTTATTCCTCCTCACTTATTTCCCCATTTTCTTTGGCTCTCTGAAGAAAGGTCTCCACTTCTTTTTTCAAAGCATTCAATCTTGTTTGTGGTACTTTTGTGTAGTGGAGTTTAGTAGATAAAAGAGACAAAGCCCTCCGATCGTAGTCCTCAGAATCGAATACCACGACCCCCCCTCCTTATCTGTCGGCTTTATAGTAATAGAAGTGTCTTTTGATAGTGAATCAATAGCATCTCTCTGGACCTTAGTTGTATTGTATGTCTGATAATGTTTTTTATTTAAAAGGTTTCCTATTTCTATTTTAACCATCGACTCAAAAATATCAATATTTTTATCTACCATACCTAAACTGGGTGTGAAAGTTGATTTTGCTCTGAGTCCTGAGTCCGTAGAATTTTCCTTCTCTGGTCTATTTTCAAAAAAACGGCGCAGCCGTATTTTCCTGAAGAAAGCTCTCAAGTCTTTCTCCATTTGAAATTTAATAATGCCAGCCGTGGGGAAAAATGTAAATCCCATCCCTAACACTAGCTCCTCTACCTTAGTTAGTTCTCTGCTAGAGAGGTTTATTATTGGGGTTTTCTTTATCTCCAATATTTCTTGTTCCTCGTTCTCATATATACCTGAGGTACCTGGTTCCATTGATATTCTTGGTCCGGTTCTCTCACAACCGGTTTTCTCACATAGAATCCCCTCTCCCTCTTTGAGAATCCCCTTTGGGGTCTTTGTTGGCGCTCTCCTAAAAAATCCTCGTATTCTCTATTTTGGTTGACATGGGATCCTTCCTCTCTTGTAAGGACTTCCTCCTCCCCACGACTCTCCGATGTATCAGAGAAATTCATATGTTTGGGGCGCCTAGGTTGGAATCTTACTCGGGGTGCTCTTTCACAGGTCTGTTCTGGTTTTTCACTGTAGTAGTCCTTTTTTAGAAAGGGATATACCACTTCCTGGCTGAACCTATTAATATCTTTTCTCAACTTTTGTGTTTTTCTATTTGTTAAATATTCGCAATATCCACTCATGTCCTGATTGATCTTTTCTATTTTCTTTTTAGCATCCTCTAAAGTATTGTTCTCACTAAGTGCTTTTTCTAACTCATCGATCTCTCTCTTCTCAATGAGGATAGTATCTTGTGCTGTTTCTATTATCAGGAGCATCCAATCTCTACTACAGCGATTGGAAATGAACGAAACGAGCCAGGACTCTTTGTAAATAATACCAAGTTCCTAGAGACCTGGACATTAATTCAACACAAAGTTCTGAGTATATCAATGGAACCCCAAGATGCGGTCCGTGGAGGAGCAGGGAGGCCAACCGTCTTTTAACTGATCGCATACTAAACGTGAGGTCAACTCACGAGAATTGCAACGCCGACGAACGAAGCAAATTAGGTCCGCGGCTGCAGCGATTTTTCCTAATTTCGATTGAAGAGTGAAAATTATTATCAGAAGCAAACTTGGTGGCTCCTCCTGGACAGGGTACGAGTCTGTGTAACAGAATCAAGAAATTGTTTACATCTAAGTACCCTGAACTATAGAAGGGGGTGACTTTTTCAATTTTCTGCGCCCATATCAGGATGTCGCAGTGCTAATTACTCAGAGGGAATCCGGAGTATGTTTAGCTGAGAAACTGTCCTGAAGAAGGTGCTTATCGCCGCGTCGACACTTGTTCTCACGAACAATTTTAAAAACCTATTGTGCAATTTTTAAAAACTTTTTTCTGTATTATCTGTTTAGTAATGCAATTTCTTAATCTATGTATGTATTGATTTGCTGCTATTTGTTGAAATAATTGTATGAAACACAATAAACATATGTATGTTTTATTTTTAAACAACAAACCAGTGAAGACATTTTTTATATATTGTGGTGTAAATTGTGTATTGATGGTTCTGTTAAGACTTATATAGATGCTGGTGGCATTGTTGAAATATTTTCTTAACCTGCTGTTAGTCCCTATCATATTAGGGCATCTCAAGACCAAGACAGGGTCCTTCATTCTCTCACACCAGGTAACGGGGTTGGTCTTTTACCCACGGGGATTCTTGGCTATACACATACATACATGCTAGGTACATTCAAGGTACATCTAGTTAGGGTCCGCATCATAGGCATTAGTTCTGTTATGCATTTAAATGCTTACATATATTCATTATTTTAGCAATAAGGTAGAAATCTACCACCCATTTACTCTGTTGGTGCTTATAATCATTTATATCTGTTTCTGTCTTATTGTTGTTTCAGCACACATATTTCACACTAGAACGATGCTGGTTAAAAAAATACTCATTGAAAACGTTCCCATTGTTTAAATCTCTGAGAAAAAGTGAGCACGAGTGACTGAGCAGACTGTAATGTTTCCCTAATCCCTGATGGGACAGTGTTGTCATGTTCGATAATTGCCAGAAGCTACTCTCTCCCCTCCAGACAACAGATAAAGTAAGACTCAGTCCGCTCGGCAGAGAAAGAGCTGCTTGGCAGATCCTAGCGGCATCCAGTTGTTGACACAATGCCTGTAGCAGACTTAACGTTCACTTCACAAAGAAATAATAAAACTTTATAGAAATCTGACACAGTTCGTTATGAGAACTCCCACACTTCAACCAACAAGGGTTACACCAGCAGGACAAATTCAAGGAACTACAACTAAAATACCTCCACAAACACTAAAAGCAGTTATGGGTAAAATACCCACTACACCCGAGCAAATGCCATTCTGGATAGCACAGAAAATAACATAGTCAGAGGCAGAGATTCCACACACAAGTCCGCAAGAAAAACACAGAAGGCTACCAATCTGCTTGCAAACGATTTACAATAGAGGTCTTGGTTATATTACCGCACTTATTTATGTCTCGGGAGGTTATTAACGTGTGGTGCAAAGATCAAAAGAAACAAGACCTCATAGTTTCTTGACTGTAAAAAAAATTCACATCAACAACTACAGAAAGAATTTGATCAGCACACACTAATAGTAATAAACAACTTCACAGAATGAGAATATTTCAGACGTTCCTTTATTCTTTAATCTTATTTTCTTCACAGGGTAGCCAACACGTTTCGTGCTTTTATAGGACTTCTTCAGGGCTCATCAATAGTACTTTCAGGTACACAAATATCCGTGCTCCACAGGTTCAGTAAAACATGAAAGGCTTCTTTTGGACTTTACTGATATCAGGTATGACTCAGGTGCTATTGTTGTGTTGAATAATGTGCCAGAGAACATAATCCTATTCTGAGCACATATTAGGCTCCAGAATTCCTCTATTTACATTTACCGTACACTGCCATTTAATTCCAGTTTTGTTGGTCAATGTCGACCTCCGCATCTATTTAATTAAATTCAGGGCATACGTCTACACTTCTCCATCTTTTCAGAGAGTTGTACCTCTTGGGATACAGCTTTCGCTGCCATTATACCAGAACCCATATTATCCCTTCAATAGCAGTGATACCAGACATATTGAGGCAAATACAGAATGAGTATGGAGCAGAACATGATCTGAATTTAGAGATGAAATTGTTAGGCAATTTTGCCCAGGTATCAACAATTTTGTTAGCAAACATAAAATGGGGCGGCAGCAACAGTGGCGAAACACCAACACCTGAGGGTTTTCACTCCTGTACAACAGGAGAGTGAATTCCCTAAAATTATCGAAGACACATACGCTGAATTAGGTAGAGTACATTTGGGAGCTAGAGCAACAAAACCTCAACTCATGGGTGGCCCTGAAAAAGATAACACCAGCCAAGCACTTGATCCTTCTTAAAAGAAATGGGAAACTAAACAACAAAAGAAGAGACAGATTAGATTACAATTAAGGGGTAGGTCTCCTCAACTGGAGCTCTCCGAAAGGAGGTACAATCCTAGGAATCGTGATAACATTAAAAAACCTGACAGATATAAGGATAGTGATACACATTCCTCTTTTTCCTTTCAGGGTTCATCTAAAACTCTGAGAGGGAAGGACGGTCAGAACACAGATCAGAAGAACGAACAAAGTCCAGAGATACACATCATACTTTGTACTATATTAACAAAAAAGAAGATAAACAAAAATCAAAACCTCAATTTAAAAAGAAAGAAGTAGCTGGCCTTAAAGTATGAAATGCCAAAGATACTGAGGACCCAACTTCTGAATGGGGAATGGGCTCTGACGATGCTAGACAGCACAGCAGTGGTAGCAATAACACGCAAGACCCTGGTGGAATTTCTGGTGACAGCAAAGTTGAATGAAAATATCACAGTGGAGACACCTGATACTAGGGTAAGACCCGTTACATGAAATAACACTGCAAATGAAGGGGAACAAACCCAGAAAAATTAAAGGTCTCTTTTTAGAGAACCTGACATGTAGATATAAAATCCTTTTGGTCGAAAAGGATTGCCCACCGGAAATTGTTATGGAGTGCCTAAATGGAGAAACAATGATTTGTATGGCTTTTTCCAATCTCATTCCAGTATATCTAAAACATTCATACGTGCAGGAGTGTGCAGTAGCACTTGTTCCTATATTATATCGCAACCATGTAGGGTGAGATACAGAGTCACCTAACCATGTAATCCCAGTCAAAAGTACTCCAACTCACAGAGACAGTACCCAATAAAACAAGGTGCAAAAAAAACAAGCCAGGGAGATTTTTGATCAACTTGAATACCAAGCAGTAATAGAGAATTGCACCTCTACAATTATGTATCCTTTGTTTCCCGTAATGGAACCTTGCAATTCATACTGTCTTGTTTTATGCTACAGACATTTGAATACATGCACAAAGACATTTGCAGTAAAGTATGCACACAGTGCCACATTAATGAATAACTTTGTGCGAAAAAAATACAAAACAACACTAGATTAGCTGAATGAATTTTTCTGCTAAAATATAGCACCTGAAAGTTGATATTTGACAGCATTCTCAGCCCTTGGCTTTTAGCGTTAATTCTGTTGACTGTCCCAAGAGTATAAGACTAGCGGCAGGTTGTTCTCGACTAGGGTAACAGGGTTACTTCAACATTTTTATGAGGAGGCATTGTCCTATGTAGATGATATTTATCTGATGGATGATGATTTATTATATCATTTGACCAGGGTGAGCAACTTAATTTTGGGGTTCCCCTCTGAGGGCTAGAAATTCAACGTAAAATCAATCAAAATTAGCCCACCTCAATGTCCTATTTTTGGGCTACCAGTTATCAAGTGAAGGAAAAAGGCTAGCAGCTAACTTTTTAGAAAAATGTGCACTGTTTCAACCTCTAAAAACTCTGAAAAATTTACAATCCATATTGGGATTCCTAAATTTTGGCAGAAAAAATATTTTGGATTACACTGAAAAAGTAAAACCTTTCTATGGTTAAAGCAGGCCTGATCTTTCAATTGGACATTGGACACAGGAGCACACAGCCATCCTTTGTTCCTTACAAGCTGACATGATAGCTTTCAAACACCTACACACAAGTGTAAATACCAAAAATCTGGTGATACCGTGGCAATTTCTCTACTGAAACAACACTATTGGTGGCCAAGGTTGAACAAAACAGACGAAAGCATTTGTCTTTCAGTGCAACATTTGTCAGCAGATGAGGGGTTCCACTGTAGCACGTCCATAGCAAACACCACTACTAATATCAGACAGACGTCTCGCCTGTGTCTATTTAGACCCACTGCAGATCCTTACAATCTGATGTGGCTTACAAGTACATCTTGGTGGCAGTGGATGTATGCTCTAGATTCCTGTGGGTTTGGCCCCATCACTCGGCTGATGCCCAAACTGTTATAAAGGATTTGTGATTCATCATAGGGACATATGCAATTGGCACATTACTTTCTGACCTTGGTCCCGCGTTTAGATCTAAGGCTTACAAGAAAGCCATGGGTAGTGTGGGTGTAGCATTGCGGTACCCATCTCCGTATCATCCAGAGGGAATTTCGATTGTGGAGAGGAAAAACTGTGACTTAAAGCAATTCTTAACAGCAACAGTATTAGGCTCGGGTGGTAGTTGGGTCAATCACCTATATGGGGTCCAGAGGGCACTTCATAACATTCCAAGAAGTTTCCTAGGAGGCCTTATTCCTTATGTGGTCCTATTTGGGATGAGAATGTGGCGCCACAGTGACTGATGAAAAAACGTTTGACATTGATAACCGTTTGGCTGTTTTACAGGAACTCAATCAATTTTGGGCACTACAAAGCAACATCCAAGCGAAACGCACCACCATTGGAGAAGTAAAATCAGAAACTGCAGGACCTGCCCGGATCCCAAAAGTCAGAGATCTGGTCAGAAAAATGATAGTGGACAAGAAAGAATTTAGGCCATCCTACAGAAAGGCTGTGCCTGTCCTGGCTGTTGAAGGAAGAAGAACAGTACTTCTTCCGCCTCTTGGTGGCAAGAAAGAAAAGAGATTTATCTCCATTGATTTGATCAAACCACATTATGTGGCCGATATTGAATAGCAGGCGATGTGGGCTCCAGGGTAGCCGCAGATCTCCTCTCGCTGCCATGCAGGAGGTTCAGACAGAAAAAATGAATACAATTGAAGAGTCGTCTATATGTAGTAATGGAGTTACCAAAAATGAAATGGAACTCGTTCCTATTGACATTGAACATCATCAAAACAGAAATTAAACATAAATATCAATTCGAACTACCACCGACATCTATATCAACATGCCGCTACAGGTGACAGCTGCAAGTTCAGCAAAACCTGCTGAGCTACCAAAGATAGATCAAACTGTATCTGGCTATTTCATCAATTTCAAAACATTTTCTCTGGATCCAAGTGAACCTGAGTCACTGCCAGCTCCAGTTTCCCTCAAAGAACAACTTCATGATTTCTACGTTTGAGCGAAAAAGATATAAGTAGTCTCACCATGGCTACAGTTCAGGATAATGACTGGAATACTGTTCCTACTCTTTTTGATTGGTTTAGTGATGGCTTTTTTTGCTTGTAAATTGATATTATCTTCCAGAACGCTCCGCAGTATCACATGTGAACTTGGTAATGAAACCTCATACGTCATATCCTCGTGAACAGAGAGACCTGTCCTGTGTGAACATTACAGCAATTCTAGTTAGTGACGGAATTTTATGGGACAGAGTTTCATATGAAGTAATTGGTCCCACTGAACTTTTAAAAATGCCACATGTATTTAAAATTTCTTTAAATGATATCATCACCTCCAGTACATACTGTGATTGGGATTTGAAATTGTTAATAATATGTTGTCTGTTTTTGCACTATCTGCAGCATTTACGACAAATGAGATGTTTGATGACTCATCTGATTTTGATACCATGTACTGTTACCAATCTTACTGTCATCACTTTTTGCACAAAACAAGTGCACCACATAATTATTTTCATATACCACCAATAGGAACATTGCTTAACACCACCGAAAGGTAGCTCACAAACATTTGCACAAAAGTTTACTTATTTTTCTGGGTTTAATATATCTGATTCACGCTCATATTATTATAAGCCTGCACCTACATCTCCAAAGAAAAATATGCTTGCCAACATGAAACAGATTTACTCTGCATCCTTATTGCCCAACTGTCTGAACAGGGTTTTGACTTATGGAAAGACATTATAGACATAAAATCAGTCTGGGGTACAAAGAAATGGCAGGTTCAGGAGACTAAGGCACTATTTAGAGTATGCCTCATATCACATTAGATTATTTTCCTGAACGACAGTACGCAACAGACTTCCTGTCTGGCGTTAGCCAAGATTAAGGACATGAACACACCCCGTATTCCCTTGCATTCACACTTGGAGGGATGACAAAAGTATACAGAAAATGGTGAGGGTACACAAGAAGACATGAAGTATGGTGTTGGAAGGGATGGTTAGTTTGGTCATTGACACAAATAGGTGTCAGTTAAGATTCAGGGGAACCATCAAATGGTTTAATACCCAGAGGCCTGACTTATGCTATGTACAATGAGAACAGCTGGGGTGGTGACATCATACAGTTTTGGAAAGTAATGCCTCGTTTGGCTAAGAACCTTGAAACTGTCACAGGTGAAACAACACTTGTGCTTACTCTCAGATGACATGGATCTTTGGGATGGTTTGCTAGGTCACCGAAAGCCACGTCAGAAATGCTTCCTATATGCTGTTTATAATGAAATTTGGAAAATCTCTCAACAAGAAGCTACAGAGAAATTGCGTGAAATTGACAGAGTTAACTTAGAAAAGGCTTTGGCTGTGGTTGACAATGGTATGACCGCACTGATATCCAGGGTTTATTCTCTGGGCAACATTGTATCTTCTGCTATTGATATAATGGAAAAGGATCTGTCCATCTTACAACAAGGACAATCAGAGTTATGTTCTATTATGTTATTAAGCTGGAATCTACAAACACTGCACTCTGGTTATGTGCCCTGGTGACATATCAACAGTACGTCTCTGTTCTCCTCAGTCCTCATATAATTTGATTGAAAAGCCAACAACAATGGCACAAAGGGATGTGAAATATACAATGCTGCGTATTGAAAAATTAAGCCAATTACCTTTCACCTTGGCAGAGTCACCATTCACAGAATGCTTAATTCATGGCCATATAATGTTGCCAGTAACAACTTTCCAGTTTCAATATTGCCTAGGATACCACCAGGTGGGCAGGTATGAAGTGATGGGTAGGAAATCCATCCATGAATCTTGGGAATTACCATATAGATTTAGACGCTGGAACAGGGACACTGAAGTGTTTCTCAGGGGTACAAATTGCTATAGTTCCTTGAGTGGATCTCTCATTTGCCATGATAGTATGCTTCACTGGCCTTTTAACGGGTCAGTTACAAACTTGTCCTGTCATTTGAAAGGGCACCAGCTGCTGTGATTAATCCAGTGTTCAAGCTGCTCTTGAATGTGAGTTCTTTACTGCTGAATGATCAAGATTGTTGTGGGATGCTTCCAGGCATCGATTATCTAGTCTCTGTAAGTTCCAGGTTTACTTGTTGTATTCAAGTATTGTTTCCAAAGATTCACACAGTCAAGGAGGCAGTGTTATGGCCTTCGTTGAATGTTTCCTTTATAGGGTTTGATAATCTGAGCTGAATGAAAGCTATGCTTCTACAGAAAGATGAGCCCATGAACCTCAGCCCGAGAGATTTTTGATCTTCAGGTTGCAAGGTCCTCAGCTGAGATACAGGCACTGGTATGACCTAACTGCCCTTTCATTTCAGAGAACTGTACAACATATATTTAACATGTCTGATATGGAGGGTATTGTACACCTATTTAAGACCATAAGTCTGGACTGCTAAGCACCTTACCTTTCAGACAGTCTTCAGAATGATTCCTGCTTTTATATACTTTTATACAAGTATTTGGATGCATTTTTGAAGGGCTTTTGCTAATCCTAGTATGGTAGCGGGAATCCTATTTAAAAATTTTCTGATAAGCAATGGACATCCTAGTCACCAAGGAGATGGAAAAAGTGCTCATGGAACGATGATACAATGAGCGCATGGTACTACAGCTGGGCACAAATCGACTTTAGGAGGTAAGCGAGTCTTGGCTCTTATCATTTCGGCCATTCTGGATTGATTGTGTTTGGTCTGTCCTCTGTTGCTTGTTCTGCGGGCAAAAATGCATGTTGGATCTCTGTCTAACACTTCAGTCGGTTGTGCCTCCGGACGTGGATGTATTACTGGACCCATTAATGGCCCACATACTGCAGTGTCCCCAGCGTATTCCCATGTTGATGTCGGCATTCTTAGAGCCACCACAGGAATCTTCAGCTCCTGTTGGGTTTGATACCAGCTTTACTACAGGCATGCAGAATTTGGATGTTTCAAATGCTTTCCCAGCATCAGCTATGGGAACTGAGGATCATCTTTTCTCAATCGACCTGATCTGTGAGTTGTTACAGGGACCGTCATCTGCGAAGGCAAACAGCAGTGATGTTGCATCTCCCACACAGAAATCATAAACATTTAGCTCTCCGTGTGCTGGGGAAAATTCGGCCTTGTTCCAAAATAACTGAAGCTGGAATAAAAAAATATATATATATTTTCTTTCCTTTTTGCTATTGCTGGGCGCCATGGCTTTTCATCAATCTCAGTTGCTCAAACTATATATGAACATATCTTATTATAGGGCCTTTTAACATATGCAGAGGACTTTGTTTTTTTGTAATTTTTTTAACTTTGATATATTATGTTTCTGGAAAAACAAAATCACAATGTTTTCTGATTAATAAGGACAATCCTTTTTTAGTATATTGTTCATTCAGATGAGGAGTGGGTGTTATGTTCTGTAATGTACCCCAATATAGGCCTGGGTAGTCACATAACCTTTCACCTACATTTCCCTGCCATTGTACTACATACCGGTTTTTGGTATTTACCTTTTACCTAGTTGGGTGCTGCATAAAATGTTGTATGGTTTTCCCAGAAAACTAGCCTCATTTATTATGCGTGATCATTTTCAGAATCACAGCAGGATTACCATCCTCTGTATAATAACTATGTATACAGGTCATTTAATTTAATTTCATATCTTTATTCGGCTATCAAAATAAAATAGCCATAAAAATACAGGCAATAATAATAATACATCTAAAAGAGAATTAAAAGCAGACTATTACAGTGCCATTTATTAAAATCAATTCATTTTTTACATTATAGCAGAATACTTTTCATAGCATTAATCGATTTCAGTATAAACAAGGCAACATTATAACATATTAGAGGATCACCTAGTGTCACAAAAAATGCCATTGCTACCTTATGTGACCTAATATTAAGTGCAGCAAACAATGGTTTAAGATAAAATCACCTAAAATGGTGATAAAAGTTACAAAAAAATTAAAAGTGCAATGTGTTTTGTTTACTTTTGTTATCCCAGGGACATGGTACCATATCAGATGGGCGAGACTTCAATTTTGGGAATGCAACAAGGTAATGAGCAATACCGCATCTCAGTATCAGTAGCACAAAACAGTGCTGTACATAAGTCAGATGTGACAGGTATTTATTTGCCCCCTTATCTAAGTTAAAAGATTTATACAAGGCGACAGTCGGTTTATTCTGCTCAGCCTTTGTTCTAGGATCCAGCTTATGCTGCAAACAAGAATCTTTAATCTCTTTCTTTGTGTGAGACAATATTTTTTAGGTATCTGACCATACTGATATCTTGAATAGATTTTCTAGCAAGGAATTGAAACATAATAACCATGGAATTTTTAACGCATCATTCAAATTTAGACAATCTAAAATAATTGATCTAGTAAAAGCCATTTCTTCCCTCTTTCAAAGTGAGGCCCACAATAACAGTGCTCTAACCAATAAAAGGTCTTCTAAAAACTGAAGTCCCACCTCATGGTGTACAATAGTGTTTGATAGAGAGGGCGATAAATATAGAAAACGTTTTAGGAAATAATTTTCTTTGGTTTGCAGGGCTGTGCTATTTGCAAAGCCCCAAAGACCTGCCCCATAATGGGCTGTACTTACTTCTTTTACTTTATCAATGGCTACCATCTCATTAATTGGTCAATTCTCTAGTTTTGAGGAGAATTTAAAAATCCCTTGGGTTGCCCTGCTCATTTTAGCTCTGGTATTTATAATATGTTGGGTCCATGAACCATTTCCCGAGAAAAAAAATCCAAGTTAGCAAAAGGAGTTCACTGTATGAATTGAAGCATTGTCAATGAAAAACGTTTTGCAAGATTTTGGTTTAAGGCCACAGACCATGGTGAATGTTTTTGATTTGTTGATTACCATTTCCCTTTGTGTCATAAAATCGAAAAAAGCATCCATCAGTCTCTGGAGGCCTACTGGAGTTAATCCTAATAGTACTGTGTCATCCGCATATAATAGTATGTGCATCGGACGACCAGCAGCCCCAGTGGGATCAGCCTGTATCGTTTGTAAATGGTTATCTACCCCATAAATAAAAAGGGAAAATAAAATTGGCGCTCGCACACACCCTTGTCGTATAACTCACCCTACTTTACACTTAGGTGAGCATTACCCCTGGGGCCAAAGCAGACTTGTCTGGTTAGGTTCTCGGACAAATGGGAGAAAGACCCAATAATTGCCCTAGGTGCTCCCATAGAAATCAAAGTTGGCCAGAGTAAATTATGATCGACCAGATAAAATGCACTACTTTAATCAGCAAAGCATATATACAGAGTACCTGCTTTTGCCCTTGTATACTTGCCGATGAGTAACTCTAAGTTAATGGATTTCTCAGTTGTTCCGAGTTGTTTACTAAACTAAACTGCACCGGGGTTAGGATCAAATGCTCCAGCACCCATTCCCCCAATCTTAAAAGCAGAATCCTACTCATCACGTTCAAGGCGGTAGCTAGGAGCGAAATAGGGCGATAGTTTTTTGGGTCTGTTTTGTCCCCTTTTTTGAATATGGGTACAATGATAGATTCTTCCCATGTCTTTGGGATTGTGTCAGATACAGTTGAATTAAACACTCAAGTTAGGATAGGTCCCCATAGTTCCGGGGTACATTCAAAAACATAGGCGGGGACCCCATCCAGACCTGAGGCCCGTCCCCCGGCGCTCCCCTGAATAGCCTGAAGAACTTTCTCATTGGTGATGATCCGAGAGGCTTCCCCTCGCGCAGCTCCCAATCAGTTCCTCCCATCATCTCCCCATTACTACTAAAAAATCCCCCAAAATGTGTCGCCCATGTATCTGAGGGAACATAGGAACAGAACTCTGGGATATCATCATTCTTCAGGAAGGGAGCATTTACAGTATCCCAGAAACGTTTGTTATTCCTAGTTTTTACAGAAGTGGCCAAGTTTTCCCATGCTTCCGCATGGAGTGTCTTTTTCCGGGCAGCTATAGCTTGTTTGAACTCGCTCCGTAGGGATTTATTAGTTGGTAGATCTTGCGGTGATTTAGACAAAGCTTGCTTTAGCACCTGTCATGCTTTAGTGCAAGTGCCATTAAACTTTGTGACTTTTGCCAAACGGGTGGAAGAGGAACGAAGGCTGCGAGTGAGAGTATAACAGACCAGTTTCTTTTGTAGAGGCCTAGGGCCAAATCCATGCAGGGCCCTGAATTCTATACATAGGGACTTAAAATGTATTCTTTGCAGCACTGGAAGCCAGTGTAACTCATCTACACACAGTGAAGCAGAAGAATCTCTTGGTCTGGAATGAACTAATGTGGCCGCCATATTTTGAACTCACTGGAATCGCTGACTCAGATACTTAGGTGACTCCAGCAGTAAGGCCTTGCAGTAATCGAGTCTGCTTAGAATACCGCTTTGCACTATTGGGGCTCTGGCCAAGTTTGGAAGTAACGGCAGGATCTTTCTCAGTGCTCTGATCAAACCAAAACAGCACCCCACTGTTTTGTTCACTTGTGTCTCCAGTGACAAATTGGCAAAGAAAATAACTCCTAGATTGCGATCTGTTTTAATCAGAACTAGGGGAAAGGAAGTTACAATGGGCCAAAAATTATGAGGGAGAGGCAAAGGCATCCTCCCGACTGTACAGTGTAGGATTTCGGGAGTTGATACGAAGCCACTGCACGTTGTCATGCATGCAGGTGTGAAAGTCCTTCAAGGCGTTTACTTGAGTTCCATCCAAGGACAGGATAATCTGGGTGTCATCGGCATAGTTCACCAATTTCACATTGTTGGCCCAAATTATGTTAATCAAAGGGCTCAGATATACATTGAACAAAATTGGGCTCATGGCAGACCCTTGAGGAACACCATGCCGTATATTGGAAAAGGCAGATTGAAATGGAGGAAAAGTCACTGCCTGACACCTACCAGAAAGATAGGATCAAAACCAGTCTAAGGCAGTGCCCACTATTCCTACCTCCTCTAGACGGGTCAGCAAGATGCTATGGTTAACTGTGTCAAATGCGGCAGACAGGTCGAGCAAAATAAGAATCGCTGATTGTCCCCGTCTGCCAGTTGACGGAGATCGTCCATCACGGTCACCAAGGCAGTCACTGTTCCATGTTCCGGGCAGAAGCCAAATTGTACGTCCACCAGCTTGTTGTTAAGTTCGAGGAATTTTGACAGAGATTTACTGACCAGTCATTCAAGGATCTACACTGGGTAAGGTAGGAGGGAGATGGGCCGAAAACTACCCAGACTTGTGGGGTCAAGAGTGATCTTCTTCAGGAGTGGCATAACTACGGCCTGTTTCCAACCAGATGGTACAGTCCCACTAAATGAAGATTGATTGCAAATCATCCGAAGCCTATGAAAGAGTTCTGAGGCAGATTCCTTCCAAATTTGAATTGGGAGGGGATCCAGTGGGGAGCCGGAGGAGATACTCAAGGCAATCCTGCCAAATTCCTCCTCCAAAGGAAGCTCAAAATGATCTAAGAGACTCAAAATGACAGTCCCTTCATCTGTCAGTTTCTCTGCACAGAGTACCTTTCCTATATCGTTGGACGGGGCTGCTACTCCACTAGTCATATCTCCACCCTCTGGTGGCGGGTTGGATTTGAGGCCATTAATGATAGTGCTAATTTTTTCATCAGAGATACTTGCTAAACTGGACCAGAGTTTTGGAGTTGGCTGAGTCTTATTTTCTAGGCACTTCGGGTTAATAATGCCATCGACTATTTTAAAGATACTTTTAGATTTATTTGATGAGTTCATAATGATCTCTGTGAAATACTCTCTGCTTTGGTGGTGAAAATTTCTTTTTTATACAAAGATATGGCCAGTTTCCATGCAATATTGTCCTTGTCTGCATAAAACTTTCTCCATTTTCTTTCCGCCTGTTTGCACTTCATTTTCAGGGTTTTCAGTTTTTCATTAAACCACCTGGCAGAGAGTCTGCTGTTGTTCTTACGGTCTGTCAGTGGTGCAATTTGATTAACTGTTGCATTAATTTGATTACAGTAGTCTGCATAATTCTCCTCCACTGACCTGAAATATCAAAAACCCTTTTGAGTTCAAACACATGTAGCGGTTGAGGCATGGGCGGTTCGCCCAATATCACTGAAAGCAATGATTGTAAATGAAACTACGGTGTTTGACAAAGATGAAATTGATATGGTACAGTGTACAGCTCATGCTTGGAAAGAACTTGCGAAGCGTGCCAGGAGATTACTGCTGTATGCTCCAGCAATGCCACTACTGCATCAGGGGGCAATATCAGTGAGATGTGAAACAGGCTCACTAAAAGTTTTACAGAATGCAGGAGCGCATACTATGGGAGATGTATACCCTAATGGCAAATTCATTGACCTTCACGGACCTGGGAAATGTGCTGAAGCTCAAATCTAGTAATCCGAAATTAGTTGCCTTAGCGCTTTTGTTGGCTAAGCGCAGGGTCTCAATCCATTGGCAGACCAGCACCACAAGTAACAGGTTGGCTAAGAGATATTGCATATTGTTGAGATCAACTTATTTGCTATGGGGAGGAACTGTCACAAGCTTCAAGACCACATGACATTTGGGGGCCTTTCACTGCTTACATATTAGCTCATTCAATTGACTAATAGCAAATATTGGGTGGCTACTGTGGTTGATGTATGTTTTTAATTGCACCAAATGCTGTTGTGACATACCTGAATTTAATGATATTGTAACAACTTACTGCTATGTATTCTCCAATATAATGAACAGGATGAAGATGTTCTATTGATGTTATCATATGAAAATTTATGAATAAAATAAAAAGAACATCACCTCTTGGCTGGAACAAGTCAAAGCTTCAGTTTGAGGGGGCATGCCACCTGTGGCACTTTCAAACCTGAATCTATTAATGGAGGCTTATTATCCAATGGCGTTTTGCTCACACTAGTGACCTTTTCCAATTCCTCCTCCACCCTACCCATTCTTTCTTTGAGGGGGCTTATTAAGCTACTAGTGACAGATGTTAGTTTGTCCCAAAATGGTGCCCATATTTGTTTGTCCATAGAGTTAGTTCCATGTTCACCCCCCCCCAGCAAAGTAAGATCATCCGGGATATTAAATCAACAGGGATTTCATATTGCATCTTTCTCTTCCATGTAGCTGCTGTTTGACGAACTACGTTTGAAACTTTAGCAGCCCGAGTAATTGCTAGTGCCTGTTCTGGTACAGTTGTTTGATAGTGTTTGACAAATAGTGTCACTTGTGCATCCTGCACTCTGGTCATCTTGTTCATTTCCTAGACCAGGCTTCCCTTTAGAGGATGTTACATATTGGATACCCCCAGTCTGGCAAGTCGCTGTAAGGGACATGCGCTGCTCCGCTAGATCAATTTCTTTTGATAGAGCTCCAATGGCACGATGCAGGAAGGTGTCTATGGTATTTCACTTAACGGTGCTGGGTTGCTCAGTCGATGGCTTTGTGCGCCTCACCTTTTTTTTACCCATATTGCTAGTTGTATTTTTAGAAAGTAAGGGAATAAAAAAAGGGGAAAAACAGACTTACTCCAGTCCAATCCTCGGAGTTACACGGCTGGCATCCTTTACCAGCAATACTAGTCCAATTTGATCGGCGGGAATAGAAGTCAAGAGACTGGGCCCAGCCCGACCCCTTCCGGCTGTAGACGTGTGCAGAAGGGCCGGTCCTTGGCCAGGGCTTCACCTGGGCACAGCCACGGCATACCCGCATGCGTCCCTTGCTGCAGGAGATCCGGCAGCCAGCTATGCGGTTCCTGGCGCATAGGTGGAGTCACTGGCATTGCGGTGTCTGGAACAGAATGGAGTCTCCCGCTCCTCTCTGCACCAGCTCAAGATTTCAATCACGGTCTATATGTGCCATCCCTTCCGTCATCCTCAGACGACATGAAACAGCAAGGTAGAGACCCTGAGGGTACCTTTTGGCTGTATAAGCACCACATCTCTGCTGGGGGAGGCAGAGGAGAAAGACTTCCATGCTGACACACTGATGCGAGACACTGAGGTCCCTGCATGCAGATACTCCAGCACGCATTGGTCTGACATCCCTTGTGGAGTCCATCTCGAGACCAAGACGGGGTCCTTCATTCTCTCACACCAGTTAATGGGGTTGGACTTTTCCAAGGGTGATTCTTGACTATACACAGACATACATGCTAGGTACATTTTGGTACATCTAGTTAGGGTCTTCATCGTAGGAGGATGCATTAGTACTGTCATGAACATATATCATTATTTTAGCACTATGGTAGAAATCTACCATCCATTTACTCTGTTGGTGCTTGTAGTCATTTATATCTGTTTCTGTCTTATGGTTGTTTCAGCACACATATTTTGCACTAGAATGACACTGGTTCAATACATACTTTCCCACTGTTTATTCTGTTTATCTCTCTAATAAAAAGTGAGCATGTGTGACTCAGCAAAGAGTACTGTAATGTTTCCATGATACCTGATGGGACAGGGTTGTCATGTTCGATAGTTGCCAGAAACTATTCTCTCCTTGGTAAGAGAGGTTCATAGGGGCACTGTGAGCTAGCTGGTATATAGGTGAACATATCCTATGGCGGTGTCTGGAATCAGTCTGGACACCAATCCCACAGATTATGTTGTCTAAATGTACAGGTTCTATATAGGTTTCTAAGAACTACACGGCAGTAAGCCTTTGCAATTCACAGCTGTAACCCAAGTCCCGGCCAACTGGACTGCAGGCTTAGCCCACAGACTGGCCTTTACCATTTTAGTAGACATTGCTACAGAAGCTACTTAAGCAAATGCAGATGCAGCAATTCTTGGATCTTCAGCAATTCAGTAGATGTAGCCCTATACAAGCTTTCAGCAATCTGGCATGTGGTCGTGAAAGTACAATCCTGATGGGGATTTTGGAAACTGCATATGCACTGGGACGTAGTTCCTGCCAACATCCAAAAGAAGATTCTGTGCTGGGGCCCTCATACACTAGTGTCCTCCTAGATTGCTCTGTATTACGCTGCTTCTTCTGGGAGCCCCATAGCTATCATGGAAGTGATGGACCTTGTTCCTTCCTGGATAGTCTCTCCTGTTGCAGGAATAGACAGATTCCTTCCCTCTCTCAGTTTGCTTGCATATAAATACTTCAGGGCGGGTCACAGCTTCTTTAGAAAGAGATGCAGACTCCAGCTATTGGCCACTCTCTTCTGTGAGACTAGCTGTCAGATAGACACGAGCTGCAGAGCACCCCCTTTCTTGAACATAAAGGACTTGAAACTAAAAAAAGTGGAGTGGTTTGAGTTCTATTTTTAAGTACAACTTTCGGAGAGGTGATGTAGATCGATTGTCTCAACTAATTTGGGGTGATTCTTCTTTCAAGTGCCTTTCCTGACTCTTCTCTAGACACAGTCTTCATGTAGAATGATGCTTTACACTGTTCTTTCCATCTTGAAGCACCCACAATTGAGACACAAGAAGAAGTGTGGTGTCTACATTTGATGGTGTTCAGCCAGACTGAAAGAGTAACCATGGAAAGACAGAAGGACAGGCCTCGCCTAATAGCTTACTCACCTTTCACAACAGAGTCTGCAATTCCACCTATCATGCCTGATGCAGCAAGATTACCTGCTTGGTTTATTCTAAAAATATCATACTCACTTGGGCCCATAAACCACGCGTACATAAGCTGATAATAACTGCTGATGATCAGGACTTTATTTTTACCTTGTGATAATATTTACCTTTACAAGATTTCTTACTAAACCTTAATCATCTTAGTTCTCAATTTCCGCTGGTCGTCAATAGATCAAGTTGTTAGCAGAATAGGTAGAAATGACACTTACCTTTATTTCTTTGAATGACCACAGACTCGGGAGAGTTTTGAACCTTTATCTATGCAATCATTTTGTGAGTCAAATACCAATACACGTCAAACACCAACTATTAAGGAGAAAATTATCAAAGTAAAACTTAAAGACTTAGTAATATTTCATGACGTTGGTACCTGGGAAAGGTGGAAAAGGAAAAACAATACAGGGACATACCACACAGATTTATATTTATCTAGAATGATGTGAGGACCAATCCCTGGCCAAGGGACTGGGAAAGGGACTCCCGAGTAGTCAGGAACCAACAGTTCAGGACAGGTTGAGGACAGGACGGGTGACCTCTTCTAAGTGCAACACCAACGTTGCATCCCTCTCTGGTACTACTCTCTCCCTTCTGGATGAACCGATTCTTCTCCTTCAGTGATCTCTCCGACTCTTATCTCTGTCCGTCTCTCCTTTCTCGATTCTTCTTTCAGAGTGCTCGAGCAGCGTCTCTGACCTCCGTGGCATCCGCCGTCTTCTGCTGCAGTTATGGGTTGGTGACAGGTCTGTGACAAGTCTGACAATCTAACTGACTGAGCCTACCTTAGGTATACTATTCCAATTGTATGTACCACCCCCAATGTTTCAATATTTGTGAATCCCCTACTTCTGATTGGACAATGGGATGGGGGTAGGTCATCACACCATACTAATGTAATAGCATTTCTTTGGGTTATTGTTCTATATTCCGGCCCTTAATTTTACTTTCCCATGCTTTATTTTCCCAATTGCATTTCATATTATTAAGATCTACAATGTATACACATTTTGACTTCTTCTCCGGGTCAAGAGGTGGTGTTCTCAGGCGCTTCTCTGGTTAAAGTGTCCTTGGCTGGGTTTCAATGTCACAGCACAGAGTTTGACAGAGTCCAGTGCGCTTGCGCATAATCAGGCAAGATGGAGATTTCAGTCACCCTCCAGGCCCAAATATGAACTAATAACAAAGTCAAAGAAAAACATGTTAGAATACGGAAATAAATGAATGCACTGTATACCACTTATTCCTACTCTAATCCCTTTAATTTATTTTAACTATTGCATTAGCAGTTTAGTAAGACATGCGATGTTTAGTTTAGGTATAGCGATATGCATTAGCATTTGAGGTTCAAGCGCCTATTTTAAATACTACTGCAAGCTGCAAAGATTTCCCACCAAAGCGAAAGGCGTCATACCACTTAGATGTAGTAGACGCATGAGTTGAATATTCCCGTGTTTTCGGCAGCCATTTTATGCCACTCGGATTACTTGTTAGTAAAACATATTGAAAAGCGTCCCCTAGATGATGTAACATGAAGTGTAATGCAATTATTAGTTTTCACGAAACAAGTTGGTTATATTATTACATGTTACTCTAGAGGATTGCATCTGAGCAAGTTTCTTACATATAAAACCTAGCCTCATCACTCCGAACATTCACCGAATGCCAGTATTCAGGAAAACTAAATAGGAGTTCTTTGATAAATAAAAGGCCTCATAGAAAATCTAAAGGAGTTGTTTTTCAATTCTCTCACTTCAGTGTCTAAGGGGATGATTTAGACATTGGCAGAGAGGATATATTGACAAAACAGTGACTAAGTACCCTCTAACACCAAACAATTGGTTCACCTGCTCAATTCAGAAGTGGGCAAACTCCCATGACAGTAGTTTCTGCCATTAAATAGAAAAGTTACAGATGCAGTTAGGCATCTCGAAATGGGTCAGGTAGAGTAAAGGCCCGGTAGCGGAACGAAAGTCCTCCACCATTTTTCCTGCCTTTACTCCATCAGCCAAGCACTAAATCAGGTTCTAGGGTTCCTCACTCCAACTGCATGAATAAAATCAATACATTTCTACTACCTCCTAGTACGGTCTTGACTCTATATCTAGCGCAAGGTCAGGTCGAAGCCTCCAAAAATGGATTGTACTTGCCTCCATCACTTTGGCATAGCCACACATGTGTACACCATGCATGTGCTGCAAAGAGCACACACAAAACATGCTTGCAACACACTCAGTATTTTAGACGAAGAAACTGGGTCTGTGCATAAAAGCAGAACTTTAAATGGGTGGATGTGTAGGTCTCCACTTGGCAGAGAGGATACATTGACAAAAGAGTGATGAAGTACCCTCTACCACCAAACAATTGGTTCACCTGCTCAATTTAGAAGTGTGCGGACTACCAGGAAACAGTTCATCTGACAGCCCAAGGGAGTAGGGCCCATTAGAGGCAAGCCATCCGATTGTCTGCCCGATTTTGAGAGCGCAGTTTACTTCTTTGCTGTCTGTCACTGCATGGTATACCCTGGTGGTGAGGGACACTATAAAAGAAAATAACCCTCACTATTTGGAGAAAACTCCTAAAATTGTGGAGTTCAGTAGTTTCTTTAATGCTCAAATACCAACAACTGCTTTAGGAATATGTAAGGAACTATTTGATTGGTGACCATCATGCTTGATAGAGCTGTTCATCAACCTTTTTCCTGTATTGACAGGAACTCCCTTGACAGTAGTTTCTGCCATTGTATAGAAAAGTTCAAGATGCTGTTGGGCATCTCAAATGGGTCAGGTAGAGTAAAGGCCAGGTAGCGGAAGGAAAGTCATCCACCATTTTTCCTGCCTTTACTCCATCAGCCAAGCACCAAATCAGGTTCTAGGGTTCCTCACTCCATCTGCATGAATAAAATCAATAAATTTCTACTACCTCCTAGTATGGTCTTGACTCTATATCTTGTGCAAGGTCAGGTCGAAGCCTCCAAAAATGGATTGTACTTGCCTCCATCACTTTGGCATAGCCATACATGTGTACACTATGCATGTGCTGCAATGAGCACACGCAAAACATGCTTGCAACACACTCAGTATTTTAGACGAAGAAACTGGGTCTGTGCATAAAGCAGAACTTTAAATGGGTGGATGTGTAGGCCTCCACTTGGCAGAGAGGATACATTGACAAAAGAGTGATGAAGTACCCTCTACCACCAAACAATTGTTTCACCTGCTCAATTCAGAAGTGTGCGGACTACCAGGAAACAGTTCATCTGACAGCCCAAGGGAGTAGGGCCCATTAGAGGCAAGCCATCTGATTGTCTGCCCGATTTTGAGAGCGCCGTTTACTTCTTCGCGGTCTGTCACTGCATGGTATACCCTGGTGGTGAGGGACACTATAAAAGAAAATAACCCTCACTATTTGGAGAAAACTCCTAAAATTGCGGAGTTCAGTAGTTTCTTTAATGCTCAAATACCAACAACCGCTTTAGGAATATGTAAGGAACTATTTTATTGGTGACCATCATGCTTGATGGAGCTGTTCATCAACCTTTTCCTGTATTGACAGGAACTCCCTTGACAGAAGTTTCTACCATTGTATAGAAAAGTTCAAGATGCTGTTGGGCATCTCGAAATGTGTCAGGTAGAATAAAGACCGGGTAGCGGAAGGAAAGTCCTCTACCACTGTGCCTGCCTTTATTCCATCAGCCAAACACTAAATCAGGATCCAGGGTTCTTCACTCCAACTGCATGAATAAAATCAATACAGTTCTACTACCTCGTAGTACAGTCTTCACTCTTTATCTTCTGCAAGGTCAACCCGAAGTCTCCAAAATGGATTGCACTTGCCTCCATTACTTTGGCATAGCCACACATTCGTACACCATGCATGTGCTACAATAAGCACACACAAAACATGCTGCAACACACTCAGTATTTTAGACGAAGAAACTGGTGTAGTGTAGTTCCTATATTCCCAATAGGTTCTGCGCATTGGAATAACATAAACAGCAGTGTAGACGTAGGACTGAGGTCATCTAGGTCTCTACTGACTATGTTAGACTTAATTAGTTTTGCCAGCTAGATCAGAGGTCACTAGAAACTTTCTCGAATGTTCAGGAAAGGGTTAACCGTCCTGATTTAGACAAGAAGGGATTAGTTTCTGACAATCGCATGAACATGACAACTTTGCTCCTTCAGAATAAAGAGTGTATCTCTAGTGTTGTGGGAAAAAAATAGACAGCTATTTCACTCAGTCAATCGTGCATGCTTAGTTTCACCAGAGTGCAGAGAAATAGAGAGACGGGCATTTTCAATAAAAGGTGTTATTTTATTGAGCAGTCTTCTTTCTCATGCAAGAGAAATGAATTGCCACGATTGCAATATTTATTATAAAGTAAAGTGCATACAGTAAAAGTAGTATTATGAAATAATACTGTAAAAGCATTGATATGGTTTCTTAGCCATATGATACTTTAAAATGGATAAAATATATACATACATAAAAACATTGACTAGCCAACTCAACTGGTGCTTCTAAGATACGCCTACCCCGATGTACCTGACCTAAGCCTAATACGTGGGAAGGAGTAAGTAAGTTGCAGTTTTAAGTTAAGTTAGGTTGTTTTGCCAAGTATCGGAATCAAGAATTCTCTCTAAGGTTTTAATCAGCTCCGTACCTTGGTTATAGAATGAAGGAGGTCTTGTATCTGGCTTCTCAGGACTCGATCTCCCAGCAACCCGCAAGGGTGACTTGGGAACACCGGAGCTGGATTTTCTCGGCGTGAGAAAAGAGCAGCTTCTCCAGCGTGTCAAAGGGGAGGGGCGGGTTCCTTCGGCTCTCGCATCAGCTGGGCTTCAGATAAGTAGATAACCGTCAGTGTTTGCTTAAGGCAACGTTGGTATATTTATACCTGAAAGGTGCCGGGTTTGACGTAAGGTTGTACATAAGATGTCACTGAGAACTAACAGTTCTTTCTGGACTCCAGGAGTTCTTGTGAAAATCAAAACCAAAGCAGGGGGTTTTCCCAGGCTGCTGGAGGCTTGGTTTGTTTAAAGAACGCGTTGTGCTTTCTAGGAGTCTATCGGAGTAGCCTTGCCG
Organism: Lissotriton vulgaris; assembly: GCF_964263255.1. Classification (NCBI taxonomy): domain Eukaryota; kingdom Metazoa; phylum Chordata; class Amphibia; order Caudata; family Salamandridae; genus Lissotriton; species Lissotriton vulgaris. Next base: position 855,453,030 of record NC_141697.1, on the reverse strand, counting down.
TGTTTTGGACTGCATGGGCTATTACTAAATATGGATAGGATTCTTATGCCTTTATAAGGAAACTATTTGTTATAACCACATAAGGGCATGAATCGGCAATATCGAATTAGGGTCCTAGATAGAAATACAACATCCACTCCACGTATTTATGTCCATCATTACTAAAAATAAGCAATATAAAACATATGATGCATGTGTGTTTTCCAACCCACCCCAAAATGCATAATTGCATTTGAAATGGTCTATGGTATATACACGAAAAATGAGTATTGGTACTGTACGTTTTTTCAAGCAAGGTTATCATTCAGTTAAATGTATATATATCAGCTGAACGAATTGCAAAATTTACAAATAAAAATTATATATGGAATGGCTCTGTATACAGAAGAGAGGGTCGAGACCATTTCATCACATATTATTATACGATAATATACATGTGCTTAGAGGCCGAGGTAAAATATTTTCTCTAATGTCTCTATAAATAGAAGCTCTGTTCTTTAAGAATAGTTCTACTTTATGCAAAGTAACATGTGCCGGAAAAAATGGTAAATATTTTTGATTGGAAAGAAAAATAATTTTGCTTTCAGGGGGAAAAAATTGTTCCAAACGTTTTTCAGATGCTTTGTTTAACAGAACTGAAGGCCAAATTCAGAGTTCAGGGAACGCTGTGTATTTGTTGTCTAAAAGTTATCCTCGTTGTTCATGGGAGAACATCATATCAGACAGGCTTGCAAAAAATTGGTCTACAACATCAGGTGAAAGTTCGACCAAGTTTGAAAACACTGCAACTGTGCAGTTTTGAGCGTGATTGCTATCATCGATGTTTGGATCAGCAATGCTCACAGAAGGTTGTACCTGTTTGGTGCTGCTTTCCTCTCGTACTTTCCCGCCACCTACTCATAATGGTGACGTCTCAATGAATGCCGTCATCAGAATAGGTAGCCGCTGGGGACAACACGTTGCATGAGTCGTTACCGGACCTAGCAAAGTATCGATATCCATTGGTACTGCTGATGGTAGTGTAAGACAGACGTCCAACACGCATTCTTCTCCGCATAGCAGACATCAAAGCACAGGTAAGATGCAATCTTGCCAGATTGGTCTGAATTAAAGAAACCAGGTAGTATTCAGATCTCTCAGCCGGGCCAATCCGAAGACCTTAGTGATGCGGTCTCAGTAGCGCATTGCTTGGATCGTTTCTGCCATCATTGCAGGAGTCCTGTCTGTGGCTTGGCTTGCCATATCGGAGCAGAAGGAACAAAAACAAAATTCCTGCTACGAGTCCCAAAATTAAAGGTAGGCCGCCAAAGACAGAATGGACAAAATTCGGGAAGATGCCCAGAACTGTTTCAAACGGTGCTAATAGTGCCGAAAAAATTGTCTTGAATACTTGTGCGATGCCACTGGTATCAGACATGTTTAAAATTTGAATTAACATTTCTACGAAATGCACGGGGCAATTTGTCGATAAAAGGGTATGTATCTCTGCTGCTGTCCTTGCAACTTGTAGATCATACGTTTCTTTGGACGAGGTCAATGGCACAGTAGTCTGTAAAAGAATAAACTTCATTCTGCTTAAAGTATCAATTCGAATAGAAGAGATATTCACATAAGGCCATATTGCCGCCTCCATGTCTGGATTGCTGTTTGGATACAATACTTGCATACAGCAAACAGCAAACGACCCTGGAAGTAACGGTTACGAGATAGCATTCTCCTGGCTCCATTCCACAACAGCTGTGGTCATTTATTAAAACATAGCTTTGGTTGGAGAGTTGTCTGAAGAATGGCTCTATCTGTTTTGCAGGAGTGCCTTGCAGGTGACATGAAAGGTTATTTGAAGACCCTTCGCCAGCTCCATGCAAGTTAATACCTTGACACAGAAGTGTACCACCTAGTGATTTTTTACAATTATTGCCACTAAGAAATACCTCCTTTTTTCCTTCACTATAAAATTTGTGTGTGTAAGGTAAATCCCAGGTTGATTTGATGTATCCTTTACCCAACCTTTCATACTGGCCTGCTGGTATATATTCATGGCAATATTTAAACTGGAAAGTTGTTATCGGAATTGTAATTGTTCCATGTATTATCCATTCAATGACAGGTCTCTCTGACAATCGTTTAGTCTGCTCCTTTTTGTGCCATGCTGATTTGTGTATCAGTAAGGTTAAAGATAGAAAATAATGACGTTATGTTGATTAGACGTCATGGCATGTAGCCTGAACCTAGGTTTTGCAACGTCCTGCCAAGCTGTACAATAGAACGCAATTGGGACTGACCATGTTGTAACATCAGCAAGTCTTGCTGTATTATATCAAAGGCAGATGGTACAATACTGTCCAGTGAATATATTCTGGAAGACAGAGTCGTTAACCCATTGTCCACAACAGAAAGTGATTTTTCCAAATTTATACGATCAATTTCTCGTATTTTTTCTGCTGTTTCAATTTGCATTACTTTCCAAGCTTCGTTGTATGCAGCGTATATACCGGCCACTATGAAACGTTTTTGACGCTGTTTGCGAGGTTCCATTATGAAATCTCGCAAGTGAGCACCTTCTTTAAGTAAAGTCAAGTGTTGCTTAATTTCAGCCAGTGTGGATTTCTGTAGCCACTCAAGGCATAGTTTCCCTACACTGTTGTAACTATCCCTGGATGTTAACTGTGGGAATATCTTGGGTCTGGCCTGGTCATTTTTAACCCCTGTTTTTTGTTCAGGAATCTATCTTGACAGTTGCTTATGTCTGTGGGCCAGATCAACCATTTTTTCCAATCAGGATTTGTTCTGTTTTGGTGAAAAATATGGGATACGTCTATTTCCATATCTGTGGTGCTATTACTATTAGGTATGGGCTTTGGAATAGACGGTTTATGTAAGTCTTTTATCTTAGCTAAACCAAGACAAGTATTTTGTTGAATGGTATCATTCAGGAACATAATTTTTCTGGGATCATGCAGGCTCTGAATAATGATTCTAGACCTTGTACCTGCCAGTCTTTTGTTCCCCAGATGGTTTTTGTTTCAATGTTATTTTTCCAGAACTCAAAACCAAATGTAGACATTTTGTCATAACATTTTTCAGAATAAATCAATTTAGTATTTGTCAACATTGTTTTCTTTCCTGTTTTGTTTAACATTTTAAAATAAAACGTTTCTGCATCACTATTGCTACACCCTGAGAAGTATGGAAATATCTCATAGAATGTCTTCGATCTGCCTTTTGGCGGAGTTGGACAATGTTCCCATTGATTGTAATTAAAAACAATTCTAGGTTGTACAGATTTATGCAAATAGTGATGACCATAGTGATTGTAACAGTATAATTCTTCATAATTTGATGAACCCTGTAAATAATCATGCTCTGTTAATTTAGCTGACATTACTAAATCTGACATCATATTATTAATATTTTCAAAGTCCCAATCATCAGAAAAAGAACTTGGTATCAGAAAGTCACTTAAGGAAACCTTAAACTGGTGTGGATACTTCAAGAGCTCAATCGGGCCATAAATATCATAGTCAGTTCTGTCCCATGCTATACCCCCAGGTATTGGATTGGCTGTGATGTTCACTGAAGATAGTTCTCTTTTCTCTATGTGAGAGGATCTGTGAGACTTTAGGACCAGGTTGATGTTCTGACTTGCTGTGTCCATTGTGCTATATTTTCCGTCAATGAATCTACCCAAGCACAAAACCATGATGAGCCAAAGCAGGAGAAAAAGTACACCTAACACAGTCCAAAATTCAATCCAAGGTGAAATCAGATATGTTTCTTTTAGTTGGTGAAAAAGCTTGGTCATTTTTTCTTTGAAAGTTTTTGTTGCTGGCTTGTCTCCATGTTCACTTGGATCATCGGAAAAGTCATCAAAGTTGATAAAATAGCCAGATGCAGTTCTGTCAATTGGTGGGATTGCTTCCGGATTTTCATTGATCTTTGCATTTTCTTTTGTTACATTTGTACATTCCGATGCTACATCGTTGTAGATTGGTGTATCATCACGAATTGTTGCAATTTGGGTCTCAAGAGGCACAAGTTCCATGGCTTTGTTGCATAGTCCCTTGTTATTCACTGCAGGTTTATCGAATGTGATTAGTCTCTCAGTTTGAACCTCTTGGATTGTAGCAAAGTTTGGTCTTCTGCTATTTCTTGGTAGTCCACTGGGCCTGCTATTTATTATCGGCCACATGTTTGTGGTTTCACCAGATCAATGGAAACAATTCTGTTTTTCTTTTTACCAGCAAGTGGCGGTAGTACTACTGATCTTGATCCGCTTACAGCTAAGACAGGTACTGCTTTTCTGTAAGAAGGCCCAAATTCCTTCTTCACCGCGATCTTTTCTCTGACCAGATCCCCAATCTTTGGAATCCAGACAGGTCTTGCAGGGACAGGTGGTTCTTCAGTGGTTGTTGGCTTAGACTTTATGTTACTTAGACTCTTTCTTGTTTCATTCAAGTCCTGTAAAACAGCCAAACGATCTTTGATATCAAAAGTTTTTTGTTCTACCACTGAAGTTTGACAATCCAGATCCTGGATAATCATTCTAGTACCAAACAAAAGTTCGTACAGACTGATACCTCCTAGAGAATTTTTTGGCATGTTATTAAGATTACGTTGGACACTTATTAAATGTTTGACCCACCCATCACCCGAACCTAATACCCTCGCCGTTATAGATTGCTTTATGTCACAGTTTTTTCTTTCCACTACCGCATTTCCCTCAGGATGGAAATGAGAAGAGTACCGCAATGCAATGCCCATGCTGGTCATGGCCTCTTTGTAAGCTCGAGAGCTAAACGCAGGACCCTGGTCAGAATGTAGCATGCCAATTGCTTATGTGCCGATAAAGACTTGCAAATCTTTTATAACAGTTCTGGCGTCAGCCGAGCGCTGGGGTCTACATTTTCAAGTGAATTTTGTCTTAATAATTATGGGGACGCATTTCTCCGGCTGGATTTCTGCATATAGATCGCCTGATGCTTTCTAATAAAGGTGTCCTGGCAATAGTCTGGTCCAGTTCACAACTGCGATCTCTGTTGCAGTCTGGACAATCCATTGCAAATTTGTAAATTTGCAAGCTCATCCCCGGCCACCAGTATTCTGATTGTAATTCTATTAGAGATTTCAAGATCTCTTGGTGCCTCGGACCCAATCCCATACGTGCGTCTTCAATCAAAAAAACTCTCTGGTTCGTGTTTTGAATTACTCTATCCCCCACTCCAGGGATTTGAGTAAAAGGAACGGAGTTTGCATCAATTATGTATGTATTACTGAGTGGATAGTTGAGAGGTAATGCTGCATAATTGCCTTTTAATGAGGCTTTTACCGCCAGAATGGTTTCTCCATCTATTTGTTTTTCTGAATGCTTTTTAGTGGCTACGGAAGCCGGTTGACCAGCCGCCGCTGTGGCTCTGTTAGCCAATGAATTCCCTGCAACGTGAACGCCATCACATTGATGACTCAGTGTATGTATCACGTGAGTCTTTTGTAGTTCTTTCTGTAAAAGAACTACCTGTTCCCAAAGCGTTTTATGCTTTATTTTGGCACCTGTGTCATCTTTGTAACCGTTTTTGTTCCATGTCTGCATGTCACTGTTGTATGACTTGACGCAGTAATACAAATCGCACACTATTAGTGTGAGGAATTCGCGATCGACATTTTCAAGCACCATCTTTAAAGATCTTATTTCAGCTCGCTGAGCTGAACAGGTTCTGAGTGATTTCAGTTTTGGTAATCATCGGTCTGAATTTACCAGAGCGCCAGCGACCTTTAACAATCGCGCACGCTGCATTGTAGGATTTTTTCTCTACATCGTAATGGTGTGCAAATATGTCCATTTAGATTACATAGGTATATTGTTCGAGAGGCAGAATTTCGATTGGCAGAGATATTCTTGTTCATATTCTAGATCATCTAGTTTTTTCATTTTCGGGTCAAAATAGTATTTCACGTCTGGTGCAGCAAGAGAATTTTCTCATTGTATCCATTCTGGATCTAATGCCACTGCATTCAGATTGCGTGGACTTTTAATGCCTCAAGGGCTGATTCTGCTGTATAAACAGTTATTCTCTTGCCTTGGGCTAGGGCTCTTTCTCTTGCTAGAGCAGTTTGAACCGCTGTCAGAATTTTTTTCTGTAGAACTGAATTTCATTTCAGCCTGAGTTTACAAATGTGATTTGTAAGCTATAGGTACCGTTTCTCCCTCATTAGAGGTCAGGTATGTGAATCTGCATCTTCCTGGGATGACTCAGATTACAAGGTTGCATACGTTTTCGCGAGTTTGCAGTTTTTTTTAGCTAACATGTCTGTTTGCAATGATCTTAAAATTTCTGTGTGTTTCTGAGTCCAATTTATTGGTTTGAAATCAGGTCTTATTAATTCATAGAGAGGTTTAACCCTCTCTGCATAATTTAGAATGTATGTTCTTCCGAAATTCAGGAAGCCTAATATTGATTGTAAATGTTTCAGCGTTTTTGGTGCTTGGAGTACTGCACACTTCTCTAGGAAGTTGTCTGCCAGGCTTTTGCCTTCACTTGATAATTCATATCCTAAAAATAGGACTGTTAGATGGGCAATTCTTGACTTTTTAAAGTTGAATTTGTAACCCTCTGATGCGAACCCAAGTATTATGGTGTTCACTCTTTTTAAATGAGTCTCCAGGTCATCGTCTGTAAGATAGATGTCATCGACATATGATAATGCCTCATCATCATATATTTGTAGTAATTCTGTTACTCTTGCTGAGAATAATCCTGGGCTATTCTTGAATCCCTGTGGGAGCCTGCAAAATTGTTTTTGCGACCCCATTATTGAGAAAGCGGTCAAATACCTGCTTTCAGGTGCTATGTTTTGACAGAAGAATCCATTAGAGATATCTAATGTCGTTTTATATTTTTTTTGCAAATGATGTTATTCATTAGTGCTGCACTGTGTGAGTTTTGTACTGCAAAAGTTTTGCAGCAGGAGTTTAAATGTCTGTAGTCCAAAACTAAGAGACAGGAAACAAAGGATTGTTCATTTGTGAGGTGCATGTTTCGATCACCCCTTGATATTCAAGTTGATCTAAGATCTCCCTGACTTGCTTTTTAGCTTCTTGTTTAACTGGGTACTGCCTTTGTGCAGTGGGTTGACTTTTTAACTGGATTTTGTGAGGAGGAGAATCCTCATCCCATCCTACATGATTTTTGTATAATGCAGGGGCTTGGGCCACTGCCCCTTTTTCTTGCAAATGTGTATTTTTTATGAATCGGAATATGATTTGAGAAGGCAGGCATAATCATTTCTTCGCCATGAGGGCACTCCCTGACAAATTCTAGTGGCCAGTCTTTTTCAGCTAACAGGATGTCATAGCCTTTAGAAAGATTCTCCCAAAAACCTTTTATTTTCCTAGTTTTATCTCCCTCTATACGTAATGTTATTTCATATAGTTTATGGGGCACGCTAACTCGAGTGTCTGCAGTTTCCACCTGAATGTATTAATTCGTGTCCACTGTCTCCAGAAGATTCATCAGGATCTTGTGAGCTATTGTCACTTCTGCTGCGCTGTCTAGCATTGTCTGGGCCCACTCTCCATTTTTCAGTTGTGTCCTCAGAATCCTCGGCATGTTTAATTTTAATACTTGATACCTTCTTTCTGGGAAATTGTGACTTTTTACTTTGATGAGCAGGTTCTTTGTCTTTGGACTTGACATGCTCTTCCTTGTGTTCTGACCATCCTCTTTTTTCCTATTTCTGTGAGGAAGTCTGAAAAGATCGAGAGGGACGTGTATCAATATCTTGATATCTATCAGGTTTTCTTAATTTATCCCTATCTCTAAGGCTATATCTTTTCTCAGAGGGTTCCCTTTGGGGAGACTTGCCTCCTCGGCCAGGAGATCTTTCTCTCCGTGGAGGAGACCTTCCTCTGGACTGGAAACGTTTTTCCTTGGGAGTGGATTGTTTATTACCCTCCCAACCCTTTTTTGGAGTATTTAAATTATTTTTAATAAATGTTTTTTCAGGATTTTCAGTTAGTTGGGGTTTTACTGGTTTCCCACCCAAACTATCTCTTCCTAGCTCTTCATAGGTTTTTTCTATGATTCTGGCAAGTTCAAATGGTTGGTCTGTTATATCTGTCTCCTTCAATTTCTGGCGGATTGCCACACATGCTGCTTCTACTCTTATGTTGGCCAATAATATTGCCGAGACCTGCTTAAAGTCTTTTAGTAATTTCATACCCAGAGTTAAAGCAGGTTCTGGACCGTATTCATTTTGAATTTGTCTTAGTACATCTGGTATTACCGCCACAGATGGAACACCATGTGTTTTTGTGTAGATGGAAGCAAAGACCGTGCCCTAAGTGTCACAGTCCTCCTCATGTGGTGCAACCCCCATTGGGAGGCAGATAGTCAGAATTCTGTGTTTCTCATGAGGTGTAGTATTAGGAAATACTGCCTCTATTTAAGTTATTTTCTGAGCTAACCAGAATGGAATTTGTTCCCGTTTTATGGGTGTTTTACCAAGACATGATTGTATGTTCTGTGGTGTAATTTTGTTTGTATTCCCCTGATGAGGGGTCAGTTGTGGGATGTTAATTGCTGGTTGGACTGTTGCAGTCCGCATGACATATTGGACCAATTGTCTATGTATTTTGATTAATAGTTTTAGCTGAGCTAAAAGTTCCATGTCTAACATTTTATCAATGTCTGGATGTGGTGTGTAGCTGGCTAGAACCGGCCATGTGGCTCTTGGTCTACCTAGTAGACCGTGCCTGGTGATGTGATTTTGATGTTTTAGGGCGCCTTTAAACCAGAGCAGGTGCTCTTGGTAAGTTAGTGGTATTTCAACGTCCTCGAAAGGAGTGTATATATCTGGAGGTTCCTCTATTTTGTAATAGTGGAAATCTTTTGTCACAGTGTGAGCTGCTGGAAAATGTATCCATGTGTAGAATACCTCTGTCTGCTGATACTCATGTGCCTCTATCACGAATATGACCGTACCACCTCTGGGTGATAGTCCATTTTCTATAAGTTAAAGAGTTATAGTTCTTCTTATGTTGACCGGAATGAGTATAGCATTCGGATCAGTTTCTTGGATGGTTGTGTCATCCGCTATGAGTTGAGCTGCTAATGCTTCTCTATCTCTTTCTTCTTCACTTTCCGTCATTTTACTGAAAGAAAGTTTTTTTTTTGCAGATCAAGTTTCAAGGAAGCAAAGATTAGGTGCATAATATTTTGGAACACTGTATCCTTCGACGTGACTAAACCAAAAACTAATACATAGGATTCTCATCCTACTAAGTTCCGGCGGATATTGACCTGTCGCCCACTTCAGATGTCTTTTGGAGTTTTTACGGAAAAAGGGGTCTGTGTGAAAAGCACGACTGAGTTACCCTGTGTCTTGCGTTAGATTATCGCCTTACCAAACGTTGGGCGCCATGTAGTGTAGTTCCTATATTCCCAATAGGCTCTGCGCATTGGAATAATATAAACAGCAGTGTAGACGTAGGACTGAGGTCATCTAGGTCTCTACTGACTATGTTAGACTTAATTAGTTTTGCCAGCTAGCTCGGAGATCACTAAAAACTTTCTCGAATGTTCAGGAAAGGGTTAACCGTCCTGATTTAGACAAGAAGGGATTAGTTTCTGACAACCGCATAAACATGACAACTTTGCTCCCTCAGAATAAAGAGTGTATCTCTAGAGTCGTGTGAAAACAATAGACAGCTATTTCACTCAGTCAATCGTGCATGCTTAGTTTCACCAGAGTGCAGAGAAATAGAGAGATAGGCGTTTTCAATAAAAGTTGTTATTTTATTGAGCAGTCTTCTTTCTCATGCAAGAGAAATGAATTGCCACGATTGCAATACTTATTATAAAGTAAAGTGCGTACAGTAAAAGTAGTATTATGAAATAATACTGTAAAAGCATTAATATGGTTTCTTAGCCATATGATACTTTAAAATGGATAAAATATATACATACATAAAAACATTGACTAGCCAACTCAACTGGTGCTTCTAAGATACGCCTACCCCGATGTACCTGACCTAAGCCTAATACGTGGGAAGGAGTAAGTAAGTTGCAGTTTTAAGTTACGTTAGGTTGTTTTGCCAAGTATCAGAATCAAGAATTCTCTCTAAGGTTTTAATCAGCTCCGTACCTTGGTTATAGAATGAAGGAGGTCTTGTATCTGGCTTCTCAGGACTCGATCTCCCAGCAACCCGGGAGGGTGACTTGGGAACACCGGAGCTGGATTTTCTCGGCGTGAGAAAAGAGCAGCTTCTCCAGCGCGTCAAAGGGGAGGGGCGAGTTCCTTCAGCTCTCGCATCAGCTGGGCTTCGGATAAGTAGATAATCGTTCTGCTCCACACCACCGTGTGTTTGCTTAAGGCATCGTTGGTATATTTATACCTGAAAGGTGCCGGATTTGACGTAAGGTTGGACATAAGACGTCACTGAGAACTAACAGTTCTTTCTGGACTCCAGAAGTTCTTGTGCAAATCAAAACAGAAGCAGGGGTTTTCCCGGGCTGCTGGAGGCTTGGTTTGTTTAAAGAACGCGTTGTGCTTTCTAGGAGTCTATGGGAGTAGCCTTGCCGTGTTTTGGACTGCATGGGCTATTACTAAATATGGATAGGATTCTTATGCCTTTATAAGGAAACTATTTGTTATAACCACATACGGGCATAAATTGGGAATATCGAATTAGGGTCCTAGATAGAAATACAACACTGGGTCTGTGCATAAAAGCAGAACTTTATATGGGTGGACCTGTAGGCCTCCACTTCAATGACCTTGATAAAAATTATGGCTGATTTCTAATCACTTCATTGTGTAAGATGAGACATTGACATACTCCGTACTCTGTTACATGTTCAGAGGACATGAATGACTCATACCTTGACTGAAGCCAGAAAATCTTTCTGTTACTTGTACTAGAAGGATTTTTTGTTTTGATTTGATTGTAAGCTGCTAGGGAAGGCCTACACCCAGAGCTAAACACTGTTTATTTTTCAGTGTGGTTGATGAGCATTTTGCTATGCTCGCTGATGTCGAAAAAGTAGTCCTCCCTCATGGATCCCTGCTTAAAGATCACAAAAGGACAGCAATCTCCAAGCATTGATCCCCCCCCCATGATCATCAGGTTATCAAAAGGTGGAGGAAAGGTCTCCAGGCAGGGACAATTGCTCCCCACCCACCAAAAGCCACTAAAGTATATTTGTCCATCTATGAAAGGTGCTTGAAGGGTGTATCCCACGATCTGCCCCATCAAGGGGGCAAGACAGGCGGGTGGATACCAGGGTATTGTTCTAATAAAAATAGACTGAATACTATCCCCACCCCTAAGAGCCTAACAGTTTCTGTCCCCCAGCACTTTGTTTTTCAGTCCAATACCACCATGATTTTCCATTTGCTCAACATATGGAGCCGCCCTCCGTCGAGTCACAAGAGTAAGCATTCTGACATCAGAGGCATTGGGGACACGGCCTCTGGAAATATGACAGTTCCTGATAACTAACCAGCAATCAATCGCTCAGTCAAACAAAGATTTATTCTGCGATCTAAAAACTGCTATAAAAACACAAACTATAGTCACATCAATAAACATTGCAATATAACACAAAAGGGTAGGTATACTGAAACCAGAAGCATCAAATATTTTATAATAACAGCAAGTTATGACAGGTAACTGCACATTTAAAAAAAGGCCCTGCTGCCTAACAAACATTTAAAGCAAACAGCATCTGAAAAACCTCGTGCTTCAAACCACAGGAACAAAATGTTTAAAGAAAAAGATGTATACATTTTACAAAAATTTAAAAGTGCTAAAGTGACTGGAGTAAGCCTCATCACAATAAAATATGGAATAAGAGCTGTATTGCCCCTTAGAAAAAGAAAGGATGCAGTAAATTGAGCCCAATATGCAGCACCAAATAAGACGTCCCACCCATGGGTGAATAAAACCTGATAAGTATAACTCCAGGCCCAATGAGTTCTGCAACAAAACACACACACAAACTGAATGTTTAAGAAGTTCAAAAGACATGTGTGAGCAGATATAATTTTTAATAAAATGCTGTCTAGGGCTTTTTTTAAATCTAATTTATCAATGCTCTCAGGGTTAGAGAAAAGAGCTAATCTGCAGAGGTTGCTAAAAGACGATATAATACATTTCAGCCAAGGAATTCTTAGAGCAACAGGAAAGTTAAGACAATCAGTAACAGTGACTGAATTTAGAGAGACATTAGGGTTAAATCAAATTGATGCACTTAATAATAAGGAGGCCACCAGAATAAGACCGTCAATTTATGGCAGACCAAATTCCTCATGAGAAATAAAAGAAGAAATATTAGGCGAAAAACCCAATAACCTGAGGCAGAAGAGATTTCCTTCTTGTTATAATCTGGCACATAAGAAGTAACCCCAAATACCGGTGCCACGTCTCAAACTAGGAAAGTATTACATTTTCTAAATCATCTGATTAAGAGGTTTTCATTCTATTCTAAAGGCACCAATAAACTATGCCCCTATAGGTTCAGCAAATGTAATACATCTAAGTTTACGACAAAGAGATGATGTTGTAGCAGATTCAAACATAACCTCCAGAAATTGAAATTATAAACTCTTTCAATGATTTTTATATCAACACACAGAGTCCTGTTCTTAGATGTTTTTGGCCCTCTGATCATTCTATGGGTTTTAGAAAGATCGGTCTCTAAATCTGGGTTATCAATAAAGGTGACAAAAGCAAAGCTTTTTCAGACCTTGTGCTGTGCACAAAAGTAAAATAGCATCATCTGCATAAAAAATGACTGGGATAGCTTTATGGCCAATGGAAGGCATATCTAGTCCCTTGGAGATTTGATGAGGATTAGGATTATTCATGTGCAAAATTAATCAAATTGGGTCCGAACCCAAACCTGCAGAACCCCCTATTCAATTTAAAGGAGCTGGAGTATTCACCACGATCTCCAAATCTAACAATGGCAGATAAATATGTCTGTAAGCAGTGGAGAATATTAATAAGCTAAACAGCGAATAAATTCTGCCATAACTTTGATTAACACAATCAAAATCACTGCACAAATCCCTCACATTTGGATAGGCCTGTTCTAGCACAGTATACAATTCAATTATTTTATTATGATTTAGAATTCCGCAGAATTCCACATAAAATACATTATAAAACACAATTAATTCCACCAAAGATCTCCAATATAATTACAAGTTTTAATTTTCATTTAAAAATACGAATAAGCATAGCAGTTGCAGTCGATCTTAGAATTTACAGAATCAAAAGAAACTTTAAATAATAGAATTGTCTTACATGAATTCATACCAATTTATATCTTGATTCTATCCTAAAAACATTTGATAATAAAACTTTTTCTAAAATATCAAAATATAAAATGTACTATCCAGTACTGAGTCATGGGCATAATAACGATGGTTTATCTATTCCCTAAACTATACTGTGTAACCAGCAGCTCACTAACAATGCAAAGTACTTCACTAACTTACACTTGCCTTTTATAATATACAGTGCACAATAGTTTAGCGGCAGAACAATGACTTAGTAAAGTACATCAGATCCTAAAGGTGAATAACTAAAAGACAAAGTTTATGATGAGCCCATGCTTAATTCACAACTAACAGCGGAAAACATTTGAACAAGTGCACATGCTTAGTTGTAAACGCAATAACTTGGTCGTCAGGACAGAAAGGTCGAGAAAAAAAAAGTGCAAGTGCTCTCTGCATCCTTTTTTGGATGATTTTTCCCAACCAATAACTAGTAGCAAATACATTTTTGTTAAGTGCACATACACAGTTGTGTGTGAGTGAATGTTTGTGATTAGGGTGTTCTCTTCCTGAAATATAAGTTAGAAAAAAAAAATTGTTATTGATGAATTGTGTTTTGTAATATGAACCTAGATGAAAACAAATGATTTTGAAATGGAATTTATTTTTTTAACTGTGTAAAAGTAAAAAAATGAAATCAAATGAAAGAAAAAATAATTCAAATAAAAAATAATGAAAAAGTAAAAATATTGTGATGTGTGGTTGCCCTAACAATCAGAGGTTGTACCCTGAAATAACAGTTTGAAGGTCACGAGAGAGTTCTTTTCATTATTGCATTTCTTGTTTTTTTCCCCTCTTCTCCCTGACCTAAAAGTAAACCTTATAGGGGGTCCCCCAAAATAGCTACTTCACATACACAGTTGTAAACATAACTAATCGGTCATAATGACCGGAGGGTCAAGATAAAGTGCAGGTGCTGTAAACATACATATCTCAAAAGAGGACTAGACGGTCGGGAAAAAATAAAGTGTAAGTGCTCTGTGCATCCTTTTTAAAAAGGTCTTTACAAACCATTTACTAGCAGCAGAACATTTTTTGTAAAATGCACATACACAACCAATAACTAGCAGCAGATACATTTTTGTAAAGTGCACATACACAGTTGCAAACATAACTAATCAGTCATAATGACTGGAGGGTCAAGATAAAGTGCTGGTGCTGTAAACATGCATATCTCAAAAGAGGACTAGATGGTCGGGAAAAAAGTAAAGTGCAAGTGCTCTATGCATCCTTTTTTAAAAAAAAGGTCTTTACCAACCATTTACTAGCAGCAGAATTTTTTTGAAAAATTCACATACACAGTTGTAAACATAACTAATTGATCAAAAATGGCCGAAGGGCCAAGGTAAAGAATAAGTGCTATAAACATACATATCTCGGCAGATCTTTACGACCTTAATGCGTGTTTAAAAATTGTTTAAAAAAGCAAAAAAAATTAAAACACATCAGTTCAGATGGGGGACAAGAGGCAATTTCTGGCCTGTTCTGCTGCAGTAATATTGTACTTTAAAAAGCAAATCCTTAAATGTCTACGACGTATTGAGTGTAGAGCGGAAGAGACAAACAAAACATAATTCAAATCTTGTATACAAAAATTACATAACTGACAATACCTTTCGTTTCTAGGAATACCCTCCCAGGAGCCAGTTACGATTCTTAGGGGGAGTAAATTCAATCTCAGTAGCAAAATCACCCTACGCACTCCATGTTTACGGTTCCATAAGACATAAGGTTGAGGATTTTTAACAATACTACTCCCCACAATACAATCAATGCTTCTATTCTCTGAACACATTTTAATATCTCTTTCTCGAGAAACCACACATATTGTTTTCTCAATTATCCTCTTCAAGGCCGTTTTGCAAAGAACCGCTGCCCCATCCATATCTAAATGAATGAATGAATGAATAAAATATTTAATAAAGCGCACGATGGCCGAGCGGCTTCCTGGCGCTGGGGACCTGATCAGAACTCAACAGAGGGGACCCAAGGAGATTTAAGAAGGGAATGCCTGAGAGAAAAGGAAGGTTTTAAGAGCTTTGCGGAAATGAGTGTAGATGGGAATGGAGCGGATGGAAAGAGGAAGACTGTTCCAGAACTGGGGGGCCAGGACTGAGAATTGGGTGCCCCCGTTCTGGATTTACGGAAGCGAGGGATATGTAGAAGAGAAAGAGAGGAGGAGCGAAGAGTGCGGGCAGGGGCATGAGAAGAAACAAGAGAGGTGATGAACGGGGGCGCAGAGCGGGAGTGAGCCCAAAAAGCTAGACAGGCCAGTTTGAAGAAGGATCTGAAGCGAACAGGGAGCCGGTGAAGTGATTTGAGAGCCGGAGTGATATGAGGAGATTTAGGGAGGGAGAGGATAAGACGAGCAGCTTGATTTTGGATGGCCTGTAAAAGGCGGGATTCGTAAGCAGGTATGCCCACGTACAGGCCATTCCCATAGTCAAGGCGGGAGGTGACAAGGGCCATGACTATGGATTTAAGTGCATCGGTAGAGAAAAAACGTGAAATTTTCCGAATTAAACGAAGAGAGAGAAAACAAGAAGACACAACGGAACTGATCTGACTGTGCATGGATAGGTCATGACTGACTTTAATCCCAAGAGTGCGGACGGAGGAAGCGGGCACCGGGGGGGACCAAAAGAAAGGGGCCAATGTGCAGGGGAACAAGGATTGGAGGGGCCACCAGTGAGGACAAGTTCCGTCTTGTCTGGATTGAGCTTCAGATGGTTAGCGCTCATCCAGTCAGAAATGAAAACTAAAGTGGAACAGAACTTGGGAAGGGAACCAGGAGTAGAAGAAAGATCAAAGACGAGCTGGAGGTCATCTGCGTAGTTGTACACAGAGGCCCCCAGCTCCAGAAGAGAGGTGATGAGGGGATGAATATAAAGATTGAAAAGGAGAGGGGAAAGAGAGGAGCCTTGGGGAACGCCACAAGTGACTGGGCGGGGGGGAGCAGAGAAACCAGGGAGATGAACTGCCTGGGACCTATCCCGAAGGAAGGACGCCAGCCAGGAAAAGGCCACACCCCGAATGCCTGCTGCGCTGACACGGTCGAGAAGGATGGAGTGGTCAACCGTGTCAAACGCAGCGGACAAATCGAGGAGGACCAGGGCTTGGGGGAGGTTAGAATCGGCCTTTCCCTTGAGCTCGTCCAAGACTGCAAGAACCACCATCTCCGTGGAATGGCCCGGGCGGAATCCTGCTTGATGGGATGCAAGGAGGCCATTCTCCTATATATAAGTGGAGAGGCAGGAAGTGACATGAGCTTCAAGGATCTTGCCGAGGTAGGGAAGAAGAGAAATGGGTCGGAAATTGGAAGGAAGAGAGGGATCTAGACCGTTTTTTTTTTATGATAGGGAGAACTATAGCGGATTTCAAAGAAGAGGGGACAGATCCGAGAGCCAAAGAGGAGTTAAGGAAAGGAAAGGAAATCAAACATATATAATGCTTATAAATAATTCCTAAAGATAACACTTTTTCCATCATATTTACAAATATTTCTCTGTGCAACGCTACCCGTAGCAAATTATCAGAACCATTTATCAGCGCGTTACACCATCTTAAGCACGCGGCCATTGATAGCACATATGTAGAAAGGAGACCAAATTCGAGTCTAAGCGCTGCAATCGGTGCTGTGCGATTTAAGTTACATATTTGGCGCCAGATCTTTCCTTCCACTTTTTTTAATATGGCCCACTCTGGTGCGTCTATTGTTTCACTGGCATAGCTCAGGGTTGGTGGGATCTTTATTTTATAAACTGACATAATGTGAGAGAAATGTCTTTTCCCACAATGTGTGTACATACGATTATTTACAAAGGCTTGCGAAATCGCTTTACCTTTGCAGTGATCCATATGTCTATTAGCTGAACACCTATTTGTAAATATTTTGCCTAAATATGGGTAAAATGTTACTACTTCCAGTTTTTCCTTTCCCAGAAACCAATTCAGATTTGTTCTCACCTTACAACCTTGATGGCTAAAAATCATAACTTTGCTTTTTAAAATATTTATTTTTAAATAATAGTCTTCTGTGTACCTAACTCAGAAAGTCGTCTGTGCAACCAAATTGGAGTTAAATCCATTATTATTGCATCATCTGCATATAACAAACAGCTCAGCTTTAAGTTTCCTAATTGAAGGGGATCCCCTTACTCAGCCCCACTCTGCTCAGCAGATCATTGATGTAAATGGAAAAGATTAAAGGGGCCAAGAGGCACCCCTGCTTCAACCCATTATATGGTATTATTTTCTTCAAGAGACCTTGTATTCCCCCCTATAAAACCTTTGTCCAGGTCGAAGAATGGAGAGCAATTATTAATTTTAGAAGATTCCCTGGTATCCCCATAGTAGCCAATTTCCTCCACAGCTTTCCCCTGTCTACCCTATCGAAAGCTGTGGAGAAATCTATAAAAGCTGAGTATAACGGTACTCCCCGACCTACTGGATATTTTTTCGTTAAAGTTTGCAAAATAGAAATATATCCAGTGTGCCACTATTCTTCCGGAAACCTGTTTGTTCCAAAGGGATATAGTTATTTCTGAATGCCCACTCTTGAAGATGGCTAAGAATACTCTTTGCAAAAAGTTTCCTGGTTGCGTCCAGGAGTGAGATCTGTCTAAAACTGCCCGGGGAATTTTTTGGGCCCTTCTTATATAACGGAACTAATATACTTCCCTTCCAGGATTGTGGAATATCCCCATGAGTATAACAATGGACAAACAACGGATGCAAACATTTTGCCCATTCTTCACAATCCTGTTTTATTATGACTACTTGTACATCATCTGAGCCCAGTGCACTAGAGTATCTTGCCTCTTTGATGTAACCTTCAATCTCCATGCATGTTGGTGCTCAATGATCACCCCCCGTAGATGGAACGTCTATAACCTCTTGGATCTGTCCAACAGTGAGATTTATAGCATACAGCTGGGAAATGTATATGGACCATTCTGCTTCTGGGATTAAAATGGGTTTTAATTTTTCTCTCCCATCACAAAATTTTGCAATCAGTGCCCAATACTTCCTAGTATCCCCAGATAGAGCCACTTCTGAAGTCTAACCCATTTTTCATTTTCAGCACTCCTTCAATCCGATGCTATTTTCCTTTTCTGTACCTGTTTTAGCCTACGTATTTCTCTCTGCCTTTGTGTTTTGGGCTCCCTAAATTGGTCTCTAATTAAACCATTAATTGCCCGATTCAGCTTTTTTCTTCCTTCCGAAAGTTCTAATTGCTGCCAAAACTTTCTCGTACCTCTGGACCGGTGTTTCTTGACTCTGGCTAGAAGCAGTATTCTCAAAAACCCTCCTAAAATTTGGAAGCGAATTACTTGACCAGCAAGTACGCCCATTATTTCGATTATACAAGACATTTTCATTCCTCTTATTCCAAAGTTCAGGCTTCTCAATTTTTATGTCCATGCTTGCCACTAAAATATTATGGTCACTCAAATTTGTGGCAAGTACCTTGAACTGGATACATGCATTAAATAATTGAAAAGAAACTGCCATATATTCAATTAAAGAGCGACCATATGTCCCATGAAAAGTGTAAGCTGCAGGGGAGTCCTCCGGGAATCTGCCATTTAATAACACAAGGTCTAAACTCCTAAGATTTTGCAAAAGTAATAGGCCTCGTTTATCCGACATTAATTGGGCCGGCAGTACAGAATCTGGGATAGCCCAAACCTCCTCCAGCTCCGGATTAGAAAAAGACAAGACTGCACTATTACATAATTTAGCATTAAAATCAACTACCATCATTATACGTGAGCATTCTTCATTATTACCTAACCTTTGCACAAAAGTGCAAATAGAGTCGACCAGTACATTTGATGCCCTCCTGGGGGGGATATACACATTTATCAATAAAATAAATATTGCTTGCCTCTGATTATCTTCTCCTATTCTCAACTTTGCTCCAATACAACATTTTGATTGATGCTTATAGATCACAGGATCCCATGCTATGTCACAACTAAGTAAAATAGCTAGGCCTCCACTTTCATGCCCTTTTACAGATTTTTTTGCTGTACTACAGTACACATAGAAATTCTCAAACTGAAATTCTTCCGCCGCCCATGTTTCCTGGAGGCAGATTATCTTGAGGTCGAATTCTACTACTGATTTAAGCTTATACCTTGATTTTCCTATCCTGCCACATTCCAGGATATGATGTTTCCCAAATGGCTACCCCTGCACTATAGGCTTTATGGTAGATGTTTTTGACCATTTCAGAGAACCTGCAACCCAACTCCACTTTGCTACCTCATCCTCCCCATTAACGCTGAGGGCCCATCGGACTTCAAATACTAAAATATTAATTTCTCTTTCACCCGGGTTTCTTCCTACTGTTATTTCTATATCTTTATAGTTGATGGGGGTATTTACACCCCTTTTATTAGAGGTGCAATACCCTTGAATCTGATGAATTTTTCCAAGGCTTTCTGATGGGACTCGGCAAGGGGGTACGCTAGGGATCACATCTATACCTCTTTTCCTAAAGCCATCTGCATTAGCTATGACCAGTGATGACACTACCTCTGATGGAAATGTAGCTCTAGTGCTTGGGGGTGCACTCCTCCAGTCTAAATATACCGATTCAATATCTTTGCTAGTTATTAATCCCAAATCCTCTATTTCGGTCAGTATCTGTAGGAGGGCACTTCTATGCAGTAACATTTGTTCACTTTCAAACAGGGAGATAAAAATTACAGACCTACTCACTTGCCCGACTCCTGGTCCGATATTCCTTATTAGTTTGATACCAGGCTGCCCTAAGATTGAATCCCTCTCCAACTTACCCCCTTTACTATTAACAACTGTAATTTGGTTCCTCCCAACTGTCCCCTGGCTGGGCTCAGAACTCGTCGAAAAAATATCCTGCCCACAAGAGTGCAGTGAAGCACATTCTGAAGCTACATTTTGATCTTTTACAGGTTCACCTAAATTATCTAGTACACTTCTTAATATAGAGTCACTGCTTGTATCATAATTTGTCCCACTTTCATCCTGACCCTCTTGGCTCGATTTGGCAATCAGCATATGATTCGAGCAGTTTGACTGATTATCATTTTCTTGCCCATGCTTTTAACTTGTATTTAATTTAGTTTGCCTCAAAGTCCATGGGCCTCATTTATGAGGCTGTGCGTCACTTTTACGCCACCGGTGCGTCACTTTTTGTGACGCACCAGTGGCGTAAAAAATGCGCCTTGTTGCATCATATTTATAAAGTGACGCATCTAGGTAGATGCGTCACTTTGTAAACCCCTGCGCCACATTATACCTGAGGCAGGTATAATGTATGCAAGGGGGGGTATTGACGCAAGGAAGGGTCGTAGAAGTGACGCAGTGAAATCTATGAGATTTCACTGCGTCACTTTTAGGAAGCCGTTGCGTCAAAATCTTGCGCCTGCCTCACAGCAGGCGTAAGACTGACGCAGGCCCTTTCACATGGGGCTTGCCGCATGTGAAAGGACGCATTGCTGGAGTTGCGTCACTTTTGTGACACCCTCCAGCAATACGTCACTTTTGCGCTTACAGATACGTCAGAAATACTGACGTATCTGTAACTCCTTGTGACATGATGTGTCATACATTAAATATGACACATCAGGAATGTCGCAAGGAGTGCACACTGAGAAGTGACGCATCGCTGCTTTCACGCAGTGATGCGTCATTTCCCATAAATGAGGCCCAATGTGTTTTTTCTACTAGGAGGAGATTTTATACTTTTTACTTTGTCGCTTACTGGAAGGAACCGCAATTTATTCTGTTTTCGTTTCAGAATTAGATGATTCCTCATCTTCTTCTTCCCCCTATGCGCGCTTCTAGAGTTACCTTTACTCGCTACTGGGATATCCCCTAAGGGTGCACTATCTAAGGTTTTAGATAATTCTTCAGGTAACTGAATGCTTAAGTTTTTTGGATTACTTTTTTTAAAGATAGGGTAAGCGCGTAATGGGTTGGGAACTGGGGATGTCATTAAATTTAATTTTAGTGTTTCCCCTCCGCTGGTACCCTGTGCACTGTCATGAAGTTGAGCTCGGGGTGAGCTTATAATTGGGTTTCCTTTAAGCGAACCACTTTCAGTTCCCACCATCATTTCTTTTATTTCCCCATCCACAGATTTTATACCACTTTTTTGGATCCCATTGCATATTTGACATACATGGCTGGGTACTTCATGGACCTTTTCCAAATTCTTTATAGCTCACTTCATCTGATTAAGATCTTGAACCCCTATCAGTATAGGTGAGAGAACTTCCAATATGTGATCTGTATTTAATGTGCTTTTTTCTAACAGAGATAAAATTGCGGAGAGGATTCTTTTTAATGCATAAAAAATCTCCATAGTCACCCCGTCCAGGTATTCTCAATAGAATTCATAATATTCGCTGCCCCCTTATCCGTCCCCTTCTCCAATGAAACTCCTGATATCCTTTCAACAGAAAGATCCAATAAATCAACAGCATGGGATAAACTAGTAGGTGTACTACTGTAAAAAGCAGGCATATGTGATGGAGCTGATGTTGGAGCCGGATACAATTTTGGATCCAGGTACAATTCTGGATTCATCTCCAAAGCACGTCTTTTTCAGCTGTGCCATTACTTCTTCATTCGTTTCCATTTGCTTAGCGATGTACGGTAAGGTATAATCCTCTGTTTTCACCTGCCCAGGGCTAAAGCTATGTTCTATCCGCTGTTGCACTTTAAATGGAAGTTCACTCAATTTGGTCGACACGAAACCAGGCTCAGATCTATACATACTTCTTGAATTGTCCAAGAGGGATACCAATCTTGCCAATGGAGATAATGGAGTGGCTCCCTTTCTTTTGACAATATTCTCCTGGGGGCCTTCTACTTTGCACACCGACAAATCAGTTTCCATTTCCAGATTGCTACCCACCCTTCCTATTTGTAATGCATCAATTTCACATGGAGGCTGTACAAATTTTCCACCATTGTTCTGATGTATAATTACAGCAGTGTACAGAACTTCCAAATTAGTGAACCGTCTCTCCTCCCTATTCCCTGCTGTTACATGGGTGTCCATCACTTCATCTCCGGAGACCTCCTTTTTTTCTTCCTCCTTTAACCCCTTTAACCCCTTCCCATGCTTTGAGGACCTTACTCCTTTTGTGAACATTGACATCACCGATGGGTACGTTTTCAAATGAGAAAGGTGATCCCTTTTTCTCGGCGACAAATGGTTTGCTTGGGCTTAAGGGGGCTCCTCTGGCTCCGGTAACAACTTTCTGAATCTACTGATGTTTTCCCTTTTTTATGTTTGAGCGCAAACACCTAGATGGCATTACAAATACTTGATGGACTACTTCCTGCTTACTGGGCTGTTTTACTATTTGTAGAAATGGTAGTAGGTGGAGTGGATAGAGGAAGCAGGAAGGCCGGAAAACTGACTCACTGGAGGAAGCGTTCCGCTGCACTGCACTGTACGCTGCACACAATCAGTAGCAGCAAGTATGCTGGTTGAGGAAAGGTGCAGGTCCTCAGCACCACTGCAGCACCACTGCAGTCTACTGCCTTGCCTCACCGCCTCACAACGGGCTTCGTTAAGCAATGATTGCATCTGCTGCTTAGAACCGAGCTTGGTCTCGTCAATCACGTCGGCCTCAAATCGGCCAAAAAGCAAAGCAGCAGTCAGCAGCGGCAGCTTCGGCAGCTACGCTTGCGCCTCAGGAGCGGAGGGGCAGCTTTTTGCGCCACTCTAAGGGTAGAACAGGCACTAACAGCACCCCTCCGATCCCGATCGTGGTATGAGGAAAGGTAGGAGCAAAGGAGCCAGCTCACCAAAAGCACACTTTTGAGATGCTGCAGTCTTTCGCAGTTCCAGGCACCCCCCCCCCCCCCCCCCACAACACAACACAAAAGTCAGGCCACCTCACGTCTAGTGAACGGGTACCAAGTGTAGGGTTCGGCTCACCGTCTCTACTATGCGGCAGTTCTTCGCGGGCCGAATACCCCCCCCCCCACGACACCAAAGTCCAGTCGCTCACCTCTAGTGGAGAGGGGTCAAGTGGGTGGCTTGATTCACTGTCTGCTGCAGCCGTTCTGTTCTGCTCTGCCGACACCAACAATGAAGGGGGGCCAAATGGTGGACTTAATTCACTTTTCTGCTGCCTCAGCTGCTTCGGCGGCTCCAGCAGTGGCTCCGGCAGCGGGTCGGCGTTCACAAACAGCCGCTCGCAGCCGTTCTATGCACTCGCGTCTCCTCAGGAAGCCGGCAAAACCTGGACTGAATCACCACTCGTCTTGAAGAGCTGAAACACAGTCATCCAGTATAGCACAGTATACGTATGGATAATTTAATGCAGATTGAGGCTCTGCTCCATTGTTCGTCGGCCCTACCTAAACCCATTTTGGACAGTAGAAAGAATATTGTTATCATAAGACTAAGCTAATTTTGTTTTTAAGGTTACCCTTCCAGCTACTTTAATAATCAAATCAATTAACAAGATGGGCCTATAGCATTTTGGATCAGTGTAATTTTCCATCTTGAATAAAGGGATGATAATTGAATTATTTCAGGTACACAATCATCTTGAATTAAGAAGAGTTTAAGTTGTCAGTCAAAAGGAAGGCCCAGAGCTTTATGTGCTATTTAAAAGGGTCCATGTGAATGCCATCTGGTTCAGGAACTTCACCAGACGGCCTTTCTGAATGGACAGCTACCACATCCTCATAATCAAAGCTAAAACAAGTGCTAATGTTTATGCTCAAAAGAGAAAAAAATAGGGACCTGTAACAACCGACCTTATCATAAATAGGCTCAAAGTGTATGGCCCACTGCAGGTGATATGTTGGCAGCTAGGGAAGTTCCAGAGCCCTTGCCAAAGAAGGAAGAATCAACCACTTTCCAAACAAGCATTGGCATAGCCAATAAGTTTCGCCTTTGGGACTTTATAAGTGATTAGCAAGTTGTTTTAGTTTGGCCTTTGTTTTAAGCTATGTTGTAGAGCAGTGTGGCTTCTGTGCAGCTGTGTTGCTTTGTAATGTTGAGCTGGCTTTGTGTTGATGTTGTTTTAGTTTATGCTGATGTAGTGCATCACTTATGTTGAAGTTGTGCTTTGTTGGTACTGAATTGCTGCTGTGGTATGGCTGTGCTGATGCTGATGTGGAGCTACGCTGTATGAATAAATTCCACTTTATTAGCATTTGTTTTGTAGGAAAAAAGGTGCCTGAAAGTCTGCTGTTCCCTACAGCTGCAAAAGGAAACCAAGACACGCTAATTGAGTGTAAATATGACTTGTTGTCAAGATCCTAATCTTTGCGTCTGCAGCATCTGTGAGATGCAGATCAGTAACTTAAAAACAATGTGCAAAAACAACTGTAGGTCACAAAAGATACAAAAAACAAAAAAGGAGACACACACGTAAAAGGATTTTAACATTTACAAGTGATGTTATGGATGCCACACAGGCCATAAAGTTACATGGTACTACATTTATTTTATAAAAGCGTTCCAGTATTTTTATAGATAACCAGGATTGAATACAGATTCCAGGCATTCATATCATGTAGTGGTATTTTACATATAGGAAGAGAGCACTGGTAAATATAAGCCATTATGTTCGGGTGCTTGTCACTAGCATCTTATAATCAACATAACAGCTTCTGCTCCACACATCGGGACATGTATTTTTAGTGCATCTTAAAAATGTAAAGTATGTGCCCAAAATCACACATTGTAGAGCACATTTTAAAACTGGAATTTGTGTTCTAAGGTGGTACAGAATCACGGGGCTTTGAACAGAAGCCAGGATGTTGTCCCAGTTCAAAGTCAGCAGCGCTTACGACTATGCCACATCCCTTTCGCAGTGACTGCATGCTGACTGACATGCAAAACGAACATGTGGCATGCAAAATGTGGGTATATTGTGTGTGCAGTCTACCAAGATTACTGCTTAGTGACAGGTACAAATGGCTGTGTGAAGAGTAGAATGGCGCGCATTGCCTGGTAACTGCAGGTCGAGTAGTACGCCAACATCACAGACGTACATTGCAGACGTGTGTGCCTAGGCATTGTTCTGTTATTATTGCATTCTGATTGGCGGAGTCCACATGTAAAGTGGAACATGAGTTCCAAGGTGGTACAGAATCACACAACTTTGAGCAGAAGCCAGGATGTTGTCCCGGTTCAAAGTGAACAGCGCGTACCACTATGCTACATCCCTTTCGCAATAACTGCATGCTGACTGATACACAAAACGAACATGTGGCATGCAGAATGTGGGTATATTGCATATGCAGTCTACCAAGATTACTGCTTAGTGACAGGTACACGTGGCTGTGTGAAGAGTGGAATGGCGCGCATTGCCTGGTAACTGCAGGTCGAGTAGTATACCAAAATCACAGACGTACATTGCAGACGTGTGTGCCTAGGCATTGTTCTGTTATTACTGCATGCTGATTGGCGGAGTTCACATGTAAAGAGAAACATGAGTTCCAAAGTGGTACAGAATCACACGACTTTGAGCAGAAGCCAAGATTTTGTCCCGGTTCAAAGTGAGCAACGCTTACCACTATGCTTCATCCCTTTCGCAGTAACTGCATGCTGACTGATGCACAAAACATGTGGCATGCAAAACGTGGGTATATCGCATGTGCAGTCTACAAAGATTACTGCATAGTGACGGGTACATGGGGCCGTGTTATCCCATTATGTTTGCAGCTCCCCAAAAACTAAATTAGCAGTATCAAAGCAAAAATGCACTTTTTTGTTGAAATACGATTCGAAGTTTCTTTTTTAAAACAAAAAAAGTTGTTTTTATGCAGGTTCGTGTAGCTGTGTGAATAATTCCAACTGTATTAGCATTTGTTTTGTAGGAAAAAAGGAGCCTGAAAGTGTGCTGCAGTGTGAAACAGTAGTACAATGAGAGGGGGTCCCAGTACTTATTAATTTAAAAAACAAGAAATTATTGGACAAAACAGTTGCAAAAACATAAAATAAGTAACACAGTCAGAAAGGACATTGTATTTAATCACAATGGACCAAAGATTAAGTCTTATATAGCTTAGTATTTATGTTCAAAACAACATAATTGCCCCAAAAGTGAAAGGGAAAGGGAAGGAGGAAAGGTCAGTCTAAATGCGTGCAGGATAAGAGGGTATTTGGCAAAAGTGCTGGTCATAAGACCCTTGTCAGTAAATAGACACAAATCGCTGGCTTCCACTTGGAGCTATGAACAAAACCACAAATGTTTAACAATTTCCACAAAGCTATGTAATAGACGCCATAGTAAATATATTCAGACTGAGGCATGTGCTGGCTGCTTTGACGGTTGTCGACGTTTTGACCCCAATAAGTGATAGGCAGCAGTGAGAGCCTTGGAGGGGGTCTTCTTCAGGCCTGGGGTTAGGGGGAGTTGGGGGCCAGGAGCCTATGGTAGGAAAAGATACGAGGTGTAAATTAAAGGGCATTAAGAAACCACCAAGCGAACAATGTGGTAAACAACTACGTTAAAAACAATTTACCGTCACAGCGATTATCACGATGAAGGATTCATGGTAATGTGGGCGTGTGGGCTCCACACTAGTGAGAACATGAGCGGCAGAGGGATCCCTGCAGAAAACACAAAGAAATAACCATGCTCAGCGACATCGGTGAGACCAATAGGTGAGACCAATACATATTTAAGATTAGTGACGCATCAAATGCCCAGTATATACTCACTGGAAAAACAGTAGGTCACCAGATCCTACGTGTGGGTAAATTGCTAGAGGGGCACTAGAAACATTACCATCTATGTGGAGGGAGATGAACTTCTTACCAAACTCTACCGCAAGCCTGCAAAATAGAACTCCCTTCTCAGGTACAATAGCTACCAGCCGAGAGGCCTTAGGGATAATTTGCCGTTCGTCAATTCCTCCGGGTCCGCAGAAATTGTTCAAGTAAATCGAACTATATGTTGGAGTCCGAAGACCTTGTCAACTGGATGATTGAACGGGATACCCGAAAATATTGATCAGAAAGGCCAGGAAAAGTGTGTGATTTAGTCCCGGGGAAACACTGCTACAACCCAGAGACAGAGTGGATCCAACCAACCAGAGGATGATATGTGTCACAACCTTTTTCACCAGGAGTAACACAATTAAGAAGGTCATCAATAAGCACTGGGGGCTGATAGTGGATGATATTGTACAGGTGGCACCACCCATGCACTCGTACAAAAAGCCGAAAAGTATCAGAGACCACCTTGTCCGCTCCTTCTTGGATCCTCCTGACCCTGTGACCATTCAATCACTGTGGAACCTACCACCCATTCTCGGCCCCCATCACTGGAGACAGTGTAAAGCATGTGCCATGAGTAGCCCGACTAAGGAATTTGAATATAAACAACGTAAATTTGTTCTGAAAAACTACACCAACTGCAACACAAACAATGTAATTTATGGGATTATATGCCCATGCAGCCTGATCTACATCGGCCAGACTCAACAAAAGATCAAATCAAGGATACTGCAGCATTGTAGCCGGATCCGCTGTGAAGTACCGGGAGCACCCCTTGTAGATCACTTCAAAAGAGCGGGACACGCCCCTGAACATATTTGATGGCTTGTTCTTAAAAAAGCAACTCTGGGCCTGAGAGGGGGCGACATTGGACAAATACTGAACACTAGGGAATCGAAATGGATGTCTCTTTGTGACTCAATTGATAACGGCCTGATTGAAGTAGATTGTAGCCATGCCCAACTAGCCACACTTTGCCCATAGACCACTGTTAGACTTTTGGTTTAAGACGTTCTCCTACAATCACCTGACTCTGTTGTGTTCAGTGTGGTTGGTCTTTCAAGACACCTTTACCCTCCTGTGTTGGGAGGTACGTGTCTTCTGTGTTTGATATAAACATAAATATAATAATCTGTATAACCTCTCTCCCTTTGGGCCTAAAGATATATCAGCCAGATGTTGTAACCCTCCTGCACCGAGAGGTACACGTTCTTTCAAAAAAAATTCAAAATGTTACTTGCCTCGTTTCTTTGTACCAACTAACATAGTGTATTTGACCGTGGCCACACCGGTCCTTCCCAATGCTTCACCCTCCTGTGTGAGAGGTGCACATACGGAAATTTGGGCAGCACTATGAATACATTTGTTGAAAGCTATGCATTGTGCACCACAAATTACATTCACAAGCAATAATGACATCCAGCCCACCCTGGGGGTTTGGGCTTGCAACCATGTGCATTTAGCGCATGAGGGATTTTTATCCAGACACTTATCTAACAGTTGCATTACCACATATGTTGTCTTAACCATCAAGTTATTTTGCATTCAGTTTTTTTGCACTTGTTTGCATTCATTTTTATAGTTGAGATCAGGGTCCTGTTCATTGTCAATTCTCGCCATTTACCAATCATGGCTTTCCAATTATAACTGTATGTGCACCTTGGTCTTATCCATTCACCTGCTTCTACCGGCTTTAAATCTTCCCTAACTGGCCACCCATTCACTACGTGTCTTGCGTGAGCCAACGTGCATGCGCTGTTACATCTCTATGCCGGCATATATACGACGTCCCGGCCTTTCAGCGGTTCCCCAGACCTAAGACGGATACGGCGATCGGGACCTGCATTAGGGATTAATTCTCCTCGCTTTATTGAATCAGCCCACTGCAAGACTCACTCTCGCCATTGTAGATTGTATCCCCAGCTAGATTTTACTTTAATAGGTTGGGGCCCCAGTTTTGTTTTCCCAGATTTCAAGAGACCGAGCTGACTGTTTCTGACACCCCTCTAGCAATTTACCCCCACGTAGGATCTGGTGACCTACTGTTTTTCCAGTGAGTATATACTGGGCATTTGATGCGTCACTAATCTTAAATATGTATTGGTCTCACCGAGGTTGCTGAGCCTGCTTATTTATTTGTGTTTTCTGCAGGGATCCCTCTGCCACTCATGTTCTCACTAGTGTTGAGTCCACGCGCCCACATTACCATGAATCCTTCACCGTGATAACCGCTGTCACTGTAAATTGTTTTTAATGTACTTGTTTACCACATTGTTCGCTCAGTGGTTTCTTAATGCCCTTTAATTTACACCTTGTTGGACTTGGCCCCTTTTCCCCAAAATTTTTTGCTTTTTACCCCCTATCTTAGGATGTCTCCCCCATTGTAAATAAAGTTGTATAGGACATGTGGGGTATGAGATGCCCTGTTAAATGTGATAATGTGATGCAATGGTGTGCACTTATTTCCCCCCCATTGTGTAAATGTACCCTGGTGAAATGCTGTATTTAAAATGGATGCCATGGCTCTACGTTTTGCCACCTGACTGCAGTAGGTTAGCGGTCTAGTTGTTAGGTACCCAGCCATCCCTGCATTTGGAGGGAAAGCCTGGCACCCAGGGTGCTCTACTCCTCCTCCTGAGCCAGTTTGAGCCAGTTCCCCTGAGAATTCCAGAAGTTTCTGCCACTGCCTGGTAGGTGGGGTGAGGGGGATATAAATATGGGGTATGTGCCACCATGTGCTGAGACAGAGCTGGGACAGGAATGTGAGGGGACCTGCTGCCAGGGGATACCGCCACTTGGGCCTGTGTGCTGGACCCTGCACCCATCTAGAACCCCTCTACTGTCCCTAGGGCTAGTGGAAGCCCCACTGCAGGAGTTCAAGCTGCTGTGTAGGAGGAGGGCCACGCTACAGTGGAGGATGGTGAAAACCTACCACCCTGTTTTGATGAGTTCCCACTAACTGCTGACCTGGCCCAGTAGTGCCTGCTGCTCTGTCCTCCGGCCCCCTGAAGAAGGAGGGCCCACCTAGGTCCCTGAGGATGGTGGGACTTGGCACCACGCAAGCGCAGCGCCTAAAAACACTGCGAAAGGAAGGAGCACCTTAGACTGGACCCCCCAGGAGGTGAGAAGCGTTACCCTGGGGCTTGCTGCTGGGAACGTCAGCCCCATTGCTCTGTGCGCCTGGAAGCACTGCGACTAGAAGAAGCACTGGGTGCCTGGAAGCGCTACCCAGCCAAGAACTGTGCCCTTGAAAGCGCTGGCCTGCAGGAGACTGCCTCTTGTCCCCAGAGCGCCGTGACCAAGACTGCCCCTGGTGCTAATTTAAAATAAAAGCGGGTGCCTACCCGGCGTGTGTGCTAATTATCAACTGCATCGGTAAAGCGGGTGCCTACCCCGCTTCATGAATAGCTTCTAGGCGGGTCCCTACCCCGCGCTGGTGAAGAGAAAAGAAGCACCGCCGCCGCCCAGGGCCAGAAAAAGGAGAGTGCCATGACTGCACCCCCGAGGGAGCCTACCCTGCGTTTTGGCGCCCATATGCACATTTAAATCGAAGCGGGTGCCGACCCCGCGTTTGCCTGCTAATGGAGCGAGTGCCTACCTCATGTAGCGTGGTCCCTGATGGAGGGAACCTGACCCTCGTCACTGCTCAAATCACTGTAGCGGACCCGGCGTCCCAAATCCCACCGAGGCGCTGGCCTGGAGAGTGCCTGTGGGCACCTGCAACGTTGGGCCCAAGACTGCTCATCTAGAAAGGAACCAAGGCTCCTGAACTGGGCTGAAGAGCGGCTTATAGCTGGTTGTGTGGTGCCTAGGGAGAACCCGCTAGAGTTATATAAATGTGTTGATGTTTCCCCTAAGGTGCCCCCTGCTAAGGTGATCATGCTCA
This sequence comes from Lissotriton vulgaris, assembly GCF_964263255.1. Taxonomy (NCBI): domain Eukaryota; kingdom Metazoa; phylum Chordata; class Amphibia; order Caudata; family Salamandridae; genus Lissotriton; species Lissotriton vulgaris. The sequence continues at coordinate 855,422,053 of NC_141697.1, read as the reverse complement.
GGTTACGCCTAAACTAAGGCGATTGATTCCCACAGGCTTGTGTCCGGTGCTAATGCTTATGCCCCCATGGTAAATGTGATTCATGCCTGACATGTTTTAGGTGTACCTCCTGTTGCTAATGTTGTTGATGCCATGTTTATGCGCACAGAGTTGCTGGCCTAAGGAGTTTATGCATAAGGGGCTTTCATGCCTAGTATCTCTTTCCCTCACATTGATTTCTCTGATATTTTGTGTCATGTGATAACGCCTTGTCTTTATTTCAGCCCTGGAAACTAACGGACTTACCTTTTTATGCTTTTTCTGATTACCCCTCTAAATAATCCCCCTGGTATACATTGCCCTGGCGCCAGTTGGTGCCCCACTGTGATTACCGTGTCTTACTTTTTCAGATTGGAGACAATACATGAGTTATCTGTTTTCCTCCGGTGTTGTGTCTCTTTTGTGGTGTGCCTGGTGTGCCATCTGTGCGTACTGCGTGGATGCTTCACACATGTCCTCAGGAGTTTGGCCAACCCACTCTTCTCCATGCTACCCCCGTAGAATTGATCACACCATTTCTAACACACCACATATCTTTTCCTACCTTAGGCTCCTGGCCCCCACCTTCCACTACCCCAAGTCCTGAGGAAGACCTCCTCCAAGGCTCTCACTGCTGCCTATTGGGGTAAAAACGTCGACAACCGTCAAAGCAGCCAGCACACGCCTCAGTCTGAATATATTTACTAGGGCGTCTATTACTTGGATTTGTGGAAATTGTTAAACATTTGTGATTTTGTTCATAACTCCATGTGGAAGGCAGCGATTTGTGTCTATTTACTGACAAGGGTCTTATGACCAGCACTTTTGCCAAATACCCTCTTATCCTGCACGCATTTACACTGACCTTTCCTCCTTCCCTTTCCCTTTCATTATTGGGGCACTTATGTAGTTTTGAACGTAAATACTACGTTATATAAGACTTAACCTTTGGTCCATTGTGATTAAATTACAATGTCCTTTCTGACTGTGTTACTTATTTTATGTTTTCGCAAATGTTTTGTCCAATAATTTCTTGTTTTTTAAATTAATAAGTACTGGGACCCCCTCTCATTGTACTAATATACACCCAGGTCCCAGGGACATCAATTGGGTCTACCCTTTTTTGGTAACACATAGTGTAAAACATTAGCATGTTCTCCACAGCTGCAAAAGGAAACCAAGATGAGCTAATTGAGTGTAAATAAGCCTCGTTGTAAAGATCCTAATATTTGTGTCTGCAGCATCTGTGAGATGCAGATCAGTAACTTAAAAACAATGTGCAAAAACAACTGTACGTTACAGCTAAACGGTACAAAAAACAAGAAACACGACAATGTGAAGGCATAATGTTAATCAGTGCGAAAATCATCGCAACACAAATGCAAACATTAAAACCCCCTGTTACCCAAAACAAAAATTCAATACACGAGCAAATTAAGAAAGACACCAACACCAAAAATGAAAAAAAAATCAAAGCCAAATACTTCACCACACTAGTGGTACAATTAAAACAAAATGTGCTCTCTAAAGCTGATGCCTATGATGATTCACAGAACATTATTTATTATAAATTTAACACTAAAATCTCACAGATCACCAACACGAAGGAGCTGCCTCGCTACTCCTGTGCAGTGTGATCGCTAACGGGGCCCCCCTCTCCTGGTGACAACAACAACCTGTACCTGCACAGAAGGGATTTGCGGTACCGGGGGCCTGTTTCCCTTAAAATGATTGAGGAAAGCACATGGGGGCATAATGCTAATCAGTGCTAAAATCATCGCAACACAAATGCAAACATTAAAACTCACCGTTCACCCCCCCAAAAAAATACCATGCATGACCAAATTAAGAACGACAAATGAAAAATAGTTCCAAGACAAATAAAAGACATATTAACTGGTCAAAAGAAAAAGATTTAAGCTGAGACCAAGCCAATAAAAAGGCAATAGGCGGAGTTTCACCACTGATACAGATTACTGGATGTCTCAGAGAGACAGCGCATGCACGCTGCCTAGGCGAGACCTAAAAAGTGATATATATTTCGATCACCTAGCCTGTTTCAGATGCACAAGAGCATCTCAAGTGATAATATTTCTTCACTGTTTTAGGTCTAACTGATAGGCTGCTGTGCAAGTAACTGTGTCAAGTTTACAACTAGGACATTTAGAAAGAGCAGCATGAACACAAATCAAAATAATTCATATACATTGACAAGACCACATTCAACTATTAGTCTATACAATAATGCTCTGTGTGAATGAACAGGTGAGGAAAAAGAATCCTTATGATCATGCAGAGAAAAAAGTTTAGTTGATGGAGAAGCAAGCTGGGAATAATTAGCTAACTCCTACAAGTAACATCTGAAATGGGCCATGGTTTTTGGAACATGCCAATGTCAAAGTCTTTAGCATTGGACAACCAACTGTCCAAACTAAGCTTAGAAGCGAATACAGCTGTGCTCCAACTAACAAGCTGCACCAGCCAAGGAGATCTAACAGAGAAATGAAGAAGAGGAAGGATACCATGTGTGTAGACATTACCCGAGAAGGGAACAATGCATGATGTGTTACTGATACTGCACAGATGTTATTACATATCCTAGAAATTACTCAATATAGATTAGTAACATTTTAATAAGCTTGTTTAAGATTTAAAGTTAAGCTATTTAAATGTTTGCAGAAAATTGTTAAAATAAAAATACAAACAGACCAAGATAAAGTAAAAACCAAAAGTAATATTCTTTTCATGTTCATTGAAAATAAAAAGAATGCAAAACCTACATACAAGCATTTTCAAAGCTAATGTTTTTATGGGGCTAGCAGGTTTACACATAGACATACAATACCTCCTCCGGGGTTGCTCATGCTGCCTTGCACGGGCCCCCTTGGGAGGCGAGGTAAGTGTGCCTGATACTGAGGCAGAGTAGTGGGGCGCAAAGTCAGACGGCCCCTACGAGAATTTACTTGGCGACATGCAGCTACCCCTTAAGTAGCAGGTCAGCTGTGCAAGACAATCCCACAACTACTGTCCCCATGTAGTAGGGAAACCATGCCAGAATTTGAACACTTTCAGGCCTTGAGCCCAAGTGGAGGGGTGCACATAACTCACTTAATCAAAGACACTGCCCATGAGGCCCCTGGAACACCATTTGGAGGATGCAGGGGACCTGCATAGACAAGATAAACTGGTCATTATTCTGGCAGCAATCAATAATTTTAGGGTCTGCGTGGAAGTAGATGCTGTCACCAAGGACATTACACTAATTGGACAAGACCAAAGAAACTGACTGAGTAGGTCACCCTCACCAAGAGGAACTTGGTGGAGCTCCAACTCAAGAAGTCTGACTTTCAGGGATTTCATAGAGCGCGTGCAACTCCTGGATGCCTGAGCTGAGGACCTGGAGGACAGTATCAGATGCAGTGCCATTTGCATCATTGGCCTTTCTGAGGGCATCGAGGGACCCAACATGATGGATCATTTAGAACAATGGTGTATGGAGTTGATAGCGGCAAAAGACCTCACCTCATATTTCTCAGTTTAGCACACCCACCATGTCCCTGTACGGTGCCCCCTGTCATGGTCACACTGCGTCCAACTGTGGCCAGGCACCTACATTTTAAGGACCATGGTGCAATCCTCAAGGTGGCCCGACGTTCCACCCGATACTCTGTGACAACTACCAGATTCTCTTACTTCCTGACTTTACCTTGGCGGTTCTGCGTTAACTGGTGTACTTTTCAGGGGTGAAACACAAACTGAGAAATCTCAGCCCTCAATATGCTCTCCTTTTCCCTGTCAAACCGAAAGTGATTTATGACAACAATTCATATTTCTTCACTGAGCCCTACGAGACCTGGGATTGGCTGAAAGTTAGGATCCTGAGTGCTGTCAAACAATGGAATATACAAGAGACTCAGAACCGTAGGACCAACCCCTGTAGACAGACTCTACAACAACATCCTGGACGTTGAGCGGCACCAAGGGCACCATCGCCTGATCAGTGTGGAAGTGACGGCGTTTCTTCGTGAGGCACTGGGGCACCCCTCGGATTCCTCAATGAGCACCTCTGAACATGGGAACTCTTGCGATTTCTCAACCTCGACATGGACTGTAGTGTAGTTCCTATATTCTCAATAGGCTCTGCGCATTGGAATAATATTTCCTATAGATATGACGTAGAACTTAGGTGAGTAGGTCTCTATTGAATATACTAAACTTAATTCTGAGTGCCAGCTAGCTCAGAGGTCACTAGAAACTTTCTCAAATTCCCAAGAAGGGTTTAGTTTCTGACAACCGCATAAACATGACAACTTTGTTTCCCTAGGACTGGAATAACTATCTTCAGAGTCGCAGAAACAATAGATAAGTATTTCACTTAGTCATTTGTGCATGCTTCGTTTATACAGAGATGCAGAGAAATAGTGAGACGGGCGTTTTCAATAAAAGGTTTATTGAACAGTCTTCTTTGTCATGCAAGAGAGGTGAACTGCTACAATCGTTAGACAGAATGCAAAGTATAATGCGTACAGCTAGAATAGTATTATGAAATAATACTGTAATAGCATTGTATGGTTTCTAAGCCATATAAAAATACATACATAAATAACATAGACTAAAATACTCAACTGGTGCTTCTAAAATACGCCTACCCCAATGTACCTAACCTAGGTCTAGTTCGAGAGAAGAAGTAAGTATGGTCTTTAGCATAGGTTTAGTTTTTTGCCAAGAATCTACTAAAGGTTTCTCTAGGTTCTAATCAGCTCCATACCTTAGAATGAAGGAGGTCTGGTATCTCTGTCTCGGGACTCTATGTCCCAACACCCACAAGGGGAGTCAGAAACACTGGAGCTGGATTTCTCAGCACAGGAGGGCAGCTTCCTGATCAGTGCGTCAGCTGGAGAGTCGGCTTCCTACGGTACTTGCTGTAGCGAGCTGCGTCGGGCAAGTATGTTGTCGAACTGCTCTGAACCACCATGCTTTGTCATAGCAAGTGAAGGTATATTTATACCTTGAATGTGTTTAGGAATGCCATATTTGACGTAAAGTCGGGCATATGAACGTCATGAATGAACCCCTGGGGAATAGTTGTTCATTGGAAAACTAACTGAGTCCTTTGAGAAATCAATATTCAAGCAAGGGGAAGTCCCTAATGGCTTAAGCTGGTTTTCCAAGAAATTGTGGTGATGTTTGGTGAACGGATGGAAGTAGCCATGCCTTTATTTGAGTTGCATGGGCTATGCCTAAATAACGGCTTGATTTCTATGCCTATATAAGGGCAATGTGAATTGTACCTATATAAGGGCATGAATCAGGAAAATCCATTCAGAATCTAAAACGCCATACAACACCCACTCCACTTTCTTATGTACAACATTACTAAGTTCTAAACACGTTAAACATATCTAAACTTGATGTGTTAAAAACCCACCCAAAACACATAAAAATGCAATGTTACTGGATGTACACAAAAAGGTTGTTGTCTTGAAGTAATATGGTGCAACACAGCGTGATGTGAACCCTCTCCAGACCCACTGTGGATTTAATTTGTCTTAATTGTTACAGCGTGCCAGCGACTCACTGGAGCAATACTAACAGCACTACAAGGACCATCGGGCTCAGCGAGAGCCGACGCCCACTGGGGCAGGTGGAAGGAATACAAATGAGTGCTGACGCTGCTCTCTGGTAAAGGACTCTGTGCCTCTGAGGAAATGCTTTGATAGCATGAAACGCGTCAGGCCGCTTTGAACTTTGGCGTTTGTTCACCCGCTTTGCTGCAGCTTCTTGAATAAAACAGAATTGAACATACCTGCTGATGTGGCTCTCCTTAATGGGAAACTCTCTTTGTTTGGATTTTAAAATGGCCAGTCCCGGTCGTGGGAGAAGCCCTGCCATATTGTATGTGGTTCGTGCTGCAGTCACCCGACTGACGGCACATTTGGCAGAGAGGTTGTTGTCTTGAAGTAATGTGGTGCAACACAGCGTGATGTGAACCCTCTCCAAACCCACTGTGGATTTAATTTGTCTTAATTGTTACAGCGTGCCAGCGACTCACTGGAGCAATACTAACAGCACTACAAGGACCATCGGGCGCAGCGGGAGCCGACGCCCACTGGGGCAGGTGGAAGGAATACAAATGAGTGCTGACGCTGCTCGCTGGTAAAGTACTCTGTGCCTCTGAGGAAATGCTTTGATAGCATGAAACGCGTCAGGCCGCTTTGAACTTTGGCGTTTGTTCACCTGCTTTGCTGCAGCTTCTTGAATAAAACAGAATTGAACCTACCTGCTGATGTGGCTCTCCTTAATGGGAAACTCTCTTTGTTTGGATTTTAAAACGGCCAGCCCTGGTATGGGAGAAGCCCTGCCATATTGTATGTGGTTCGTGCTGCAGTCACCCGACTGACGGCACATTTGGCAGAGAGGTTGTTGTCTTGAAGTAATATGGTGCAACACAGCGTGATGTGAACCCTCTCCAGACCCACTGTGGATTTAATTTGTCTTAATTGTTACAGCGTGCCAGCGACTCACTGGAGCAATACTAACAGCACTACAAGGACCATCGGGCTCAGCGAGAGCCGACGCCCACTGGGGCAGGTGGAAGGAATACAAATGAGTGCTGACGCTGCTCGCTGGTAAAGGACTCTGTGCCTCTGAGGAAATGCTTTGATACTAGCATGAAACGCGTCAGGCAGCTTTGAACTTTGGCGTTTGTTCACCCGCTTTGCTGCAGCTTCTTGAATAAAACAGAATTGAACCTACCTGCTGATGTGGCTCTCCTTAATGGGAAACTCTCTTTGTTTGGATTTTAAAACGGCCAGTCCCGGTCGTGGGAGAAGCCCTGCCATATTGTATGTGGTTCGTGCTGCAGTCACCCGACTGACGGCACATTTGGCAGAGAGGTTGTTTTCTTGAAGTAATATGGTGCAACACAGCGTGATGTGAACCCTCTCCAGACCCACTGTGGATTTCATTTGTCTTAATTGTTACAGCATGCCAGCGACTCACTGGAGCAATACTAACAGCACTACAAGGACCATCGGGCTCAGCAAGAGCCGACACCCACTGGGGCAGGTGGAAGGAATACAAATGAGTGCTGACGCTGCTCGCTGGTAAAGGACTCTGTGCCTCTGAGGAAATGCTTTGATAGCATGAAACGCGTCAGGCCGCTTTGAACTTTGGCGTTTGTTCACCCGCTTTGCTGCAGCTTCTTGAATAAAACAGAATTGAACCTACCTGCTGATGTGGCTCTCCTTAATGGGAAACTCTCTTTGTTTGGATTTTAAAATGGCCAGTCCCGGTCGTGGGAGAAGCCCTGCCATATTGTATGTGGTTTGTGCTGCAGTCACCCGACTGACGGCACATTTGGCAGAGAGGTTGTTGTCTTGAAGTAATATGGTGCAACACAGCGTGATGTGATCCCTCTCCAAACCCACTGTGGATTTAATTTGTCTTAATTGTTACAGCGTGCCAGCGACTCACTGGAGCAATACTAACTGCACTACAAGGACCATCGGGCGCAGCGAGAGCCGACGCCCACTGGGGCAGGTGGAAGGAATACAAATGAGTGCTGACGCTGCTCGCTGGTAAAGGACTCTGGGCCTCTGAGGAAATGCTTTGATAGCATGAAACGCGTCAGGCCGCTTTGAACTTTGGCGTTTGTTCACCCGCTTTGCTGCAGCTTCTTGAATAAAACAGAATTGAACCTACCTGCTGATGTGGCTCTCCTTAATGGGAAACTCTCTTTGTTTGGATTTTAAAACGGCCAGTCCCGGTCGTGGGAGAAGCCCTGCCATATTGTATGTGGTTCGTGCTGCAGTCACCCGACTGATGGCACATTTGGCAGAGAGGTTGTTGTCTTGAAGTAATATGGTGCAACACAGCGTGATGTGAACCCTCTCCAGACCCACTGTGGATTTAATTTGTCTTAATTGTTACAGCGTGCCAGCGACTCACTGGAGCAATACTAACAGCACTACAAGGACCATCGGGCTCAGCGAGAGCCGACGCCCACTGGGGCAGGTGGAAGGAATACAAATGAGTGCTGACGCTGCTCGCTGGTAAAGGACTCTGTGCCTCTGAGGAAATGCTTTGATAGCATGAAACGAGTCAGGCCGCTTTGAACTTTGGCGTTTGTTCACCCGCTTTGCTGCAGCTTCTTGAATAAAACAGAATTGAACCTACCTGCTGATGTGGCTCTCCTTAATGGGAAACTCTCTTTGTTTGGATTTTAAAATGGCCAGTCCCGGTCGTGGGAGAAGCCCTGCCATATTGTATGTGGTTTGTGCTGCAGTCACCCGACTGACGGCACATTTGGCAGAGAGGTTGTTGTCTTGAAGTAATATGGTGCAACACAGCGTGATGTGAACCCTCTCCAAACCCACTGTGGATTTAATTTGTCTTAATTGTTACAGAGTGCCAGCGACTCACTGGAGCAATACTAACAGCACTACAAGGACCATCGGGCGCAGCGAGAGCCGACACCCACTGGGGCAGGTGGAAGGAATACAAATGAGTGCTGACGCTGCTCGCTGGTAAAGGACTCTGGGCCTCTGAGGAAATGCTTTGATAGCATGAAACGCGTCAGGCCGCTTTGAACTTTGGCGTTTGTTCACCCGCTTTGCTGCAGCTTCTTGAATAAAACAGAATTGAACCTACCTGCTGATGTGGCTCTCCTTAATGGGAAACTCTCTTTGTTTGGATTTTAAAACGGCCAGTCCCGGTCGTGGGAGAAGCCCTGCCATATTGTATGTGGTTCGTGCTGCAGTCACCCGACTGACGGCACATTTGGCAGAGAGGTTGTTGTCTTGAAGTAATATGGTGCAACACAGCGTGATGTGAACCCTCTCCAGACCCACTGTGGATTTGCTTTGTCTTAATTGTTACAGCGTGCCAGCGACTCACTGGAGCAATACTAACAGCACTACAAGGACCATCGGGCTCAGCGAGAGCCGACGCCCACTGGGGCAGGTGGAAGGAATACAAATGAGTGCTGACGCTGCTCGCTGGTAAAGGACTCTGTGCCTCTGAGGAAATGCTTTGATAGCATGAAACGCGTCAGGCCGCTTTGAACTTTGGCGTTTGTTCACCTGCTTTGCTGCAGCTTCTTGAATAAAACAGAATTGAACCTACCTGCTGATGTGGCTCTCCTTAATGGGAAACTCTCTTTGTTTGGATTTTAAAACGGCCAGCCCTGGTCGTGGGAGAAGCCCTGCCATATTGTATGTGGTTCGTGCTGCAGTCACCCTAATGACGGCACATTTGGCAGAGAGGTTGTTGTCTTGAAGTAATATGGTGCAACACAGCGTGATGTGAACCCTCTCCAGACCCACTGTGGATTTCATTTTTTTTAATTGTTACAGTGTGCCAGCAACTCACTGGAGCAATACTAACAGCACTACAAGGACCATCGGGCTCAGCGAGAGCCGACGCCCACTGGGGCAGGTGGAAGGAATACAAATGAGTGCTGACGCTGCTCGCTGGTAAAGGACTCTGTGCCTCTGAGGAAATGCCTTGATAGCATGAAACGCGTCAGGCCGCTTTGAACTTTGGCGTTTGTTCACCCGCTTTGCTGCAGCTTCTTGAATAAAACAGAATTGAACCTACCTGCTGATGTGGCTCTCCTTAATGGGAAACTCTCTTTGTTTGGATTTTAAAACGGCCAGTCCCGGTCGTGGGAGAAGCCCTGCCATATTGTATGTGGTTCGTGCTGCAGTCACCCGACTGACGGCACATTTGGCAGAGAGGTTGTTGTCTTGAAGTAATATGGTGCAACACAGCGTGATGTGAACCCTCTCCAAACCCACTGTGGATTTAATTTTTCTTAATTGTTACAGCGTGCCAGCGACTCACTGGAGCAATACTAACAGCACTACAAGGACCATCGGGCGCAGCGAGAGCCGACGCCCACTGGGGCAGGTGGAAGGAATACAAATGAGTGCTGACGCTGCTCGCTGGTAAAGGACTCTGGGCCTCTGAGGAAATGCTTTGATAGCATGAAATGCGTCAGGCCGCTTTGAACTTTGGCGTTTGTTCACCCGCTTTGCTGCAGCTTCTTGAATAAAACAGAATTGAACCTACCTGCTGATGTGGCTCTCCTTAATGGGAAACTCTCTTTGTTTGGATTTTAAAACGGCCAGTCCCGGTCGTGGGAGAAGCCCTGCCATATTGTATGTGGTTCGTGCTGCAGTCACCCGACTGACGGCACATTTGGCAGAGAGGTTGTTGTCTTGAAGTAATATGGTGCAACACAGCGTGATGTGAACCCTCTCCAGACCCACTGTGGATTTAATTTGTCTTAATTGTTACAGCGTGCCAGCGACTCACTGGAGCAATACTAACAGCACTACAAGGACCATCGGGCTCAGCGAGAGCCGACGCCCACTGGGGCAGGTGGAAGGAATACAAATGAGTGCTGACGCTGCTCGCTGGTAAAGGACTCTGTGCCTCTGAGGAAATGCTTTGATAGCATGAAACGCGTCAGGCCGCTTTGAACTTTGGCGTTTGTTCACCCGCTTTGCTGCAGATTCTTGAATAAAACAGAATTGAACCTACCTGCTGATGTGGCTCTCCTTAATGGGAAACTCTCTTTGTTTGGATTTTAAAACGGCCAGTCCCGGTCGTGGGAGAAGCCCTGCCATATTGTATGTGGTTCGTGCTGCAGTCACCCGACTGACGGCACATTTGGCAGAGAGGTTGTTGTCTTGAAGTAATATGGTGCAACACAGCGTGATGTGAACCCTCTCCAGACTCACTGTGGATTTGTTTTGTCTTAATTGTTACAGCGTGCCAGCGACTCACTGGAGCAATACTAACAGCACTACAAGGACCATCGGGCTCAGCGAGAGCTGACGCCCACTGGGGCAGGTGGAAGGAATACAAATGAGTGCTGACGCTGCTCGCTGGTAAAGGACTCTGTGCCTCTGAGGAAATGCTTTGATAGCATGAAACGCGTAAGGCCGCTTTGAACTTTGGCGTTTGTTCACCCGCTTAGCTGCAGCTTCTTGAATAAAACAGAATTGAACCTACCTGCTGATGTGGCTCTCCTTAATGGGAAACTCTCTTTGTTTGGATTTTAAAACGGCCAGTCCCGGTTGTGGGAGAAGCCCTGCCATATTGTATGTGGTTCGTGCTGCAGTCACCCGACTGACGGCACATTTGGCAGAGAGGTTGTTGTCTTGAAGTAATATGGTGGGAAAACGCCAACCAGATGGGAGGAGGCATCGCCATCATCCACAGGAACACCATTCGTCTCACGACCAGCACCGACAACACCCTGACCAGCGCCGAACACCTGCATTTCCAGATCCACACCAACCCGAACACCACCCTCAGAGGCACCCTGATCTACCGACCCCCTGGACCACGCACACAATTCAGCGAGGACATCGCCGACTTCGTCAGCCCGCATGCCCTCCCCTCCGCTGACTACATCCTCCTGGGAGACCTCAACTTCCATCTGGAGAACAACAACGACCGCAACACCAGCACCCTGCTCGCCAACCTCGCCAACCTGGGACTCAAGCAACTGGTGTCCACCCCCACCCACCTCGCCGGACACACACTCGACGCAGTCTTCTCTTCCAGCACAGACATCGGCTTCAGCCACGCCACAGAGCTTCAATGGAAGGACCACAGCTGCGTCCACTTCACCTTCAAGAGAACGACGACCCACCAACACAAGCAACAGGCCGCCCGCAGAAGCTGGAACAAGATCACAGCAGACCAGCTCGCCACCTCCCTGAGCCAGCACCCTCCTGCCAGCTCAGCGGACCCCAGCCAGGCCGCCGACAACCTCACGAAGTGGATCAGCATCTGCGCGGACAAGCTCGCCCCACTGAGGACCCCGCCTAGCAGACCCGGCAGCAAGAAGGCCCCATGGTTCACCGACGAACTCAAGAGCTCCAAGAAGAACTGCCGAGCCCTCGAGAAAGTCTGGAGAAGGGAACCGACACCGGACAACAGGACCTCCTTCAAACTTGCCACCCGGAAACACCAGCAGCTGATCCGCGCCGCCAAGAAAACAGCATTCAAGGACCGGTTGGACAACAACGCACACAACTGCAAGGAACTCTTCAACATTGTGAAAGAGCTTTCCAACCCCAGCGCAGGAAACAACGACATCACCCCATCGCAAGACCTCTGCAACTCCCTCACTTCATACTTCCACAACAAGATCGCGGACATACACAACAGCTTCAACAACCAACCAACGCACACCATGACCGAACAACCACCCCCCACCACCACCCTCCACGCCTGGACCCCGATCAGCACCGAAGACACGATCCGCACGATGAACTCCATCCACTCCGGATCACCGACCGACCCCTGCCCTCACCACGTCTTCAACAAGGCCGACGCTGTCATCGCACCCCACCTGCGAGACATCATCAACACATCCTTCGACACCTCCATCTTCCCTGAGAGCTGGAAACACGCCGAACTCAGCGCTCTACTCAAGAAACCAACAGCGGACCCCACCGACCTCAAGAATTACCGCCCCATCTCGCTCCTCCCGTTTCCAGCCAAAGTCATCGAGAAGACCGTCAACAAGCAGATGGCCGCCTTCCTCGAGACGAACGGATCCCTCGACCCCTCACAGTCCGGCTTCCGAGCCAATCACAGCACCGAGACCACCCTCATCGCCGCCACTGATGACATCCGAGCCCTGATGGACAATGGAGAAACAGCGGCCCTCATCCTCCTAGACCTCTCCGCGGCATTCGACACGGTCTGCCACCGCACCCTAGTACGACGCCTCAGCAACATCGGAATCCAGGACAAGGCGCTGGAATGGATCATCTCCTTCCTCGACGGAAGAACACAGAGAGTCCGCCTACCACCGTACAAGTCAGAGGCCTCCGAAGTCATCTGCGGCGTCCCCCAAGGATCATCTCTGAGCCCCACCCTCTTCAACGTCTACATGAGCCCCCTCGCGGCCATCGTACGCAAACACAACCTCAGCATAATCTCCTACGCCGACGACACCCAGCTGATCCTCTCCCTGACCAACGACCCCGCCGCCGCCAGAGCCAACCTGCACGAAGGGATGAAAGAGGTAGCCGAGTGGATGACGACCAGCCGCCTGAAACTGAACTCGGACAAGACGGAGGTCCTCATCCTGGGCTCCTCACCCTCCGCCTGGGACGACTCCTGGTGGCCTCCCGCCCTGGGCACCGCACCCAAACCGACAGACCATGCACGCAACCTGGGCTTCATCCTGGACTCCTCCCTCTCCATGACCAGGCAAGTCAACAACGTCTCCTCGGCGTGCTTCAACATCCTACGCATGCTACGGAAGATCTTCTGGTGGATCCCCACCGAGACCAGAAAGACCGTCACCCAGGCCCTCGTCACCAGCCGACTGGACTACGGCAACGCCCTCTACGCCGGTACCACCGCCAAGCTCCAGAAGAGACTCCAGCGGATCCAGAACGCCTCAGCCAGACTCATCCTCGACATCCCACGAACCAGCCACATCTCCGGACATCTGAGAGACCTTCACTGGCTCCCCGTCAACAAAAGAATCACCTTCCGCCTCCTCACCCACGCACACAAAGCCCTACACGACCAAGGCCCGAGCTACCTCAACAGCCGAGTCAACTTATACGCTCCCAAACGCCACCTCCGATCAGCCAACCACGCCCTCGCCGCCGTCCCCCGCATCCGAAGAGCGACTACAGGAGGAAGGTCCTTCTCCTACCTGGCCGCCAAGACCTGGAACTCCCTCCCGACCGACCTGCGCCTGACCCAAGACCACCTCTCCTTCAGGAAGAAGCTGAAGACCTGGCTGTTCGAGCAGTAGCGGCACCCCCCCCCCCCCAGCGCCTTGAGACCCTACGGGTATGTAGCGCGCTTTATAAGTGTCACTGATTGATTGATTGATATGGTGCAACACAGCGTGATGTGAACCCTCTCCAGACCCACTGTGGATTTAATTTGTCTTAATTGTTACAGCGTGCCAGCGACTCACTGGAGCAATACTAACAGCACTACAAGGACCATCGGGCTCAGCGAGAGCCGACGCCCACTGGGGCAGGTGGAAGGAATACAAATGAGTGCTGACGCTGCTCGCTGGTAAAGGACTCTGTGCCTCTGAGGAAATGCTTTGATAGCATGAAACGCGTAAGGCCGCTTTGAACTTTGGCGTTTGTTCACCCGCTTTGCTGCAGCTTCTTGAATAAAACAGAATTGAACCTACCTGCTGATGTGGCTCTCCTTAATGGGAAACTCTCTTTGTTTGGATTTTAAAACGGCAAGTCCCGGTCGTGGGAGAAGCCCTGCCATATTGTATGTGGTTTGTGCTGCAGTCACCCGACTGATGGCACATTTGGCAGAGAGGTTGTTGTCTTGAAGTAATATGGTGCAACACAGCGTGATGTGAACCCTCTCCAGACCCACTGTGGATTTGTTTTGTCTTAATTGTTACAGCGTGCCAGCGACTCACTGGAGCAATACTAACAGCACTACAAGGACCATTGGGCTCAGCGAGAGCCGACGCCCACTGGGGCAGGTGGAAGGAATACAAATGAGTGCTGACGCTGCTCGCTGGTAAAGGACTCTGTACCTCTGAGGAAATGCTTTGATAGCATGAAACGCGTAAGGCCGCTTTGAACTTTGGCGTTTGTTCACCCGCTTTGCTGCAGCTTCTTGAATAAAACAGAATTGAACCTACCTGCTGATGTGGCTCTCCTTAATGGGAAACTCTCTTTGTTTGGATTTTAAAATGGCCAGTCCCGGTCGTGGGAGAAGCCCTGCCATATTGTATGTGGTTCGTGCTGCAGTCACCCGACTGACGGCACATTTGGCAGAGAGGTTGTTGTCTTGAAGTAATATGGTGCAACACAGCGTGATGTGAACCCTCTCCAGACCCACTGTGGATTTAATTTGTCTTAATTGTTACAGCGTGCCAGCGACTCACTGGAGCAATACTAACAGCACTACAAGGACCATCGGGCTCAGCGAGAGCCGACGCCCACTGGGGCAGGTGGAAGGAATACAAATGAGTGCTGACGCTGCTCGCTGGTAAAGGACTCTGTGCCTCTGAGGAAATGCTTTGATAGCATGAAACGCGCAAGGCCGCTTTGAACTTTGGCGTTTGTTCACCCGCTTTGCTGCAGCTTCTTGAATAAAACAGAATTGAACCTACCTGCTGATGTGGCTCTCCTTAATGGGAAACTCTCTTTGTTTGGATTTTAAAACGCCAAGTCCCGGTCGTGGGAGAAGCCCTGCCATATTGTATGTGGTTCGTGCTGCAGTCACCTGACTGACGGCACATTTGGCAGAGAGGTTGTTGTCTTGAAGTAATATGGTGCAACACAGCGTGATGTGAACCCTCTCCAGACCCACTGTGGATGTAATTTGTCTTAATTGTTACAGCGTGCCAGCGACTCACTGGAGCAATACTAACAGCACTACAAGGACCATCGGGCTCAGCGAGAGCCGACGCCCACTGGGGCAGGTGGAAGGAATACAAATGAGTGCTGACGCTGCTCGCTGGTAAAGGACTCTGTGCCTCTGAGGAAATGCTTTGATAGCATGAAACGCGTCAGGCCGCTTTGAACTTTGGCGTTTGTTCACCCGCTTTGCTGCAGCTTCTTGAATAAAACAGAATTGAACCTACCTGCTGATGTGGCTCTCCTTAATGGGAAACTCTCTTTATTTGGATTTTAAAACGGCCAGTCCCGGTCGTGGGAGAAGCCCTGCCATATTGTATGTGGTTCGTGCTGCAGTCACCCGACTGACGGCACATTTGGCAGAGAGGTTGTTGTCTTGAAGTAATATGGTGCAACACAGCGTGATGTGAACCCTCTCCAGACCCACTGTGGATTTAATTTGTCTTAATTATTACAGCGTGCCAGCGACTCACTGGAGCAATACTAACAGCACTACAAGGTCATCGGGCTCAGCGAGAGCCGACGCCCACTGGGGCAGGTGGAAGGAATACAAATGAGTGCTGACGCTGCTCGCTGGTAAAGGACTCTGTGCCTCTGAGGAAATGCTTTGATAGCATGAAACGCGTCAGGCCGCTTTGAACTTTGGCGTTTGTTCACCCGCTTTGCTGCAGCTTCTTGAATAAAACAGAATTGAACCTACCTGTTGATGTGGCTCTCCTCAATGGGAAACTCTCTTTGTTTGGATTTTAAAATGGCCAGTCCCGGTCGTGGGAGAAGCCCTGCCATATTGTATGTGGTTCGTGCTGCAGTCACCCGACTGACGGCACATTTGGCAGATAGGTTGTTGTCTTGAAGTAATATGGTGCAACACAGCGTGATGTGAACCCTCTCCAGACCCACTGTGGATTTAATTTGTCTTAATTGTTACAGCGTGCCAGCGACTCACTGGAGCAATACTAACAGCACTACAAGGTCATCGGGCTCAGCGAGAGCCGACGCCCACTGGGGCAGGTGGAAGGAATACAAATGAGTGCTGACGCTGCTCGCTGGTAAAGGACTCTGTGCCTCTGAGGAAATGCTTTGATAGCATGAAACGCGTCAGGCCGCTTTGAACTTTGGCGTTTGTTCACCCGCTTTGCTGCAGCTTCTTGAATAAAACAGAATTGAACCTACCTGTTGATGTGGCTCTCCTTAATGGGAAACTCTCTTTGTTTGGATTTTAAAATGGCCAGTCCCGGTCGTGGGAGAAGCCCTGCCATATTGTATGTGGTTCGTGCTGCAGTCACCCGACTGACGGCACATTTGGCAGAGAGGTTGTTGTCTTGAAGTAATATGGTGCAACACAGCGTGATGTGAACCCTCTCCAGACCCACTGTGGATTTCATTTGTCTTAATTGTTACAGCGTGCCAGCGACTCACTGGAGCAATACTAACAGCACTACAAGGACCATCGGGCTCAGCGAGAGCCGACGCCCACTGGGGCAGGTGGAAGGAATACAAATGAGTGCTGACGCTGCTCGCTAGTAAAGGACTCTGTGCCTCTGAGGAAATGCTTTGATAGCATGAAACGCGTAAGGCCGCTTTGAACTTTGGCGTTTGTTCACCCGCTTTGCTGCAGCTTCTTGAATAAAACAGAATTGAACCTACCTGCTGATGTGGCTCTCCTTAATGGGAAACTCTCTTTGTTTGGATTTTAAAACGGCCAGTCCCGGTCGTGGGAGAAGCCCTGCCATATTGTATGTGGTTCGTGCTGCAGTCACCCGACTGACGGCACATTTGGCAGAGAGGTTGTTGTCTTGAAGTAATATGGTGCAACACAGCGTGATGTGAACCCTCTCCAGACCCACTGTGGATTTAATTTGTCTTAATTGTTACAGCGTGCCAGCGACTCACTGGAGCAATACTAACAGCACTACAAGGACCATCGGGCTCAGCGAGAGCCGTCGCCCACTGGGGCAGGTGGAAGGAATACAAATGAGTGCTGACGCTGCTCGCTGGTAAAGGACTCTGTGCCTCTGAGGAAATGCTTTGATAGCATGAAACGCGTAAGGCCGCTTTGAACTTTGGCGTTTGTTCACCCGCTTTGCTGCAGCTTCTTGAATAAAACAGAATTGAACCTACCTGCTGATGTGGCTCTCCTTAATGGGAAACTCTCTTTGTTTGGATTTTAAAACGGCCAGTCCCGGTCGTGGGAGAAGCCCTGCCATATTGTATGTGGTTCGTGCTGCAGTCACCCGACTGACGGCACATTTGGCAGAGAGGTTGTTGTCTTGAAGTAATATGGTGCAACACAGCGTGATGTGAACCCTCTCCAGACCCACTGTGGATTTAATTTGTCTTAATTGTTACAGCGTGCCAGCGACTCACTGGAGCAATACTAACAGCACTACAAGGACCATCGGGCTCAGCGAGAGCCGACGCCCACTGGGGCAGGTGGAAGGAATACAAATGAGTGCTGACGCTGCTCACTGGTAAAGGACTCTGTGCCTCTGAGGAAATGCTTTGATAGCATGAAACGCGTCAGGCCGCTTTGAACTTTGGCGTTTGTTCACCCGCTTTGCTGCAGCTTCTTGAATAAAACAGAATTGAACCTACCTGCTGATGTGGCTCTCCTTAATGGGAAACTCTCTTTGTTTGGATATATATATATGTATTAACAAATTAAATTGTATTTTGTTTTTTTAACCAACATTAATTATTTATTAATTTTAAGGTTATTTAAGTACTTTAAGTATGTTTAAGTTAATTATATTTATTATTTCATTATTTTTAATTAACTTAAAGCATTTTAAAAAATTCGATATTTTGACTTACTATATTTTTTACATCGATATTTTTGTTTCGATATTTTTGTACTTACCTATTTGGAGATAGGAGGTCGATATTTTGGTATTCTATATTTTTACCTCGATATTTTTGTAACTCGATATTCTTGACCTCGATATTGTTTCAGTGAGCCCACAAACTCTACTACTTATATCTACTCTATATTATAGTAAAGAACCACTTTTTAGGGCTCGCCCCTGCGTTGCACTGCGCAGCAGTGCTCGCTCACCGAGAGTCCTTTTGTTCGGGGTTCTAAAATGGATCCTGGAATTGCACATGCTTGTGCGTGTGTTTTTACTTTTGTGGCCTGCTATTGGCCTTTGCCTTTGTGTATGTTTTCAAGAGAGCACGCAATAGGCCAAAGGCGGGCGCATAGCGCCCGTCCATGGTCTATTGCCGTCTATTACATGCATTGCTGCCAAATGGTTTGAAACCATATGGCTGTCTGTGGCATGCGCACCACTCAAGGCTTTCTATGGTTCCAAAAGCGATGGTTCATGCTCGCTTTACTTGTTTTGCTTCCACGTTTCCAGTCACCACAAGCCGTCGTCTGGCAATGCTGCCTTTGATGCTGGTTACCTTAATCTGCAGCATCGCTCTGTGTGCTCACACTCCACAGAGCTCTGTGTCAGTATTGTTCTTCCCGGTGCAATTCGTCTGTTGCGAGGCAGGTGTGAATTGTCAATAACACTTCTGCATGAACTGCATTGTGTTTCAGGATATTTTGCCAAGCAGTTATGGTGTAGCCAATTCTGTATAGTTCTAGCCTGAAGTAAAAAGATTGTGTACCGTGTTAATGCAAGAATAAATACTGCCCGTTTTAAAGAAGAAAAACCTCGTATAGGCCAAAAAAGGACATGCGCTGGCAGTGAAAAGTAATGCATAACTATTAAGTTCTTCGAGAGGTCTACACCTTTGCCTGGGCCTCACAGTTTATGTACCACCCTCTACTCACGCCTACTTTACTTGTCCAGTTCTGCAGGGCTGTCATTTTACCCATACAATGTATTTACTAGTTTCAACAACAACAATGATTTATAGGTTAAACAGCTCAAAAGTTACTAAAAACACAGTGATGCTCGTTTGCAGATAGTTTCCTAAGGTTGGCTGGTCACCCTTTATTTGCTGATTGTTGTATTCAGGTGTTGAACTTGTACTAATAAAATGAACAATTTTCGTAGACACTATTGTTGTGGATTAAAATTAAAATAGTGAAATAACACTTCCAGAGAATGTGCAACATTACACAACATAATTTTACTTTGCTGCATAATTTAGTGCAATCTGCCGCATAATTACATCCTCCATTTTGCCGCATAATTTCAATGGCCATTTCTGAACTACAGCCGCACAAATACAAGCTAGGGATTTGAAAGGCCGCCAGTGAAACAAAACAAGCATTTACAATGCAATGGTCTCAGCAATATTATAGGTAGAGCTATTGGCATTGCTAATTTTTTTTTCTGTATCCGTAAATAAATGACATTGTCATTTGTATTGGCAATAGCTTATTTGCTTGCATATGCGAGACCTATTGCATTATCAGAGAGAGAGTGAGGTAGTGAGATAGAGATAGAGTGAGGTAGTGAGAAAGAGAGAGAGAGTGAGGTAGTGAAATAGAGATAGAGTGAGGTAGTGAGAGAGAGATAGAGTGAGGTAGATAGTGAGTGAGGTAGTGAGAGAGAGTGAGGTAGTGAAAGTGAGTTAGTGAGGGAGAGGGATGTTTTGAGGTAGTGGGATAGAAACAGAGAGTGATGTTGTTAGGTAGTGAGATAGAGAGAGAGTGAGGTAGTGAGAGAGTGAAAGTGAGTTAGTGAGATAGAAAGAGAGAGAGTGAGGTAGTGAGATAGAGAGTGAGTGAGGTAGTGAGTTAGAGAGTGAGAGAGTGAAGTTGTGAGGTAGTGAGATATAGAGTGGGGTAGTGAGAGAGTGAGGTAGTTACGTTTTGAGAGAGAGAAGTTGTGAGATAGTGAGATTGATAGAGTGGAGTAGTGAGGTAGTGAGAGAGAAGTAGTGAGAGCAAGTAGATTTGTCAAGGCCTGCAGATAAAGGATAGTCCGGAAGGTGTGGGGAGGAAAAAGGTTCAATATTTACCAGTGTGAGAGACTGCATACTAAAGTGGTTTGAAGCATGGGTGTAAATTGAGGGTCATCAGGGGTCGTCCCTTGCTGCCCCTGGCACTGCTCTTGTGACCCACTGGCCTCAGAGGTCGCAAAGGCAGCACCTGTCACAAATGAGCTGGACTCTGAGAGCAGGCAACAAATAACAAAATATAAACTGGCTTAATTTCTTTCTGGTGTGTGTAAAAAACATAGGCATGTGGTCCAGGCGACTGCTGGCTGTAGGGCAGGAAGCAATTGAAACGTGTTACTCTTTCAATTTGTCAGCCAGCAATATGACCTTCAAGTCCTTGCAAGCCCCAAGCTCCCCTACACACTGTGTATCTTATCCTGCAGACTAGGTAGGGATTTTGATGTTTTTCTACACTCCTGTTTAGTAGAAAAGGTAGGAATTAGAAGACGTGTATCTTCAGTTGGCTTTCCTGGTTTTCCAGTTCTGCTGAAGCCTAGCTACTATTGTGTGTCTGTGAGCTATGCTGCCAAAAGTTTAGGATTGCATCATTATGCAATGAGGTTGACTAAATTATGTGGCAAGAACAGGCAAATTACACATCATAATGAACACACATTCTCTGGTAGGGTTATTACGCCATCCCGTCATTTTAAAATGGATGAAGCAATATTTTTTTGTAATTGCAATTAGATAGCGCTTCGTATACGTGATGAGGACCCGAAGCACATTAATGGATGCATTGTATGCTTCACAGTGTGGGAGTACTTGATTGAAACAGTTGTCAATTGCCATGTGCCTTACATGGGAAGTGTGTTTGGGTTCTGTGGGTGTGACCAGAGTGGTGCTCTCTCAGATGCGTGTGAAATTCAGTCTTAGAGGTGTGATGATGTCACTTGGTGTGATGTCACAGTGGTCAAAGGTCACATGATGACATTTTTGTGAATTGACATCCATAGTTTGGCGGGGACAGCTGGCATGTTTGAGACACTCCAGCTTCCTCAGACTTTCATAATGTTTATTTCGCGGTCTCATATTTTCAGAATTGAAACAGTTTCAGTTCTAATTATTCATTTCTTTGACACTGCTAACAAACATTGTCAAAGCATAGAGATTCGGCTTTAGGCAGACTCCTATTATTGTGTTCTATGTCTGGAAGGAATAACAGAAAACGCACACACTAAATACTGGTCAGGTCATGTCACATGATGGGTGAGGCCTAGAATATTAGTTTACATGTTTTAAGCCACCCTTAATTACATGGGCCATGCCTCTTGGATAGGATTCCTTGCAGGTCACCCAAAGCACTGCTCCAAAGAGTGACGGAGGGCTTACCTGACCAGGCCTCCATGTTGCTGCATGTAGATGCTTTCCTTGCCCTCACCCGCACAGATCTCCGAAGCAGAGGTATCCACAGTGCAAAGAACCAGACGCAAGTCTGAGGAGGTTGATGGCACCGGATCCACACCATAAATGTACACACAACCTCTCCTGACGTCCTCCCGTAGCCAGTCTCCGGCCGACCTAATCAGCGGTTAAGGTTATTTAAGTACTTTAAGTATGTTTAAGTTAATTATATTTATTATTTCATTATTTTTAATTAACTTAAAGCATTTTAAAAAATTCGATATTTTGACTTACTATATTTTTTACATCGATATTTTTGTTTCGATATTTTTGTACTTACCTATTTGGAGATAGGAGGTCGATATTTTGGTATTCTATATTTTTACCTCGATATTTTTGTAACTCGATATTCTTGACCTCGATATTGTTTCAGTGATCCCACAAACTCTACTACTTATATCTACTCTATATTATAGTAAAGAACCACTTTTTAGGGCTCGCCCCTGCGTTGCACTGCGCAGCAGTGCTCGCTCACCGAGAGTCCTTTTGTTCGGGGTTCTAAAATGGATCCTGGAATTGCACATGCTTGTGCGTGTGTTTTTACTTTTGTGGCCTGCTATTGGCCTTTGCCTTTGTGTATGTTTTCAAGAGAGCACGCAATAGGCCAAAGGCGGGCGCATAGCGCCCGTCCATGGTCTATTGCTGTCTATTACATGCATTGCTGCCAAATGGTTTGAAACCATATGGCTGTCTGTGGCATGCGCACCACTCAAGGCTTTCTATGGTTCCAAAAGCGATGGTTCATGCTCGCTTTACTTGTTTTGCTTCCACGTTTCCAGTCACCACAAGCCGTCGTCTGGCAATGCTGCCTTTGATGCTGGTTACCTTAATCTGGAGCATCGCTCTGTGTGCTCACACTCCACAGAGCTCTGTGTCAGTATTGTTCTTCCCGGTGCAATTCGTCTGTTGCGAGGCAGGTGTGAATTGTCAATAACACTTCTGCATGAACTGCATTGTGTTTCAGGATATTTTGCCAAGCAGTTATGGTGTAGCCAATTCTGTATAGTTCTAGCCTGAAGTAAAAAGATTGTGTACCGTGTTAATGCAAGAAAAAATACTGCCCGTTTTAAAGAAGAAAAACCTCGTATAGGCCAAAAAAGGACATGCGCTGGCAGTGAAAAGTAATGCATAACTATTAAGTTCTTCGAGAGGTCTACACCTTTGCCTGGGCCTCACAGTTTATGTACCACCCTCTACTCACGCCTACTTTACTTGTCCAGTTCTGCAGGGCTGTCATTTTACCCATACAATGTATTTACTAGTTTCAACAACAACAATGATTTATAGGTTAAACAGCTCAAAAGTTACTAAAAACACAGTGATGCTCGTTTGCAGATAGTTTCCTAAGGTTGGCTGGTCACCCTTTATTTGCTGATTGTTGTATTCAGGTGTTGAACTTGTACTAATAAAATGAACAATTTTCGTAGACACTATTGTTGTGGATTAAAATTAAAATAGTGAAATAACACTTCCAGAGAATGTGCAACATTACGCAACATAATTTTACTTTGCTGCATAATTTAGTGCAATCTGCCGCATAATTACATCCTCCGTTTTGCCGCATAATTTCAATGGCCATTTCTGAACTACAGCCGTACAAATACAAGCTAGGGATTTGAAAGGCCGCCAGTGAAACAAAACAAGCATTTACAATGCAATGGTCTCAGCAATATTATAGGTAGAGCTATTGGCATTGCTCATTTTTTTTTCTGTATCCGTAAATAAATGACATTGTCATTTGTATTGGCAATAGCTTATTTGCTTGCATATGCGAGACCTATTGCATTATCAGAGAGAGAGTGAGGTAGTGAGATAGAGATAGAGTGAGGTAGTGAGAAAGAGAGAGAGAGTGAGGTAGTGAAATAGAGATAGAGTGAGGTAGTGAGAGAGAGATAGAGTGAGGTAGATAGTGAGTGAGGTAGTGAGAGAGAGTGAGGTAGTGAAAGTGAGTTAGTGAGGGAGAGGGATGTTTTGAGGTAGTGGGATAGAAACAGAGAGTGATGTTGTTAGGTAGTGCGATAGAGAGAGAGTGAGGTAGTGAGAGAGTGAAAGTGAGTTAGTGAGATAGAAAGAGAGAGAGTGAGGTAGTGAGATAGAGAGTGAGTGAGGTAGTGAGTTAGAGAGTGAGAGAGTGAAGTTGTGAGGTAGTGAGATATAGAGTGGGGTAGTGAGAGAGTGAGGTAGTTACGTTTTGAGAGAGAGAAGTTGTGAGATAGTGAGATTGATAGAGTGGAGTAGTGAGGTAGTGAGAGAGAAGTAGTGAGAGCAAGTAGATTTGTCAAGGCCTGCAGATAAAGGATAGTCCGGAAGGTGTGGGGAGGAAAAAGGTTCAATATTTACCAGTGTGAGAGACTGCATACTAAAGTGGTTTGAAGCATGGGTGTAAATTGAGGGTCATCAGGGGTCGTCCCTTGCTGCCCCTGGCACTGCTCTTGTGACCCACTGGCCTCAGAGGTCGCAAAGGCAGCACCTGTCACAAATGAGCTGGACTCTGAGAGCAGGCAACAAATAACAAAATATAAACTGGCTTAATTTCTTTCTGGTGTGTGTAAAAAACATAGGCATGTGGTCCAGGCGACTGCTGGCTGTAGGGCAGGAAGCAACTGAAACGTGTTACTCTTTCAATTTGTCAGCCAGCAATATGACCTTCAAGTCCTTGCAAGCCCCAAGCTCCCCTACACACTGTGTATCTTATCCTGCAGACTAGGTAGGGATTTTGATGTTTTTCTACACTCCTGTTTAGTAGAAAAGGTAGGAATTAGAAGACGTGTATCTTCAGTTGGCTTTCCTGGTTTTCCAGTTCTGCTGAAGCCTAGCTACTATTGTGTGTCTGTGAGCTATGCTGCCAA
This sequence comes from Lissotriton vulgaris, assembly GCF_964263255.1. Taxonomy (NCBI): domain Eukaryota; kingdom Metazoa; phylum Chordata; class Amphibia; order Caudata; family Salamandridae; genus Lissotriton; species Lissotriton vulgaris. Next base: position 855,397,491 of record NC_141697.1, on the reverse strand, counting down.
AAGTTTAGGATTGCATCATTATGCAATGAGGTTGACTAAATTATGTGGCAAGAACAGGCAAATTACACATCATAATGAACACACATTCTCTGGTAGGGTTATTACGCCATCCCGTCATTTTAAAATGGATGAAGCAATATTTTTTTGTAATTGCAATTAGATAGCGCTTCGTATACGTGATGAGGACCCGAAGCACATTAATGGATGCATTGTATGCTTCACAGTGTGGGAGTACTTGATTGAAACAGTTGTCAATTGCCATGTGCCTTACATGGGAAGTGTGTTTGGGTTCTGTGGGTGTGACCAGAGTGGTGCTCTCTCAGATGCGTGTGAAATTCAGTCTTAGAGGTGTGATGATGTCACTTGGTGTGATGTCACAGTGGTCAAAGGTCACATGATGACATTTTTGTGAATTGACATCCATAGTTTGGCGGGGACAGCTGGCATGTTTGAGACACTCCAGCTTCCTCAGACTTTCATAATGTTTATTTCGCGGTCTCATATTTTCAGAATTGAAACAGTTTCAGTTCTAATTATTCATTTCTTTGACACTGCTAACAAACATTGTCAAAGCATAGAGATTCGGCTTTCGGCAGACTCCTATTATTGTGTTCTATGTCTGGAAGGAATAACAGAAAACGCACACACTAAATACTGGTCAGGTCATGTCACATGATGGGTGAGGCCTAGAATATTAGTTTACATGTTTTAAGCCACCCTTAATTACATGGGCCATGCCTCTTGGATAGGATTCCTTGCAGGTCACCCAAAGCACTGCTCCAAAGAGTGACGGAGGGCTTACCTGACCAGGCCTCCATGTTGCTGCATGTAGATGCTTTCCTTGCCCTCACCCGCACAGATCTCCGAAGCAGAGGTATCCACAGTGCAAAGAACCAGACGCAAGTCTGAGGAGGTTGATGGCACCGGATCCACACCATAAATGTACACACAACCTCTCCTGACGTCCTCCCGTAGCGTCTCCGGCCGACCTAATCAGCGGGAGGAGGGCCGGAACAAACACGGACAGCGGGAGGGGGGCGGGAAAAAGACCACGGCAGGGAAAGAATCCAACGGCCGACCTAATCAGCGGGAGGAGGGCGGAAACAGAGACGGACAGCGGGAGGGGGGCGGGAAAAAGACAGCGGGAAAGTATTTACCTACATTCCACATTAAAGCTCTGTCGGGGCTGTTGTTTGTATGATTAAGGTAGACGGCGAACAGCATAATGTACACCTCTGCCAGCAAAGGGAACGTGATGCCCTGCTCCTGAAAGTGGTTCTGCCCTAGCCTGAAAAAACCCTTAATCCTCATCCGTCAGCGAAAAACATCAACAACCTCCCTCACTCTACAGCCCGCTAATGCCCTCATTTCCATGGGTACTGAAGGGGCCATGAAGCTGTCTTCTGTGCTTACCACCGCTTGGAAAAAAGTTTTAAAAAAACAGCCACATATACACAACTACGCAGACACAAAAACTACTCGCCGAATCAACATACATGCACCTACAGAACTATACGAACACAACTACGTAGGTGCAAAACCTACACATGTCAACATACATACATGCACCTATACACACACGCACAACTATACACACACAACTACGAAGACACGAAAATCACACGCGGAATCAACATACATTCCGAACATTAGAAGCAATAAAAGCATCCCTGGTGGATGACTTTCAGAGCCGCTGACGGCGATAAACCCCGAGTCCGAGATATGCAGCTCCAGCCGTCAGCAGCAGAATGAAAGATGGCCTTCCGGAGCACAATGCAGCACCCAGCACAGGCACCGGCAGGGCGGACCCACGGAGAGAAGGAGAGGGCAGAGGGGCGCCCCGCAAAAAAATAGAACCTACTGCCCGCTGAGAGGAAATGCGCAAAGAAACACAAACAGAGACACTGAATGATTTATTTAGCGGGAGGGGGGCGGGAAGAAAGACGGACAGCAGGAGGGGGTGGGAAAAAGAATACAACAGCACAGCGGCCGACCTAATCAGCGGGAGGAGGGCGGGAAAAAGACCACGGCAGGGAAAGAATACAATGGCCGACCTAATCAGCGGGAGGAGGGCGGGAACAAACACGGACAGCAGGAGGGGGGCGGGAAAAAGACCACGGCAGGGAAAGAATACAACGGCCGACCTAATCAGTGGGAGGAGGGCGGAAACAGAGACGGACAGCGGGAGGGGGGCGGTAAAAAGACAGCGGGAAACGAGGAAAGCAAGCCTACCTCATCTTAAGGAGCCGTAAAATGGTGCCCGGAAGCTTTCAAATTTTTCGGAATGGGGGCGTGGTTTTGCTGTCCTGAGTGATGGACGACGTCACTGTCTAAAGAACAGCAAAACTTTCGCCCCCAAATCCGAAAAAGACGGAGCCTATTTGGAGGGACGGCTCTCTCCTTCAATGGCTGTCCTCCGTTTAGGAAGCCAGCCAATGGAGGGAGAGCCAAAAAGAGGGAGGGATAAAGCAGCCCTCTTACTAACAATAAATCTCGGACTTCCGGTCTGCTTTCGGCAAACCGGATATTACCGAGACCTAAAAAGTCAAAATGCGTCATCCTGAAGAGCCCCCCCCCCCTCCCCAGAGCATGGTTGGGAGATTTTTCTCCGCAGTGTATTGATCACCTGTGCATGCAGGAAGCAACAAGTGTGCCAAGCTTGTGCGCATATGTACCTGCCACGCTGTGCGCCTGAGTGAACCGCTGTGAGCGGTGCACCAGTGAGTGACTCATGGTGCAGTATTCTAGCGATGGTCCGTTCCACCCCTCATGATTGGGTCCTCTCAGTTTGAACGCTTGCCTTGGAGGACTGTTGTTAAAGCCCTCATCATGTAATAATGTATGTGCCACTCTTAGCTCTCCATAACGTTTGAGGGGCTCATTACATCCTCATCGCATACATCAGTTGAGGACCCTATTGGTCAGAAGTGTCAGACCTCAACTGTGGCACGATCTGACCCGCATCAAATATGTTGTGATTTAAATATAACTATGGGTGCAATCTTTCTCAAATCCCTTCTGGAGAGTGCCTGCTCCTATGTATACCATACACGTAGAAAGATGCTTTGCCAGCGGTGACCATTTTTTTTATGTGAATATATATTTCTTTTTTCGCAGGAGTCCAAGGGAGATTATGCAAGGTAAGTCTTCAACCACATACATTTTGTTTGTCCAGGCAAAATGGAATTATTTATTTATAGATTTATTCCGTTTATGTACTGTTGAGAGCCAGGTACTGAAAAGGTCATTGTTGTTCTGTAATCAGCTCGTGCTGTCAGTACCTTCAGTTTCGCCCTTCGCCATCATGCTCATTCCTGTGTCTCCCCATCCTCTACATGCACCATGTACCTCTTGGTGGGGTGCCTCCTTTGGATTCCAGGGACTGGCTTAGCACGCTTTTAATCACGACATCCTACTCTAAAAAAATGGCCTGGTTGTGTGCTGTGCATCTGTCATGGGGGACATGTATTTTCCCTGCACTTTGTGTATTCAAAATTGTCTACTCTGAATTTAAAAGTGGCATGCTAAGTAGCACACAGCTTAATCCAGGGGCTAGAAATGGCAGATATGTGGATTTTGGTATAGCGCCTTATGCCATCCTAAGGGGAACTCAAAGCAATAATGGTGGAGGAGAGAAAGGAAAGGAGTGTAGCAAAAGAGCATAACAGAGGGGACAAGCTAGCAGGAGAGGAGCATTGTTGAAGAAGTGGTCTTAACCAAAATGGCATTGTCCTATCAGAGACAGTGATAGTGTGTTGTGGGTAGCAGGCACTCTGGCACACATGCATAGAAGGGAAGAAGAGAGGTAGGACAGGGTGGAAGGAGAACTCTGGAGTGAACGGGACAAGAGTCTCAAGGGGCTAGACGTTTTGGATTAGAAGGGTGAGGGTGATAGCAAGGGGAATCTGTGACCAAATGGGATTTGGGGCTCATGGCAGATACCACAGATGAGTCCTTGGGAAGAGGAAGGCTTCCTCCTCCCTGTCGCCACAGAGTATAGAACAGAACCTGGCACGAAGCCCCTCTCTAACTCTTGCATTTACCTGTGGGACCGCAGCTCAAGAGGGGGCGCAGGGGCAAGATGATGGGCACAATATCTAACTCACAAAAAGTAAAGGTGGGTTCGGCTTTAGTCCTCATTTCTGTGAATAAGTGTCTGTTCTTCTTTGAGGAACGAAACCCCATCTGGGAAAGTTGAACAATTGGCGCCCTATCCAAGCTATGCATGCAGTATACATAGAGCAATGTAATCATGGTGGCTCGAGCTTCTTGACTAGATGCAAACATACCTTCGACTGAGAAATGCTTCTTGCAGGACTGCTTTTGCTTCTGCCTGGGCTCCTTGTTCACTTGTAGAAGGGAAAAAACACCGCATGCCCTCTGCCCACTGTCGTTTAAAATCCCCAGGGGCATGCTGTATGAGGGCATTCCCTGGGAGGGCTGGAATGTGTGGTGTAAATACCCAATCCCTGCAGATAAACTGCAACAGGTACTGGAAGCCAACGCTGAACCAATCTGACATCAATGATTCTTTGAAACCTTTCATTCTTGAGCTCATGATATACACCCTTTATCACAGCTACTTCAAATATGATGAAAAATGGTATCTACAAATGTGCGGAATGGCTATGGGCAATTGTGCGGCTCCCACTTACGCTAATCTATACATGGGCAATTTTGAACTCAACCATATCTATAAGGACACGAACTGGATGAATCATCTCAAACTCTATGTGCGTTACATTGATGATCTGTTTTTCATCTGGAAGGATTCCCAAGAAAGCTTAGACTTGCCCTAACAGATCTCAACACCAAAGATGACCGTATAGAATTTACTTGGAACATCAACCATCAGGAGATAACATTCCTAGACGTTCTCATTAAATTGACCCCTCAGGGAATTCAAACAGACTTATTCCGCAAACCAACGGACCGCAATAATGCTCTACTGTTTAGTAGCTTCCACCAAAACTCCTTAAAAAGACACCTGCCATACAGCCCGATGTTAAGAATCACCCGCATCGTCTCTGACCCAGACACCAGGACCAATCAAATTCAATCTATGGCATCAAGATTCCGTAGTAGAGGTTACCCAGATGCTATCCTCAAGGAGGCCATTGACCGAACTTCTGCCACCTCCTGATCAGAAGCTCTACGGAGCACTTCCAGAACAAACAACCAGAGAATGGTACTGGTCTCAAGATACTCTACTTCCAGTAAAAGCTATAAAAACATTATACTGAAACACTGGCGCATCCTATCATCGGAACCAGATTTCGGGGACCTCTTTAAAGATCCCCCAATTTTTGCCTATACCCGACCAATGAATGTCAAAGAAATCCTATCTAAGAGCACAACCATCCCCATTTCAATTCAACACACGGGCACCCGCCCTTGCCACCATTGCAACAACTGCAATAACATAATTAAAGGAAACAACCTCAACCATCCCATGAGAGGGTTTAACATTAAACTAAACGTGGACGCTACATGCGACTCGTCTAACTTGATTTACCTCCTCAAATGCCCATGTGGCAAAACCTACGTGGGCAAGACCAGCAGGAAAATTAAGACTCGGTTGAACGAACACAAGTCGAACATACGGACTAAAAACACCAAATCTAACGTGGCCATCCATTTCAACGAGGCCAATCACAATGTGGCCCAACTCAAGTATATGGTTCTTGAAATTGTCCCCAAGACTGGAGGGAGAGACAACAATAAAACTCTTCTGCAAAGAGAAACAGCATGGATATATAGATTGCAATCGCAGAAGCCTTTTGGTCTCAATGACCGGACTGAATTGAGCTGCTATTTATGACGCCAATTGTTGGCGCTTATTGATGCATTACTATTTTGTTTTGCTGATTATCCTGCTATCTCTGTTTTTTCCACCCTTGTTCTACACATTCCGTTTGTCCCATTCTTTTTTTTTCTTTTTTTTTTTCCCCTTTCCAAGATGGCTGCACCGTTTTACTCTTCCCATTAGTCCTTTCTTTATCTCAATCCTTCCCAAAACTCCGCATTCTCTCCGCGGAGTTTCTTGCACTCGGAACCTGATCCTCAGACTCCTGTTTACCCGTCAGACCAAGTAAGTTTTCACCCAACCCATCCGCTCGTTCAGTTGCTTCCCTCCCCGCACCCTTGGCTAAACGTCTGACTGCCATTCCCTTGTTTCTTAGGGCCACACCAACCATCGAAGATGATTACGTAAGTCTCGCCTCCGGACGAGTGGTTTGTTTTAACTTTACACTCACTCCGTCCCAGAACTTCTCATTTTTTTCCCGCTTCCACGGCACTTTACCCTCCTCCTGCACCTGTGTCTTCCACTCTCCTGATATCCTCCGCTTTACTGATCCCTGTAAATCTGTCACTTACACTTTTTTCTCGACTCGTTTATATCTTTATCACCTTTCATCACAACGGTGGAACTACCTCAACTATCTTCATCCTTTTTGAGGGTGCATGAGGTCGACTCACTAAGTCACCAATGTAGCATTTGTTGCGCTGTTGTTTGAACTTCTTATTGATCCGCATCTTTTGTATATTCTTTGTTGCAGTGCTCCTTGAGAAAGGACTTTTAGTCCGAAATGCATTGGAGCTTTTTCAGCCTTTTGATGTTGCTTAAACCGATTGTTTGACGACTCATATGAAGTAAATATGAAACATAATCTAATGGAAAACATCAAATAAACCTTGAAACTTTGATACTATAAATCCTTGGAACTTTATTTGAACTTTACTTGGAATCTACTGTGTTGTTTCCCACACACAGAACCACACAAGTGTGCCCACCACAGGGATGCGCCTACATCTCTGTAGCGCACTCAACCCCTCAATCCTCTAGGACGCACCTGAACAGTTACGTCACCTGTAGGAGCACCTTCAATTTGATTACTTTCCACGTACCTTCCTCAACCCAGATTCAACTACTCTTGGCATACAACGCTGTGCGCCGTGCCCAATTCAATTAACAGATGCAAAGGAGTCAGCGATCATGCAGCTCGGACACCCAACACTGCTCTGACACCCCCCGCCACGAGCCCCTTGTCTGCCATCCCCCTCACCCCTCCCAAACAAATGTGACAGCAACGGTAGGAAATCTGGAACGTAACGAATTGGCTGATGTCGCATAATTATAATTAAGATGCATGTGAGGTTGCACAAATAAGGATCACAGTCATGTATGGATTTACACATAACACATATTATTTAAACGAAATAACAACAAATAAAACTGGGTACAGCCATGGAATGTCATCACTGGACCATTTGTGAATCACAGCCTGGAAGACAAAGGAAAATAAGATTGTGCATCATGCGTCCATCAAAGGAGAGAGAGAGAGAAAGAGAGGAAGAGTGAGAGAGAGGAAGAGAGAGAGAAATAAAGAAAGAATGAGAGAGATAGGAAGACAGAGAAAGAGAGAAAGAGTGGAAGAGAGAGGAAGAGAGAGAAAAAAAGAGAAAGAGTGAGATACAAGGAAGAAAGAGAGAAAGAGAAACAGTATGAGAGAGAGGAAGAGAGAGAGAAAGGGTGAGACAGAGAGGTAGAGAGAGAGAAAGAGAAAGAATGAGAGAGGAAGAAAGAGACTGAGAAAGAGAGAAAGAGTGTGAGAATGCACTTCCAGCAACTTATACCAACAGGATTTTATTCTTAAGGAACAGGCATCTACATTTGAGGTACAGTCTCGCTGACACGTTTCAAGGACACAGCCTTTTCATTATGGGCAGCTTGCGAGCAAACACAGATGATTCCAATGTCTCATTGTTATATGCAAATCCACTAAGCTCTGGTGGCACTAACTCAGTACAGCTCAAGTGATCGCCACGTGGTGGGTGGCCCGTGTCAGCCAAAATGCTTTGGCTGCTGCCAACACTGTGTTCCTCAAGTCATCGTCACGTTGCGGGAGAACCGTGTCGGCCAAAGTGCCTCGGCTGCCACCAACATAATAACGAGACGGATATACCCAAACGGAGAGATAAAATTGTATCGAGCATGTGCGCCCGACCCTTTTTATTGGCAGGGTCACATGTCCGGTGATGCCTGTGCTGCATGGGTGTGGTGTGGGTGTAAACCAGCCATGAGGGAGTGGCTGTGGCATGCTGACAACTAGACCTGTGATCAGCAGATCACTACAGGGAAGACCTGGGACACGTAGCGTTGTTTTCGCTCCCTGTAAGCGTAAGTGGAGTGGGCTGGTTGAAAAGGACATCCTTCACGACTTTACCACCCACAGAGATAGGTACAGGATGGGTGCGTGACTCCACTTTTTCCTCAAAAATAAATAAATGTATATATATATATTAAAATTTAAGAAAACAGAAGACATTATATTATTTTAATAAACACAAAAAATACAAAAACTATTTTTAGGATATTAAAGTTACAAAATATCACTAAAACATTCAAAATTACTGAAAAAAAACTTAGGTTTAATGAACATTATAATTTTAAATTAGCATTTAAGCAACCTTTGAAATTCACTGAAAAAAGCATAGGTTTCAGACAAGTTATAGTTAGAAATTAGCATTTAAAAAACATTTGAAATTCACTGAAAAAAAAACCATAGGTTTCAGGGACGCTATAATTAGTCGGACATTTCTCTCGTACAAAACCATAGAAATTCCCCTGTTATAGTTATTTCAGCTAACTATGACTCGCGCCCCCATAATCCACATGACATCACATATTACATCATTCATGACATGGTCAGTGACATCACTGATGACATCACATTGGAAATTTGAGGAGAATATTATATGAAATTAAACCACAGACTAGACCAACACAATTTAAAGCACTTAATACATGCAGTCCATGCAAGAGAATGGAAAAAGTATCAGGGTTGAGTGAGAAAGGCAGTGTCCACTTATGCGGATGGAAGCTGTGATGCAGGGCACAAATGTTGGAGGGAGGACATGATAGCAGGAGTGAAATTGCATCCCCTGTCGCAAGGTGGAGAGGGGACTGGGAAGAAAAGAAAGGACAATGTAAAGGAAGTTGGTGAAAAGACTGAGGATGGTGAAAATGATACCAGTGATAGTCTTTTAGACAAATTGATAACCAAGCGACCTTCTCCGTATAATGAGACTCAAACTGGAGAGGGTGAGATCGATGTTGTAAGAGAGAATACGAGAGTGCCCACTGCACCAGTGAGTACGAGTTCTAATGTCATAGGGACTTCTTATGAGCAGAAATAACTGAGTGTCAGGGGAAATATTGCAGTAAATCAAAGAACGATGGGAAGAAACTCAGGAACATGAGTTTCTGGCACCTCCACTGGTTGAGGTATTCAAGATGGACTTATGTTGCCTGTTATGATTAGTCCTGTCGTTTCTGTATACAAGCCTCATTCAGAGGGAAATGAGCGACAGAATTCAGTCACCCCTACTCAACGGCAGACTTCAGTGGTTACGCTTGAGAGTCTGAAAGTTGGAGAGTTTGCTCTCATAAGCCCAGTTAATGCAAGTTATCTGTGTGATACTAGAGCGGATCCATCTATATATCAGGGCAGATTTGGACCCTTAAAGTCCTTCCCTGGGTTACCAGACTTGAGTTTACTTACTTGGGAACTGTCTTTAAACCTACAGAATAGCATGCCAAAAGTGGTGTCTAAACCTCAGGATTAACGTCCTGGTCTTAATGCCCAGGAACAGGAAGACTTTTTGAAAGTTCTTAATGCCATATTGAATGGGAGTGGGAGTACAGAAGTGAGTTAGGGAACTATCAATACACATTGAAAGTGAATCAGGCAGACGTTGGGAAATTCAAACTTGGATTGGATGAGATGAATTAGTAAATGTCTTGCATTGGATCAAATAGAATCATAGCAACATAATTAACTTTCGTTCATGGGTAAGGATGTTACTAGAATGGCAAGACAAGATCATGATAAACCATCAGATTCGGCCCAAAATTATAATGTTGATTTGAAAAAGATGGAGGATTTGGAAGAGATTTGTTGGCTTGCCTTTAGTGATCAGGATATGGAGCATACGAGAATATCAAGACTGAAAATGCATATTCAGGAATTAATTTGCAATATTAAAATTTAGAGTGAATTCGAGAAATGGGAGGTGCACTGATCCAAAAGGGTGACTCCTAAGAGAATGACAGAAGAGCCGTCGTTTCCTCCTAGAGGTGGAGAAAAGAGTGCTACAAGCTTCCGTCTGTCGAAGGTACAGAGTGTAGGTTATGTCTATGTATCCTTGAGTAGGAGCGATCTTGTGGCATTTACTAATGAGTTTCCGATATTGAGAGAGAAGCATGTGGAGTGGTATAAACAAGTAGAGCCATTTGTGAAAATATCAAGTTTGTGAAGTTATTTGCAAACGTTGTAGTTCCAAGTGATTTGTGGATGGCATTTAAGATAGCCATAGATTGGCCTGAGAAAGAGCCATCAAGGGATTCTGTATAGTGATGAGGAAGTATGACCAGGGAATAACATGCTTGAAGTCCAAGGTGCCCCCTCTGGTATTGATTGGGTCAAGATTGACCGTACGACACAGGGCGCGAAATAGTCAATTCATGCCTATTATGAGAGATTGTTGTAGGCTTTCAAACAGTATAATGGGATGGAGACATTGGAACTTAAATACATGGGACATGTTGTATCCAGGTTTGTGACCGGATTGAGACCTGGGATTAGCATGATGATACAACAACAATTAATTTGTTGGCAGAATAAGTCAGTGGCTGATATTCTGCGATATGCCAAATATTGCAAAGATGAAATTGAGATGAGGCAGAACAAAACTGAAGTAAAAGTTGATTGTGGTAGCAATGAAAACTGCACAAAGGGGGATACAAAATGTACTGTTTACGGCAAATGCCCCTCCAATGCAGGGAGTGTATCTGCAGGGACCACCAGTCAAAAGGTAGAGGTTGAGGTGTTCCTATAATCCACGTACTGATATTAATGTGGCTACATTAAAGAAGTCTAATCCGTGTCACTACTACAATTAGTGGAGTACAAATGTCATTCTAAACCTGGCCCTCCTGCAAATCAGGCTCAGAATACAGGGCTTGTTTCACCTCAAAATAATCCTATGCAGCAACAAAAATGTACCTAGAGTGAGATCTCAGGAATTTACTGTGCCACAATCTCCAGTGATGCAGGTCTCCCAACCCTCAATGCCACAAGTTACTGGTGGTCAGAGATTTTCCATAAATCAGGTCCCAAATATAAATCACAGTATGGCACAGAATGTTAATACCTATCAGCAGTTTCCTTTATTTCAGACAGATGGAATAGGAGGCATCAGTCAGTCTGACAGTGCCTTGGGGGGAAGGAACACTGAGTACTTGGCGAAGCCTTGGAGGTAGACCAGAGGAGCCCATATGTAGATGCTGAGGTAAATGGGCACTATGTCAAATTTTTGGTTGACACTGATGTTACTCATTCTACTGTAAAAACAGTGGAAATTCCAAACCTACACCTCTTGGGAAAGACTATCCAAGTTGTAGGTGTTGCTAATCAACAACTGAGAAACCCAATTTCTGAAGATGTTCCTGTGAAGAAAGGGAGTTTCAAGGATAATCACTCATTTTTAGTCTGAGAATCCAGTGTTACGAGCTTGTTAAGACGTGACTTATTGTGCAAATTAAATTGCACCATTCACTCTATAACAAACGCAATAGAGTAAGAGATGCATGATGAGGTTATTGCCTTTAAACTGGCAACAAAAAATCTGACTATTGGAATGTATCCAATGATAACAACAGAATACCTACCTTTGGACCTCAGAGATTCAGTGAGTTTGGGATTTCACTGGGAAAGACACTTGACTCATTAAAGGTGCTGAGCCTGTCCAAATTGAAATAAAGCCAATGCAGAATACCCGAGAACTCCACAATACAATTGGACTCCTGAAACAATTGCAGGAATAACCCCAGTAATTGAGACAATTATTCAACAAGATATACTGAAAGAAATAATGGGGAGTCCATGTAACTCACTCATAATAGGCCTGCAGAAGCCAAGCAGAAAATACTGCATAGTGCAGGAGCTAAGGAAGATCAATAATAATGTGATTCCTTGTTGTCCTGTGGTACAAAATCCTGCTGTAATACTATTTGAGGCTGAGTGGTTTACTGTCATTCATTTATGTCAGGCATTGCATGAGGACAGTCAGTTCCTTTTTGTGTTTCAGTTTACCAGTTGTGTTTTGCCATGGTGCCAAGTCTAACAAGGGTATATGGAAAGTCAGTCTATTTTCAATCAGATCCTTAAAAAGAATCTGGAGTCTTTGGGCAAGCCCTGAAATTCAGTGCTGGTGCAATATATTGATGATTTGTTGATTGCATAAGATACACAGGAAGCTTGTACGGTTGATACTATGGCCCTGTTGAACTACTTGGCTGACAATGGGCATAAAGTGTCCCTGAACAAGTTACAGTATTTTTTTAGAGAAGTTGTGGATCTTGGTCATCACATTGAGAAAGAAGGTTGTTGCAAGAGAGAATTTTGGCGATCGTGCAAATGAATCCACCAACAACACAGAAAGAAGTCAAGATGCTTTTGGGAATGGTGGGCTACTGTCATAAGTGGATGCCTAAAATCCTAGTGGCCAAGCCTCTACAGAGGCAGACACACAAGTATGTGATGGATCCAGTGCCTTGGGACAATGGTTGTCTGGTTGCATTCCTAGAGTTGAGAGAAAGCCTCTGTAGCATTCTGGCACTAGAAAAGCCGGATTACAATAAAGCATTTTTGCTCTTTTGCAGTGAACGAGAATGTGGTGCTCTTTCAGTGTTTACACAGAACCATGGGATTGCTAAAAAGGCCAGGTGCTTACTATTTGGCCATATTACCTCCAGTGGCTGCAGCGCCTCCTAGTTGCTTTAAAGCGGTGGCGGGAACGTGTCAGCATCAAAAGGAGTGAAAGTATAGTGTTGGGTCATCATTTAAATGTGTATGAAATTCTGTTGACCATAAAGAGGACACAGCATCTTACGAATGCCCACCTGATCCAGTATGAGCAGATCATACTGGCAGCAGATAAGGTAACTCTGAAAAGGTGTTCTGTGTTAAATCCGGGTACTCTGTTGCCTCTGCCCGACACTGAAAATTATGAAGGTGAACTAGAGGATGGTTGCCTTAATGTCACTGAACTATGCACCAAGCTTAGATCTGACATACATGATGAACCCCTATCTGAATCTGATTACATAACGTTTGTGGACAGCTATTGTTGACGAGACAGTTAAAGACATTTGAGAGCTAATTATGCAGTTTGCACTGTTTGTGGAGTGATAGTAGTTAGTTGGTTACACGGAATAGTTTCTGCACAAGTTTCTGAGCTGATTGCTCTTACCCGAGCATGTTCTGTCTCAGAACAGTTGAAAGTGACTATATTTACAGAGAGTCAGCACAGCTTTGGTGTGGTTCATGACTATGGACAGTTATGGTCTCAGAGGAGATTCATGTCATCATCAGGGTCCCCTATCTGTAATAGTGAAACAGTTAGAAAACTGTTGGAGGCTTTGCAATTGTCTGTGAAAATCAATGTTGTGCAACCCCTGCACATTGCAAGGGTGATGATTATGTGACAGTTGGCAAAAGATATGCCAATGAGGTCGCAAGATTATGTGCCTACAATGTTTATACATTCAGTGGACAGTATGTGAAGGAAAGAACAGTTGAGCCCAATTACAACCATTTACTTACAGTTGCTGATACATTGGAAGAAGTCAAACTCTTGCAAGAGGAAGTGATGGTCGGAACAACAGATTTGGGGAATTCAGGTTGTGTCAACAGGGATGAAGATAAATTCTGGGTTTCAGCGGATGGCAGACCTGTGTTGCCAAACAGTTTGTTCCCTCCAATGACACAGAATTATCATGGACCAACACATGTACCGGAAGATGCTATGGTGAAGTTGTTTCAGCAGGCATGGTTTACCCAGAGTTCAGGCTGATGGCTGAAGCGTTGTGCCACAGATGTGTTCTCTGCCAACAGAACAACGTACGGAAAAGAACTACAGTGACAATGAGTCATATAGGGATGTCTGGTGATCCTTTTAACAGTGTGCAATTGGATTTTACAGAGATGCTTGTGTGCAATAGACTGAGATATGTGCAGATTTGTTTGCAAATTTTTATACAACGGATTGAGGCATATATAGGCTATCTTGTTTTAGGTTTAAACCTATAATAACTGATGAAACCCCATTGAAAGAGGGAAATAACCCTCACCAGTGTAAACATATAAACACTGAAAAAACACCTGCACAACCACAAACTAAATGCCATTCAAAGAAAGGAAAAGGAGAATGAAAGAGTCATTTTTATTTATTCCTGAAGGGGGCAATGCAAATTAACTTTGTAATGCAAGGTAGCAGCAAGAAAGACTGGGCTAACTTTATTCTGCTTGAGTTTTGTTGTTTAGGGATGTCACTAAAATATTGTTTCTTCCTTTTTTCAGTTTTGTGGTATTTGGTATAAAGATGCAGGGTTTAGAAGCATGTTTTAGGTCTTGTTTAATTATTTTTTCAACTGTAGAGAATCAGGAAATATCAAAATCATATTCTTTCCCAATAAGTACCATGACATTTACCCACAGAGAATGGGTAAAACCTCTTAATATAGCAGCTTTTTTTTTTAGGGAGTCAGAATTAATAGTAGGTGAATTGTCAAACACCCCAAGCTTTGAACATTCAATGCAAGGTGTAGTGACAGGTATATGTGAAAAGAGTGCTGTCACCAGGCATCTGGGATAGTGGTGAAAATATGACACCAGACTTTTGGAAAACAGGAACGCAGTGTCACTTGGAATGCTGCTGCAAAACAGTCTTACCAAGTGCAACAAAGCTTGGAGTGATATTTTTTTGTATTTGCAGTGATTCAGATACGTATATGAAAAAGTTATGTGAGGACCTGTCAAAATTGCTACCTGAGCAGAATGCTTCCCTGTAAGAGATCCTTGCCACTTCCTGAATGGTATGCTGAAAGCTTCTTCATAATCGTCAGAGTTAATGATGAATGCTATTGACTTTTAGTACTGTCTGGTATACAGTTTTGTTATGCGTGTGATCTAAAACTCAAATATTTCTCATTTTGTGCTTTTTGTGGCATCAAAAAAAGAGTCATCCTAACTGTGCCATTTAGTCATAGGGGCTGTGAATGCTATATTAACCATGTGGCAACGGTTTACATCATTTTTGCTGAGTGATGATGTCAGAGGCCAGAAATGTGAGGATCTTCGGTCGCATATTGATAGTGATGTGAGAAACAGTACACTGTATTCTTAGATTTTTACAGGAAAACGTTACTGCTGTAGTGGAAATAAACAAACTAGAGTCTTAAAACACCCTTGTCTACTAAGTGTTCACCATACTTGATGTCGATGTGAAAGATCTCCTTAAGAGAAGGCTGCGTGACACTTTTAGGGACTTTAGCACTGCAACATGTTCCATGTTAGAGTGCTTGCCACTTGGTAAGCAAAGAAATGTTGAGGAGCAACTCAGGAAATTTTATTTTAAAATGTATGAGAAATGTCTTGCAATGATGCATAGAAATATCCCTTCACCAACTATGACATTTGAAGTCAATGAAGCTTCACTGTGGTACTCTGCACAAGTACTAGATCCCATCCTTAAACAGGAATTATCTCCGGACTTTCTACTTCATTTATGACCGCTTCAATAATACTGAGGGCATATGCGCTTAGTTCAAGGCATTTTTTGCAGAACCTGTCCCAGAAAATCACAATCTTCAGGTGCAACAGTATTGGCACAGAAAGCAATGTCAGTGGCCACAGTTAGCAAATTGTGTACTGACTGTTTTGGCATTGTCCTTCTCAAGTGCCAATGTTGAGAGGGCCTTTTCACAGATAAACGTTTACATGGGAAGGAAAGAGAGAGCACACATTACCGAAGACTCACTAAAGAGGTATTGTATTGTGTACTACAATAAGTTTGATTTGTAAAAATATATTTGAACTTCATATACACTGTACATCCGCTGTCTATATACCATGCACTATCAGTGCAAAAAGCAAAAATAAGAGTAAAACATTCCATACACACCTGAAAAACAACGTTTTTGTTGTTTTTAATGGCACGAGAATGTGTAACCACTGTTTTTTAAGGTATTGAAATCACTTGAAGACACTGAAAAAACCCCACCGAAATCTACCAAAAATAAAAACTGAAAACAGGAAAGCTTAGGCATATCCTACATACAGATGTGATAGTCTCAAAATAGCTAAGTTGCGGTTGAGGGAGTTGATTCTGAGGTTTGGCTTCGTGATTTCTTTAGAATCTCACAGGGTTGCACACTTCAGTAGCAAAGTGTTAAAGATGCTGTGTGCTGCACTACAAATTGACCAAAACCTGAATTGTAGTTATCAACCTGAGGCTTAAGGTTTGGTGGAACTGGTGAATGGAACATTGACATCGAGACTTGCCAAAGTGTGTGCTTCTACTTCATTGAAATAGCCAGATGCTTTGCCACTGAGTCTGCGCAGCACACCTGATTGTAGGACAGGACTGTCTCCTCATGAGATCCTCATGGGAAGAGCAATGAGATTGCCGGCTGTACCTGCAAATGCACTGGTCAATATCACAGATGACTTGATATTGGACTACTATAAGGGACTCACTGATGTGATGCATTCTGTGTTTTACCAGGTTGAAGCTGCTGCAGCCCCGCCATACCATGAGTAGTGCCATGACGTTAGTCTCAGAGACTGGGTCTTAGTAAAGAAGGACATATGGAAGTCGTTCTTAGAACCTCAGTGGCATGGACCCAATCAAGTCATTCTAGTGACTACAACTGCTGAGAAATGTAGAGGTCTTCCTATCTGGATTCATCCTGCTCACACTCAAAGGGTTCCGTGTCCTCTCGATGAAATAACAGCACCTCTCCCAGAAGAGCCAGTGGTGATTGCGAGGCCACTGGAACAGGTTTGTCAAGCTGTTGGGGATCAATAAGCAACTGAAATAGCACTTGATCAGCCTGAGGAGGGTCTTTTAGAATTGGATGGTGAAACTGGTGAAAGAGAAACAAACATAGTAGTTATTGCAGAACAAGATTCAGACCCTGACGGAGGGTCAAGATTTAGAGAATCCAGGGGGCATCAGAAGAAAGTTGTGGAGACAGCAGGAAGAAGGGAGACTGGTTCCAGAAGGAGAAAAAGGTTTTCTATGTATCCCAGATGAAACAGAAGATTTGGATCTGAGTGAAGGAGGTGAAACGCCAGTACTAAAAAGGTCAAAGAGAGCAAGAGTACCGAATTGCAGATACACATCTCCTGAATGGGCATATTTCCTCACAAATGACAAGGAGTCTGAGGTCTGGGTATTGGGATCATTGTGAAAATCCAGTTGAAACTATGAAAACTTGATCTCCAGTTTGATCTTACATTTGAACCTCCTTTGTTGATCAGACTGAGAGCATTGAGACATCTTGAGACATCCTATTTTGGATGTTGCTGAATTTCAGGTGCAAATGAATTTTATGTGCTAGTTGATGAACTAAAACATCTCATTATGGGACTGATAGTGAATGAAATCGAACCGTACCTAATCAAAGATACTGCATAATCTTATATAGACGTAAGAAGAGCACTGAGGCCAGAGACATAGCTGAAGGAGGTACTTTAGAAGAACACAGACTAGGGCTAAGAAAGTCTGAAGAAGACCGTGTATATTTCTTGATATTATTTGGACATCTGTAGTCCATGGAGAAGACTATGCAGCTGCTATATTCCACCAAAGACTTAGATTCCAACAAAGAAATGGAAGCCAATGCCAATAGTTAAAATAATAATACTAGGCATAAATATATCATAACAGGCATAATAATAGCTGTAGATGTTTTATGAATCTTAATACTTACTGGGTATATTCTGTCACATATAAGACAGTAGAAGTTAGGTCTACTATTGCCCCTACTGCATCACGTCCTAAAGATAGAGATCAACGAGTGTGAGGAGTTGAGGAGTTACATACAAATTCATCTAGAGGGGATCATATTTAAAACATTTATTTTACATTGATTTATGAATATGTAGACACTATGGAAAATATAAGAAAAATTTAAGGGAGGCAACAACAGAGTATCCATTTGGAATAAACCACTATGGGAAAGTAAACTGCCAACAAGCAGGGAATTCTTGGGAATAATCAATAACATGAATAATGGTTCAAGACTCCAACAAGACACCGGACTAGGAGAAGACATATGGATCAAACATATTCAAAATATGCATGTTAATGCAGCCACGGTCCTGAAATCATCTGGAGAACATCTCACATCTCAGTCTCCAGCCTCATGAAGGCCACCATCAACAAATGCTAGAAATGATCAGTAATGAGCTAGAAAATCTTATCAATACCAAACAATTGAAAGGAATAATAAAAAAAACTAAGAACCTAGGGGGCAGCAGGGCCAAACAGGCTTCCAAACTCTCACTTTAAGAACGCATCCAATTTTGTTGAAAATTATTTCAAGCCCCTTTTCAACTACATCTACAATCAGAATGTCGTACCAAATTCCTGGAGAAGGAATATAATCCTTCCGTTATTTAAAAATTACATCCATAGCAAGCCAGAAAACTATAGATTGATATCACTGATAGATGTAGAATCCAAATTATATGCCTCATATCTTCTTATCCATCTTCAAGAATGGATGAACGAGAAGAGTATAATCCCAAAGTTTCAAACAGGTTTTAGGTCAGGAATGGCAACAACTACAAATTTGGCAACCTTGGCTCTTTTAAGTGAAAAAGCACTAAAAAGAAAAACACAATTATGTGCATGCTTCATCGACCTGAAATCCATGTTTGAGAGAGTGACTAGAACTCGACTTTGGAATAAATTAAAAACCTGGGGGCTAGCGACCAAACTATTGCCGCAATGATCGCAGTCCACATGGCAACTTGGGCCAGAGTGGAACTAGGCGCCGGAAGTAGAGAATCCACAGGAATAATCACAGAGCACGGCTTAAAACAAGGCTGCGTCCTGGCGCTGAGCTTATTCAACTTTTTCTTAGCAAACATAACCGAGCATATGCAATCAGCAATGAGCCATCGGCCAATGTTGGCCAAAGAGCCTATAGCTTTTTTAAAATATGCGGATGACATCATAGTGCTAAGTCCGATTGGTCTGCAAAGAGCAATAAACAATTTAGTAATTTACCTGGACCAGGAAAATCTAGAGTAAACTATAAAGAAAACAAAGGTGGTACGCTTAGTGGACCCCAAGAAAAATAGATTTAAATGGTACGTTAAGGGTGATCAAGTGGAAGAGCAAGCCTCATATAAATATCTAGGCATACAACTAGGGTGCAGAATTTCATACAAGGTCCATAAATTTGATTTAAACGCTACAGCCCAATCATTAATATTAGTTTTTTGACTGCTGAACAAAAAATTGAGCTGTTCGGCTTATACTCACCTCCTAAATGTGATGTCAGCACAAACTTTACCTACTCTGTCTTATGGCTAGGAAACATGGTGTGGCAAGGAGGCCGAGTTACTGAATGAGCTCCAAACCAAGATATATAAAGCTATTTTTAATCTTCCCAAGTCCGCATCTCCCTCACAGGTACGGCTAGAATTTGGCCCTCAAAATCAGACGTTCCGGAGCATGAATTCCTTTGTGAAGTCTGCCATAATTTTCGAACCTCAGAGCCTGGTACCCTGAACAATCTATGCCGGGATGAGATAAAAGCACAAATGGTGCAATGAAGTACCTAGATCTTGGGGAGCCTATTTGAGGAAATCACTGGTGGAACTAGACACCCAAGCAGTATGGGAGAGCATGGCAAAAAAGTCAATATTTAACAAAGCCAGAAATGTGTCCGCCAAGAACAAATCTCTCCTGGAAGACAAAAACATCTTGTCCTAACTACCTCATGCATGGACAGTAATGAATTCCTATACTCATACAATGCCCCAAGTCTACCTAGCAGCCCATTTTAGCTCTGAGATAAAAAAAGAGCTTTATTCACTATCAGCTGGGAATCCATGACTCAAAGGACTTAATGCCATCATGGAAACGCCCTTATCAAGAGGAGAACTGTTGTCTATGTGGTTTTTCAGACAAAACATTTTTTTTTTGCCGAGTTTTATGTAGCACGAACTAGACCTGAACCGAATCGGGTATCAGAACACTTTACATGACACTAGTTACATTACATGAGGACACACATTCATTTTAGGCACGGAGAGATTAAGTGATTTGCCCAGAATCACAGGAGGTTTTGGCGTCGTTACCGAGACTCAAATCCAGATCCCCAGGTCCGAGGTCGAGCGCCCTAGCCATTGTTATGTGTATGCCCAGCTGTACATGACCTAAGGAAATTCTTTTTAAAATTGATCTTTAACGAGTTAAATATTCGTACATGCAGACAAGCTGTGATTAGATGGATGGAGGGCTCATCAATTATTCTGTCTTGTCGAGGTGTAAAATATTTTGCACATATTAGGAAATTTCTCCGACAAGCAGATCAAGCAAATGAGAACACTGGTTGAAAAAACCTGATAATAGTTGGATCGAAAATTACAGGCCATACAGCACTAAGCATTTTAAAGACTCTATTTTGGTTTTAAACTAGCAGCTTTTCATCCACCATTGCTGGTTGTGTATCTCCAAATAAGAGACAGTTTTTGCGGTTTGTGATAATGATTTTTTATTATGTTACTTGAACTGAAAAAGACATCTGACTTCAGGCAAAAAATCTGGTATTTAATATATCAATCTTACCATGTACCAATGATTCTCTTTTATGTGATACCATGCTTTTTATCATAAAATTCATGTTATGCAAATTGTAATGATTTTAAGTAATCACGCAATAAACAATAAACTGACAAACTGACTGACACTATGGATCATATTTACAAGGAAATGGTTCCGAGCTTCACCAAATTTGGCAGCGCCACACTCTGACATTTCCAAAACGCAGGGATGCGCCGTATTTACAACAATACAGCACACCACTGTGTTTTCCCTAGCGCTTGTGCTAAAATTAGCTACCGAGTGCTGACGCAGGAACCCTTGCATCATAGTGCAAGGGGGCCTGCATTGCAGGGATTGATTGTTTATGTGCAGAAAGGTGTCCTTTCCCCACACATAACCAATCAATAATGGCGATTTGTTACTTCTATCTGTGCTGCAGAATGCAGCACACATGGAAGTAGCAAGTCATCAATATTTAATGATTGATTATGTGCAGGAAGAGACACCTTCCTGCACATAAGCAATCATTAATGGTGTTTTACTATTACTATGTGTGCAGCAAAATGCAGCACACATAGAAATAGCAAAAACAAGGAGAAATAAAAGTATTTCTTCTCATTTCGCCATTCTAACGCCTGCCATTGCATGGTGTTCATTGATGGTGTTGCCTCGGAATTACACATCCTTGTTAATCTAGGACAGTGTCAAAATGCAATGGGTCTTGAGGTGGAAAAGCCACAGCATCACCGATCACCCCCTCCATACTAAGTTAAAGAGGCTGTATTTACAAGGAGGCCTTAAGCCACAAACAGTGGCTTAACACCACTTTGTAAATATGGAGAAGGGCATAACGCCACCAGAAAGTTGCTAAAAGTAAGGATTCTGGTGGTGATATTCTCTTGTAAATATATCCCTATGAGTGCTAGGGATTTATATTTCTGCACACAGTTGCCTGCCTCTGGTTTAGAGGGTATAACCTTCTTTTGACACATGGTATTTCTTGAAGTGTTCTCTTGAGTATCTTTTATGGAGAAGGTAGTTTTGACTATTATTTTTTGAATCATGGTGTTTTTCTTTCACAAGTTCCTCCTATTAAACATTTAAATAATAATCCTTATTTTAAGGGTGCTGAGTTTGCGGGCAAATATTATGAACCGCTGAAAACATTAAGCACTGCATATGCACATAGACATAATTTGGTCTGTTTGTTGTCAGAAGTGGAGACAGATTTGCATTTAGTGGAAAACAGATGGAGCAATCTGAAATCACAAACTGAGGAAGATATGATTCTTAAAGTTCATAAGTGGAGTTGTGAAGAAAAGAAACACCAAAAGAAAGGGAATTTGCTAGCTTTGACTTTAGATTGGCACCATAAAGGCAAGTTGTGCGTACATGTTGATCAATGTTATTTTGATCCTTTGTTTATAGGAGAAAGTGACTGTGAGCATGTGTTCAACGCAAGGGCTAGGCATACTAATTACCTGTAAGGAAAAGATCCTGTGATTCCTGGAATTTATTTAATTTGTGGACAGAATGCATATTTCAAGTTGCTGCATAAATGGCATGGCAAGTGCTATTTAGGTATAGTGGGCCCGATTCACAGAACTAACTTAAGACAAAATCCTAAGCTTACTACTTTTGGTATTCACAGAAGTTAGGATTTTGTCTTAAGTTTGTCTTAAGACAGACTTAAGACAAACTTAAGACAAAATCCTAACTTAAGTATGTCTTAAGTATATCTTAAGATAAACTTAAGACAAAATCCTAACTTCTGTGAATACCAAAAGTAGTACGTTTAGGATTTTGTCTTAAGTTAGTTCTGTGAATCGGCCCCAGTGTTTCCAAAGATTTATAATGTTGAATATTTCAAAGATCCTGTTTGAGGGAAAGAATCAAGGTCTAAGAGAGCTGCTAGTACAGTGGAAGTACTAGGAGACTTTTTGGTGTCCTGATTCCGTCTGGGGGGTAGTTTCAAATGATTAAAGATTGGAAAGCTGTCTACTATTGGGGATAAGTTAGCTACTAGTACTGCACATGCTTTACTGCTTATAAATACAAAGATGGCAGCGATAATATCTATGGTTTTGTTGAATCAACTTGCATATGACATTCTGTTTGCAACTATATAAAGAATATATCTGAATTAAAAAAAGATTTGAAAGAATTGGAAGCGACAAGTGCTTGGGAAGCTATTGGAGGTGGGCTTTCTGCTGAAGGCAAGTGGTTTGGAAGCAGCTTGAGAAGTGGGCTTTTAAGTGCCATCTTAAAACCTTTCATGCTTGTTGTTCTTTGTGCAATATTACTATTCATGATTTATAAAGGATGCAAGTTTGGACAGGCAAGACGAGGAAGATAAGGTGTGAAGAGAAATAGAGGGGATGTGGAGTTAGAGGAAGGCCAAAACAGGTATTACGTTGAAATAAAGCGTTTAGAGGAGTCTAGATGGAAAATGCTTAAAACCACATGGTTTTGATAGACTCTAATCTGATAATTTGATAATGATCTGATAGTTACCTGTGATGGCCTGATCACCATCAGAGTGTGGATTGGAGTACCATAATGATGCTCCAACCTTTATATTGATAAGCCCACATATATGCAGCTGAACCTTTAGCCACAATCAATGTATGCAGTGCATTGGTATAGAAAGTGCAGTATTGGTTTGTTTTAGAATGTGAGTATATGTGTGCATTAGCCATTTTTTTTTCAAGGACAACTGGACTATCGATAATACTCAGCTATTGGTTAAGATTGTACCGGGTGCGCTAAAATGTATTTTAATGCAGTACGTTCACCAAGGATTCGAACGAATGAATAGGGTGGGCTGGTGTTATGCCTATAACATGGCACGGTATTGCTTCAAATGATAAATGTTTATATATAGTTATAGTTAGTTGAACATTTGACTCATATAAAACCAGAGAAATTCGTCTGTTATAGTCAGTTGAGCTAACTATAACTCGTGCGCCCGCAATGAACTGCTGATGATGTCACATAATACATCATGCATGACTATAACGTCCCTTAAACCTAAGTTTTTTTTGTGTGAATGTCTAAGGTTTTTTAAATGCTAATTCCTAACTATAACGTCTGTAAAACCTATATTTTTTGAATTTCAAAGGTTTTTTAAATCTTAATTTCATATTTTAAGAGTTATAAAACCTATATTTTTATTAATTGTTTTTTAATATTTTGCAACTCTAGTATCCTTTTTTAACTTAAAAATTATGTAATATTTTCTATCTTCCCCCCAAAAAATGTATATCATTTTTTTCTTTTTTTTTAGAGAAAACTAAAGTCCCGTACCAGTAGTCTCCCAAGCTCCATCAGCACGTGAATCCTATCCACCATATTGAAATAATGTGCATTTGGAATCCAACGCGTTCGTGGAACCGCGTCACGTGTAACAACATATAAGGACGAGGTTGCGCCACCCATCATCTAGTTTGATATTCGAATGATATGCAGTACCAAGTCACGCATTACGTCATGTACGTATGGGATCGCACACGCTGCGCGTTGCGTATGCAGCGAGTGCACACTGCCAGGTCCTGTCTTACATCATAGATGTATGGTGTCGCGACGGGTATGCCATTTCCTCATTTTTTTATGTCTCAAAAGTATATGTAAATAACTTTAACGTGTATATGAGAGCAAGCAATAATCTAAAATATTTCAAACATTTATATATTTGTAACTGTAATAAACATATTATAGTAAATATATTGTTTCAAAATTGCATCGGTGCGGTCTTCCACACTGAGTGCACGATTGCCATGTGACCTTAAAAAAAAGCATTTGATAAGTTCATAACATTTCCCATTGTAGCATTTGAAGGACGCCACCCATTTTAGTCATTCTCTTTGCAGCATTTGATGAGACACACCTCTTCTGCTTAGAGAGCTTTTTAGAAACTTTTTGCTATGTACACATATCTTGCACTACACACAACATTCAACCACCATCTTCATCAATATTCATCGTCTGTAAAGTAGCCTTCCACCTGTGATAGCCATACAACTAATAGTTCCATAACCAAAGTTTTCCCCACTACCAGAGGTAACATGGTTGCATACGATACCCACAGCACAATGTAATGTAATACGGCCCGGGGACAGTATCATGCATAGATAATGAACACACGGACAAAGATAGGTAGTGGAAGTGGGAGTGGGTATGGGCATATGCGCTCAACTCCTTTTTATTACCAGGGTCACATTGCCAGTGGCGTCTGTGGTGAATGCGTGTGGAGTCAGTGTAAACCAACCCTCAGGGAATAGTTGCTGCTATCATCAACTACAACAGTAATCATTGGATTACACACAGACATTTAATAATAAAAGAATCAAATCAAGTCAAGTCAAAGAACCTTTATTTTGGCTATTACAGCCGTAAAAGCACATATAAAAGGACATTCTCCATAAAACATAATTCATAAAATAACATGTTGATTAGAAACTAAAAAAAATACAATTGTCATTAGAACCCCTAAGTAGTTAAAAAATATCAACATGTGGACGGTCACACCCCCTGAAATCAATAGTCACGGGTGGGGCAACAAACAAGGGCAAACGCTTTAGCAGGGGCATCATATTCGTCAATAAAACCAGTATAATCAATTAAAAAAGCACTTTAAAAGTATAAATTAACAAAAAATATTAAAAAGAAATTCACAGCCTACATTTTTACAGATTTAGGATCACAGTGATGATCATAAGGAGACCGGATTGGCTAAGTTCTCGGTCAGTCTCTCAGTAGACGCCTACGTTTGCACCACATAGCAAATACAAATTTGGAGATTGCAACAACAAAAAGTGGGTGAGTATCGTATTTTAGTACCCTGTAGAATTCTCTATGGTTTCTTATCCCCAGATTTCTGCAAAGTTGAAGGACCCATTTAGATCTGGCCCTTTTGTATGCCAAGCAGAAGAATAACACATGAATTTCAGTTTCTTCCGCTACTAAGCAACCCAAACAAAGTTGTTTAGTAGCGCCCGCCCACTTATTTACAAGCGTATGGAGCGGGAGGGTCCTGTGCCTTAATTGCAGAAACAATTTCTTTGCTGCAGGTGGTTGAATAGAATCCAACACCTACTACAAGTTATAGTGCAGTTTTGAATTCAGGAACCCAGAGATCAGGCTGGAGGAGTCTACTGTCTACATAATGCGTGCCAATTTGTGGTCTTTCAAAGCAATTGCTAGTGATTTTTTAGAGATGGCTGGACATGACTCCTCTGGTGCATACCATAGGTCATCCCTCCCTATAGCACAAATTGTGTTCCTAATAAAAGCCAACCACAGGATATTCCTGCCCCCAAAGTAGACATAACAGCTTTTAGTTCCTCCTTATAATATACGAACTCTGCGGTACTCCATAGCCGTCGCCAGTAGAGGAGTGGACGAGAAGCAATCAGGTCTGCAATGGGAAGAATACCCAAATCCACCTTGAAGGGTATTAAGGGGGCACTTTTGGGCAAGCCCAAAAGTTGTCTTTTCATTAGCTAAACAGTGACCCCAGAGTTCAGCACCGTACATTGATGCGCCCCTTGCTTGGACCTTATAAATTTCTACAGGTGGACTTATGACCTTTATAGCACAACTCCTATGTACTTTTTAGAATCCGTCCGTGGCCTAGATTATCTTTAGATTTGCTTTATTGATTTGTGGTCCCCACCCCATTTTATCATTTAAGGTAAGACCCAAGTACCCTCTTTAGAGGCCTATAGTCTATTTTGGGGTGTGGCAATTTGTAGAATCGGCATGGAAGGCCATATACTTTGTTTTCTGTATGTTTACCTCCAAGTTCCGCTTCTTACAAAATAAGCTAAATTCCACGAAGACACGCTGCATCTCCATAGGTGTTTTAGAAAGGAGCAGCGTGTCATCCGCAACCATTAGGGCCGGTATTTTGCCGTTAGCAAGTCTTGGAGAGTCAATGTCCTTGACGGCAAGAAGATCCTTAATTAACCAATTTAGGAAGAGTGAGAAAGGGGTTGGCGCAAGCTCACGGCCCTTTCTCACCCTCTTCTCAATGGGGAAGGGAGCTGTTAATGCCCCATTATTGTCGAATCTTACTCTAGCGAAGGTACCTTCGTGGAGACGTTTGAACTGTTGACAAAGGTAAGCTGGGGCTCCAATGTCGAGCAATAGGCCCCACAGCTGATCACGATCTACCATGTCAAACGCAAATTTAAGGTTCACGAATGTAAGATAAAGACTACTACCCTCCAATGTTATGTTTTTCTAATAGATAAGTTGGAGTCTAAATAACTGATCTACGGTCGAGGTTTTAGGCCTAAAGCCTGCTTGTAGGGAAGTTAAAATATTAAGGTCATCCATCCATACCTGGAGTCTTCCTAGTAAAACACGGGCAAAAATCTTCTGTGTTACATCAATAAGGCTAATCGGCCTATAGTTTGCTTGTTCTAAGGGGGAACCTTTTTTTATAAAACAGAATTATCTCGGCCCCTTCCCAAGTTAGGGGGGGTGCCATATCATAAAGGATAGCATTACAAAGGGTCTGGAGATATGGAGCCCACACTACCTGTTCATTTCTATATAGGTCCCCAGGGATCCTGTCCAGGCCAGGTGCTTTAGTTGGTAGTACTTTGACCAAGGCCATTAATACCTCAGCCAATGTACCAGGAGGTATATCTCCAAAGGAGTTAAAAGTTTGGGCACTAACCGATGTCCTTATCACACTGGGTCCATTTTGTGGGCTGGAATATGAAGCTTTAAAATGAGCTTGCCAAACTTCCTCCCCAAGGTTTGGCTCAATGGCAGACCTGCCCTTGGTTTTTCCAGTCTTAACTAGATTCCAAAAGCCTCTTGTATCTTTATCATCCAAAGCTTTCTTAATGGCCTGCCATCTGTCAATCTCCCATTCAGATTTGGCGGCTAAAATAAAAAAAAATTAAAACCCCCTTGCTTCCCTTATACGTTTGCTGTCCCACTCCTTGAGATTTGACAACAGGGCACTCTTTGCATCCCAACATGCCCTGTTGTACGAAGGGTTGTTTCCTCTATGTTGATTACCTTTATTAGACTTATTACTATAAAAGAACTCCACCAGGGTTGTAACCAAGTCCTGATGGATTTTTCCTAGCACTTCGTGAGATTCTAAAATGCCAATATTTTCATAGGCGAGGCTTGCCTTTTCTAGGAAAGGAATAATACAATTATACATGGTGGCCATCTCTTCTGGAGATTGTGCAATCATACCCCAGCGGATTCTTCTCCTCCTTCAACCGCAATTAGATTGTGGGGTGGTGAATTGTCCAAACCTTGTACCTGCTTCCGATAGGTAACTATCTAAAGTTACAACCAACGGGTTATGGTCACTTTCACCTCGGGATGAGCCAAAAAGTTTACGACCCTGTGCCAAATTTCCACATTTACCAGTATGTAATCAATTGTGGATGCCTGGCCATTTCTATCAAAGGTGAAGTTCCCAGGGTTATCAGCAGGGAACCAACCATTTCATGCCATTAACGAATAAGTGAGGGTAAGCGAGGTCAGTTGCAATACTAGTGGGGTCCACCCCTTTATCGGGTAAATATTGCTCGCGGGGATTGCCCAAGTTGAATCCTCATCTTCGGTAATAGAAGATGGTAGGCCATTGAGGGGTTCAAAGTGGCAATTCAATCCCCACCAATTATAATGTGGACTTTCCCAGACTTTCCCAGACAACATGGAAAGGAGAGCAGCCAGGCAGTCTAACGTCTGTGACGTCTACCCATACTTTACTGGGCGAGAGTAGACATTAATGATAGCCAGCTTTGGAGAGTTTCTAAAGGTGAGAAGAATACATAAGATATCGGGGTAGTGGGTTTCTAACCTTTTAACCATAAAACCCAAATGCGTGCCGACCCATATACACAATCCCCCCGAGGGTCACTCCCTGTCGGGGTAATGCAAACCAATTTCCTGCCTCTCCAAGGGGAGTGCTATATAGGACCTGCTGGGCACTGTCTTTTGTTCCCTTACTAATCTCTTCATTCAACAACTCATTTCTAATCAACAGCTGTTGATTGATAGCCTCGACTCCCACACCCATGGAACATGTACCTAGCTGCTTAGCCATAATTGGTGGGCACTGGTCAACAACCAGCGATGATGTGTGCTGTAGACAGGCGGGCCGTACTAGGAGTAATATCTTTTGCCATCAACACAACATCATCTGCAATAGTCACTCAATCTAAATTGTGAACACTGGTGTCTGCAGTGTAGGCCAGAGAGAGCGGCCAGAAAGGGCCCACAGCTACGTAAGGTGGAATTCAGCTACTCAGTTTATCATACGCGGAGCAACAAAAAGAATGTCTTGAGCCTGTAATAATACGTATGCATGGTGTAGAAGGAGCGCACTGGAGCAATGTCTTTTCCTACAGGACTTTGTCATCTACAAGAGCAACTGGATCTGAATTGTGAACAATGCAGTCTGCAGTGTTAATTAAAGACAGTACTCACACAGACATGAATACTTTCTCTCACTTCCTCTTCACAAAAGACAACAACATAAATTGCCAAAAATTCTGTAATAAATAAAACAAAACAATTCAAATACCATTTCTGCTGTCTACAGTGTAGACTATTCTGTGTTTCTTTGCACTTGCAAATTAAATTTGGTAATTGTAGTAAAACTATAAGTCATTTAAAAAAATTACTTCAAGCAAGTACACTAAAAAGATATTATGTATATTCCAATAGATGTTGCAGTTACTTGACTACTGGATTCTATAATTAAACAATCAGCACTCGATCTGAATTGTGAACACTTCAGTCTGCATTGTAGGCCATACTCACTATTCATTAATGCCTGACAGCCATATACTGTTCAATTCAAAAGCATGGACTTGGTTGCAGCACATCAGAGGGGATACACAGAAATACCAACAAACTTGAACTTCTGACATCCTCAATCATAGAATCAAGACCCGGATTCACTGTTGGAACCTACTGTACCACGGTGTACTGCACCGACTAGTGTCAACCAAGCACAATAATCATGTGCAGCAGTTAGCTACGCAAGCACAGAGTCTGATGCATCTCAACTGAGGGAGTTCTATAAGAACCAAACAGCAAGTAATATCAGACATCTTCCATTGTAGAATCAAGACACCGATCCACTGTTGGGACCTAAATTTGCTTGCAACTGGTCGAAGGGAGTACCTTTCTCTCCAATCTCAGATGCAGTTCTAACATCCTCCATTGTGGGATCAAGACGCCACTGTTGGGACCTAGAATTTGATGCACCTCATTGGAGGGGGGTAACAGAAATCATCACAAACTGTAACTTCTGACATCCTCAATCATAGAATCAAGACCCCGTTTCACTGTTCGGACCAGCTGTACTGCAGAGCACTCCACCAACTACAGTCAACCAAGGCCATTAATCATGTGCAGCAGTTATCTATGGAAGCACAAAGTCTGATGCACCTCAACAGAATGACCTCTGTGAAAATCCACCTGCAAGTAATATCGGACATCTTCAATTGTGGGATCAAGACACCGTTCTACAGTTGGGACCTAGAGTTGATTGCACCTGGTCAAAGGGAGTACCTTCATCTCCACTCTCAGATGCAGTTCTAACATCCTCCATTCTGGGATCAAGACACTATTCCACTGTTGGGACCTACAGTTCGTTGCGCCTGATCGGAGGGGGTACACAAAAATCATCACACACTTTAACTTCTGACATCCTTAATCATAGAATAAACACCTTGTTTCACTATTCTGACCTGCTGTACCGCTGTGTAGTCCACCAACTGCAGTCAACCAAGGCCATTAATCATGTGCAGCAGTTAACTACAGAAGCACAACGTCTGATGCACCCCAACAGAAGGACCTCTGTGAAAATCAACCTGCAGGTAATATCGGACATCATCCATTGTGGGATCAAGACACCATTCCACTGTTGGGACCTAGAGTTGTTTGCACCAAGTCAAAGGGAGTACATTCATCTCCACTCTCAATGCTGTTCTAACATCATCCATTGTGAGATAAAAACACTCTTCCACTGTTGGGACATATAGTTCATTGCACCTGATTGGAGGGGGTACACAAAAATCATCACAGACTTTAACTTCTGCGATCCTCAATCATAGAATCAAGACCCTGTTTCACTGTTCAGACATGCTGTATCACGGTGTAGTCCAGAGACTGCAGTGAACTAAGCCCAATAATCCTGTACAGCAGTTAGCTACAGAAGCACAGAGTCTGCTGCACCTCAACACAGGGAATTCTGGGAAAAACAAGCAGCAGGTAATATCGGACATTGTCCATTGTGGGCTCAAGACACTGTTCCACTGTTGGGACCTAGAGTTGGTTGCACCTTGTAAAAAGGGATCACATTCATCTCCACTTTCAGATGCAGTTCTAACATCATACATTGTGGGACCAAGACGCCATTCTACTGTTGGTACCTAGGGTTGGTTGCACCTGGTCAGAGGGGTACACAGAAATTTTCACAGACTTTAATTTCTGACAATCTCAATCATAGAATCAAAACCCCATTTCCCTGTTCGGACCTGCTGTCCTGCATTCCAATTGCAACTTCATGCATAGCAATGGCTGCTTCATTTTCCAGTATTGGTCGTCCAAGAAGATCATGACAACATGGACCACTAGTTTCACTATCTTGAGAATTTTCATTACTAATTTCAGCTGTAATAGTCTTTTCCTGCTCAACTTCATCATTCAAAATTTTTAAATATATAGCAAAAATTCTACATGCAACACTACCGAGGTTGCAGAATAGAAAAATTCTCGTTTATCTGAAGTTTCACAACTAACTTTCTTGTGGTTTATGAGATTCCTCTTTGCATGTTTTACTAAACAACAATGACATCCAACTACTGCATATTTTCCTTCTTTTACATTCAGTTTAACATTTTTTTCAAGCTCTAATGTTCATACAGACATAGCTGTTCCACATGTCAAACTCTTTTCGGATAGTATGTGTCCAAAATATTCGTTTTAAGAATGTCTGTACTGTCTGGTTCATTTGCTGCTAATTGTTCAATTACTTCCCATGATTTCAACACTTTATTTTGTTTGCAGGTAAGACCTAAACTTACCCAAATGATTCCTCAAGACTTTTAATTTAAAATTGATGAGCACAAGCGGTCTGAACATTCATACAATGAATGGGAAAACATTTCCAAAGTAAAGCTGTACAATTCTTCACTAAGGCTTTTCTCTTGTGCAATTTCTTCCCACATTTCTTTCATCTCTATTTGTTCTGATTTTGCTATGTGACCGCTGCGCCTTCCGGCCTGGTCACCCCCACGCTCCTGTGCCTGTGCCTGCTCCCGCAGCCCCAGCCACCCGAGGGCCGCCGAGCCCACACCAGCCTCCCGCCGCCCCAGCCACCCGAGGGCCGCCAGGCCCGCTCCAGCTTTTCCCGCCGCCCTAGCCCGCGGCCCCGCCCCCCCCGCCAGCCGATTGGCTCTCGCTCCCGCCTCCCCGCAGACCCTCCCGACCCGCTCCCTTCTTAAGGGGAGCCTGACCAGAACCAGGGAGTGACCGCTGCGCCTTCCGGCCTGGTCACCCCCACGCTCCTGTGCCTGTGCCTGCTCCCGCAGCCCCGGCCACCCGAGGGCCGCCGAGCCCACACCAGCCTCCCGCCGCCCCAGCCACCCGAGGGCCGCCAAGCCCGCTCCAGCTTTTCCCGCCGCCCTAGCCCGCGGCCCCGCCCCCCGCCAGCCGATTGGCTCTCGCTCCCGCCTCCCCGCAGACCCTCCCGACCGGCTCCCTTCTTAAGGGGAGCCTGACCAGAACCAGGGAGTGACCGCTGCGCCTTCCGGCCTGGTCACCCCCACGCTCCTGTGCTTGTGCCTGCTCCCGCAGCCCCAGCCACCCGAGGGCCGCCGAGCCCACACCAGCCTCCCACCGCCCCAGCCACCCGAGGGCCGCCAAGCCCGCTCCAGCTTTTCCCGCCGCCCTAGCCCACGGCCCCGCCCCCCCGCCAGCCGATTGGCTCTCGCTCCCGCCTCCCCACAGACCCTCCCGACCGGCTCCCTTCTTATGACGTCCCCAGAGCGACCGCGCAGCGGACGCGCGCAGCGGGAGCACGGATTGAGCGCCGAAGGTGCGCCAAAGGCAAGACCGTCTGCGCCCGTCCGTGCCTGGACCGCGCCCAGCGCCAGGACCCCTGGCCCCCGCAGACCCCATCCCACCCGCGGAACGTACGACGCCGCCACCCTCATCGCACTCAACGCCGGCCGAATCCCAGGATGCTACAGAGCCACCCCGAGACGCACCCACGGACCCTTCTGCTGCAACGCCTGCAAGTTCACCTGCATCCGGACCAGCACTACTCCAGCACCAACCAAGACCAAGACGAGCAACAGCAGCAGCCACCTGAAATGCATTCTGCTCAACACCCGCTCCGTCCACAGACACGCCATCGAGCTCTGGAACCTGCTTGACACAACCTCACCAGACGTCGCCTTCCTCACGGAAACCTGGATGAACGCCTCTTCAGCGCCCGACATCGCCATTGCCATCCCAGACGGCTACAAGATTATCCGAAGGGACCGCATCAACCAGACCGGAGGAGGCATCGCCATCATCCACAGGAACACCATCCGCATCACGACCAACACCGACGACACCCTCGCACCCGCCGAGCACCTGCATTTCCAGGTCCACATCAACCCCAAGACCACCCTCAGAGGCACCCTCAACTACAGACCCCCGGGACCACGCACACAATTCAGCAAAGACATCGCCGACTTCATCAGCCCGCACGCCCTCCCCTCTGCTGACTACATCCTCCTCGGGGACCTCAACTTCCACCTGGAGAACAACAACGACCGCAACACCACCACCCTGCTGGACAACCTCGCAAACCTGGGACTCAAGCAGCTGGTCACCACCCCCACCCACTACGCCGGACACACACTCGACCCCGTCTTCTCATCCAGCAAGGACATCGCCTTCAGCCACGCCACCGGACTCCACTGGACGGACCACAGCTGCGTCCACTTCAGCTTCAGAAGGACCACGATCCACCACCACCAGCAACAGGTTGCACGCAGAAGCTGGAACAAGATCACAGCCGACCAGCTCGCGACCTCCCTGAGCATGAACCCTCCCACCAGCGCAACGAACCCAAGCCAGGCGGCCACCAACCTCGCGAAGTGGATCAGCAACTGCGCATACGACCTCGCCCCTCGGAAGACCCCGCCTAGCAGACCCGGTAGCAAGAAAGCCCCATGGTTCACCGACGAACTCAAGAGTTCCAAGAAGAACTGCCGAGCCCTCGAGAGAACATGGCGCAGAGACCCAACACCGGACAACATGACTGCCCTCAAGCTCGCCACCCGAAAACACCACCAACTCATCCACGCCACCAAGAAAACCGCATTCAAGGAACGACTGGACAACAATGCACACAACAGCAAGGAACTCTTCAACATCGTTAAAGAGCTCTCCAACGCCGGAAACAACGACATCACCCCTTCGCAAGACCTCTGCAACTCCCTCACCTCCTACTTCCACAACAAGATCGCGGACATACACAACAGCTTCAGCACTCAACCAACGCACGCCACGACCAAACCACCGCCCCCCACCACCACCCTCCGCGCCTGGACCCCGGTCAGCACCGAAGACACCGTCCGCACGATGAACTCCATCCACTCCGGATCTCCGACCGACCCCTGCCCTCACAACATCTTCAACAAGGCCGGCGCTGTCATCGCACCCCACCTGCGGGACATCATCAACACCTCCTTCGACACCGCTACCTTCCCGGAGAGCTGGAAGCACGCCAAAATCAGCGCGCTACTAAAGAAGCCATCAGCCGACCCCACCGACCTCAAGAACTACCGCCCCATCTCGCTGCTCCCGTTTCCTGCTAAAGTCATCGAGAAGACCGTCAACAAGCAGCTGGCCGCCTTCCTCGAGACGAACGGATCCCTCGACCTCTCGCAGTCCAGCTTCCGGGCCAACCACAGCACCGAGACCACCCTGATCGCAGCCACCGATGACATCCGAGCACTGCTTGACAACGGAGAAACAGCAGCCCTCATCCTCCTAGACCTCTCCGCGGCCTTCGACACTGTCTGCCACCGTACACTAGTGCAGCGACTCAGCAACGTCGGAATCCAGGAGAAGGCACTGGAGTGGATCATCTCCTTCCTGGCCGGAAGGACACAGAGAGTCCGCCTCCCCCCGTTCAGATCTGAAGCCACCGAAGTCATCTGCGGCGTTCCTCAAGGCTCCTCGCTCAGTCCAACCCTCTTCAACGTCTACATGAGCCCCCTCGCAGACATCGCACGCCAGCACAACCTCAACATCATCTCCTATGCCGACGACACCCAGCTGATTCTCTCCCTCACCAACGACCCCGCCACCGCCAGAGCCAACCTTCACAAAGGGATGAAAGAGGTAGCCGAATGGATGAAGAACAGCCGCCTGAAACTGAATTTGGACAAGACGGAAGTCCTCATCCTGGGATCCTCACCCTCCGCCTGGGACGACTCCTTGTGGCCCCCCGCCCTAGGCAGCGCACCCAAACCAACAGACCACGCACGCAACCTGGGCTTCATCCTGGACTCCTCCCTCTCCATGACCAGACAAGTCAACGCCGTCTCCTCGTCGTGCTTCAACATCCTGTGCATGCTACGTAAGATCTTCCGGTGGATCCCCACCGAGACCAGGAAGACGGTCACCCAGGCCCTCGTCACCAGCCGTCTGGACTACGGCAACTCCCTCTACGCCGGAACCACTGCCAAACTCCAGAAGAGACTCCAGCGGATCCAGAACGCCTCAGCACGACTCATCCTGGACATCCCCCATCGCAGCCACATCTCCGGACACCTGAGAGACCTGCACTGGCTCCCGTTCAACAAGAGAATCACCTTCCGACTCCTCACCCACGCACACAAAGCCCTACACAACCAAGGCCCAGGATACCTCAACAGCCGCCTCAACTTCTACGCTCCCAAACGCCAGCTTCGATCGACCGGCCACACCCTCGCCGCCGTCCCCCGCATCCGAAGAGCCACCACAGGGAGACGGTCCTTCTCCTACCTCGCCGCCAAGACATGGAACTCCCTTCCGACCCACCTCCGCCTGACCCAGGACCACCTCGCCTTCAGGAAGCAACTCAAGACCTGGCTGTTCGAGCAGTAGCGGACCCCCCTCCCCCAGCGCCTTGAGACCCTCTGGGTGAGTAGTGCGCTATATAAATGCTTTGATTGATTGATTGATTGATTATGTACAATGTAACATAACATGCTACAGCAATTGAGTTATCTGCAACATACTGAATGTCCATGTTCGCATTCCACATTTTTAAAATGACTGAATTGTAATCATTGATATACTTTGACACTTCTGTTCTTTTTAAGTTGTAGTTATTCTTTGGAGATTTTTGGGTTATTGTGTGCCTTACAAAAGAAAAAAAAGAATTTACTGTTCCTTTACAAATGACTGGACAGGAAAAACCAAATCGACATCGGGTGTAAAATGTTCCTTTAAACTTGTATTTTCTTCAGCAATACTTTCAACAACAGTGACTTTGGAAATATAAAACTTGCTGTCTCAAGCTTCTATCTCCTTCTTCTCTTGGTATATCACATGTCACATACTATTCAATTAAAGACAATACTGTTTCATCAGAATTATTTCCAAATTTAGGTTCATCCTTGATCCATAATTGCATATGTATATGAGGTGCACCTCTTGCTTGATACTCCTTTCTTCAAAAGAAATCGGTAACCTCTCCAAGAGGTAGATTCTTTTTATTGCAGATAAAAGACATCATAGCTTGAAACCTATGATTAGAATATCTGCACACATTTACAGGATCCAATGAACACAGTTCACCACAAATCTTTATTTCAACATTTTTTATATTGGAATTCGCTTCTCTTAGAAACTCAAGCAAATCTTCCCATGCATACTCTGCACATCTAAGTGTGACAAACCATGTTGGTGTGCCTACGTTCTGTAACATACATAAGTTCTTCATGACGACAATACCAATACTCATTTGTTCCACGTTGATATGCCATCAAATTGATTAAGTGTTCTTCTAAATTTTCATCTGTTTCTTGAACATTCTCCAAAAATTATTTTGCAGAAAGAACTTATTAATGAACTTTAGTTTTAAGTATGTGGTTCACTGCATTCAACAGAGAAGACAGATCACTTTCAAACAAAAGGTGAAATATGTATGAAATGCACTGTCGAAATCTAGGATCTTCAAAATATAATCTGAAATTTCAAGTGGTCAAATACAGACAGTGGACAAGTCAAGGACACTATTTATGAATATTACACAATATATCCTTTGCATTCAAAAGAAGTAATAGGAAGCAGCATTTAGTTATTTGAAAAGCACAGGGAACTCCAATGCGTGTATGGAAGAAAAGCTTGGAAGGTCATTATTTTCCACACCTGTTTCCTACAGGAGAAGATGGACGGTATGATGATCGACCTGTATGCATTGCAGCTTCAGAATATCGGTCAACAAGATTCATCTTCTAAACTTATTACCTGTTCACCCACATTTATAGTTTTGTAATAAATATTGTTCTCTCTAAGATATAAGGTAGCCTTTTCAACTTTATGGACACCCACAAATTCTTGCCTTATTTTCCGACTTTTTGTTACTACACGATTTACCAGAATGACTACTGCCTAATTTTCCTCTTTCTCTCCAGCAATAGTTTCAGTATTTTTCTTAAAATCCAAAGGTAAGTACACCACTCTTCCTTTTAAACCTCACTGCAAGTCTGTTGGTGGCAGTTTACCTGTTTTAGGCTCCATCCGATTTATAGTTTGAAAAGAATGAACAGATTGAATTAGAACAGACTCATTTGTATTCAATTCTGCCAGTTCCTCCAGAATAGCTACTAATTCTAAGGTATATGTACTACTCTAAAAGGCATTTTTTTCTCTTCTAATTTGTTGTAACAATATTTACATATACGTCTATCACTACCTAACGCAAATTGACCTTACACCAACAAGGAAATTGCAAATTCTACCCACTTACCATTGTTCTCCTTTTCACTTTTCAAATACAAATCAACATCCCTACTTTAACTTTTATAATGAGTATGTCAACAACAAACATAAACATAGTTTCGTATTTCAGAGTACACTACATTAAACTTTCCAAGTTGTTCTTCAAAATGATCAGTGCTAATCACTTTCCATCTCCTCCAACATCTGTAATTGTCAAACTTTCACTTTCTATGAACTGCTCTTCTCAACCAAAATATTGCATTTCAATATCATCACACTTTTTTTGAACAACTAATAAAGAACCATATAAAAGACTAGTACTCAGTTTACTTAAACATAATGCAGGACTTTTTACATAGAACACTTTCCTCACAAACTTCCGCATTTCTGAATGGTATATTGCTAACATCCTCAACTGATGAAAAACACTTTTACAAACTTTTCTTGAAAGACAAGCCAGAGAATGCCCATATTCCTCAGTATATTTTCTTACATGACATGGATCTAGTCCTTGTAACAACGTAACCTTCTGTTTAATACTTTCTCTTCAAAATCACAATGAATAACTTCTGTTTTAAATTGAAAGCACTATCAACTATACTTTCAATATGCTGCTTCTCTTTGAATTGAAACACTTTCCTTTTATATTTGCAGCATGTTTTCATTAAATTCTGAAACACTCTAGATCGAAAAAGTCTCTGACGAATTTCATGAAATTGCTTTAGTCTCTGAGTAACAGATACTATTTCATTATCATGTTCCCTTTTCCTGGTATTTGAAATTGAACTCTGCTTCACCTTACTTGAAAAATTCTTCTTTTTTCTTTGTGTGATCTTTTTTTCATTAAATGTTCGTAATATTTTTTTTCACAAACTATCTTCTACTTTTACTAGAACAAACTGTTTCTTTACTACTCGCATTTTTTTTATAATTGAAGATTTTGCCTTTTGCTGAAATATAGAATTTACTTCTCTTTTCTTTTTTTTACTTCTTGGCATTTCCAAATTTTAACCCAAACAAAATAATTTTCTGAAAAAAAAATAGATTGAATTATTTTTCACATTTGTTCACTATGTTAAAATGATAACATACAATTACAAAACTTCTACTAACGACTTCCACACCCAGTGCTGCAACGTGATGGAGCATGACAGAGGAGCACTAGGATGACAAGTAGTGCCATAGAACATACAACAAGTATTTATTTAATTATTTACCTACACCTTTACAATTTATATGTAACTACACTACCTCGTACTTTTC
Organism: Lissotriton vulgaris; assembly: GCF_964263255.1. Classification (NCBI taxonomy): domain Eukaryota; kingdom Metazoa; phylum Chordata; class Amphibia; order Caudata; family Salamandridae; genus Lissotriton; species Lissotriton vulgaris. Next base: position 855,358,554 of record NC_141697.1, on the reverse strand, counting down.
ACGTCCACGCCAAAACCCACCACCCCACAGCACTCTCTCTGCAACCCACTGCAGACAACTTTATAGATAGTATTTTTTTATTTTTTATTTATGTACTTAGGATGATATTATCAACCAAACAGCACACACAAAAATTACCATTATTAGCCTACAATTTTATCTACAACTTCCCAAACATAACACTGCATCCTGGACTTTAAGTGGGGGGGTGTCTCTGGGGGTCTGAGCACCAGCACTTTATTTTTGTCGGCTTAGATTCGGGTCTTTATGGGACTCTATTTTCGGGACTCGCAAACCTCATCCGTTCTTTTTTTTCTTTATTGCACTGCAGTGAGACTGTGAGAGTATGCACATTACTCACTACTTAGAAGTGCAGACATCATGCCAGGTGACTTGCATTGTAGGAGAAGGGAAAACTTTTAAAGAGAGACATTTTATCTCAGGATTTCCCTTTTCTTTTTGCAACACAGGAACAACGTCATCATGGGGTAATTAGCAGACAGACCACCAGGCATGCAACGCCCATTGTTCCAAACTCTCTTAGACAGCTCCCCAGGCGCACACACCGAGCCACACCCGAGTACTTCACAGGTCTACAAAAGATAATTTTTTTGTAAAGAAGAATCTGTTCTTTTTCACCCCTTTTTACAGCCCCTTCATACCCACTTTGCCTATTGCTGAAAGAATTAGGCTCCCCAGAAATTTCACTCTGCTTACACCTCTGGAAACGACCACAAGCTGGCAACTCCAGCACGACCCTGCTCTCACCTTACACACTGTCTTCTTTTAGTGCCACGAAAACATACGCTTTGCCTGTCTCACTTAGTTCTCAGACCCCCTCTTTAATATAAACATAAAAGCCATGCAATTACTTTTAGATTCCTATACTGTGCTTCACATAGAAATATAGAACTGCAGGTTCTCACCACCCCAAATTAGCTCTCTGGTATACTTTCTCAAATGTAAGAAGAACACGTATTCAGTATCTGTCAGTCACGGCCACTTTAAAACAGTGTACCTATATACAACTCGACAAAATGTTATGTTTCTAAATTACCTTCTTACACTGAAAAGCTCCTTTACATTTCTTTCGCTAGATGTACCTTTGTTTAAAACACCACCAGAGAATGTAGTGAAGTATGCTCCAAAAATAGTAACTCAAAGCTTTGCTATTCTTTATAAGAAACATCTGCCTGTCAATGCTTTTCACCAGCCTTTTCAACCCCTTAAGAGGCTGGGTGGATGAGTATAATATGTCACGTTTAGGATCAGGGATGGAGGATGCACGGAAATAAGAACGTATAGTTGAATAAAGGGCGAGTGGATGCATGGCCAGATGCATCAATGCATAGATACATGGATAGATGTATCAATGTATGGATGGATGGATGGATGAATGAATGCAGGGACCAGTACTTACGATAGATGGGTGGGCTGGAAGATGCTTAGGATTGGTTCTGGGACAGATGTATCTATGAATATATACACGTATGGCTGCATGAATGGCACAGTTCTTACTATAGGCGAGTGGGCTCATAGATGCTTATGATAAGTACAGGAACAGATATATGTATGTATATAAGTAGGAATATATGCATCAATTAAAAGATGGTTGAATGGCGCAGTACTTAGGATAGATGGATGCTGGGCTTTAATTGGGCCGTGTCTGAGGACCGGCACTTATTGTCAGGGAGCCTCCAAACGGGTCTCTATCTGGCTCTATTTTCGCCCCTCTCATAGATAGTCATTTTTTTTTATTGCACTGCACTGAGAGCATGCACATCGATGTACGCATGCTTATTTTGCTCACTACTGAGCACTGGAGACTTCATGCTAGGTTACCCACATTGTAAAAGGAGGAGAAATCCTTTAAAGAATGTTTTTTCCAAACGTAGGAGAGGATTTTCTAAAGCATACAATGATACTTATCTTGATTTAGACGAAGGCCAAACTTGCATAGCCCACATCCCTTTAAGAGCGTTGCCCCCCCCCTTTAAGAGCACCCCCACGTTTTTTCTCCCACTTAGAACCCTGACTACACCATAGTAACAAAGAAACAGTGTAAGCTTTTATTGAAATCTACAATGGCACCAAGTTTCATAATTTGCCATCAATGCTATCAGCCTTCTACCACAGTACAAGAGTGTCTATCAGCACGAAGATTTGTTATCCACAGAAATTATGTGTAATTTGTGTAGCTGTCTGCTGGAACACTCATCACCAAAAGGTTTTAAAACATAGGAATTTGCCAGAAAAACATATACCATATCATAAAGTGATTCATAAATGGGCACACTGCCACTGCACCACCCTCAGCCCCATCTTTCCTTAACCTTACAAAATTAAAGAAAGAGCCACACCAAACCTAGTAGACACACTATAGCAATACACAAACTTAATTTCAACAACTGTCTACCGGAACGCTCATGGGCAAAGCGTATTAAAACATGCAAATTTGTGGGTAAAACATATACCATGCCATATGGTGCTTTATAAGTGCTCCCTGTGGTTCTACATCATCTTTAGTAGCTCTACATCTGCATGTTACTATATTTTGTTTTTTCAATCAGCAACATAACCACCTCCTCAACACCCACCTCCGCCTTTGGTTACCCGTACGAAATCAAACAGGAACCCCCACCATTCCAAGTAGCGCCACTATACCCATATAGGACATTAAATTTAACAAGTGTCTGCCAGAACACTTATCAGCAAAAAGTATTCAAACATCCAAATTGGAGGGTAAAACATAAACCATCCCATAGCACGGTTTATAAATGGGCCCAGTCAAACTACACTACCTTTACTAGCTAGACATCTATATGTTACGAAAGTCGTTTAAACACTCTGTAGAGTGTATAGCAGGGGATGGGGAGAGTAAACAAAGTTCTAATTCCCAAACGTTTGATATACTGTCCCTTTACTGTATCTATATTAAAGACATTAAATGGAATGAATAAATTGACGAGTGTCTCAAAAGGGATAGAGAAGCTGAGCATCGGTAAAACCCAGACCACTTCAACACCTACATATATCCAGCAAAGGGACACAGCCTAACAAATAGTATCACTTAAAATCACATGTAGTTCTCTAATGTTAACAAAGTCATACAGAAAACATACTGCACATTTTAATTTCTTTCTTATCTCTCACACATGTATAAAACATCTCTTCTAAAGAAGGACTCCCCAACCACTTCTTTTCCTGAAGAACAGACAATCATTAATACGTTTCCAACCATATATTTTCGTATATCTACCTTTTTATTATTCACTAGTCAGAAGCTACTAAAATTATTAACTATTCCCAAATGCAAACCAGAAACCATGTTCATATAATATCTCAACCTAGGATCACATATTTCAAACTATGCATACATATAAAAGTAACGTATCACTTTTCCTATCTCCATCTCCTCTCCATGTAATCTCCAAACAATATAGACGGCCTCACAGTACAACAACTTACCACAACTTACATTCAAATCTACCTCCCAGTGTCAAAAATGAGACCACAACCTGCCCACATAACATTTCTGGGTCTTGTTTTATCGCTTTTAATATAATAACACATACATTTCCTACCACCACCCCACTACTTTAACAAAAAGTATAATTTGCAAACGTGCAACATTTTGTTTATCTCCCTGAATACATTACAAACCGAAATTAACACTGTACCTCATTTTCAAAACCATACAGTCCTATAATATGACAAACTACACTTCTTCTTTGTGAAAAATCCTAAACATATATAAAGTACTTATTTAACAACAGGTCAAATTTTATGCATATTTTATAACCAATATCAAACACCACACTTTACTAACACTAAATCAAAATCAAAAATACTTTCAAACCTAAAAACATCACCTCAAATACTTAATTACTACTACAGAACACATACCACACCTTGTTCATTTCTAACTCACCTTTGTAGTTATGCAGATTTCAAATGTTACACACGCATGCAATTCTTTCTTTGTCACATAGTACACGTAAAGCACCGATTTCATCAAGAATGGAACCAGGAATGGCACAATTTCTCTGTCGCTCCACACATAAATACATGTAAAGAACAAATCAGAATACGTCATTCCTTTAACGTCATTCCAAAACTTAACTCCATTGGTTAATTTTTAATTTTCCATACGAAAAGCTACTTAATATTCCGTGCCACATACAGGTCACAAGTTCAACCTATTTTATCACCACACTTTCTGGAACATTCTACGACACCTGCAGGTTAAAAGTTCATCAACTTTTTTTGTAACCTAACGATATACTTTTGCAACATTTTATCGAACATTTAACGGCATGTGCAGGTTAAAAGTTCATAATAGGGGTCAGTAGTTCATCAGCTTTATCCCCAACTCCAGCAGCACCACAGCTTATATCCCCAGCGCCATCAGACCCGTAGGAGTCAGTGCTTATCACTTTTCAAATACCAAATTCATTTCATACACACAAATTTAACTTTAAACTCCCTATATAACACCCCCTAAGCACCATACACAAGTTACAATGTTCGAACCAAAAGTTCCTCTGAGTAGGTATATCTACATGCTGACACTACTTGGACAAGTGTGGCACAGCGGCCAGAGCACATGACTCCACAGCATATGACACACAGTTTGGGATCACTCTTTCATCCCCGAGTCCAGCAGCTCCTCACCTTAGCAGCATAAGACTCTAGACACTACTGCACATATTTTCTGTACCCCTGGACTTTCAGACCAGTGCAGGTCAGCAGTTTGTCCTAGGAGTTATAAACACATGCTGCCTCTACTTCCACAGCTGTAGTGCAGCGGCCACGGCACATGACTTCACATCATAAGACACACAGTTTGGGCTCACGCTTTAATCCCCAAATTCCGCACCACCTCACCTTACCAGCATCTGACTCTACGCAATACCTCACTTAATTTCTGTAGCCCACCACTTTCACACCACTAGGGGTAAATACTTTGCTTACCAACTCCCTCTATAGCACACCCTAAACACCCCACAGAGGTTACAGTGCTCCTACACTCCTCTTTTCCAACTTGTTGCCCTTTTTCCCCCTTACTTGCTTCAACGGAATCACAAAATGGCAGCCAACACTTCCTAGTTGCAACCGCTCGCACCGCTCGCAGCCAATCAGCAGCAAGCTCGTGCCTGTAACGCCTCAGCCAGATCAGATGGCAGAATTCCCAAATATCGATATCTGTAAATTTCAATATTTCTCAAAAACTACTAAACGGATTTACAACTTATACACAAAAACGTGATTTCTATACCAAGACCCTTCTCCCTGCCAAATTTGGGGTAATTACGTTCACCCGCTCGACCTGTAGCATTGTTTAAAGTTTCCTATGGAAATTAACATGGAGAAAACACGTTTGGGACCCCCCTTTTTTCTCAGGCCCCCTTTGATGGATCACCCCCAAACTTTCAACATAGGAGCTGATCTCTACAAAGAATATGTTTTGAAAATTGCGCAATGATTCGTTAATTGGCGCTAAAAGTTATTGGGAATAATATGTTGTGATTTTCCTATGGTAAATAGGTCCTAACTATAAATACCTACTGGCGACCACCAGTAGGTAATATATATATATATATATATATATATATATATATTTCTGGCGCTGTTATGGAAGTCTGTGGCGTCCACTGATACAGCCATCCTAGCGTGTGAGTACACAAAAAGAAGCTGAAAGCATACCAAATAATGAGCAATAGAGTAAATATTGCCACAATATGCGAGTCAGTAAATCACTGCTTTTGGTGCGTTTCATGAAAATAAATACAAACGCCTGTGGACCAATTAACGCATCTAGACGCGGTGCACATTGAACAGGAAAGCTTGTCTCTAATGTGAAAACCTGCAGGTGTTTCCCAGTTGCTCACAATAAGAAACGTGAGTAATGGCCGGACAATGTATGTGTCATCGGTGCCACGATCTTGGTGCGCCACATGCAGCACAAAATACAAAATACTAGCGCTGCGCGTAAAAATAATGCTAATGTGGAAATGTCAATATTATGCTTTCATGCCATGAAGATACAACAAGCTCATGACTAAACTCCAAAACAACAATGAAGTCATCATTAACAAGACCGATAAAGGAGGGAACATTGAGCTGTGGCCACGCAATCTATATCTGGAAAAAGCCAACAGACATTTGAGCGACAATCTTTGCTACAGACTCTCTAGCCAGAATGAAATGTCCAGCAGTAACAATTGCCTGTATAACTTAAATGCATTCTTTCAACTGTTTACAGGAGATGCACCAGTGCTGGATCCAGGATCCACCACTGAGTAAGAAAAAGTAACAATAACACTACTTACCTGCTAAGTGAATTTCCTCCCATAGGATAACATTGGTGATTCTATGTGAAAAAGTTTCTGAGTGTCAACTTTTAAAATACAATAATATTCCTTAAAAATCATTGCTGTAACCAAAACGTATTTACTCAACTGTTTACCGGAGATGTCCCAGGACTGAATCTAGGATCCAGTCCTGTGGTTAGAAAAGTAATCCATAAAGTAACTAATTGCATTTAACTGGAAATTCCCATTCAGCTCAATGTTGCATTGTGTTTGAATCTGTGTTGCCCATTGCAACAACTGTAACTACTGTACTTAAAAGTCTATTGCCTATTTGCGAAGTATTTAAACTAAAGTAATTCATTCTGAGAAAGTATATTTTGTAATGTAATGTACAATGTAATTATAATGTAATTTAAAAAATAAAATATCTAAAAATCAAGTGTAAACAAATGTAGTAAATCAGTATAAAAAATAAATATAACAATTAATACATTTAAAAATTGTCATTTACAAAACCTTTGAAATTCACTGAAAAAAACATAGGTTTCAGACATGTTATAGTTAAGAATTAGCATTTAAAAAACTTTTGAAATTCACTGAAAACACCATAGGTTTCAGACATGTTATAGTTAGGAATTAGCATTTAAAAAACCTTAGAAATTCACTGAAAAAAGCATAGGTTTTTGGAGTTTTATATTTAGCTGGACATTTCACTCGTACAAAACCATAGAAATTCCTCCATTATTGTTAGTTCTGCTAACTATAACTTGCGCATCCGCAATCCACTACTGATGATGTCACATATTACATCATTCATGACATGGTCAGTGACATCACTGGTGACATCACTGATGGCATCTCAAATGACATCACTGATGACATCATCCACATGACAATCAGATACACCTCATCATACAGTAGTACAACCTTTCATCACTCACTGTAAAATACAGAGTACCATATTTATTCCATTGACACACCAATACAAGTTTCTAAAAACCCACTCAGTGATTCCTAGATTTACACACACATCTAAGCATTTACCTATAGATTCACTCATACATGCTGTCAATGATCAATAGAACACTATCAAATATACTTATACAACTATATCGACATTACACACCAGCACACATCCTATTCCCCTTTGCAGTCATCCTACTCACTTATGCAAACAATGGATCATACTTACATTTACTCAGCTACACACTTATACAAACACCACTTCATTTATTCATATAGATAGTAAACAATTTTTTGTAGATTTTTGTAGATTTTTTAAATAAGAAATAAAAAGATATCTAGGACATGCCCTTTTGATAAGAAATGGAAAAAATAACAAAAAGGAAATCAGACAATGGGAGTGGGAGAAAAATAATGTACATTAGAGACATGGGGAAGGAGCAAAAGAGGAGGCAGGTGGCTTCCTTTGTGCGCGTCTTTCTTCTATATTAAAAAGACAACAATTCCACCATTCCCAAAGGAAAATATGCTTGCTCTGTTTATCTTGTCCCCATAGTTTTTGTTTCGCTGCTTATTCTGGTACAACCAGGGCTCTGCTTCATCTCTGAAACAGTGATTAAAACTCCTCCCAGCTCCTCTAAATAATATATATATATATATTAAAGATTTGATAAGGAGTTTAAGCAAATGACATTATTCTTGCTTTCAGTCTCTCAAACATGCACCGACATAAGTCCACTGTTGGCTAGCAAAGGTAAATCAGAGGCAAGTGTTATTGTTATTGGGAGAAAGGGGGTAAAATCAACAGGTGATCATGATAAATGCAGGGTCGAAAGGAATGGCAGAGCCTTTCAGGGGTAAATTGGCTTGTCCTCATGTATTCCTGGAGCTTGCTATCAACTGTTGTCTGGTGGGGATTCTCTGCGCATGGTGCCCTTCTTCACGGTCTCCAGATATTCCTGTTGTGATGCAGCCAACATTAAGGCCAAGATCTCATCATCGTCCTAATCATTCAAACCAAAGGCAGTGGGTGACATCTGTTGCATGATTGCCCGGCACTCCAGGGCAGGGTACAATGACACTAAAGGCGAGGTTGCTCTGTCACCACCTGTTGAGGATTGGCTACTTGTACCTGGAGCACATGGGGAAGGTGGTTTTGTAAGTGCTAGGGCAGCCACTGTTCCAGGCGAGGGAGGCTTTAAGGGCAAGTCACTGTGAAAATCAGGATGCTCTGGGAAAGCAGCAGAACTTCTCTGTCTTGGGGACCGACTGCTCCACTCCTCCAACCCGCTTGAAGCAGCTGCAGTTGCTGAACTGCAGGTTGTAGAGGCCTTTCGTGGCTGTCTGGCTAGTTTCTTTTGATCTCGTAGCCACTGGAGGTAAGATTCCCGGGCAACTTGCTCCTCAATGGCTTCATTTGTGGCTTTCCAATCGGTTGCCCTTTTTTTGTCCTCCAACATTTGCTACTCTATCCAGGACTCCTCTGAGGTTTTAATGGCATTTTTCATTAATGACTGGTCTGCATACCCGGGTTTGAAGGAGGGAAGGCCAAGCCCTATTCCGATGGTAGCTTTATTAGGGTTTACCACAGAGTTATAATGGATGTTACGGTGGTAGCTGACCCGGATTGGTTCATCTTCATTCTTCTGAATACCATGGAAAGTGTTGATTGGTTCTGTGTCATACTGATAGACTTCCACAGGCCTATTATACATTTTGGCCATGGCTTGCATCTCTATGTGGTTTCTGTGACAATTGTTTTTTCGTTTTCTGTTGATATAAGTGGTGAAATCTTCTGTTACATAGCTAGAGAAGTAATCTCCATTCTTCATCAGATAGTCAATACAGTGCTTTCTAACCACTGCAGGCATGTCCTGGTCTCCATAGATCTGGTCAGCAACAGCCCTGAAGAGGCAAGCCCCATCTTCTTTCATTTGTTTAATATTGTAGCCCTTCTTCTCTTGCAGAGTCTTCTCAAAACGTGTTTCCTGCTGCTCCACGGTGGCCGGGTCCATGGCCTCCATCCTCGCTGTTGTAGCCGGCGCCCCCTCCTCCTCATGCTGCCGCCGCTGCCTCTTGCTGTGTCCGGGCCCGGAGCAGCAGCCTCCTCCTCCGCCACCGACTCCTTCCCCCTGGCCGGCCTGCCAGAGCCCCCGACCGAAGCTCCTCTGCCCGCCGAGGCCTGCTGCCCGCCCGTGACCGACCCCAGCGTGGCGGCGGGGAGACCCGGGAGCGGGCGGAGCCACGGGGGTGTGCCTCGGGGCCGCCTCTGCCCGAGCCCCCGCCGCCCCGCTCGCCTTCCTCGGCGGCCGCCGGCTTCTTCTTGGGGAGGATGGTCATGGCGCGCGGTCAGGGGTGCTGTGGGGTATCCGCTAGGACCGGGACCGAGGCCGTGGCCTAACAGCCGGCACGCGCCTCCGCCAACCGTTAGAGCCGTGCACCAGCGCCAACTCCCGGCTCCAAACGTGCGCCGTCGCCGCACCCGTGCCCTGCCCCCTGCGCGCCTCTCTCCTGGCTGTCCCCTGACCTCTTCGGGGCACGCGAGCAGCCCGTCACACTGTCCTCGCGCACCCGTGTCACGCGCGCCACACTGACCGCCCCCTCCATGCCTCGCTGCCTTCCAGGAGCCCTCTTCCCTCCCCCCCGCTTCGGCCCCTTTGTTCTCTATCTGCCACCCCCCACCCGCCCTGTTTCCCTCGGACTAGCTATAGATAGTAACTCATACTTAGTGTGTTATAAAATCACTATTACAAGTATACAGTAATCCATACAGTTACTCATACAATCACTGACTCATATTTATAATTATTTATACACATCTGTCACAAACACTGCCTTTTATTTTTCTAGTTTGTTGGACATGTACCATTCAGAGATATATTTGCTCATCACCACACCCATAAAGATATTCACTCACCCAAACAACTGTTATAACATGTAGTCTTAACCTCATATAGCTACTAAATCAACTATTCGCACATCTTTGGGCAGTCACACCCCCCCACCGAACCACACATATTCACTCTAACATACAAATACTCAGTTAACTAATCAATAACTAATATACACTTTCACATATCTAGTAACCATCTGGTGCACCAGTTTACACAACAACTGACAAAGTGATACAGATATTCACACAGTTTATCACTATCCAATATATTTAGTGAGACAGTATAAATTAGTCAAGTGTACAGTCAATTACCCTGCTACTAAATCCTACATCCAGATATTTATATCCACTCGTTCTTCAATGCGGATTGCTATATATATAATACATAATTAAATAACGAACCAAACCACATTCACTGGTAAGTAAACAGTGCATTTTCGTGGCATTCTGCTAGATAATCATTAAGAGGGTAAAACTTAGAACGGTGGGAGATAAACAGAAGGGCTTTACTTCAAAATCTAACGTTTGTTGTGTTTGTTTCTGTATTAGTTCCCATTTAGGCCCATGCAGCCTAAAATAAAATGGCAGTTTTGCGAGACTCCGAAAGAGTATGACCCTACGCATGCGCAAATGTGCTCGGGAGATGTATGAGCGGCCTGTGCCTGGGCTACTGATGTCAAGGTCAGCGTGGCCCAGAAAAGCGGATTGATGCCAAAAGATATGCTCGAGTTGTGAGCCTGGGAAAATTGAGTGAAGTATCGACATAAAGGACAGGATGATGAGTATCGAAAAATTAACTATTATGACCACATGAGAAATATGGAAGTGACTGAGCAAATTTTGGACAATGAAGAGATGAGGTGATCTTCCCCACCACTCGAATGGACCAATGAGAAATGAGCATGGACCCTAAAGTTTCAAATTTTAGCTAGAAAGTTAGTGCCGGGCTGGTCCAAAATAGGGTGGCTTAGTAATGTCAAAACTCTGATTGGGGATTTGGGTCTTGCAGACGCTTGGTCTTCCAGATGTGCCCTCCCGAAAGCTGCCCTCAAGACTATATACTGGCAGTGGGTAGCCAACAAATTAAACTCCAATCCCAAGGAATGCAGAACCACTATGGAGTTCCTCAAAACTAAGGATGTACCTTTATATGAACCCTACCTGGACTTGATTTCAAAGCCCTTTGATAGAGCCCTGTACTTCAGGTTTAGGGTAGGTCTTCTTCCCCTAAGAGAACTGTTGGCCCATTGGAAAATTCCGGGGCAAACCACTCCTTTTTGCATATTTTGTACATCCAGAGTGGAGTCCATTGCCCACTTTTTATTTGAATGCCCGGCCTACAAATGCCCAAGATCTATGTGGTTAAAACCATTATGTAGAGGGCTGGCTACCAGACACTACAAAGACGCTTTACGAATACTAATGTCTGATACCCGTCCGCTGTTTGTCTGTGGTATGGCTAAATATTTGGGCAGGGCATGGTCAATTAGACTTAAGAGGCTAAAAATCATTGTTTAATTGCGGTCATGTATTACAACCATTTTTATTTAATTTATTGGAAAGTTTTTTATCTGAATTCTTAGCCAATGTTTTTAAATTATGGTGTTTTACTGTTTTCTCTTGTAATGCTTTTAAGATATTTTTTATCGAAATAAAGCTAATGACTGACTAGTTAGTGAACAAGGGTATAAAAGAGGCTGTTTGAAAAAGAGAAAAAAAGCTGTTCCTGAATTTATTTTCGCACCACGACATGCTGTCGGACTGAATGATTTTTGGGTGCAAAAGACTTTTTCATGACTTTAACATTTGATGGGGTAGAGAATTGAATGCAGAGTCCTGATGGGAGGTAGACATCGAGGAAGATAGAGAGGCTGATTTAGGAACCTGTATCATTTATTCCAGTTCTTTTTTTCTTGACAAAGAAGATCAGTAATATGACTTTAAAATTTCTTATTTCTAAACTGTTTTACTAATATATGTAAAATGTATTGAAGTAATTTTTCCTTCTTGAATAGCTAATAAGAAATGTTTTAATAAAATTCATGAATAAAGGTTAGAAGTTTATACTTAAAGTCATGAAAAAATAATTGAATTATTGAGAGAAATAAAGCTAAATAAAATGGTGAATTAAGCTGGTCTTGATTTCCATCAACTAACTTCTATTAGCTGGTCCATCGACCAAAATAGTGGGGTGCCTTTATGTTATTTTTTATGAATTTAAATGACCATGTAGATGTCCGTAGAATGCATATGTATATAATGTATAGAATTTAAAATGTGGATTAATTAGGGTACTCGCTGTCCAGCAGCTCATCCTCTAGTTTTCACTGATCTTGGGAGCAGTGTGTTTTGTGTGAATGAGTGACTCGCGGTGCTATGCGCCCCACCGAGGGGTGAAGTGTGATAGCTCCTGAGTATTCTGTGATGGTTTGGAGGGTTGTTTGAGAGCAGCGCTGGATCAGTTTTCTTGGTAACAGGAGTCTGGTTTCTATAGGTTAGTTAGGATAAGCAATGTATAGATTTGACAAGGTTAATGTATATAGAGTTCTGATGTACAGAAATTATGACTAACATTATATGTTGATTCTGTATTATGTTATGTGTAGTCAGAATTTTGAAACTTCTGGGAAGTAGGAAGCTTGATACTCTGTCTGCAGGCAGAGGAGAATGTGTGGCAAGTGAAGTCGCACATTACATAGTCTGCTTCAAGGTGGTAACATTGTCGTGTGTTACAAAGTTAGGGACACTTTACGTGTGTAAGTGATGAATGTATAGCAAAGGACACCTGTAAAATCTTGGCTCTAAGCACAGGAGTCAAATGTACTCTGATTAAAACTTAGCCCTAAGAGAGTAGCAGAGTTGTTACCTAAGCTTGAGAGAAGGGTAAGGTAGAGGGAAGTGCTACTTTATCAGCAAAACTAAAATACTGTGGTAGAAAAGAGGTAAGCGCTGTCTACCAGAAATACAGAATTCTTACGAGTTTGAGCAAACTGTCACTTTGGTTTCAGCGAAACAGACAAATGGAAATGTTTTATGTGGTTACGAACTGGTTTTAGTTGTATAAAGTATAAATACAGTGTGCCGATAAGTTTTGTAAAGGAGGGGTCAGCCGAACAGCAGAAGCCGGAGCAGGGCTGACCTCAAGAGTGTCGCGCTGGGATAGTTCCGCATGACTAAAACGTTTTGAGTGCTGATTGGTGCGTTAGAAAGAGCTGTACAAGCATAGGTTGAAGTTACAGTGACGTATTCTGTTCTGAATGGTGTGTTAGTGTGAATCGCGCTGTGATAGGATGGTGTAGTGAAGCAATTTGAGGAAGAGTGTACGATTATTTTGAAGTAGGAAATCTGTAGAAAATTGAGTTTTATTAGGGATAAGAAAAAGAGAAACCTACATGGTTTAAGAAAATTCAGACGATGTTTAAAAAAGACAAGGAAATAGTTACCAGAGAGGGAAAATTGCTTCCTCCGCCTAAAACGCCTGCATCATACATGATGACAAAATAATGCTATCACACATGTATTTGGTTTGAGTATTGGGCAAAATATACCAAAAGAGATGGAGTATTGACATTTCCAGAAGTCGATGCATTCAGAACAGCGGTTTTGGGAAACTTGAGAGAAAAGATGACAAAGCTTGAACCAAGACCTAGACCGACTCAATTTGGGGCATTGACAGAATGAGAAGATGAGATGCATGAGTTAGAGCGAGAAAGATTTGATGGTCTTAGGGAACCAAGGTGTAATCCGAGAGGTCTATGAGGAACAACTCATGAGAGTAGAATGAGAAGATGGGGAGATGCTGACATGTGGGATGGAATGTATCCGGTGGGAACAGGTGATGAGATTGTAGGACGGAAATGTACGGAGAAAAAGCAAAATGTGGAAACGGAGAGAAAAAGTTGTGGGATCAGTGACACAGAGGATGAGGTGATGGAGGAGATTTTAAATAGAAGACCCCCTCCGTATCAGCCAAATTCTGTAGTAGTGACCCCAAATGCTCCGCCAATGGAGACTAGATTTACTGGTACTCTGAAACAATATTCTGAAATTGGAAATATTTCTGATAAAAGAGAGCAGAAACCTGGGGAAAATCCAAGCACCTCTGAATTAATGCGATCCACAAATGAATTGACTGAGAAAATACAAGAACTTACAAAAAACATAGAAGCTATGACTGTGCCAGTAACAATAGGTCCCGTAATTCCTGTTTTAGAAAATCAGAAGATAAAAGAACCATCGTTAACAATCCCTTTGACCCCAAGTTTATAAAAAGTAAGAGAAAAGGTTTACCCAGATTTGTCGGAAGTTAGGAATACTAGTTGTATGACACCAACTGAATTAACTATAAATCAAAGTCCTGCGTATGGGATTCCTATGGGTGCGGAATCAGAATCTGTAACATCTGAAAGGAGCATAGGTAAAATTGATCTGACAAAAACTCTGATAGGACCAACAGCAGAGGAATTAAGTGATTGGGTTAAAAGTTTGCAATTAAAAGATCACGAACCTAAACTTTTAGATGTGGTTAGATTAAACATAGATATAGAAGAATTGATTATTGGAACAACTGGAACTGAAAGGCTAAAAACTTATGTTATGTTATGTTATGTTAATAACATTTATTAGGCGCAACAGCTGCCCCAGCGAAGGGGCGTCCTGGCGCCTGATCATATGCAACAACACAACAGATCAGAGCTGACAGAGGGGGATATTAGCCTACAGAGATGAACAAGTGGGTTTTGATTGCCCTTCTAAAAAGGGTCAAGCTGTTGAGGGCCCGAATGTGAACAGGAAGGGAATTCCATAAATCTGCCGCCAACACGCGGAAGGAACGTCCTCCCATCCTGCTAAGCCTGAACCTAGGCTTGTTCGCCAGATACTGGACTTCGGATCTGAGGGATCGCGTGGGGACATAAAAAGAAATGAGGCCTGTCAAGGCCGGAGGAGAAGAAAGCTTTAAGATCTTAAATGCCAGACAGAGAACCTTAAATTTGATTCTCTGTCTGACCGGAAGCCAGTGCAGAGAGGCCAAGACAGGAGAGACAGAACATCGTCTCGGAAGACCTACAATGGCCCGTGCAGCAGCATTCTGCACCCTCTGAAGCCTCGTCGCCTCAGCCTGATTGACTCCAAGGAGCAAGGCACTCCCGTAGTCTATCCGTGAGAGGATAGAGGCCTGAACCACCAGTTGACGTGTGGGAGGGTCGAAAAATTTGAGAACTGGTCTAAGTCCTCGCAGAATGCCATAGCAGGTGGCTGCTGTCTTCTTTGTATGGCTGGCAAAGGAAAGGTTAGAATCCAGCCATACCCCCAGATTTTTTACTTCGTCCACTGGAATAGGCATCGCCCCCAGTTCGAGAGGCCACCACTGGTCTCCCCAGAGTTCCGCCTGCTTCCCCACAATCAGGACCTCGGTCTTTTTTGCATTAAGCTGTAAGCAGTTGTTGCGCATCCAGCTAGCCACAGCTATCAGCCTGCCCGGAATCTGGGCGCAGTCACCTCAGGGTCCCCACTGAGTGTCACCGCCAGCTGCGTGTCGTCGGCATACGATGTCATCGTAAGGCCATATTGCCTGACGACAGCAGCCAGCGGTTTCACATACAAATTGAATAATGTGGGGCTGAGGGCAGAGCCCTGAGGGACTCCCAGTTCCAGAGAATGGCACGAGGACTGGCCAGGTGGAATGGCTACTTTAAAAGACCGGTCCGAGAGGAATGAGCGGAACCACTTAAGAGCCTTCCCGACAATCCCCACTTCCTCCAGGCGCCGCAGCAAAATGTCATGAGACACCGTGTCGAACGCGGCGCTCAGGTCTAACAATAGGAGCGCCGCGGTCTGCCCCGCGTCTAGCACTGATCGCAAGTGCTCAATCATAAAGAGCAAAGCCGTTTCAGTGCTATGTTGAGCACGAAACCCATTTTGAGTCTCGTCAAGGATGTTGTTACGCGAGAGGTGGGCAGACAGAATGGTATTCACGTGTGCCTCCGTGACCTTGGCGGTCCAAGGCAGGAGGGAGATGGGCCGGTAGTTCTCCGGGAGCAGGGGGTCAGAATTCGGTTTCTTCAAAATGGGTTTGACCACAGCTTGTTTCCAGGGTAACGGCACCACGCCCTCTCTGAGGGAAAGATTGATTAGCTCCATAATGGGCTCACGACAGAGAGGCGGGAGAGAGGCGAAAAACTCCGGTTTCAGAGGATCTGAGGGAGAGCCAGATTTAATTTCAAGATGACGAACTCATGTTTATGTGTAAAAGCATTACATGGAGGGCTAAAAATCAGCATGACAGACTGGAAGAGACAGCAAATGAACTTGGAATAGAATTTGTAAAAATTAAAATGTTACAAAAACCCTATAGAGTAGACTTTGCTGAGAAGGATATAGATAACGTAAATACTTCAGGAAGTTTGACCCAAATAAAATAATGAATTGTGTTGCTGAGAAAGTGGGGAGATGTGGAACGATTGAGAAGCAAATGGGTAAAGAAAAGGGAAGAAAATAGTGATAAGATGTCATTAGCATTTCCAGTTAAAGAAAAAGAATATGTAGTGAATGAATTCTCCATGAGAGAAATACCGGGAGGGTGTTATGTACATGTACCTTGGACTAGGCAAGATATATTGTAATTTACTAGTGATATTCCCAGATTGCGAGAAAAAACAGTAGAATGGTACAGACAAGTAGATCGATTTGTGAAAGTTTCAAAAGTGTTATGGGAGGATTTGGAAGGATTGTTTGACATAGTTGTACCAGCAGATTTATGGACTGAATTTAATATTACTGTTGACTGGCCAAAAGCAGAATATCTAAGGGATGCTAAAACAGGCGCTCCAGGGCCTGAAGTGATGCGTAAATATGACCAGGTAATAACGCTCTTGAAAAATAAAGTTCCTTCAAAAGAAACAGGTTGGGTAAAGATAGACAGCACATTGCAAGAACCTAAAAAATCTGTACATTCATATTATGAGAGATAACTTTTGGTGTTTAAACAATATAGTGGATATGAAGAACTGAGTGAAAAGGATACAAATCATTTTGTATACAGATTTGGTTTAAGACCAGACATAAGTGACATGATAAAACACCACATGATGTGCTGGCAATCCAGCTCAGTGGATGAAGTTTTAAGATATGCAAAATATTGTAGCAATGGACTTGATGCCAAACAAAGAAGGCTTAAAGAGAAAGCTATGTGGGCACAAGTGAAAGTGGCTGAACAACAAGGAGCCTAATTTTGTAACCATAGTAATGACGGAAGTCAAGCAAAAACGAAAGGTAATTCAAATAAGGGAAAAGGACAATTAAATTTAGATGAGGCAAAGAAGAAGTGGCCATGTCACAACTGCGGCAAGTTAGGGCATTGGAAGAACGAGTGTAAGTTACCTCAAAAGGTTAATCCCAAAACTAAATCATTGAATCCACAGGTGCAGAATGAGGTAAATCAACAGTCATTGCCACAGCAGCAGGTAGTTAACCAGCCGAGAGTCAGGTGCCACAACCACCACTCACACACAGTGTAAATCTGCAGAAATGCAGTGCAGAGACACGATTCTACTGAGGAGAACAGGTAACAAGATCACCATGTGTAAATGCAATACCGCAGTATTGGTTGAGGTCGGATGGAAATGAGTCAGATGAACATTGTTAATGGTGCCTAGGAGAGGAAGTGGAGTGCTTGCTTGGCGCAACTGGAGGTAGATCAATCTGGTCCTTTTGTGAATGGAAAGGTGAATGGTGTAAATATTATCTTCCTAGTGGATACAGGCGCTACCTGTTCTACCGTTAGATCAGTAGAAAAGTCAAAACCTTCCTCTCTCAGGTGAGTACTTCCAAGTTGGCAGATTGAAACACCCCTTACTGAACCAGTAGAAGTTGAAATCAGTAATTTTAGAGAGATGCATTGATTTGTGGTCTGTGGCAGTTGTCCTGTTAATTTGCTTGGGCGGGACATACTTTGTATGAGGAACTGTGCCATTTATTGTTCACCGGATGGCATTGAATTTCAAACTGCAGATGAAGACAGGTTGTATAAAATGACCATGTCAATGATAGATTCAGAAGGAAATGAAATGTTTCCTGTGTTTGACAGAGAGAAGATACCTAGTGAAATAAAAGAAACGGTCAGAGAGGAAGTATGGGATTTTTCAGGAGAAGATATAGGGCTAATGAGAGATGTGAGTCCTCTTAAAATTTCTGTAAAAGAAGGAGCTATTTATCCAAATATTCCCAAGTACAAATTGACACCAGAGATAATTGAAGGAATAACTCCTGTTATTGACAAAATGATTGAGCAGGGAATTCTAAGACAAATAATGAGTAGTCTATGTAATTCATCTATAATGAGAATGAAAAAGCCAAATGGAACGTTCAAAATAGTACAGGATTTGAGAAAGGTAAACAAAATCGTTGTCCCATGTTGTCCCATTGTACCAAACCCAGCATTAATATTATATCAAATTCCACAAGATGCAGAATGATATACAGTTATTGATTTGTGTAATGCGTTCTTCACAGTTCCATTACACCCTGACAGCTAACTAATATTTGCATTCTGGTTTGGAGAGCGTATTTCGGCATGGTGCCGAATTCCTCAAGGGTATACTGAAAGTCCTTCTATCTTTAATCAGTTGTTAACAAAGTCAGTAGAGAGTCTAGAAATGCCGGGAAAATCTGTATTGGTTCAATATATTGATGACCTACTGGTTGCATCAAGAACCAAAGATGCATGTGTTTCTGACACAATTGCATTGCTAAATCATTTGGCAGGAGGAGGACACAAGTTGTCTCCATCAGAATTACAATTTTGCCAAAAAGAAGTGCAGTATTTAGGTCACAAGATTGGAAAAAGAATAAGACAAGTTACCATAGAGAGAATCAGACTGATTACTGGAATGAAACCCCCGAAGACACAGAAACAGGTGAGAAAGTTCCTAGGAATGGTAGGGTACTGTTGACAATGGATAAGTGGGTTTTCATTGATTGAAAAGCCTTTACAGTGACTGACCAGAGGAGATGTTAAGGACCCCATAATGTTGAATGAGAAAGAAATGGCAGCATTTGAACAGCTAAACACCAGTCTGCTTGAAGCACCAGCACTAGGTATGCCTGATTATGAGAAAGAATTTGAACTATATTGCAGTGAGAGAGGGATATGCATTATCAGTTCTAATTCAGAGACATGGAAAAATGAGAAGACCCATTGCATATTCTTCAGCAGCGTTGGATCCAGTTGCTAAGGCATTGACAAGATGTCTGAAAGCAGTTGATGGTACAAGTGTGAGCTTAGAGCAGAGTTAAGGTATAGTGATGGGATACCTTGTGAACGTATATGTACCACACTCGGTTGAAATTCTCCTCACTCGAACCAAAACACAGTTTTTAACAAACAACAGATTGACCAGATATGAGAAGGTAATTCTGGGAGCAGACAATGTGACAGTGGCAAGATGTGTAAATGCGAATCCTCCAAAATTGTTACCTGGCACCTTAGATGTGGCAGTGAAAGATGAAATTGATCACAAGTGTTTGGATGTGCTTGAGTACTGTTCCAAACCAAGACCTGACATTAAGGAAGAACCATTGGAAGAGTCTGACTACGTGATGTTTGTGGATGATTTATCTTTGGGAACTGATGAAGGTGTTTTGAGTGATACATATGCTGTATGTACAGTGGCAGATGTCCTAGGAGCATCTGTCTTGAAGGGAATTTGTTCTGCTCAAGTAGCGGAATTGATTGCTTTGATTCGAGCATGTGAACTGGGAAAAGAAATTCGAGTAACCATAGTGACGGACGGACAATATGGCTTTGGGGTTGTTCATGACAATGGAGAACTGTGGTCTCAAAGAGGATATCTAACCTCTGCAGGATCCCCCATTAGAAATGCCAGTCAAATATACTTTTATTTGATTCATTAAAAAAATCATAAAAGGATGGACAACCATCATAAAACACCATGCTTTAGAATATACATTTTTTTTTAAAAAACCTAAAAAGGCTTGAGGTTGATGTCTGAATAAGAAGATACTTATTTTAAAAATAATGACGAATATAACAATGCATTTGGGAAAGATCTGCTAATTAATTGGCTGCTTGGCAGGGTCGCATTTTACCAGTTCTTTTGCTGCGATTTTCCATAGTATTATGGCTCTACAGGACAGAGGAATCGACGATCCTCCGAGACATTTAATGACCGCTGCTCTACATGTTCTTATTTGTTCCTTCCTTAGAGCCTCCCGGAGAATGGATTTTCGGGCTTCCAATAAAAAAGAGCATGTGCATAGAAAGTGTAGTAGCGACTCTTCCCCTTGACCACAGAGACGACACTCCTTGGTTGGCCATGTTTGTTGCCATTTTGGGGTCAAATCCTTTGAGGGGAAAGACCCCATGCGTATCAAAGTCAGATAATGTTTTTTCTGGTGGGAGAATTGTTCCAAAAGGTATTGTTGCGGCTTCAGCCTCTGATAATCCTTAATCACAGCCCAGGCATGATGTTTTTTTGCAAAGGACGTTTTATCAGTTAATAAAGAGATCCGTTTGATAGCTTTATTGACAACGATTTCAAATCCTGAGTACGTTGTGAGGGTGAGCCAAGCATCCTCTAGCTGTAATGCCGACAGGGATTCCTTCAGGGCTGCTGTGGTTGAGTTAGCTAGGCTCTTTTGGTTTTCAATCTCGACCCAACAATAGTGGGCTAGGGTGTTATCTTCTGCCTCCCTCATCCTCCAGTAGTATTTTACTAGGGCGCCTTGTCTGGCCATAATCTGATTTTTTAGACCATATTCTAGGCGGATTTGTGCCTGTGAGGTGTGTAGCGGAATTGTGAACAGTCTCTTAAATAGTGTAGATTGTGCTGTATTTAGGACTGTGGCATCTTTGGTGTTCAGAATTTCTGAGCCGTATTAAATGGAAGGTAAACATTTTGCAGCAATCACTTTAAGCAGGTGGGCAGTGGAGCATCCTATAAGTTTTTTCCTTAGAGTTTAGAAATGCTGAATTTGTAAAAATGTTGGTTGATGCGATTCAATTTGCTTGAGAAAATTGCTGTTGTAAAGTGTGTGGCTCACAAGAATGGAGATGACTACATCACTGGAGGCAACCATTTTGTTGACTCGATTGCTAACTATTGTGCTAGGAATTTTGATTCTATCAATCGCGGCAGGGGAAAAAAACATGTTTCAAGTCCTTTGAAGCTAACAACTGTGGTTGAGACTTGGCAGGAAGTAAAACAATTGCAAGAAGAAGTAAGTGAGGAAGAAAAATACATATGGTTAAAAGCAGGTTGCAGACAAAGAGAAGAGGATGACATTTGGGTATACAAAGATGAAAGACCAGTAATGCCTGATAGCATGATCTCTAACATGGCCCGAATGTATCATGGTCAAGCCCATATTGGTAGAAACGCAATGATTTGTTCATTCAGACAGACTTGGTATAACCCCAAGTTCAGGAAGATCGCTGAGAGCCTGTGTCAGCGATGTTTGGTTTGTCAACAATTGAATCCAAGAAGAAAAACTGTTGTAAGTTTGGGAACCATAGGACGGGAGGGAGGTCCTTTTACTAGAATGCAGTTAGACTTCATTGAACTGCCACCATGTAATCGTCTCAGATATGGCCTTGTAATTATTTGTTTGGTTTCACAGTGGGTCGAAGCCTTCCCTACCAGGTGCATTGATGGAGTGACTGTTGCAAAGCTCTTGTTAAGAGAAATCAAGAGCTCAGTTTTATATTGCCACCCACCGCTGAGAGTCAGTCTGCCCCTTACCTGTTGGGGCACCTGGAAATATACAACCGCCACCGCCGAGAGTAACCGGGGGCCATTGTTTTGCAGACGGACACCGGAGGGGAGGAGGACTACACCTCCCAGCGTTCCTAGCACCGCGCACGCCGCTCACGCTAATCAGAGCGACAGGAGGTGGCCAAAAGGACGCTTAGGCTCCCGCTTCGCGGAACGCGCACAGGTGTGCCCCGGGCGAAGCCCGGGCAAAGGGCGTCCGTCTGTGGCCGTCAGCGGCAGGGAGAGGCTGGGCTGGGCCACCCACCTTTCAGCGTTGGACTCAATATATTTAGACGTGGTCAGTGTGATTTCTGCACAATTATATTGGTTATAAGTGCACGTATTTGATTGTAATAAAACATGTTTATTGGTTTGCTCATTTCATCATGAGTAGGGGTACCCGCAAGGGGGCAGGGGGTCCAGGGGTTGTGGGCACATTGGATGCATTTCTCCTGCGGGCTGAGTCAGTCTTAAACCACAAAATACAGTTAACACAAAGGAGATTATCAATGGAACCTTGTTTTGCCCTGACTGCAGATCCCCTGTTACCTATTGATTCAACATTAAACGGTAGTCTCCAGGACGATGAGAGGTCCCCACCAATTGAAGTCGAAGTGGTAGTACATCAAGTTCCCAACCCCTCAAACCACACCCCTTCTCCTCCTAGACAGGTTTGTACCCGTAAACAACTTTCAGTGCAGGAGAAGGAAAGGGATTGTGTTATTCCAAGCACAAAAAGGAAAGCAGTGACCCTACCAACAGCAATTTCACAAGTTAATAAAATAGCTAAAACGAGAGGGGCTTCAAGGGTAAAGAAAAATAGTTCTACACCACCAACTACAGGCAATATTTCTAGTCTGCCGGGCAATTACGTCCAGGCACCTCCCAGCCAAACAGTGGAAGATCAAGTAGTTCATATCCTTGGAAAATTGGAGGAGAGGTTGGCGACTCTGCTTGAGCCTGTATTAACCAAATTATCAGATATTGATTCAAGGCTCAAGCTAATTGAGCAGCATACCTCTTTCCCCAAACACCTACCTAGTATTGAGGGTGCTAATGTTCCTAAGGAGACTAGACCAGTAATAGTGCGTCCCAAACCTTCTTCTACTTTAGATGTCGTAGCCAGCACTACCAAAACAGTGTGTACTTCCACAGCTAACTCGACAATTTCTCAACCCATAGTATTGAGGGCAGGGACTCCGACAGAGAACATAGAGGGCAGTGACCCAGTAAACTTGGGGTTGGGATTGACATATAGGGGGTATTCCCTAAAGCTACCACCCGAATCCACACCGTATATGGCCATACTTACCAATGTAAATGTACATGTATTTATATATGTTCCATCACTGAACACAAACTCTGTGGAACACTGGTCATCCCTCAAAAACAAGGCCCTCCATTTACTACATAACAGAACTGGTCTGGGTACGCACCTTTTCCAAGAGTTCAAAATTATACGTAGAACCCTGTGGGTAGGTTTATCACCCAAAGTGCGCAGTGGCGATTGTGTGGTTTTGAATTTCGGGTCTCCGCACATTGTAAGGACGATCCTAGAAAGGGCAGGGGCTAGGCATCTGAACAGGGATGGTAGTACCATAATGCCTCTTGGGTTTTTCTATCGTAACATTGTAGCACCCACTCCTAAATCGGGCAATCAAAGGAGTGGTCAGCAGGCCCAGAATCGCTATGATTATAATGTGCCTGTTTACAATAGATTTGACCCATTTACTAGTTTAGGGGATATAGACTGACTGAGTCGTTTACCTTCAGCACAGCATAACCCCCCTACGCAGTCTGACTTGGGAAAGGGTGTAGTAGTGCAAGACTCAATACTTGGCGTTGCTCCCTCTCTGCTTTTTCAGGGCATGTCCACCATTCATAATCAATTACCACCTCCGGGTCTTACGGTGCCTCTGACTAGTTCCTGTGACTCTGAGGAGCTCAGCCATGGCAATGTTAATAATCATCCTCCACTAGGGTGTGGTCTAAGCTCTTTATCAAGAGATTTAGAAAAACCAGTCCCCAAACTGATTTCCTGGAATATAGAGGGCCTAGTGAGTAAAACTGCTTCTAGTGAATGGTCCACATTTATAGAAGCGCAGGATATTGTTTTCATGCAGGAGACCTGGACCACAGGTAACGTTTTTCATCCAGGGTTTTTAAATTTTTCAAAACCTGCCGAACAGGAAATGCGAGGTTGGCCCAAAGGGGGCTTGACAACATGGGTAAGGCAGACCCTCCAACTTAAGCTGGAGGAGATTTCCATTGAATCCAGGGACATCCTTATTATTTAGCTGTACAACGGAAGTCTCCCAGGTATTCTACTCATCAATGTCTATTCCAGGGGAAATCAGGGTGGCAAAGCTTCGGAAACGATTGCTCTTTTAGATTCTTTTTTGACCAAGAACCAAGGGGAAGATCTGGTCCTCATAGCCGGAGATTTCAATTGTACAGTTGAACCTCTAGGTATCTATGACAGGCACTTTAGTGCAGAAGAGGATCAGTTGTGGTCTATTCCCACACTGGGTCTCCCCGTTATCAAAAAATGGTCTAGTTCTGCATTACAACTGAATATTTTCTGTATGGAACACGGGGTGAGAGCAGTAAATGGGCGCACTAATTCGGACAAAACTGGAAAGGCAACTTTCAAAAGCGGGCAACGTGCAAGTCGTATAGACTTTTTTTGTTAAGCAAAGAACTTTGGCCGTGCCTACTAGACATGGAGGTTATTATACGTGTTGAAAGCGACCACAATATCTTGCTTCTTTCTTTGCGCTATAACAATTGCACCCAAGTAGAGGGTATGGCAGGTAGCCCTGATCATGTAGAAGCTCACGTGACTAATGATACTCGTCACCTCAAATGGTCCAAGGTCGCATGCAATGCCAAGAGTGTGACCCACATGAATATGTTGGTATCTAGTGCGGTAGCAACATTTCAGGCAGAGGCAGCACAAGAAGCACAGAGTGATAGAGCAGTAGATATCCATGAGCACCTTTTTAATGATCTTAAAATGTATTTTATTACTAAAAAATAAAATATCTAACCAACCAGCACGATCTAAAGCAGCAGAATGGTACAATTCATCCTGTCGGACAGCCTATAGAATGTTAGCAGCGGCTATAAGGTCTAAAGACAGGGCATTAATAAATAAAAGTAGGTTTTCTTACAAGGCGGTGGAAGTAGCAGCCAAAAGGGATTGGGATGAGGAGCATTCGGTTGCCCTGCTGGAGGCAAGTACCAGGAAAGATATGACCACGTACTGGCACCTGGTGAAGTGGGGCAATGGCGTTCCGGCCAAAGTCCCATCAAACCATGTGGAGCCGCAGGAGTGGGTCCCCTATTTCGGAGGTCAATTCACTAGTGATTCTGTAACCAGTGTCTTCACTGGAATCCCATCAGAAAGCCCTGTTCTTCAGATTACTAAGCAGGAAGTTGAAAACGGTCTGCTTCGGGTCCCAAAGGGTAGGGCGCCAGGGCTCGACAGCATCCCCGCTGATCTGTTCCTCCAAGACACAGGATTATGGTCCGAATATATCCAGCTCCTGGCTAATGCCATTGCCAAAGGAGCTCGCCTACCCTGTACCTGGGCAGGAGCAGTGATTTTGCCCATTTTCAAAAAAGGGGATCGGTCGTTATCGGATAATTATAGGCCTATCAGCCTAATAGATTGTGTTCAAAAGGTCATCGGAAGGGTGGTGCTGTGCCGAATCCAGGCCTGGCTCGAGGAATCTGCCATCTTGTCGAATCTTCAGGCAGGGTTCCGGCAATGTATAAGCACTGTGGACCAGGTCATGAGGTTCATTCTGTTATACTGGCGTACTGTGACCATAGAGAGGGGTACTATCTATGCTGCGTTTGTGGACCTTAAGTCTGCGTTTGACTTGGTCCCACACAATAGGATGTGGAGCATACTCGAAAAATTGGGCATGCCGGCCGACCTGTTGGCTTTTGTGGTGAAACTATATACTAACAACTTTGCCCCGGTTAGATAGGATGAAAGGGGTAATACCACACAAAACTTTCTGGTCGACAGGGGGGAAAGGCAAGGGTGTGCCCTTGCTCCCACCCTCTTCTCAAGGGGCCCGATTCACAGAATGAACTTAAGACTCAATCCTAAACTTACTACTATTTGGTATTCACAGAATGAACTTACTACTTTTGGTATTCACAGAAGTTAGGATTTTGTCTTAAGTTTGTCTTAAGACAAACTTAAGACAGACTTAAGACAGACTTAAGATAGACTTAAGACAGACTTAAGACAAACTTAAGACAGAGTTAAGACAGACTTAAGACAAAATCCTAACTTAAGTCTGTCTTAAGTTTGTCTTAAGACAAACTTAAGCCAAAATCCTAACTTCTGTGAATACCAAAAGCAGTAAGTTCATTCTGTGAATGCCAAAAGTAGTAAGTGCATTCTGTGAATGCCAAAATAGTAGTAAGTTTAGGATTGAGTCTTAAGTTCATTCTGTGAATCGAGCCCAATATATATAAACAGAGTGGTACAATATTTCAAGGATTTCCCCACAGATGCTCCAACATTAGCAGGGACTAAGATACCGCTAATAATGTTCGCGGACGACACCCTCATACTTTCTAAGACCAGACAGGGCTTCCAGTGTACCCTGTCCAGATTTGAGGAGTTTTGTCTGGAACATGATTTTGTTGTCAATGTTGACAAGACCAAGTACATGGTACTGACGAACTCCTCTAAGGCTGTCAGTGTCGTCCGGATGAACGAGGGAATCCTTGAACAAACAGAGACATTCTCATACCTGGGTATTCTAATAGACAGGAAAGTCACCTGGGAGCCGCAGGTTACTCAACAAGCAGTTAGACGTGCCCAACTTGCGGGAGCTTTATTGAAGGAACACAGACTCTCCCACACCAAACCCATAGCACCGGTCCTCCAGCTCTATAAATCCAAAATTGGTGCTTCGATACTATATGGAGCAGAGCTGTGGGGCTATGCAAATGTTGATAACCTAGTCATGGGTCAGAACAAATTTCTACGTTCTATAATCGGTCTTCCACAATCGACCCCTCTAGTCCCCTTGTTTTCAGATTTAGGGTGCTACACCTTTAGAGATGTGGTACATTATAGGTTGGTTGCCAATTGGAGAAGATTATGGGTAACCCCCTGTCCTTGTGACAGATTAACTAAACAAAGTACTCTGCATTTCTTGCTAATCTGTCCCTTGTATAAATCCCTGCGTATCTTTTATCTTAAACCATTGTTTAAGAAATACTCTGTGTCTACCACTGGAAATGCTATGAAATTTTTATTCTCACTTGCCACTCCGGATTTATGTTTTTATACCGCAACCTTTATTTTAAAATCTATTACCGCAAGAAAAAGTATGGTTTGCCAATAACATGTTCATTATAATTACTGCTGCCAGTCTATGTTCTACCTATTAAGTAATGTTATGATATGTACTTCCCCTGTTGGAAACTTATGTGTGTTATGTTTTAACCTGTATACTTTTATGATGTTTTTATAAACAATCAAAAGAAGTTTATGACATTGGGTAACCCCTGAACTTATCCATTATGCCCAAGCCCTGTTGGAAGTCAAGGACTTGGATGTCAACAAGAACTGGGCTGGTTCAGGACTGTACATAATATACTATCAGATATGGGTTTGGTCCATTTGTGTTCATCCCCAGCTGATAGCACATTTCCATCAAAATCTGAGTTTAAAGCTGTTTATTGGGCTATGGTCAACATGAAACGTATCCAGACCTCCTCTGGCACCTCCCTTTCTAGTGTCTTTTTAGATTCTAATCTGGAGCCCAAATTTGAGGTATATCGGGATATTATTTCATCAACCCGTGATAGGAAATAGTTCCACCAGTTTAGAGTGGGAACGCTATCTACCAACAACTTTACAAGCAAGTGGGCCAATACACAATCCAGCCACTGCCCATTTTGCGTGGACACTATAGAAACAGTAGGCCTCATTTCTTTCGCTTGTCCTGCTTACAGTAAACCAAGAACGAGGTGGCTGAAACCAACCTGTGCTAATATGGGTATTAGGTCCAGTCTTGAGGCCCTTCGAATCCTTAAAACCTCTGTGGCCGTTCCGGTTGTGGTAGCAGTAGCAAAGTACCTAGGGTGGGTATGGGTGCTTCGCTGGAAAGAGAAGAGGAAGAGGCAAAGGCTCATCTCTAGCGAAGCCTCGTTGATTTCGAATTACCATCCTGTATTATCCCCCTAGACTAACTGTACCCTATCCAAATGCTGTGAGCCAAATATAGGTTTATAATCATGGTTTTCTTTTAACATTTAAAGCTTTTTAAACTATTTAATAATAATAATTTTTAAATGTTTAAATAAGGTGTTAGACTATAGATACTGCATCATTCAATTTAATTACCATGAGCAGCCCTGTCACTGTTTTTGTTATATATTTTGTGTATGTTTTAACTTTTGTGATTTTATACAAATCGAAAATAAAGTTATAAATGAAAAAAAAAATGAAAAAAGAAATCATTCCAAGGTTTGGTTTCCCAGTAACGATTGAATCAGATAGAGGCAAGCATTTCCAAAACAAGTTGATACAAATAATTTGTGAAGCACTGGACATTCGTCAGAAATTGCATTGTGCTTACAGACCAGAGGCTTCTGGGGTAGTTGAACAAATAAATGGAACAATAAAAAACAGAATTGCAGAAATGTGTTTGGCCGCTGGACTAAAACAGCCTGATGATTTACCACTAGTTATGATGACCCTGAGGTGCACACCTGATAGAAAGACAGGATTGAGTTCTCATGAAATACTAATGGGAAGAGTAATGAGACAAGCATTTGTACCAGTTGATAAACTATTGGCTATAAATAATTATATCATACAGGCTAACTGAAAGAACTTGTCTGATGTGGTAACTTCTGTATTCCTTCAGGTTGGGATTGAAGCAAGTACAAAAGAGGAACATCCAGCTAATGATCTAGTTCCTGGCGATTGGGTTTGGATAAAGGTGCACAGGAGAAGAAGCTGAGGCAAGTTATCCTAGTTAGCACCACTGCAGTTAAGTGTGCTGGAGTAAAGAGACGGGGACATGCAAGCCATACAATTCGAGTCCCTGAACCTGAAAATCAGCAATCAGAAAAGACAGAAAGTAGTACTGACTCTTTTATTCTGAAGGTGAACACAACCAAAATCCAGATCTACAAGCTCGACCTGTTCGTCGACATCTGGAAGTATCAGATACTAGTTCAGCATCTGAAAGAGAAAGTAAAATAATTGAAGTATCAATTTCTGAAGATCGAACTGGAAGTCGACATCTGGTAAACCCCAGTACCAGTTTGGACACTGTTCAAAGTAAAGAGAAAACTGATATTGACATCAGTTCTAAAGGACAAGTTAAAAGATCTGAAAGAAGGAACATAGATCTTGAAACTGGTGAGAAGAAAAGGACTCACGAAAAGGATGAGCTCCAAAGTACCAGCTATGGAGGAGTTCCTAACAGAGTAACTGAACTGATAAGAGAAAGCACAGATTCAGTGGCTGAATCAGACATCATAAATTCAAAATAAGAGGAAGTGATGAAAAGTCTGAAACTGAGTCTGATGACAGCAATGATGAAACAAAGTTAAGGAGAAGCTCAAGGAAAAGAGCTTGGAAATATAGAGCCTGAAAATAAGAAACCACCTAAAGGAGACAATTGGCCTAAAGAGAATGATGGACTAAAGTTCAAATTTATTAATAAAACCAAAAATCAAGAAGAACAAGTAAATGAGAAAACAAGTCAAAAGGAGTTGTTGAAAGAAAGTAAAGAGACTTTGCAAAGGCCAAAAAGAGTAAGAAACCAAATCAAAAGTATAAGTCACCTGAGTGGACATATGTTGCATTGCCCTCAATAGAGGAAATCAACAGCAGTCAAGAAAATTTGAGTTACTAAAGTGAGTAAAAGATTGGTAAAATACAAAGAGTTGTGTAAAACTGGGAACCAAAAAGGTGGATAAAAGAAAGAAATAAAGAAACAAACTTGAACATTGATATTAAAGACACTTTCCTAAGTGCAAAGGAGTTAAAGGACACTGCAGTGGTGATAAAAGACTGTAAATAAGATAGTGTGTTTGATTTATTGAAAAAAAAGACCTGAGTTTGAACATGCAAAGACAAATGAGAGTATAAAAGAGAAGGTTCATGAGTTAAAGAGTGATGTGAAACATATATATCATCCTGACTTGCATAGAGATAATTCCATTAGTGATTTTTCGAAAAACACCTTTTCTAAACTTTTGTATGAATATGTGAAAACTATGGTTGCAAGTGACTGCTATGTCTGTGTGAAATTGCCTGCATCTGTATCAGAGGGTGTGACTTATCATCATCTCCCTTTGACGTATGGGGTTACTGGTAGTGTGTTATCTGGTCTATTTTACAAAACAAGTGAATTGGAATACTATTATTCTAGTTCTGATGACACTTTTGCAACGCTGAAAATGTTTACAGAACTGAACAAAATTAAACCATTTAGAGTTTTTGGTGAATATTTTTTAGAGACACAAGAATGACATGTAAAATGCGGAATGAGCCGAAAGCTTTCTTGGACTTGGTAGAGGAAAGGAGAATCCAATACAAAAGAAAATCGACTGCAGATAAAGCAAAATCAACAATGTGGACTTTTGAGGATGAGAATATTGAAGGAAATAATGTGAATGTGGCAATTAATATAGATACACCACAAATAGGGAAATTATGTATTCGAAGAGATAACACTTTGTACGACAATTGTTTTGTGGGTGCAAGTCAATGTGAAGATACATATATATTAAAAGGGGGGTGGGGATTTAAAGGTGGAAATTATCCTATTTTTCCTGGAATTTACTTTTTATGTGGTAATAAGGCTTATTATAGAACCGAACCACTGGTATGGATCCTGTTATGTCGGTTTGGTCTTTCCTAAAATATTTCATGTCGATAGCGGAACTAATGGAATTCAAGAAATTGGTAAACCCTTAACACGTAGGTGAAGGGAAAGTGTATTAGAAACAATAGGTGATGTGTTTGGAGCATTGATACCAGCAGTGGGCATATCTTTTAATGCAAACAACATTCAAAAATTGTCAATGATAGTAGATTGTTTATCAACAGATACGGCTGGAGGATTTTTGATGGTAAATACTGAAATGGTTGCTATGAGAGCTATGGTGATGCAAAATCGGCTTGCTCTTGACATAATTTTGTCAAAAGAAGAAGGAGTCTGTGGAATTTTTAAGGTACAGCATTGTTGTACTTATATCCCAGACAAGTGTCAAAATATTCAAAGGTATATTACAAATATTACTGCATAAAGAAATTGCTCAACTGGAGGTTAACAGTGTTCTTGAGAAACTTGGTAAGAGTTTTTAAGCTGTAAAGAAATTGTTTCTTGAAATAGGTAGATCAGTAATAGGGAAAGTATTAATTCCACTGACTGTAGTGATAGTTGTGATATTAATACTAAGATTAGTTTGTAAGTGTAGAAGAAGGAGAAACATTACAAAGTCTATAAAAAATTATTGTGGCGTTGAGCCCAGACAACACAGATCTAAACATAAGACTGACAAACCTTATCCAGCAGGCATATCGCAATTTTAAACAAAAGTGACCAGTGACAGCTTCCCCTAACCTTTTTTTTTTTTTAACGCTTTTAAAACAAATAATCCTAAAATTACTAGGTAATTAGAGACAAGAAAAGCTAAACAGCATTTTAGGACCATGATTGTTTTATGTATGTATCATAGATTAGGGGACCAGTTTTAATGTTATTTGCAACTAAGAGAGCAAGGAAGATGATTATGCATATCTCTGCTGTGTATTTGATTGTCTGTACTGTTTTAATATTTGTAATCGACATGAATCGGAAATTTTTGCTTTTAAAGATATTTGTTTTATATCTAAATAAAGTATGCCTTTCTTTCTTTCTTTCTCTATAAAAAATTACATTGGAGAAAGTAATGAAAGGGAACATGAGAAAGGAGAAATAGAACTGGAAGAAAATGTACAATGATAGAAAGAAATTGGAAGATACAAGAGTCTAAGCCAACTAACTGAGAAGAAACTGAAACATGTTCATTTGAAAATGTTCTAAAACTTTTTTGGTGTTGTGTGGTGATGAGATCACCAAATGGGGTAATTCATGGAGCAAGGGAGTGACAAAAATGTTTGTGTACCCCTTGTAAAATTAATTTCCCATAACTATAACATGTATTAATCGAGTGGAGTGTTAATACTAATCAACAAAAAGAAAAACACTCAGAGAAAAGTACACGTGGGATACTAATTTGCTTGTGTTGCAAAACGTAATACCTTAATCATGTGAAGTCTTCATACTAATATAGTGCAATAATGCTTTTAAGGAAGGAGAGCTATGCATGTATGCTTCTTATGAGTATTTTCGTGGCCAAACTAACAAAATTGGTAAGTAAACAGTGCATTTTCGTGGCATTCTGCTAGATAATCTTTAAGAGGGTAAAACTTAGAACGGAGGGAGGTAAACATAAGGGCTTACTTCAAAATCTAATGTTTGTTGTGTTTGTTCCTGTATTAGTTCCCATTGAGGCCCGTGCAGCCTAAAATAAAATGGCGGTTTTGCAAGACTCCGAAAGAGTATGACTCTACCCATGCACGACTGTGCTCGAGAGATGTATGAGCGGCCTGTACCTGGGCTACTGATGTTAAGGTCAGCGTGGCCCGGAAAAGCGGATTGATGCCAGTAGAGATGCTCGAGTTGGAGCCTGGGAAAATTGAGTGAAGTATCGACATAAAGGACAGGATGATGAGTATCGAACAATTAGCTATTATGACCAAATGAGAAAAATGGAAGTAACTGTGCAAATTTTGGACAATGAGGAGATGAGGTTATCTTCAACACCCCTTGAATGGACCAATGAGAAATGAGCATGGACCCTAAAGTTTCAAATTTTAGCTAGATAGTTAGTGAAAAAGGGTATAAAAGAGGCTGTTCGAAAAAGAAAAAAAGCTGTTCCTGAATTTATTTTCGCACCGCGACATGCTGTCGGACTGAATGATTTTTGGGTGCAAAAGACTTTGACATTTTTCCTCACTTTAACTTTTGACGGGGTATAGAATTGAATGCAGAGTCTTGATGGGAGGTAGACATCGAGGAAGATAGAGAGGCTGATTTGTGAACCTGTGTTGTTTATTCCTGTTCTTTTCTCCTGGACAAGAAAGATCAGTAATATGACTTTCAAATTTCTTTTTTCTAAACTGTTTTACTAATAAATGTAAAATTTATTGACGTCATTTTTTCCTTCTTGAATAGCTAATAAGAAATGTTCTAATAACATTCATGAACACAGGTTAGAAGTTTATACTTAAAGGCATGACAGAATAATTGAATTAATGAGAGAAATAAAGCTAAATAAAATGGTGAATTAAGCTGGTCTTGATTTCCATCAACTAACTTCTACTAGCTGGTCCATCGACCTAAATAGTGGGGTGCCTTAATGTTATTTTTCATGCATTTAAATGTCTATGGTGATGTCCATAAAATGCATATGTATATAATGTATAGAATTTAAAATTGTAGTTTAATTAGGGTACTCCGCTGTCCAGAAGCTCGTCCTCTAGTTTTCACTGATCTTGGGAGCAGTGTGTTTTGTGTGAATGAGTGACTCACAGTGCTATGGGCCCCACCGACGTGTGAAGTGTGATAGCTCCTGAGTATTCCATGGTAGTTTGGAGCGTTCTTTGAGAGCAGCGCTGGATCACAGTCAAGTGGAGGAAGAATATACACCCAAAAAGCATTTGATAGGAGAACAGTATTCCATTGGTCTGTGTCAAGACCGTAGAAGTTATTGAGAAAGTCTCAAGCAAATGGCTGGATGTGGCTGGATAAATTAAAGCAAGCAAATGGTTGAAAGGGGTGGACCCATAGCCCACTGTATTCTTTGCCATACATCTGTTTGAAAGCTGCATTTCAAAGCCCAAACCTAAAAATTGTACCGCTATGTCTTTAAGAGCAGCTTCTATGTGACTGATTTGCCACGTTATGAAAAAAGTCAGGCACTGGCAGCTAGGACCAAAAGGTATATACTACTCCTAACTGAATCACCGTAAAGTAACAGCAGAAAGACAGGGGGCTGGCTGCTAAAGTATTAGTCAAGGTATGAAGATATAAAACAATGTGTTTCCTTCAAGAAAAATGTCAAATTATCAGACTTGATAACTACTGCACAGAATTATTCTTTCTGTGCTGAAGGTGACTCATTAGATTCAACTTCAATAC
The DNA here is from genome assembly GCF_964263255.1 of Lissotriton vulgaris. Taxonomy (NCBI): domain Eukaryota; kingdom Metazoa; phylum Chordata; class Amphibia; order Caudata; family Salamandridae; genus Lissotriton; species Lissotriton vulgaris. The sequence continues at coordinate 855,324,368 of NC_141697.1, read as the reverse complement.
AGGTATGCTTCCTAAGTGCATGAAGAGACCATATTACAAATTAGATTTAAACATTGATTTTTAATCAAGAGTTATGAGAGAAATTATATTACCTTATGTTATGGCTCAAGACGGAATGAAATAAATTCGCATTACTTTCTGATACAGAAAACAAATCAAAAATGCCAATGCTTAAACCAAATCATCTTCTTCTATCCAGCAGGGGACCCATCAAAACTAATGAATCTGTCAGTTGAAAATATGAGCGAGCTCTACTACTCACACTAGGTACTACTTTTCCTGGCTCTCAGATAACCAAATCAGAAGCGAGTTCACACCTAGAGAGTGCACTCCTCCAGGGAGCCTTGCAGCAGTATCTTGCATGGAGGTCAATTCACCAAAATGCCTGTTGTAGCGGAAGTGACTTCACATGCCTCTTGACACTCACATACGCACACATTCTGCCTACACACAAACACACATTCACACATACACACACTCTCCATACATAAACACACACCAAAACACCAAGGACGCACACAACATACATACAATTGAAAGCTTTTTTCTGTTTACTGTCCTCATATCTGATGTCTCCCTTTCACACAGCACAGCAAGATGCCTTACTGTGTTATGTTGCATGAAATGTTGATAAGTCTGGTCCTCAGTATCTTATGTATCAATGTTTTGTGACCAGAATTCTGAGTGAAAACAATAACACAGTTACTGACAACCAACTTGGGGTGGTAGCTTAAACATAAAATGGAAAGGGTCCCATTAGGATCGCTTCCTCTTTATAAAATAAGTAAATGTTTTTGTGGGAAAAGGCAGTAGTCAAGAGGACCACTGTCAACTCTCAGAGTAGCTCAGAGACATCATTTGTAAAGATAGAAAACTTTTTTCAAAAGCTCTGCTTCCTTTAAGGAAATCAGGATTTTAAAGAAAAGTTTCTATGGATAAATTGTGGTCTGCTGGTCCTTTCTGGCCACCGTCCCTGTGATTGTATCCAAACATTTTGAGTAGTAAATCTGCAATCTGCCTATTGAATATTAGTTAGGTAGGCCAGATTGCGACCCTTTCTGATTCCTTATTTTGTAACCAAACTATTAGTACATAGGTTTGTTCACAAAATATGTTTCTGGTCAGCAAAAATCATAACCACAAATTTCAACTGCTTTTTGTCACCAGAAAAGTAATACATCTGTCCAGCAATTACTATAGAACTCACACAAGTGATTTAAAAAAATCATATAAACAAAGCAGCACCTAGACATTTCACCCCGTAACATCTATTGATGTGCACAACTTGTTGGTCGTTTTTATATATGTTTTACGGTTTGGATATAGATTTAGGTAACAGCTTTTTTGACTCCCAACCAAACATGTCTGTTTCTTCATTTCCCATTAGAAATCCCACTGAAGCTTATCTAATACCTTTTCGGAATCCAGGCCAACAAGTATGAGGGGAAGTCCCACATTTCTATGACTAGCGATACAAATTAGAGTCACCATAATTTTGTCTATTTTTGCTCTCAGTGAGACCTCTATTTTAGTTGAATTTTGAACCAATTTCACAGAATTTCTAATCTAGTGATTCTCAAAGTACAAGCAGGTGGCCGCGTGTGGCCCTCCTGACCTTTACATGCTGCCCCTTGGCCAGAAGCAGCACTGGGCGGCTGTTTACTCGACAGCACCAACATGAAAAACAAAAGTTAAATATCCAGCAAAGACTTATGTAAAGGATGATTGCAGTTAGGCAAATGAAGCAACTAGGCACTTAGCATAGGTACACCTTCATTTCTAAAGACAGCCACTAGATATGCATGTTTTGCTTCCCCTACACCCACTTTACACCCCCGCTGGCATCAGTACGGCCCTTAGTCACAACATAGACCAAACTTTGCAGCAAATGTTTGTGAGTACCCATGTTCTAATCAGTTTAACAGCATGAAACCAGCATGATCGACATATTATTGTGTTACATTTCTACTTCAAATAATTAACAAAACCTGCTATCCCCACCCCCACTCTGGATGTACACACTGAAATATGATGTCATTATAGAGTAGTGTTAGTAAATAATTAAGACACGTAATTTTTCTCATTTTAAACATTAAACTAATTGGAATCTATAGGAAGACTACGTACTAGAATCATTGAATATTCTGTCAAATATTGCTGTTTTTCCTCTTCCACTGAATTCTTCTCCATGATCCACTAAGGCTTCCTTGACTTCATCCTATCCACAGAGCACTACGGTGGGGTGCGAACCCAAATAGATAGTATAAACTGATCCATATTTTTCACTCCACTGCATTGGAAAGAGAAAAAAGACATGAGAGAATGTTACTACATGCTATTTCTGATCATATACTTTTAAATACAACTCTGAATTAATCAACACCTTTTCATTTAAAATGACAAGCACTGATGTTAAACCATATATATCTACTGTCCTTTCTCTTTGTCTCTTGAAACCTATAGGCAGCCTCTATTCTTGAGGTAGAAGACGAATAGCTCACCTACAGTGCTCGAAGGAGGAAAAATATATTGCTTTCTAAATGTGTGCAATTTGCTGGTTAAGCATTGGTAGTTTCTCCTATTCTCTAAGCACAAATTAGCATATTTGGAATAATTAGTCAGAGTGCACTTCCGGATTACTGCTAAATCCACACCATATCCAAAATCATATAGTTCTGATCTCAAATCCCAAACGGCCCACATTTACTTACGTTTTGCACCATCACAAAGTTATGCAAAGTAAGGCAAATCGACTCAAAGTGGCACATTTGTATTTACTTTCCGGCTCAAATTCTTCTTGACCACTCCTAATCCAGCTTTTGCAGCAATCACAGAACGGAGACAGCTAATATAGCCACCACAGATGAGATCTGCACCCCTCTAAACTGAGGAGAATGAAAGCCATTGTACTGCTGGCCCTCTCAGCTGCGCTCAACGCTGTGTCACACTACAGCCTCCTCAAAAGATTACACAATACAGGCACTCAAGGCCCAGGCCTCTAATGGATATGCTCCATCATTGAGTTTATATTCGGTATGAGAGGAAGCAAAAGGGCAGCCAGCTGATGCGGCCATAAAGCAGCACTTCATCTAATCTCCTGTGTTGTGTCCTGTTGTGCTAGCCACTCCCTTGAGGGCTGGCCTATACACTCCCCTACAACCATCAACACAGGTATTGCCAATTAGGTGCCCTGCTAATAAAGGAGCCTGAGTGCACATACTCATGGCCATTACCAGCAACTGGATGTTACTGCTGGGTGGTCTGTGGCCGTGCTTCTACCGTGATGCCTGCGGCAGTCTGATGCCTGGAGGGTGCCTGTGAGTGCCTACAGCTGTTGCGTTTCTGCTTGCGGGAGAGGAGTGACGGCTTAGCGAGGCCGGCCCTGAGGTGATCGCGGGCCCTGCGCTGCTGCTGTGGCCCTTTGCTATGGGGGAGAGGCCCGCTGTGGGCAATGGAGCTGCTAGCATATGTGCCGCCCGGTGTGTGGCAGATAGCCGGCACGCCCCGCCTCGTTAGTACTACCAGCAGAATGCAGTCCCCGGGGGATGTAAGGTCGGCAGACCAGTCTTCCCCTGGGGTTTTTGTGCAAGACCAGAAGGACAGGGCTGAGGTTAGGGTTAGGGGGTTGGGTTAGGGGTGGGGTTAGGATTATGGTATAAGCAGGGCAGGGGCGGAGTTTTCCGCTTCTTCCTGCCCTCAGCGCCATTAGGGAGGGTCTAGTTTTCAATTGATAGCGTAGTTCAGGGAGAGTTAGGACTCATAGGCCCAACTTGTCGTTTGGGGCCGTTTCAGCGTTGCAGCGAGTTTCCTGGTGCATCGCATTTTAGACGGCATTCCCCTGATTATCCCCCAGTGAGTTCACCGTTTTGCGAGGAAGAAGATGGCAGCATCAGACGCAGAGGCGGTCCGGGCTGCACTGCAGGTACTGGGCCGGGCAGGGAGAGCCGATCTCCTGCGGCCCAGGGTCTTGGAGGAGGCGTGGGTCGGGATGGCCCGTACACCTCGATCAACATTGACTGCGTTTGCTGCGGCAGTGGTGGCGTGCCAGGAAGAGCCACCACCACCTCATCGAGGTATGTCTGGGTGGGACCAGGGCCTTGTGCTGGGCGAGACGGGGAAATGCGGGGGCGGTGGAAGAGCGTGCCTCCGAGCTTGAAGAGAGATACAGCCGCACCCCTTGCGCTGCCAGGACCTGGGGGAGGGGTGGGAGAGTTCCACCACAGCAGCGCGTGGCAGAGGTGGCGACCTCCGAGGACGCACCCAGCCCTTCACAGTTGCGGGGTCAGCAAGGCAGGGATGCTAAGGCCGGGGTATGTGTGCTAGACAGTGAGGAGGGGGGGGGAAAGGCACAGACTGGGATGAGCCTGTGGCTGAGGACTTCCAACTTGTGCTCTTGTGTGGTGAGTCAGACAGGGAGGGGGATGGGATGGGGAGGAGGTGCCCATCGACCTCTCCAGGGGTGGTGGGAGGGGCCCTGCCCCACAGGGGTGGCGGGGGGACGAGTAAGGCCAGCTACAAGCAGAGACAGGGGGAAGCAGCCGGGGACAGCATGCAGGCCCTTCTGGAGCCAGGATAGGTGGGTCTAATGAACAGCAGTTCCTGCCCATGCTGCCCAGATGGACAGCTGACACGTCACTAAAATATGCGACCAACGTCATATTATCCATGAGACTGAGTTGAGGTGGCAGGTGTTGTGTGCAGCCATGGATGGGAGGTTTGAGGGTGGAAGGGGGGTGCTGGGCCCCTGGGTTGGTGGGAGAAACAGGTCCTAGGTATGGTTGAGGGGCCAAGGGACCCAAGGCAAGTGGGTGTGGGTAGATGAGGTCAAGCCCACGTTAGGGGTAGGAATGACCACGATGGCTCAGAGACCTGATGGCGCTTGGGCCCCCACAGGTTACAACAGCCTTGGGGGCACAAGCCAGTGGTGGAGGCTGGCAGAGGCATGGGTGGGCCGGCGGGCAAAAGACGACTCCTAAACGCCAGCTAGAAGCTGCAGTAGGGTCCGCGGCAGCCTGCCCTCCACCGACGGAGCATGCATAAATGGGGCCGCAGTGTGATTTTGTGCCTGGTGTTAAAGGAAAAGGTCTGAAGAGAGTGATGCATAGGTGCTGCAAGTGCTGGTTGAGGTTGAGCAAGAAGTACAACTGGATTATGATGAGGAGAGTGATGATCTGGAAGAGGGTGAAGTGCGCGACATTGGGGATTGGGGAGGCCAAAGGCGGCAACAGGACGACTTTGTGTTTTACAGGCTGCACAGCCCAGCACCAGCGGGACCAAGAAGGTGAACCAGAAGACGGTTGACGCATGAGGAAAGGACCGAGAGGTGCCTACGAATTTAACAGGTGAGGGTGCTTCGTAGGTTGCATGGGATGATGGTCCCAACGTGGGGTAGAAAAAGCCTGCTAGTCGGTGGGTGTGGGTTAGGGGTCGGTGAGGGACCCAGGAGTGCCTGCTAAAGCGGCAGTGGAGTCCGTGTGTTTTGGCAAGCAATTGGTAGGCGCAGGCATCCAGACGGTCAAGACTGACGATCTGGAGGGAAAGGATGATAAGTGTGAGGACAAACACCAATGAAATTACCGTATGTGGGGTTGGCAATGGCACTGGGGTCACATTTGTCTGAAAAAACTAAGTACAGGATTTGGAAACACGAATATGTGGATGTATTAAAGCTCTTGCATAGGGAGATACAGGCCCAGGAGGGCTCTAAGGAAGAGGAATGGGAATTGACGAGGCGGCCGCGGGTGCCGGTTAACATGGAGAACTGGACGTCAGCATTTTTGATCTATGCGAGTATATATTGCGAGGAACATTTGGATCGCGCAATTGCGTTGGTTAAGTATATGGACATCATTCGAAAGGCTTAGATGCATTTCGGGGGTTTCGCCTGATCAGGTACGACGAGGAGTTTAGGGCCAGGATTAGTGTCAACCCAGATAAGCCATGGGGCGAAGTTGATCAAGAGCTCTGGATGCAGTGGATGTCCTCCACTCAGTCGTTAGCATCCACTTACGGCCAGTGTGTTGCCAGTCACTTACCGGCCTTTTCAATCGCGTCCTGCCCAGACTGTGGCGGGAGGGCAGGGCTTGTACACCAGAGCGGGAGGTCATAGCAGTTACTCTGGGTCAACAGGTCAGTCACCCAAGCCATCCGGGGGTTAGTACAGGTGCATGATGGAACTTTAACAAGGGTTTCTGAACGCGGTACCCCCGCACATTTAAGCACGATTGCTCCAAGTGTAGCGGACGCCACCCTCTCATCCAATGTTTCATGTTGACCATGCCCTCAGAGCAGTGGCGAGTTACCAAGGGACGGGGTCAAGCAGGGCCTAAGGGTCCCTACACCGGTTAGGGTTGGGGCCATGGGTCCATGGCTCTCACAATATCCTGACAGAGAGGCCGCGCTGAGGTTCCATTGGGATTTAACTGAGGGTTTTAGGGTGGGTTACTAGGGCCCCTGGGAACAGAGATGGGCAGAGAATTTGAGGTCTGCAAATGAATTGCCAAGTGTTGCTGCAGCTAAGTTGCAGAAGGAGGTGACAGAAGGCAGGATAGGTGGCCTGTCTCTGTCTAGGACCTGATCATATCACCTTTGGGAGTGGTGACCAAGAAGGAGCCGGTGTAGTTCAGGCTGATCCATCATTTGTCTTGGCTGGAGGGGAGGTCTGCAAATGATTTCATTGCTGAGTAGGCTTCCAGAGTTTTATATGCTTCGGTTGATGATGCGATCAGTTTGGTGCGGGTGTGCGGGCAGGGCACAGAATTGCCAAAGTGTGACATAAAGTCGACCTTTCGGCCCCTTGCCATCTTTGTTGACAAGGTTTTGCCCATGGGTTGCGCCATTTCCTGTGCGTTATTTGAGGCGTTCAGCTCTTTCTTGCAGTGGGCATTCACAGACAGGAGCGCTCATTGTGCGGTATCTCATTACTTGGACGATTTTCTGTTAGTCGGAGAGCTCAGTCTGGTGAGTGTGAGAGAGCTCTTAGTCAATTTCAAGTTTTGGCACAGGATTTCGGTGTTACATTGGCTCCTGGGAAAACAGCTGGGCCCAGCTGCAGTTTGACCTTCTTGGGCATTGAGTTGTATTCGGTCGCGTGGGTGGCCATGTTACCAGAACAGAAGGATACAGACATGCAATCTTTCCTGCTGCACGTGATTGGTGAAAAAAAAATCGATTTGCGGTCGGTGCAGTGACTCCTGGGTTTCCTGAACTTTGCATGCCTGGTGGTGCGTGCTGGGAGGACTTTCTGCAGACGCCTCGGCATGGCCATGTCAGGTGTGTTGCTTTCACATCACAGGATCCCCATCTCGTTGGGGGTCAGGGCGGGCGTTCGGGTGTGGCAGATGTTTCTGTCAGACTTCAATGGTGTGTTATTGTGGATGACAAGATGGTTTGGCAGGTGCAACCTTTCTCTGACGCCGCAGGGGCTTCCGGTTTTGGGATCTTCTGGGACGGGAGGAGGTGCGCAAAAGAGTGGCCAGAACATTGGTTGAAACAGGGCAGGAGTATTTCTTTCTTAGAATTTTTTCCACTGTTGGTCGCTCTAGAGGTGTGGGGGGCGGACTTCCAGGACAGGTCAGTATTATTCTATGTGGACAACAGGACAGTAGTGGACTTGGTGAATAACCAGAAAGCAAGAGACCTGCGGGTGCTGCGCCTGTTGCAAAGTCTTCTGTTGCAATGCCTGCGACTGAATGTGATGTTTCGAGCGCAACATGTTCTAGGAGCAAGCAATGAAGTTGTGGATGCATTGTTTCATTCGCAGTGGCAGTGTTTCAGACGCCTGGTGCTGGGAGCGGATGCTTGCAAGACCAAGGTGCCAGACGGCATCGGGGCTTGGGGGGAGTGAGAGTGGTGGACTTCGTCGAGAAATCCGTAGCTGAATCTACGAGGCGCACTTACAAATTGGCGTGGTCTGAATTTGGAGCGTTTCTGGGATGGACCAATGAAAAGTGGCGCATGTCATGACATGACTGTGAACAGGGAGTTCTTTGTTTTGTTTTGTATTGCATTGGACTCTAAAGCCAGCAGCAGTTGAAAAAGCGCAAAGGAAATTGAACCGCACAACATGAGTTTTTTGTTGGAATGCAAGGATCAAGGTGATTGCACATGTGGGTTTGCGGCTTGAAGAGCCATTGCTTTTTCGTGATGATGGGGTGCACCTTTCGCACATAGTTAATGTATATTACATGATGGAAATGAGAGATGTCATCAGTAAATTGTGGAACAAGTCCATTTGGTGCCGCCGGGTTTGGGGGCGAAAGGTGCACTGAACTTGGGTGGGGCAGGTAACCGCCCTATGGGGGTTCCCTGGTTGTCAGTACTGTGCCGGGGTGGGGAGTCTATGACGGGCATACTCACCCCCCCCGGGAAGGGGGATAGAGGTGCATGATGGGGATGCGGGATGCAAGAGTGCGATGACTTGAGGTGGTTGAAAGATAAGTGTGGAAGCGAATGGAATAAGGGAGGAGAGTGTGGGAATGGATGATGGATGAAAGACATGACGTTTGGGATTGTTGATAAGTTATTGATGTTTTTGGTTAGTTATTGTTGTTAACCCTGTTGTAATAACTGGCCTTTTACGCTAACATTCAGCATTAGAGTGGGTTTTGCGCGATGCGCCCCCCGAGGGAAGTAAGGTCGGCAGACCAGTCTTCCCCTGGGGTTTTCACACAAGACCGGAAGGACAGGGCTGAGGTTAGGGTTAGGGGTTAGGGTTAAGGGTTGGGTTAGGATTAGAGTATAAGGAGGGCAGGGGAGGAGTTTTCAACCTCTTCCTGCCCTCAGCGCCATTAGGGGAAGGGTCTAGTTTTCAATTGATCCACCCTCCCACCCTGCCTGTTACAGGAGTCGGAAACGGGTAATTTCCCAGAATAGCGTGCTAGTTTAGGACGAGTTGAAGGTTGGTGCTAGCAGTACTTTTGGAGGGGTGGGGAGTCTATGGCAGGCATACTCACCCCCCTGGGAGGGAAATACAGGTGCATGATGGGGGTACGGGATGCAAGAGTGCAATGATGGGAGATGCTGGAGGAGGTTGAAAGATAAGTGTGGAAATTAATGAAATGAAGGAGGAGATCGCTGAGTGAAGCAGGAGAGTAACTGGAGTGTGGGAATGGATGATGGGTGAAAGACATGACGTTTGCGATTGTTGATAAGTTATTGATGTTTTTGGTTAATTATTGCTGTCAACCCTGTCCTTATAATTGGCCTACGGGAACTGTACTCCGGTGCAAATGCACGCATGAGGCACGGTCTTGGGGGGCAATTACCGGCGCCATTCGGTGTACAGCGGGGAGTAAGGCAAGGCTGCGTCCTGGCACCCTTTCTTTTTACAATCTATACCAACGGTCTTGAACAATACTTGGTGAAAGGGTGCCAGGACTTAGCACAAATTAATAAGCGCCCTTACCTGACCTGCTCTACGCGGATGATGCAGTGATTCTAGCTCGCACTCCGCTGGAATTGCAGCGCGCCCTTGTAAGATACCACTCCTTTATGGCCAATTTAGATTTGAAAATCAACATTAAAAAAAATTACATTCATTCAGAAAACTTTATTTCGGTTCGATTAAACCATAAAAGCACATGTAGTTTACACAGTTTACAATTTCAATATATTGCAATATGAGCAGAAATATACACTCATCTCATTATCAATGGAATTATTCATTGTTAAAATTCATCGTCATGGGAAAGAATTGATAAAAATAAGTACTGTTTAAAAATTTAAGTTAAGTATAAAGTTTAAAACAATAAAATTTCCCTTAGTCTACACATCTCATAAAGATGGCGCAAGCCCAACTCCACTAGCAGTAACAAGAAGTCTACAACCTGAACTTAACTTAATAGTACTAGTGCTCTAAACTTTAGGAAGCAACTTCCTACGAATATTCCACATTGAAAACAGGAACTTGGCTACAGCAGTCAAAAAAACTGGGTCAGTGGCTGACCTTAAAATCCTGTAAAAGACAAGATAATTCCTAATGCCCATATTGTTACACAATTGGATAATCCAATTCTTCCTAATTGTTTTATACGCCGCACAGAAGAGGATGACATGATTAGCAGTTTCCTCTTCCTTTAGGCATCCAGGGCAAGGACGAGTAGAACTTCTCACCCACTTATCTGCGATTGCATTGAGAGGTAAGGTTCCATACCTAAATTGGTGGTACAATTTCTTAGCCAATGTAGGTTGGATAAGATCAATCACCTCTTCAAACCTATAGAATGACTTAATATCCAAAAAGGCATACGATAGGCTTGAAGTATTAAGAGACCGGAACAATTTCGTTAAATCATGCTCCTTTATCATATTCGCCAAGGTTTTCTTAGGGATGGCTCGGCAAGATTCCTCTGGATTAGACCATAGGCTATCCATACCCATCAGGATAAAGGAATGTCTTATATAGGATAGCCAAGGAATTCTCCCAGCCCCTAGTGTTGCCATAACCACCTTTAGTTCATCCCGGTAGTTAGCCAGCTCTGGGGTACTCCATAGCTTCCGCCAGTAAAGTAATGGGCGCGAGGCAAATGCATCCGCAATTGGACAAATATTTAGGTCCAGCCTTAAAGGCACTAAAAGGTGTGTTTCTAGGAAGGCTCATAATTCGCCTAATAAAGTTGTTTTCAGTAATTGTTAAATCATTCGATGTGGTGTGCCCCCATAGTTCTGCCCCATATAATGATGCTGTCCTTGGTTGAACTTTGTAAATTTCTAGAGGAGGGCTTATAATTTTTAAAACACAATTTTTTTGAACCTTTAAAATACCCCCCACGGCCTGTGTTAGTTTTAAATTAGCTCTGGCCTTCTGGGGACCCCACCCCATTTTATCATTCAGAGATAAACCCAGATAATCAAAGATGGGTACCCTTTCAAGGGGTCTACCCTCCATCATCGGAATAGGGCAATTGGTGGTGCTGGCATTAAAGACCATATACTTAGTCTTATTGATGTTAATAACTAGGTTCCTTTTCTTACAGAACTGGACAAACTGATTTAACACCTGCTGCATACCCATAGCTGACTTTGAGAGCAGCAGGGTGTCGTCCGCAAACATAAGGGCAGGAAATCTTTGGGAGGCTAGTTTTGGAGAGTATATCCTTAATGGCAAGGAGATCTTCTACCAAGCCATTAGGGAAAAGGGAAAAGAGGGTCGGGCGAGTACACAGCCCTGCCTCACCCCATTCACGACCAGGAACGGAGCCGTCAGCTGGCCGTTCTTGCCATATCTGACTCTTGCAAAAGTCCCATTGTGGAGTCTTTTTAGCTGGTAGCATAAGTATGGCGGAACCCCCATATCCAGCAATATACTCCATAGTTGATTCCGGTCCACCATATCAAATGCTGATTTCAGGTCCACGAAAGTTAGGTACAGACTACCCCCTTCCAGAACAATGTGCTTCCAGTACAATATCTGGGGCCTAGATAGTTGATCTATTGTTGATGGTCTGGTCCGAAATCCCGCTTGAAGCGTAGTCAGAATATTGTTATCGCTAATCCAGTCCTGAAGACGTTGGAGTAGGACCCTTGCATAGATTTTTTGCGAGACATCGATAAGGCTAATAGGCCTATAGTTAGCAGGTTCCAGCTGTGATCCCTTTTTATAGATAGGGATAATCTCCACTCCCATCCACGTACAGGGTAAAGATAAACCCTGGAAAATTGCATTGAATAATAATAAAAGATAGGGTATCCATACAAACTGTTCCTCTCTGAAAAGATCACCAGGTATCTTATCTAGGCCAGGTGCTTTGTTCCTTTGAAGCTTAATTAAAGCAGCCTGGACCTCAATTGTTGTACATGGTGGTATACACTATGCGGGGTCTGAAGTTAAAAGGCTTGGTGGGAGTTCACTTGCCTCTGATGCTAAATTTGAGTACAAGTCTTTAAAATAAAGGCGCCATGCTTCCTCTGAAATTTTTGAATCAATGGTAGACTTGCCCTCTCCTTTCCCTGTGTGGACTAGGTTCCAGAAGGTCCGCGAGTCCTTCACTACAAGGGCAAACTTAATTGCCTGCCAACGTTCTACTTCACACTTCGATTTAGCATGCCTTGCTTCAACAATGCATACCTTATTTCCTTGTTTAAGAGCCACAAGCAATTCACACTTCGCTTTCCTACATCCCCTGTTATACCAGGGGCTCCTATCGAACAGAAGTTTTTGCTTAGGAGACTGTGGTATGGAAAAAAAGCCTGAAGTGATACAACCAATTCCTGGTGGAGTTCGCCCAAGCCCCCACCTACATCGCTCTGGAAAGAATTCCCTTGCACTTTGCTCGCTTTTTCGAGGAAAGGGATTATTTTTTCATATACTTTTGCTATATTGTCCCCAGATTGTTTGATGGTAGCCCAATGTATGCGTCTCCCTCCATCTACAATTCTGATTTCCCTACTTGGAGAACTTTCCATACCTTGTTCTACTTCTGGTGTGCAGAGATCCATCAGAATAACTAAAGGATTATGGTCACTTTCCGTACGCTCAATGACACAGAAATCTGAAATTTTTTGCCACACTTCTATACTGACTAAGATATAGTCAATACCTGATGCATGACCCAGACCTCTGTAAGTTGTTTGACCTGGGTTGTCACCCTGAAACCTCCCATTGCACGCCCTTAAAGAGAACAGGTGGGTAAGGGAAATCATTTGTAATACCAGTGAGGACCAGCCCTTTACTGGGTACATATTTGGGGCTGGAACAGACCAGGTTTTGTCTTCTTCAGTAGTGATCGATGGCACGCCATTAAGTGGCTCATAGTGGCAAATAAATCTCCACCAATCATGAATACAACGTCACCCGGAAGAGAATTCAGAAGGGTTATCAGGGAATCCATGGTTTGGGAGGTACCAGCATGCCGAGTTGACCGAGAATAGATGTTAATAAGAGCTAATTTTTGAAAATTAATATGGGTCAACAGGATACATGTTATATCGGGGGAATTAGTAATGACTCTTTTTGTCGTGAATCCTAGATGTATTCCTACCCAGATACACAGGTCCCCGATGGTCTACCTTTTGGGCCCTTAGTAGCTGGCTCATAGATGGTTAGATACCCCGTTCTATGGATAGGCATGACGGCCCAGGTCTCCTGGAATAAACAAATCCCATGGAGGTCGACAAAGGCGCACCACTCCGGTGAATCTAATTTTGATGACAGTCCAGCGATATTCCAGGACAACACTTTAAGGCCTCCTATTGCCCCCCCCGGCCCAATCCCCTTAGTTGGCTGGATAACCTGGCTCTCTGGTCTACCCTTTAGTTTACTTAGCATACGTGCAGGAGGTGATAGTTCAGGGCTAACTCCAGTAGCAGTGGATGCTATAGTTTTATCCACAGATATCACTTGGCCATCATAATCAGCATCTGCTTCGCTAACACCCTTCTCGCCTTCCTCCTTAGACATTGGAAATTCTTTGAATCCAACAATCCCGCCTTTATTTCTAGTCCTCACTGTCTCCTGGATAGGGTGTACAGGTTTAGATGGAAGCGATGATGGTCAGTCCACCTGATCCAGTACACTTAACCTATTACTTACAGGGAACCCCAAGTGATACTCATTACCCCACATCCTCCCATATTCTCCTGTTTCATTCCTATTTCTAAATTGGGGTTGCCAATCACTGTGGTTTTCAGGACGGGGAGGAATAGGGTAAAGAGTTGGGCGAGGGTAGAAACAGCTTAACCCCAATGATAGGATTGTCGTGTCGGAACTCCTAAAAGAACCCCTACAAACATGATCAACTGCCCTACGATCATTAAAATTAATCACAATACAAGCCCCATCCACATCTTTGGGTCTACATCCCACCCAACTGACTCTTCTAGCAAACAGAATCTGACTTCGTACATGTCTTGGCAAAGGCCTATTTATGTTCAACCAATGGATTGCTTTGTTTTTCAGTTCCATATAAGTTTCAGTTCTGTTTGTACCCAATTTGGGGACCCCGGCTAATACAATGACAAATGGTGTGCTTTCAGGCGGTATGTCTATCCGTGGCAAATCTAGGTTAGAATTGCCGTCTTTTGGTTGGCTTAAGGAAGTTTTAGCTGGAGTTTTCGGTGTTACCACTCCTGCACGTCGCAATTCATTAACAATGTTATTATCGTTGTTGCAAGGACCTTCCAGTCTGGGTAATTGCATTGGGCTTGCCACGGGGTATGAGGGACAATTTGTTGGTTGCGTAAGGCTAGTAGTAACTACTGCGGTTGTTACTTGGGGTTGTACCGTTTTAGTCATCACATTTTCCATGTGGGCCATACTCTTTTTTGCCAGCTCCTCTATATTCGGTAGTCTTTGTTCGATCAGGGACAGTCTTCCTTCTAAGGGCTGAAAAGTAGAAGCTATTAGCATACTCAGTTTTTCCAGGAGCATTTCTTCATTGAGTGGAATTATGGTGAAGTACTGGCATCTACACAGGGATCACTTGAAGGGAGGTGGTCATTTTCTATTGGCTCTGGAGTGGAAGACCTTCGAGAAATGTTAGGTTTAGACTGCTTTGGTCTTCTACCCCATAGTGGGGCCCCCGTCCGCTTCCTTTTTGGGATGGCTCCTTCTTTGTGGGCATTAGACTCAGAAATGGTACTTGAATCTTCCCCAACGAATACTGCCTTCTCAGATACCACAATGTTCGTTAAACAATCATTCCCACCTTCCGTGTTAGTCGGGTTCCCACTCAACGTTTTTACCGCTCATGGTTGCCCTGCATTGTCCCAGATTTGTGGAACAGGTTCCGGAGTACGGGCTTGAGCCAAAACCCAGCGATAATCTCTTAGAGAGAACCGGATCCAAAGAGAGACGACGTTCTGTGATAGCTATTTCTTTTTCCAGAACCGTAGATGGTCCAAGGTCCCGGGGTTATACGGTTTTAGTCATCACATTTTCCATGTGGGCCACACTCTTTTTTGCCAGCTCCTCTATATTCGCTAGCCTTTGTTCGATCAGGGACAGTCTTCCTTCTAAGGGCTGAAGATTAGAAGTTATTAGCATACTCAGTTTTTCCAGGAGCATTTCTTCATTGAGGGGAATTATGGGTGTAGTACTGGCATCTACACAGGGATCACTTGAAGGGACGTGGTCACTTGAAGGAGGTTCCGGAGTACGGGCTTGAGCCAAAGGAACCAACGAGGATCTCTTAGAGAGAACCGGATCCAAAGAGAGACGACGTTCTGTGATAGCTATTTCTTTTTCCAGAACCGGAATGCGTCCGCAGGCTCAGGTGAGGTGAGGGCAGGTGCTGCGGGCTGCCTCCTGGGACTACGAGTCCCTCATTCGTGCTCCACTCCCGGCAAGGAAAACAAACTCTGGTGCTTGGCGCTGCGGCTTACATTAAGCAATTGTGAAAACATGCAAATGAGATCAGAAAATTGATGTTTACGAGGGCAACAGCTGCACTAGTTACTTTTTCGCGTACATTAGGAAAACTGCCCCCAATGGAACTAATACATATCTATCAGGCTAAATGCATAAACACCGCAATTTACGGGCCGGGGTGAGGGGTTACGGGAAGGTGGACTCCATCCAAAGCGGGGAAAATTCATTCTTAAGATATCTCCTTGCACTACCGCAGGGTTCTGCAACCTATACGTGCCACATAGAATTGGGTCTGTCATACCTGACAGACATAGTCAGAATCCAACCACTCCTTTTGTGGCACCACATATGGACATCCACTAAAAACAACTCTTTGTCAAAATCTTATTCAGGATTGCCTTTTATTAGAAAAAGCTCACAAAATAAGGTTGATTGCCTACATTAAAAATGTCCTATTTGATCTGGAAATGGCAGAATACTTCCATACACCTATAGCAATTGCAGAACTATCAAGGGAAGTGTTTAAAACAATCTGCATAACACATCTAGAGCAGCTGCAATTGAGTAACGAGGTTTCCAAAAAAACTGTGCAACATATGCTAATGGTACAAACAACTTTGTCCATCCAGCCATACTTAACCTTTAACTTAACTAGTTACGAAAAGTTATTACTAACAAGGTTTAGGATGAACACTTTCCACCGCTTTGTCATCTTCCCGCAAGCCAACGATTGGGCAAAATGTTTATCTCTTTGCCCCTGTGATGAACTTTCTAGCCAAACTACAATGCACACTGTCCTCTTTTGCAAGTTTTTTATAAAGCAAAGAAAGCGTTGGATAATTCCCATTCTAAAAACTATGAATTTACGTAGTTGTCGACCAGCATTTCTCCGTCTCCAATTTTTAGAGGAAGAACACATTGCGAAACAAGTAGCCAGATTCCTGACGTTTATACTAAGACATAGGACAAACCTAGATTAATCTATGAAATGTATACCCTGATTTTGGTTACCTATCTGTCTACTTCATGTTTTTAGACTCTACTTTAAAAGTGACGATTGCTTACTCGTATTTTAAAAAATGCAAAGATCGTATTATTTCACATTGTAAATAGAAACATTTTAATGTCTTTTTATGGTAACTTACTTTTTTGCACTTGTACTTTTATGGTTTTTCAAATACATGAAAACCGAATAAAGGATTTTGATTTGAAATGGCCTTTTACGCTAACATTCAGCATTGGAGTGGTCATTGCGCGAAGGGAGCATTAACGTTCCCTCCTCCAGCTCCCGCAACGCTGTGCGGGGAAATTACACAGTGGCCTGGCCTGGGCGATGGCCGACGCTGTCTCTATGGTGATTATCAGCCTAATTCATGAAGCTGAATTTTGCTCGCAAAGGGGCAGATTCTGAGAATCTGGCCCTTTGCGAGTGAGATTTTTGCATTTGGGATTCATCATCCCAAATGCAAAAATCGGTAATTGCGTTTTCGCAAATTTGCGATGGATTACATTTAAGGAATCTCTATTTGAGATTCCTTAAATGCAATTCATCATCCATTTAAAAATTGCGAAATCGCAATTTCGGGCCGCTATTTACCGCGAAGTCAAACCTCGTGGTAAATAGCGATAACTCAGAAAAATGCTTTTAAAAGCATTTTTCTGAGTTGCATGTTGCACACACACATGTCCTTTGGACATGTGCGTGCGCAACCCCTGTTCATATTAGCATTTAAGGGGTGCTACAGGGTGTCCTTTGGACGCCCCTGGCACCCTTTCAATCGCTATCTTATTTGCGATTAGCTAATTGCTAATCGCAAATAAGGAATTAGTAGGAATCGCATTTTTTTGGCATATTCCTACATGAATCCCGTTTTGCGAGTCCTTAATAGCGATTCGCTATGAATCGCTATTAGGGGCTCGCAAAACGGGAGTATGATGAATCAGGCTGTAAGATCCTACATGACTTTGTTTGGGTGGCGCAGAGTCAGAGGCGTCAGTTGCACCTTCAGTTGATGCTCGGTGGCACCCGCAAGAGTGAAGCGGGGAGGCGATGTTACAGATGCCTCCCCTGCACTGAATGCCCTATGCCGGCCTACCATCTGCGCAAGGGAGGGGGACGTTTTCCAGCAGCAGCCAAGGCAGGGTCAGAGCAGCGAATTCACGCTGCAGTGGCGCTGAAGCATTGTGGCCCCACTGCCATCACTGCCTGTATTATCTTCGTGACTTGTATCAATGCTGATTTCCCAACACTGGTGTCTCCAGCGCAGGTGTGACGTTCTGCATGCGGCCTGCAAGGAGGTAGTGCTGTGAAAGTTGAAGGGAGGTACATGTTGCGGCTATTCCACTAAGTAATACTTTGTTGTACCTCTGTGACAGAGAAACCTGGGGAAACTGCCTCCAATGTGTGAAACCCGGCTGCTGAAGCTCAGCATCACCTGCATGAAGTAGGAATACAAGCCTGTGAAGAGAAACTAGTTCCTACAGTACAAAGAGTGAGTACATAAGAGCTGGAAATTTACGTTTTGGGATTGAGCACAGATGAACTAAATGACTGGTCATGTGGGCTTCCTACTGCTCGGTTAAAACATCCTCATGGGGAACTTGATGTCACTTCGCTATCACCTTCTGAACAGGCATGCAGCTACAAGAGTTAGGTAGGTGAGGCACTCTGGCCACTGGACTGGTTATGTTGCTGCTGTCCCAAGATACCCCCCCTCGAGTGCAGCAGTGGCCTACGGTTGTAAAAATGGCACCACCTGGCGGCTGCACTGCAGCGTCAGGGAAGTTACTTGCTACTGAAGCGGCTCGACGGGGCAGACCATTTGATACTCTGGTGAGGAGCAGTTTACCTCTCATATATGGGGTTCAGAACAGATGCTGGTTACCGAAAAGGTTATCGCTGCATATCAACGAGGCAGAGAGGGCACATTGGTCTGAACCTGGAGGTGTGATTTGCTCGTGCAAGAGCTGAGGCCAGCCAGGAAATCAGTAAAGAAAACAGGAGCAAGGTAACCTTAGACCAAGTGACAAATTAACTTTTCAGAGTGGATCTCTCTCCTGCTCAAGTCAAAAGAGACTGCAGCTGAATTAATCGCTTTGGATAAAAGTGGTTTCCGGAATTGGAGTACGAGCATGGCCTAAAGGTTTTCGCAAACTAAAAAATGACTCCAGCTTTGATAACGAAGGAATTGTCATGTGAAAATTGTCAGGAGCATTCCACCTCTTTTGCTAAGCCTAGTCTTACATACACACAGGGCACAAGTCCTAAAAAAAAGAATGAGGGGACCCTCCAAGTTATGTGGTGTGACAGGAAGTGACATCACAACAGGAAGTGATATCACGACCGGAAGTGACATCACAACATGAAGTGACATAACAGAAAGTGACATCATATGTGCAGCTGATCTATCATGTGCACATATTGCAAGATTTAACAATTGAAGCTGTTTAAGCCTGTAACTTAAGGTCCCTGTATAGAGGAATTAACAGCCCAAATGTGGATGCAGTTTGGTGTACAACTACATTAGTAAAGACGTTATGTGCTGTAAGCAAGGCATGCTAAAACATAGCACCATGAACAAAAGCAGAGTGTGTGTGTTGTAAAAAAACAAAGAAAACTACATGCTAGAAACTACAATAGTGCTTACAAAACTATAAAATGTATTACGCTACCTAGAACACCACATTTAAATATGCTAACAAGTTTAATACACTGTGACCATGATAAAAAAAATGCAAGGTGCACTCTTTACAATTTCAACCTAATACTATGTACATCTGTTATTGCAGACATTATGGCACATGTATTGCCACATGATGTTTGACAGTGGAAAATTAGCATTACATAGAACCGTGGTGGGTGGACTCCCTGTCCCCTTAATGCGTCATTGGTTATAGGAGAACGAGCATTATATATTCCTCAGGTCTGCATACATAATGCACAAATTAAACAACTGAGGTGAAGGTTCATTCAGCCTACTGTTAATGAAAGTTTTGCAGCTTCCCCAGGCATTCACAGTAAAGTGCCTATTAAACTAAAGTGCTTGGCATTTGTAAACTCATGATAAACCAATAAAGCGTCCTCCAACCAATCAAGGGGAATAGGCGTTTTTACTTTCTGGACAGCATGGTGTGCATATATACAGTCAGAGGCACACCTAGAGTGAAATTACAGGGGGGGGGGGGGTAATTCTTCCAGCAATCGGCAGAGTGAAGATGCAGGGCCTCTAAGAAGGAGTGAAAACACAACAAAGCCTCACTCACAAGCAAATGGTCTTTTAAAAGACCTGTGAAGTACTCAGGTGGGGCTGTGTGTGCCGGGGAAGCTGTCTCAGCCCGGGCTGCCACACACAGCAGGGGGAGGGAGGGAGGGCTGGAGCCCTTTGGGCACAAAGAGCATTGCACGCCTGTTTACAATAGCCTGTGTCGTTCTTGAAGATAAGATCAGCTTAGCTTCTTCAAAATTAACATTGACTTCTATCAACTCTAAATCATGTTTTGTAACAGCCCGTTGTACCGTTGAATATACTATGACTAGGTAGGGACTGCCTACGAGTGGGAATTATCCTTTATCTCCCAATTTCAAATATTTCAAAATCTGTTTTGGAGGAGATGGAATTGGGTGATAGCCTAATAATTAAATCTGATTAGGAGACTTAAGAAGCTGAATGCCTGTTGCTTAAATGGGAACACAAGAATGTTATTTTGGTTTTCTTGGCATGGCATTTTATAACAGCTGTTACTTTCACATGAACTCCTTCGGATAGCATACAGCAGCATCACATCATTCCCATCCTTACACAAAACTGGTATTTTTTTTAAAGGAATGTGATAATGATCAGAATAAGGATAGCATAAGATGTAAAACCAGCCACAAATGTCAAAGTAGTATTGGGTTAAGCCTCAACACAGTAGGACTCCCAGGCAAGGCCTCATGGAACGGCCAGTTGGTATCAAACTCCCGGTGCAGCAAGGGCAATGGGTTTTGATGCGAATGAAAAAGAAAATGCGGCACAGAGGTGCTTTGCTGGCTCTCTCAGTCACTTGCCGATTTTCACCCTGTAGCGTTTACAATTTTAGCCAAATAATGAAGTTGGTGCGTCAGAGTTCCATTTTTATAAACCCGATTATATTCACGTTTGTCCAACAATGTTAAGTGCATTTCTGTTTTGATACGTCTATCAAAAGTTCATTGTTGGACAAGTGGGGCAGGAAAATTTCTCGAAAATTTGTCAGCGTTTGACGGTGTATTATGATACCTAGATTACACCAAGTATATTCACCAGCATTTGCATGTTGGGTTTATCAGCACACTGCAGCGTTTCAAATAGTGTATTTTATGGGCTGTTGAGCTGCAGTTTTTTTCACTGAAGAGAGCCCCTGCATTTTTCCCATATTATACCGATTATGTGGGCGTTTGAGCTACTATCTATATATATCTTGAAGGCTGCTAGTGCTTATATTGCTTCCAGTATTCTGTGTGATGCCCAAATTACATCATATTACAGCTGGACGTGGTTCGATGTTAGAATATTTATTGTACTGCAAACCTCTTTACAAATGAGATCGACTGCTCAGCTGGTGCATTCCTTGCCTATGACACAGCTGAGAAAGTTAAGGACAGCCGTGCGGGCAAGTGACGACATCATTGAAAGTCCGGCATTTGGGCAGGGGGGACAGCGTCCACCTGGTAAAATAGGTGGGGGTACGCCGTCCACCCGCGTGGTACCCCGACTCGTGCCCTGCGTACACAGTTACTCTGTTTAATAAAGAAGCTATTTTTCAAGCTTGCTGAATGGCCATCAGATACACCTGCACTGTTTATGGTTTGAAAATCAATAAACTGAAGAAGCTCCGTGGGTATCATGCACATCCCTACGTGGCAGCTGAAGGGACCCCAAGTTAAGCACCTGCAGGCCTCACCGTCACTGTTACAAGGGCAGTGACAGAGACCCTATCTGCACTCATTAGTACATTTCTTTGCACGAGCGACTCAGACATTTTTGCTTGTCGATTCACCAATCAGTATCACATAGCTGCCGCCCTTGGTGCATGATCGATGGGCAGAGGGTATATTGGGAGGGTGAACTGTGTCACTGTCCCTGCCTGTTCGCGGGCCTGGAGTGCTGCCTGCCAGTTTCCTCCCGTCCAGGAGACTGCAATGCCCCACGCAGTTTACAGCAGTAGAGCCATACATGCTCGCTCAGTGCCGCTTTGTGGCTACTTCGAGTTAATGCACTTGAACTACAGCACAATCTGCAACTAAGCGCCCCAAATTGACACTCCTGCTGCGTATTGAGCAGCCCGGAAGGAAGAGAGCCAGCGATGATTGAACAGCGAAGCACGCTGGGAGTGGGACCCACTAAGCACTCCAAGGCTGGAAAATAATTCTTTGTTTGAGGACTGTTTAAAACGGATGGCAGTTCCTTGCATTATGGGATTCAGCCAAGGTTTGACAATGCCTGGGAAGAGGACTTACATTGCTGCATTGCTGCCTTTGTTGATGATGAGGGCATATGCCTCTGGTGGCACCACATGGCCACCACTGAGAGAGAAGGGCAATTACAGTTGCCACACTTGCAAATGAGAAGTGAGTTCTGTATCTGTCACAGCGATCCATAGTTGCTGGAATACTTTATTAAAGAGAAGATGGGTATGGAAGGCACTACAGACTGGTTCCTATTTTCACTGTCATCCTTGAACTGGCTGGAGCATCTGAGAAGCCTCCCAGTCCTAATGACAGGACCGCACCGGGGAGTGGTCCATGACAGGAGAAGATGTGGCATCCTAAGGATGTGACAGAGTGAGCAGGAGTTCCCTGGGAGTTTCCGTGGCCTGTCGCCACATTTTAGGGCATTTATATAAATTACATGCATTGCGTGGCCTGTCGCCATTTTCTACGAGTTATTTCATGGCCGCCATCCCTTCATAGCCTTGTGCATCAATACCATCTAGTGGGCATTAAATGACGTGAGTGGAGCCCTGCACCGTGGACCAATCCTGTTGTCTAGCTGGCGTACATCCTGTCGTGGTGGTGTGTGCATGTTTGTCCAGGTTACATCTACCCTTGAAGTTGTGTGAGTGACTAGGCAGAGGCTCAGAGGTGGTCTTGCGGCTGTCTAGATGCCAACACGTGCAGACCCAGTGCAGCCCATAGGTGGTCCTGTGGCAACTCATTTAAAGGGCATCCCTGAGGGTGAGAGGCAGATTTTACTTTGCCCCACCGGCAGATTTCCAAGGATGTCGTCAATGAATTAAGGTGCTTACAATGGGTTTCACTCAGGCTCCCAATGCACCTATGTATGAACTGGACAACATCAATTGTCTCACAGCAAGAGTACGCTGGACTGACTAACATCATGTAGGGCAACTGTCAGTTCACTGATGCAAAGGTGGAGGGCCGGACTTGATCAGCACTCTGTTTGTGTCCAGATGTACCTGGTTAAAATATGGACTCATGGCAAAGATGCATGGGTGCTTCCAGCTGCACCATTCCACAGCTGTCCTGCACTATGAGATTTTTGGTTGGATTTAGTTGTTTTCTCATTCCTTCCTACAGTTTGGGCTTTTGTTTGCTGTTTTTGTTTTCATATGGTTTGGGAGGAATGTTGTGTCGTGTTGGACACAGTTGAATGTTGAGCTAGCCATTCCCTTGAGAGGGCTGGTCTATACACTGCCCTACACCATTCCAACACAGGTGTTGCCAATTAGGTGCCCTGTTAATGAAGGAGCCCGAGTGCGCTTACTCGTGGCCATTACCAGCAACTATATTTCCGGTGTCGGTTTATGTCTCCTTCAACAGCATGTGGGCCT
Source organism: Lissotriton vulgaris (assembly GCF_964263255.1). Taxonomy (NCBI): domain Eukaryota; kingdom Metazoa; phylum Chordata; class Amphibia; order Caudata; family Salamandridae; genus Lissotriton; species Lissotriton vulgaris. The sequence continues at coordinate 855,301,249 of NC_141697.1, read as the reverse complement.
AGAGCCTACAGTTATCATATCCTGGAGCTACGAGCATGATAAGTTATTGAGCCGGAAAGCAGCAACATACAGATATGCTTCTGGGCTCCATTGCTGGGCACTGTCAGTTGCTGCTCCAAAGAGACATTGGTGGTAAAAATGTGACTGAGTATAACACCGATAAAGACGTCTACATGCCTGGGACCGGATGGCGGCCGCAACTGAGGCACTCTGCATGGTCTGGGAATGAAGCTGTGTTCCAGTCCGAATTCGGTTAACAAGATGATTGGGTCCAAGATGGGCGAGAACTCAATAAGCAGGCCTCTTTAACCCCACTGACTCAGCAAAACACCATAACAGGAGAGCCTTCCAGAGGAGGAATTGGGCACTTGAGCAGATGGCGCCCCCTCCTGGGGGGAAAGCAGAGAAGAAGGGTAAGGGAGCTCTCCCCGTGCACCCGTTTAGGGCAACAATTATCGATTTACTACGTGACCCGACATAGTGATTCCTTTTTGAACCAGGGGAGTCTGTGGTTGACCCAGAGAAGGGGGTGAGTATGGTCTTGACTGCCCAGGGGGATTCATCACAGCGGCCTGTTGCTGAACTAGCAGGGCCTATTGAGGCGAAGAGTGTGCCTAAGAAGGACTAACATCTAAGCCAAGAGGTGGGGTGCCCAAAGGTAAGACACCCTACTCCTTTAACAGCATTGTACTTATCGGGGCATGATTTTGGAGTGGCACTATGTGTTAATTTAGGGACAGTTACTGAGGGCGCCCTGGGCCTCAATGAGAAAGCAATTCCTGGGGGTACGTAGGGTGATCCTGAGGTGGTAAGATCGGCTTGACTCTTGGGGGATGGAGGTCCTTTTAACACAGGTGGCAGGAAAGGACAGTGTCTTCTCCCTGATCCTGTAAGACTTGTAGACCATTAAGAAGCACCCACAATAGTACCAAGAAAATTGGGTCAGATCTGGAAGGAAATTAGTGCTTCATTTCTTTGTTGGATGGAACAGAATTTTCTGTGGGGGACTCTGAACTAACCACAAAGCCTAGTGACAGTGCTTCAAGTGATGAGGGAGATGAGGGTACAATGTTACCTGAAATGGGACTAGTCTCAAACAGATAAGCAAATAGGGGATGCAACAGAAAGCTTCTGCGAATCATTTGATGCAAATCCTCCAACTCTAGAACCAATATACCAATGCATTATGTTCCACACAGACAAAACCAGGCTGGATCCGCGTTGAGGGGATGGCAGCCTACTAGGTCGTGCAGTAACCGTTGCTATATTGAGCAGTGAGGAAGGAACCCCCAATACCACGCTAAGGCTCATGAGGTCAGATAACCCTGGTCCATAAGTTCTATAACTTCAACGCCAATTGGGCGCTACAGAGCTTGACCACACTATAAACACCTATAGGTACATTTCACCTAGTGTTTTTTGTAGAATACACTTTTACATTCAAAACCCATGTGAGTATGGTGAGGATAGTCGTGCATATCCTCGTCCTGAAGAAGGAGTCCCTGTACTCCGAAACATGTCGACGCACCTTGTGAGGTTGATATACCCTAATATGTATAACTGACAACCTCGCCTTGCACCCCTTTTTTAATAATACCAGCCGGGGACATAATAAATATTGTTTCCTACGAGCCAGGTATTTTTTAACCTTCACTTTTCTCACCTCACCACTCACTCTCCCTCTCACACACACAAACACATAGTTCACTATCAGCGCTCCTACGTATCCGTGAGTCGCAGCACGCCGCATCCCGTAGAGGGATGCGAAGGCCCCGATGATGAAGCATGACACCAAGGGGCCTGTTGGTGTGTGAGGGGTATTCAAACAACACTGTGTGCTCCCCATCACTTTAGGGATCACTACCACCTTCTGAGTGGATTCCATTTTGTTTAAAAGCATGGATGAATACCCAGTTGAGGAATAACAGACAATGCAGGTGTGCCGTATTAAAATTTATGAAAGTAGCGAGTGACTGACTGGCTATGATCCTCCTCGACACAGAAAATGCATTCTATGGAGTGTCATGGAGCTATTTCTGGGAAGGTTGGAAATTTAAAGGGTTTGGCCCATCTCTGATCAAGGCAATAAAGGCTATATATTACACTCTTTTTTACAAACTTGAAATTATGGGCCTAGAATCAGAGAGGATAGCTATCACTAGAGGAAGAAGTCACGGCCACCTCTGTCCCCATTCTTGCTTGCCTGTTATATTGACCCATTTCTAAGACAAATCATTTTAAGTCAAGCTATAAATCCGGGTTGAATAAAAACATCTGATACAATGCTAGCATACGCCAATGGCATTGTGATAATAACTCCAGTTCCTCAGAGGGCACTACTCGAGATTGAGAAATTGGGTGGGGAATTTGGTAGAAGTTCTGACTACCTTCTTAATAGGGAAAAAATCCAGATTGTCAGTGCAGACAACATTGACTTGATAGATAGCAGTAGGTGTGTGGCTGCTGCTTTTCTGGGTATTAAGGTAACGTCCGAGGTCGGGACTATGTGATAGATCAATTTGGATCCATTAATAAATAATATCAGTTCCAACTTGAGACAAATCAATGAACTGCATCTAACCCTGGTGGGAAGATGTAATGTGCTTAAAATGACTGTCCTACCTAAGGTACTCTATCTTTCCCATCTATATCCCTGGACATAGATCGAACCCTTCTTAGGAAACTTGATTCCAAATGTATAGCCTTTGTATGGCAATATAAGAAGACAAGGCAGGCCTCTAAATTCTTTACTTTGCCACGAGAGCAGGGGGTATGAGTGGTTCCTAACATTTTGTTTTATTACTGGACAGACCTCTTGCAACAAATGAATGTCCTGTTTTCTGCACAGAGAGGGCCAGCAGAGATGGATTGGGATATGCAGTAGGTCCCCACACTATTTATGATTTAGTGATATTGAGATCAGCATGAGGATGTCTACTACGACAAGTCGACCAGTGCTCCTACAAAAAGGTTAGGTTTAAGAGCATGATCATAGTCTGGATAGTCTGGAATAGGGTCAGAAAACTGATAGCTATTAAAAGGTATGACTGGTATACCCCTTGTGGTGGTCCCCACTGTTCCTGACAACATGTCATATGATTGACAGGCAATGAGATCACACTGGTCTCAGTAAGTTAGGGGATCTCAATTCGGCTGACCAATTATGTTCATTTGCCGAACTGCATCAGGACTTTCAGTTAGGGATAAGGATTTTTGTAATAGTTGCTGATAAAAGATTTCCAGAGTAAAATCAAACGGAGCACATTCTTGTTGTAAAGAATCGTCCTCTTAGATATAATTCAGCGGCTGGGTAGCATCTGGCCAGATCTACAAAACCTTAATGAATACAGCTCTGGATGATACAAAGAAATTTGATGTTAGCTGGGCTTGGAAACTAGTGGAGGAGGACATAGATCTACAGACTTCAATTGGGATTGGGGTGAAAGTTCTCCTATCATCCAATCTGAGAACCCAACATAATAACACTCTGTTTCAGCTTTATTTTACCCCTGCTAAGATAATTAGATATGGTAAGAGGGAGGATGAGAAATGGCCTAGGTGTAGAGAAGGCCTGGCCGATATGATTCATGTGTTTTACAGCTGCTACAGATTGCTGTTATTCAAGGAAGGGATAGAGTAATTTTGGAAGAAGTTGTTTGGGAAAGAGATCCATATTAGCTCTGTCATGATGCTCTTTGGGTATGATCATTGTTGTGAAGGAGACCTGGGGCAGATATATTTTATTTTCATGTCAATGGCTTTAGCTCGGCCCCTAATCACAACAGTTGGAAGAGTGCAGTACCCCCAATCTAGGCAATTATGGCTTGGGCAATTGCTGGGCATCTACATTCTTGACTGATCACTATTAAAATGTAAGCGAACGGGGGCCTGGAGGCATGGTAAAAGGATCTGGTCTCCTATGAACAGCTGGGTGACTTACCACTTGGGCTATGATGACTGGTTAATCGCTGAGTAGGCTGAACAGGGTGAATAGTTGCGTGCAACATGGTTAATATTCTTTAGTGTCAGAAAGTCAATGTATATTAACTGCTTTACATCAGATTTATAGCATTTAATGAAGGAATGAACCAAATGAATGATCCGCACAGTAGAATAGATTAAAAAAACTGCCTCTAACTCAACACCAGATACTACAGATTTGCTGATCTTCGGGATCAAGAGCTTCCCCTGGGATTCCACCTGATGGACATCAGAACTCTCTCCAAATTTCATCACCCACCAACCAAGCGCATAACCTGGGGGTCATTTTAGTAGAGGGTAGAACTCATGGACTTTCACTCCATGGAATTCTGTGGAGTGACATGAAAACTCAGCGAAATTCCAAGGAGTTCTGTGAACGGGCAGAAATAGGCACATTGCACGGCTTGTGCTGATTTTTAGTGCCAGTAGCTTGATCTGTGTTGGAACATCTGCACAAACAGCACAAAACAGCACATCAGAGGATTCTGAGTCATGAGTTGGTTTTGATGTTGTCTAAGTAGCTTTTCTACTCAAGCAACAGCTTTCTCGCTGCAAATGCTTGTGACCACCGTGTTGTGAAAATCTCACCAGCTGCATTCCCAGCACCTGAAAATCAGGCTGAAGTATGCCAATTCTAGCTCACTAACTTACTGTTGACAAGCTGCATGCCAGAAAAATCTCTGACACTCGGCAAATGGAGGAATATGGCTGGAACTTCACGTTGTAGCCAAAACTCAGCCAACTCCATTGGGGAGCAATCTTTATCACCTATCCCTAGATCATAATAGATGACATACTCAACAAGACTGCACAGGTGAACACAGTTAGCTCTTTCTACCTCCACATGCTATGCATCCTCAAGAAAATCTTCAGATGGATTCCCAAGAGGACAGACTGTCACTCAAGCCCTAATCACCAGCAGACCTGACTACGGGAAAACACTCAATGTTGGAATCCCTAAATATCTCCCCAACATCTTCAGACCATCTGATACTCTGCTGCCAGATTAGTTCTGGGCCTCCCTTGATGTATTCACATCATGCCTCACCTCAGGTATCCCCACTGGCTGCAGATACATACACACTGCCAATTCAAACTCTTCACACAAGCATACAAGGCACTGCATAGCATTGGACCAGTATATCTCAACTGCCGCCTCCACTTCCACCAGCACACCAGACACCTATGCTCTGCCTCTCTCTCGCTCGTACACACATCTTCAAAAACCAGACAGAAGGACTAGCTTTATCATGCCTCACACCCAAAATGTGGAACAACCTCCCTCTGTAGTAAAGGGTCTCCTCCTTGCTTCTAGAATTTAGCTAGAAGCTGAAGACCTGGCTCCTTAGCTAAGACCCAGCAGATGATGTTCACTCCTGCTCCAGTGCCTGGTTACCCCTTAGGTGGTAAGTCACAGTTTACATTTCCTGATAATATAACATAGGAAAATGTTATTTTGCACTGAAATTGTGCCCTTCTTCACTGGCAATATCACTTTGGCAGAATCGGGAGGGCAGGGCACTTTAGCAGTTATTGCTGATAATGTTGAACACTTATAAGCACAATCACATTGCAACAACATACGTGTACTAGGGGTGCCAATAACACACCAAACTGGGCAGACTGGGAGACTATGTTGAGCGTAGATTTGTGAGTAGACCACCACCTGGGGCACCATCTAGACCTATCATATCACACCTACTCAATTTCAGGAATCATGCTATGGCACTCCAACTGTCACAAAAAGTGTAACTTGAATTTTGATGGTTATCCTATACCACTCTTTCTTGGTTTTACTATTGTTGTACAGGATGTTTGGTGCAAATTTCGACCAGTCAAACAGAAACTCCTCCAAACTAAGCATGGGCGGAAAATCCGTTTCGCTCGCGGATTTTGCGGATTTTCGGTAAATTCGCAATCCGCGAGATTCGCGAATCTCCCGCAAAATCCGCAAATCCGCGAGCAGCGGATTTTGCTCGCACTGCTCGCACTGTTCGCGTGAGTTCGCGGCTTCCCAGTACAACTTCGCGCCCCGCGAATAAGTGCAAAATTGCAGAAATACGATCTTAGCAAAACTGAAACTACTTACCAGGTTCAAAAGTTCAGGCTCATCATTAGTAGCCATTTCCTGTAGTGCTTCCTGAGGGGCCCCTCCAGAGTTCAGTTGGCAGTTGCAACTATTATGTGACCCTGCTCTGAACCTCAGAATAGTTACACATATGCCACAAAGGTCCTGAATTACAGCTAAGGGAGACAAGCAGGAGCCAGGCTGGAAGTTCAAATCCCTTAATCAGCCCCTAATTCATTATTGTCAGTTGGGGCAGGGCAGGTGTTGTAACTAATTTTGCAACAATGAAAGCACTTAGCAAGTGCGAAAGATCACTAATCAGGAAGCACTAAGGAAGCAGGTGCCAGCTAAAAAAATATTCTGTGACACATTAATCAGCCCCAAATTAATTCAGGTCACTTGAGGCAGGGAAGGTGTGCTTGCGTTGCCACAATAATGTACACTGACTGGACAACCAGAGGGTGCTGTGATGAAACAGAGGGTGGCATGGGTGGGCCAGAGGGTGGCATGAGTAGTCAGAGAGTGGCAGTGGTGACAGAGAGTGGCAGTGATGAAGAAGAGTGTCCCAAACAGGCTGGACACGTAGAAACAACAAGTTCGCGAAACTTGCGACCCGACAGGTAAGTTCGCAATTTGCGAAAGTGTACAAAACCCTCGCGAACTGGCAGAAACCCGCGCAAACACAAAAAAAAAAAATCCGCAAATTCGCGAGAATTCGCGGATTTTGCGGATTGCGAGTTCGCAAATCCGCAAAATTCGCGAACGCGAGATTCGCAAAATTCGCCCATGCTTACTCCAAACTAAAATATAATATGCTATGTTGTACCCGACTCACTTACGGATTCTCCATCATTGAAAACAACACATCTTCCATATGCAGCAGCAGGCCACAGATTTTCTCTGGAAGCTTCCAGAAGACTCTGGATGATGATGAAATTCACTGTCCTGTGAGTTGTGGTCATGCACCGCTGCTTGTTAATCCAAAAATTGAGTTGTTGGCCGTGCTCCGTCGAAACACTCCCCACTCTGGAATGTAATGATAATAGTACTGTGGTTGCAGACCCAAGAATCCCTGGTCTGTCTCCTTAGGCACAGGCTTAATGAGTGCCCCATCTCCAGCCAAATTCAAAATAAAAATTACTGTTCATTTTTGCTGCTTTTGAATTGAACACATTGAAGCAAATAAATGAGAAGATAAAGAAAAGCAGCAAAAGTGAACAGTAATTTTTATTTTGAATTTGGCTGGAGATCCAGCACTCATTAAGCCTGTGCCTAGGGATACAGACCAGGGGTTCTTGGGTCTGCAACCACAGCACGAAATTCACTGGCCCCCACATAGCCACCCTCTCCATGATACAACTTTGACTAGGTATACTGTTGTGCTTTTACAGGAAACCCACTCATGCAACATACTGAATCATACTTTTGCTAAGAGATGGGCTGGACTCTCACTGTTTGACTTCCTCATACTTCTTATACATTAGGGGTGTGGCCATCCTAATTAACAAGAGCACATGCTTTACAAGTATGCATTAATGTAGCCCAGTTCAAAAACGTTGCTGTATCGCATGGGTGCCACCTTTCCCCATCCCTTTTTGCTCTGGCATGGAGCCTAATTCTGCTAAGCTCCAGCACACTACCTCAGAGTTTGCATTGCAACACACCAGCCAACAAATCATAATATTGTTATATATAGACAATATGATCCTGTACCTTGGGGGCCTAGCATATGTCTTATGCTATTATGAGGGAATACATTAGGTTTGGGTCTCTTTCCAAGGTTGATATAAATTGGAGAAAATTGTGGGAATTTCCTTTAACATTATATAGCATTTTTGTAAAAAGGGATAGAGAGAGGGAGATACTGGGACACTATGGTACAGCCATCTCCAAGATTACATATCAGGTAACATGTTGAATTTCTCTTCCCAAACCACTTGCTGTTCATAAAAGCCTCACAAATTTGCTAATCCTATCGAAGTTACTCTATCTTCTTCTGAATATACCCATGTGCCTAAAAATTTGTATTCTCACCACACTTAGACCTCAATAAATTCAGCTAGCATGGGTATAAATGCTCCTTATTCAGGTGGGAGAACCTCACGCTCCCTTTTCATTGTGGCTGGTTTGAAGCACCAGACTTTGAGCTACATTACTTGTGTGCCCAGGCTCACCCTGCTATCTACTGGCATTGACCATTGTCGTATCTACCATACCAGGCTGTTGAAATGGATAGCGTGGCTCCCATTCTGCCATCTTCTCCCATTGATAAATGTGTCCCTCAATCCACATGGAACATGGCTTCAGCTGAAGGTACAAATAGGGCCTGAAATATCTAAGCAGGAAGGTGAGACTAGGTTATGTTTATTCTCCCCGCCTCGCCCTCAACTATCAGCCCCCATAACACCCTACACACGAATCCTCAATTACAATGAGGTAGTAGAAGATTGAAGAAATTAGGATATATTTATAGAAATGGTTCTTTTCTCACACTCAAAGAATATAAGCTAGAGGGGCCCAGAAACTTTCTTGAGATCCTTCTAAACTATCGGCTATGCATCAGCTGTAGGCTTGCTCTCCCAGAGTTTCCTGTGAAGCAAACTCTTTTCCAGCCCTCGAGCCATTGCTCAATTCCAATAGTACTAAACACGTTTAGGGTCAGATTTATCATTTGATTGCCTTGCCCTTGCATCACGCCTGATGTTGCAAGGGCAACACAATCCCTAAATCAGATTACCAAGTAACGCAAGGCCAACTAGCATGGCTTTGCGCTGCTTGGTATATCTGGAGTAATGCAATGCAGCGCAAGTCAACGCCTTGTGTTACTCTGCCCTAAGAAGGCGTTCCATGGATGGAGCATTTGTGTCCCATGCATTCACCCATGGATTTTGGTGCATTCACAGATTTACAAAGATTAGTAAACCTGGGAATGTGTTAAAATGCTAAACCTTCCTGATAGAGGCACTACAAGGAGAAATATCTTTATTTCTCCTTATTCTTTCCTCTTTCTAAGTGTGCTGCTTCAAAGTTTGGTAAATCGGGCCCTAATAACTATACTATACCATTCAGCCAAATAGTAATTGACTGTACATGTCCAATTAGCAAAGGTGGGATGGCAGGCTGAACTAGAACAAAGACTATCAGAGGAAAAATAAAAAATGTAGCTGCATTCAAACTAGTATGGAGTACTCGTGCAGTGGGCTTTGAATGATCCATTATACATTTCTGCAAAAAACCAACTACATGCCCATAGCCCTATATCATTTTTAAAAACAACTAGGTGATGGATAGAATGCTTGAATCAATCTAAACCACTGGCAATCTCGCGAGCAGCATCCCAAGCCATAGATCTTTGCCCACAATGTCACCTCAGTTTGGACCCAGCCATATGCAAATCAGTGTTGACACTGTTCCTCATGGGAACAGTCCAGACAGAACTGGCAGGCCAGGTTCTCCTTGAACTGGAACATAAGCAATCCAGAACAAATTTTGCCATTGTTAAGGAATGTTATCGGCTCTTCAACCAGGTATAGCTTGGGTCAAGTGGCACAATGAGCATGGGACATACGCCTGGGAATCCCCAGTGCACTTAGGACATCACATGCAAAATCAATAAGGTGATAGATGTAATGCTCAAATTAACCTCAGCCACTGGTAATCGCTTAGGGCTGCATCCAATTCATATTTTCTTGCCTATTATACCACCTCAGTTTATATTAAGTCATATTCAAATCAGTCTTACTTATGGGAACAGTCCAGACTGAACTGTCAGGCCAGGTCCTCTCTAAACTGGAACACAAGGAACCCAGGACCGGTGTTGCCCTTGTTATGGGCTCTTCAGCTGGGTATAGCTTGGTTCTAGTGGCACAGTGAGCTCGGGACCCACGTCTGGACATACCTGTCCCACTGTCACACTAATGCATACAAAAACCTGATAGACAGAATGCTTGAATTCAACTCAGCCACTGGTAACTACTCAGGGCCACATCCTAATCTACCATTATCTTGTACACTATGTCACCTCAGTTTGGAACTAGCTATATCCAATCAATCTTGAACCTGCTCCAGTCGGTACAGAGAAGTGCATGTGAAACAAATCTAAAGCCATGCATGGCTCACAGTGATAGCTTTCACTCTAGCTTCATTCATAAGGGTATTCTGGCACTGAGAAGATGTTTGTGACTAGCACTAGGGTAGGCTATGGTAGGTTGGTTAATTGAAAGTCCAGTTCTTAAGTTTCTTGAGGAATTCAAGAGGAGATGATGAGGCTCTGATGTGGTGTGTGTGTGATGTGATGCTTTAGAAGGGATGTAAGAGAATGCCCAACCTTCTAATCTTGTTCTGTGTATCCATGGGATGTGTGTGGAAGCAGAGTTGTCTAGGTAGTTGGTGGAAGGAAGTTTTATAGTGTCTTGAATGTGAGCTCCCTGAGGTGTTGTGAGTACTCTGTGGGAGGTTGAGTATAAATCTGGCTGTCAAATGTGGTTGGGTTTGTAGTCTTCTAGTGAGTTGCTTGGTGAGTCTGGCGTATTTGTTACCATATTCTGACTTGCTGGTGACTAAGGCATACGTGTCTGTTTTTGCGGTGTTGCTTGGAGCCATTTGAAGATCTTCCTTAGCATCTTAAGGGTGTAGAAGCAGGATACAGGTACTCCGATGAATTGTGCAACATGTCCAGCTTGCTAATGTTGAGCCTTCTGAGGTTACCGGCGTAAGTAATGGGTCTAGGTGTGTGTCTTAATTTGGCTAGCCAGCAGTTGAAGCCCCATGTTTATCGCTACTTCTATCTTGTTAGTGTTGAACTTGAGACAATTGGATTTCATCCAGTTAGTGACTTTGATCATGCAAGTGCAGGATCATGCAGGTGTAAACGTGTTTCTTGTGCTGGAGTTCTTGTCTGAGAGGGAGAATATGAGGTCTGGTTTTGTTCTTCAGCCATGACGGGAAGCCAATCGCATCACTCTCACATTTGACCAAATCAGCAACCTACGGTGACTACTATCAACTCCCTTAAGATACCCAACTTCAGCGGGCCATAGAAAGCCCTGCAGGAAAATGGCACTGTGGACACGCCTTCAAGGAGCTTGTACCTTCCTGATCTCTAGACTATTAATATCTGACTTCATAATCTTTGATGACAGTTGCTAGTGCCTTGAAAAAACTCCAGGCCTCTGAAATAAACTTAATACAAGAAGCACACTTTGGCTATTCTGGACCTTTCTATCCATTTTGGAATCAGAAGAAACAAGATGATTTCACTATTCAGCGTTTTCCTTTCTACGATCCATGATAGGAAGTTGAGTTTTGATGGTAATTGTGTCAGTTGAGGGTCAATGTTTCTGAATGTAGAAGTAATTTTGTTACATGAGCATTATGAGAGACTGTTGCAAAGGTATTGCAAACAGGTAATATTGTTGGTGATGGTGAAGGCATGGTGTAAAGTTTTGTTATGGTGAAGATTTCCATGCTACTGGTTGTGTCAAAATTAATGTGGTCTGCAAGATCTGTGCTCCTGGTGTTCCTTTTCTGCTTGTATTAACGTCTTAGGGCACATCTGAAGATAACTTTATCCATGGTTTCTCAATTGGTTCTCTGCTTGTGCTCCAGTTACTTGTAATGGTTTTTGTCGGCCTGGGTTCCTCAGTATACCTGCTGGCCTGTGGTCAGACTCTTTTTTTTCTGTTGCACTTGAGAGGAGCCAGTGAGTCACTGCATGAGTTTAGTCAGCTGTTGAGGTTCTGGACGGCTTTGTGCAACTTGCTAGTGTGCTCAGGGCGATGCACAGAGAAGGTGAGAGCCCAGTTCAATTTTGTAATGTTTTTTCAGATGCTGTGGCCAGGTCTAGTTGTGATAGGTCTGTGTTGGTGTAGGATGAGTATGCTGAAACTATTGAGGGTATGATCTGTCCAGGCAGAGGCGTACTGGGAGTCCAAAGCAGTCCTTGCCAATTTTCTCTGGCCAGCCCCCATACAGAGAGCAGCGAGCGAGACTGACCACTACAGGGAGGATTTTGGGGGGGAAGGGGGTGTCCCCCCTACAAGAACATTTGGGAACAATGCCTTTATAGTGCACCAGGATACCCAGTCATACCGACAGCCATTCTTATGGAAAACACAAAAAGTAAAACGTCAATCATGAAACATTCATATATAATGTCACACTGGTATGTTGCTGTTGATGTATACTGTCAGTTGTCACAGAGGACCTGGCAGAGGAGGGTGTTTCACACAATGGCTTCAATAAAGGACTTACTTATTTGCATACATTGCATAGTATGGTTTTGTTAGTGGCTTCAGAACCTGCATTGACTTTCTCTAGGGACCAATAGGAAAACACCTAATGAATTAAAGCAAGTTTTTTTCCTAAAGTGCAACTTTGGTTAATTTAGTAAGCTGTAGGAATAGGGTGAGAATAGTTTGAGTAGTTGATTGTTATTATAGTGAGAAGTCGGTTTTAGATTTACATTGTTTCTGATGTGAAAAGAGGCGAAAGGGGTTGAACCATACCTGGAATATAGTGTTCAGACTTTTCTAACATCAGGTAAATGACTTGTGGTGTAAACGCAGCATAGGTGTAGTAATTTGGGCATGGATGGGTGCAAACGGACTTGTCTTTGGCATACCTTGGCATACTACCAGCACAGCCACAGAAGAGCTAACTCCTAATAGTCTCTGTAAGTGTGAAACAGCTGAGCTATTGAATCTCCCACAGGGAAAGCTGAAATACTCAATTAAAATGGCAGGCCAGGAAAGGTGTAGGTGGCTCAGGAGAAGCTTCCCCGATCGTCTGCTGAAACACTAAAGTGTTAATTTTGTTCCCAGTTTTAGGATGTTACTAAGAGGGTGATAGAAGGGAAAGAAATGCGAAATTGTCAAGCAGAAATGTCTTTAGCATATTCACAATTCACAAAGTACAGTCAAGGAACATGTGTTACCTGGTTGTGACAAAAAACACATTTTACAGAAATCGTCGACACACACAACCAAATCCTTAAGGATTGTCTTAAATAAGAAATTGCACCTTCAAATCCACGCAAACAGCAATAGCTTAAAATGCTTAGAACATTGAGGAGTTTTAAACCCCACACACCTGAGTAGTCAGTCAGTCAGTCAAAAATACTTTTATTTGATCTCGTTAAAAATCATAAAAGAGTGGAGAAAGTTCAATGATACAAACATGTAAAAAAAAAAGAAACAAAGTTACTTAATTGGATAAAATGTTGAGGGTTAAAAAGGAGCTAACAGAAAAGAAATGAAAACACAATGCTGTCATGACCTGAATAATCGTCCATAGAAAATACATTAGGTAAAACTTTCATGTTAAAAGAAGTTTTGAACAGAGAGAGGCGGTGCTGTACACCGGGGGCCCAGAATTTGTGTTAATGCAGGGGATGAACAAGGGTCCGAGTGGTCTAAACTGAACCACTCCAGTTCATTCTTGTTTGTTGTCTAATTCTTTGGCTGCCATTTTCCAAAGCATAATGGCTTTGCAAGAAAGTTCAATGGAGTGGCCTCCAAGACAATGTATGACTGCCACTCTGCATGTCCGTAGCTGATTTTTTATCAGCAACTTGCGGAGGACCCTTTTACGAATTTCTAGTAGTGTAGGGCAGATGCATAGTAGATGTAAGAGACTCTCTTCTCCTTGTCCGCACAGCCGGCATTCTTTTGTTGACCATACTTGTTTCCATTTTGGGGTTAGGTCCTTCGTAGGGAATGACCCCAGTCGTAGCATGGTCAGATAGTGTTTTTTATGTTGTGAAAAATGGTCTAACAAGTATGGTTGTGGTTTGAGCGACTGGTAAGAACTAATCACTGCCCAAGCGTGTTTTTTCTTTGAGAATGCAGTTTTATCCATTAGCTGTGAAATTTGTTTGGTTGCGCTGTTTACTGCCTTTTTGAAGCCAGAAAAAGGGGTGTTTGTATGCCATACCCCTTCGAGGTGTAAGTCCTTGCGTGAACCTTTTAGGACCGTGACGATGGAATTATTTAACATCGCTTGCTTTTCGATTTCTTCCCAGCAGGAGTGGGCTAATGTGTTATCTTCTGCTTGCCTCATCCGCCAGTAGTATTTAATGACCGCCCCTTGTCTGGCTGGTTTCTGGTTTTTTAGCCCGTATTCCAGTCGAATCTGGGCTTGAGAAATGTGCTGGGGGATTAAGAACAACCTCTTGAAAAAGCTTGATTGGGCTTGATTAAGGGCGGCTGCGTCTATTGTATGCATTATTTCTGACCCGTATGATATGGTTGGTATAAATTTGGCTGCAATTACCTTCAACACATGGCCTGTTGAGCTGCCTTTTAATTTCCTGTGTAAAGTTTTAAAGGCGTAGAGAAGTTGTTTTGCTTTCGTTCTCACTTGATTCAGCTGGTGTTTGAAGTTAAGGTTTTGGTCAAGTTGAAACCCTAGATATTTGTAAGATTCCACCTGGGTTATTGGTTTGTCACCCAGGTTCCAGATGAATTTGCCTTTTGACCCTTTTTTATGATGTTTTGAGAAGCACAGCACCTTAGTTTTCTTGCGATTGATTGTTAATTGGGATGCAATGGTGTATGCTCCTAGTTGGGTCATTGATCGTTGAAGGCCTATCGGTGTTTGTGATAGAAGGACGATATCATCTGCGTATTGAAGGCTGGTGATTGGTATTTTGCCCAGTTTTGGGGGGTCGGTTTGGACTTGTTGAAGGTATTTCTCGAGGTCGGCGGTGTAGATGTTAAAGAGGCAGGGGGCCAGCACGCACCCCTGTTTCAGCCCGTTTTTAGTTTGGATCTTACTTGTTATGCTGTACCCGTCTCCTTTTTTGATTTGGACCCATGTATCCGAGTAAAGGTTGATAATTGCCTCCAAAAGTTTTGTTGGTGCGCCCAAGCTTTGCATTTTGGCCCATAGCTTTGCCCTCTGTACTTTATCAAATGCTGCTTTAAGGTCAATAAAGCAGGCATAGAGGGAGCGGGATTTGGCCATGGCTTGATTGGCAAGGAGTGTGACCGCAGAGATGTTGGTGAGGGTGCCCATTCCAGGCCGGAATCCTGTTTGTGTGTTTGGCATCAAGTTTGTGTGGCTCACCCCGTCTTCTAACTCTGCCAGCAGGTTGGAGGCGTAGATTTTGGCTTCAACATCGATGAGTGCGATCAATCTGTAATTGGCAGGATCTGAACGTGGACCAGATTTATGTATAGGATTAAGGATGCTTCCTCTCCAGGAGTCTGGGATCGTACCTGACAATAGTGCATGTGTGAATAATGGAGTAAGGATATCAGACCAGAATAAGGGATCATGCCGGAATAATGTGTTAGGCAATCCGTTAGGTCCTGGGGCTCCTTCAGGCCTTAGATTTTTTATGGTTTTAAAGACCCGATCTTGGGAAATCTGCAGAGGTGGTTCTGACAGTTCGATTGTAGGTGTATCATCAACTGTTTCTGCAATGGGGATATCCTGATTTGTAGCTCCTGAGGGTAGGATGTCATTATATGTTTGCTCGATGTGTGCTTTCCAAGTGTCCTCCATTACGTCAGAGTTGAAGTGCCTGTTCTTGCCGTTCGATAGCTGGCTGATTATATCCCAGAAGAGCTTAGAATCTTTTTGGTTGCTGGCATGGAGGAGTTTTGCCCAGAGTTCTTCTCTGAAGGCTTTCTTGGCTGCCTTGGAGTCTCTTTTGAAGTCTTTTCTTGCTTTTGATATTAGTGAGAGAATGTCCTGAGTAGATTCTGGGCCTCGAGTTCGCAGATGCCTTAGATGTTTATTCAATTGTTTTTTTTGTTTCCTTAAACTGGTGGTGAACCACCCTATCCCTTCTGGTCTGCCTGGTTTGCGGCCATTTTTTGGGAAATCTTTGTTTAGGTCTTGAGCAAAGATTTCCCAAGCCTTTATGCATGATGGATTGACTTTAAAACTCTCCGAAAGGGTTATGCATGTGTCCATGATGTCACCGATATTTTCCTTTTTCCAAATTAGACGTTTCAAATTGTAACATTTTGTGAATTGGGACATCTCTTTGTCTTTTGCAGGGTCGGCCATATTTACGAGTAAAGTGAAGGTTTGTGGGTGATGATCGCTTTCTGACCTATCTTTTATTTCAAAGTTTGTGATGTGGGGGAGAAGGTCTAGGTTTGATAATGAGTAATCAATGATGGAGCACGTTCTCTGCGTTACTCGGGTATATGCTTGGTGGCTCTCTGATGTCACTTGTCGGTTTAACACGCCCAATGATCTTTCTTCCAACAGGGAGGCACATCTGTTACCATGTGTGTCACGTTGTTTGCTAGGTGGAACGTGGCCTGTTGGACTATCTTTCCTTAGATTTTGTAATTTCATGTTGAAATCTCCTGATAAAATTATGTTGGAGTGTGGGTGAGCCAGTTTTAATGTATCCAGTGTTGCTACTAGAGTGTCAATATTCAATCTCTTTTGTTTGGATGATGGGTGGATGTATATATTCAATATTAGTAGGCTACAGAAGGTCGGGGCTGTTAATTTGATACATAGCATCCATGTTGTATCTAAATCTACTTCCGTGGCCTGCCAGGAGATGTGGGTCGAGACATAGATTGAAAGCCCTCCTTTAGCTCTACCATATTTCGAGTCCTTCTGGGCCGGATATTCTTTGTAACCTACTATTGGTGAAGGATTTGTTTGCCATGTCTCTTGGAGAAGAATTAAATCGTGTTTTTTGAGAAATTCCATGAAGTCCGGATCTTCTAGTTTTGAGCTCAGGCCATTTATGTTCCAAGAGCAAATGTTGCACCCGTGGTCTGTTATTTTTGCTTTGGAAGGGTTTGTTCATGCCGTGCATTGGCGGGTTCCAGCTGGGTTCTGTTTCCTTTGCCCTATGTGTTTTCCTGCTTCCGGATGAACGAAGGTTATGGTTATTTTCCTCCCGTCTTGATCTTTGCCAATTCTTGGGCTTTGGTGTTCTGGGCCTTTCGCACCTCTCAACAAGCTCTCTGATGACTTTAGTTGTTGAAGTGGGGTAGGATAGCGGGCGGGCGTTGGTTTTGTTAGTTCTATACCCCATTTGGCAAATAAAACCTGCTGCTGCCAGATTTGCTCTGTGATGGAATTATCAGTAAAGCTTACTATGGTGATTTCTCGACCGGATGGGTCGGGATTAGGGCTGAATTCAACGCTTTCAAGGTTCTCCGTCTCAATATGACGCAGGGACGGGAGTGCTTTGAGCAGTTTTAGTATTACGCTTCTATTAAGGATGTCATGGGTTCCCCTCGATTCGAAATGAGGGATGAAATGCAGCTTTTTGTAGTAACAGTTATTGCTGTCGGAAAGGACCAGCTCTGTGTGATGGCTTTTTTTAAGTTCATTTCCCTCTGAGGGTTGTCCCGCGGTGGTCGGGCGAGGATTCTGAGTGTTGCATGCGGTGTTTAGAGGAGGTATATCATTGTTTGTTGCAGTGGTTGGAACACTGCTTTCCCTGTGAATCCTGTATATTTTGTCGGCGGTGCACCCATCCTTGCTGTCTCCCTCATTAGGCCAAATTACGTCATTTGAGCTGGTTTTGACGGGTTCTAATGTGACTAATGTGTTGCGTCTGGTAGTGTTTGTTGGGATTTGAGTGGGCTGTGATGTTACATGCCGATTCTCTACCTTTTCTATGGGTTTGAATATGCTATATACGTTTGCTGGCTGCGAGTGTTCCATTTTTGGTTGCTTTTGAATTGTTGTGTTGGTAGGCTTATTGGTAGATGGGGCTGTGTTGACCACCAGGCTTGCTTTCTCTGTGTTTGTTGTTGGTGTATCGTCTTCGCTTTGGATAACATTTTGCTCCGTTGTGGTACTGATTATGGTTGGTGCATGTCTTGTTTGTTTTCCCTTTCTTGACTTTCTTAGTCGTTTCCTCTCCCGCTTTGATAGTGGAGCTTTAGTAATTGCTTCTTTTCCGAGTGGGCTGTTACAAAGATCAACTGATGGGCTGATCGAGACGGCTACATTTTCAGAAACGGTTTTTAACTGTAATGTTTTTGTGCTTTCGGGTGTTAGAGCACTGTTGAGCCCCCCTGCTTTTACATTGTGCTCTTTTGGGGGACTTGGGTAAACCTGATCCATTTCCTGCTGGGTTTCTCTGAATTTCTTTGTTGGTGGATTAGTCTGTGCTGAGGTGTCCCTGACGACCCCCAGTAGTTCGGACATTAAATTTGGAACTACGGCTAGTTGGTCTATGATTTGCGTGCAATGGCAATGGTTTGTTAGGTAGGATGTTTCTCGGTCTTGCTGCACCCGCTCTATCATTTCATTTAGGTTTTGCAGCTTTTGTTCCACCCCCTGTACGTAGATAGCTAGAATGTTTAACAGGCCAACTTGGGTATCTAATTTGTCTGCGTGATAGGTCATGGCTTTGCCGATAGTGTCCAAAGTGTTTAACAAATGGGACCAGACTGCAGAGGGTGGTGAGCTGGCTGCCTGTACCGGTGAAGGTGTATACTCTGGAGGCAAGGAAACCTGAGAGGCTGGAATTTCGTGTACTATCTCCCTATTTTGCGACTGCGGCATCATGGGAGAATTTTCGAGATTTTTTAGACTAAGAAATAAGTCATCTTGTTGCCTTGAGGGCGGTGATTTTATACTACTTCGATAGACAGATTCCGGTGAATAATGCTTGTTGGTTATTGCTTTGACCGGGTCGTCTGTGAGTAGGGCCGGCGACAGCATGTGTGTGGTACCGAAGGGGCTTAGAGGGCCCGTGCTTGTCTGATGTGTTGAGATAGCTTCTTTGTTACCGTTAAGACCATTATGGCTTGGTAACAGTTGTTGTTGCCCCTTCGGCTGTGATACTAGGATGAGCGGCTGATGATGTATTTCTGCTTCTATGGCGTTGACTTTATGGGTGTGACCACCTTCTGAGAGGGGTATGATTTTTAGAATTTGGGGGCCATGGGTTTCGCCTTCTGATGCGTGATCCAGGTCTGGACCTATCGCCCAAGGTTCTGCTTTTTCATTAATGCGACTCTTGATGCACTTATCGAGGGGGATATTCGTATCGGCTTCACTTGGGCCGTCAAAGGTGTCAATGCTAGGACTGGTATCTTGTAAATGTGCGAATTGTTTATGGTCGTCGCATTCCTGGTTGTTTTTCGCAGTTTTTGTGGCCACTTTTAGGAAGTCGGTGATCAATGCCCGTTTACTGCTGTTTGGGCATGAATAGTGCCTTTTTGGTGCAGGTGGTATGCCCTTCTTGCCGCCTTCGTTAGTAACAGGCGGGGCTGTCTCAGTCGCTTTTTTGCTGACAGTTGACTTTGAGCTTGCGGATCCGGAGATGGCTGTAATGCCCTGTGTTACGCCTTCCGTCGCGTACTGCTTGTCGCTATTTGTTTGCCTCGGCTCCGTAGGTGACATTCCTTCCTGCGTAGTACCTGGTGCTGTGCTGTTGTCCTCCATGACCATCGCCTTTATGACCTCCGTTTCTATTTCTGGTTCCATCTCCATTTCTTTTTTGGATTTTTTGGGGTTAGATGGTGATTTTTTCTCTTTACACTCATCCCCCCTTATTCTTCCAGACCTCATGGTTGGGTTGTTGCCCACCCGCCTTGCGACTTGATGCTGTGGCGAAGATTTTTTTTCCTTTTTTTGCTTAGGGCGGAGCTATGAGTTTTTTTCTTTTTGGGGAGGGTCGTTATTGTTTTTAGTCTTTTTGCCAATTTTAAAGAGAAAAAAAAATGTATTGAATTGTATTTTCTGATTTGTTTGATTTGTTTGATATCTGTATGTTTGTTGGTTTTGTCTTTGTTTGTTTGTTTGTTTTACTGGTCCTGTCAATTCGCCCTCCTTTCTAAACAGAACCGCTTTCACCAACCAGGATTGTTTCCAGCTGTGCTTTGCTTTGGCCTGTGCCTGTAGGGAGGGAAGGGAGGGAGGGGGGCGGCCACCTCTAACCGGCGTTTCTCTGCTTCACCGGTGTCGCTGCCTGGCTCAAGCTCCGAGATCTGAACTCCACGAACGTCCTCTGAACTCGCTCTGCTGACAGATTCTTGTGCATCAAAGCTAGCAGTGACCTATTGGCTTTGATGGCAGTTTGACAAACGCTCACCACAGGCACTGGCGCAGGGCAATGCGGGCAATGCGATACACGGCAAGACGAGGTGAGGCGAGGCGGGGGCCGCGCTCTCTCCTCTCTCCCACCTCCGCCTTCTCCTCTTACTCACCTCTCCTCTTCCGCCGCCGCTAGTGACCGCCGCCGGTGCTGCACTCGATGCACTGGATGCAGGATGCTGATTGCCGGGTGCCCGGGGGCTGCTGCCGCTGTTCGGCCCTGCTGTCCCGCCCCTGCTTGGGCTCCGCAGCCCCTCACGGCTCCTCACGGCTCCTCACGGCTCCTCGCGGCACCTCACGGCTCCTCACGGTTTCGTCCACACCTGCGGTTGCGGCTTGCGGCTTCACCTGAGTAGGACTTTAAGGTAACGTCCATGTACTGGTGCACTTCTGACTTCTTTGCTGTAATATATGTTATGTTATGTTATGTTATGTTATGTTATGTTATGTTATGTTATGTTACGTTATATTATAGAGAGATTTATACCGCGCACTAATACTCTGGAGTGTCCTGGCGCGTAGGTGAACTGTGGCATGCGTGTACAGAAATATTAAATCAGCTGTTTAAACAGGAACGTTTTGAGAAGTTTTTTAAAGATACGGAACTCCTGGGTGTGGTGGAGGTCAGCTGGAAGCGCATTCCACAACATGGCTGCTTTAACCGCTAAGGACTGACCCCCAAATCCGTGACCGACGGATCCTAGGGACCACCAGCCGACGTTGGAGAGAAGAACGCAAAGGTCGCCTAGGCAAATAGAACTCGAACCGTGTTCTGATGTAGACAGGGCCAGAACCGTAGAGTGCTTTATGAATCATGGTCAATGCCTTAAAATGTACGAGCTGGGCCATGGGAAGCCAATGAAGGTCCCTGAGCTGCTGCCGGACACTGGAACTCCTGGGGATATATGGCTAGGAAACTCATCATATTTGGGAGTGAAGGATCCTTGCACAGTTCAAAGATGCTATATCTGTAAAGTTTAGTATTTAAGAAACAAAAAATCTTATCTTAGTCCTTCACAAAGTGATTCTCTTACAAAATTATTCTCTTCAGAGCTCTTCTTCACCACTTCAAGCACAGTTTTCAAAACCGAACAACGGCATATTAGCAAGAACCTTGTTAAAATTATCGCAGTTTTAGCTGCAGGAAACTGCTGCTAAAACGGCGATAATGGGCTTGCTAATATGCTTTACAAAATTCCAATAGAAGCCCAGGTTAGATGTCCTGCATATCTAACCTGGGCTTCTATTGGGATTCTATAACACATAGTAGCAAGCCCATTATTGCCGTTTTAGCTGCAGTTTCCTGCCACTAAAATGGCGATAATTTTAATGAGGTTCTTGCTAATATGCCCCTGAATACACAGCTGTTAAGTTTCTACAACTCAATCTTGCGCTGGGACACTCATGAGTAGCCATGCGCGTAATACATTCATTTAAGATAACATAACATAACAATTTCTTGTTATTAAGGCAGTGCTCACTCTTGTTAAAGCTGTAACATCCGCTGTCCTCTCTCATTTCCTTTCACTCTGTAAAACAAAACATAGGTTGTACTGATTTGAGTAATAATGCATTCCTCCATCTTTCCATTTTCTGCTTGACCGTCCACTCAATCACATAAATGTTAATGTCTGAAGTCCAGGTCCTTAACCCTTTGCGTGCGTCCGACGGCCCCCGGTCGTGGTGGTGGGCGTGTGCGGAAGACGGCCGGGTGGCCGTCCTAACCACGCCCAGTCATAAATCACCCGCATCGCGGCTGAAATCCAACCGTGGTCAACGCGTTAATGCTTACCTGTACTGTACATAATATCTTTCTCCAAGGATGGAGTCTCAATGTTGCTGGTTAGTCTTGTGATTACTGTAAGCTTTCTCCTAGCATTGCATACTATTTTTACCACTGACATTTGCCATATTTCCATGCATGTTCTGCCAGTGTACTGTCTTCTGATGACCTTTAGTATCTTGTTAGAGCTTGAGAGAGCATTAGAATAATAAATAAAAAGACAACAACCGTTGTAGCTAGACCCCTCAATAACAGCATGTGAAAATACTAGAATAAATAAGGCAACAACTTTGATTTCATGCCACAGTTTATGTTTGATGCCCACAACGTGTAATCATCTTTCAGGTCCAACAAAGCACTCCAGTTCAAGAAACCTGCACTCTCACAGTCAGAGTGGTAGGAGCACCTTTCAAGGGCGCTCCGTTCCAGGATGCCCTCTCCTTTCAAAGCACAATCAGTAATGCATGTTCTAGGTGTCACTAGAAGTGCTTCCTTTGTTGTTGATCCTGTAGCTCCCATCTTTCATATGCTACCATGTGTCTCCCTCTGCAAGCATGGCCCTGAATGGTCATCCATGTCGGATACGAAGTACTATCACATTATTTAACCATACACTTTTGGCCACAGATATTGACCGAGAAGTTCCTTATAATTTAAAACGGCATGCTAGGCCTATCTGCACTAGTTCCGTTGCATAATATAGGAGCATCCAAAATAAAAAATCTAACATTGAATTGTGATTGAGTGTTAGAAGGTAGCATACAATGTCTTTCACTCTTCAACCTGGCTTTTGTTCAATTAAGGCCCAAGCTTTTAGATATACATGGGTCGAGTGTATTTACAAGGGGATTCTATCAGAATAGCATTCATATATTGGATACATCAAGACAACATTATATAGTACTGATTTTATATTTCTTCAGTTGCATGATCAAGGCATTAAAAAATATATATATATATTATTGCTTTCAGCAAATTAACAATCAAATGAGCTCTTCTGTGAATACCAAAAAAAAGAGTAAACTTACACAAATGTGCACTTTCACCTTTGTGAATCTGGTACTCTATGTTTAATTGGCAGAAGCTTGCTCCATTACACGAGTATGCTAAAGTCATTCAATTGCCTAATACCTGAACATCATTGGTAGATGCTAAGAGACCAGAGTTGACAATTGTGCATTGATTAACTTTGTGAAGAGTCAGCAGCATATCTGGCCCTCACCTTCCCGCCGCATCTGAAGACTAAGTATATGGAGCTGCGCATAGAGAAACTGCTGTCCAATGCTGATCGACCGATTTGGAGGACCCCTGGCCGAAATGATTCTGATCTATGTGGAGCAGCAGTACAGGACTTTATGCATTTGATATGTATCTGCCCAGAGTTAGGGCGCAGCCGCCGGGATTTGCTTAAGAGGAAGTTTAATGAAAAAGGCCTTCGTACTTGCAGATCGGCAATACTAATGAGTATGGACTCAAAGGACCCACAATTAATTTGTCAAATAATTAAATTTCGAACCCATCTTGACAAATTGAAGAAAGAATAATGTCGCAATATTTGCGGATCTTGTAAAATTGCAAAATATTTTTTAAACTTGATATTAATTGTTTACATTTGATCTTTTTTATAGGATGTGAAGGTAATATATTTTATGTCTTGGAATATTGTAATGGTTTTAATTAACTACACAATAAACTATTTACTTATTGCTCATTTGCTATTATTATAGCTTATTTAAAGGAGGCATTTATGTTAGATGCAATGACCAGTCTGGCTATCTTTGTAGATTGGGCTTTGCTTCAAACTTTGTGGGTGTTTGGGCAGATCCGCCAATGTAACTCTCTTTTGACGCAAAGAGGAGAAAATTCTGCATAACAAGAGTTCTTTGCTGAGAAAAGGGCATGATTACAGGGCAGAACACTGTTTGCACTGGATACTTAGGACTAGATTTACTAAGTCTTTGCGTCACCTTTGCATCACCGCAGGGTGACGCTGGACAGTCACCAAGGGACATTTGGAATTAAAATAGCTATATAAGGCCTAATTCGCATGGGTGTGCATGTCTTTGTAAAGAAATGTAATGCAGCGCAGTTGCCTTTACCTCCTTTCATTACATTTCAACTTGGGATGCGTTTCAAGGGTCGAGGTTGGGTAATCCTATGCATCCACTCAGGAATTTTGGTGCATTCCCAGAAATTAGCAAACCAGGGAAAGCTTAAACATGCTATACTTTCCCCATTATGGAGTAGCAACGATAAATATGTTTATTTCTCTTTCCACATGTGTTGTGGAAGGTGTCTCTTGCTGCACAAAAACAATATTAAATGTAACAGGCACTCTTGCACTATGGTGCAAGGGTGCCTGTTTTGGAGCACGGCCGCTCACAGTGCGCCAGCACAAGGAGAAAGCAGAAATCCTCCATATTTATATACATATGGAGCATTTCTGCTCTCTCACTTTCAAGCAACGCAGCGTAGCAACTATGCATGTTGTTCTGTGTTGCATCAACGATTGGTAAATATGGCTCCAAATACCAAGGGGACCTTTGCCAGCTAGACACCTTGTTGCACTGTGTCAAATGGATAGAGCAGAAATGCACCCGATCTACTAAGATTTGGCGCAATCCTGGTCCCTCTCTGCGTTGACACACTAGTGGCTGCCAAACCCCAGCACGCAACCTTGCACTATGGTGCAAGGGTGCCTGCATTGCAGACAGAATTGTTTTTGTGTAGGAAGGAGGAACATAGAATTTACCACACAAGCTTAACCGAGCGTGCCATTTCAATGTAAGCGGAACAATACTTGCCTTAACCACGCATGCCCCTTAACCATGCATATGCGTGGTTAAGGCAGTCAGCGCTCTAGATGCACAGTGGAGGGACAGAGAGAGGGACAGGAAGGACTAGGACGTGGCTTGGTAAGTAGGGGTGGGGACAAGGGGTTGGGTTCAGGGTAGTTTATAGGGCTGGAGGTCAGTTTTTAAGCTCATGGTGGAGGGCTGGGGTCGAGGTCGTTTTTTAGGGCTGGTGAGTGAGTTTTAGTGCTCAGCGTGGGGGAGGGCAGTTTTCAGGGCTTGGGGGCCAGTGTTGGGCTCAGTGCAGAGCGGCTGGGGTCAGGGTAGATTTTGTACTCGGGACAGGGTTTTAGGGACCAGGATAGTGGATCAATGTAGTTTATAGAACTTAGGCAGATAAATTGCAGGGCTCTGGTGCGGGGTTTTAGGGCTCATGGCATGAGGTGTGATCTTTACCATGCATATACCTTTACCAATCATGCCTTTACAACCAGGGTAATGTACTATTGACATGCGTCATTAGTCCCTCTCCGCACTACCTTTGGCGGAGATCCGTCCGCCTATTGTAATCCTGAATAAATTTAATTAATCAAAAATTCCACGTGATTATGTTTCAGTTGATGATGTTCCTTTATTTTTTCTGCTTTTCAAAGTTCATTCCTTGACATGTTTCAATAAAGAAATTTTTTTACATGTTGTTTTTCTCTCAGATTATTCGTTCTCTGATTTGATAAACATACATGAATTGCGCAACAAATTAAAAGGTTATCGTGTCCCAATGCATTTCGGGATTGAATCCCTTCGTCAGGGGTACTGAAAAAATAATTGATGAAAATTGCATAAATATATTATACTTGTGATCAACAACACACGAGAGATTTAGACATTAGCTCCATGATATCTCTGTTATACTGGCCTATGTCTGATGAAACCTTGATTATATAACATTGTCTTACATACGGAAAAATTTTTCTTAAATTCACATCATATTTTTTTTTTATAACCATCAAATATGCCAGATTGATGCAAGAGAGAAAACACTATGAGTTAATTTAGTACTATGTTAAATGGTGCTAACTAAATTTCAAAACTCACCATATAAAATGTGTTTCCTGGTGAAGTTTAACGTGCTGATCCTGTGGTAGATAGGAATTTTCAGAAAGAACCTTGGAATAATAAAAAAATTGGTGTATGAATTATAAATCATTCATGGACTGGCCTGTGTTTTGATAAACAACCATTGCTGTATCCTCATACCTTGTCAGTGAATCCCACTTTAATATCGCTGTCTGTGATGAACCGAAATTGAAGTTTTTTTGTATTCAAAGAGATGCTTCTGAAAACGAAAAAATAAAGTGGTGTGTATAGAGTCGTATGCGCGTCACTAGAGTGGTTTCTCTGATACTTGTGGGACACCCCCGCGCCGCACGGCCACCAGCTGCTGCGTGTGTTCCCCTCTGCCTGCCTTCTGCCTCGCTGACGCCGTGGTCGCTCCCCTCTGGTTTCCCAGTTGTTTTGCCCTAAATTTGTGCTTGTCTGTTTCTGCCGTCTGCTCGCGTATTTTGCTGTTTTTCCTTGTTTTGCCCTAAATTTGTGCTTGTCTGTTTCTGCCGTCTGCTCGCGTATTTTGCTGTTTTTCCTTGTTTTGCCCGTAATTTGTGCTTGTCTGTTTCTGCCGTCTGCTCGCGTATTTTGCTGTTTTTCCTCGTTTTGCCCGTAATTTGTGCTTGTCTGTTTCTGCCGTCTGCTCGCGTATTTTGCCGTTTTTATTTGTTTTGCCCTAAATTTGTGCCTGTTAATTTCTTTGTATCCCCTGTGCCGTGTCCAGTTTCCTTCCTGATTGGCCGCCTACCTCGCCGCCCTCCGCTCTCGCTTCCCGCCACCGACATTGGCCCCGCCCCTTTTTCTCTTCTGTTCCCTCCCCGCTCCCGCCTCCCAGCTGCTCCGCCCACCCGCGCACTTCGCCTTAAATGGCGACCGTGCGGACGCGCAGCGGTCACGCGCAGCGGGCGCGCCGATTGTGCGCCGAAGGCGCGCCAAAGGTAAGCCCGTCTACGCCCGTCCGCGACCGGATCGCGACCAGCGCCAGGACCCCTGGCCCACGAAGACCCCGACCGACCCGCCTGACGTACTCCGCCGCCACCCTCACCGCTCTCAACACCGGCCGACTCCCAGAATGCCATCAAGCCTCTCCACGACGTACCCACGGACCCTTCAGCTGCCACGCCTGCAAGTTCACCTGCATCCGGACCTGCCTCGCACCAGCACCCACCAAGCCGAACACCAGCAGTACCCACCTCAAGTGCATCCTGCTCAACACCCGCTCCATCCACAGACATGCCATCGAACTCTGGAACCTCCTCGACACCACAGCTCCAGACGTTGCCTTCCTCACGGAGACCTGGATGAGCGCCTCTTCAGCTCCCGACATCGCCATCGCCATCCCAGAGGGCTACAAGATCGTCCGGAGGGACCGAAACGCCAACCAGATGGGAGGAGGCATCGCCATCATCCACAGGAGCACCATCCGTCTCACGACCAGCACCGACAACTCCCTGACCACCGCCGAACACCTGCATTTCCAGATCCACACCAACCCGAACACCACCCTCAGAGGCACCCTGATCTACCGACCCCCTGGACCACGCACACAATTCAGCGAGGACATCGCCGACTTCGTCAGCCCACATGCCCTCCCCTCCGCTGACTACATCCTCCTGGGAGACCTCAACTTCCATCTGGAGAACAACAACGACCACAACACCAGCACCCTGCTCGACAACCTCACCAACCTGGGACTCAAGCAACTGGTGTCCACCCCCACCCACCTCGCCGGACACACACTCGACGCTGTCTTCTCATCCAGCAAGGACATCAACTTCAGCCACACCACAGAGCTTCAATGGACGGACCACAGCTGCGTCCACTTCACCTTCAAGAAAACAACGACCCACCACCACCAGCAACAGACCGCCCGCAGAAGCTGGAACAAGATCACAGCAGACCAGCTCGCCACCTCCCTGAGCCAGCACCCTCCTGCCAGCTCAGCGAACCCCAGCCAGGCCGCCGACAACCTCACGAAGTGGATCAGCAACTGCGCGGACGAACTCGCCCCACTGAGGACCCCGCCCAGCAGACCCGGCAGCAAGAAAGCCCCATGGTTCACCGACGAACTCAAGAGCTCCAAGAAGAACTGCCGAGCCCTCGAGAAAGTCTGGAGAAGGGAACCGACACCGGACAACAGGACCTCCTTCAAACTTGCCACCCGGAAACACCACCAGCTGATCCGCGCCGCCAAGAAAACAGCATTCAAGGACCGGTTGGACAACAACGCACACAACTGCAAGGAACTCTTCAACATCGTCAAAGAGCTTTCCAACCCCAGCGCAGGAAACAACGACATCACCCCATCGCAAGACCTCTGCAACTCCCTGGCTTCATACTTCCACAACAAGATCGCGGACATACACAACAGCTTCAACAACCAACCAACGCACACCATGACCGAACAACCACCCCCCACCACCACCCTCCGCGCCTGGACCCCGATCAGCACCGAAGACACCATCCGCACGATGAACTCCATCCACTCCGGATCACCGACCGACCCCTGCCCTCACCACGTCTTCAACAAAGCCGACGCTGTCATCGCACCCCACCTGCGAGACATCATCAACACATCCCTCGACACCACCATCTTCCCCGAGAGCTGGAAACACGCCGAACTCAGCGCCCTACTCAAGAAACCAACAGCGGACCCCACCGACCTCAAGAATTACCGCCCCATCTCGCTCCTCCCGTTTCCAGCCAAAGTCATCGAGAAGACCGTCAACAAGCAGATGGCCGCTTTCCTCGAGACGAACGGATCCCTCGACCCCTCACAGTCCGGCTTCCGAGCCAACCACAGCACCGAGACCGCCCTCATCGCCGCCACCGACGACATCCGAGCCCTGATGGACAATGGAGAAACAGCGGCCCTCATCCTCCTAGACCTCTCCGCGGCATTCGACACGGTCTGCCACCGCACCCTAGTACGGCGCCTCAGCAACGTCGGAATCCAGGACAAGGCGCTGGAGTGGATCACCTCCTTCCTCGACGGGAGAACACAGAGAGTCCGCCTACCACCGTACAAGTCAGAGGCCACCGAAGTCATCTGCGGCGTCCCCCAAGGATCATCTCTGAGCCCCACCCTCTTCAACGTCTACATGAGCCCCCTCGCGGCCATCGTACGCAAACACAACCTCAGCATAATCTCCTACGCCGACGACACCCAGCTGATCCTCTCCCTGACCAACGACCCCGCCGCCGCCAGAGCCAACCTGCACGAAGGGATGAAAGAGGTAGCCGAGTGGATGACGACCAGCCGCCTGAAACTGAACTCGGACAAGACGGAGGTCCTCATCCTGGGCTCCTCTCCCTCCGCCTGGGACGACTCCTGGTGGCCTCCCGCCCTGGGCACCGCACCCAAACCGACAGACCATGCACGCAACCTGGGCTTCATCCTGGACTCCTCCCTCTCCATGACCAGGCAAGTCAACAACGTCTCCTCGGCATGCTTCAACATCCTACGCATGCTACGGAAGATCTTCTGGTGGATCCCCACCGAGACCAGGAAGACCGTCACCCAGGCCCTCGTCACCAGCCGACTGGACTACGGCAACGCCCTCTACGCCGGGACCACCGCCAAGCTCCAGAAGAGACTCCAGCGGATCCAGAACGCCTCAGCCAGACTCATCCTCGACATCCCACGAACCAGCCACATCTCCGGACATCTGCGAGACCTTCACTGGCTCCCCGTCAACAAAAGAATCACCTTCCGCCTCCTCACCCACGCACACAAAGCCCTACACGACCAAGGCCCGAGCTACCTCAACAGCCGAGTCAACTTCTACGCTCCCAAACGCCACCTCCGATCAGCCAACCACGCCCTCGCCGCCGTCCCCCGCATCCGAAGAGCGACTACAGGAGGAAGGTCCTTCTCCCACCTGGCCGCCAAGACCTGGAACTCCCTCCCGACCGACCTGCGCCTGACCCAAGACCACCTCTCCTTCAGGAAGAAGCTGAAGACCTGGCTGTTCGAGCAGTAGCGGCTCCCCCCCCCCCAGCGCCTTGAGACCCCACGGGTATGTAGCGCGCTTTATAAGTGTCACTGATTGATTGATTGATTGATAGGTTAAATCAGTCTTTTACCTAAAAATTATCTGTTGAGATTCGTAGGAACGTGCGATGGTGTTCTCAAAGAGCTCAGACTGTCGATTTGCTAGATGTGTGAGAAAGAATACATACGAGTGCGTTTAGAGCAATCTAGCTTAGTCTATATAAATTATACTGTAGTGGTGTATGGTTGAATTGTAATTACCTTTACGTTCGCTGTGTTGAAAAGACCGTAGTATAGATGCACCGTCGTGCTGGAGATAAGTGCTGGGGAAGTTCTGAAAAAGGAGTCACTGCAAAATTAACACTTATATTAATGACTGTTCTATTACTAAGTTCCAGTTGACCCAAGCTGCATAGAACACGGGGTTAGATTTACCGTTTAAAGCGTGAGATCGGATTCTGTGCTTTAAAGTGGATTTCGTGTAGGAAATCAGGAGAGTCTCTGCTGAAACAGCTATGGTATCTAAATGAAAACCAGAAAAGCTCCGTTAAGGATAAAAGGTTCTAAAAAAAGCAAGCTGTACGAAACTGAAAATGCTGGTAGATAAGTACCTGAGAAAAGAGATTACCGGGTGCTCCGTGCGACGTAGAACTCTGTGGAGATTCGAACTAGAGATTCTATACCTACGGTGACAATGAAAATAATATGCTCAATAGGTAATTAATGGTGACTGAAGAAAGTCAGTTAGGCGCAGTAACTGAATTACCTGAATAGCTACGGTTCTTGTCTGAACCGACAAGGTCTGGGTGGTGAAGACTCGAAGCGAGCAGCTTCGCGGTGTTTCCTACGATGGTGAGAATAAAGGTTAAAGACAGACTACGGAAGTGACTGAACGCTTGGCTGGGATGGACATAAAAGAGTCACTGTTCGATCAGATACAGTGCAAACCCCTGGATAATGCGAAGAGTGGAGTTTGAATACCATGACATTAATCAATACCTAATTTGAATGGAAAATAGTAAATTAGTAAAACCGAGTTGAAACGGAAAGCTGAAATTAGTAAATGATAAACAGAAAAGAAATACTGCGGTGTTTCGCTAGAAGTGCCTCTGTAGATGATGAAAACGAATGGACTAGCTAGATTGGGCCAACTGATTGTGAGGTCCTGTTGATGGAAAAAATATTTTCTTTATGAAAACATGGATGCGATGTGGATAAAAAATGTGATAGTGCCTTCACTGAGGATCTGATAATACCAACTAGTCTTATGGTGACGTGTGGTCTTGTTGACTAACCTAGTTAAGAATATGGGTTTAAAGACTTGTACAGCATCTATGAAGTTATATGTGGTGTGTGTATATGTGGTTGTCGCTTGGTAAGTGGCTAATTCGTGTTTTGGCAATTCAATAGTGATTTGTAGATTGACAGGCTCTCTTTAAACATAATGAGTCTCTATATACAAAAGTTATTGAAAATAGTACTATTCACAGAAAACAAGACATATCTATTTTGTCATTTAAACCTTTCGGTGTATGAGTTTGTAGAAAGTCTATCCACCAGATTTCTCTTTGCGAAAGCCAAGTTTCATTGTTTCGATCTGGTTTGATTTCTATTTGTTCCAGGACTTGAAATTTTAGTTGTGGAATAGTGTGTTTCATTTCCGTCCAATGGGTTAGCAAACTGGATGTCAAACTCTTGTTCCGTATTCTGCTCTTGTGTTCTGTGATCCTGACTTTTATTTTCCTTTCGGTAAACCTGAAAGTCTAGCAATCAATATATCATCTAAAAAGCTCAACAAACAACAACTCAATGTCTTAGAAAAAGGCACAGGATTTGTACCAACGTATAACAGTACTAAATTAGAAACAGAAATAGCCTTCTTTAAATTTATGAGAGTACTCAGATTAAGACATTTATTTGAGAACATAGTACCTACCATGCCAGAATTTATCCAACCAAGAGCGGAAACTGAATACAAAGAATTCAAAGAACCCAGTACATATATGGCACCTATCTCACATAAAGTTCTGGACATGTTTGAAATCCTTGTGAAACAGGACCTACAACAAATCAACTGGCACCAACGCCAGAGAACAAATTTGAACAAACACGAAATAGACATTCTCAAAAAGTTGGCAGAGTATCCTTCGATCACATTAAAGATAGCAGACAAAGGAGGAGCGTTATTTATTATGGACACTTCTTTCTATAACGCCAAAGTAGTAACTCATATTCAAGATGAAACAACCTATCTAAAACTCTCACAGAATCCCACGCAAGAAATCATCAGAACATTGGAAGGAATCTTAAACAGAGCATTGGAAATGGAATGGATTACCGAGAACACCAAAAAATATCTGACTGTTAAACATCCTCGTTGTCCTGAACTTTACATGCTCCCTAAGATTCATAAAAACGCCACGGATCCACCAATGAGACCCATAGTCAGTGGCTGTGGGTCAGTGTTTGAACCGTTAGGAGTATACATTGATGAATTTCTTCAGACCTTTGTAAAAGGATGGAAATCCTATATAAAAGACACAAGCCATTTTCTTCAATCATTGAATGAGACAACAATAGAAGGTGATAATATCCTATTATGTACTATTGATGTAACATCCTTGTACACTTCAATCCCTTTAGCCGAAGGTTTGGAAGCTTGTGAATGGGCACTATTACAATTATCCAACTTGAAAGCCAATAAAGTATTTATCATGGAACTTCTTCAATTTTGCCTACAACATTCTTATTTCAGATGGAATAATGAGTATTATCTACAAATCAGCGGTACCTCAATGGGTTTTTCAGGAGCCCCGTCCTTTGCCAATACCTTTATGGCCAAATTTGAGAACGATTTCATCTTAACTGAAACCATCTGGCAAACTCACACTATTTTCTATAAACGGTTTATAGATGACATTTTCCTAATATGGAAAGGACCAGAAACCTTACTGATTGAAAAAATCACAGAGCTCAATCGAAGAAATCCAAGAATACAATTTACCTTCACAGTCCACAAACACGAAATACCGTATTTAGATGTTTAGTTCAAGTGCAAAAAAACACCATAGAGACTTCGGTATATCATAAACCTACAGATAGAAACAACACTTTGTCCTACAACAGTTTCCATCCAAGAAATCTCTTGCGGAACTTACCATACTCGCAACTTATACGTTGTAAAAGAATTGCATCCACCACACATAGTTCGGGAATGGAAATCACCAACCAAAGAAAGAGATTTGAAGCTAAAGGATATCCTAACGAAGTGATACAAGAGGCAGAAAATAAAATCACAGAAATCCACAGAGAACAATTGCTACGAACCAAAACCAAACCGAAAACGGATCGGCAAGTGTTTGTCATCAAATATTCAACACAGACCAACTTGATCAAAAGAATCATTAACTCGAGATGGGAACTACTACAAAAAGAGGAAGATTTTCATGGCATTTTTGCCAACAAACCTTTGTTCGCTTACACTAGACATCACAACCTACATGACATAGTGACGCGTACCAAGAAGGACACAGGCATCACAAGTAAAACTAAAGGAATGAAGAAATGTTATAACTGTACTCATTGTAACAACGTAATGGAAGGACCATACATACAACATCCTCAAACTGGCAAAAGAATCACCCTCAGGCAATCAACAAACTGCAACTCAATGTATGTGATCTACTGCATAAAATGCCCTTGTGGAAAATTGTATATAGGGAAAACCGAAAGGAAAATAAAAGTCAGGATCACAGAACACAAGAGCAGAATACGGAACAAGAGTTTGACATCCAGTTTGGTAACCCATTGGACGGAAATGAAACACACTATTCCACAACAAAAATTTCAAGTCCTGGAACAAATAGAAATCAAACCAGATCGAAACAATGAAACTTGGCTTTCGCAAAGAGAAATCTGGTGGATAGACTTTCTACAAACTCATACACCGAAAGGTTTAAATGACAAAATAGATATGTCTTGTTTTCTGTGAATAGTACTATTTTCAATAACTTTTGTATATAGAGACTCATTATGTTTAAAGAGAGCCTGTCAATCTACAAATCACTATTGAATTGCCAAAACACGAATTAGCCACTTACCAAGCGACAACCACATATACACACACCACATATAACTTCATAGATGCTGTACAAGTCTTTAAACCCATATTCTTAACTAGGTTAGTCAACAAGACCACACGTCACCATAAGACTAGTTGGTATTATCAGATCCTCAGTGAAGGCACTATCACATTTTTTATCCACATCGCATCCATGTTTTCATAAAGAAAATATTTTTTCCATCAACAGGACCTCACAATCAGTTGGCCAAATCTAGCTAGTCCATTTGTTTTCATCATCTACAGAGGCACGTCTAGCGAAACACCGCAGTATTTCTTTTCTGTTTATCATTTACTAATTTCAGCTTTCCGTTTTAACTCGGTTTTACTAATTTACTATTTTCCATTCAAATTAGGTATTGATTAATGTCATGGTATTCAAACTCCACTCTTCGCATTATCCAGGGGTTTGCACTCTATCTGATCGAACAGTGACTCTTTTATGTCCATCCCAGCCAAGCGTTCAGTCACTTCCGTAGTCCGTCTTTAACCTTTATTCTCACCATCGTAGGAAACACCGCGAAGCTGCTCGCTTCGAGTCTTCACCACCCAGACCTTGTCGGTTCAGACGAGAACCGTAGCTATTCAGGTAATTCAGTTACTGCGCCTAACTGACTTTCTTCAGTCACCATTAATTACCTATTGAGCATATTATTTTCATTGTCACCGTAGGTATAGAATCTCTAGTTCGAATCTCCACAGAGTTCTACATCGCACGGAGCACCCGGTAATCTCTTTTCTCAGGTACTTATCTACCAGCATTTTCAGTTTCGTACAGCTTGCTTTTTTTAGAACTTTTTATCCTTAACAGAGCTTTTCTGGTCTTCACTTAGATACCATAGCTGTTTCAGCAGAGACTCTCCTGATTTCCTACACGAAATCCAGTTTAAAGCACAGAATCCGATCTCACGCTTTAAACGGTAAATCTAACCCCGTGTTCTATGCAGCTTGGGTCAAGAACTTAGTAAAAGAACAGTCATTAATATAAGTGTTAATTTTGCAGTGACTCCTTTTTCAGAACTTCCCCAGCACTTATCTCCAGCACGACGGTGCATGTATACTCCGGTCTTTTCAAGACAGCGAACGTAAAGGTAATTACAATTCAACCATACACCACTACAGTATAATTTATATAGACTAAGCTAGATTGCTCTAAACGCACTCGTATGTATTCTTTCTCACACATCTAGCAAATCGACAGTCTGAGCTCTTTAAGAACACCATCGCACGTTCCTACGAATCTCAACAGATAATTTTTAGGTAAAAGACTGATTTAACCTATCAGAGAAACCACTCTAGTGACGCGCATACGACTCTATACACACCACTTTATTTTTTCGTTTTCAGAAGCATCTCTTTGAATACAAAAAAACTTCAATTTCGGTTCATCACAGACAGCGATATTAAAGTGGGATTCACTGACAAGGTATGAGGATACAGCAATGGTTGTTTATCAAAACACGGGCCAGTCCATGAATGATTTATAATTCATACACCAATTTTTTTATTATTCCAAGGTTCTTTCTGAAAATTCCTATCTACCACAGGATCAGCACGTTAAACTTCACCAAGAAACACATTTTATATGGTGAGTTTTGAAATTTAGTTAGCACCATTTAAGATAGTACTAAATTAACTCATAGTGTTTTCTCTCCTGCATCAATCTGGCATATTTGATGGTTATAAAAAAAAAATATGATGTGAATTTAAGAAAAAATTTCCGTATGTAAGACAATGTTATATAATCAAGGTTTCATCAGACATAGGCCAGTATAACAGAGATATCATGGATCTAATGTCTAAATCTCTTGTGTGTTGTTGATCACAAGTATAATATATTTATGCAATTTTCATCAATTATTTTTCAGTACCCCTGACGAAGGGATTCAATCCCGAAATGCATTGGGACACGATAACCTTTTAATTTTTTGCGCAATTCATGTATGTTTGTCAAATCAGAGAACAAATATTCTGAGAGAAAAACAACATGTAAAAAAATTTCTTTATTGAAACATGTCAAGGAATGAACTTTGAAAAGCAGAAAAAATAAAGGAACATCAGCAACTGAATCATAATCACGTGGAATTTTTTATTAATTAAATTTATTCAGGATTACAATAGGCGGACGGATCTCCGTCAAAGGTAGTGCGGAGAGGGACTAATGACGCATGTCACTAGTACATTACCCATCTAAGCAACGTGGAGACTGGCCGCTCCTTCCCTCCCAGCACACCACCACTTAAACACAGAATTAAAAATCTTTCAATTACTAAAACGGATAAAAAAGGAGTGTACTTCACAACCATCTACATTCGTTTACAACCAGGGGGCATATCAACAAGAGACATAATGCCGCTTTTCCGGCACATAGCGCCGGGAAAGCGGCGATTATTTTAAGTCATTATCATCAAAGCACTGCTAACATGCATTAGTGCATGTCAGCAGCGTCACATTAACACCTCGGCCCGCATCGCTAAAGAGATGCGAAGTAGGCGTTGCTTCCCAGAAACAACAGGGAAAAACTCGCTAACCAGACATCGCAGTATTTGCAAGCTGGCCCAGGACTAGCAAAGCGATAATAAAAGCCATGATAACCGTGGTTATCGCTGTTATCCAACGTCTCCTTTTATTCCGACTTAGCATTCTGTATAATGGGAGGTGGATCACAAGGTTAAGTCCACATCTCCCTATTATCTACATTTTCATTAGCGCAGTTCCCTTATCGTGGGATTTTGCACGCTAATGCTCATTCTCACCGTCTATCACCGGATTTCACATTGCCTGTTAGCAAAGCGTTGCAAATATGCATCTAACACGGCGATGTGATCCGGCAATAGACGGCGATAATGACAAACGCGCTAAACGCGTTAAGCCATACTTATCGCGTGTTCTCGTTGATATGCCCCTACATTTGTTGTGAAGGCATGTGTGGGAAAGGCAAGAGTGGTAAATACACGTCAGTGTTAATATCGCATAGTTAAAGCATGCGTGGTTTAAGCAGTTGTTGTTCCATCATACTGCCTAGGAGTGGGCACCTACCTGCACAAATATAACCCCCAGTAGCATTTTCCTCTTTCTATGTGTGCTGCAGAACGCAGCACACATAAAAAGAGGTGTAAATTCTGAGAAATAGACACATTTCTCCTTGTCTAACCTTCTCTGGGAAGGTGTAGCATTTTTGCACATTCTCAGGTTTACTATTGTTAGTAAATCTGGAAATGCTCCTAAAACCATGGATGGATGTGAGGGAACACACACCCTCCATCCAGGGAACGCCTTTCCAGGAACAGGTAACACAAAGCATCAACGTTAACCCTGGGCGTACTTTGCACTGACTTGTGTTGCTCCACATTTACTATGCCATGCAGAATTATGCAAGGTGGTTCAGGTGGAATATGAAATCTCATTTATGGACTTGTATTGCTCTAGCATCACCTTGTATAACAAGGGAAACACAAGCCCGAGGTAAATACAGCTCATGTGTTAAGTTGTCCTAATCTGTACTGGTACAAAGCGTATTCAAAGTGGGTCTAAATGTTTAAAGTTGTTACATTGCATAGAGAGAGAAAACACATGTATAACTTTCAATGAATAAATAGAAATCCCACAAAACAAAAACATAAAAAATCTACGAAGTAAGCATGGTAGCAAAACGGTGTAAGCAATTTACACTCAGGGGCATATTTACGAGTTCTGGCGCATCTCTGCATAGCAGCAGAGATGCGCCAGAACAAATGTGTCACGCAAAACTACCCTTGCGTCACGGCAGATGCGCCGCAAGGGTAGGCAGATGCGTGACTCATCTCGTGACGTAAGGGCGGCGCATCGCTGGAGTCGCGTCGCAAGCGCGACGCAACTCCAGCAATGCTCAGGGCCGCCCAATACTTAACATGCTGCGTCAGTCCGTACACCTGCTTCTAGCAGGCGTAAGGAATTGACGTAGCATCGTCGCGGAAGTAACTGCGTGAAATCTTGTAGATTTCACGCAGGCACTTTTGCGAGGCACACAGGCGTAGGAACGCCCACCCTGCGTGGGAACGCCCCATTGTGGCGCTGGGCTTTATAACGTGACACATCTCCCTAGATGCGTCACGTTGTAAATGCCATGCAGGGATGCGCCACGTTTACGCCGCTGTTGCGTCACGCTCGGCGGCGTAAACGTGGCGCAAGGGGCTTGTAAATCTGCCCCTCTATATATAGTTTGTGATCATTAACTGAAGATTAACACTCTACTGTTTACCTATTTCTATAACATGGAAGTTTGCGTTTCTACCACCAAGAGAAGTGCTTCCTAATGTGCTGTTCGTAATCACTAGCAGCGCTGATCCATAAAGGAATGCTTAGTACAGGTCTCAACTTGAACCGGATCAAAAATGTAAGAGACACCAGTTGTGAGACTGAGATGCAGCCAGATAACAAGCACAGATATTACCCCTGCTGTCACCACCCTTCCTAAAATTATAGGAAAATCAGACAATGACTCACCTTTATCAACGATTTCACCAGTTGTCCTCGTTTCATTTGAAGAATGTTGCCGATGAGAGGCAGCGGGGTGGGCCCCGGGGGCAGTCTACTTTTCTTTTTCCATGATGAAAGAAAAACCATACACGAAATTAGTGTCACCAAGAATAGCGCCCCCAAGCCAGTAAGGTCCATGTCAGTCCCTCCTGATGTGTGTTGCGTGTGTTTTGAGGCAAGAAAGAATGTTGTGCACAAACAACATGTGGTTAAAGTTCGGGTGTATCCACGGTCACGTGGTCCTTTATTTGTCAAAATATACCGACTGGGATTCGTGCATGTGTAAATGAATATAGTGGGTATATGCTGCCACCTGCTGGTTTTCAAACACAAATGCTTCCTGTAGCCTTTTATTTTTTATAATCGTCCTCTTTTACTCTTTTTTGATTGTATCGCTTTTAAGTATTTTCTGTGCACAGTGAAGAGAGTAATGCAATATGCGCCATTCCACAATCCTTCTGGTTGGAATTCATGTGCTCTATACATTCAAATGAACAACTGAGTAGTTTAATACAAGGGTAAACAACAAGCCATACATTGCAGACAGTAAGGAGCAAACAAATCTGTCGAACGGAAATGAACGTCTCAAATACTGATATCTATAAAGGTACAAGAAAGAGTGTAATGCCAACTCAGAGATGTTTCGTCACTACATGGTTTCAGATGGTACCATAATGATACTTCCACATGTACAGAAAGAACAGAACTGAATTAGGATGTAATCGAATGCAACTATTGTCACCTGAATAGCAACAGTTCTGAATTTATATTCCAACTCTATAGCACAACGTTTGGTATATCAGCGGTAATGAAACAATGAAAAATACCATGCCGAAATGGCAACAATTGTAGCTGAATAGTGGGTTGCAGTTAAATTAGTTTGCAAAACACCATGAGTCATATTTATGAGCCTCTTGTGCTGCCGTAGTTTCACTTTGTGAGACGCTCCGGCAGCTCAGATCATGCAATCATGTTCATGGGGCACACAAAACTACTTTGCAAGGCTTCGAATGGCCTTATCGATATGGAGTAAGGAATGGCAGCGCAACCGCTGCGTTGGCCTACTCTGCGCTACGGGGCGTTTCATGGCCATTGAGGTGGGCGTTCCCTTGCAACGTCCATGGCTTTTGATGTTCACCATGAGGAGAAATAACTTTATTTCTCCTCGTTTTTTCCTCTTTCCAGGTATGCTGAATTCTGCATCACACATAGAAAGAGGAAAAAGGCTCCAAGGGTTGTTTTTTTGTGCAGACGGGCCTCTTCCTGCTCAAAAACAATCCTGCTGACAACATAGGTACTCTTGCACCATGGTGCAAGGGTGGCTGTTTTTGTAGATAGGCTGCCAAAATGGCATCAGTGCTAGGGTTAAGGACAGAAATGCACTGTATTAGATAAATATACTACATTCCTACTACTTTCACTTTGACGTAGGGCAGTGCAGGAAGGTGACTTGCTGCACTGCCCTACGCCAAAACCCCATAAATGAGGCCCCACATGTGCTCAAAATATCAAACCCTATTGTATAACACAAGTGTATTCAATGTGAATCTCTGTAAAATGTCTTACACTAGTCTTTCATTGTCATAGCAATCTGCGCAAATCCTGAAGACATGCCATGGTACTCCCTCTGCTGAAAAAACCTCACCTGAACCCTTCTAACTTGGTCAATTATAGACCCATTATAGACCCATCTCATTATTGCCCATTCTATCTAAGATTTTCGAAAAATACTTCAACACTCAACTCTCCTCTTATGTGGAAGGCCAAAATTCCCTTAATCCCTCTTAGGCAAGCTTCAGGGCTGAGCGCAGCACATAAGTCGCCCTGCTAGGAGTCACGGAATACCTCTGTCAACTCCTAGACAGGGATGAGAAGGCTGCACTGATTGTATTAGATCTCAGTGCAGCCTTTGACACTGTGTTTCATGACAAGCTTATCGAAAGATTGGCTCAACTTCTCCTTCAAAACCCGGCTCTTGCTCAGCTAAAATACTTTCTGGTTGACTACACCTTTCAGGTCTTTTCTATCAACACAGCATCTAGCTCCTACTCACCCACATGGGGTGTCCCGCAGGGATGTACTCTCAGCCCCATGCTATTTAATATCTATGTCTGCCCTGTAGCGGATCTAGCAGAAAGACACGCTCTGACTATATTTTATTACGCCGATGGCATCCAGACTGTCATCGGAACAGGAATCCAGTTCAGAAGATCTTAACCCCTGCCTGTTAGACCTAGAATCGTTTGGGGGTGATTCCCATGTCATTTTTGCTTTCTGACCTCCTCTTTTTATGGTATGTTGGACTTCATTTTGGTGTTATAGTGTCTCTGTGAACTTTTTCACGGCTGTTTAGTATCTAAGTGCAAGTCCTTCTACTGTAAATCACGTTTATGGATTGGTGTTTCCATGTATGGCTTATTTGATTTACTACAAAGTCTCTAGTACAGTGTACTGTGTGTGCCCAGGGTCTGTAAATCAAATGCTGCTAGTGGGCGTACAGCACTGATGGTGCCACCCACACAAGCAGTCTTTCAAGGTGCCTTAGACATGCGACTGCAGTGTCAGCAAACAGTTGTTACTCCCATCTCTACCTGGCAAGGGCACCCACTTGCCAGGCACTAACCTTCCCTTTTCTTACTTGTAAGACACCCCTCAGGTAGGTCCAAGATACCCCTGTGGACAAGGTTAAATGTATGTGAAAGGTAGGACATGTACTGATGAGGTGTTACATGTCCTGATAGTGATATAATGTGCAGTTCGTGTTTCACTATTGAAAGGTCATCTGTCCCATAGGCTAACATGGGGATTGCCGTGTAACTTCTTACAAACCTAACTTTCCATTGGGACAAGGTAGAGGAGAAGCATTTAGTATGTCTGAACTCAAGATTGAAAAATACATCTTTTACTAAAGATGATTTATATATTATGTGTTTGAAAATACCACTTTTATAAAGTGAGTATTTTCTTGTCTAACCATCCTGTGTGCCTTTGCTGGTTTGTGTATTGACGGTCTGGTTTTGGAGTGGAAAAAGGCCTGGGATGTGCATTCACTGTAGACAGCGACAAGGGTTGAGGTATGCCCTGCCCTGTCCTGGGTGACTCATAGTTAGACTGAAAAGGCCTGGTCTGCATTTAGAGTGGTGGGAGGAGTTTTCACTAGCACATGAATAGGCAGTGTCTCCTCTACACAGTGCTGTTTCCTCTTCCTGTAGTGAAGCTGGGCCAGAGAGGGCAGGACTGGTTCGGACTGGGCTCAGAGGCATTGGCCACAAAGATAAAATGTGGTTTAAATATTTGGGCCCTGATCCCAGGACTTTAGACTTTTTTCGAATTAAGGAACCTGCCAAGAAGAAAAGCTGGGGAAGCTGTGAGGCGAGACTACCTCTTTGCTGAGTGCCTTGCTGTGATGGCCTGCAGTAGCTGCTTCTGTCTTGGGCATAGAAATGACTGGACTGAACTTACTGCAACTTCTTTGTTTGAGTTTCTCCAAGGGCTTGAGGAGAGCTTGCCACCTGTTCAAGAAGTCTCAGGAACAGC
This sequence comes from Lissotriton vulgaris, assembly GCF_964263255.1. Taxonomy (NCBI): domain Eukaryota; kingdom Metazoa; phylum Chordata; class Amphibia; order Caudata; family Salamandridae; genus Lissotriton; species Lissotriton vulgaris. Next base: position 855,259,315 of record NC_141697.1, on the reverse strand, counting down.
AAATACTTCAAGTTCATCTGCTACCAGCACTGGGAACTATGTGGTTTGTGCTGCAACTGAAGAAAAAACATCCTGAGGCAGTCAATGATGCCGCTGCACACCGCCTCACTTCACAACGACACCCGGGAAACCCTGATGCTGACATTTCGCGCCAACATCAATCCTTTCTGCTTCCAGCATGGTTTGAGGGTGCCGATTGTAAGTTACACAACACACTGCCCCATCCCACAGGTCTTGGCATTCTGACTGTTGGACTTGGCCCTTCTGGCGGACTCGTGTGATTAAATGCTGCGCGATGATGTGTGCGGCATAAATGTGTCTAGTGTGGAAGTGCCATTTCTAGAAGTTGGCCTGTCACCCTCCCTCCCTCAAGCGCCTTGAGACCCTCTGGGTGAGTAGTGCGCTATACAAATTCTGAACTTGAACTTGAATTGTGTAATAAAGGTGAATTCCCTGTCTGGCTTGTGATTGGCTGGAGCTGGCTGGTGAGCCTGGCTTCAAGAGTCAGGATGGGTCTGCCCCGGAGGTGAATAGGGAGATTGACAGCCAGATGGGTGGAGGAGTGCAACTGGGACCTGAATAGGGCTGGGCTTTCCCCACACAATGGTGGCTACGCCCCCTGTGGTGTGACTGATCAATGGGATCTTGAGCGCAGTGAGGATGGAGAAGATGACAGTGCATGGATGCCAGCAGATAGTGAAGACCCCATAGATAGGGAGTCCCTTGCTTGGTCCAGTGTAGGGGGCAGCGCCCCATCCCTCTCCCGGTCCCATCCCCAGAGGAGTGGGTAGATAGGAGGGAAGAAAGGGAGCACCAGCTGGCTTTGGAGAAGCTCAGGTTAGAGCCTGCCAAGGAGATAGCGCAGCTCGGGGAGCAGGAAAGAATGGCGGGGGCTGAGAGGGCCTTTGTCAGAGAGAAATTAGTTCTGGAGTGTAGATTATCCCCTGAGAACAGTTATAGTTTTCTGCATTACCCGGGGAGGGTTGAGTCCAGTGGTGGCAGCGATATAGACTTCAGTGCAGGAAGTCCCATTCCCAGTTCAAAGAGTAGGGTACCTGTTTCCCAAGAAGAGAAGTATAGGTTGAAATTCGGGCAGTAAGAAACTGCCTCACCAGTCTTGGGAGGAGTTTGTGAATGAATGTCAAGGTGCACTGTCTGATTGGTTAGAGGTTCACACGGAATCAGATTTTTTCAAACTGTTTCATCTGGTTCTCAGAGAGCAGTTGCTCAGTTGTTCTTTGCCAGGGTTGCACCAACACCTGTTGGAATGTGGGTTGACTGATCCAGACATCCTTGCAGAGGAAGCAGAGCGCTGGGAAAGTGTTAGAGGTTCTGAAGAGTCATTGGTGAGTGATTCCAAAAGTAGTGGTTCAGGTATCTTTCAGCCCAGCGTGGTGGAAGAGGTACAGAGTAGCCCAGCTAGGTCCCAGAGTAGGGAGATGGGTGTAGGGGATTACTACCTGTCTCAGTGGAGTGGGAGTGAGTGTGTGACCGAGAGTCCCCAGATGCCTGAAGCCCTATCTCAGAACCTGGGTGGTTTCTTTAGGGAACGCCAGGTTGGGGACCTAAGCTGCCCTATTTGTCCATTTGAGGAGGATCTCCTAGTGTATAGAGGACCTGGAGCATCTGTAAGTAGAGCTCCAGGGGTTCTAATGTCCGGCAGTGCCACTCCAGTTGGGAGGGCACAGGAGTCCGAAGTGAGGAGTGATTGGGGAATGAGTTCACCAGTGGAAGAACCAGTGGACCCGGGACTAGCCAGTTGGGCTAGATTCCCTTGGGGAGACCCGGGTGACACCACTTCTGTTCTGTGGGGTCTTCACGCACTGTCAGATGGGCAGGGGACGGGAGATCTGCACCACACAGACAGTCACACAACATGTGAGTCATTTGTTAACCTCAGGGGGATGGTGTGTAAGTCCCCAGAAGTCCTGGAGTGCCAGGTAAGTATTCCACCAGAGGTTTTAGACCAAAGGTTGGGAGGCCAGGTTCAGGATCAGCCTGACCTGAAGGGTAGGACGTCTGTAACCAGCGTCCTGACCGGTTCATCTTCCAGGGGTACCACTCCAGTTGGGAGAGTGCAGAACTCTGGAAGGGGGTGCAGAGGGTGGGAGAGCCCGCCTCTGACCCCGGTGCAACCTGAGGGGTTAAACCCTAGGTTGGGATAGTGGTGTTCTAAGGGTACCCCACGCAGGAGGAGGAGGAACCCTAGAAGGAGAGGTAGGGGGAGGAGAGCCTCCCCTGTGACTCCTGGTCCGCCTGAGGGTGTAGACCCTAAGCTGAAGAACCAGTGGCAGTCTAGCCCTGTCCTACAGACAGTAAGAGTGGAGAATGGCTACTATGTACCAGGGGTTCCTACCCCCCACTCTGTGAATAGGCAAGGACCAGTGGCACCTGGGTGGCCCAGGGCTTGGTCCTGGCCGGGTGCAGCTTGGGAGTACCAGTGGGGTAGCCCAGTTGTTCCAGACCGTTTTTTTAGGTGCCCCATGTGTTCACCGTGGCGTGGAACAGGAGGGTGTGCCTGCAGTTGAGGGCCTGCGTCCGTGTTCTATCGCCCAAAGCAGGGAAGCCCATCACGGTGGTGATTGGTCTACCCTGCGTTTTGGCTGGAAGGGGGTTGTGTTAGACTTGGCCCTTCTGGCAGGTTTACCCCTAAACTTTTTGCTTTTAATTGTGACATGGTGTTAGTGATTTTTGGCTTCTGCGCACTTTACCACTGTGTCCCAGGGTAAAGAGCCTGCGTGTGGTAAGATTGGCCTGCCCTTCCATAGGAATGCATGGGGAATGTAAGTGTCCCTGGTAGTTCCTGATGCGTGGGGAGTGCAGGGTCGAGTTTGGTATGTGCCGACTCGTGTGATTAAATGCTGCGCGATGATGTGTGCGGCATAAATGTGTCTAGTGCGGAAGTGCCACTTCTAGAAGTTGGCATGTCTGTGTAATAAAGGTGATTTCCCTGTCTGGCTTGTGATTGGCTGGAGCTGGCTGGTGAGCCTGGCTCCAAGAGTCAGGATGGGCCTGCCCCGGTGATGAATAGGGAGATTGACAGCCAGATGGGTGGGAGGAGTGCGCCTGGGACCTGAATAGGGCTGGGCTTTCCCCACACAAGGCTGGCTCCGGCCCCTGTGGTGCGACTGATGACCCTAGCCCGGCCAGTGAATGATAAGAGGGGCTGAGCACAACAGAGTGCTCCAAAACCAGCTGCAACTGGTTTTCCCCCACCCTACAGACACAGAAAAAGGGGTTCTGTGTATAAAAACGGGCTGTGACCCCTTACAAAATGTTCTCTTTCCTGATCCTACCTTGAGGGGGGCCTGCTGCTGCTGGGCGCCAGGAGGACCGTCACTGGGGACTGCCTCCCTGCCTGGAGGGCCCTGTGAGCTGGCCACCACTTACGTTGCCCTAGCGGGTGCCCACCCCACCAGGGACTTGATATTAAAAACGGGAGCCTACCCCGTATTGCGCCCAAGATCACAGTCGCCGGGCCCGGCAAAAGCAGGAAGCAAGGCGGGCCACCTGACTGTGGGCGGGCCCGCAAGACGGAAGTGTGGCCGGATGTGAGGTGACGAGGCTCTTGTGTGAAGAGGAGAGCCCCATGTCTGCCGATCGGAGAGCCGGAGTGCCACGAAGAGAGAGATCCCCGAGGAGTGGGAGCTCTCGTGCACCAGCCGCCAGCAAGCTCCTGTGTGAAGGAGAGCCCCGAAGCAGAAGACTGGCGAGGAGAGCACTGAGGAGCAACCCGGTGAGTGAGGGCTCCTCCTTCTCCTTCTTCCGCTTCACAGAGCAGACCCGGGGGTCGCTCCAACGTCTGGGGGCCATTGTTCTCTGAGTCCCCAAAGGGGGGACTCCAAAGGAATTGGGCCACATTTCTTTCGAGCCAGCGGGCTCCAAACGTCTTTGGGACATTCTTGTCTAGAGCCCACGGGGCCCCCCAATGACAGGGCCTCTTGCATTCCAAGCCCCGAGGCGCCAACGATCCTGGGGCATTGTTGTTGCGAGCCCACGTGGTTCCCGGGCACAGTTATATTCAGAGCCCACGAGGCTCCAACCTGGGGGCATTTGAATTCTAGAGCCTAGAAAGCTCCCTGGGTGCATTTTTATTTCTAGAGGCCACGTGGCTCCCACGTCATGCTTGGGCCCCATTATCTCTGTGGAAGGCCAGAGGAGATCCCCAGCTGCCCAGCACTTAGTGGGCAGCTGCTACATTTAGGCTTGTCCCTCTGGCGCAGTTCTGTTGGCTGCCCGCGCAGCCTTATCTTGACTTTGCTGAACACATGGCGTTTCAGCCCCTGAGAGGCCAGGTTGGCCTGGGGACCGTTTATGTGTTGGGCCCTTGTGTGGGGTACATGTTTTTGCCCCATGTGATCTTTTGCGCAATTGTGATAACCTGCCTATTGTGATTGTTATATCATATGCAATGCTTTTATGCCTATACCCCTGAATGTATGTTTATGCTTAGGAGGGTGATTTCCTAGTATAGGTGATGCCAGTGAGTTCATGGTTCCCTGCTTGATATTTGCCTAAGGTGTTTAGGATTGCGTAGATGGTACTTACCTTTTACCAGTGGTTACTGGTTGTGTGCTACATTTGCTATTTGGTGCTACAGTTATTATATGTGCTATGTGCTAAGCGTAATCCTACACAGTGCGAATTCTACCAAGTGCTAGTTCTAAAAGTGCTTATTCCTGACAGTGTCCCATGTGGCCCTTTCCCATGTACATAATCCCCTGTAAATTCTGCCCGTGCCTATGGCACATTGTAAAGTGTGAGTTTATTATCTAATGTGTGTGGTATAATACAAAGGCTATTTTTATATATAACCTTGTGTGGAGTTTCCTTTGTGGTGGGCCTTGGGTGTTGTTGCTGGGTGTGTGCGTAAACGCTTTACACATTGCCTCTGAGATAAGTCTGACTGCTCGTGCCAAGCTACCAAGAGGGTAAGCAGGGGTTATCTTGGCGTGTGACTTCCTTGCCCTGGTGTAGAATGGCGGTCTCTGCCTGGCTTTGGCGCAAGACTTAGCCAACCGGAAATCGCCATTTCTAACACTGACGCTGGCGTCATCGACTCCAGTTCGTCAGTCAACTACAGCACTTCAGTAACAATGATGCTACTACCTGCACTGTGACCTGATTTCAACACAACGAGTACCACACTACTTCGCTCCACAGCCCTGGCCTACTGATGCCACTGAAAGACTGTCACTGAACCGCTGCACATTGCACCACAGCCCTGATGCCCGTGGATGCCAGTGATTCTTACTTCAACTGCGCAGAGTTTGATCTGCAATGCATGTGACTTCAAGGGCCCGAAGACTCCTGCACCGACTTCCGGAACCGACGCCTGCTGATGTTGGCTCTTCGAGGCTCATTGCTTTGTCACCGAAGCACTGCAACTCTAAAGGTACAATTTGCAGGTTTTACCGACAGTATAGCTGGCCAGCAACGCTGCTGTTAGCCAGAACTGTTTTGATTTGATTTTCACGATGATGTGATAGCCCCAGATGGTGCTATCCACTCTAAGGAGCTGTAGCTGTAATAATTTTTTGCTTATTGATAATTCTAACTGTATGGTGGATTTCTATCATTCTTGGTCTTGTTTTGCCCAGATAAAATATTTGATATTTTTCTAAAACTGGTGTGATGTCCTTTTGTAGTGTTTTCACTGTATTACTGCTGTTTATGTACAAATGCTTTACACACTGTCGCTGAGATAAGCCTAACTACTCGTGCCAAGCTACCAAGGGGTTGCGCAGAGGTTATTTTAGAAGTGTATCCCCTTATCCTGACTAGGAAGAAGGGTCCCTATACTGGATGAATTCAAACGCCCTTAAACTGAAAGGGGATAAGACTGAGGAGCTAATACTGGGTAAATCCCCCAGCTCTGGGGTCCCCAACTCTAGGCTTTCACTCTGGCCTTTCACTCTGGGTATATTCCTCAAACCCACCAATAAGGTAAATAGTCAAGGTGTCTGGTTGGACTCCACATTATCTATGAAGCCGCACATAACCAAGGTTACTTCTTCCTGTTTTGCCCTAATGAAATGGCTCAAAAAGATGTTATGGATGCTTCTCCTGTCCACCCAAAGAACTGTCATTCAGGCCATAATTCTTTCTAGACCATACTAGGGCAACATCCTCTATCTGGGAGCTAATAAGGCAATAATCAGATGTCTTCAGATGGTTCAAAACTCTGCAGCGAGGCTACTTTTCTGGCTTCCTAAATACTCTTCAGTGTCTGGTCTTCTTCATGACCTCCACTGGCTTAATGTGGACAAGCAAATCAACTTCAAAGCTCGCTACTTTAAGCATAAAATCAAGTTCCACACTGGCCCTCAATTTCGCACAAAAGTTGGCTGTGCCTTATCTTCCCTCCACACATTGGGTTCTAGAAACCAGTCTCTCTACTCAGTGCCTAAATTCAGATGTTCTCAAATATGTGGTTGCTCATTCTCGTTTGTCTGCCTTAAGGTATGGGACTCACTTCCACTTTCTGTACCTCCCCAATCTCCTTCCACAAAAAGTTAAAATCTAGTTTAGGTCACACATTTAGGTCACTGACCTTTGTCCTCCAGCTTTGGAAAATCTTACAGGTAGCTCTGCGCTATATAAGAATTATTAATATTAATAATAGTAATAATATCAAATGACAATGTCAGGTGAACTTAAATACATCAGTTATGTTTTCTTACCCCATTTACTGAACACAAACTTTGTAGTATGCTTGGTGTTGAAACACAAGTGGTACTCGGATTAATGACTTACAAGAAAACAATACCCAAGATCAGTATGAGACAATGTGCATTATAACGATGCCTACATTTTTGTAAACAAAAATATACTATCAAATACCCAACAACTATTGTGAAGTAATGCCCCCTGTAGCCACTAAAAACTTAATTCAGACTTACAAACTTAAACTTAATGTATTCATCATTTATGCACAGCTGCTAGAGCCATAAAGACAATCAGGGCTATTCACAAATGTAACACACAATTGTAAATAAGTTTGACATGTAATGTTAGTCACTTTTTAGTAACTTTACTAAATTGAGCTAATCTCAGAATCTGTGTTGGTCAAAAGTGTAGGCTTACCCACCTTCACCCCGGACCCAAACCTTTTGTTTTTTGTTAGTGAATCTCTTTAGTTTTTTTATCATATTCAAAGTTGAGCATATGGACAACCCCTTGGTGCAACATGTGCCCACCTTGCTGGGGCACAACCTTTGGCCATTGTTGCAAGGTGGAATATTATGTTGTATGGTTGGGCGGTCTTACTTTGCAATATTCTGATAATACACTTTGTGTGATCCTTAGACTCAACAACAATAATTTTTAGATCAATCCTTGTATGTGGCAAAAAGCTGTCTGGAATTACTGGAGGGAAATGTGATAAGCATTTTACAGTACCATTATTGTGCAAAAATAATTGAGACAACTCTAAAGAAATCCAAAACTAATTAAAAAAAATAGAGTGTATTTTTATAGAACTATATACACCACAATGAACGTTGTATCATACATACAAGCAGAGTTGTGGATTTTAAATGCATTCAAAAATAGAGGCCCATTATGGGTCTAATTACGAGTATGGCAATGCATGGACTGCAATACTCGTGGTGGCTGTCCAAACCCCGCCACCACTGCGGCTTCGTCCACCGCATTAGGAGTATTGTGTTTTGACTGCCACAGGACCACAGCCTCTGGCAGGATCCCACGACATGGAGGTGGCGGTCATGGTCAGTAATATGCTGGTGGTGCCGATGCCGGCATAACTGAGCATATTACAAGTTGCTTCTCCCCCACCTTTTTTAAGGTGGTGATCTCGCCATGAAAAGGTTGGTGGACAAGCATTTGAGAGGGGCCTAACAGTGTCCCCTTTCACTTCTGGGCCTGGGATGCATGAGGTGGCTGCACATGTTGTGCCCTTCTGGAATTGCAGCCCCACTCCTGCATGTTGTGGCATGCATTACATGGAGCATGCCACACCATGCAGGAATGTGAATTCGGCGCCCTCGTGCCAGCAGTCTACATGTTAGGTTCTCCTATGAGCCGAATATACCACCGCTCTAAGACCACCATTGTACCACCAGCCTGCCATTGGATTACACTCATAATCCAGCCGGCGGGTGCACCACAGACTTGGCGGTCCAAAGGGTAGCGTTGAGGTGCGGTTGGAGGACCACCAAACTATAAGCAGGCCCTACGTCAAACCAGTCACATTTATGGTTTAAATCTTACTGTTTTCAAACATGACAAAAGGGAACAGGACCCCCTGCTCCGTCAAGACAAAGCGATTCAGACATTATTTGTCAGCTCTGTCAGTGTTACCAAGTAATTGCTGTGAGCGGTGTCAACAAAAGACAACTCAGGGGAAACAAGGAGGGGGTCAAAACATCAAACCCTTCCCACCCACACCCCTCCCCTCCTCTGTCCACTAATCATAAGTTTAAAACCAGAAAGGGAATAAATGGTGCCAGCATTGTGGGGGTTACAGTAACCTCTGGGGAGCACGTTTCTCATGGACTTGTGTGTCCGCCAGCCGGTGGAGCCGTAGATATCGAGGGCATGTCAGTTCCCTGAATTCCGTTGTAAGCATTGTCAGGAAGGGTCGCCGCAGCTCAGGGAACTCGTCCCCCCTGCCCACCAAAGTGAGAAACAGTTTCTCCATCCCCAGCACCATCCATAACCTGTGTAACCAGCCCGTGTGGGGGGGAGCCTGGGGAGAGCACCAGTGGGCAAGTATGTTCTGGGTGGCTGCTCCTAAAGCAATGGCAATGAGGCGGCCTTTTTCTAGATTTCAAGGGGTATGTCAGCGGGTTGGGCAACCCTAAGAGGATCTGAGCTGGGAAGTGTGGTAGTTGAGTATCAAGATGGGAGTCTATGTCGTCTAGGATTGTGGTCCAATATGACTGGATTCTATCACAGCTCCACAACAGGTGCTCTAAGGGGCCCAATTTTCCACACCCCCTCCAGCATCGGCCGCTAATACGAGGGTCGAAATGGTGTAGGCTTTCTGGTGTGTGGTACCAATAAGTAGCAACTTTGGTTAGTGTCTCCGTGAGTCCTACGTGATGAGCTGAGTGCCGTGCCCTATAGTATATGCAACTCCATTCTTTGTGTGAAAGGGTCCTGCCTAGATCCCGCTCCCACCTAACCCAACCCACGTTGTAAGTGTGAGTGTTGGCCTCAAGGAGGTGCTTATACAGGTCAGAGATTACTTTTTGGTCTTATGATCGCGTAACTAGCAATTTCTCGTAAGGGGTTAATAATCTTTGAGCTCCAGGTTTCATTTGGGGTTGGAAAGCCCAGTGCCTAAGTTGCAAATAATACATTCTGTCTGTTTCTGGAATGCCATAGTACTCCCTAATTTGTGGGAACGGGATGATGCCCTGTAGGTCAAACAGGTGTCCCAGAGATCGATAAGGGGAGAGACGCCAGTTCTCAACCTCTTTGGGGTCCAATCCCGGAGTAAAATCGGGGTTATTGAACAGTGGAGTCATGGGAGACGGAAACAAGGACAGCCCTTGTGAGAGGGCCGTGCGGTCCCAAGCTTCCAGGAATGTACTTGTGACCTGGGAGGTGTAGAGATTTAGAGGTCTGTGTTTCTTCCGGAGTAAGGGAACACCCTGCAAGAGCCTGCCTGCAAACCGCCTGGTCCTGGAGCAGCCGGTGTTTTTTGGATTCCAGGCGGTGCCACTCCACCAGATAGCGGAGCTGCGCCACGTAGTAGTAAAGCTGCAGGTCCGGTATACCGACTTCCCCCTGTTCAGGGGGGAGGACCGCAACAGCCAGCTTGAGCCACAGCCTTCGACCTCGCCAGATGAAGTGTGCTAGCTCCAACTGGGTTTGTTGGATCCAGCTTGACGGAGGGCGCTGAGGGAGAGTTTGAAAAAGGGGGAGAATCGTCATCTTGATGGCAGCTATCCTGCCTAACCATTACAAAGGGTGATGCTTTCTTCTGCGCAATACCCCGCGGATTTGGGCTCAAAGCTTATCGTAGTTAGCTGTGGTGGTTGCTGGGATGTTAGGGCCCAATTGCACTCCCAAGTAAGGAACTGTAGTGTCAGACCATTGGAAAGGGTGTTTCTCCCACAGGTGGGTCAATCTAGCCTCGGATAACGAGATATCAAGGGCAACTGATTTGTCTGCATTAATCTTAAACCTCAAGGCCTTCGCAAAGGTATGCAACTCAATAAATAGGGCCCGAAGAGACTGAGCGGGGTCAGTGATGGAAAGCAAGATGTCATCTGCATATAAGCTAATTTTGTGGACATCTCCCCAGAATGTAATCCCTTTAATGAGACGGTGGTGCCGGACTCTGCGCCAGTGGCTCCATATAGCACGAAAAGGATGGGGGAGAGGGGACATCCCTGGCGGGTGCCTCTACCTATGAGGAAGCGGGAGGACGTTTGGCCGTTGACCCGCACTGTCGCTTGTGGCGAGCGATAACAATTGAGGATACGGGTACAAAGGACCTCCCCCAAGCCAAACCGCTGTAGCACTTGTTCTAGGTATGGCCAGTGGACCCTGTCAAAGGCCTTTTTTATGTCAATGGCCAGTAACATGCAGTCCCTTTGGATAGGCGATGCTGTTGCTATGAGGTGTATCACCATTTTTCTGTTGTCGCTAGTTTGGCGCTGTGTGATAAAACCTGCCTGATCCGGCTCAACTAATTGAGGCATATAAGGTTCTAATCGCGACGCAAGGATACTCTGTATAATTTAATGTCGATGTTGAGGAGAGAAATCGCCCTGTACGCACTACAGCTAGTGGCGTCCTTCCCGGGTTTCGGGATAACTATGATCGAGGCCTCCAGCATTTCCTCCGGGATAGCACCAGGTTGGGTAATCGTGTTAAAAAGGTCACGCAGCACAGGAGCCACCTGCGAGCAGAAGGTCTTATAAAAGGCTGCAAAGTAGCCATTGGGCCGGGTGATTTCCCTAGATGGAGATGCCCGATGACCGCAATGACCTCCTCCAGCCCGATCTCCCGATCTAGGTGTGCGGCCTGAGCCGGGTCCAGAGGAGGGAGCCATGCCCCGTCGAGATATACCTCACTATGAACCGCGTCAAGAGCGTCACCCGAGTATAACCTGGCGTAGAAGTCCTGTAAGGTTTCTGCTATAGTGATATTATCAGAGACGAGGTTGCCTCCGGGAGTGCAAATATTTTGTACTCATTGCTTCTGTCTCATTTCCCGCAGTTTGTGCGCTAATAGGCAGCCGTATCTATCCCCCCGGTGTAATAGGAGTGGTGCAGTGGGAGGGCTGCGTACTCAGCTTTATCTTGGTCCAGCGCCGCAAGTTGCTTGCGCTCCGTATAAAGTTGCCTCCATGCCCTGGCCGCCCCAGTGCGCTGATGCATCTGCTCCAGTTCTGCCACACGTTGCGTAAGCTTGGCTTGCTTCTGGCACCGTTCCTTATTAATGGCCGTGGAGATGGCCATTAATTCTCCCCTTAGGACGGCTTTAAGGGCAGTCCACTGTATTGCCAGAGAAGTGTCCGCATTGGCGTTGAGGGCTAAGTAGTTCGAGATTGAGGCCCTAATTTGATCAGTGACAGAGGCCTGGTGCAGGAGCGAGTCGCGGAAGTGCCAATGTTGCTGTGGTGGCTGAGCGCTTGGGAAGGAGAAAGACACAGTGACTGGGGAGTGTTCGGAAAGGGACGCATTGAGAACGGCGGCGTCCGTTGCAAAGTCTGCTAATGGAGTAGAACACAGGAAATAGTCCAGCTTAACATAAGTCTTGTGAGCCCCTGAATAGTAAGTGTAGGACCGACTATGGGGATGAAAGTGCCGCTATAAATCAACTAGGCCCAGATCTTGAATATGTTCATGACCAGCCCGTGAGAGAGTCCCCACCTGACTAGTGAGTTGGCATGAGCGATCAGCAAGGTAAACCAGTCATATTTAAATGAATGGTGGAAACTACACTAAAACTATATTTGCAGGGTGAGTTCAAATTAACCCTCTTCTGGAGAAGGTCATACGGGTCCCTAGATCGAGTTTTAATGGTCGTTATTTAGTTACCTTGCCCAGGAAGTCCAGATGCAGCGGTTACTTGGCTATCCTTGGTACCAAATCCACGGGAGCTATCAAACTTGCAGCACTTGGCAAAACCACAGAGGTAGGATCCTAGGGCCCGGGTTCAACAGCTGGATTGCTCAGTGACTCTTGATGCAGATGTAGCTGGCAGCTGCCAATCTCCGGGGCAGGTCGCACCAAAGATGCTTTACAACACACTCGGTTACTCCACCTTCAGGATGCAAGAACACAGCGGCGGGGTCACTGCCAATGTTGGTTGCTGTCGCTGTGATGTGCTCTCAGGCTGGAGGTTTTGTTCAAGGGGTTGATCACCCAACTGGTGATCACCAAGCCTTGGCTCCGGTAAATGTACTTCATGGTGCTTCGGCGGCTGGAGGGCAACAGGACTGGAGTAGTAGCTTGAAACTTGGTTTAAGCTTGGCTACCACTCTGTAATTGCAGACACCACTTTTCTTCAGGCTCACCCTCGACAGGCCCAGCAGGTTGCAAGTCTTGTCATGCAGTTGATTTTCCTGCAGATTGCAGGGGACTGGGCCCACCAATCTTTTGGAGTCTGCTTCAGTTTCTGGCACCCACTGGAGTCCTTTTTGCTGGAGGCAGTGAGCTTTTGCCACAGACACACTTTGAACACACAGTTCTAGTATATATTCTCAGGGCACTTAAGTGTCCTATATTGGCGCTGCAGCAGAGTCCACGGTTCCTTTTTTGGTGACAGCATCTTCTTTGTGCCTATTCCTGGATTCAAAGTCAGAACTAAGGTTCTAGTGTCAGGGTAGTCTCTTAAATCCTGGTTTAGGGTGTGTTAATGGTGTAAGGAACAGTGGCTAATGGTCTACTGGTCCCTGTGGTTAACCAGCCCCTGAGAAGAAATCATCCTGTGGTTGCACATCACCTTTCTACCCAGAGTCCTCTAATTTAGGGCCTTCCAACTTTGCAGAGCCCCTCCGTGGCTGTACAGACCTCCTAGCCCACCATAAAGGTGAAGCTAGCCTTTTTGGAGGTGCCTGCCTCCTGAATACCTCATTTTACTACCTGTGTGGTTGGACAAGGTGGGAAGGGCTCTGTCCTCGAGTGGGGGACAAGTACATTTGCACATCAAGGGTGGTGAAGCGTTTGAGGCTCACTGCCTTGATTGCTGTAAACAGTAGCCATCCTGGGAGGGTGTGACCTCCTTCCTGCCCAGATCCTTGTCTTCATACTGGGGAAGTGCCAGCACATCCCACCAGGAGGGCAGACTCTTTTCTCAGTGGCAAATAGCTCAGGGAAGCCCACCAAGGCAATGGAGCAGAAAACCTTTGGTGTCACCCAGTCAGGGTTGCACCTACATGCATGCCAGCTTATCCTCAACACAAGAATCATGTTGGGGTGAAAAAGCACTTTGTTTGAAACCAAATACACCACAATTTGGCCATTCCATTCCATTAGGGAGCTTGGTACCTCAAGTTTGTCCAGTAGCCAGCCAATGTTAGTCTGTGGACCACTGGTCACTTACAGTAAAAGCTTGCTGTACAGGGTTACTGTAGGTATAGTATGAACATATATGTCTACACCTTTAATATAATGCACTCTACCTCCTGGGCTTAGGAGGACAAACTTAAGAGTGACTTACTTACATTAAAGCAGTGGATTGGCTCTGCAGCACATGGTGCGGGCAGAGTCACTCTCGAGCAGACAGGCTTCTTGTGCAGTGCTGCAATGGCAGACCTGCAGACAAGCTTTGACTTGGGTGACACAGGGTGACACAATATAGTGCTAGAGCCCTGGTGACCCCTTTACCACCCTTGTCCTGGGTACTCCTAGGACCATATACTAGGGACTTATATGGGGGCAAAGTGCCTTGCCAATTGGGTGTACCAATTCACATAATTTTTAGGGGAAAAAAGCACGAGCACTGGGACCTGGTTAGCAGGTCCCAGTACACTATCAGAGTCAAAAATAGCATCTAGAAGTTCTAAAGTGGGCAAAAAGTGGGAAGGCATTTGTAAAGAAGCCCAGTTTCTAATATGGCCCCTTCCCAGCCCACAAGCCTTGGTGACTCAACCCACCCTTGGAGAGAATAGCTAGTTTGTTAAGTGAGGAAGTAGGAAGAAAACTGGCTATCTTTTTCAGGGCCTACTCTTGCCTCACATCCTCTATGTAACGTTGCTCCCTCGGGGAGGCTAGCCCATCTCAACAGTGATAAGACCCATTTTAAAACTAAACTTTGCTATAGCTGTTTTATTTTCTGTCTCCTCTTTTGCCTTGGACAGAGAGGCACCCACTTCACTTTCCTTATCTCAGCTAAGGCAATCCATAGCTTGTCCACTGAGGTTACCCAATACCTAAACAAAACCACCATGACCAGCAGGGTCTGGGGCCTAATTTGATTTTGGCTATGGGGTCTGCCTCCCATGCCAAAGATAGTGCAGCCATGAAGGCTAGCACCCAGCTGAGGCTACTGACTGCTGTCAGTATCCAAAACCACACCCTGAGCTCTCCACTGACAAGTGGTTGAGCTGCCTCAAGGAGAACTATGGCTTCTTGAAACCTTTCTTGCTGATCTAAGTGGGAAATTATTACATCCTGTGGCAGACAACCTTCTTCCACTCTCCATTCTGTCAGAGAATAGACAATACCTTTTTTGGCACAGCTGCCTAACTGTTCAGGACTTCTTCAGGAATAGTTGAAGCTACACCAGTGCCAACTTTGGGCTCTACCCCTACTGGGTCAGAAGGCCCTTGGCTCACTGGTTCTTTCTTTACAAGTGGCTTCCGTTTCCTTCTCCTTTATCCTGTCTTTTGGGATACCTGTCTCTCAACTTCAGGGACTGGATTCCCAGGAACCTTGGGTTGAGGAGTGCTCTGGGCAACCACCCCACTTGGGTTCTGAACAACCTCTGGTAGGTCATGGCCCAGTAGGCAATCCAAGGGGAGGACAGAACTTACCACCACCTTGTGCCAACTAAGGGTACCTTCCCTCTCCAGGGACACTTTGGCTACAGGCCTAACTGAGACCTTCTCAGAGGCTACCTCTGTGCTGTGACTGGCACGTGTGCCTTTCAGGTCAATGCCAAGGATCCCATTCAACTGAATGGAGTTGAACTCCCTACTCCCTACTTCCATCCTCAGGGACTTAATGCTAAGAGGTTGTCCTCATATGAGGAGTCCTTTCCTATGGCTACACTGGACAGCCCAGTGCTAGCCACCTTCTTCTTTAAAAAGGCTGGGTCATTTCTGTAGTGACCTGACTGCTGGCATTCAAAACACAACCTGCTATCCAGAATCTTTTTAAGCCATGGGTCTCCCCGTCTCTGCTGTCAGAGTTTGAATGGGATTTTCTTTCCTCCTTTATAGGGCTCCGGGGCCTTGAAGGAGTCTATTTGGCGGGCTTACCACCCTCCTCCTTTGACATTAGTGTGCCTATCCCCCCTGTGTGGAGTCACCCTCTTGGAAATGCTTGCACACTCTGGATCTTACCCACTTATCTGCTTTCTTCTAAGAACTTGGTAGAGATAGTCAGATCAAAATATACTAGATACTGTTTCAATAACTCTGTGGTACAGTTCCCCAAAATGTGCTCCTTTGTAATCAAATTATATAGCCCATCCTAAGTGTCCACATGCGAGCTTATTGTTGAGGCCTCTCCCCTCGTTCTTGTCTTAGCTAATGTTCCCCCACTGGCCTCTGGTCAAGAAGAAACCCCCCCATCTTTATTGTATAAATCTCTATCCTGGCTAACCAATAACATGGTGATAACTCCTTGGGGGAAACAACAACTATCAGAAGAGCTAGTGACGGCCAGAAGGGTTGAGTGGATTGGAAACAGGGCTAAAAGATTTAAGGGGGATTGTGTTGTTCTTAACTTTTCTAACCCTGAGGTGCTGACAAATATTCTACCTAACTTACTACCTCCACAGAGAAGATCGATCACTATTGTCCCACTGACTTTGGATTTTTTCTACCCACGTAGAGGAGGAGGCCCCAATCTCTGTACTCTAAGGACAAAATGGAACGTGGTGCCTAATAGGGGGAGTAATACTCCTGTATTTAATGACTGGGGACTAAGTCTTGATAACAGGTTTTCTGCCCTTTCCAACTTGAACGAATGTGATTGACTTTTGGCATGCTTAAAGTTTGTAACACAACCTCCATCTAACCCATGTGCTAGCAGGTCTATTGAGAACGACCACCAAGTGGTTTATGGTACAGCAAGGAAAGCTTGTGATCAAGTATCCGCTCCACAGGAAGTGGCAAACTCTGTTATTTTAGGTAATGCATGCCAAGATAATGTCATCATTCGAGTTGATGTTGCACCAAGCAATCCTGTTATTATTTCAAAGCCTATAGGTGAATCACTGCCTTGGACGGGGAGCTTAATCTCTTGGAATGTGGCTGGGATAAGCTCCAAGTTAGTATGCGGAAACTGGCTAGGCTTCGTCAGCACATATGATGTATGTATGTTCCAGGAGACTTGGGCTTGTGAACCTGTTTATGCTTTGGGATATCTAAATTTCTATGTACCAGCTATTAAGGGACCAAAAGGGCGACCTATGGGGGGACTCACTATTTGGGTTCGACAGTCCCTTAAATTGACAGCAAAGAGTCTGGCGACTAGCCAAAAAGATATCCAGTTAATCAGGATTACTAGTGATACCTCTGATGTACTAGATATTTAAAACATATATGCTAGAGGTAGTAAGACAGGTAGATCTGATGTCCTCCTTGCTCTCTATAATCTCCTTGACACATATTCGCTTGGTCATAGGATTGTAATAGCTGGTGACAAAAATCGAACTTTTGAGCCTCTGGTCGCTGGTGAAGTCTTTCTAGGTGCTGAGGAGGATTTACAATGGGGCATCCCTACCTTAGAAATGAATCCAGTATCACGCTGGACAGAGGATATCCTAGGTCTGAATGCCATGTGTCTAGAATTAGGACTAAGAGCATTAAACGGTAGGACGAAGTCAGATAAGACAGCCTCCATGACATTTGACAATGGGAGGCACAAAAGTCGATTAGATTATGTGATCTGCAGCATGACTCTATGGTCGACTCTTTGTGACATGGAAGTTGTGCTAAGACCTGAAAGTGATCATAACCCTCTATGTGTGGTGCATAAATGGTGGCTCACTGTTGATGATTTAATTTGCCCTAATGTTCTTGTCCCACCGCTGACTATTCCTGAAAACGATATGCGCAGGCTACGATGGGTTAGCGTTATGACTGATCAGCAGGCTATTGGAAATATTAAAGAGGAAGCAGATGAAGCTATCTCAGCCCTGGAGTCAATTGCAGGTGTGTCCCCTGGCCTGGGTGACGTAGCCAAAATTCACGATAACCTTTTTGGCAAAATTAAATGTCACTTTTTGAAACCGGCAAAAAACCATGGGTCCCGTGCATGCAAACCTGCTAAATGGTATAATATTGATTGCAGGTTGGCTCGAATTGCATTGGGTCAGGCAATCAGGCTGAAGGGGGTAGAGGACATCCGCCTTGCTAGAAAGAACTACAAAGCCTGTATTGCGAAAGCCAAGAGAACCTGGGACGAGGCACATTGGAATAAATTGAAATGTGCTAGTGATAGGAAAAATTCCCGGATGTTTTGGAATATCGTCAAATGGGGTAGCGAAAGATCTGAAGAGCCACCTAATAATAATGTTGCACAGGATGACTGGGTGGAATTTTTTAGCTCCCAGTATGCTGCAAGTGCCCAGGTGGAAGCTGGGAATCCCCCTATTCAGTCTTTAGCAGAGGATAATATATTCACACATAATGAAATTTTGTCTGCCCTCAAATCTGTACATAGTGGGCGTGCACCGGGCTTAGACGGCGTCCCCGCAGACGTTTTTCTAAATGACAAAGAGAGATGGTGCAAATATATTCATCTGCTTACCAATCACATCGCTAAGGGTGCTGATATTCCGGCATCATGGCGGGTGGCTGTGATTATACCTGTGTATAAAAAGGGAGATCGTGCTCAGCCAAGTAATTACCGTCCAATAAGCTTGATCGACACTGTACAAAAAATAGTCGGCCGAGTGATTGTTAACAGATTGCTTGAATGGGCGGCGTTCGATACTGTCAGCCATGCCTTGCTTTTGGACAGATTGAGGGACTTTGGGATTAAGGGCCAGGCCTTTCAATGGTTGCAATCATTCCTTACAGGAAGGACCCAAAAGATACAACTGGGGGACGAAACATCTGAGGTGGGGATTTTAGAGTGCGGGGTGCCACAGGGGTCCGCCCTGTCCCCGCTTCTATTTAACCTCTACCTGCAACCATTGATTGCTTCTCTGGCCACTATGGGCTGTAAAGTCTATAACTACGCGGACGACACGCAACTGCTGCTAAGTGTCGATGACACCACGGCCGCGCAACTCCAAGCTCAGAACATCTTGCGGTTCACAGTGCAATGGATGACAGATAATCTGTTAAAAATCAACCCTGACAAGACCGAGGTACTAGTGATTCCATCTACTGCCTCACCTTGGTGTGATCTCTACTGGCCTACAGAGCTGGGCCCGGCTCCAAAACCAAGCTCATCTGTAAAGAGCTTGGGGATCAAACTGGATGATGATCTGTCAATGGCCCCTCAGATCTCTGTGGTTGTGGGAAGTTGCACGAACATCATTAGGCAACTGCGGAAGTTAACTCCTGTCCTCTCACAATCCATGATGCGATCAATAGTAGCGGCCACCATCATCTCCAGAATTGATTACGGGAATGCCCTGTACCTTGGCTTACCGAAACCTCTGACCAGTAGACTCCAGGTCATAATGAATGACGCTGCCCGGTTGATTTTCAGATTACCGAGGAGATCTAAAGCTACTCCCCTACTACAAAGCTTGCACTGGCTCCCCATTAAAGAAAGAGTGGAATTTAAGAACTTATGCACGGCCCATAGGGCAATCTATGGAAAAGCCCCAACTTACATCAAAGATCGTCTACAACTTTATTGCCCTACGAGAACACTTCGATCCTCAGACTCCCAACTACTGGTCTGCCCCCGCTACAGGCTAGTGACCAAGGGAGGGAGAGCCTTCTCAGTGCTAGTCCCTCAGTTATGGAACAGGCTGCCGGAGGCACTGCGTCGGGAAGGGAACCTACTACGATTCAGGAAGAGCCTAAAAACATTCTTGTTCAGAAAAAGCATGAGCACAGTATAATCCAGCTTCCATCTTGCTAAGTTATTGTTCACTACCATCTTTCCTGGCGCTTAGAGGCCTGCAGGTGATTAGGCGTGCTATAAAATCCCATTAACAATAACAATAACAATAACAATAATAATATCCTATCACCCTTTCAGGCTGGCTTCCGAAGGGCAACCAGTACAGTGGATCAAGTTTTACGCTTCCAATTGATCCAGTGGAGGACCGTGGTATTAGGAGGAGGCAGCCTTTATGCGGCTTTTGTCGATCTACGGGCTGCCTTCGACCTGGTACCGCAGGCAAAATTGTGGCAGGTTCTGGAGGCTCTGGGGGTTCCCGTGGTTCTGCTGACCATGATTATGAGACTCCATGAGTTAACCTACGCAAAAATTCAGTGGGGTGGTTACGGTAAGGACACTGCTGAATTTCCCGTTGAGCGCGGGGTTCGGCAAGGGTGTTCAATGGCCCCAACCTTGTTTACCTTATTTATCAACGGTATTGTCCCACGCATGCTATCCCAGTCAGTGGATGCTCCTTCTCTTGCAGGTGTAAAAGTTCCTATTTTAATGTTCGCGGATGACACGTTAATTTTATCCAAAACCCCGAGTGGTTTACAACATGCACTGACCATCTTTGATACCTTCTGTGTGGATCATGGCCTGGAGGTGAATGTGTCTAAAACGAAGCTCATGATTTTTAATCCACATCGTAGCTTCAAGTCCAAAATTGTCATGAGTGGTCGTCCTCTTGATGTGGTAAAGTCATTCACCTACCTGGGGATTCATATAGCGGATAACAATAGGTGGTGTCATCACATTGATATAGCAACTCTACGTCATAAACAATTAGCTGGTGTTATCAATCTGGAACACAGGAAGTCTTTGACTAAACCAGTTAAACCAGCTCTGATGATTTATGAAGCCAAGGCAATCGGGTCTGCGCTATATGGGGCAGAGATGTGGGGGCATGAAAATCTGAGTGCGCTTAAAATATCCGAGAATACGTTTTTGAGGTCAATTACTGGTACCCTGAATAGCACTCCATTACTGCCCTTGAGATACGATCTCGGCAGGAAGCAAATTGTGGACTTAGCCAGACTACGGCCAATTCTATACTGGCGTAGGCTCTGGACTACTCTTGAGCTTTCCCACTATGCGGAAGGCTTTACTGACGTTATCAAAGCAGACTGTTTCCATAAGATAACCTGGTTTAAATCGCTAAAATTGATGTTGTTTGAGCTCGGGCTAAGTGAGTTGTGGATTGACCCATCAGGAGCTTTATTTCCGCCCAAGTCAATCTTAAAGAATATGTTTTGGGAATATGTTGCTAATGTCAGTTTGCGTAATTCTAATAATGGGTCCATGGCTGTTAGTTTTCTGGAGGTCAAATTGTTTCCTGTATTTGAAATGTATTGGGATTTTATATCTAAACCCTTAGACAGGAAACTTCTATTCCAAATGAGAGCTGGTTCACTCCCCCTAAGAATACTAACAGCAAAATGGGGCTCTGGAGGGTCCACTATCTGCCCTGCTTGTGGCTTAGGAAGAGAATCTCTCGGTCACTTTTTGTTCTCCTGCAAAGCTTACAGTGACCCTAGACGAGTCTGGCTGGCACCTATGTGCAGGAACCTTGGTACCACATGTAGTAGAGTTGCGTTGCGTATTTTATGTTCAACCTCCCTTACATGGATTATAATCGCCACTGCTAAATACCTTGGTTGGGCTTGGATAATCAGACAGAGACTGCTAGTTATGTAACTATTCTCTGCCGATATTAGGCAGAGACTGCTAGTGAATTGACTATTCTTTGCCTATGTACTGGATTAGTGTCTCCATGAAACGTATATTAATGTTTTTAACTTATTGGTCATCTAAAAATAAGTTTTTAAATAACAAACTTTTACACCTTCTTATTTGCTTATTAATACTGTGGTTTATCTTTGTATAATTGTTTTTATGGATTTGTAAGTGCTTTGTAATTTCTGACTATTTGTATATTTAATCGTTTTTTAATATGTCTGTATGTCTTGCTTTTATGAGTAATTACTCGAATAAAGCACTTTTGAATTGAATTGACTTACTATCAAGCACTCCAGTGCTTTCACTGAGGAGTCAACAAAGTCCACCCAAGCTTGGTCCTGCCTTTTTGGGGTCTCTTTGAACTTTACTCAACGATGCTCTGTGTTAATTCAACCCCCTCACTCAGTTTCTCTTTAATTTGGGAATAGGACTTAGATACACTCTCATCAAGGGTCAGAACTCTATGCCCTTAACTGAGAATAACTCCCAAAGAAAGCTGCAAACCACTTGATTAGTTCATCTAAATCACTAAACTTTTGGAGAATCCTTTCGAGGATCTTATGATCTTTATTATTTTTGCTGCTACCATCTTTGGGACCTAGGCCCCGCTTTTTTCTTTTTATCTCAAGGGCTATTCTCCTCTCCTCCAGTCCCAGTTCTCTCTCTCCACCTGAAGACTTGGGCAAGCTGGTCCTGAAAAGTTCCTACTTCCTGGGAAATGGAGGGGATTCTAGAATGACCTCTGTCATTTGCCACTGGTGTAGTGGTTCTGGGGATGTTCTATGATTCAGGTTTATCAGAGCCTTCTCCCTCTGCAATTTGGACAGTGGCCAACTCCTCTCCTTCTTCTGCTGGTCACCAACAGAAGAGCTAGCATTCCTCGCTAGGTTTCTACCTCATAGTTTCTGAGGGCCTGGTTCAGGGCCTCCCTCTTAGAGTATGCTCTAAGGCAAATGCCTCTAAGCAAGCATAATGGCCTCAGATCATTGATCTTCAGGATAGAGATAATGGGCTGATCAAGGCTCAGGACATGCTCCATTATGCACTATGGGCCTCATTTATGAAGCCTTGCGTCAGTTTTGCGCTGCTGATGCATCACTTTTTGTGACGCATCGGCGGCGTAAAACATGCGCCTTGTTGCGCCATATTTAAAAAGTGACGCATCTAGGTAGATGCGTCACTTTTTAAACCCCTGCGCCACATTATACCTGCATCAGGTATAATGTATGCAGAGGGGGCGTTCCCCCGCAAAAAGCCTCATAATAGTGACGCAGAGAAATCTATGAGATTTCACTGCGTCACTTTTAGGACGCTGTTGCGTCAAAATCTTGCGCCTGCCTCACAGCAGGCGTAAGACTGACGCAAGCCCTTTCACATGGGGCTTTCCCCATGTGAAAGGACGCATTGCTGGAGTTGCGTCACTTTTGTGACACACTCCACCAATGCCTCACTTTTTGCACTAACAGATACGTCAGAAATACTGACGTATCTGTAACTCCTTGCGACATGATGCGCCATACATTAAATATGACGCATCATTGGTGTCACAAGGAGTGCGCATTGAAAAGTGACGCATCGCTGTTTTCACGCAGCGATGCGTCACTTTTCATAAATAAGGCCCCTATGTGTTTGGAAGTTATGCAAACTTATTAAAAACCTAAACATCTTTTTAAACATGTATCCTAACTCACTAAACCACTTTTAAGTGCAATTGGAATGGGAATGTAACACATAACCCTAACAACTAGAATTTCATCTTTTTTTAAAGAAAAATCTAAAAATCTTACAAAATACTCGGATGCTAAAGTCAATTGAGTGTTTCTCATGCACAATTAACATATGATCAGAGGTATTACAAAACTCAAGTTCAGAATTCGCATAGCTGGGCAGCGATGTTGCAAGCTGGAATATTAGGTGATATGAGTGGGAGGCCTTACAGTGCAATATTCTCACAATACACAGTGGATGATTCTTGGATTCAACAACAATAATCCTTTGCTCAATCCTGGAGTGTGACAAACTGCAGTCAGGCATTATTTGAGGAACATGTGTTTAGCATTTTACATACCATTATGGTGCAAAAGTAATTGAGGAAAACTCAACATAAACCCTGCACCAATTTATATTTATAGAGTGTATTTCTATATAAATATAGACCCCAAAACGAACTTTGTATCATACATACAACAAGGGTTGTGATTTTTTAAGTGATACACTTTAAGTCAAGCTGGTCTGATTGAAATGAATTGGGGAAAATACACTTAGCAAAACGATATTTGCAGAGCAAGTTCAAACAAACCATCTTGTGGGTAAGGTCATGCGGGTCCCTAGATCAAGTTATAACAGTCATGAAATTTCGCCATTATTTACTTTACAGTTGGACACTAGAGAGAAGGCGGCAATGGGGTGGACAAAGGCCAAAAGATAGAGACAGAGGGACATAGGTAATGACGCAGAACTACACTGCAGGCATTTCAGCAGCGCCGTGCTGCTTCATTACAAAATCTCTGGGATGCACTGTATTTACACAAATACGATGCACCCCTGTATTTTCCCTTGTGCTGGTGCTGAAAAAGCTACCTATCGCCAGTGCAAGCACCCTTGCACCATGGTGCAAGGTTGCCTGTGTTACAAAAATGATTATTTATGTGCAGGAATGGACACCTTCTTGCACATAAACAATCTTAATGGTGATTTTCTCCTTCTATGGGGCATATTTGCAAGCCCCTAATGCCACCGAAGTGTCACTTTTGCTGATTCTCTGGTGGCACTGCTCCATTCCCCACATTTACAAGGTGATGCTAAGCCACTTAACGTGGCATAATCCCACTTTGTATATATGCCCCTTTTTGCCGCAGTCTGCTGCGGCAAAGGGTCGGGCAATGGGTGTTGAAGTGGGAGTTCAACCGCAACACCCATTGCTTTTTGACTCTGCCCCAGATTTACAATGCCGAGGCAGCGCCGAAAACTAAGGCCAGGTATATTAATAGTCTAAAAAACATATAGACAGAACGTATCCTTCAGCATTCTGACGATTTCCATAGGTGAATATTTTGATCTGACTCGCAGTATGGTCCAAATGAGTATATATAAGATAAATTCTGTCTATATGTTTTTTAGACCCATATTATATGGGACCCCACACAGGTACTTCCTGGAATGTGGTGAATTTGCTCTCAGAGTTTTGTACTTGCCCTGAGGAAGTTGTCGGATGATTCTTCCCGAGACGGCTACCGGCTACATTTGGCGATGTCATCTACACCAATCTACTTAGTATGAATTCCGGTACAATATAACTACGGTTTTGACAAGGATAAAAAAGAAAACAAGAAAGAAAGAAAATTTATTTTGAGTACACCTTGTATTTGGAAATTTATTGGACTGGCCTGATATGGTTTAACTGTGAATGTTAAATGGTCTTTTGCTAGGGAGCGATACTTTGTTTACTCAAAAAGCAATGGTTTTGCATGATTACGACCACAGAAACACTCATTTCATGCTCCTTTGACACAGAAAACTGCATCAAAGCGTACAATATTTACAAGGCGGTGTTAAGCCATGCAAAGTGGCTTAGCGCTGCCTTGTAAATTTGGAGAAGGGCATTGCACCACTGCAGCGTCAGAAAAAGTGATTCTCCGGTGGCTCAATCTTCTTGTAAATATGCCCCAAAGTGAGGTACATATCACCTCCGCTTTTGCTAAAATGCAAGACTGAAGGGTCCTTCAGGGCTGGTGAATAAGCAGGGCTGGCATGCTTATGACTTTATGTTTGAGCAAGCATAGTTTGGCAGCAAAATTTTAAATCATACAATTTACACATGACCAATACACGGTTCCCTTCAAATGAAGATGCTGTTTGTTTTGTTCACAGTAAAAAAATACTTAGGGCCTCATTTATGAGGTTTCGATGTAGGGCAGCGCTGCAAGGAATCTTGCACCAACACAGGCATCCTTGCACCATGGTGAAAAGGTGCCGGCGTTGTGGTGTTGATAGATTTTGTTGAGGAAGTTACACCTTCCTACACAATATCAATCAATTCAGGCGATTTTCTCTTTCTTTGTGTGCTGCAGAATGCAGCAGACATAGAAAAAGGAAAAAATGAGGAGAAATGAAAACATTTCTCCTCGTTTCGCCTCCCTAATGCCACCCCTGGGGTGGTGTTTGATTCTGACACATTCCCAGGTTTACAATTTCTCGTAAATTAGGGAATGCTTCAGGTTCCATGGGTGTAGCGTGGCAAAACCTGCAGCAAAACCCAAATACTGGACTACAAACATTCATAGATATGCATTTGTGGCAAAATCTTACACTTCCTTGAGGCAGGTGTGATGAGGAGAAATGTAACATTTCTCCTTGTTTTTCCTAATTTATATGTGTGCTGCATTGTGCAGCACATACACAAAGTAGAGAAAACGTTAAAAGATAGTATAAAAATTATTTTTTACAGGAAGCACACACCCCTGCACCACGGCACAAGGGTTTGTGCATTGGCATATAACTGCATAAAGCTCACCAGAGCTGTAAGAGAGGAAAACAGCGCCATATGATTCTTATCTTTTTCATGAAACTCAGCACAATAACTTTGGCTGCACTCTATTGCATGGATTTTCCATAAAACTATTTTTATTTCTACCAGAGACTGATGGCTACAAGTGAAAACAAAGGACACTGGATTAGCAGGCAAGAGATAAGGCTGTCCTTCCTCAGCCGTGATGATGGTTTGTCTCTTTCTTAACTAATATCAAAATTAGTATAGATAAATCCATTCTTATGATATGTAGGCCCTCATTTACACAGAATTGGCATAGGGCAGTACCGCTAGGTTTCTTGCTGTGCTGCCCTACGCCAATGTGCAAGGGCTGGAATGCACTGTGTTTATGAAATATGGTGCATTCCTGTCCTTTCCTGCAAGGGTATCTGTGTTGCATACAGGATTGTTTTTGTGCAGGAAGTGGCACCTTACTGCACAACAGCAATCCAGATAGGGGTTTTCCACTTTCTATGTGTGCTGCTGAAAGCAGCATGCATGGAAAGATAAATAAATGAGGAGAAATAAAAATATTTCTCGTTACGCCTGCTCTGGGGAGGCGTAAGGTTTTGGCGTCAACATCTATGGGTGTTGAATAAGAACACGTACCACAACGCCCATGTCATGCCTGCCTGGCTCAGAGTAAGGCAACACAGGGACTTGCGCTGCTTTCTATTACTCTACATCTATGAGGCTATGCAAAGCCACATAAATATGACTGAGAGGCTTCTCACCTCTATCAGCGATTTCACAATCTGACCTCGTTTCACCTAGAGAATGTTGCCTACTAGAGGCAGCAGGGCGGGTCCTGGGGGCAGTTTACCTTTCAGACACCTTTGTTTCCATCTTGAAAGCAGAAACATTCACGAAATTATTGTGACTAAGATAATAGAGCAATGTAAGCTTCTCAACCTGAATGTCAGAATAAGACCAGGAACAGATGTGCTTTTTTTTGTTAAACACGATTGACAACAGAAAAGAGGTGTGTGGAAAACACACGAGAGCAGGATCCAGTCATATCGATCCTGTTTGTTTATGAGGACGAAATATCATTCACATTTAAGATAAATACAGTGGTGATATACTGCCATCTTCTGGTTCTAACCAGTACACATTTCCAAACATTCTTCTTGATATTCGCCCAGCAATGTTCCAGCGGCCTCATTTATGAGGCTGTGCGTCACTTTTACGCCACCGGTGCGTCACTTTTTGTGACGCACCAGTGGCGTGAAAAATGCGCCTTGTTGCGCCGTATTTACAAAGTGACGCATCTAGTTAGATGCGTCACTTTGTAAACCCCTGCGCCACATTATACCTGCGCCAGGTATAATGTATGCAAGGGGGGTGTATTGACGCAAGAAAGGTCGTAGAAGTGACGCAGTGAAATCTATGAGATTTCACTGCGTCCGTTCTAGGACGCCGTTGCGTCCAAATCTTGCGCCTGCCTCACAGCAGGCGTAAGACTGACGCAGGCCCTTTCACATGGGGATGGCCCCATGTGAAAGGATGCATTGCTGGAGTTGCATCACTTTTGTGACACACTCCAGCAATGTGTCACTTTTGCTCTTACAGATACGTCAGAAATACTGACGTATCTGTAAGTCCTTGCGCAATGATGCGCCATATTGTAAATATGACGCATCATTGGGGTCGCAAGGAGGGCGCAATGAAAAGTGACGCATCGCTGTTTTCTCGCAGCGATGCGTCACTTTTCATAAATGAGGCCCAATATCTTTATGTAACTTCCGGTATTTCCTGGGCACAGGTTCACAGATCAAAGCCATAAATGCAGCCAAGCAATCCTGCCTAATTTTATCCCTATGTTCTACCTGTTCAAAATATGGTCAATTTCCCCAGTTTTACTTTTTCCTATGGTAAACACAGTGCATGGCAGCCAAATGAAAAGTGCATACCTCTTTGCTAAATCTACCCCAAGTTGACCTCAAAATGGAGGTGGAAGTTGAACTCTCTCTGGGGCATATTTAGAGAGGCTTGCTTCATGTTTGCCCCTCGCAAAGTGGTACATGCTTGATGCAAGCGTTGCACTGGGTGTTCTTA
The DNA here is from genome assembly GCF_964263255.1 of Lissotriton vulgaris. Classification (NCBI taxonomy): domain Eukaryota; kingdom Metazoa; phylum Chordata; class Amphibia; order Caudata; family Salamandridae; genus Lissotriton; species Lissotriton vulgaris. Next base: position 855,231,769 of record NC_141697.1, on the reverse strand, counting down.
CGCAAATGCCATGGTTTTAGAATTACCAAACCACATAAATCTGGGAATGCATCAATAAGATAAGCCTCCCCAGGTGAGTCCTAAGAAGGAGAAATATCTTCATTTCTCCTTGTTTTTCCCTCTTTTCATGTGTGCTGCATTCTACCGCACACATAGAAAAGGGAAAACACCTCTATGGCCCCTTCCTGCACAAAAACAATCTCTTCATGACGCAGGCATCCTTGCACCATGGTGCAAGGATGCCTGCACCAGTGCATGGCTGCAGTTTGTGTGCCAGCAGAGGGGGAAGCAGGTAGATGCAACATATTGTCGTAAATATGTTGCATCCCTGTGCTTTGAAAGTGACTTTGTGCTGCACAGCTAAATGGCTTGCGGAATGCACTGAGTCACTTTCATTGTAAATCTGCCCTAGTCTGTTCACCCCCCTACCCTGTGATGCAGGGAAGAGCAGCAAAGTAAGTTGCAGAACTGCCCTGATCACTATTCTGGTAAATATGCCCCTTTCAGTTTTTTTGGTGTAAGATTACATATAATTGCTGATTTGTAGATGCATAATATAATTCATTTGAGAAATGCAATACTGTCTCTCCAAACCAGTAAATATTTAGAAGAATCTCGGGTGCTTATTTATGAGAGCCCTGTGTCACTTTTGTGTAGTAGGGTTGTTCCTCTCTTTTGTTTAATTCACCTTAGCACTATGATAATATTGGCAGCTTCAATGTTGAGTTAAGACCCTTGGCACAGTGTTGTTTCAAAGATCTAGTTCTTTCTCTGCCATCCGGGAATGTGCAGGAGTAATTCTCTTTTTAAAGAGGAGCCCAGCTTGAGACCATTCTGCGCTTCAAGAGTGTCAACTATTAGTCATGTTTCTACTAACTTCTGTGTAATTATCATTTTTAGTTATCATTTGCCTTAGAACTGACTAGCATGAACATCTTTCTGACTTTTTTGCTGATACTTTGTATGGCAAAATACTTTTTACTATCTGTATTCTCTCTGAGGTATAATGGTAGGATTGCTCCCCCTCAGATTTTTTAGTTTACCTCACAACTACAGTGCTTTTGATGGTGGCAATCTAAGGGCCTATTGGCGAACAATGTCACCTTGTGCAGCACAACAAGTCACCTTTCTGCGAAGCACTGCATGAAAACGAAAAGGCAGGAATGCAGCAAATTTAAGACAGTATGGATTCCTGCAATTTCCCTTGCACTGGTGCCCTTTTAGCAGCCTAGTGCCAATACAGGCCCCCTTGTAATCAATCAATCAATCAGAGTACTTGTAAAGCGCGCTACTTACCCGTGAGGGTCTCAAGGCGCTATGGGGAGGGGGGGTTCTGCTACTGCTCGAAGAGCCAGGTCTTGAGGAGTCTTCTGAAGGCGAGTAGGTCTTGGGTCTGCCGTATATGGGTAGGGAGGGTGTTCCAGGTCTTGTCAGCGAGGTAGGAGAAGGATCTGCCGCTGGAGGGCGTTCGATGGATGCGGGGGACAGCGGCGAGGGCGAGGCTGGCGGAGCGGAGCTGGCGGGTGGGAGTGTAGAAGCTGAGTCTGCTGCTCAGGTAGGCTGGTCAGGCGTTGTGGAGTGCTTTGTGTGCGTGGGTGAGGAACTTGAAGGTGATCCTCTTGTCGACGGGGAGCCAGTGTAGGTCTCTCGGGTGGGGGGTGATGTGGCTGCGGTGGGGGACGTTGACGATCATTAGGGTGGAGGCGTTTTGGATGCGTTGTAGTCGTCGTAGGTGTTTGGCTGGGATTCCTGCGTAGAGTGCGTTGCCGTAGTCCAGTCTTGTGCTGACGAGGGTGTGTGTCACTGTTCTTCTTGTTTCGGTCGGGATCCACTTGTAGATCCTGCGGAGCATGTGGAAGGTGTTGTAGCAGGAGGAGGTGACAGCGTTGACCTGCTTAGACATGGAGAGGGAGGAGTCGAGGATGAATCCTAGGTTGCGTGCATGGTCAGTGGGTGTTGGTGCTGTTCCCAGTATGGTCGGCCACCAGGAGTCATCCCAGGCTGAGGGGGTGGGTCCGAGGATGAGGACCTCTGTCTTGTCCGAGTTCAGCTTGTGTGGGTCTTTGGTGAGAGAGAGGATTAGCTGGGTGTCGTCGGTGTAGGAGATGATGTTGAGGTTGTGATGGCGGGCCACTTGAGCGAGGGGGGCCATGTAGACGTTGAACAGCGTCGGGCTGAGAGATGAGCCCAGGGGGACGCCGCAGATGATGTTGGTAGCTTCGGATCGGAAGGGTGGGAGGCGGACGCTCTGGGTTTTGCCGGAGAGGAAGGACGTGGTCCAGTCAAGGGCCTTCTCTTGGAGTCCGAACTTCTAGGAGGCGTGTCTTTAGAGTGCGATGACATACCTTATCGAAGGCGGCTGACAGGTCCAGGAGGATGAGGGCTGATGTTTCGCCGTTGTCTAGTTGGCGCCTGATGTCGTCTGTGGCGGCGATGAGGGCTGTCTCGGTGCAGTGGTTTCGTCTGAATCCGGACTGGGACGGGTCCAAGATGTTGTTGTCTTCCAGGTGACAGGCCAATTGCATGTTGATGATTTTCTCGATGATCTTTGCCGGGAACGGGAGCAGGGTGATGGGACGGAAGTTCTTGAGGTCCTTGCGGTTCGCCTTGGGCTTCTTGAGGAGGGCGTTGACTTCGGCGTGCTTCCAGCTTTCCGGGAATGTCGCTGTTTCAAAGGAGATGTTGATGACCTTCCGTAGTTGGGGTGCGATGGCTGCGTCTGCTTTGTTGAATACGTGGTGTGGGCACAGGTCTGACGGAGATCCTGAGTGGATGGAGTTCATGACCTTGCGTGCCTCGTCATTGTTGATGTTGGACCAGGAGATCAGGCGGTTGGCGCTGGTAGTGTTTACAGGGGAGGTGGAGTCTGGCGTAGTCGTGGTGGTTGTGGTGTTGAAGCTGTCGTGCATGTCAGCGATCTTGCGGTGGAAGAAGATGGCTAGTGAGTCGCACAGTTCTTGTGAGGGCGGGATGTCATTGGCATTGGCGCTGGGGTTGGAGTTTATGATGCTGAAGAGCTCCTTGCTGTTGTGTGCGTTGTTATCCAAGCGGTCTTTGAAGGAGGATCTCTTGGCTAATCTGATGAGGTGGTAATGTCTGCGGGTGGCGTGCTTGTGGGCTGCGTGGTTGTCCTGAGTGCGTTCGTGGAGCCATATCTTCTCCAGTTTCCGGCATGCGAGTTTGGAGGTCTGGAGCTTGTTGGTGAACCAGGTGGCTCTCAAGCTGGCGTGGCTGTTGGAGGGTTTCTTGAGCGTGGCGAGGGTGTTGGCGCAGTCGTCAATCCACTGTCTGAGGTTGCAGGCTGCGGCATCTGGGTTGGTGGGGTCGGGGTGGAAGGTTCTGGGTGAGGGTGGTGATCAGCTGGTCTTCGGTGACTTTGCTCCAGCAGCGGCGAGGCAGCTGTTGGGTGCGGTGGTGCGTGGTTGGTTTCCTGAAGGTGAAATGGATGCAGCGGTGGCCGGTCCAGTGGAGTTCGGTGGTGTGGTCGAAGGTGACATGGGTGCCTGTGGAGAAGACGGGAACCAGCGTGTGGCCAGCGGCGTGGGTGGGTACGGTGACGAGTTGTCTGAGGCCAAGTTTGGCGAGGTTGTCGATCAGCGTGGCAGAGTTGGCGTAGTTGTTCTCGAGGTGGAAGTTCAGGTCCCCGAGGAGGATGTAGTCTGTGGAGGCGAGTGCGTGGGTGCAGGCGAGGTCAGCGATGGAGTCGCTGAACTGAGCCCGGGGTCCGGGGGGTCTGTAGATGAGTGTTCCTCTGAGGGTGGTGTTGGGGTCAGTGTGGATCTGGAAGTGGAGGTGTTCGGTGGTGTTCAGGGTGTCGTCTATGTGGGTGGCGACCTTGAGGGTGGACTTGTGGACGATGGCTATTCCTCCTCTGATTCCGTTGGCGCGATCCCTGCGGGTAATCTATTGGCCGTCCAGGATGGCTATGGAGATGTCGGGCGCCGAGGAGTCGTTCCACCAGGTCTCAGTCAGGAAGGCCACGTCTGGAGCGGAGGTGTTGAGCAGATCCCAGAGCTCGACGGTATGTTTGCGTGCGGAGCGGGTGTTGAGGAGTATGCAACGGAGGTGGTTGGGTCCAGTCCTTGGAGGTTTGGTGGCTCTGTCGCAGGTGAAACTGCAAGTGCCGCAGGAGAAGGATCCGTGGGTCCATTTCGGGGCGGCTTGGAAGCAGGTGTGGTTTCTGCCGGCTTAGAGTGCGTGGAGGGTGCTGGCATCATAGTGGAGTCTGGTGTTGTGGCGTTCGCGGGGTCCAGGGGTTCTGGCGCTGGGCGCGGTCCAGGCACGGACGGGCACAGACGGGCTTGCCTTTGGCGCGCCTTCGGCGTGCCAGCGGCATGCCTGCTGCGCGCGTCCGCTGCGCGGCTGTGCAGCGTCCGGCATACAATGGGAGGTGGGAGGGAGGAGCAGCTGGGAGGCAGGAGCAGCGAGTGGGCAGGGGGCGGGCCGCAGGGGGCACAGTGGCGGGGAAACAGTGGTACAGAAAGGAAAATGGGGCACAAGGGGGGAAACGAGTGGCACAGAGCAGAAAATGAGGCATGAAGAGGGGGAAACAGTGGTACAGAAGGCAAAATGGGGCACAAGGGGGGGGAACGAGTGGCACAGAGCAGAAAATGAGGCACAAGAGGGGGAGACAGTGGCACAGAAGCAAAAAGGATGGAGGACACTTACCAGCGGCAGTGGCAGCGGCAGCAGGAGCACACAATCGGAGCTGCGTGGAGGGGGAGCGACCTACCAGGAGGGTCGGGGTCGCTCACCTCACCGTGCAGTGTGCGAACATATATGGGGAGGTGGGAGGGAGGAGCAGCTGGGAAGCGGGAGCAGCGATTGAGCAGTGGGCAGTCACAGGGGCAGGGCTGAAGGGGGCACAGTGGAGGGGGAAACGAGTGCAACAGAAGACAAGAGGTGCACAAAAAAACGAGTGGAACAGAGGGCAGAAGAGCACAAAAAACAGGTAAAAACAAGTGGCGCAGATGGCAGAAGGGCACAAAAAACGAGTGGGACAGTGGGAAGAAAGAAACAAAAAATGAGGGAAAAACGGGGAGAACAGAGGGCAGAAAGGCACAAAAAACGAGGGAAAAACAGGTGGAACAGAGGGCAGAAAGGCACAAAAAACAAAGGAAAAACGGATGGAACAGAGGGCAGAAAGGCACAAAAAACGAGGGAAAAACGGGTGAAACAGAGGGCAGAAAGGCACAAAAACGAGGGAAAAAACATGGTGCAAGGGTGCCTGCATTGCATGTAGGATTTTTTTGTGCAGGAAGGGACACTTTCCTGCACAAAAAGAATCCTCAGAGGCATATTCCTCTTTCTATGTGTGCTGCAGAATGCAGCATTCATAGAAATAGCAAGTAAAGAGGACAAATAAAGATATTTATTCTCATTAAGCCTAATCTGGGAAGGTTTATCTTTTAGGCGCATTCCTGTGTTTGCCAGTTCTAGTAAATCTGGGATTCAGTAAAAAGCATGTGAGTTGTGTGGGAACACCCATGCCATGCCCAAGGAATGAATCCCATGCTATGAGTAAGTAGGACTGCCCTGCCTCTGTTTCATTTCGCTCAGATCTATGGTCCTTTTGTTGGCGGCTGTCTTCAGTGTAGATTTGTGGTGCAGAAGTATAGTTCTGTTTGAACCCTCTTAGTACAAACAAGGACTCTGTTCTGTTTAAAGAGGGACTCATTGTGTGACCATGTTGCAAACACATTAACAGCAAGCCCTCATACACCTGTCAGGGTTTGAGAAGCCAAGATCAAGGAGATACCGCCAGTGACCTCCCTCACCAGAACCTGACAGCTTAATGGTGCAATGAAAGTAAGTTGCAGTTTCTCCATCACAATTATCTACTGCTAACAGTGATTCCTTTTCACTATGCTTCATTTGCATAACATGTGTATTAATTTGCATCACACACATATATATATTTATAAAGTGTGATTTTCATGGTAAGTAGCCATAGGTAATATAGGACTCATTTTGAGTAACTCATACTAATCCACATGTTCTGTGGTTGCTGTGCATTTCTTTCTCTCATTTGAGAAGCCAAGATAAATAATAATATGAATAAATACCAGATTTGTATTGCGTGACTTATCTCCCCTAAGGGTATCCAGGCGCTTGGGGCTGTTCGGGGAGATTAAGTGAGCTATTGCCCTGAGTCACATGATGCTGAGCTGAGCTGCCCTGGTGCCGGGGATCGATTCACAATTCTTTGAAGGCAGCCACTTTTACGACTGCAATAGTTCACTTTCATCTGTGAAAAGTGTTTATTTGTATGCGTTCTATAGAGAGATAATAATGAACTTCCACACCTACCTCTCGGACAAGTTGCTCATGATTATCATCCTGCTCCAAGATATATTTATAACAGTCATGCATCTGAAACATCCATTGCCTCAGGGTTGTTGAGATGGCTCAAACAGCTTTATCATGAACTGTTTGATCCTGACTGAACTCCTCTCCGTGAGAACAATAGAGAGTGTTGCATACTGTCAAAAATGTGATGTATTTATGTATTGCTTGGCTAGTTAGATTCAAATGCTTCTTTCCACTCTCATGAGATCTAATGGCTTACTTTACTCCTGCTCAAATAGTTGGACCTATGAACACATCTATTCTCACTTGCCTGATTGTAATCTTTACTGATTCTGCCTTTAGTTGCTTTATTGTCTGACACCTTCTTCACAACTTCTCACAACTTTATTCATCTTCTTAGCTTATCACTTTAGGGAACATCTCGTCAGGGAAAACCATGGGGCAGATTTACAAGCGCCTTGCGCCTCTTTCACGCCGCCGTTGCAGCGGCGCAAAACATGCACCATGGTGCGGGGTATTTACAACATGACGCATCTGGGAGATGCGTCACGTTGCAAAACCCTGCACCATAAGGAGGCGTTCCGGCGCAGAGGGGGGCGTTCCTGCGCAGGAACGCCTCCTAAAAGAGGCTGAGTTAAATCTACAAGATTTCACTCAGTCACTTTTAGGCCAATGCTGCGTCAAAACCCTGCGCCTGCTTGAAGCAGGCGTAAGGCTTGACGCAGCATTGGACAGATAGGGCCCCCCGGAGCATTGCTAGAGCTGCGTCGTGCTTGCGACGCAACTCCAGCAATGCGCCGCCTTTACGGCACAGATGCGTCACGCATCTGTGCCGTTTTTGCCCCATGGTGCGCTGCATTGTAAATGCGGCGCACCATGGGTGGCGGAGCTGCGGCACACAATAACTGGCGCAACCCTGGGGATGCGCCAGTTATTGTAAATCTGCCCCCAAATGCGCTCGATTTGCTTGAAACAATTTAAACAGTTTATCTTTGCAGTTGCTGTTTTGGATCACTTTGAATTCTACTGACCAATACATATATATATATATATATATATATATATATATATATATATATTCACTGAAAAAAACATAGGTTTCACACTCGTTATAGTTAGGAATTAGCATTTAAAAAACCTTTGAAATTCACTGAAAAAACCATAGGTTTCACACCAGTTATAGTTAGCTGAACATTTTACTCATACAAAACCATTGTTGTTGTTGTCATACTTTATTCGATATATTCATATCATAAAAGTACAAATATTACTAAACATAAAACCAATGTACAAAGTATTACATCCATTTCGTCTTAAAAAGAGCTAAAATCTATATACAACTAAAAAGGATAATTACAGAGGACTAAGGTGCATTCTCAATACATTTCATATATCTTGATGTAGTAGGGGTTTAATTTTGCTATTACCTAACAGCCTGGTCCGTATGAACCAAGCCCTGGCAAGATACTTTGCAACCCCACAAACAATATACAAGGATGTTGTATCAGTTAAAAAGATACGCAATGCAGTTCTGAAATCTCTAACACCCATCTCCCTACACACAGGTTTTAACCATCTTGCTCTAGGAAGCTTGTAAGCCTTACAAGCACACAAAAAGTGAGGGAAAGATTCTGTCGTACATGGGCAACCTGGACAAGTAACATTGTGATCCCTCGCTCCTTTCCACCCCTCTATAAACTTTTTAAGGGGGAGTATACCATATCTCATCTTCAAGAAGAGGGATCTATCTCTTGGAACTTGAATGTGATCCAGAAAGGGCTCTAACTTCCTAGTTGGCTTATGTTCCAGGAATTGGTTAGTCAAAGACCCCCACTTTGTGCTTTTTAGATCCTTTGCCTCCACCCACTCCCAATATATTTTTTTGACAATTTGTTTATGTGGTGGCGACTGGGAAACCCAAAATTCAGCCATTCCTAAACTCATCACCAACTGCCTCAATTTATTGAGCCACTTTATCTTTTTTGAGGCATTCAGGTTAATTAGTTCGTCCAACACCAAGGCATATTTTGCCAATTCTGGTGTCCTTCTCAGGCGCACTCAGAACAGCAAGGGACGGAGGCGTACTATATCCGCAATTGATTGTTTGCCCGTGTCAATGAAGAGGGGTTTCAGAGGGGTCGGTGGGGGAGCGATACTAGGTCTCTCACAAACTTATTCTCAGCTCTTACCAGGTCCATCGTATTCTCTCCACCCCACAATTCAGAACCATAAACCGCCAAAGCTAACGCCTTTCCCTCATAGACTGCGAGGGCCGGGGCTATTGGCCTGTTAATAGACAAGCGCTGATTCCTCAGGATGACTCCGGAAACCCTTTTGAGATTTAGGAGCATTTTTGCTACATGGGAGTCCCATTTCATGTTATTACTCAACCTGACCCCCAAGTAGTCAAATTCTTCCACCACCTCTAGCGCAATCTCATTTAAAGTGAGATGAACTTTCCTAGCCTTTTTTTAGAAGATAGCACCATCAGCTTTGTTTTGGTGGTGTTGACAGTTAGCCCTCGCTCGTCACAAAACAAACTAAAGCAATCAAGCAGTTTCTGTAAACCCGATGGCGTTTTAGACATCAGGAGGTTGTCGTCTGCAAAGAGGAGGGTAGGTGTTTTTTCCCCGGCCAGGACTGGGGCATCCGCGGGGTCCTCCCTCAATTGATCTACCACCCCATTGATAAAGAGGGAGAACAAAGTCAGAGCCATCACACAGCCCTGGCGAGCCCCTCTGTTGACTGGCACCCTCCCTGTTAGCTGGCCTTGGCTCCCCCACCGGATTCTGGCATAATTGTCTTCATGGAGCCTAACAACAAACTGCAAGAGGTGACACGGGAACCCCATATCCAACAGAACCTTCCAGAGCTTGTCACGGGGGATTACATCAAACGCTGTTTTTAAATCAATAAAGGCCAAATATAGGCTACCCTTTGCGATGGACACAGATTTCCAGCATACTGCGCAGAACCTGAAAACCTGGTCCATCGTGCCCACATTTTGCCTGAAGCCCGCCTGGAAGTGGGTCAGAATATTATCTTCATTAAGCCATGTCCCTATTCTATTAACAATGACCCTGCCAACTACCTTCTGAATTGTATCGATTAGACTTATAGGTCTGTAGTTGGCAGGGTCCTCCCTATCACCTTTTTTGTATATGGTTACAACCTCCGCGCCCTTCCATGATTCGGGAACAGGGTGTCCATACATGATTAAATTCATTATGCGAGCAATGAGGTCGGACCATAACTTTGGGTTGTGCAGAAGTAAATCGCCCGGCAGCCCACAGTGGATTGCGAGCGCGCGAGTTATAGTGAGTTCAACTAACTATAACATGGGAATTTCAATGGTTTTGTATGAGTAAAATGTTCAGCTAACTATAACTGGTGTGAAACCTATGGTTTTTTCAGTGAATTTTAAAGGTTTTTTTAAATGCTAATTCCTAACTATAACAAGTGTGAAACCTATGGTTTTTTTCAGTGAATTTCAAAGGTTTTATAAAAGCTAATCCCTTACTATAACGAGTTTGTAACCTACGATTTTTAAAGTGAATTATTAAGTTTTTTTAATAGCTGTTTTTTATAACTATTAATTATTATATTTTTAATAAAAACATATTTTTTTTTCTAAAATTAATTTTTCAATGTATTTTTCCTGTAGTTTAAAAAAAATCATTTTACCTCGGAGCGCTCAGGGTTCGCGCACCCGTAAATGCACCCGTACACATAGCGAGAGCGCTATTTCCGCGTGCGAAAACCCCACCCATTCCTTCACTACCTCTTTCACTTTGGAGAGAGCAAGGCCTGTTCCCTTTTTATCCTCTTCAATTCTTTGGAAAAAATGGCTGCAAGAGCATCAAGCAGCAGTGACTCTGATGAGGACTCTCCTCAACCAAAAGTTAAGGAGCACAGAAGGCACCCCCAGAACTATGCCCGGGAGAGTGTCAGGGACCAGGCACGGAATGCACCGGGAGATGGGGCCAGCACCTCGACTGGTGGTGCAACAGCTTCTGGAGGAGAAGGTAGAAGAATGATCCTGAACGTGCAGCCGCAGTTTGCACGCATCAAAATTCTATGCATGGACTGCAATGAACTGCTCTGTTATGGGGAGCAGAGTATTGAACTGGTTGCTCCGAGGAGAGAGGAACACCGCTGCCAACCCCATCCCTAATTGTTCACCTTTTTTTTGCTCCTGTTGAGCAGTTTTGGAGTCCCTGTTTTTTTTTCCTTGAAAAAAATACAAAAAAATATAAAATCGTTATGAAAAATTTAAAAAATATATGAAAGGAAAAGAAGAAAAAAAAAGTTCTTTTAGGAAGTAATTCCAATTCTCCAAAAAGAGCTATATTCTTTACAGATATTGCAATTCTTTTTTTCTGAGAATGTGTACTGAATAAATGAATGAATGAAATGAGTGAATGAAGGGGAGAAAGTGACAGAGCGAACAAGTGTCAGAAGAGGAGTGAGAGAAGGTGAGTTGTAAACAAGAGTGAGTTGAAGTGGAGTGAACGAAGGAGAGTGACAGGGAGTGACGGAAAGAAATGAGTCAAGGTGAAAAAAGGGGATTGATATTGAGGGAAAGAGGGTGAGGGAGGATAAAGTAATGGGAGTGCGAAAAAGGCTAGTGGAGTGAGGAAGAAGGAAGGTGGAGTGAGTGAGAGTGAGTTGATGACAGTGAGGGTTTGAAGATGAGTGAGGGTTATTGAAGGGAAGTGAGAATGAGGGGACAGAGGGAGTGAGGGTAAGACAGACGGAGTGAGGGGAGAGCAGTGAAGAAGTGAGAGGACAGAGCGAATGTGAGAAGGAGTGAGTGAAGTGGAGTAAGGTGAGTATGGGAAGGGGAATGAGTGAATGAGTGAAGGAAGGGAAGAGAGGGGAAAGGAAGTAAAGCAGGGGGACTGAAAGAAGATGAGTGTGGGAGGGGAGTGAGGGAAAAGGGAGTAAAAATGGGGATTGAGAATAAGTGAGGGAAGTGCAGTAAGGGAACAGGGGTGTGGGTGGGTGAGAGAAGAGTAGTGAGGTTAAGGAAAAGAGTTGGTTCTACATTTCAACACTTTCAAACTCACATAATATTCACCCATCCCCCCAGTGCTCATTCACCCTGTTACCATGGTAACTCCCACCTAACTCAGCACACAGGTGAAAAGTTCATCATACTATGTTGCAAAAGAATCCAGCAAGGGTGTTTGACCTCTCAATGTAGTAGCTAATCATATGCAATGTTTCTTTCAATGACTTTTTCTCAACCATTAGAATTACTTCTTTCAAAAAACAGATGCATACACCCTAATTTTCAGTAGAGAATGTTAAGAAACCACCAATCATTTCTTGTTTTTCAAGTGCACTGAATCTCAACCACTTTTTTTTCATAACTCCTACTTTCAAACTGCCATTTCATTTCCACAACTCATCTGAATACAAGCACATCTACCTTCAAGATGCCAAAAGTCTGGTTTGTGGGTCATAGCTTTGTTCACTGGAGTGAAAAAATATGCAAGTAACAGAGGTATTTGCAACCTTGATTTACCAAATGTGGACATTGTGTGGACTGGACAGAGAGGATTGAGAAGTCACCAATTGATACCATTGGTAAAATACTTTATGCATCTACCACACCCTGACCTCATAATTGTGCACTGTGGTGGCAATGACCTGAGCACTTTGACTGGGGTAGGTCTGGAAATGCTTTTAAAGGACATCTTTGGGCAATTGATGTCACTTTTTCCAAAAACTGCCTTGGTATTTTCTAATATATGCCAAAGGCAAAAATGGAACTGGTCCAACCAATTTTGTCCACAGATTGAGAAAGCAAGGAAACATGTAAATAAATCTGTTTCTGCTTTCCTCAGAGACTATGGTATGGGTTCCAAATACCACAACAACTTGCGTTACAACATGCAAGGCATCTATAGGAGAGATGGTGTACATTTTACAGATGAGGGGAAAAGAGTCTTCATCTTGAATTTGAGACTCTGCATTGGTACCTACTTGTAGGTACAAAAAACACCCACATAACACAATAGCTTTTTTTAGAGCTATCCTACCTCTAAGCACTCTAAATTATTTTTTTACTCTAATTTTTTACACTGTTTTTCCCCGTGGTGCGCTCAGGGTGCGCATACCAGTAAGCGTACATGGGAACACACCCAGCGCTTACCCCGCGAAAATTAAAAAAAAAAATGTTTTTTTGCCCTTCAGGGTCCTTCTAGGCCCCCCTCAGAAAACCTAGGGGGTCAGGGAGGGTCTACCCTGCCCCTTATAATCATTTCCCCCTTTTTATTTTCACCTCTTGTGTCTGGATTCTACCGAGACACAAGAGGGCGGACTCTCCGGACTGTTTAGAATGTTGACAGACACCTGAGAGCCAATCAGCTTTCCGCTCACGCACTTCTGTGTCGCGCCGGGTGCGCTCCCCTGTACGCGTACCGGTAAGCGCTGGAAGCGCGCATATAGATATATATGTGTTTTTGAACCTAATTTTCGTAAAAACCACTGGAGCAATTTTCACCAAATATAAAAAAGGCACTTCTGTGTACCAATCCCTAAAATTTTGCAAAGTTTGGTGTAATTCCGTTCAGCGGTTCAGGCTGTAGCCTTGTCTATTCGTCCTATGGAAATTAACATGGGGAAAACATGTTTTGGGACCCCCCTTTTTTCTCGGCCCCTGCTTGACGAATCCCCCCGAAACTTCAAGGGAAGAAGCGGAGCGGAGCTGGCCTAGATTTTGGAAAATTACACGCAAATTCCTCCACCGGCGCCAAAGGTATTCCCAATAGAAAGTTGCGGAATTCCTATGGTAGCTAGGTCCTAACTATAACTACCTACTGGCGACCGCCAGTAGGTAATATATATATATTTATATATATATATATATATATTCACTGAAAAAACCATAGGTTTCACTCCAGTTATAGTTAGGAATTAGCATTTAAAAAACCTATCAAATTCACTGAAAAAACCATAGGTTTCACTCCAGTTATAGTTACCTGGAAATTTTACTGACATAAAACCATTGAAATTCCCACGTTATAGTAAGTTGGACTCACTATAACTTGCGCGTGTAATGCACTGCTGATGACATCACATATTACATCACTCATGACATGGTCAGTGACATCACTCATGACATCACTGATGACACCATCCAGTGAATGTGTGTCTTTCTGAAAAATAAATATGTTTCATATATGTATATGTAAAGGTCGATGGAAGAATAAATGGTTAAATAAGTGTCTTAATGGATATTTTTTTTTTTTTAAATGATTTATTAACTGGCTTATTAAGTGTATCATAGTGAATACATATATTAGCGAGTATTGTTTCAATATTTAAATGTTTGTATCAGTGTTTCACTTTGTATATAAGTGGGTGCATGGGTTGGTGAGAGTTACATGTGTGTTTCTATGGCTTATTAGATATTTTTTTTAGTATCAGTATAAATGTCTGTATGATTTGGTGGGGGTGTTACTTAGCACACTGATGCATCAATGACTGACTCACTGTTTGTATGTGTTTTGAAGACAGCATATGTGCCAGACTGTATGGGTGAATGAGTGTGTATATGTATGTGTTAGTAAGTAAATGAATGTCTCACTAATGTCTTTATCAGTAACTACATATGGAAAGGGGCGACCACTCGGTCCCCCCGAACGTATGGTCGGGTGCCCCGATCCCCCCGGGAAACCATTTTGGGCGGGAGGCGTGTCACGGCTGGTATGCCCGAAGCGGCGTAGCCGGGGTGCGCCTTTTCCCGCCCAAGAGGGGTTGTCCTAGACACCTACACCGTCGGCCACGCCCTGTAGACGGTCGGAGGAGGGTCCACGCCCTCCCAAAGAAGAATAAAAGGAGCAACAATCCAAGGAAGCATCCTCTTGTTCCTGTGCTTGGAAGCTGCACCTCTTCGTTGCACGTGAGCCCGAGACGGAACAAAGAGCCAATTTTGAGAACTTGTAATTTTGTGTTTCTTCTTGCAGCGATTTCGAAGCTTTGATCCAAGACCTCGAGTCGAATATCCGTGAACGATGCCTGGCAAGAAGGTCGGAAAGAAGGTTGGGACCGAACAGATGCTTCGTATGTTGGTAAAGGACATGGCGAACATGAAGAAGCAGATGGCGGCAATGAATGGTACGGGGAGACCAAAAAAAGTCATCGGACCAGCATTGCCGGGAGTAGTCCCTACCGGGAGGGGTAAGAGGACCAGGAATGGGGCGGCAGGAGGGGAGGCTCCGGTTCCCGAATCACCTCTAGCGAGCCCGGTCAGTCCGGTCGAGGCCCCAGTTCCGGTCCCGAACGCGGGACAACCGATCCCTGTCGTTGTCACACCTGTGAACGAGGGGGATATGCCTCCTGAATTGGCTGCACAATTGGCGGCATGGTTGGGCAGGGACAACGAGGGGGCCACGGCCGAGGAGGCCAGGTCGATAATGAAGCAGTTGCGGCAATCGAAAGATGCTGCAAAGGCACCTTGTCCTCTTGTATCCCCGCAGGTTCCCATGGAACAACCAGTATCGAGCGTTGGAACAGCAGCGAAAACAGTCACAGCTACTTGTTCGGGTAAGCAGCCATTGCCAATAGCGGGGGAAGGATCGTTACCCTCAAGGAGGGAAAAGGTGGTTCAACATATCCCGATGGATGTGAAAGAAAGGATTTGGGCAGATAAATATGTGAACATGTTTTCGTTATTGACCGATCACTACGAGAGCATGTTAGAAATCAGAAGGAGTTGTTGCATCCGAGTGTATGGCGTGCAAAGATGGTGGGTTTCAGAGTAGATGAAACGATTGCTAATTGGGCCAGGGCGTTTGGAATGTTCACTGCAATTATCGGGGAACGTAGGCCTGAAGTATTGTTGGAACTAGCTTGTTACCAGACACGTATTATGGAATTCTATGAATCGTACGGAGGCAATCAATGGTTTGGTTATGATAACAAATTTCGTAAGGCCAAGGAGCACGACCCATCCCTGACGTGGGATTGTTTCGACTCCATTTCCTGGCAGAAACTGGTTGGGTCCAACACGGCGAAGTCGCCTTCTTTGGGCGGGAATGGGGCTGAGCCTTCCCGCCATTCTTTGGGGGCGCCCTTTCGGGCGGGCGCAAACAGTGATCAGAACGCAAAGAGTAATGGGAACTCAGGTAGGAAAGGGGTCTGCTGGAGCTTTAACAGAGGCAAGTGCACTAGGCCACAGGGGACATGCAAGTTCAGGCATGAGTGTGCAGGGTGCGGACAGTCCTCGCACCCCGAGAGTTCGTGCAGAGCCAAGACTGGTGATACGGGAGGTAGAGGAGGCGCCAAACAGGTCTAAAATCGACCGAGGGGCACCGTTACCTACTCCCGTTGATATCATGGCAATAATCCCCTGGCTGAACGAATACCCTGATCATGTCTCCGCCGGGGTGTTGCGAGATGGTTTCTCATATGGTTTCCGCATCCCGGCCGGGGATTTTCGGGGGAAAGCACAATGTAAGAACCAACTATCGGTTCAACAAAATACGACGGTGGTACAGGCAAAGATTGCAAAGGAAGTGGCCCGAGGTCGGGTTGCGGGACCATATGGCAAGCCGCCAGGTGTAGACTTTGTTTGTTCACCGTTGGGAGTAGTCCCTAAGAAGGACCCAGGTGAGTTTAGGTTAATCCACAACTTGTCCGCTCCTAGGGGTCTTTCGGTGAACGATGCGATTGACCCGGGAGTTTGTTCGGTGCGGTACGCATCCTTCGATGAGGCCGTCGCCATTTTGAATCGCCTGGGGCCCGGAGCGTTGATGGCTAAATCAGATATCGAGTCAGCGTTCCGGTTGCTCCCGGTACACCCAGAGGATCAGCGTCTCTTAGGTTTTGTGTTTCAAGGACGATACTACATGGATAAATGTATGCCAATGGGTTGCTCCATCTCTTGTGCGTATTTTGAGAAGTTTGGTACCTTTTTGCAATGGGCTTTCACCAGGGCCACGGGTTTTACACTGGTCATGCATTACCTTGATGATTTTCTGTTTCTGGGGGCGGCCGGGGACACGGAATGTGCTCAGGCCTTGAGTGAATTCTGTAATCTCATGAAATAATTTGGCGTGCCACTGGCACCAGGCAAGACGGTAGGGCCATCTACTACACTCGAGTTTCTGGTGATTGAGCTCGATTCTGTGGAGGGGTGCTTCCGCTTGCCCAAAGAGAAGGTAATGAAATTTAAGGCCTCACTAGAAATGTGCCTCGGCGAGAGAAAAGTAACTCTCCATCAGTTGCAACGAGCTGTGGGTCAGCTTAACTTTGCCCTTAGAGTAATGCCGATGGCTCGTCCCTTTTCCCGCTCTATCGCCCAAGCTATGGTTGGCCTCAAGGAAGGGCACCACCGCACAAGACTGTCAGCAGAGGTTCGCCAGGATATGCGCATATGGCTGGCATTTCTGGCGGATTTCAACGGTCGTGTCGTGTGGAACAAACCGCCAGTTTCCTCCGAAGAGCTGGGGTTGTGGACCGACTCGGCAGGGAGTGTTGGTTTTGGCGCCATTTTTGGTAATCAATGGTCGGCACGAACCTGGCCGGTCTGGTGGCACGACGATGGCCTCACAGGCAACATTGGGTTTCTTGAGCTGTTCCCCATTCTGGTGGCCTTAAAAACATGGCCAGAGGGGTTTCGTGATCGCTCTGTGGTATTCTGGTCGGATAATATGACTGTTGTGGAATGTATCAATAATCAGGCAGCACGCTGCAAATGGATTTTGAGATTGCTGAAGGAAATTGTCCTTTTATGTATGAGACTAAACGTCCACTTTAGGGCCAGACACGTGCCGGGTGTACTGAACCAGGCAGCTGATGCACTCTCTCGTTCCCATATGCAGGCCTTCCGGGGTTTTCTGCCCTCAGCGGACTTGGTGGCAGCACCATTTCCCGAAGCTCTCTGGTCTCTCGGTGCCCCGGATTACAAAACCTCGTGGGAGAGAGTCTAGCACCCAGGACAAGGAAGGCTTACGAAGGGGCGTTCCGTTCCTATTGGTCATTTTTGGGTTCAGCTAGGGGGAGCAGTGGGGGCAGGAGGAGTATGTCCTGAAATTCCTGGTATCATTACATCAGGCAGGCAGATCAGTGGCGACAGCCAATAGGCACCGGCCCGCCATTTCCTTCATGGCGCGGGCACATGGAATCCAGGACCCCACAGCGTCCTTTCTCGTACAGAAGTCACTGCGTGGGTGGCAACGCCTTGAGGGTCGCAGAGTGGATGAGAGGCACCCGATAGGTCTAGCAAGGTTGTCTCTGTTAATGTCCGTACTCCCTGCGACATGTGCATCTCAATCAGAGACGGTGCTGTTCCGGGACGCTTTTGCATTAGCATTCCATGGGGCTATGCGGGTAAGCGAACTGGTAGCAAGGAACAAGCAGGATACGGGGGGAGGTCTGTGTCGAGAACACATTCAAATTAAGGGGGAGACAATGGTAGTCTCAATAGCCAGGTCGAAGACCGATCAGGGAGCGATCGGGGACAGTGTGGTAGTCCAGCGGATTCCGGGATCTCCCATGTGCCCGGTAAAATGCGTAGAGGAGTATTTAGCGCAGAGGGCGGCTTCATGGGGGGGAAGCTTGCTGAGGCACACTGACGCCACCCCACTGACTAGGTTTCAATTTCAGCGGGTGTTAACAATGGCAATCGCGGCAGCGGGCTTGAACCCGAGCGATTTTGGGACCCATTCCTTCCGGATAGGGGCTGCGACAGAGGCTACAGCCAGGGGTCTGAGTGTTGAAAAGGTGAAACAGTTGGAGCGTTGGTCCTCGAACTGTTATAAAAGGTATGTGCGGTTGCACATGTTGTGAAGCTTATGTCATGTACTCACGCTTCTTGTTTTCTGTTTGGTTTACAGTTTCGCGAGCAGGCTTTGCGGGGCGGACGGGGCAGTTGACCCGACACTTGTGGACCAGCGGTCAAAGATCACCGGCTGAGGAAAGAGTGGTGTGGGTCGTTGGCCACTCATACGTGAGGCGTGCCGCGGACGTATTCAAAGCAGGTGACATGATTCACGTGGCTGGGGAATACGGGTACAGGGTGACCTTCCACGGAAGGGGCGGGCTCTGTATTGACCAGTTTCAAAGTTTTATTGAGGGACTGTTAGGGCGGACGAGGTCACCGCCATGTGTAATCATAGTGCATCTTGGGGGCAATGATTTGGTGACCATTGGTCGACGAGTACTTCTCGAGTCAATTTTGTCCGCAGTAAGTTGGTTGGCGAGAAGGGTTCCGGGGTGCACAATTGCATGGTCACACATGATTCCTCGGAAGGTGTGGCGGGGGGCCCTCTCTGTGTCAGCTTTGAACCAGTCGGTAAAGAAGGTTAATAACAAAATGAGTAGGTTGTTTCGTACAGGCAAATTGCATTGTATTCCACACGGATGTATCCGGGGGGACCATATGTATTTGGAGGATGGGGTCCATTCGTCCCGGGAGGGTAATGTCTTACTCATAGGAGACTTCATAGCTTGGTTAAAGAGTTTACGTAGCCATGACCTTTAGTAGGAGCTTTTGTGGGGGGTCCGGATAGCCGGTCAACTATCCGGCCTGTGGCGGTAAGGTCATGATCGGTGAGCAGTAATTGGAAGATCCCTAGAGGTGGGGCGCCACCCATTATGGATGGGAGCGCCCGGGGGGAGGCGGCCATTGGCCCCTCACACGGGGAGGCGGTACCCTTCTAAGGATGGGACCGCCGAAAGGGAAGGCGGTCATAGGCCCCTCCCTGGGGAGGAGGGGCTACGGGCCCCTCCTTGGAATTTCCCGGGGCCAGGACATCCGCGACGGCGGATGTGGTAAGCAGTGTGGGGTGGGAGGGGGGTCTACGCTACCTTCTAGACACCTCACACGAGTCCTCGGACGACCACCAAGATGGCGTCGAGTAAATATGGGGCCCCCGTTACGACAAGAGAAATTGGAAGTTGGCACAGAGGTACAGTCCTCTGTGCGCCCGCCCCTCACAAGTAAGGGGGGGAGTTCTGGTATTAGGGATCTGACACCGGTTACGACCTTGCCGTTGGCCCGTAATGTTAGGATGTACAAGTTGAATTTTGAGAAATGCATTTACAGGATGTTTTAGAATCCGCTAGGAGAACCTTTGTATTAGAGATATGTTAAGGTTAGCCAATAAACATCGTAATAAATGAAATTGTACATGATATGAAACTGTTATTTTAATGTTTTCATTTTGTTTCATATTTTAATAAATACGGCCGGGAGGGTAACTCCCTCCCGCCTTCCAAAAGTTCAAGAACCGTTTCCGTCTACCCATTCTTGGGGATTGTGTTGGGAGGGGGTGACGGGTATCCCGGCCATATGGAAAGGGGCGACCACTCGGTCCCCCCGAACGTATGGTCGGGTGCCCCGATCCCCCCGGGAAACCATTTTGGGCGGGAGGCGTGTCACGGCTGGTATGCCCGAAGCGGCGTAGCCGGGGCGCGCCTTTTCCCACCCAAGAGGGGTTGTCCTAGACACCTACACCGTCGGCCACGCCCTGTAGGCGGTCGGAGGAGGGTCCACGCCCTCCCAAAGAAGAATAAAAGGAGCAACAATCCAAGGAAGCATCCTCTTGTTCCTGTGCTTGGAAGCTGCACCTCTTCGTTGCACGTGAGCCCGAGACGGAACAAAGAGCCAATTTTGACCCACCCACCAGCCCCTGATGACAGCGTTTGAGTACAATAATGTCGATTAATGAAGTATTATCTCTTTCAGGTTGTGCTTAATAAAGTTTGGAATTTTTGATGTGACAATAAAATGGTTGCTCTGTTTGCATGTACTTAGGGGTGGTATCGCAACTGAGTTGAAAGCGGGTATTGCTTGATAAAGGTTATAAGTCGAAATGCCCAGCTTAACTGTTTATTTCATCCTCTTTAGGTTCAAAAATGTCGTATTTATTTTTTGGACGGGCGGTAAGGTCATGATCGGTGAGCAGTAATTGGAAGATCCCTAGAGGTGGGGCGCCACCCATTATGGATGGGAGCGCCCGGGGGGAGGCGGCCATTGGCCCCTCACACGGGGAGGCGGTACCCTTCTAAGGATGGGACCGCCGAAAGGGAAGGCGGTCATAGGCCCCTCCCTGGGGAGGAGGGGCTACGGGCCCCTCCTTGGAATTTCCCGGGGCCAGGACATCCGCGACAGCGGATGTGGTAAGCAGTGTGGGGTGGGAGGGGGGTCTACGCTACCTTCTAGACACCTCACACGAGTCCTCGGACGACCACCAAGATGGCGTCGAGTAAATATGGGGTCTGTGCGCCCGCCCCTCACAAGTAAGGGGGGGAGTTCTGGTATTAGGGATCTGACACCGGTTACGACCTTGCCGTTGGCCCGTAATGTTAGGATGTACAATTTGAATTTTGAGAAATGCATTTACAGGATGTTTTAGAATCGGCTAGGAGAACCTTTGTATTAGAGATATGTTAAGGTTAGCCAATAAACATCGTAATAAATGAAATTGTACATGATATGAAACTGTTATTTTAATGTTTTCATTTTGTTTCATATTTTAATAAATACGGCCGGGAGGGTAACTCCCTCCCGCCTTCCAAAAGTTCAAGAACCGTTTCCGTCTACCCATTCTTGGGGATTGTGTTGGGAGGGGGTGACGGGTATCCCGGCCATATGTTTTAATCTAGTATATGTGAGTATTGGTGTATATAATTGAGTATATGTGAGAGTGAGAGATTGAAAGAGTTCTTGTTTTAATAAGTATGTATTTCTATAAGTGATTGTTTAAGAGACTTAGTATGTGTAAGTTTCCTTAGAAGTAAGGTGGTAGTGTGTGTATAGTTGTATATGCAAATAAATGGATGTTCAATAGTTTATTTGCATGTGTGAGTATGTGTGTGAGCAACTTTTGGAAGACTGTTGGTGTGTTAATAGATGTATAGGTGTCTCACTACATATGATGAGTGAGTATATGTATGAGTGACTATATAGAAGTGTTGGTGAGTGAGTGGATGTGTATATAAATGGTGGAATTACTAAATTGGTTGTTGTAACTGGTATAGGTATGTCCACTTTTTTTTAAATGTTAGTTTTTATTTTTCAAAATGTGTTTCAAGGGTTACTTTACAGTGAAAGTAGGTCAGTCTCTCTGTCACAAGGATGGTGTCATCAGTGATGTCATGAGTGATGTCACTGACCATGTCATGAGTGATGTAATATGTGATGTCATCAGCAGTGCATTACACGCGCAAGTTATAGTGAGTCCAACTAACTATAACGTGAGAATTTCAATGGTTTTATGTCAGTAAAATTTCCAGGTAACTATAACTGGAGTGAAACCTATGGTTTTTTCAGTGAATTTCAAAGGTTTTTTAACTGCTAATTCCTAACTATAACTGGTGTGAAACCTTTGTTTTTTTCTGTGAATTTCATAGGTGTTTTTAAATGCTAATTCTTAACTTTTTCTAGGGCTTTATACTTATGTACTTTTTAGTGAATTTCTAAGGTTATTTTTTCGCAAATGTCTATAGCTGAGAAAGGTATGTTTTTATAAAAAAGAACCCTATATTGTATATTAATATAATATATATTTTTTTAAAGTATATTCATTTTTTTTTTAAATTTCACTTTGGTGCGCTTCCGGTGCGCGTACCGGTGAGCGCCCCGGTTCGCGTACTGGGGCGCGCTCCGTCAGCGCACTTTTTAAAAAAAAAGAAAAAAAAATAATGAGAAAAGGAAAATGAATAAGGGAGGAAAAGAAGAGAAGAAAGAGGAAGAAGACTAAAGTTGAAGTTCTGGGAGAATGTGAATGGGTGATGAAAGTAAAAAGAAGGAGAGTAAAGGATGGGGAATGACAGGTAGTGACAGAACTAGAGAAAAGGAACAGCGGTGACAGAGGGAAACAAAATAGCAGTGAGTGTAAGTAAAGAGGAGTGAAAGAGGGTGGATAAAAGTGAATAAGGGTAAGATATGGGGAGTGATAGAGAGAAAGAACAGAGAGAGTAAAGGAAGGAGTATCAGAAAGGGACTAAGTGAATCAGAAAAAAAAGTTAAGTGAAGGAATTCAAATGAGCAGGGACACTAAAAGAAGTTGAATGTGGTAGGAAAGTAAGGAAAAGAGAAGTAAACATGGAGGATAAGAATAAGTGGGTGAAGCACAGTAAGGAATTAGGAGTGAAATAGGGTGAGAGAAAAGTAGTGAAGTTAAAGCAAAGGGTGATGATAAACTACTTTTTTTAATCACACTTACCACATAATTATTGAAACCTTTACTCCATGTTAAAACTACACTTTGTATCTGTGAAAGACAAAAGAAAAAACAAGTTATAATTAGTAAAATATATATTTTAAAATAGAAGAAACAGGTCAAGAGGAAAAAAAACTAAAAAGTATACTAAGAAATAAAGCAAGAGTGAAGGATACAGAAACAGAAATAAAGTAATGTAGAAAGACAAAAAAGAGGGAAAAAGAAATAGAAGGAGAACAAATTACTGAAGATAAGTAAAATACTAAAAGAATGTGAGATATCAAAATGAAATCAGGAAAGAGAAGTAAGTAAAAGAAAAATGAGGGAAAGGGAAAGGAGTCTAAATGATGATCCATTAATAAGAAACAGGAATGGAAGGTGACTGAGAGTGAGTGAAGGGGTGTCACAGAGTGAAGGGATGAAAGGATTCAGGTTAATATAGAACGATAGAGGAAAAGGGAGTGAGGAAGTAAGTACACAGAAAGACAAAGAGAAGGACTGAGTGAACTGCAGTACAATGAGTGAAGATTGCAAAAAGAGTAAAGGAGCAAAAGAAGGAAATAGAGGGGAAGAGAACTAAAGCAGTGGTACTGAGAGAATGTGAGAAAGATGAAAACTGGTGGAAGGGAGAGAGGAAATGCAGACAGTTGAAATTGGATTGAGGAGTTGTGAATGAAGTGGAGTAAAGGAACAGCGATGAAACAAAGTAAAAAAAAGGCAGTGTAAGTGAGTAAAGAGAGCTAAATAAGGGTAGAAAAAGGAAAATGAGTGTGAGACAATGGGAATACAATATAAATTACACAATGCAAACTATAGAATAACTTATACAACATATTACATAGTTTTTTTTTGCTGTTCTCAGCATATATTGAATTTCACTTAAATTAGTGAGTTCAAACTCTTCATCATATAACAGCGGGAAAAAAAAAACACAATCTAAAAGATTGTGTTAAAAAAAAACATAAAAACTTATAACTCATATAAGTACACTAATCTTTAATTCACTTACTTTTCTGTGAGGCCAAATAGAAGATAGTGAAGATCCTTTTGGTGGAAAAAAAGTCTGCTGTTCTCTATAACTTCCATTTCATCGACTTCCTATGAAAAAAAATCTAAGAACATCATACCTTACACTTTCCTTACGGCCAAATCGTGTCTGATATATGAATATTTTTTACTTTGAGATCCACTTACAGTACTTATATGAGATAAATAATTTAAAACATTAGATTAACTAACTAACTAACTAACTATTATTATCTATTCCCGTCTTCAAAGGCCAATTCCCTTTACTAAAACTTTGGTTTTAAAAACACTAGGTAAGAATTTGTAGAGTCATAAGGCAAACGTTGTTTATAAGTCAAATGAGAATCATTGCAGTAACTCCATCCTTTTTCACATTTTAAGTAGCATGTATAATGTCCTGAAGTTGTCGAAGGACCGTCATGATAAATAATAGCTTCAGTTGTAAAGGTTCTTCCTGAAATTGATAACTGAGAAGCCACAAAATTTTTGATAGAAGTTGTCAATTTAGTTCCATCAGGTCTACATCGTTGGAAAACTAAAATGATATACTGACCATAACTTTGTATAAATAATGTGGATAGCATTGGATAGTTACATTGGGTACACACCATATTATGATCTGTTGCTTTAACTAGATTTTTAAATGACACTGATTTACAGTCTGGTAAAGTCAAATATATAAATCTTTCAGTGTCTATTGATGAACTACAATTGTGGCAGTCATGCTGCCATTGATAGGAAAGGCTGAAAGTATTATCTACATCTAAACCTTCATCTTCCAAAACACCAAACATATACATTAAACATTCCTGACAATCCTGCTGAATGTTCTGTAAAAATTTATCTTGGCCAGAACACATATCTAAAATATTTCGAATTTCTGTTACACTTTCTATTTTTGCTACACTTCTCAAACACAGAATTCAATAAACCACACAATCTTTGATCCCGATTTTAAACAATCTGTTCTTGTAAAGTTTGAAGAAAAAAAACAACATTAACCACTACATTAGCATAGCAGTTGACACCGGAACTATTTTCAAACTGAAATCCAACAACATTTTCATCACAATCCTTTTTCTTTCTGTTTTGAATTACAGTTTCATCTACTTTTTGTCTTTTTGCTATTACCTCACTGCAATTATCCTCATTTCTTCTTTTTCGGCCTACCACACGTTTTTCAAACAGAGGATTATGAGGCAAATGTGGAGTATACTCTCTTCTTAACCTATTGTATTCTTTAACACAATCTAGATATGCACAAATTTTTGTCTCATCACACTCAATCAAGTACAATCCTGATAAAGTTCTGACTCGGGATAATGCCACATATGCCATACCCTCTTTAAACACAGATCTTCCAATGTTCACTAAAGCATTATCTACACTTAAACCTTGAGATTTATGAATTGTTACTGCATATGCCAAACAAACAGGAAACTGTTTTCAGCGAACATATAAGTCTTTTACAAGTAAAAATCTAGCAGAACAACAAATGATGTGTTGTACTTGCTGAATACCATCAAATTTTATTTTTAAAAATTCAATTCCATCTCTATTTCTATAATTCACAAAATCAACAACATAACCCATTGCTCCATTTACCAAACCTCTTTCAACATTTAAATTCCTTCTCAAAATGATATGACAATTTAAACACACATTCAGAGTCTTTTCAAAACCAGCTGTTTTAGAAATACTTTTCTCTAATGAATCCAATTTGGTTTTAAAATTTTCGGACAAAACAATTGTTGCACCCATATGCTCTATTTTATCTATTGCTTCCAGTTTCACAATCTCTTCATTTTCTAACTCTAACATTTTGTTGTTGAAGATGGAACATTCTTGTAGAGTTGGCATCCAACATATCCCAGATTTCTTCTCAGTCATTTTTTAAAAAATATTCTCTGGAAGAATGTTTTCATTTGGATACAAATTTGAAATTAATCAAGAATGTAAAGCTTCTCTCCCAAGCTCACCTACTTTTCCAATTCTCCCATCTTTTAGACTATTTTTATAATCTTCATCCTTTGCCTATCGCATATTATGAAGCAGTTCAGCATATTTAAAATGTAACCATATATTAACGTTTCCAATGCTTCCAAGGGACTTCCTGGTATCTTCATGCGTGAGCATTTTACACACTGGTTGTCCTTTTACTGGAGTCAACTGCAATAGATCTCCCAAAACAATAATGTGCTTTCCTCCAAATAACACATCATACTCTGTTCTAAGAATTTCTTGCATTCTCAAATGCACAAAAGCAAGCATTAGATTTGAGACCATGCTTACTTCATCAATTATAAGAAGTTTCATTTTCTTCAAAACTCTTGAAACTTCAGAACACGCATCTCCAGATAATTTGTTGTAATGCAATTTATTATCATGCTCAACTGGCAGCATCAATAAACGATGTAGAGTAATCCCTTTAATGTTATGTGCTGCCAGACCAGTTGGAGCAGTTACAACACAAGACAGCGGTGAATCAGTTCTTTTCTGCAGATAACTTGAAATGGCTTTAATCAGAAAACTTTTTCCTGTCCCCGCTTCTCCACTTACGTACAGTCGGACAGGCTCAAATGATGTACGTGAGCACTCTTTTTTCTCATGTCTGAATCCGCGTTCAATCTGTTCTGTGACTTCATCATATATCTTTTTCTGCTCAACGTTTAGTTGCTTTACCAAATCTTCTAAGTTAACTCCATCCTCTTGAGCTTGTTCCATAGCTCTTTCCACCTCATCCATGGCAGTTGCAGCTTCATTTTGGATAATTGGTCCTCCTAGTGGATCCTGGCTCAATGAAGTAGAACTCTGACTGTCTTGAGAACTGTCTCTAGCAATCTCTTCAGCAATTGTGGTTTCTTGCTCTATTTCTTCGTTCAACATTTGCAGATAATTTGGAAAAACAGGACATTCTATGGTATCCTTAGTTGCATTAAAAGAGTCTTCATAACACAGAAAATCTCCAAGTAGTTCCTCTTCTGTACGCCATGGCTTAAAGAGTTGCAAAAGAGCTAAATAGTAAAATTCTCTTTTGTCTGGAGCTTCGCAACTCCATTTTCGATGATTAATCAAATGGCCTTTTCTCTGCTTCACTAGACATCCTTCATACCCAATGACAGCATATTTTCCATTATTGATATCTTCTGTAATGTTCCTCTTATAACTGTAGTTTTGCAGAACTTCATATAAACAAGTGTTCTCAAGGTGAGTACTTCTATTTGGATAGTATGTATCCAACATATTTGTCTTCAAAATATCTGTACTGTTTGGTTCTTTCTCCGCCAAATATTCAATTTCTTGTACAGATTTCAAAACTCGGTTTCGTGTTGCAGCAGGACCTAGACTCACCCAAATGATTGTTCTTGATTTGACATAGAGACTTGCTGATGATAACCGATCAGAACATTCATATGCTCCAATTTCTCGATGCGACAACATCTTCAGACTGAAACTGTATAATTTCTTGCTTAGACTCTTTTCATGTGAAATTTCCTCCCACATTTCCTTCAGTTCTGTCTTTTCTTTTTTTGTGATGTAAGATGTAACATATCGAGCCACAGCAATAGAGTTGTCAGCAACAAACTGAATATCCATGTTAGCATTCCACATGGACAAAATCACTGGGTTGTAGTCGTTGATGTACCTGGACTCTTCATTTCTTTTTAAATTATATGCATTTTTGGGAGATTTCCTCGTCACAGTATGTCGTAGAGATGACATCAAATTATGTACTCTTCCCTTAGAAATCACTGGTCGTGGAAACGCAAAACGACATTTCGTGTAGTACTTTTCCTTGTTTTTAAATTTTCGACGACAGTACTTTCCACAACGATGAGATTGAAAACGTAAAACTTGTTGCCGTTAAACTGTTTTCTTCAGTAGTTTTTGGAACAGCACATGTTGAATACTGTTCAATGAAATTCATCACTGTTTCATCCGAATCTAATCCAAATTTGGGTGCATCTTTAATACATAACAGCATATGTATATGAGGAGCACCTCTCGCTTGATATTCCTTCCTCCAAAAAAAATCCAAAACCTCTCCAAGGGGAGGATTTTTTTTGTTGGTAATAAAAGACATCATAACTTCAAATCTATGATTAAAATATCTGCAAACATTCACTGGATCCAAAGAACACAGTTCTCTAGGTGTTTTCAATTCTATATTTTGTATGGTTCCATTTGCCTCTCGTAGAAATTAAAGTAAGTCGTCCCATGCATACTCAGCACAGCTAGGAGTAAGGTACCTTGTAGGAGTTCCTAAGTTTCTTAGCATACATTTCAATTCCCCATGATGACGGAACCAATACTCATTTGTTCCACGCTGACATGCCATGAGATTGATTAGCTGAGATTCCAAAATAATGTCTTGCACATTGACTTTCTCCATAAAGTCCCTTGCTGAAACATTTTGCAGATGAGCTCCACTTTTCAATATATGATTAACTGCATAAGAAAGCCCAGACAAATCACTTTCAAACAGTAGATGAAACAAATACGAAATGCATTGCCGAAACCTTGGATTTTCAGCATATAATCATAAAGTCCGGTATTCAGCTGCAGGAATTTGAACTGGTCGATCGTCATATCGTCCTCCACGACCTGTTGGAAATAACTGTGGAAAACAACGAGCTTCCAAACTTTCTTCCCATACACTAATGGGACTTCCCTTTGCTGCTTTCATTTGAAACAAGTCAATTGCATTCCCCATTACTTCTTTGGAATGCAAAGGATGAACAGTATAATGTTCATATATTTCTTCACTTCTAGACACATCAACTTTTTCAATTTGGCCAACTGAACAATCACTGTCTTCTTCTGTAGCCATTTCCTCTGCTCCAACACTTACATCTGTATAGTACTCATTGTTTTTGACCAAATACAACGTTGCCTTTTTGACTTTCCTAACATCCACTAAATCTTGCCAGATTTTCTTACTCTTTGTCGGAACCCCATTAACTAGAATAACCAGAGGATCCTCTTCTACTCTTTCTACACCAATTGTATCAATATTTTTCTTGATATCTAGAGGCAAATAAACAACTCTTCCCTTTAATCTTTTTTGTAAATCTGTAGGAGGTAATTTCCCTATCTTAGGCTCCATGCGAACAATAGCTTGAAAAGGATGGACACATTGAATCAAAATTGATTCATGAGTATTTAAATCCATCAATTCAGAAGGATTATCTATCAACTGAAGATTATTATGAGCAGCTCTAGCAGGCATTCTATTTTCATTTAATTTTTTCAAACAATAATTACAAATACACTGATCAAAACTCAAATCAAAAGAATTCTCCACCAACAAATAACTTAAAAAATCCTGCCATTCACTATTATTTTCCAATTCACATTTTGCATATAAATCAACTAACCTAGTCTGAATCTTATAATGAGTCCGTCAACAACACACACAAATTAAATTAGGCCTTTCACTTGATTTCACCTTAAACTTGGTAATTTCCTCGTCAAACTTTTCTGTACTTGAAATCTGTACATTGTCTTCCACATTACCATCCAAGACTATATCCATTTCTACACTGTCCTCTTTGTTCCCAAAATAACAAAACTCAATTTCTTCACAAATAGTCTTCACATCCACTTCAGATCCATGCAAAAGAGCACTGTTTAACTGTTTAAGCTTAAGTGCTGGACTTTTTGCATGATACAACCTTCTCACTAATTTCCTCACCTTATTATGATGCACTGCTAACATCCTAAAATGATGAAAAACACTCTGACATATTTTTCTAGAAAGACAAGCCAGTGAATGCCCATGCAAACTTGTACTTTCTCTCACTCTGCAAGGATCTAACTCATGCAAGATCTTCATTTTTTGTTTTAGACTTTTCTTACTATATGTACGTAAGAAATTTCGAAGCAAATCGATTGAATCCTGTCGCACACTACAAATACTACTCCATTTCCATGTGTACACTGGACGCTTAGTACTTCTCCCTAAAACTTCATCACCTAACACCTCTTCTGCATCTCTAGACATAAGTTTCTCTTTTTCCATCGGACAACCATCTTTCACCTCATATGCTCGACCACTGGTGTCAACTGCATGCACCAAATAATTTTCCTGAAAGTAACTCTCCTCATTAAAAAATGGCTCAGAACTTGAACTATGCATCCATTCTCCAGAAAACACTTCACAAAAAATAGTCCGATTAATAATTCTTTTCCATCTACTGTTCGATTTGAAAACATCAATTGCCTTATTAAGTATTCTAATTCTATTGATTACTAAAATAAATAATTTTTTCTTAACTTCAAAAGCCTGATCAACAATCTTCTCTGCACCTTTCCTTTTCTTGTAAAAAGCAGCTCTCTGTTTACCTTTCTTTTCATTTTTTAGCAAATTTAAAACTACCCTATTGCGAAACATTCATCTACGAATGTCCCTAAATTGATTTAACCTTCTATTTCTATCTATAGTCTTATCTCCTGATCCAATAGAGACATTTTTTGAGGGCCTCTCCTTCCATTTTAAATTTGTTGACTGCTTCTGGATCTTCTTATGATCATTAACATTACTTTTTGATCTACATAAATTGTGAAGAAAAGACTTAATTGTCTTACCAGGAGCTTTTCTGGTGTTTTTTAAAGTACTTGTTGTAGAAGAATCTTGTATTTCCTTTGATGATTTTGATTTTTTACGTATGGTATATTTTCTATTCCTTTGCCTTGATGGCATATTTGCTTGCTTTTAAAATGTTGATTTCAATCTGTGGTTCTGAAACAAATAACACATAAAAGACCACTATTAGCAAACAACAAAGTAATGACAAAAAGAAAACAATATAAACACTAATTTGCAACATATTAAAGTTTATACCACAGCAACTCAGGGCCTTATTTATGAAGGCTTTCCGCCACCAGTGCGTCCCATGTTAAAAGAGACACACTGGTGCCACAAGGCAATCATAAATAAGGGCCAAATGTAAATACCATTGATTTGCCCCCAAAAACGTTTTTTTGAATAACATTTTAGAAAAACTGCGCAGAACCAATGTACAACCACTCAATATCACTTTGGGAACCTCACTGTTTCCCAAAATACAAATCCTCTATCTTGCAAATGTTGATAGCAAGTATTATCAAAAAGCAAAAAACAAACCAACAGGAAACAAACTCAGGGCCTTATTTATGAAGGCCTTGCGCCACAAGAGCGTTACTTATTTCCCATGTTTAAAGTGATGCACCGGCTGCACAAGGCAATCATAAATAAAGGCCAAATGAAAATACCATTGATTTGCACCCAAAATCGTTTTTTGAATAACATTTTAGAAACACAGCAAAGATCCTATATACAAGCACTCAATTTCACTACTGAACCCTCACTATTTCACAAAATAGAAATCCTCTATCTTGCAAATGTTCATAATAAGTATTATCAAAAAGCAAAAAACAAATCAACAGCCAACAAACTCAGGGCCTTATTTATGAAGAACTTGCGCCACAAGAGCATCACTTATTTCCCATGTTTAAAGTGATGCACCGGATGCACAAGACAATCATAAATAAAGGCCAAATGAAAATACCATTGATTTGTTCCCAAAATCGTTTTTGGAATAACATCTTAGAAACACAGCAAAGATCCTATGTACAAGCACTCATTTTCACTAATGTACCCTCACTATTTCACAAAATACAAATCCTCTATCTTGCAAATGTTGATATCAAGCATTATCAAAAAGCAAAACACAAACCAACAACAACAAAATTCAGGACCTTATTTATGAAGGCCTTGCGCCACAAGAGCGTCACTTATTTCCCATGTTTAAAGTGATGCGCCAGCTGCACAAGGCAATCATAAAAAAGGGCCAAATGAAAATACCATTGATTTGCACCCAAAATCGTTTTTTGAATAACATTTTAGAAACACTGCGCAGAACCTATGTACAACCACTCAATATCACTTTTGAAACCTCACTGTTAAAAAACAAATCAACAGCCAACAAACTCAGGGCCTTATTTATGAAGGCCTTGCGCCACAAGAGCGTCACTTATTTCCCATGTTTAAAGTGATGCACCGGCTGCACAAGACAATCATAAATAAAGGCCAAATGAAAATACCATTGATTTGTTCCCAAAATCGTTTTTGGAATAACATCTTAGAAACACAGCAAAGATCCTATGTACAAGCACTCATTTTCACTAATGTACCCTCACTATTTCACAAAATACAAATCCTCTATCTTGCAAATGTTGATATCAAGCATTATCAAAAAGCAAAACACAAACCAACAACAACAAAATTCAGGACCTTATTTATGAAGGCCTTGCGCCACAAGAGCGTCACTTATTTCCCATGTTTAAAGTGATGCGCCAGCTGCACAAGGCAATCATAAAAAAGGGCCAAATGAAAATACCATTGATTTGCACCCAAAATCGTTTTTTGAATAACATTTTAGAAACACTGCGCAGAACCTATGTACAACCACTCAATATCACTTTTGAAACCTCACTGTTAAAAAACAAATCAACAGCCAACAAACTCAGGGCCTTATTTATGAAGGCCTTGCGCCACAAGAGCGTCACTTATTTCCCATGTTTAAAGTGATGCACCGGCTGCACAAGGCAATCATAAATAAGGGCCAAATGAAAATACCATTGATTTGCACCCAAAATCGTTTTTTGAATAACATTTTAGAAACACTGCGCAGAACCTATGTACAACCACTCAATATCACTTTTGAAACCTCACTGTTTCCCAAAATACAAAACCACTATCTTGCAAATGTTCATAATAAGTATTATCAAAAAGCAAAAAACAAATCAACAGCCAACAAACTCAGGGCCTTATTTATGAAGGCCTTGCGCCACAAGAGCGTCACTTATTTCCCATGTTTAAAGTGATGCACTGGCTGCACAAGGCAATCATAAATAAGGGTCAAATGAAAATACCATTGATTTGCCCCCAAAATCGTTTTTTGAATAACATTTTAGAAACACTGCGCAGAACCTATGTACAACCACTGATTATCACTTTTGAAACCTCACTGTTTCCCAAAATACAAATCCTCTATTTTGCAAATGTTCATATCAAGTATTATCCAAAAGCAAGACACAAACCAACAACAAAAAAAATCAGGGCTTTATTTATGAAGGCCTTGCGCCACAAGAGCGTCACTTATTTCCCATGTTTACAGTGATGCACCGGCTGCACAAGGCAATCATAAATAAGGTCCAAATGAAAATACCATTCATTTGCACCCCAAATCGTTTTTTGAATAACATTTTAGAAAAACTACGCAGAACATATGTACAACCACTCACTATCACTTTTGAAACCTCACTGTTTCCCAAAATACAAATCCTCTATCTTGCAAATGTTCATAGCAAGCATTATCAAAAAGCAAAAAACAAACCAACAGCAAACAAACTCAGGGCCTTATTTATGAAGGCCTTGCGCCACAAGAGCGTCACTTATTTCCCATGTTTAAAGTGATGCACCGGCTGCACAAGGCAATCATAAATAAGGGCCAAATGAAAATACCATAGATTTGACCCAAAATCGTTTTTTGAATAACATTTTAGAAACACTGCGCAGAACCTATGTACAACCACTCAATATCACTTTTGAAACCTCCCTGTTTCCCAAAATACAAAACCACTATCTTGCACATGTTCATAATAAGTATTATCAAAAAACAAAAAACAAATCAACAGCCAACAAACTCAGGGCCTCATTTATGAAGGCCTTGCGCCACAAGAGCGTCACTTATTTCCCATGTTTAAAGTGATGCACTGGCTGCACAAGGCAATCATAAATAAAGGCCAAATGAAAATACCATTCATTTGCACCCAAAATCGTTTTTTGATTAACATTTTAGAAAAACTGCGCAGAACCAATGTACAACCCACTCAATATCACTTTTGAAACCTCACTGTTTCCCAAAATACAAATCCTCTATTTTGCAAATGTTCATAGCTAGTATTAACAAAAAGCAAAAACACAAACCAACAACAAAAAAAATCACGCCTTATTTATGAAGGCCTTGCGCCACAAGAGAGTCACTTATTTCCCATGTTAAAGGTGATGCACCGGCTGCAAAAGGCAATCATAAATAAGGGCCAAATGTAAATACCATTGATTTGCACCCAAATCGTTTTTTGAATAACATTTTAGAAACACAACACAGGACCTATGTACAAGCATACAATTTCACTACTGAAACATTACTATCTGCTTCCAAATATTCTCCATAGAGCAAACAAGTCTCTATCTAAATTAAATAAATAATTACTTACCTTTACAAATGCTTTGGGAGATTAAAAACAGTGTCAGACACACACACCAATTTTTCTTTAGCAGAGCAAAAGGTGTGCACTCAATACACTGAAACCAAGACTGGCATAGAAAATCTCTAACTTTACACACATATGCCTTATTTCAACCAATCAAAAGTCTTCCCTCACTATTTTCAAACCAACACCCTTCCCCCTCTCAGACCTTTTACATTTTTGAAGCTTTGGCACGTTTGAGGAGTAAAGAATATAATGACGGCATGCTAGAGGGAATTGGGTAGACAGGAGAGGGAGAGGCAAGAAATGTAGTGCGAGCCTCTTGAAGAGCAGATATTAACAATGCAAATTTGGTACGGAAGGAAGAGGGAAAATGGAACAAAGAAGTAGCTGAAGAAAAGGAGAGAGGCCGACCTTGATGAAAGTGTTTCTCCTATTTGGAAGCAGTGCACTCTGGGTACCAGAATTATAGACTTACTGTTAGCAGTTGCTTTTCAGCAAATCACCAAAAATTGGAAAGACTTCACCAAAATATCTTACCAGGCCTGGTGGTATGCAGTATGTTATAATCATAGATTGGGCACGACTTCTGTTTACCCATTGTCCCTGGCGACGAAAAGAAAAGTTTTGTGGGAACCTGTTACCTCCTTGTTTGATGACAGCGCCAGACATTCCTTGCCGATTTCTCCTTTGCAACAAGAAGTTTCCAAGCCTCCATGAAGGTACCTTGATGTTTCGCATTGTCTACTATAATGTATATCGTACATTTGTGTTTTGTACTTAGACAATGGTTTTCTTATATTGTGAGTTTCACATTTTTACATAGCTTCTCAGGGATACCTTGATACAGTTATTAGTCATGCTTATAGTATGTAATATATTTCTCTCTCTTTCATGTTCTTCCTTTTTCTTTTTCTTCTTCTCTCTTTTCTTTTTTCTGTTTGTTTTTCTCTCTCTTCTTTTTTTTTCTTTCCTCCTTTTAGAATTCTGTACACCTTTTTCTTTTCATTCAAGTATTTAAGCTCATTACTATGTACTTGTTTTGCAGATGTATTTTGCTTATTTTGTCTATAATTATTCCAATAAAATTTCTTGAACTTAAAAGAAATGCATAGCTGTGTTTGTGGTGGACGTGTAACCGTATAAGGTTCAATCTGCTGACAAATGTCACAAGATAGTACATAATTATGAGTCTGTTTATATGAACCACGCCACCAGTAACATTGCTGCAAGATAGAAACTGTTGCAGACATGCCAGCTTGGGTCAAAGCCAAGCCTTCGTGTGCGGCTGTTATCAAGGAAAGTCTGCGGTCTGCATTTCAAATCAACCTGTCACCAACGTCATTCATTTTTACATACAGAACCTTGCCAGGACTTTAGTGATAAGAGTACTTTGAAGGGAACCCTTGAGGGTAATTATCACCCTTGTCAGTGGCAGCAATATCTGCAAAAATGTCATTATCAATCTAAGTCATGGATCTTGTAACAGCTGCAACTAAACATGTGGCTAATGCTGATTCGGCTGCTTCATCAGCCAAACTGTGTAAATCACATGTGTGAGAGGCAGACATTCTTTAAGATCTGCCACTCGAACCCAAAGCATGTTATGCTTAATTGTGCTGCCTTTGGAACCACAGTAGTCATTCTGAGACCAAAAGAACAAGCTGTCAATGAAAGACTCAACACAGTAAAAAGAATCACTTAAAATGAGAGTAGTCACATTAGGATCTTCAAACTCGGCCGCTCGGCCAATTGGGCGGTACTGTCACCTAGCGCCTGCGTATGAAAAACACTGGACTTGAACTCACCATTCACTATGGTACCTGCCACAATAGCACAAGCCACCGAATAAGCATGCTTAGACCCGGTGCCCAGTTGCGCCGAACCATCGGTGTAAATGATACAATCGTACTCCTCAAGCTGGCGCATTGACAGAGAAGGAGGATGAAAAAATTCATACTGCAAGAACTCCTGAGTCTGAAGAGAGGAGTCAAAGATAAACGTGACATCCGGAGACGTCAAAGAAGTCGCCCATTGCATCTAACATGGATGCAAAGCCTTAGAGTTTGCTACACTTGCCTTTGTCACTGCCTCAAGTGCAGGGTATGGTGTTACCACCAAAATGCGTTTTCCCTGTGCCAGTGCGCGTTCCTTCAGGATCGCCATCTGTACAGCTGTCAAGACTTTTCCAACAGTGGAAAACCGCAACTCGGCAGAAATGTATAAATGTGATTTGTAAGCAATAGGTACTGTGTCACCTTCATTAAACATCAAGTAAGTGAAACCCACTGCGCCTGGCACGATTTGTATGACCAGGTTAGTGTGGTTATCAGGTGTTAACAAGTATTTTGATTCAAGAAGATCAGACTGCAAAGATTGCAGGATAGCTCAATGATCCGGAAGCCAGCAGGCTTTTGAAATTGTAGGTTGTATCAAAGCATAAAGAGGCTTGATACGCTGGGCATATTCGGGAATGTAAGAATGCCCGAAGTTCAAAAATCCAAGAAGAGACTGAAGTTTTTTCAGGGTTGTTGGAGGTCGCAAACGTGTGCATTTCTCTAGGAAGTGAGGCGCCAAGCCTCTACCTTCAGTATTGAGCTCATAGCCCAAAAACAACACTGTATACTCAGCAATGTGTGATTTAGCAAAGTTATATTTGTAACAGTAGTCCACCAACAAAATAATGATGAGGTCGACTCAGCAAAGATGCAGCCATAATTCGTCGTCCGTGAGATAGATGTCATCAACGTACGAGTACGCATCTGGGTCTATACTGTCTAGCAAAGAGACAACACAGGCTGCAAAAATTCTGGGCTGTTTTTATAGCCCATTCTAATCCCTTAAATTGTTTTTGTTTTCCACCGGCTGTGAATGTGGTCCATTGACTGCATGCAGGGGACAGATTATGACTCAAGAAGCCATTGGGAATGTCTAGTGTTGTTTTTTATTTTTTACGAACAAGACTGTCTACAAGAGCAGAACTATGGGTATTCTGTACCGCAAAAGTGCGACAATGAGAGTTCAAATGCCAGTAATCCAAAATTATGTGGTACGACCCATCAGGTTTGGCAACAGTAAAAAGAGGGTTATTCATCCTTGACACACATCTTATTCACTCCTTGATACTCTAACTGCGTTAGACTCTCAGAAACAGGATCTTTCACTTCCCGCCGGAGGGGATATTGGGGTTCAGGCTGTGGTATAGACCGCAATGGGATCTCATGAGGTGGAGAATCCTTATCCCCGCCCACATGAGTACAGTACAGTGCCGGTACAAGCATCAAAGCTCATTCTTTTGCAAAAGCTTCAGCATGCTCCTTGGAGACGTTATGTGAAAAACTCAGAAGTATTACCTCCTCCCCTTTTGGAGTGTTCAAATTAAAAGGTGGTGGCCAATCTGCCTCTGCCAACAAAATGTCATAAGAAGATGATAGATTCTCCCAAAAAATCCCTTTAATAACATGCTGTATGTCACCTTCAATTTGAAGAACTATGTCATATAGTCTGTCAGGGGGAGCCACTTGAGTGTCAGCAGTTTCAACTGTAATGAAAGTTTCAGTCGCTCCTGCCTCCAGAAATGGACGCTGTGCTTGCCGCACTATGGTAACTTCCGCTGCGCTGTCAAGCAGAGTCACCGTCCATTTTAAATTCAGGAGCCAGTTTCTCACCGTCTGTGGCATATCTGGCTGTTAAAGCAGCAACTTAATTTTTCTGAAACTGAGGGCACTGACGAG
This sequence comes from Lissotriton vulgaris, assembly GCF_964263255.1. Lineage (NCBI taxonomy): Eukaryota > Metazoa > Chordata > Amphibia > Caudata > Salamandridae > Lissotriton > Lissotriton vulgaris. Next base: position 855,194,262 of record NC_141697.1, on the reverse strand, counting down.
GAAATTCATCTTGTTTTCCCTTTCCGGCAGTCTGACGAGGCTGCTTACGACCTCTGCCGCCATCCTGGGTTTCCCCTCCACCAGATTGTGAGCCTGATGTTTCCTATGAAGAAAGAGGAAAACACTTATCAGGAACCTGAAACCTATCAGGAGACCTAATTCTTGCGCGGTTGCGCAAATCATAAGTGCACTCAAAAGACAAGGGTGTTGGTGATGCAGCACGTGACCCCTGTTTTTGTCGTGCGAAGGATGCAAGTGACCCGCAAATAGGAATGTACACAAAGAAAAGTGAGGCGTGGATGTGCAGGACAGACATGGGTAGGCAAACCACAGATATATCCATGCAGACCACAACTGCTTGTGACTGGAGAGTAATGAACAGTGGACGCAACCATGTCACACCAGGCCATGCCCAGATAGCGGAAATGTCAAGCGCTGCCTCCCCTCCTGTGTGTGTGAGCATAGTGGGTGATCCCTGAGTACGCCGGAATTGCACAGGGGTGTGGATAAAAACCGAGTGGGGCAGAGCGTAGTTCACTCCCGTAAAGTCCAACATTACCGACAGGACAGCGCCTCACAGTCTGCCATGAGGCCGACGCCGTGAGCAGTGAGGCCTGCCACCCTGTGCGCCTGCTGCACCCCAGGACGCTGATACCCAGACCAGGCCTGCCTGCCCCAGCGCCTCAAGGCCGCACTGCTCATCTGCCGACACTGTCGTGTATCAAAGAGGGCCCACCACATGCATGGGCAAGCTCCAAGCCCCAGTCCCGCAAGCTCTGCAGCCTCCGCAGACCATCACTGGCCCCCAAGACGATGGGCCACATTACTCCTTTCTCATTGACATACCCCACCGGCATCCCCTTCGTCACAGTAGGTCCCACATGTGGAACTGTGTCCTGAGTCCTGGATGGCAGTGGCCCCAAATCTGTGGCAGCGGCCACAGCACCAGACACACTTCGATCAGTGAGGCATAATTCCATATGGCAGGCCAACAACACGTGGTGCCACTGACCCTGTTCAAAGCAAGCTGTCGTCCCGTGGTGCCAATAACCTTGTTCAATGCAAGCCGTTGTCAAATGGTGCCACTAATCCTGATCAAAGCAAGCTGTCATCACGTGGTGCCACTAACCCTGTTCAACGCAAGCTGTTGTCACATGGTGCCACTAACCCTGTGGCCTGTGAGTGACCGTCAGCCTCTGGCGGAACATCATTGGTGTCTGACCTGTGGCCTGGGGGTTGTCATCAGCAACGGGCAGGTACGGACTTGGTGTCTGGCATGAGTCTGTGACATGAGTCTGTGGCATCCATATCCTTCTTGTTGACGAACACAGCTGGAATGTGCCCTCTGCATCATGCACTGGTACACCTTCCACTGTCCTCCGAGACACTCAGCGTCAAGCTACTTTTACATCTACGGAAACGGCTTCTGCACAAGTGACACTACCCCAGTCTCCCGCAGGTCAGTGTTCTGTGACGGTGAGCCCCTGTTGGCCACTGTGGATCCGGGGCCACTAACCCTGTGTGACTCAAGCCATCCCTCCTTGTTGTTTGCCATTGCTTGTCTGAGTGCCTGATGACTGTTGGAGTTGTTGCCAGCACCAGCTAATCACTGAGGGCTGGCTTACACTCACCTCACATACAGCCAGCACAAGCATCACTGGATTAGTGGGCCTGCCATCACATACTGCCGAACGAAGTATTGACTCTTTTCTCCCTGCACTGTCACAGGTGATCAAGGATATGCACCCTGCACTTGGATGATGACACCCCTCCGAGACCCGAACACACCTGCCCAGAGGCAGTACAATGCGGCCCACATACTCACCAGGGTCATCGTTGAACGCACATTTGGCGTGTTGAAGTCACGTTTCAGGTGCCTGGATGGCACAGGTGGAAAGCTCCTGTATAGCCCGGAGATCATGTGCAAGATGATCGTTGCATTTTGTATGTTGCACAACATCTGTGTACGCACCAAAGAAACATGGATCCCAGTTCCAGAAGTACCGAATAATGATGGGGACGATGGGGCAGGTGGCTCACATCCCACTGCAGCAGTGGCAGCAATGGCCCACAGAAACACCATCATTGACAATTACTTCTCATGAGCACGTGACATTATGGCTATCCCTGGCAATCATGGGACAGTACAAAATGTCCAAAAACACATCAGGTGTGAATAAAACATATTTGCAGGTTACTGGTTGTACTTGTACATTGTAATGTCACAGTTTCCTGCTGTGCCAGATGTGATTTGCCATGTTGAGCACATTTGTGGCACCAGTAGCGTCCTGTGTTCTGTTGTGGAGGTGTTGCTGTTCGTACCGGGATGTTGTGAATGTCGAGGTGCACTTCTACTTATGTGCGTATTTTGCATGGTGGTTGATTTGCTCCTGCAGCTCTGATTTGTCTGCCACTGGTCCCTTTTATGTGCTGTGCCTGTCAGTTCTGTGCTTCAATGGTGCTGAGATGTGGCAGACTTGTGTAACTTTTGCTCTTTGTTGAGTTGTGATTCTTGGGCATGGTTTGGCCACAGATGTGTCGTTGACTTTGTGAGAAGTTGGCCTGGTATATGATGTCCACTATTCTAGTGGGAACTTTGCACCAGTCCAAACGACTCTTATTGATGGTAGATTGTAAAGTCAACCCTATAGAAAGCTATCCTAGTGGTAGCTGTGGAGAGCAGCCTTCAGGTTAAGACTTAGAGGCGAGTTAAGCAAGTTGTTTTACTAATTATAATCTCTTGAATGACCAAATGAAAGCACCACACACAAGGTATATATCAAATATATACTTATTTAATCTAAACAGAACCCCTCTGGTCTCTTTATGAGGTCAGAGGTAAAAGTACAATACAAGGAACTTAATTAGCATACAATAAGTTGCACAGTATACGTTATACCCTATGGGCCTCAAAAACCATGTCATAAAATAGTGGTATTAGAACCATGTAAGAGTTAGAAAGCAGGCCTAGGGCCTGTAGAACCGCTGGGGCTATCTGGACCCACCCAAGGTTAGGATGCAGGAGGCCCATGGGGAACGCATGCAGTGTCTAAACACAGCCGCGGATCACCATTGACTTTCAAACTAACAAGTTACAATTTTAAAGATATGGGGCACCTAGAGGTGAACTGCAATGGAACCCTTTTAGACTTAGACACTTCGAGAGTCAATACCCACTGGAGTACCGGAGTTACCTCACCCACGGAAGCTGGGTGCATAGGTGGCGTTTGGTGTTTGGTTTCGTCGTCGATTCCAATGGAGAGCTGCGAAGAAATGCTGCAGGCGACCAGAGGAAAAGTGTTCGGGTGGATCCAAGGGTGGATCGGAGATGTGAAGAACCTGAAAGCAGAAGGGACAGAGTCTGGGTCACTAGCCAGTGACCAGGATAGCGAGGAGAAGATGCCAGCCGATGTCGGGTGATTCCAGGTGAAAGAGATGAAGCTTGACTCTTCAGCCACGAGGACCAGGAGGTGTTGACGACAACCGAGAGCTGAATTCGAGCTGTCCCACAAAGAATGTTGAGTGATGCAGCATCAGAATCCGGATTGCATCCAACAAGCCTTGGCAACAGCAACCCATGCAACATAATATTTACCCATCCCCCCAGTGCTCATTCACCCTGTTACCATGGTAACTCCCACCTAACAGCACACAGGTGAAAAGTTCATCATACTATGTTGCAAAAGAATCCAGCAAGGGTGTTTGACCTCTCAATGTAGTAGCTAATCATGTGCAATGTTTCTTTCAATGACTTTTTCTCAACCATTAGAATTACTTCTTTCAAAAAACAGATGCATACACCCTAATTTTCAGTAGAGAATGTTAAGAAACCACCAATCATTTCTTGTTTTTCAAGTGCACTGAATCTCAACCACTTTTTTTCATAACCCCTACTTTCAAACTGCCATTTCATTTCCACAACTCATCTGAACACAATCACATCTACCTTCAAGATGCCAAAAGTCTTATTTGTGGGTCATAGCTTTGTTCACTGGAGTGAAAAATATGCAAGTAACAGAGGTATTTGCAACCTTGATTTACCAAATGTGGACATTGTGTGGATTGGACAGCGAGGATTGAGAAGTCACCAATTGATACCATTGGTAAAATCCTTTATGCATCTACCACACCCTGACCTCATAATTGTGCGCTGTGGTGGCAATGACCTGGGCACTTTGACTGGGGTAGGTCTGGAAATGCTTTTAAAGGACATCTTTGGGCAATTGATGTCACTTTTTCCAAAAACTGCCTTGGTATTTTCTAATATATGCCAAAGGCAAAAATGGAACTGGTCCAACCAATTTTGTCCACAGATTGAGAAAGCAAGGAAACATGTAAATAAATCTGTTTCTGCTTTCCTCAGAGACTATGGTATGGGTTCCATATACCACAACAACTTGTTGTTACAACATGCAAGGCATCTATAGGAGAGATGGTGTACATTTTACAGATGAGGGGAAAAGAGTCTTCATCTTGAATTTGAGACTCTGCATTGGTACCTACCTGTAGGTACAAAAAACACCCACATAACACAACAGCTTTTTTTTAGAGCTAACCTACCTCTAAGCGTTCTAAATTATTTTTTTACTCAAATTTTTATAAATAGTTTATTTGCATGTGTGAATTTGTGTGTGAGTAACTATATGGATGAGTATTAGTGTGTAACAGGATGTATAGGTGTATGAGTACATATGATGAGTAAGTACATGCATGAGTGACTATATAGAACTGTTGGTGAATGAGTGGATGTGTATGTAGATGTTGGAATTACCTAATAAGTTGTTGTAATTGGTATTGGTTTCTCCTTTTTTAAGAACATGTTAGTTTCTATTTTTGAATGTGTGTGTCAAAGGTTATTTTATGCTGATAGGAGGTCTGCCACTTTGTCACAAGGATGTTGTCATCAGTGATGTCATTTTAGATGTCATCAGTGATGTCATGAGTGATGTCACTGACCATGTCATGAGTGATGTAATATGTGACGTCATCAGCAGTGCATTGCACGCGCAAGTTATAGTGAGTCCAACTAACTATAACGTGGGAATTTCAATGGTTTTATGCAAGTAAAATTTCCACCTAACTATAACTGGTGTGAAACCTATGGTTTTTTCAGTGAATTTAATAGGTTTTTTAAATGCTAATTCCTAACTATAACTGGTGTGAAACCTATGTTTTTTCCAGTGAATATATATATATATGTATATATATATATATATATATATATATAAAATTTCTATGGCAAAATGAAACCACTCATTTTGTTCCTTTTCAAATTAAATGTATTAAGTGTTACCACTTTATTCCAATCAAAATGACTTCAGGTGTGCCATACTTTTGTCATAAGTAAGACTGTTAGCGTTCTAGTTGTTCTTTAGAACACTCTGGGACATTCTGTCATTGGCTATAGTTGGGCTACATCTGGCTGATATTTGGGCTACATTTGGGCCCTTTTGTCTCTGGTGGCCATCTTGGGAGACTGCATATAAGATTTTTTTTAATGAAATATAAGAGGATTTGAGAAGTCACTCAAAATGTGCCCTAATTTTTCTTTCTTCAGCACTAATCATAATTTCTATGGCAAAATGAACCCCCTCATTTTGTTCCTTTGCAAATTAAATGTTTTAAGTGTTAACACTTTATTCCAATCAAGATGACTTCAGGTGTGCCATACTTTTGTCATAAGTAAGACTGTTAGCACTCTAGTTGTTCTTTAGAACACTCTGGGACATTCTGTCATTGGGCTATAGTTGGGCTACATCTGGCTGATATTTGGGCTACATTTGTTTTTTTTTGTCTCTGGTGGCCATCTTTGGGCTACATTGGGCTACATTTGGGCTCTAACATATATATAGCCCAATGCAGCCCAATATATATTTTTTCAAAGGTAATTTTCGTAAAAACCACTGGAGCACATATCTTGAGACATAGCAAAGGCACATTGGGCTACCAGTCCCTACAATTTTCCCAAGTTTGGTGCAAATCCATTCAGCCGTTCGGGCTAAAAGTGAGTTCGACCCCCCTATGGAAATTAACATGGGGAAAACACGTTTTGGGACCCCTCTTTTATCTCGGCCCCCGCTTGACGAATCCCCCCCAAACTTTGAGGGAAGGACCGGTGCTCAGCGAGGCAAATTTGAGGAACTTTTCAGGCAGATTCGTCAACCGATGCCAAAGTTATTCACAATAGAATTTTGAGATTTTGCATTGAAAAAAATCCTAACTATAACTACCTACTGGCGACCGCCAGTAGGTAGTTACAGTTAGGATTTTTTTCAATGTTAAATCTCATAATTCTATTTGGCATAACTTTGGCACCGGTTGACGAATCTGCCTGAAAATTTCCTCAAAATGGCCTCGTCGAGTTCCGGTCTTTCCCTAAAAGTTTGGGGGGGGATTCATCAAGCGGGGGCCGAGATAAAAGGGGGGTCCCAAAACGCGTTTTCCCCATGTTAATTTCCATAGGGCGGTCGATTTCACTTTTAGCTTGAACGACTGAATGGATTTACACCAAACTTGGCAAAATTGTAGGGACTAGTAGCCCGATGTGCCTTTGCTATGTCTCAAGATATGTGCTCCAGTGGATTTTGAGTAATTTAGGTTCAAAAAAATATATATATCTATAGGCGCGCCCCGGTACGCGCACCGGGGAGCGCACCGGGTGCGCCACGCTACTTTTGCGCAGAAAGCTGATTGGCTCTTGGGTGTCTGTAAACATTCTAAACAGTCTGGAGCGGCCGCCATCTTGTGTCTCGGTAAAATCGAGACACAAGAGGTGGCAAAAACAAACGGGGGAATTGACCAAAAGGGGGCAGGGTAGACCCCCTCCTGACCCCCTAGGTTTAATGTGGGGGCTAAAATAGGGTCCTGCGGGGCATTTAAAAAAAAAAATTCGATTCGCGCGGGGGGAGCGCCCGGTACGCGCACCGGGAAGCGCACCGGGGATCGAAGCACGGGGAAAATCCAGGACCATATTTATGAAGGCCTTGCGCTGCCAGTTTTGCGCCGCCTGTGCGTCACTTTTTGTGACGCACCAGCAGTGTAAAAAAATGCGCCTTGTTACGCTATATTTAAAAAGTGACGCATCTACCTAGATGTGTCACTTTTTAAATATAGCGCAACGAGGCACATTTTTTTACACCGCTGGTGCGATGCGTCACTTTTCTGTGCGCACTCCTTACGACATTCCAGATGTGTCATATTTAATGTATGACGAATCATGTCGCAAGGAGTTACAGATACGTCAGTATTTCTGACATATCTGTAAACATAAAAGTGATGCATTGCTGGAGTGCGTCACAAAAGTGACGCAACTCCAGTAATGCGTCCTTTCACATGGGGAAAGCACCATGTGAAAGATCTTGCGTCAGTCTTACACCTGCTGTGAGGCAGGCGCAAGATTTTGACGCAACAGCATCCTAAAAGTGACGCAGTGAAATCTCATAGATTTCACTGCGTCGCTATTACCAAGCTTTTTGCGGGGGAACGCCCCCTCTGCATACATTATACCTGACGCAGATATAATGTGGCGCAGGGTTTTAAAAAGTGACCCATCTACCTAGATGCGTCACTTTTTAAATATAGCGCAAAGAGGTGTATTTTTTTACACCGCTGGTGCGATGCGTCACTTTTCTGTGCGCACTCCTTACGACATTCCAGATGTGTCATATTTAATGTATGACGAATCATGTCGCAAGGAGTTACAGATACGTCAGTATTTCTGACATATCTGTAAACATAAAAGTGACGCATTGCTGGAGTGCGTCACAAAAGTGACGCAACTCCAGTAATGCGTCCTTTCACATGGGGCAAGCACCATTGCACCAGCGGTGTAAAAAAATGCGCCTCGTTGCGCTATATTTAAAAAGTGACGCATCTAGGTAGATGGGTCACTTTTTAAAACCCTGCGCCACATTATACCTGCGTCAGGTATAATGTATGCAGAGGGGGCGTTCCCCCGCAAAAAGCTTCGTAATAGCGACGCAGAGAAATCTATGAGATTTCACTGCGTCACTTTTAGGATGCTGTTGCGTCAAAATCTTGCGCCTGCCTCACAGCAGGTGTAAGACTGACGCAAGACCTTTCACATGGTGCTTTCCCCATGTGAAAGGACTAAGGGTGGGTGTAAAATCCGTTTCGCGGGCGAATTTGCGGATTTTCCGTGATTTCGCGATCCGCGAATCTCGCGAAATCGCGGTAAAATCCGCGAATCAGCGGGGACGAATTTTCAGCCAAGCAAGGGTTACAGCAGCAGGTGCAAAAGTTGAACCTAATTTCTTTGTAACCTTTTACAAAAGGGTTACAAACAAATTAACTTCAACTTGGACACCTGCTGCTAATTGCTCCCTGGCGCCTCGTCGCCTACTTGCAACTATTCTCTGACCCTGCTCTGACCCTTGAAGCAGGGTCAGAGAATAGTTACAAGTAGGCAACGAGGCACCTGTCCAAGGAATTAAACCTCATCAGGAAGCACTTACAGATATAAAAAAACGGAAGAAGGGAGAGGATGGCAAATACACCCATTTTGAGTTGTCAGGAGGGGTTAAACTAAAAGAGACCTTTACAGTACAATTTTTATATGCATTTTGCTAAAAATAAAAAGCTGTATGTTCTGTAGGGGCAACTCAAGAAACTGGCCCTTCAGAGATCCGGCCTCTCTTTCTTTCTCTCGTTCTCTCTCTCCCTCTCTCTTTCCCTCTCTTTCTCTCTCTTTCTATCTATCTATCTATCTATCTATCTATCTATCTATCTATCTATCTATCTATCTATCTATCTATCTATCTATCTATCTATCTATCTATCTATCTATCTATCTATCTATCTATCTATCTATCTATCTATCTATCTATCTATCTATCTATCTCTCTCTCTCCCTCTCCCATAAATGACTGCATGGGTAACTTCGCTATGCTAGCAGCTCGCGAAGAAGCAAAAATCCCCGCGAACACGCAAAAAAACCCTCGAACACACAAAAAACTCCGCGAACACGCAAAAAAACAAAAATCCGCAAATTCGCACAAATTCGCGAATTTTGCGGATCGCAAATTCGCAAATCCGCAAATTTGCGGATCGCGAATTCGCAAAATTCGCCCATGCTTAGAAAGGACGCATTACTGGAGTTGCGTCACTTTTGTGACGCACTCCAGTAATGTGTCAATTTTGTGTTTACAGATACGTCAGAAATACTGACGTATCTGTAACTCCTTGCGAATTGATTAGTCATAAATTAAATATGACATATCTGGAATGTCATAAGGAGTTCCCCCAGAAAAGTGACGCATCGCTGTTTTCACGTAGCGATGCGTCACTTTTCAGAAATGAGGCCTCCAGTTTATTCACTGTGTCACCTCTACGACCCTTTCTTGCGTCAATACGTCCCTTTTGCATACATTACACCTGACGTAGGAATAATGTGGCACAGGGGTTTACAAAGTGATGTATTTACCTAGAAACGCCACTTTGTAAATATGAATAAATAAGGTGCATTTTTTATTGGACTGTTGTGTCACAAAAAGTGATGCTTTGGTGGCGTTAAAGTGACGCATGGCTTCATAAATGAGGCCTTCAACTCCAGCAATGCATGTTTTCTTATCCTTCAACACTCCTGTTCTTTTTCAACATTTTCATTGAATATCAACATTCCCCATATTCACTCATCTTCTTATAACTTTCTTTCCTAACACTCACCTTCTTTCAGTCCTCCTACTTCACTTCTTTTTTCCTCTCATACCTTTCTGTTCTTTCTTACTCATTCTCCTTTCAATTATCAATGCACTCTATTTCACTTACTCTTTTTCATTTTTTTAAGAATATAGCTCTTTGATGAGAATTGGAGGTAGTTCTGAAAAGAACTTTTAGTTTTCTACTTTTTTCAAAACAGGAACAAAAACAGGGAATGGAATCTGCTCAACAGGAGCAAAAAAAACAAAAAAAATTAGGGGTGGGAAGGGCAGTGATGGTTCTCCAATGCTCGAACCATGAGCTGGACACTTTGCTCCCCATAGGTGAGGAGTTGATTGCAGTATCTGCATCTGACGATACCATGGTTAAATGCAGGTTGAATGTTTGGCACCTGCTCCTGTGATTGCTCCGTCCCAGAAGAAGTTGCTCCTCCGGTGGATGTAGAGGCCCCATCACTGGGGACCTCTTGTGCCAGAACCCTGACACTTTCCTGGGCAAAATTCTGGGGGTGCTTCCTCTCCACATGCCGGATCATTGTGAAGTTCCCAAAAGAGTACTTTTTCAAAGGGTTACCCCGTGACAGCTCTTCTTTGCAGATCCTGCACTCCACTTTTGGAGCATTCACCTTTTTTTGGCCAGGTGGGATTTAAAAAAATTTCCAAATGAAATGTTCCTTAACTTTTCATTGTGGAGGCTCTTCATTGATGAATTCTGGTTCATCCTCACTGCTGGATTGTCTGGCAGCCATTGTAAATCCAACAAATATCCAGGAGCAAAAAGGCAGGTCTTGCAGTCACAAAAGTGAAAGAAGAAGTGAAGGAAATGGGTGGGGATTTCATTCTTTGTAAAAAAAAACTGTTAGCAACCAATGAAAAGTGTTATTTTAAGGTCACATGACCCGACGCGCTTACGCTGCGCGCACCGGAGCGCTTCCGGGGCGCATACATGGCGAGAACGTAGGCGCTTCCGGGGCGCATACGTGGCGCGAACGTAGGCGCTTCCGGGGGCGTATACGCGGCGCGAACGTAGGCGCTTCTGAGGGCGCTTACGTTGCGAGCCGAAGTGACGTCATCATACTTTACGGAAATGCATAATCATTTCCCTTATAAAAAAAAACTGATTTTATTTGTATGGTACGAAATGTTTTGCATTATTATTAACTTTTCATTCATATTTTTTTTCACGAACGAAAGTAGCGCTCTGGGTGCGCTTTCCGGAGAGCTTACCGGTGAGCTTACTGGAAAGCTTACCGGAGAGCTTACCGGAGAGCTTACCGGAGCGCGCACCCAGAGCGCAAAAGAAAAAAATGATATAAAAAACTCAAAAATGAATACTTACACAAAACAGCAAATTGTAAAAAAAAAAAAGTTTAGAAACTCGATATAGAAAGGAATTAGCATTTAAAAAACCTATGAAATTCACTGAAAAAACCATAGGTTTCACACCAGTTATAGTTAGGAATTAGCATTTAAAAAACCTATTAAATTCACTGAAAAAACCATAGGTTTCACACCAGTTATAGTTACCTGGAAATTTTACTGACATAAAACCATTGAAATTCCCACGTTATAGTTAGTTGGACTCACTATAACTTGCGCGCCTGCAATGCACTGCTGATGACGTCACATATTACATCACTCATGACATGGTCAGTGACATCACTCATGACATCACTGATGACTCCATCCTTGTGACAGAGTGACAGACCTCCTTTCAGTGTAATGTAACCCTTGAAAAACATATTCAAAAATAGAAACTTACATTTACAAAAATGTGGAGATACCTATACCAGTTACAACAACCAATTCAGTAATTTCACCATTTATATACACATCCACTAATTTACCAACAGGATGGATTCTGGATAGGAACATGGCGGCGGCAGGCTAGCGGCTGCTGCGAGGCTCCGATCCTGAAGCCCTAGTACGAGTCACTATGGGTCTCTTTTCCTCTTTTTGAACGGATTTACAATGGATCACAATGCAGGTTGTGCAGGTGAGTGAGAAAGTCGCATTTTGTGTCCTTTTCGGACGCACGGCAACTTAGCTTGCTCTTGTCTTTTCCCCGTGCTCTCGGACCGAGAGCGACTGCAGAATGAACGCAGAGACCGTGAGCGTGAAGCAAAGAGCGCTGAGGCAGGAGGCTCTAGGACCCACACGGCCGGCTGGATGAGAGAGCAACACGATTGGGCTTGTGAGCGGCGGTACGCCTGGGAGCCGGTTACCGGACAGCTGTATCGCGTTTCAGGTGAAGCGTTATTGTCGGCATTAGGAGCGGGACCCCGGCGTATTGAGAATGGATGTCGAGGCAGCGTGGTACGAACACAGGCAGAACAGACTACAGAGCGCATAAGACCTAGGGTAAGCTGCTACAGTATCAGGCTCCGCACGAGAGCAGCCCTATGGTATCGGTCCACTTTGTTCATAAGCCGCAAATATTTACCACGATCTCTCCCTGTGTCTGTATCTTGTTGTGACTTCGTTGTTTGTATGGATACAGACAGGGGAATTCCTGCAACACAGCAATCTACCTTGGGAATAACAATTGCCTCCAGAAAGGGGGATATAGCGGAGGGGCTCGTATCGGCAAATGTGCCTGAACAACCCCCCAAGGTGGGAGTAACTATTGGTGAGCAAAAGAGTGCTGTCAAAAATAGATGCCAGCTTCGCTCTAGACAGGAACTTAAGACAAAAGGGGTCCTAAATACTGCCGACTTGGTTGAGGCTGGTAGTAAAGGTCCAGAGCCAATTTCACCTGGCAAACAAAGTAGAAAAGGGGGTGTGAAGAGGGGTAAAGCTAAGGGCTCAAAACAATCCAAATTGCTTAAAGGTACTCCGTCACTTAAGAGTTACTTTAAGATAATGGAGCATGCAGTGTCTTCCAATACAAACAGCATAGAAATAAATGGAGGGGAAGGAAGTTTAAATAAAATCTTTCAAGGGTTGGTGAAGCCCACTGCCGACATTCCTGTCGTAACAGATATGTCAAATAAATCGAACAAACCGAACAAACTGACCCAGGTAGCAGTTTCCCCGCTTTTAGCCTCTTTCCCCTTGAGTAACAAATATGGGGGTTTGGAATCAGCTAACATCTCTGAGAAGACAGCTGAAGCTGTCTCTGTCTCTGTAACTGAAGTAACTGAAGTAACTGCACAGTCTCCAGTCAGTCATATAAGGGACATCAATCAAGAAACTAGTCATGGAAGTGATCTGGCACAAAATACTACACAGGATGCTGAACCCCAACTTCTTCACACAGTGTCGGTGCCAAACCTAGGAAGTAATGACTCTCCTTTTTTCCCGACCGAGGAAGAAGGGGCTTGTGGAAGCAGTGATTTGGCAGATAAAAGTCTTGGATCCTTACTACAGTCTCTAAGAGGAGATTTACTAAGTAGATTTGAGACTTCTGAAAAAAATCAACAGCGTCTGCATGATAGATTTGACCTTCTAGAGGCAAAAATTGAGGGTATCAGTACTAGAACTAGTACACTGGAAGGGAAGGTTTCATCACTTTCAGAGACCTCAAACATCAATTCTAAAGATATAGCAGCCTTGAAAGCCCAGAACCGATCTCTGGCTATGGATCTGGAGAGATTGGAGACCCAATCCCGTCGGAACAACTTGAGGATCTTAAAAATTCCGGAAGGGGCCGAGGTGGAAGATATAAAAGGATTTGTCTGCAGACTACTACGTGAAGATATCCTCAAGGACCGTCCGGATATTGATCTAGAAGCGGAAATACAGAGGGTACATAGAGACCCGTATAGGTTGCATCCAGACAGAAAGGCTCCCAGGAAGATTTTGGTATATTTCCAAACTTATAGCGTGAAAGAATTGATCCTTAATAGATGTTTATCACGCACTTCTCTACATTTCCGAGCTAACCCATATCACATCAGATCTGATATTGGTGGTAAAACTGATCAAAGGCAGTGGGAGTTAGGGTCTAGAATGCCAGAATTACGTTCCATGGGGGCAAATGTACAAATGAAATTTCCAGCACTTCTTAAAATTATGTGGAACAATAAAATGTACACGTGCCAGTTTCCAGAGGAAGTAGATGCAGTCCTTGATAGAATGAAGGCCCAGAAGGAATAGCATAATTAGAGATGGTTTTGTTGTTCCATTTTCTCAAATCTATCCTTTCCACATTCAGCGGAGGTTAGAGATTGTTTGTGAGTGGGGTGGGGGAAAAAAAAAGGGGAAAAGGGAAAAAATGAATACTAAATAAAACTTAAAAAAAAAAAAAGAAGATAAAAAAAAAAATATATATATACTAAATAAAGCTTTAAAAAAAAAAAATCAATACATATATTTAGTTAAGAGTTTGCACGAATAAATAGGTAAGACAGGGAAATGAGACCCGTACGCATTCCTCTTCTTTACTTTTGAGTGGGGCAATCAGGATTGAAGGGCCTCCTAGGGCGTATCTTCGCCAATCAGGAGGGAAGGGTTCCTCGTGGGGTGGGTGGGTGGGCGGTTCAGGGTAAGGGGTAAAAAACAACAAAAAATATCCTCATGCATCATAAATAAGTATTTTCCTTTTGCCAATTATTATTGTTATAAGGTACTACGCTCTGTTATCAGCCACAACCAAAAATTAAAATTTGCGCATGACTCAAGCTAGCCATACTATAATCCTTTCCTGGAATGTGAATGGTTTAGGGAGTTATAAGAAACAATTTAATGTATCTCACTTCTTAGAAAATGCTGGAGCGTCATTAATCTTTTTGCAGGAAACTCACCTGGAAGCAAATGAATGTAGAGATATTTTAATAAAACATAAGTGGGTTCAGGATATTTTCTGCTCCAAACAATTGGGCACCACGAGAGGGGTGGCAATTATTATCTGTGCCAATAAAGGAATAGTTGTTCACGATTGGGCTACAGATCAGTCAGGGCGGTGGTTGGCTGTAGTGGTATCAGTGGGTACTGCTAAACTTTTATGTGGGGTTTATTATGGCCCAAATGAAGACAACCCTTGTTTCCTTCATAAATTAGCAAGCTATTTACTACAATTTTCTATTCCTATAGTGCTAGGGGGGAGATTTTAACCTGTTATTGGATGCAGAACTAGACCGCACTTCAAAGGCCAGATACAATTGCCCAAAGAAATCGACCTTTACTCTGAAAAATATTATCAAGGAGTATACGTTATGTGATGTCTGGAGAGTTAAACACGGTTCCCAGAGAGAGTATTCGTTTTATAGCAAAAAATACCATCAGTTCTCCAGGATAGATTATTTCTTGCTTGATAGAGCAATGTTATCAAATACACTTTCTATTGCATATATTCCGAATGGATTATCGGACCACTCCGTGGTCAAGTTGTGCATTAACATTCAAAAAAGGAATCCTTTAGAATATAGGTGGACCTTGGATAGGACTATTCTACTGAAAGCAGATTTTAATACTAGAACTAAGTAAAGTATAGCAGAGTTTTTCTTATTTAATAACGACTCAGCTCCAGATCGGATTATATGGGACGCTCTTAAATCTTTTTTAAGAGGTATATACGGTTCCCAAATGGCTTTGAACAGAAAGTTAATTAAAGAAAAGGATGTAAATGATCTTAATTTAATAAAAATAAAAGAGCAGCAACTTCTCTATGCCATCTCTAATGATCAAACAGAGATATTAAGGTTGGAAAAAGAACTAGAAGACTTACAAACTAACCACAGATTAAGCTCTGAAAAAATCCTAAGAGATAAGTGGGAGGTAAGCAAGTTGCGTAATTTTGAATATGGGGAAAAATGCGGATCATTGCTAGCCTGGAAAGCCTGGTCTGAGAGGTCTAGAAACAACACTAAAACTCTAATACAACGAGGAACTGGCGCTGTTTTGTCAGAAGATGAAGATATCAAAGAGGAGGCCAGATCTTTCTATGAAGATCTTTACCGCGAAAAAGTGACTAGCTCATCCGACGAGTTAGAAAATCTGGACATCCTAAGAAATTTAACACAATTGAGCAATGAAGATATATCCTTTCTGGGAAAAGAAATTACTGAGGGGGAAATTAGATCTCAACTGGAGAAAATGGCAAGAAAGAAAGCTGCAGGTCCTGAGGGGCTCCCGACAGAAATTTACAAGGATAACTTGGATGAATTTATAGTTCCAATGCAGAAACTTTTCAATGAAATTTTCATCCAGGGTCAGCAAATTCCGCCCTCTTGGCTGGATGCAACCATTTCATTAATTGCGAAGCCGAACAAAGACCCACAAAGAATAGAATCATATCGACCTATATCTTTACTGAACTCAGATTTAAAAATTTATTCAGGTATCTTAGCAAACAGACTCGCTAAGGTGATTAAAACTATTATACATCCGGACCAACGCGGATTTATCCCGGGCAGACAATTAAACGAACTCACATTTCAAGCAATCTGAGCCATTGACTACGCAATTCAAAATAAAAAACCACTGGCCATAGTCGCAATAGACGCTGCTAAAGCTTTTGATCAAGTAAACTGGCAATATTTATGGTTAACGATGAAGAAATTTGGTTTCCCCGAAATTTACATCAAAAGTGTGGAGTCTTTATATAGAGGTCCTAGAGCCAAGATTCTGGTTAACGGAGGACTGTCAGAATGGTTCAACGTTGGTAGAGGAACAAGGCAAGGATGCCCCTTGTCTCCACTGTTGTTTGATGTCTACATTGAGCCTTTTGTCTGTTCTTTAAGGCAAGATTCTATTATTTCTTCGTTTAAAATGGGTGAATTATCAATCAGGACAGCGTTGTATGCAGACGATCTTCTTTTGTACACTTCAAACCCCCTTGTAGCAATTCCTAGGTTATTTATGCTCGCGGAGAGCTTTGGTTCGGTCTCAGGTTATAGTATTAACAAGGAGAAAACTGAGGTAATGTGTTGGAATAATTTACTCCCTATCCCAGAAGCTAAGTGTAAGATGAGATATTTAGGTATTCATTTAACCCAGAATATAGACGATATTCCAAAGGCTAGCTGGGAAATTGTGGTAAAGGAGATCAAAAAACTTCTGTCCAAGTGGAACACTCTGCCTTTAAACATCTATGGCAGAGTGAATCTTGTCAAAATGATCATCTTACCTAAGGTAACGTTTTTGTTTAATTCTATTCCCTTAGTTTTCAGTAGAAAAGATATTCTTAATCTGCAAGGCAGAATAGGGTCTTTTATTTGGGCAACAAAATCTCCAAGGATAGCTTGGAAGAAGCTAAGGAGATGATTAAAATTAGGTGGTTTAGCTCTCCCTGACTTATTATTTTACTGTTATGCCTTCCAGCTTAAAAACTTTAGGATATTAGCTAACAAATTGGATTTTACTTCAAACAGTTTACTGTTCCAGGCTATGCTGCAGGATCTCCCTTATGGTACCGATTATTTTCTGTTTAAATTTGGTGACAAAAAATTCTTTAAAAAAGTCAGGCTGAAAGTTTTAAAGGCTGCTCTACACTATTGGTCGCAGGTGTGTAAGCTGTTGTGTATTCAGTACTACCACCAATACTCCCCAATTTGGGACTCACCTGGTACCCCGGATTGTTTGATGGACCAACTGGCTCTCCCTTTAAAAAGAGCAGGTCTCCTGAAATGGGGGGACCTAAGTGATGCATCGAAAGTTTTAAAATGGGAATTCCTAGTGGGCGTAACTGGAGGGACGCTCACGAGGTTTAAGTTTTATCAACTCTCGGCCTGGTGGGGAAGTCAAAACTGGGATACAAACGATGAGAACTTGTTCTTAGAGTTATTTAGTAATTCTAGAGAAATGAAAAGGGAGACGGCACAATGGTATAATATATTATTGAATAATAAAGATAAATTGGAAACAGAGATTGTGAATATATGGGACCCTTCCACAGGTCAGATAGCTGAGGAATTAGAGAAATTATGGATAGATTCTTTCTCATTATCTCAAAAGATAATTAAACCTTCTAACCTAAGAAGAAATCACTTATACACATTGCACAGAGTGTATTGGACCCCAGCGAAACTTTCTAGGATCTCTGGGGTGCAATATTTTTGCCCTAGGTGTAATCTAATGAGCGCAAATGATATCCACATGTTTTTCGAATGTCCTAACATAGGTAATTTTTGGGAACAACTGTATAAGTTTTTAGAAGAGGTACTGTCGGTCCCAATTCAATGTACATCCAGATTAGTTTTCTTTGGCCTATTACCTGATTATGTGTTCAACAGTAACTTGTCACAGTTTATTTTTTATGTAATAGTCATCGCTAGAAGAGAGATCTGCAAAGCATGGAAGTCTGTATCCCCCCCGAAGTTTGCAGATTGTCTTAAAAATATTGTGGCGGTGAGTAAACTTGATATCTTATGCGGGGGTGACAAATCTGTCAATTTGTGGTCAGCATTGACTGCCTGGATCGAAAAATAAGTCAATAGTCCAATGATTATGCCAGAGGTAAGTGGTCCTGTCCTTCCTTAGCAGCAAGTACCATTACGAAAGGAAGTTGGACGGGTAACGACCATTCCTCTGGGCGATCTTCTACAGCTATCCACAAACACGAGGGCTGGAAAGGACAGTTTGTGACAGTGGCTTGAAGAGCGCCTACTTTAGAGCATTCATTAACTGGTTGGCATGTATGAGGACAAGAAAAGAAAAGAAGAAAAAAAAAACTCATTTACCAACAGTTCTATATAGTCATTCATACATATACTCACTTATCATATGTAGTGAGACACCTTTATATCCGTTAACACACTGACAGTCTTCCAAAAGTTACTCACACACATACTCACACATGCAAAGAAACTATTGAACATCTATTTATTTGCATATACAGCTATACACACACTACCACCTTACTTCTAAGGAAACTTACACATACTTACTCTCTTAGACAATCACTTATAGAATCACATACTTATTTAAACAGGAACTCTTACAATCTCTCACTCTCACATTTACTCACTTATATACATCAATACTCCATATACTAGAATAAAACATATGTATACACACTCATATATAAAACATATTTATTTTTTCAGAAAGACACACATTCACTGGATGGTGTCATCAGTGATGTCATGAGTGATGTCACTGACCATGTCATGAGTGATGTAATATGTGACGTCATCAGCAGTGCATTGCAGGCGCGCAAGTTATAGTGAGTCCAACTAACTATAACGTGGGAATTTCAATGGATTTATGTCAGTAAAATTTCCAGGTAACTATAACTGGTGTGAAACCTATGGTTTTTTCAGTGAATTTAATAGGTTTTTTAAATGCTAATTCCTAACTATAACTGGTGTGAAACCTATGGTTTTTTCAGTGAATATATATATATATATATATATTACCTACTGGCTGTCGCCAGTAGGTATATATAGTTAGGATTTTTTCCCTATGGGATTTTTGAAAATTCTATGTCTAATAACTTTGGCGTTTGTGGACGGAATCGGCTGAAATTTTCAGGAAAATGGCACATTTTGTTTCTGAGCAGCCCCTAAAAATTTGGGGAGGTTTCGTAAAGGGGGGGCCGAGAAAAAAGGGGGGTCCCAAAACGCGATTTTCCCATGTTAATTTCCATAGGGCGGTTGGCCTCACTTTTAGCTCGAACGGCTGAATGGATTTCCACGAAACTTGGCAAAATTGTAGGGACTGTTAGCCCGATGTGCCTTTGCTAGGTCTCAATATATGTGCTTCAGTGGATTTTGAGAAATTAACGTTTAAATCAAGATATATATCTGTAACAGCGCTCCGGGCAGCTATCCGGTTAGCGAACTTTTCGCGTATCGGAACTTTGCGATGCGAAGCTGATTGGCCCTGTCAACATTCTAAACAGTCCGGAGCGGCCGCCATCTTATCTCTCGGTAGGATCGAGAGAGAAGAAGAGGTGAAAAACGAAGGGGGAATTTAATGAAAGGGGGCAAGGTATACCTCTCTTGACCCCCTAGGAATGATGTTGGGGTTATTAAAGGGTCTCGTGGGGAAAATAAAAAAATATATATTTTTCACGGTAGAAGCGCTTCCCGAGCCGCGAACTGGGCCGCAAACTGGTAGCGAAACGGGAATTCGCCATTTTGTGTTTCGTTTTAATTAAATAACTAGGTATAAGGGGGTGCGGGAGACGTATCCTGACCCCTTATGTTTTCCGAATATGTTGATACATGTCTTCCAGCGGCTGTGCGTGAGCTTTTTTTTTTTTTTGCTGCGTGACGTCTGTTAACGTTCGATTCGATGGAAATCAGGAAGTGTTGACCGCCAATTTGTCACTGCGATAAAATATTTTGTTATAAATGAATCCTTATTGATAAACATTGTCTGCGCTATCTTGCCTTTTTTGTCCAATGCCACAATTTTGTCGTGCACGGCAGCCATTTTAGATGCCTTGACCAGGCCCACTCTCTGCACGCCGTCGATTCTCAGCACGGCTCCGCACCCTCGCAAGCATCTCCCCCACGCACTGGTCACCCCCGCTCTCTCTCTCATGCATGGGCCATATACTTCCCCCCATCTGCGCTGCTCTTCTCTGAGAATCACACCCTGTGCCCGCCCGACACCTCCCTGTCACCCTATTCACTACCGCACCCTCTGACACTCCTCTTCCTCTGTGTCCGATTGTCCAGGCCGGACCCAGGCTATCACCTAGCCCTGCGGATGTAGTTTATGGCCCCAGCTGTAGAGAATGCAGACATGCCAACCCTCCCGATTCAGGCGTGAGACTACTGATTTCAGTGCTAGTCTTTCGCCTCCCGATTCCTGCAAGGAAAAATCCGGGGGCATATTACCAACAACTAGCAATAATTTTTGTCTCTAACTTGTTTAGAGACAAAAATTATCGCCGCACATCGGCGAATTTTATCGCACATAAACCTTGCTATTAGCAAGGTTTATCGCAAATGCGATAAAAAACGGCCGCAATGCATGAATATCGCTGAAAAGTCAGCGATATTCATGTATTATCGAGCAAATGCTCTTAGCCATGTTATCCACCTCCCATTGGATAACATGGCTAAGAACTGCTCAGGTCAGGTGTTAGCTTTTGGAGATATTCGCGCTTAGCGCGAATATCTCCAAAAGTTGGTAATAGGAGATAGCGATGGTTAGGGACTGTTTCCAGTCGCTAAAATCTTGGCACGCCCACTTTGCATGTCATTAGTGATAAATATCACTGACATGCAAAGCGGGGCCCAAGATGGTCGCTATCTCCTTTTAGCTGTCACTAACTGGTGGTAGCGACAGCTTGGTAATAGGGAGATAATTTTATCTCTTTTTTTTTGGCTTTTAAAGCCAAAAAAGCGGAGATAAACCCCCTTGATAATATGCCCCACGATTCCTCGGGAGTTTCAGTTGACAAGGCTTGGTATTGTGTTACGTGGTAATTCTTCCAGGAAACGTCAGAGGGTCGATGCAGGGGTTCTAGAAGGGGTGATAAACCATTTAAGCCTCATGAACAAGCGCATGCTCTTTTAAAGATTTGTGAAGTACTCGGGGCGGCGGTGTGTGTGTGCCCTCTTTCAGGAGCGGGCGGGGGGGCACTGCCAGCAACTTGCCAGGCCAGGCAGTGTTCAACACGTGCATCACCCTTTCTCTGCCTGCTATTGCGCTCCATGCTTCGGAAAGGTAAGAAAAAGAACGTGCATTTGAGTTTGAAATGTCCGATCCTGTAGCAGTACACTTGCAAAGCCCACACATGACAATAACCCGATTCAAGGCCCCATTCACCCGATTTTTAAAAAATATATAGCACTCCAACAAAGTTGGATTTTAAAACTTTATTAACTTTTAAATATAAGGAACGCAACAAAAACTGTAAATATATTTAATTTTTTTTTTAATTAACCAGAACTATAACGATAAGAACAACAACAACAACAATAATATAACTTTTATTCCTAAATTACGCAAATATTTAGCTAATCTGCTAAAGGGGGGAGTCGCCATTTCCTTACAATAATTAATAATGAAAAATCAACATCAATAGGGTTGTCAGTTTTCTCGATGCAGCACTATAGTGCAACATACACAGCACCTGGGGTGTCAAGAGTGAACAGGTCCTACCTGCTTAACCAATGACTGACAAATGCTATATTAAACACTTACTATGTATAATACTTGCGTTCACAATAGTTTTACTTTATAAAACAGAACAAAAAAAGATGTCCCCTGTAAGTAAACCCATATTAGAACATTGGAATGTTGGGAGCTCCATTGAAAACAGTTATTGAACATCCTAAGGTTTTATGACATGGGGAACAGTGGTGATATCCTGGGTGGGTGATGGAAAAACATCTACAAAGAAAACTATTACTATAACGATAACAACAACAATAATATAACTTTATTAACTTTTAAATATAACAAACGCAACAAAAACTGTAAATATATTTAACCATTTTTTGAAATTAACCAGAACTATAACGATAACAACAACAACAACAATAATATAACTTTTATGCCTAAATTACGCAAACATTTAGCTAATCTGCTAAAGGGGGGAGTCACCATTTCTTTACAATAATCAATAATGAAAAATGCACATCAATAGGGTTGTCCGTTTTGTCGATGCAGCACTATAGTGCAACATACACAGCACCTGGGGTGTCAAGAGTGAACAGGTCTTTCTTTGTTCCTTAAGATGTTATCTGTGTCAACCTCTTCCGAGAATGCTGATGCGTTAGGATTTCCTTGTGTTTCTTAATAGCATTAGGGTCTGCACACTTCTTTGTCAATTCTGTGAACATGATAACTGTTTCATAAACAGACGATATCTTTGTTTAGTCATTAGTGTTAAGTGTGTCTGAAACTACAGTGCCCTTCTGTTTTTTTTTCTTCAGGCTCTACAGAGTTTTGTGTGTTGTTCTTTTGAGCGACAATTATTCCAGAGGTTTCAGGTTTACTTGTTTTGTCCTGCAGTGAGTTAACAGCTTTAGAGACTTCATGTTTATTTGCTATGTCCTGCTGTTCGTCAACTGCTTCAGAGACGTCAGCCTCATTTGTTATGTTTGACTAGATCGTGGACCTGCCCGGCCGCGCCCAAAATGGTGCCGGTGTAAATGGGACTCGTAACTGCTTGTTGTGTACTGGTTGCCCAACCTTGATATCACGAGATACATATGCAGTTTTGAAGCACATGGCGGAGGCTTGTCTGCTGTAGTGGGGCGCCCCTTTATCGTTTCAGTCGCCATTCCGCCCGCTTTTGGTACACTGTGCCTTTTCCGCCATTCAGCTGTTTAGCGCCCGCTCTTACGGCTACAGCGTCTCGCTCACCATGTAGTTGAGTTGCTCCCACTCTTGCAGTGCAGCGATAGGCGGCTGCCACATGACTCTTAAAATGGCGGACGGCTCTTCGGATTTGGGCCTGGTCCAGTAAAATGGCCCTGGGACACCTTGGAACTCGGACGCTTGTCTGCCAGGGCTTGGGTTCCATTCTCGAAAGCGTCCCCTCAGCCTTGAAGATTGTACAAAAGTCTTGGGGGCCGTCGACTCCCGCAGGCTTCCGGTGGGGAGCGGCTGCCATGATTGCTTGCGGAATGGCCACGACGGAGCTACGAGATGGTGGTGCTCTCATGGTGACGCCAGCTTCAGTCTGAAACATCCAGAAACAAGGTGGGGCTTTCATCGTTTGGGAAAAAAATGTTTTAATCCAATGAAAAGTGTTATTTCTAGGTCACATGACCTAGTCTTACATCATTAGGAAAACAAAAGTAAAATGAACCAATGAAAAGTTTTATTAACAAGTCACATGACCTGTTATGCTTACGTTACACGCTGCGCGGCGCGCTCTGGATCGTTTCCGGGAAGCTGCGCCTTGCGCACCGGAGCACTTCCGGGTGCGCTAACGCGTCGCGTCATATGACGCATTACGCGACAATGCAGGTCCAGAATATAGTCAAAATGTCTCCACCAACCAGCGGTCGGAATACAACCGCTTTCAGCAGTCCAAAAAGTTCGGTTAAATCTTAAGAACTGGAGCAACTCAACTACATGGTGAGCGAGACGCTGTAGTCGCAAGAGCGGGCGGTAAACAGCTGAATGGCGGAAGAGGCACAGGGTACCAAATGCTGGCGGAATGGCAACTAAAACGGTAAAGAGGCGCCCCACGACAGCGTGTCTTCAGGTCAAACGGATTGTGGGACAAGGTCCAGAATGGAAGAGTCATTAAAAGGGAAAAAATTCCGCCGGACCCCGGGAGCCGGTCGCCCATGTCGGGGGCGATCTCAGGCCACACCAGGGCAACACGACTTGGGGAGGGGGCAGGAGCCAAGCGCCCCCTCTCAGTCCGCGCCATCTCACCGCCCCTCGGGGGCCTCCGTCAAGCGGTTTAGGGAGGCACCGTATCACATTGTTTTCCAATGCAGTCAGGTCCACAAATGGACCCCACTTACTTTGAATAGTGAAGCTGCAGCAGGTGCAAATAAGGTTTAAACGTGTTACAAGAGCTGCTTAGAACTCTGAAGTATGGCACTCAACAACCAGGACTTATGCCATTTGTGTAAGGCAGTGACATGGAAGCAACTCAGGGACAAAAAGCATGAACGAACATTCACGTATGAAAATCTTATTTGGGGAAGGTGTAGAATCCAAACGCCCCCTCCCAGTTCGCGCCACTACACCGTATGTGGAAAATCTGAAGCCATCGTTCTACAAACTCTCAACGCTTGCTATCAGTGTATGAGTTTCATGCTCGATCGATTGAGCTAGCCGGATCGGGCAATAAAAAGTATAAAATAGTTATGTAAATAGTTATTTAATAAAATGTTTTACCCTGTTTCTTTGCTGGTGTGTTGTCTATATTTATAATATTTGCATAGGGTTTGTCGTTATTTTGGGCGGGGTGGGTGGCGGAGTCGAGCTGTCTTGCAGCCCTCATGGTGTGGAGCTCAGTTCATTTCACTATTTTCGTATTTCTCATGAAGGGTTGTTCCTAATGTTTTTATTTTACCGAGGTCAAAAAGAGATCGAATTAGTGGTCTACTGATTTTGCTCGATTTCTTTTATTTTTTTACACGATTTTTCACTATCTGCAAACACTAAACAGAGTATTGCGACTTTGTGCTTGTTTGTAAATAGAGAATGATCCAAAGAGAACCAATTCTAAAACAGTAAATGCTTGGATAACAATCAATCAAATGGAGAGACAGGCAGGTACGACGGATTACAACAGGGGTAAAGGTCTGCGTTAACTACTGTTCACTATCTGCAAAGAGAGAGTACTACTAAGAGAAAAGATGGGAGGGGAGGGGGGGGGCAGCGTTCAAAGCACATCAGCGTGCATAAACACGAAAACAGTTTTACCTATCACGTACTTGACATTTGACAGCTTTAGATATTTGCTATTAAAAAACCATTGAAATTCACAGAAAAAACCATAGGTTATAGTTGATATATAGTTAGGAATTTGCATTTACAAAACCTTGAAAATTCAATGAAAAAACCATTGGTTTTAGGTCATATATAGTTAGGGATTTGCATTTACAAAACCTTATTTTACTCGCATAAAACCATTGAAATTCCATATATAGTTAGATGCGCTAACTATATATCGCGCACCCGCAATCCACTGCTGATGATGTCACATATTACATCATTCATGACATGGTCAGTGACATCACTGATGACATCACTGATGACATCTCAAATGACATCACTGATGACATCTCAAATGACATCACTGATGACATCACTGATGACATCTCATTTGACATTACTGATCACATCACTGATGATATCATTCATGTGATAATACGATGAACCTCTTCAGACTCTAATATAACCTTAGATACAATCAGTGTAAACAGACACTCACAGACTGTCACTCATCCATGGAGTTACTCACACACCTAGTCAGTCATGCAAAGAATCAATCACACCTCCATTTCCTCAACTATACAGTTATACAAACTTTACTTATTCAAACATATACTAACACATATTTACTCTCTTATACAATCCCTGATACAAGTTCACAATGATCCATACAGCCACTCACACATTCACTGGCTCTTATGCACAGTTATTTATATATGTCAACTCTTACATGTACTGTGTTTTACATATGTACTTACTTTGACATGTAGCACTGAGATATCCATTCACTCACCAATACACTCATGCACACAGTCAACCGCCCATACAGCTGTTTCCACATGCACTTTTGAAACCATACATCTAGTGAATCAACTGCTCACACATCTATGCACAGAGTCATACACCTCCCAGTCACCCACACACACTCTCAGTCTCCCATACAAATACTTGGGCAACCAATCAATAACCCATAAACTTACTCATATAGCTACTTATCAACACATGCAGCAGTTTACAGAACAACAGACATAATGATGCACAAATTAAGACAGTTTAGTCACTAACCCATGCACTCAGTGAGACACATTTAATCACTCACTCATACAGTCAGTCATGCACCTACTATATCCTTCATCCAGACACTTATACATCCACTC
Organism: Lissotriton vulgaris; assembly: GCF_964263255.1. NCBI lineage: Eukaryota > Metazoa > Chordata > Amphibia > Caudata > Salamandridae > Lissotriton > Lissotriton vulgaris. Next base: position 855,168,176 of record NC_141697.1, on the reverse strand, counting down.
ATTCTTCAATATGTAAGACATATTTTAACTATACAGAAACATACAGTCACTGGATGTTGTCATCAGTGATGTCATCAGTGATGTCATTTGAGATGTCATCAGTGATGTCATCAGTGATGTCACTGACCATGTCATGAATGATGTAATATGTGACATCATCAGCAGTGGATTGCGGGTGCGCGATATATAGTTAGCGCATCTAACTATATATGGAATTTCAATGGTTTTATGCGAGTAAAATAAGGTTTTGTAAATGCAAATCCCTAACTATATATGGCCTAAAACCAATGGTTTTTTCATTGAATTTTCAAGGTTTTGTAAATGCAAATTCCTAACTATATATCGACTATAACCTATGTTTTTTTCTGTGAATATATATATATATATTAGTAGTTATAGTTAGGATTTTTTTCAATGTTAAATCTCAAAATTCTATTTGGAATAACTTTGGAGCCGGTTGACGAATCTGCCTGAAAATTTCCTGAAAATGGCCTCGTCGAGCTCCGGTCCTTCCCAGAAAGTTTTGGGGGGATTCGTCAAGCGGGGGCCGAGATAAAAGGGGGGTCCCAAAACGCGTTTTCTCCATGTTAATTTCCATAGGGCGGTCGATTTCACTTTTAGCCCGAACGGATGAATGGATTTCCACCAAACTTGGCAAAATTGTAGGGACTGGTAGCCCGATGTGCCTTTGCTATGTCTCAAGATATGTGCTCCAGTAGAATTTGAGTAATTTAAGTTTAAAAAAATATATATATCTGTAAGCGCGCCCCGGTGCGCGCACCGGCGAGCGCTCCGGTCGCGCCACGTGAGGTGCGCACGGAAAGCTGATTGGCTGTCGGGTGTCTGAAAACATTCGAAACAGACCGGAGCGGCCGCCATCTTGTGTCTCGGTAAAATCGAGACACAAGAGGTGTCAAAAACAAAGGGGGGAATTGACCATAAGGGGGCAGGGTAGACCCCCCCTGACCCCCTAGGTTTAATGTGGGGGCCATAAAAGGGCCCCGCGGGGTCAAAAAAAAAATATATTTTTTTGATTATCGCGGGGGGCGCGCCTGGTACTCGCACCGGGGAGCACACCGGGGAGCGCACCAGGGAGAAAAGAGAATGGCAGAGTTTTAAAATTTAAGTCATTTTATATAAATGGGAGGTAGTTCTGAAAAGAACTGTTTTTTTATTCTTTTTGTTGTTTTATATTTTTTTTCGGAGTTTTTAAACTTTTTTTGCTTTTTTTGGCTTTTCTGAACATTTTTTGGTTTTTTTGTATTTTTTAAGGAGAGAAACAAAAACCAAGCATTTCAAAAAGGCTCAACAGGAGAAAAAAAAAAGGGCAACAAATTAATATTTCCTTTGGCACTTGTAGTTTTCCCAAGCACGATTAATAAGAGTGATGCATTGCTCACCATAGCAAATCGTTTGACCACAACATTTACAAACCATTTTAAAATTTGAAAAGTTGGTTTGTATGATGGAGCATGTCTCCCTAACTTCCGGTCCTGATGGGGTGGGAACAGTAGTTTTGGAGGTGCTGGCAGAAGATTGTACAGGGTTTTTGGCCAGTTCCCTGACCTCTGCCCTAGAATAGTTGTTGGGATGTTTTCTTAGCATATGCCTAATCATTGTGTGGTTGCCGAAGGAGTACTTCTTGTTGGGATTCCCCCTTGACATCTCCTGATGACAGATAAGGCAGGTTGCTTTAGGTGCATTAACTTTTTTTTTGTCACTCGGGATAGAAAAAAATTGCCAAATGATGTGCTCTTTTGGTTTGTATGTTATGTTGTCCTCTGGGACGAATCTACTGTCCTCTTCGTCCTCATCCTCCTCCTGTTCTGGATCTCCACCACTGTGAAGTTGAGGAGGTCCTTGTGGTGGTGGTGGTGGTGGTGGTGGTGGTCCGGAAGATCCAGCAGCTGCAGCTAATGTAGCCATTTTCTATAGATAAAAGTAAAGGTCTTCCTCTCTCAAAGCAAAAAGGTAGAATAAGGAAAAAAGGTGGGGGCTTTCCTCATTTGGAAAAAAAAAATATCCTGAACCAATGAGAAGTGTTAATTTTAGGTCACATGACTAGGGGTTTTATCATTATGAAACCAAAACTGTTATGAACCAATCAAAAGTGTTATTTTTAGGACACATGACCCGACGCGCTTACGCTACGCGCCCCGGGGCGTTCCCCGGGTCGCGTAGCGTAAGCGCGTCGGTGCGCTTACGTCGTGCGTTTCACGCATACGCGGCTACGCGATACGTCACGATTATGTTTTCGTTCGCGATATTGGCGCTTACGGGACGCTCCCCGGTGCACGCCCCGGGGCGCTTCATATAATTGCGCTTTCCGGGGCGCTCCCCAGGGCGCGCTCCGGGAGCGCTCCCCTCCCCCCGAAAAAAAAAAAAAAATATGAATAAATAAAAAAAAATGGGAAAAATTGTATGGACTGGAATCCCTATTTTTAAGTTGTTTTTACGAAAATTAACTTTGAAAAAATATATATTGGGATACATTGGGCTATATATATGTTAGTGCCCAAACGTAGCCCAATGTAGCCAAATATAGCCCAATGTAGCCAAAAGATGGCCACCAGAGACAAAAAAAAAATTGCCCAAATATCAGCCAGATGTAGCAGAACTGTAGCCCAATGACAGAATGTACCAGCATTAAAAAAAACCTATGAAATTCACTGAAAAAACCATAGGTTTCACACCAGTTATAGTTAGGAATTAGCATTTAAAAAACCTATTAAATTCACTGAAAAAACCAGAGGTTTCACACCAGTTATAGTTAGCTGGAAATTTTACTGTCATAAAACCACTGAAATTCCCACGTTATAGTTAGTCGGACTCACTATAACTTGCGCGTACAATGCACTGCTGATGACATCACATATTACATCACTCATGACATGGTCAGTGACATCACTCATGACATCACTGATGACACCATCCTTGTGACACAGTGACAGACCTCCTTTCAGTGTAATGTAACCCTTGAAACACATATTCAAAAATAGAAACTAATATTTTCAAAAAAGTGGATATACCCATACCAGTTACAACAACCAATTCAGTAATTTTACTATGTATATACAAATTCACACATTCACCAACAATTTTATGTATTCACTCATACATATACTCACTCATCATATGTAGTGATACCCCTATTCATCCTGTTACACACCGACAGTCATCAAAAAGTTACTCACACACATACTCACACATGCAAATAAACTAATAAACATCCATTTATTTGCATATACAGATTTACACACACTACCACCTTACTTCTAAGGAAACTTACACATATTTACCCTCTTAAACAATCACTTATAGAAACACATACTTATTTAAACAGGAATTCTTTCAATCTCTCACTCTAACATATACTTACTTATATACATTAATGCTCATATATACAAGTTTAAAACATATGTAGTTACTCATAAAGACACTAGTGAGACAGGCATTCACTCACTAACACACACATATACACACTCATCCACCCATACAGTCCTGCACATATGCTGTCTTCAAAACACATACAAACAGTAAGTCAGTCATCAACCCATGCAGCCACTTATACACAAAGTGAAACACTGATACATATATTACAAAATTAAAAAATTACTCGTTAATATATGTATTCACTAAGATACAGTTAATAAGGCAGTTAACCAATCAATTCTTTTAAAAAAACATCCATTTACACACTTATTTAACCATTTATTCTTCCATCGTCCTTTACAAATACATATATAAAACATATTTATTTTTCAAAAAGACACACATTCACTGGATGGTGTCATCAGTGATGTCATGAGTGATGTCACTGACCATGTCATGAGTGATGTAATATGTGATGTCATCAACAGTGCATTGTACGCGCAAGTTATAGTGAGTCCGACTAACTATAACGTGGGAATTTCAATGGTTTTATGACAGTAAAATTTCCAGCTAACTATAACTGGTGTGAAACCTCTGGTTTTTTCAGTGAATTTTATATATATATATATATATATATATATATATATATATATATATATATATATATATATATATATATATATATATATATATATATATATATATCATTTATGTAAGACTAATTTGAATGATTTGAGTTGTAACTTTACTAATCTGTTAATTTTACCTTCATTGTTTGCAAATCTACTCCGCATGTGCTTTATTGTAATTCATTGAATTGGACTAAAGGTGATTCCACTGTAGTGCAGCTTGTACTTGTGTTTACACCAATGATCTGCACAGTGCATGTTATACAAACAAAAAATAGTGACAGGGCGTCACAAATTCACAAATGACTGCCCTCACCAGAAGCCGCTAGGTATGATGTACCAAAAAAGTAATTTATTGTCTTTCCAGCACATGCATTCCCTTTACCTCTATATACTTGACTGTATTAACCCTTTAAGTAACATGTGCTTTCCTTCTACATTCTTTAGCAACTCTATTGTACCCTATATTCACACAGCTAAGTTGAAGGACATTTTATTTTATGGCCATCTGTTTCTACATAGATTGTTGAGATTTATAATATCAAAACTGGCAAAGGTCTGGATATTTTCCTGATTAAGAGAGTTGCATCAGTGTTAGACCTGATTCTGTATACATTTAAACCACCACACACTACCAGCCCTAATTACTCTGTTTATAGCGTTGACTGCTTAGGATACAAAGGGGGTGATATGGGGTCAGCATTTGTACTGGGATCACATTCAGATTTTCTATTTTCCCCTCATCCACTTTTGAAGTTTCAACATTTATCATATACCCTAATGCTGGTTATACCCTTACATTTGTGCATATTTATTGTGCTCCCGTCAATGCTTCTTTCGTTTATGCAAAGTTTAAATGATGTGAGATTCTTCCTTGTGATTGACCTGACCAACATTTTATCATATTTGCTTTCCCTCTCTCGCATACAGTCAATGGCGTACAAAACAATAACAATGCCTACATGAACTGGAGTAAAATGTATTATGATAATATTTAAAAAATCATTAGATCCACTTTCAGTAAGATTCCCACTGAATAATACACTAAGTCAAAAAAATGAGTCATAATATATGATAATAAATTCTTCCCTTGATTCTTTATTCCCAACATCAATCTGGTAACCTAAACCTGAAAACAAACAAACTCCATAGGAATATGTGTCTCTCTAAGATGAAGTCAAGCACACTAAACATGTCTGAAAAAACGACACCTAAAAATATGATGATAACGTTTTTCAAGACAATTCTGAAAAGTCTAAAAGATAAAATCGTCAAGGCTATCACTACTCCAGGCTATCTTTAGCAGGCAATGGACAGAATTTTTGTTTGTGAAACTTAAGGAAGCACTGACTGAGCCTCTTTTTGCCTGCCAAAATGTCTGCAATGAGCTGATTCCATATCAAAGAAAAATCAATAACATTGCCAAATAACCCTACCACACTTTTAGTTTTAATTACTTCTACCAAGTCTTTATCTCTTTGGTCCGATTTCGACCCTCCTGACATGACTTGCTTGTCTATGTTTCATTCTAAATCCTAATCTGGATCCCTTTTAGACGCAATCTCTGTTACACTTACTAGCTTCCCCTTATTAGGAAATCCTTAACTTTTTATTATTATCAAGCTCATACCTTGAATACCATATTTTTTAAAGATATCAGGTTTAGACCTCATGGCAGCCATACATGTATGTCCTATCGGTTCACTTCTTATGGAGGTCAAACTCTTTCACACCCATTTTTAAGAGTAATTATTTTCTTTACTTGAGCAATCTGAAGTTTTCATAGTAATCGCATTACCAAGTTTATTCAATTGGCATTAGCTTATTCATTCTTACATTCCTAATCTGGTTGCTACGCTGTTTCCTCCCTCTGTAAGCGCTGGTATGCCTTCGGGTAGCCATGAGCTATATAAAAGCATATTCATTCATTCAGATCAGATTTGTCTTCATGTTCTGAGAATTTGCAAAGAAGTCCTTGGTAATCATGCTCGTCTTACTTGTCATCTTCTGCCATGGAATCTGTTAAATTCAGAATTTAAGAACGTGTTATCCCATTTATCCTTCAGAAGACACTTGAAAACTCTTCTGCTTTGTCACTTCTTTCAGTAAATTAGCTTCCCAGTTGTTGCTGTTCTGAGATTTCAGTTCCAGGAGAACCTACACATCTCTATGCAAACTTTGAAGCTTGAAGCTTTTCTTATTTGTTTTTGGCAAACACAAGGAGATGAAGGAAGGAGGGCTGAAACTTTTCAGACACTCACCCCCAGTCACAGATCTAGGTTGAATCCATCATCATTCTTTAGCTCACTTCGCCACCTCAGTTCAGAGTCCGAAACTGGTCCTAAAATCCTTTTTTCCAGTCCATGGAGGACCTGGCCTGGCAGTTCAAGCTGCACTGTTCCCATTGGGGGCAGGGTCAAGACTGATTGGCAAATGACTGGGTCCAAACTGGAATGGCATGGTGAGCAAAAAAAGGATGGATTGAGTCCCAGATCTCTGTACTGGGGTGAATGTATGATATGGTCTGCATTCTGTCCATCAATTGTTCTCTTTACATTTGTCACCCTGAGTGGCATGGGTATGCCCAGACGTGGGTCCTATACTCTCCATGCCACTGGAGTCAAGCTATCCTGGCTGATGAGGGATGAAAGTCCGAAACGCCACTGAGTTAAGCTATACTGGCTGATGAGGGATGAAAGCCCGATACCAGTCTTAGGATGCTTGTTTCCAGTCCAGGGAGGACCTGGCCTGGAATTTCAGGCTGGACTGTTCCCATTGGGCGCAGTGTCAAGACTGATTTGCGTATGGCTGGGTCCAAACTGAAATGGCATGGTGAGCAACAAATGTATGGATTTAAGCCCAGATCTCTGTACTGAAGTGAATGGATGATATTGTTCTACATTCTGTCCATCAATTGTTCTTTTTGCGTTTGTCACCCCGAGTGGGACGGGTATGCCCAGACGTGGGACCTATGCTCTCCATGCCACTGGAGTCAAGCTATCCCGGCTGATCAGGGATGAAAGCCCGAATCCGGTGCTAGGAGGCTTGTTTCCAGTCCAGGGGGGACCTGGCCTGACACTTCGCGCTGGGCGGTTCCCATTGGGTGTAGAGTCAAGACTGATTTGCATATGGCTGGGTCCACACTGGAATAGCATGGTGAGCAAAAAAACAATGGATTTAAACCCAGATCTCTGTACTGGGGTAAATGTATGATATTGTTCTGCATTTTGTCCATCAATTGTTCTTTTTTATTTGTTTTTGGAACACAGGGACATTTTTGGGAGTCTGATACCAGCTAATGATTAAGGATTTAAATAAACATTTTCTCTCTCACCTACAAATCAGCATGCCTATACAACTGTCTGAACAAAGTGTAGAATATTTTAAAGTAGATGTGGACATGTAATGTGAGTTGTGATGAGTTGTTCTGGTCGGGCTTTGTTCCTTATTGAGCACTTGTCATTGTAGCTTTTGAAAGTCTGAGAGTAATTTGAGCTAGTTGACATACTCCTAGAGATTGTAATCTGGGACACACTGCCATATTTGTCCTTGGAAGTCTAATACTGATGAATACTGTCATGTGGCCCAAAGGGACATTGTTGTCTTCACTAACTTAGCATGAGCATGCTGCAGCTTGCTTGCTGATTTTGCGCACATTACTACACGCCGCTGTGTTCCCTCTCTGCATGTTCCTGGGATTTTGACTAAACATTATGTGCAAGGCTGAACAAAAATGCCCCTTGCTATTTTGTTCTGGCCAGGTGTTAGCCCTTAGACAAAACATACCGCTGCAGCTGTTGTTTGGACAACATACTTTGATTTTTAGTGGGGTACATGAATAGGTGACACACACTTGGCGAGGGACCTTTCCAGGGAGACGAGCGAGACAGCACATAGGATGTAGACCTACCATCAATAGATTATGGTATGGGGTCTACTGACAAAGCCCAGAGATCTTCACTTTCTTCTTAGAAAGGGGAGGGAGGATAGGCACTATAGTCTTGTTGCAGGGATTCTGCACATATACAGAACTATGCGCAGGAAACCAGGACCTCGGTGTATAGTGGTGTACCAACTACCCACCTTAGTGCCCAGAACCCCATTCCAACTAGCTATAGTGTCTCATTCATTCTCTGTACTACAGCAAAGCTACCAATGAATAGACAACCCAGAACATGTAACTCCAACTCTCTCAGGAATCACTGGAGCAAGAACATTATTTCGCTCACTCACTCATACTTGTCCACAACATTAGTAATCAGAGACACAGCATAGTTTTAAATGTTTATTTTAACTAACGTGCTCTAAAATGCAGTACACGTGCTAGTACTATCAGCATAATGCATAAACACAATATAGTCAGCATTGTTACAATTCCATAGAAAATAAACAGGGATACCATTTTCTTGAGCTAGTGGAAAATGGCCTTCTGTGCCTTGCCACCCTCCCCGTGCTAGGAACTAGTTTATTATTTGTCAGGGGAACCCCATACCTCCAAGTCTAGATGCAAAGGTGTACATCTCCAGACAAGCACAGCTCTTCTCTCTGGAAAGGTTTTATCCAAGTGTCTCTAACCTGCATGCATACAAATATTAAACAGTACAAAAGGGGGTGGTGATGGACGTAGCATCTGAACCAATCAAACACTCACACCCAGTCAACAGATCTGGGTTTAATCCATCACCATTCTTTAGCCCACTCTGCTTCCCCAGTTCATACATGGCCATATGCAAATCAGTCTGACCCTGTGCCTCATGGGAACAGTCCAGCCCGAACTGCCACGCCATGCCTTCCCTGGACCGGAAACAAACTTCCTAGGACCGGTTTCTGGCATTGCAGCTGTCTTCAGCCAGGCTTGCTTGAATCCAGTGACAAAGTGAGCAAGGGACTCACGTCTGAGCATACCCTGCCAACTTACGGCTAACAAAGCGGTACAAAAGGGGGTGGTGATGGACGGAGCATCTGAACCAATCAAAAACTCACACCCATTCAACAGATCTGGGTTTAATCCAACACCATTCTTTAGCCCACTCTGCCACCCCAGTTCATACATGGTCATATGCAAATCAGTCTGACCCTCTGCCTCATGGGAACAGTCCAGCCCGAACTGCCAAGCCATGCCTTCCCTGGACCGCAAACAAGCTTCCTAGGACCGGTTTCTGGCATTGCAGCCATCTTCAGCCAGGCTTGCTTGAATCCAGTGGCAAAGTGAGCAAGGGACTCACGTCTGAGCATTCCCTGCCAATTTATGGCGAACAAAGCGGTACAAAAGGGGGTGGTGATGGACGGAGCATCTGAACCAATCAAACACTCACACCCAGTCAACAGATCTGGGTTTAATCCATCACCATTCTTTAGCCCACTCTGCCATCCCAGTTCAGACATGGCCATATGCAAATCAGTCTGACCCTGTGCCTCATGGGAACAGTCCAGCCCGAACAGCCAAGCCATACCTTCACTGGACCAGAAACAAGCTTCCTAGGACCGGTTTCTGGGAATTGCAGCCGTCTTCAGCCAGGCTTGCTTGAATCCAGTTTCAAAGTGAGCAAGGGACTCACGTCTGAGCATACCCTGCCAACTTATGGCGAACAAAGCGGTACAAAAGGGGGTGGTGATGGACGGAGCATCTGAACCAATTCAACACTCACACCTAGTCAACGGATCTAGGTTTAATCCATCACCATTCTATAGCCCACTCTGCCACCCCACTTCAGACATGGCCATATGCAAATCAGTCTGACTCTGTGCCTCATGGGAACAGTCCAGCCCAAACTGCCAAAGCCATGTCTTCCCTGGACCGGAAACAAGCATCCTGCTGTTTCTCTGTCAAATTAAAAGGCAAAAACAAAGCAGATGTGTTTAAATAAGCCCATGGTACTTTGCCCGTGTTTAGAGTCTGCAAAGTCCATGCAAACTGCATTACTAAACGCAATTGATTTTGATCATGATATAGCACAGACAAATGACCTTGACCACTATCATCAACAGATGAAACAATATTATCTAAAGTGTAAATGTGGGAAGACAGTGTGTTAATACTGTTGTCAACAGCAAGTACCTTTTATAGATTTGCCTGATCTATTCCCCTTAAACGTGATGCAGCTTCAATTTGAGATAGCTTCCATATTTCATTGTAAGCTGCATGAAGAAATCTTTTTTTTTCTAGGACCAGGAGGTTCCTTGATAAAGTCGGCCAAATCAATGTTATTGGATAACAACGATAAATGTTGTTTTACCGACGATAGGGATGAGTGCTGTTACCAATTTTGGCATAATTTACCCACAGAATAGCTGGTAACCGAATGTGTGTTAGAAAAACGTGGATCAGGTCTAACCTGTTTGTAACCAGGGACTGTGTTATGGAAATGTAATTGGCAGGCATCAGAAGTCGTCTGCCAAACTAACCACCCTAGTGGGTCTAAACTAGAGACATAAGGGGCATATTATCAAGAACAGCGTTAAAATTATTGCTGCTTTAGTGGCAGGAAACTCCAGCTAAAGCGGAGATAATGGGCTTGATAATATGCCCTTGTGATTTCCCATCAGAATTCCCATAGAAGTCCTACAGAACATGGGCTTCTATGGGAACTCTTAAGGGCATATTATCAAGCCCATTATCGCCACTTTAGCGGCAGTTTCCTGCCACTAAAGCAGCGATAATTTTAACGCTGTTCTTGATAAGATGCCCCTAAATGTTATATCTTGAAATAAAGCTTGCAGTTCCTCAATGGAATAATTGGTATGCACGCTCCAGTTATTATATGTAGCCAGAGTAGGAATTGTAGGGGCATTCATCTGTTTTACAGTCGCCAAACCAAAACAAGTAGTTAGATAAATTGAATCATTCAAAAATAGATTTTGTGTTGGGATGAGGCACACGCAATGTAAAGCTTAAGTGCTGCGAACCTGCCAGGATCTGGAACCCCAGACAGATTTTAAATCAATGGTGGCCTTCCAATGTTTATAGTCACCAACTGACAATTTATAAATAAACAAATTGGAATATAATATTTTCGTGTGGGTTAACATTACCTTGGGAGCAGATGAAATGTTAATTTAAAATAATCAGACTCCCGGTTGGACATATAAAAATCTGTAAAATATGTACATTTCTTTAATAAAGTTTTTGAGCTGCCTCCTAATGGAGTTGGGCAATGTTCCCACTGTGTGTAATGAACAACATTTCTAAATGTATTAGCTTTCTGCAGGTAATGGTGTCCATAATGCTGGTAGCAATATAAATCGGCATAATTAGCAGTATTTAAATACAAATCTTTAGCATCAAAGGCAGCTTAATATTTCAAATCAGAAAACAAAGATTGTATTGCCTGCACATCCCAATCATCTGAACACATTGTCTGTTTCACAACATCATCCATTGAAACACAAAGTACATTTGGTACATTAATAATCTCTGTTGGACCATGAATTTGGAAATCCACTGCATCCCAGACTATGCCATCAGCGACTAGAAAGGGTGAAATGGTAACAAGAGTCTGGTCTTGTTTCATGATGTGAGAAGACGAGTACAGAGCCAAAGTTCCAGTAACCAATTGAACAGCAGAGCGTTCTGGCAAGTAGTGACCATTGATGAGTAAGAAAAAAACTGTCACAAAAACAACGTACATGAACAGAAAAATCAAGATAAGCACTAACCAGATGTATGTCCATGGAGGGACCAAATAAGTCTGTTTAAACCAGGAGACAAAAATATTGAATTTTGTAGGGCCAAAGGATGAGGTGGAGTTTGAGTTAAAAAAAAAACGTGACTAGTTGAGTGTAGTTTTTTGTAAACCAGACAATGACTCGCTTGTGGGATAAGCATATTCAGTTTCCTCATTACAGTGGGAAGCTGGCGGGATTAGCTACGGATTAGTAACAGAGTCCATTTCGCATCTCGATGGCAGTGTCCTTTTGCGCGGTGTCAGATGCGCCAAATACAGTGTTTCTTGAAATTGCTGGACATGATGCAGCCAATGTAATACTATTCAGAATCGGCCAGATGTTGTAGTTTGACATTATCCACTGAGGTGTATTTGTTGTCTTTACGACCAGGCAGTGGTGATAAAATGACTGTACGAATACCCTTCACACGAAGCACTGGAACTGTTGCACGATAAGAGGGGCCAAACTCCCTTTTGTTCTCCACCTTCTCTCGGACCAGATCTCCAACTTTGGGTAGCAAGCCAACTACCGCAATCTGCAATGCAGCGTCAGTGGCAGAGGGTAAATGTTAATTTTCAAGACTGTCACAGGTCTCCTGCAAGTCCAGTAACATAGAAAAATGATTATCTAAGTCAAAGATTGCTGCTTCCACCGCCATGTCTAGACCATCAAGGTCTGGCACAAACAATTTCATGGAAAAAAATCAAGCGTGACCGCTTGCCCTCTACGCACTGTTGCAATTCCGATCTCGGATCAAATTAATTCATAAATAAGCATATGACCCAATTTCATACATGAAGACTCTTGAATCATTAAAGTTTCCAAAATTTTTTTTTTTACTGGCATGTCAATTTTTATGAAGCACATTAAACATTGAATGTACATGAATGCCATGAATTCATTTTTTATAAGCTTGTATCCTCGCAGTGATTATTGACATCACATTAACATAATCATACATTTACTGACAAGTTTGCCCTGCCCAATGCATTTCGGGCCCCATGGCCCTTCGTCAGGGGAAGTACCTGAAATGACACAAAATAATGGACCTCTATTACTTAAATGAAACTGGCTCTTCAATCATGCATTTTGTAGTTTGTCACTGTTTTTAAATTTCACAGATAACATAACATAATTTTCTAGAAAAAAGACCATTGAATCAGTTATAACATCTCTATGACGGACTTATGTTACTTAACACTCACTTGTGTATATGTATGAAAAGGTGATAGGAACTGAAAAACGACCTAAATGGGCTGGTCCCAGAAGGAGACTGGATCAGACGCTCTGAGAAAAAAAATGACCGTGATGAGTAATGACAATATCAGGGGTTTACTGCAAGCGACACGATGCAAGAACCAAGCACTTACTGAAAACAGGCGAGCGACTCTAATCAAAAACGTTCCAACTGATTGTCTTCGGGCTGTTCCTAATCTCCTAATCCGGAGCACACCGACATCTCTCACAAGAATTCACCGCATGCATAGGCGCCGATCCTAATGGCAACAAACCAAACGTCATCTGAAAACTTAATGCACGCTTATGTGCGAGTGCATCTATTTCACACTGTTACCTATGCCAGAGTCCTAGTAACACACACCTTGTTAAAAATAGCGGAATGCGGGAAATATTGACCTTCCTTTTAGTAGCCTGTTCGTGTCGACTGTCCAAAGTTACTACAAAACAATGACAAAAACACCAACGTTAACCCCACTCTGTGCTATTCTAAAAAAACAGCCTAACCGCGCATCTATCGCCCGTACCTTGTATAACGGCCACTCCAGTCCTCCTACATTTCCTCCCTCTCAGTACGTGGTGCCGGTTGTCCTGTACGCGGATGGAAACGAACGCCTACCTAGACGCGACGGCCTCTTTTTATGACGCAAAGGTGTAGGTAAACCGGAAAATAAAAAACGGACTAGAAACCCGAAACGGGATCAAAACAACTCGGGCGCCATGTTTAGTGTAGTGTGGGGTATAAGGAATGAAACAATATAAGTGTAAGAGTAAAAACATCGTGTGTATATATTTATACCATCCAGAGACATTAACTACCATTTGTATGGCAAAAAATAAATAAACATTACAGTCCTCCAGCGTTTTTGTTGTGCAATAATCACAAAAAACAAATGAGGTCTACTCGATCATTGATCCCTTTGGGATCTTGTGTCTGTAGTCTTTTTATCCAGAATATCTCTCTTTGTAACAAGGTTTTGGTGAGACTCTTGCCGGGTAGTGGAGCAACAACTTCGAGAATCTGAAATTTCATTTGAGCTATGGTGTGTCTATTTTTGTCCCAGTGAACTGCCAAACTGCTGTTGATGTTCTTATTGCGAATAATACTTTTATGTTCTGATATGCGTATCTTAATTTTTCTCTCCGTTTTGCCCACATATAACAATCCACATGGGCATTTGATGGCATGTATGACGTTCACAGTGTTACAATCTGCGTTGATCCTGGTAGGAATTGTTTCTCCCGTGTGAGGGTGTTTCACTGTATCCGATACTATGACATTGTTGCAGTGTACACAGTTTTGACACTTTCTCATGCCTTTGTAGTTCTCTGTAGTTTTTTTCAATTTGGGTTTCAAAAACTCTTTGATGTTGCGAGACCTTCTGTACGCAAAAATAGGTTTGTTTGCAAATAAGTCTTTGAAGTCAATTTCATTACTGAGCAGTTCCCAGTGGCGATTAATACTCTTCTTAATTTCCTGAGAACAAGTAGAATATTTCGAAACAAAAACCTGTCGTTGGTGTGACTGTTTGCTTTTTTCCTGGAATAAGGTTTCCCTACGTGTTTTTTCTGTCTTTTCTTTGGCTGTTTCCAGTACAGTCACTGGGTACTTTTTAGATACATATTTGTTGAAAATTGTAGTAAGATTGGTTTGTAAAGTCTCCTCTTGAGAACAAATTCTTTTAGCTCTCAACATCATGGAATACGGCAAGTTGTTAATGAGGTTTTTTGAATGAAAACTATTGTATGTCAGAGCTGTATTTTTATCTGTTTTCTTATGGTAAACTTCTGTGTCAATTGTATGAGCTCCCAGTTTCACCAGTACATCCAAGAAAGGGATAGCTTTCTCCTCAATGCTGTGGGTAAATTGAATGTTTTCATCCTTCAAGTTAAGCTGAGAAATCTTATGTTCAAGCAAGATTTTTGAGTTCTGCCAAATTAAAAAAATGTCATCTATATAACGACAATAAAGAACTATGTTGTCGATCCAGTCATTGTCTGTTAACAGGTATTGATCTTCAAACCTTGCCATATAGGTATTTGCATAGGCTGGTGCCCCAGAAAAGCCCATTGATGTTCCTTTGTTCTGCAGATAATAAGCATTATTCCACTTGAAATAACTATGATGGAGGCTGAAGTGCAACAGTTCCAATAGGAAAATTTTATTGACAGGTAGATCCTCTTGTTTTAACAGAGCCCATTCTACTGCCTCTATTCCTGCGGTGTGCGGGATAGAGGTGTATAGGGCCTTGACGTCGATAGTGCATAACAGCATGCCTGGTTTAACTGGAACTTTCATGAGTTTTTCTAGAAAATGTGTGGTGTCCTTAGTATAAGAATACCATGATTGGACGAACGGTTGCAAAAACTGATCGATAAATTGACCCAGAGGCTCGAATATGGTGCCACACCCGGTGACTATGGGACGAAATGGTGGATTTGAAAGATTTTTATGAACTTTTGGCAGCATATATAGTCCGGGTTGTTTTGGACATAAAACTGTGAGAAATTGACGGGTCTTGGTATTTATCCATTTCATATTTTCTGCTGTATCAAGTATTTTGTGTAGTGTTTCCTTTAGTTCTTTGATAGGATCATGTTCCAATCTCAGGTATGTGTGAGTGTCTGATATATGTTCGAAGACTTTGGACTCATAAAATGTCTGATCCATTACAACAATGGCACCGCCTTTGTCTGCTTTCTGGATATGTATCCTAGGATTTTCTGCTAGTTCTTTTAGTGTATTCTTCTCTTGTTTAGACAAATTGTATTGACATTTTTTGTTTGTGTTAATCTTTGTCAGGTCATTCATCACTAGTTTTTCGAATGCATCCAAGATCTTATGAGATGTAGGTGCCTGAAAGGTGGATTGTGGTCTGAATTCCAAATATTCTGATGGATCTGACTCCGTGACTTGGTCTGGAAGGTTAGAGAAAAAATATCTCAAACGTAAAATTCTCATAAACTTAAAGAAATCAATTTCAATTTCAAGTTGATTTGTCTGGTACGTTGGCACAAAGTTCAATCCTTTATTAAGAACTTTCGTTTGTTGGGGTGACAAATTATATGTGGAGATGTTAATCACTAGGTTAGTCGGGTACTCCTCAGGTTGGGTTTTGTTACCTCCTTTGCCTCTCCTGGTTTTCCTTTGGTTTTGCCTGGTGGTTGTGTTGTTTCCGCATCCTGGGCGGAAAAAGACGTTTTGGAGGATGCAGCTCCCTCGATATTTGCCGGGTCTGCTACCACTGATGTTGTTGAAATAACAGTTGGAGGTGTTCTATTAGCATGGGTTTCTCCCTCAGAAGCCACACTTTCTTGTGAAGACGTGTTTGGATTCCGTTTTGTGAAGGTTCTCCTTTGGGCATACACCTCCGCCCACGTGAACACTTCATTAAGCTTGTAGTCTAGTGTGTCACGCTTGTATTTCCTGAGTTTACCCTCTTGGATCTCTTTGGAATGTTTCTCCATTCTGGTATTCATTTCTTCTAAGAATTTAGACCAGTCTTCTGAATCCATTCTAGATTGCAATCTGATTCGATGAGTGCAATTTCCTCAGTAATTTCCTTGATAACTACTGCTAGTTCTTCTAATAATAATAAAATCAAGTCTAAAGAACATTTATTCAGCACTGCATACCATCGGTCCATAAAATCTTTCTTCATGTGGAAACGGAAAAGCATTGGTTTAATAGGCATTCTTAGACCCCTTGGAATTCTCTTGGCGCGATGATATTGCACAAGTGTAGACGCATGGAGGCGCTGATTCAATTGTCTTTTTGTTAAAAATTCTAGTTGTTTCAGTTGTTGTGACAAGCTACTTCCCTGCACATTGAAGGACCTGACATCATGGATCAGGGAGTAAATTTCTGAAGCTTGTTCGTTGGTATAAGCTAAAATATTAGCTCGATTATCTGTCATACTTGTAATAGCATCAAACGACATGATTGAAAAATGGGTGCTCACTCCCTGTGGACAGGGTACAAAACAACAGTTAGTTTGGGGAGAGGCACTCCTTTACTTAACCAAATAGATATTCAATATTAAACAAATTAAATATGCGTGCTGTGGAGGAAGATGCAACGTCCAAATTGCATCTATAAACTAGAACATGGAAAAAAATCAAGCGTGACCGCTTGCCCTCTACGCACTGTTGCAATTCCGATCTCGGATCAAATTAATTCATAAATAAGCATATGACCCAATTTCATGCATGAAGACTCTTGAATCATTAAAGTTTCAAAATTTTATTTTTTTACTGGCATGTCAATTTTTATGAAGCACATTAAACATTGAATGTACATGAATGCCATGAATTCATTTTTTATAAGCTTGTATCCTCGCAGTGATTATTGACATCACATTAACATAATCATAAATTTACTGACAAGTTTTCCCTGCCCAATGCATTTCGGGCCCCATGGCCCTTCGTCAGGGGCGGTACCTGAAATGACACAAAATAATGGACCTCTATTACTTAAATGAAACTGGCTCTTCAATCATGCATTTCGTAGTTTGTCACTGTTTTTAAATTTCACAGATAACATAACATAATTTTCTAGAAAAAAGACCATTGAATCAGTTATAACATCTCTATGATGGACTTATGTTACTTAACACTCACTTGTGTATATGTATGAAAAGGTGATAGGAACTGAAAAACGACCGAAATGGGCTGGTCCCAGAAGGAGACTGGATCAGACGCTCTGAGAAAAAAAATGACCGTGATGAGTAATGACAATATCAGGGGTTTACTGCAAGCGACACGATGCAAGAACCAAGCACTTACTGAAAACAGGCGAGCGACTCTAATCAAAAACGTTCCAACTGATTGTCTTCGGGCTGTTCCTAATCTCCTAATCCGGAGCTCACCGACATCTCTCACAAGAATTCACTGCATGCATAGGCGCCGATCCTAATGGCAACAAACCAAACGTCATCTGAAAACTTAATGCACGCTTATGTGCGAGTGCATCTATTTCACACTGTTACCTATGCCAGAGTCCTAGTAACACACACCTTGTTAAAAATAGCGGAATGCGGGAAATATTGACCTTCCTTTTAGTAGCCTGTTCGTGTCGACTGTCCAAAGTTACTACAAAACAATGACAAAAACACCAACGTTAACCCCACTCTGTGCTATTCTAAAAAAACAGCCTAACCACGCATCTATCGCCCGTACCTTGTATAACGGCCACTCCAGTCCTCCTACATTTCCTCCCTCTCAGTACGTGGTGCCGGTTGTCATGTACGCGGATGGAAACGAACGCCTACCTAGACGCGACAGCCTCTTTTTATGACGCAAAGGTGTAGGTAAACCGGAAAATAAAAAACGGACTAGAAACCCAAAACGGGATCAAAACAACTCGGGCGCCATGTTTAGTGTAGTGTGGGGTATAAGGAATGAAACAATATAAGTGTAAGAGTAAAAACATCGTGTGTATATATTTATACCATCCAGAGACATTAACTACCATTTGTATGGCAAAAAATAAATAAACATTACAGTCCTCCAGCGTTTTTGTTGTGCAATAATCACAAAAAACAAATGAGGTCTACTCGATCATTGATCCCTTTGGGATCTTGTGTCTGTAGTCTTTTTATCCAGAATATCTCTCTTTGTAACAAGGTTTTGGTGAGACTCTTGCCGGGTAGTGGAGCAACAAGTTCGAGAATCTGAAATTTCATTTGAGCTATGGTGTGTCTATTTTTGTCCCAGTGAACTGCCAAACTGCTGTTGATGTTCTTATTGCGAATAATACTTTTATGTTCTGATATGCGTATCTTAATTTTTCTCTCCGTTTTGCCCACATATAACAATCCACATGGGCATTTGATGGCATATATGACGTTCACAGTGTTACAATCTGCGTTGATCCTGGTAGGAATTGTTTCTCCTGTGTGAGGGTGTTTCACTGTATCCGATACTATGACATTGTTGCAGTGTACACAGTTTTGACACTTTCTCATGCCTTTGTAGTTCTCTGTAGTTTTTTTCAATTTGGGTTTCAAAAACTCTTTGATGTTGCGAGACCTTTTGTACGCAAAAATAGGTTTATTTGCAAATAAGTCTTTGAAGTCAATTTCATTACTGAGCAGTTCCCAGTGGCGATTAATACTCTTCTTAATTTCCTGAGAACAAGTAGAATATTTCGAAACAAACACCTGTCGTTGGTGTGACTGTTTGCTTTTTTCCTGGAATAAGGTTTCCCTAGGTGTTTTTTCTGTCTTTTCTTTGGCTGTTTCCAGTACAGTCACTGGGTACTTTTTAGATACATATTTGTTGAAAATTGTAGTAAGATTGGTTTGTAAAGTCTCCTCTTGAGAACAAATTCTTTTAGCTCTCAACATCATGGAATACGGCAAGTTGTTAATGAGGTTTTTTGAATGAAAACTATTGTATGTCAGAGCTGTATTTTTATCTGTTTTCTTATGGTAAACTTCTGTGTCAATTGTATGATCTCCCAGTTTCACCAGTACATCCAAGAAAGGGATAGCTTTCTCCTCAATGCTGTGGGTAAATTGAATGTTTTCATCCTTCAAGTTAAGCTGAGAAATCTTATGTTCAAGCAAGATTTTTGAGTTCTGCCAAATTAAAAAAATGTCATCTATATAACGACAATAAAGAACTATGTTGTCGATCCAGTCATTGTCTGTTAACAGGTATTGATCTTCAAACCTTGCCATATAGGTATTCGCATAGGCTGGTGCCCCAGAAAAGCCCATTGATGTTCCTTTGTTCTGCAGATAATAAGCATTATTCCACTTGAAATAACTATGATGGAGGCTGAAGTGCAACAGTTCCAATAGGAACATTTTATTGACAGGTAGATCCTCTTGTTTTAACAGAGCCCATTCTACTGCCTCTATTCCTGCGGTGTGCGGGATAGAGGTGTATAGGGCCTTGACGTCCATAGTGCATAACAGCATGCCTGGTTTAACTGCAACTTTCATGAGTTTTTGTAGAAAATATGTGGTGTCCTTAGTATAAGAATACCATGATTGGACGAACGGTTGCAAAAACTGATCGATAAATTGACCCAGAGGCTCGAATATGGTGCCACACCCGGTGACTATGGGACGAAATGGTGGATTTGAAAGATTTTTATGAACTTTTGGCAGCATATATAGTCCGGGTTTATTATTTATTTTTATTTTCAGAGTTTTATATAGCACGAACAAGATCTTCGCAGATATCAGAGCGCTTTACATAGACGGGTACATGAGGGAACAAAATCAAATAGGTAAATCAATAGTTCACACAGTACAGAAGGGTACATGAGGGAACAAAGTCAAATAAGTAAATCAGTAGATCATACAGTACAAATAATACAAACGGGTGTCTGCAAAGCCAATCATGTGAATGATAAGACAACTCGTACAAATAAGTAAAGAGGTCAAGCAAGTAATACAGATCATTGCAGGGTGTTAATAGGGTTTGAGATAGTAGTTCAAGTGTATTTAGCCATGAGGATAGCTTTTACTTCTTTTTTGAAGAGTGTAGTGGAGGAGATAAGCCTGGTTTCGGGAGGGAGTGAGTTTCAAATCCTAGGCGCCATTCCTGAAAAAGAGCACTTGTATGTTTTTTCCTTCCGGAATCTTCGGGGTTTCAGCAGAAGATTGTTTGCACCTCTCGTGTTTCTGATTCCCCCGGAGATTGTCAATTTCTGAGCAAGGTAGCCGGGTGAGTTTAGGTGTACCGCCTTGTGTGTCATGCAGGCGATTTTCAGATGTATTCTGGCTTCAAACGGCAACCAATTCAGGGATTTCAAGTCAGGGGTAATGTGGGAGTGCTTTTGCTTTTTTCACCCAGTGATGAGTCTCGCTGCAGCATTTAGAGACGCTTTTAGTGGTGCGGTTGTAGTTAGTGGGAGTCCGCAGAGGGCGGTACTGCCGTATTCAATTCGTGGGATGACTAGTGCTTGCATCGCAGTTTGGAAGTCTTTGGCCGGGAGGTACGGTTTAAGTTTCCTCAGAGTATTGATCTGGAAGTTCGCTCCCTTTGTTGCCTTGCTGATATGTTGCTGCATGTTGAGATTGGTGTCGAGTGTTATGCCTAAAGATTTTGCTGAATCCAATGGGTTGTTTTGGACATAAAACTGTGAGAAATTGACGGGTCTTGGTATTTATCCATTTCATATTTTCTGCTGTATCAAGTATTTTGTGTAGTGTTTCCTTTAGTTCTTTGATAGGATCATGTTCCAATCTCAGGTATGTGTGAGTGTCTGATATATGTTCGAAGACTTTGGACTCATAAAATGTCTGATCCATTACAACAATGGCACCACCTTTGTCTGCTTTCTGGATATGTATCCTAGGATTTTCTGCTAGTTCTTTTAGTGTATTCTTCTCTTG
This sequence comes from Lissotriton vulgaris, assembly GCF_964263255.1. Lineage (NCBI taxonomy): Eukaryota > Metazoa > Chordata > Amphibia > Caudata > Salamandridae > Lissotriton > Lissotriton vulgaris. The sequence continues at coordinate 855,146,923 of NC_141697.1, read as the reverse complement.
TTTAGACAAATTGTATTGACATTTTTTGTTTGTGTTAATCTTTGTCAGGTCATTCATCACTAGTTTTTCGAATGCATCCAAGATCTTATGAGATGTAGGTGCCTGAAAGGTGGATTTTGGTCTGAATTCCAAATATACTGATGGATCTGACTCCGTGACTTGGTCTGGAAGGTTAGAGAAAAAATATCTCAAACGTAAAATTCTCATAAACTTAAAGAAATCAATTTCAATTTCAAGTTGATTTGTCTGGTACGTTGGCACAAAGTTCAATCCTTTATTAAGAACTTTCGTTTATTGGGGTGACAAATTATATGTGGAGATGTTAATCACTAGGTTAGTCGGGTACTCCTCAGGTTGGGTTTTGTTACCTCCTTTGCCTCTCCTGGTTTTCCTTTGGTTTTGCCTGGTGGTTGTGTTGTTTCCGCATCCTGGGCGGAAAAAGACGTTTTGGAGGATGCAGCTCCCTCGATATTTGCCGGGTCTGCTACCACTGATGTTGTTGAAATAACAGTTGGAGGTGTTCTATTAGCATGGGTTTCTCCCTCAGAAGCCACACTTTCTTGTGAAGACGTGTTTAGATTCCGTTTTGTGAAGGTTCTCCTTTGGGCATACACCTCCGCCCACGTGTACACTTCATTAAGCTTGTAGTCTAGTGTGTCACGCTTGTATTTCCTGAGTTTACCCTCTTGGATCTCTTTGGAATGTTTCTCCATTCTGGTATTCATTTCTTCTAAGAATTTAGACCAGTCTTCTGAATCCATTCTAGATTGCAAATCTGGTTCGATGAGTGCAATTTCCTCAGTAATTTCCTTGATACAAACAATTTCATGCCAAAGAGCACTTCGTATGGGGTCCGCCCACCCAGCGATCTCTAGGGAGATTATTTAGTGCACATTGCACGCCATACAAGTGGGCTAGCCAGTTCCTGCCAGTACCTAAGTCTCTAGCTGTCAAGGATTGCTTTAAGTCACGGTTCATTCGCTCCACAACTGAGTTGCCCTCGAGCATGTATAGAGACAAAAAAAATACCAGCACCCCCAAAGACTTAATTGCATCCTTGTACCCCTTAGAGGCGATCGCTGGACCTTGGTCAGAATAAAAGGTGCCACATGCAAAACTTCCCACAAAGACACGCAAATCCCTGATGACATTTCGAGCATCAGCACTGCATTGTGGTCATACCCAAATGAAACGTGTGCACAAATCTACTGCAACTAAGATGTATTTATAAGCAGTATCTGAAGAAAATGGACCGCAATGATCAAGATAAACACAGCCAAAGGCTTATTAGAAATGCATAGCTGTGTTTGTGGTGGACGTGTAACCGTATAAGGTTCAATCTGCTGACAAATGTCACAAGATAGTACATAATTATGAGTCTGTTTATATAAACCACGCCACCAGTAACATTGCTGCAAGATAGAAACTGTTGCAGACATGCCAGCTTGGGTCAAAGCCAAGCCTTCGTGTGCGGCTGTTATCAAGGAAAGTCTGCGGTCTGCGTTTCAAATCAACCTGTCACCAATGTCATTAATTTTTACATACAAAACCTTGCCAGGACTTAAGTGATAAGAGTACTTTGAAGGGAACCCTTGAGGGTAATTATCACACTTGTCAGTGGCAGCAATAGCTGCAAAAATTTCATTATCAATCTAAGTCATGGATCTTGTAACAGCTGCAACTAAACACGTGGCTAATGCTGATTCAGCTGCTTCATCAGCCAAACTGTGTAAATCACATGTGTGAGAGGCAGACATTCTTTAAGATCTGCCACTCGAACCCAAAGCATGTTATGCTTAATTGTGCTGCCTTTGGAATCACAGTAGTCATTCTGAGACCAAAAGAACAAGCTGTCATTGAAAGACTCAACACAGTAAAAAGAATCACTTAAAATGAGAGTAGTCACATTAGGATCTTCAAACTCGGCCGCTCGGCCAATTGGGCGGTACTGTCACCTAGCGCCTGCGTATGAAAAACACTGGACTTGAACTCACCGTTCACTATGGTACCTGCCACAATAGCACAAGCCACCGAATAAGCATGCTTAGACCCGGTGCCCAGTTGCGCCGAGCCATCGGTGTAAATGATACAATCGTACTCCTCAAGCTGGCGCATTGACAGAGAAGGAGGATGAAAAAATTCATACTGCAAGAACTCCTGAGTCTGAAGAGAGGAGTCAAAGATAAACGTGACATCAGGAGACGTCAAAGAAGTCGCCCATTGTATCTAACATGGATGCAAAGCCTTAGAGTTTGGTACACTTGCCTTTGTCACTGCCTCAAGTGCAGGGTATGGCGTTACCATCAAAATGCATTTTCCCTGTGCCAGTGCGCGTTCCCTCAGGATCGCCATCTGTACAGCTGTCAAGACTTTTCCAACAGTGGAAAACCGCAACTCGGCAGAAATGTATAAATGTGATTTGTAAGCAATAGGTACTGTGTTACCTTCATTAAACATCAAGTAAGTGAAACCCACTGCACCTGGCACGATTTGTATGACCAGGTTAGTTCGGTTATCAGGTGTTAACAAGTAGTTTGATTCAAGAAGATCAGACTGCAAAGATTGCAGGATAGCTGAATGTTCCGGAAGCCAGCAGGCTTTTGAAATTGTAGGTTGTATCAAAGCATAAAGAGGCTTGATACGCTGGGCATATTCGGGAATGTAAGAACGCCCGAAGTTCAAAAATCCAAGAAGAGACTGAAGTTTTTTCAGGGTTGTTGGAGGTCGCAAACGTGTGCATTTCTCTAGGAAGTGAGGCGCCAAGCCTCTACCTTCAGTATTGAGCTCATAGCCCAAAAACAACACTGTATACTCAGCAATGTGTGATTTAGCAAAGTTATATTTGTAACAGTAGTCCGCCAACAAAATAATGATGCGGTCGACTCAGCAAAGATGCAGCCATAATTCGTCGTCCGTGAGATAGATGTCATCAACGTACGAGTACGCATCTGGGTCTATACTGTCTAGCAAAGAGACAACACAGGCTGCAAAAACTCTGGGCTGTTTTTATAGCCCATTCTAATCCCTTAAATTGTTTTTGTTTTCCACCGGCTGTGAATGTGGTCCATTGACTGCATGCAGGGGACAGATTATGACTGAAGAAGCCATTGGGAATGTCTAGTGTTGTTTTTTATTTTTTACGAACAAGACTGTCTACAAGAGCAGAACTATGGGTATTCTGTACTGCAAAAGTGCGACAATGAGAGTTCAAATGCCAGTAATCCAAAATTATGTGGTACGACCCATCAGGTTTGGCAACAGTAAAAAGAGGGTTATTCATCCTTGACACACATCTTATTCACTCCTTGATACTCTAACTGGTTAGACTCTCAGAAACAGGATCTTTCACGTCCCGCCGGAGGGGATATTGGGGTTCAGGCTGTGGTATAGACCGCAATGGGATCTCATGAGGTGGAGAAACCTTATCCCCGCCCACATGAGTACAGTACAGTGCCGGTACAAGCATCAAAGCTCATTCTTTTGCAAAAGCTTCAGCATGCTCCTTGGAGACGTTATGTGAAAAACTCAGAAGTATTACCTCCTCCCCTTTCGGAGTGTTCAAAATAAAAGGTGGTGGCCACTCTGCCTCTGCCAACAAAATGTCATAAGAAGATGATAGATTCTCCCCCAAAAATCCCTTTATTAACATGCTGTATGTCACCTTCAATTTGAAGAACTATGTCATATAGTCTGTCAGGGGGAGCCACTTGAGTGTCAGCCGTTTCAACTGTAATGAAAGTTTTAGTCGCTCCTGCCTCCAGAAATGGACGCAGTGCTTGCCGCACTATGGTAACTTCCGCTGCGCTGTCAAGCAGAGTCACCGTCCATTTTAAATTCAGGAGCCGGTTTCTCACCGTCTGTGGCATATCTGGCTGTTAAAGCAGCAACTTTCTTTTTCTGAAACTGAGGGCACTGACGAGGAAATTCATCTTGTTTTCCCTTTCCGGCAGTCTGATGAGGCTGCTTACGGCCTCTGTCGCCATCCTGGGTTTCCCCTCCACCAGCTTGTGAGCCTGATGTTTCCTATGAAGAAAGAGGAAAACACTTATCAGGAACCTGAAACCTATCAGGAGACCTAATTCTTGCGCGGTCGCGCAAATCATAAGTGCAATCAAAAGACAAGAGTGTTGGTGACGCAGCACGTGACCCCTGTTTTTGTCATGCGAAGGATGCAAGTGACCCGCGAATAGGAATGTACACAAAGAAAAGTGAGGCGTGGATGTGCAGGACAGACATGGGTAGGCAAACCACAGATATATCCATGCAGACCACAACTGCTTGTGACTGGAGAGTAGTGAACAGTGGACGCAACCATGTCACACCAGGCCATGCCCAGATAGCGGAAATGTCGAGCGCTGCCTCCCCTCCTGTGTGCGTGAGCTTATGGGTGATCCCTGAGTACGCCGGAACTGCACAGGGGTGTGGATAAAAACCGAGTGGGGCAGAGCGTAGTTCACTCCCGTAAAGTCCAACGTCACTGACAGGACAGCGCCTCACAGTCTGCCATGAGGCCGATGCCCTGAGCAGTGGGGCCTGCCACCCTGTGCGCCTGCTGCACCCCAGGACGCTGATACCCAGACCAGGCCTGCCTGCCCCAGCGCCTCAAGGCCGCACTGCTCATCTGCTGACACTGTCGTGTATCAAAGAGGGCCCACCACATGCATGGGCAAGCTCCAAGCCCCAGTCCCGCAAGCCTTGCAGCCTCCGCAGACCATCGCTGGCCCCCAAGACGATGGGCCACATTACTCCTTTCTCATTGACATACCCCACCGGCATCCCCTTCGTCAAAGTAGGTCCCACATGTGGAACTGTGTCCTGAGTCCTGGATGGCAGTGGCCCCAAATCCATGGCAGCGGCCACAGCACCAGACACACTTCGATCAGTGAGGCATAAATCTATATGGCAGGCCAACAACACGTGGTGCCACTAACCCTGTTTAAAGCAAGCCGTCGTCGCGTGGTGCCAATAACCTTGTTTAATGCAAGCCGTTGTCACATGGTGCCACTAATCCTGATCAAAGCAAGCTGTTATCACGTGGTGCCACTAACCCTGTTCAACGCAAGCTGTTGTCACATGGTGCCACTAACCCTGTGGCCTGTGAGTGACCGTCAGCCTCTGGCGGAACATCATTGGTGTCTGACCTGTGGCCTGGGGGTTGTCATCAGCAACGGGCAGGTACGGACTTGGTGTCTGGCATGAGTCTGTGACATGAGTCTGTGGCATCCATATCCTTCTTGTTGCCGAACACAGCTGGAATGTGCCCTCTGCATCATGGACTGGTACACCTTCCACTGTCCTCCGAGACACTCAGCGTCAAGCTACTTTTACTTTTACGGAAACCTCTTCCGCACAAGTGACACTACCCCAGTCTCCCGCAGGTCAGTGTTCTGTGACGGTGAGCCCCTGTTGGCCACTGTGGATCCGGGGCCACTAACCCTGTGCGACTCAAGTCATCCCACCTAGTTGTTATGCCATTGCTTGTCTGAGTGCCTGATGACTGTTGGAGTTGTTGCCAGCACCAGCTAATCACTGAGGGCTGGCTTGCACTCACTCCACATACAGCCAGCACAGGCATCACTGGATTAGTGGGCCTGCCATCACATACTGCCGAACGTAGTATTGACTCTTTTCTCCCTGCACTGTCACAGGTGATCAAGGATATGCACCCTGCCCTTGGATGATGACACCCCTCCGAGACCCGAAAACACCTGCCCAGAGGCAGTACAATGCGGCCCACATACTCACCAGGGTCATCGTTGAACGCACATTTGGCGTGTTGAAGTCACGTTTCAGGTGCCTGGAGGGCACAGGTGGAAAGCTCCTGTATAGCCCGGAGATCATGTGCAAGATGATCGTTGCATGTTGTATGTTGCACAACATCTGTGTACCCACCAATGAAACATGGATCCCAGTTCCAGAAGTACCGAATAATGATGGGGACGATGGGGCAGGTGGCTCACATCCCACTGCAGCAGTGGCAGCAATGGCCCACAGAAACACCATCATTGACAATTACTTCTCATGAGCACGTGACATTATGGCTATCCCTGGCAATCATGGGACAATACAAAATGTCCAAAAGCACATCAGGTGTGAATAAAACATATTTGCAGGTTACTGGTTGTACTTGTACATTGTAATGTCACAGTTTCCTGCTGTGCCAGCTGTGATTTGCCATGTTGAGCACATTTGTGGCACCAGAAGTGTCCTGTGTTCTGTTGTGGAGGTGTTGCTGTTCGTACCGGGATGTTGTGAATGTTGAGGTGCACTTCTACTTATGTGTGTATTTTGCATGGTGGTTGATTTGCTCCTGCAGCTCTGATTTGTCTGCCACTGGTCCCTTTTATGTGCTGTGCCTGTCAGTTCTGTGCTTCAATGGTGCTGAGATGTGGCAGACTTGTGTAACGTTTGCTCTTTGTTGAGTTGTGATTCTTGGGCATGGTTTGGCCACAGATGTGTCGTTGACTTTGTGAGAAGTTGGCCTGGTATATGATGTCCACTATTCTAGTGGGAACTTTGCACCAGTCCAAAGGACTCTTATTGATGGTAGATTGTAAAGTCAACCCTATAGAAAGCTATCCTAGTGGTAGCTGTGGAGAGAAGCCTTCAGGTTAAGACTTAGAGGCGAGTTAAGCAAGTTGTTTTACCAATTATAATCTCTTGAATGACAAAATGAAAGCACCCCACACAAGGTATATATCAAATATATATTTATTTAATCTAAACAGAACCCCTCTGGTCTCTTTATGAGGTCAGAGGTAAAAGTACAATACAAGGAACTTAATTAGCAAACAATAAGTTGCACAGTATACGTTATACCCTATGGGCCTCAAAAACCATGTAATAAAATAGTGGTATAAGAACCATGTAAGAGTTAGAAAGCAGGCCTAGGGCCTGTAGAACCGCTGGGGCTATCTGGACCCACCCAAGGTTAGGATGCAGGAGGCCCACGGGGAACGCATGCAGTGTCTAAACACAGCCGCGGATCACCATTGACTTTCGAACTAACAAGTTACAATTTTAAAGATATGGGGCACCTAGAGGTGAACTGCAATGGAACCCTTTTAGACTTAGACACTTCGAGAGTCAATACCCACTGGAGTACCGGAGTACTCAAGTTACCTCACCCACGGAAGCCGGGTGCATAGGTGGCGTTTGGTGTTGGGTTTCGTTGTTGATTCCAATGGAGAGCTGCGAAGAAATGCTGCAGGCGACCAGAGGAAAAGTGTTCGGGTGGATCCAAGGGTGGATTGGAGATGTGAAGAACCTGAAAGCAGAAGGGACAGAGTCTGGGTCACTAGCCAGTGACCCGGATGGCGAGGAGAAGATGCCAGCCGATGTCGCGTGATTCCAGGTGAAAGAGATGAAGCTTGACTCTTCAGCCACGAGGACCAGGAGGTGTTGACGACAACTGAGAGCTGAATTCGATCTGTCCCACAAAGAATGTTGAGTGCTGCAGCATCAGAATCCGGATTGCATCCAACAAGCCTTGGCAACAGCAACCCATGCAAGATGTCAAGATTGGCTTCGGTTCAAACCAGCAAGGTCTGAGAGACTCCTCCTTTGGAGAGAAGTGAGAACCCTTCTGGATCAACCAGGAAAGCTCAAGAAATTGAAGATGGCTCTTCGTGGGGCTCGCTAGCCAACAGACTAGTACCTGCAAAGGGGCCTCAAGCGGAAATGCACTAAGCGGGCCCACGGGACACTCGTGGAGTGTAGGCCTCTGAGCTTTGGTGCAAAAGGTGCTCGGGGTAGGGGCTTCAAATACCCCATTGCACAACTTTGGGAAACTTCGGGAAGTAGGTGCAGTTGTGTCTGCTACAGCTCTCAGCTTTGCTGGGATCGCAGGTCAGCATGAGAGATGTCTGGGAATCCATGTCCTGTGTTGCAGATTATTCAGGGTCTTGCAGCAGCCTTGAAAATGCAGACCAACAAAGATGCTTTTGTTGCCTGTTTGAACAGGGTGGTCACTCCTTGACCACAAGGGAGATTTCTTCTGTCTTCCAGTCAATGTGGAATGTCAAAGGTCCAAGATATATGTTGCAGAGTTTCGTCCAGGGTAATCAAAAGTCTCAGGGACTGGGCTCCAATTCTTATAGCAAGATTAGGGGTTGGACTAACTCTAGGGTCCCACCTATGGGAGGACCTGGGGAGGGGGTGGTTACACCCCTTCCCCTTTGTCAGGTTTTGCACCGGAGCTGGGGCTGAGTGCCCCAGCAACCGGTTTGAACTGGGAAATGCATGGAGCACCTTGTGTGCCCCAGGCAGTGTCTGAAAAGCATTCACTGAATGCAACCCATCCTGCCCCAATACACTAAAGCCTATCTGGGGAGGTGCTAGGACTAGAAACCTACTGTCCAAGCCTCCCCTGCCGGAATTTCGTCCAGGAGCAGGAGGGCAGACTCGTGTCTGTGGCAGCAGCATCCATTTTGTGATGCTGAGGCTCTGTTTAACTATAACCGGTTTACCAGTAACTACATGTATTTTCCCTCTAGAAGGGTGGAATGCTAACTCTGCCGCCAGAACTGGTGGGGGGGGGGGGGGGGGCGTAGTATTCCAAAGTGTGTGACACCTTACACGACATGTTATGATAAAGCCAAACCAAAGTTAGCATTAACCACGAGGTTTATAATGCACTTAAGAGTATATGGTATGACTATATCATAGAACAGCTATAAGGAGGTGGTTCCGAAAGCAGCATAGGGGCTCAGCCCCTGCTCGGGCATCCTCTCACACAAAACCAAGCACTCTGACTCCAGGATTGTCAATGCCTGCCATAGGAGTGACTTATAGGTTAATATGTGTTTCTATCTCTCTCTCTCTCTATATAAATATATATATTTGTTGTTCATTTGAACGTGCATTGGCGAAGAGAAATGGAAATAAAAGAGGGACCGCATTAGTAGTTAACACAGTTGCTGTCATGTTGTTCTAGGTCCATGAGGAAGGGCGAATGCTTGAAACGCGTCGGACCAAACGAACTGTGGGGAATTATCCTTGGGTTGCCGTTGGATTATCAGAAGCGTAACCTACCTGAGTGTGCCAGCCTTTGGGTAACTTTGGTGAAAATAAATATATATATATATATATATATTCCTACAAAGTGATCCTGCATACAGCGCGCTCTCGCAGTCGGTGCTATGCGTAGGAGCCGGATCCTGGCCCCGAATTCAATTTTGCGGGCAAAGATGCAAAGCACTCAGGAGTGAAAGTCTTATGTTTGTTTATTCAGCAAAGACAAACCCAACCAACGCGTTTCAGCCTTCTCGGCTTTGCTCACTCTGTGGTTGGGTTTGTTTTTGCTGAATAAACAAACTTAAGACTTTCACTCCTGAGTGCTTTGCATCTTTGCCCGCAAAAAAAGAAATATATATATATATATAGATAGATAGATAGATAGATAGATAGATAGATAGATAGATAGATAGATAGATAAATGGATAGATAGATATAGGTATACTATATCTAAGTAAGGGGTGATTACACCACCTTACCCAGGCTGCAATTGCAGACCTGTGGTGTCAGTTTGGAAGACTAACTAGGGGTGGCACAATACATGCTGTAGCCCCTGGTAGGCCTCTGGTGAACCTATGCCCTGGGTACCTAAGGTACCATATACAAGGGTATACAGTCAAAATATCGAGTTAAAAACATCGAATTGCAAAAAATATTGAATTAAAAATATAGAATGGACACAATATCGAATGGACAGAATATAGACAACAAAAATATTGAATAGAATAGCAGTAATATCGAATTCAAAATATAGAAAGGACAAAATATCGAATGGACAGAATATAGACAACAAAAATATTGAATGGACAGAATATAGACAACAAAAATATCGAATTTGAGGTAAGTAAGTTAATATCTATTTCTTAATAATATCACATTTTTTTAAAGAGTTTTTTATGTTAGTATATGTGTGAAAAGTGTAATTTATTTTATAATTTATTTTAATTAATGAATTTTATGGTATTTAATTTTTGCGTAATATAATTCTGTAGCAGGTTGTGGGTTTATAGGGGAATAGGGTGGGAAGTAATTTAATTATAATTAATTAAATATGTTAATGTATTTATTGGTATTTATTTTGAATTAATTGTTAATTAATTTTTAATTGGTAATTAATTAAAATATAATTGGTAATACATTTTTATTAATTGATTAATTGATAAATATGTTAATTTTATTAATTTATTTTCTGTAGCTGGGTGTGGGTTTATAAGGGAATAGGGTGGGAAGTAATTTAATTCTAATTAATTAAATATTTTAATTTATTTATTGGTATTTATTTTGAATTAATTGTTAATTACATTGTTAATTGGTCAATTAATTAAAATATAATTGGTAATTAATTTTTATTAATTGATTAATTGATAATTATGTTCATTTCAATAATTCATTTTCTGTAGCGGGTTGTGGGTTTATAGGGGAATAGGGTGGGAAGTAATTTTATTCTAATTAATGAAATGTTTTAATTTATTTATTGGTATTTATCTTAAATTAATTGTTAATTAATTTTTAATTGGTAATTAATTAAAATATAATTGGTAATTACATTTATTAATTGATTAATTGATAATTATGTTAATGTTAATAATTTATGTTCTCTTGCGGGTTGTGGGAATAGGGTGGGAAGTAATTTAATTGTAATTATGTAATTAATTAAATTTTTTAATTTATTAATTATTTTTTTTTGTTTTAATTTTCAATTATTTTTTAATTGTTAATTAATTAATTTGTAATTGGTAAATAATTTGTATTAATCAATCAATCAATGAAGAAATTTGTATAGCGCGCTACTCACCCGGAGGGTCTCAAGGCGCTTTCGGGGAGGGGGGTCTGCTACTGCTCGAACAGCCAGGTCTTGAGTTGCTTCCTGAAGGAGAGGTGGTCTTGGGTCTGATGGAGGTGGATGGGGAGGGAGTTCCACGTCTTGGCTGCCAGGTAGGAGAAGGATCTTCCTCCCATGGTGGCTCTTCGGATGCGTGGAATGGCGGCGAGGGCGCGGCTGGTCTATCGTAGCTGGCGGGTGGGAGTGTAGAAGGTCAGGCAGTCGTTGAGGTACCTGGGGCCCAGGTCGTGGAGCGCCTTGTGTGCGTGGGTGAGGAGTCAGAACGTGATTCTCTTGTTGATGGGGAGCCAGTGCAGGGCTCTCAGGTGTCCGGAGATGTGGCTGTGGCGGGGGATGTCCAGGATGAGTCGTGCGGAGGCGTTCTGAATGTGTTGGAGTCTTTTCTGTAGTTTGGCTGTGGTTCCGGTGTAGAGGGTGTTTCCGTAGTCCAGTCGGCTGGTGACGAGTGCCTGGGTGACTGTCTTCCTGGTTTCGGTGGGGATCCATCGGAAGATCTTTCGGAGCATGCGTAGGATGTTGAAACATGATGATGAGACGGCGTTGACTTGTCTGGTCATCGAGAGGGAGGAGTCCAGGATGAATCCCAGGTTGCGTGTGTGGTCCGTCGGTTTGGGTGCATTGCCCAGGGCTGGGGGCCACCAGGAGTCATCCCAGGCAGAGGGTTATGATCCAAGGATGAGGACTTCCAACTTGTCTGAGTTCAGTTTCAGGCGGCTGTTCATCATCCACTCGGCTACGTCTTTCATCCCTTCGTGTAGGTTGGTTCTGGCGGTGGCTGGGTTGTTGGTGAGGGAGAGGATCAGCTGGGTGTCGTCGGCGTAGGAGATGATGTTGAGATTGTGTTGGCGTGCGATGGCCGCGAGGGGGCTCATTTAGACGTTGAAGAGGGTGGGGCTGAGTGATGATCCTTGTGGTACGCCGCAGATGACTTCGGTGGCCTCGGATCTGAACGGGGGGAGGCGGACTCTCTGGGTTCTTCCTGCGAGGAACGAGATGATCCATTCTAGTGCCTTCTCTTGGATTCCGATGTTGCTGAGGCGCTGCACTAGGGTGCGGTGGCAGACAGTGTCGAACGCTGTGGAGAGGTCCAGGAGGATGAGGGCCGCTGTTTCCCCGTTGTTGAGCAGGACTCGGATGTCGTCAGTGGCTGCGATGAGGGCGGTCTCGGTGCTGTGGTTGGCACGGAAGCCAGACTGCGAGCAGTCGAGGGATCCGTTCGACTTGAGGAAGGCGGCAAGCTGTCTGTTGACGGTCTTCTCGAAGACTTTTGCAGGAAAAGGGAGGAGCAAGATGGGGCGGTAGTTCTTGAGGTCGGTGGGGTCTGCTGATGGTTTCTTCAGGAGGGCGCTGAGTTCGGCATGCTTCCAGCTCACCGGGAAGGTGGCGGTGTTGAAGGAGCAGTTGATGATGTCCCGGAGTTGGGGTGCGATGACGGTGTCGGCCTTGTTGAAGATGTGGTGGGGGCATGGGTCGGTTGGTGATCTGGAGTGGATGGTGCTCATCGTGTGGATGGTGTCTCCGGTGCTGACCGGGGTCCAGGCGCGGAGGGTGGTGGTGGGGGCGTCGGTTCGGTGGTTGGGTGCGTGGTCTGTGCGCCAAAGCTGTTGTGTATGTCGGCGATCTTGCTGTGGAAGAACGAGGCGAGTGAGTTGCAGAGTTCTTGCGAGGGGGTGATGTTAGTTGCGGCGCTGGGGTTGGAGAGCTCTTTGACGATGCTGAAGAATTCCTTGCTGTTGTGTGAGTTATTGTCTAGTCGTTCCTTGAATCCTGTCTTCTTGGTGGTGTGGATCAGTTGGTGGTGTTTGCGGGTGGCGTGCTTGAGGGCAGTCATGTTGTCTGTAGTAGGGTCTTTGCGCCAGGCTTTCTTGAGGGTGCGGCAGTTCTTCTTGGAGTTCTTGAGATCATTGTTGAACCAGGAAGCTTTCTTGCTACCGGGCCTGCTGGGATGGTTTTTCAGGGGTGCGAGGTCGTCAGCGCAGTTGGTGATCCACTGTGTGAGGTTGTTGGCTGCTTGGTTGGGGTCCGTTGAGCTGGCAGGAGGATTCTGGTTCAGGGTTGTGGTGAGCTGGTCGGTGGTGATCTTGTTCCAGCTCCTACGGGGAGCCTGTTGCAGGTGGTGGTGAGTCGTGGTCTTTCTGAAGCTGAAGTGGACGCAGCTGTGGTCTGTCCAGTGGAGTCCGGTGGAGTGGCTGAAGGAGATGTACTTGCTGGAGGAGAAGACTGGGTCAAGCGTGTGGCCGGCGTGGTGGGTGGGGGTGTTCACCAGTTGCTTGAGTCCGAGGTTGGCGAGGTTGTCCAGCAGGGTGGTGGTGTTGCTGTCATTGTTGTTCTCCAGGTGGAAGTTGAGGTCCCCTAGGGGGATGTAGTCAGCGGAGGAGAGGGCGTGTGGGCTGATGAAGTCTGCAATGTCTTCACTGAATTGTGTGCGAGGTCCTGGGGGTCTGTAGATGAGGGTGCCTCTGAGGGTGGTTTTGGGGTCAGTGTGTATCTGGAAGTGAAGATGTTCGGCGGCTGTGAGGGTGTCGTCGGAGGTGGTCGTGATGCGGATGGTGTTCTTGTGGACGATGGCGATGCCTCCTCCAGTCTGGTTGACGCAGTCCCTCCGGGTGATCTTGTATCCATCCGGGATGGCGATGGCGATGTTGGGCGCTGAGGAGGCGTTCATCCAGGTTTCCGTGAGGAAGGCGACGTCTGGAGATGTGGTATCGAGCAGGTTCCAGAGTTCCACGGCGTGTCTGTGGACGGAGCGGGTGTTGAGCAGGATGCACTTCAGGTGGTTGCTGCTGGTGCTCGGCTTGGCGGGTGCGGCGCGGGTCCAGATGCAGGAGAAGTTGCAGGATTGGCAGGTGAAGGGTCCGTGGGTGCGTCTCGGGGTGGCTCGGTAGCAGCCGGGGATCCAGCCGGTATTGAGTGCGTTGAGGGTGGCGGCCCCCTGTGACGTCATCAGCAGTGCATTGCACGCGCAAGTTATAGTGAGTCCAACTAACTATAACGTGGAATTTCATTGGTTTTATGTCAATAAAATTTCCAGCTAACTATAACATGTGTCAAACCTATGGTTTTTTCAGTGAATTTCATAGGTTTTTTAAATGCTACTTCCTAACTATAACGTGTGTAAAACCTATGGTTTTTTCTGTGAATTTCATTGGTTTTTAAAATGCTAATTCAGAAAAATGTCGTATATGTAAATGTAAATGTAAATGTATAGGCATTTATATAGCGCACTACTTACCCGGAGGGTCCCAAGGCGCTTCGACCGCTGCGAAACCCTTCCTGGCTTCCCTGAGAGATGGTCCCTTAATGGGTATCTCCAGGGTGAGACCAGGCATCCCCGGCGGTCTGGTGGGGTCGTTAGTGAAGATGAGGCAACCTATACTTTTGGCAATAAAGTTCTGGCAATATTTTTTTCGAAAACAAGCCGTTTTCTTCACTGTTGAAGTTGCATAGAGACTCCTTGTAAAGCAATACAGAATTCGAAAGTCTGTACCTTGCCTTTTTTTAAACACATTAAAATTTGTCTGTAAATAAAAATAGCCTTACTAAACTTTCGTGCGCGACCCGGTGTGCGCACTCTCGGCAACAGTTGTCAATAAAATGGATATCACATTTCCAGGCTTGTGTGCGCGGCCGAGTGCGCGCACAGGCCTATATATTTCGTAAAAACCTTGCAATTTGAACTTATTGAATTTCTTCATACACCCCTCAAAGAACTTATAATACGTCAAAGAGACTGTACCTAGACTTCTTTTTTATTCTTATGAAACTTTTCAGTAAATGGAGCCGAATGTCTTTTTAAACTTTCGTGCGTTACCGGATGTACACACCTTGGTATTTTTTTTAGAAATATAAAACGTTTCATACTTTAACAATTGTGTGCTTAAATCCAGCTCAGAAGATATACAAAATCATGATGGTAGTTGGTTCAACCCGGACCGTTTATTAGAGATAGATCGTCCAACTCCACCGGAAGACACCCCTAATAAAAAGGACATATATATAAAATGCGGACTAGCCGCTGTATCGTGCTAGCAAACTATAACATATAAATCGTTAGAAAAAACAAAAGGAATCAAGCAAAATCAGTAGGCCACTGATGCGATCTTTTTTTGACCTCGCTAAAATAGAAAAATTAGGAACAACCCCTCATGAGAAATATGAAACTAGTGAGAGAAACCGAGCTCGACGCCATGATGGCTGCAAGACAACTCGGCTCCGCCGCCCACCCCACCCAAAATAACGACAAATATTATAAAGATACACAACACACCAGCAAAGTAACAGGGTAAAACGTTTTATTAAATAACTATTTACATGGCAGCCTACTGCAACATGAAAACAACACTTTCAATTGGTTCTTAATAGTTTCAATTCTGGAATTTACACGCAGCACTCCACCCACTTCCCTCACTATCTTTTCTACTCTCAAGAGACAACAACGTCCTACATCTTTCGGAAGACTTTGGTGAAATGGCTACCGTATCTCATTCATCTTCCGAATCTGACCAAAATGATCGACTACCTTTAATAAGAAAAAATAAATCTTTCATCTGGCAATTTTTCACTTATCCTGAAGATCAAAAGAAAGTGAATGCACCAAAAGTAACCTGCACAATATGTGACTTGGTTCTCTCAAGAAGAAATCCAGCAAAAAAATATTCCTTTTCCATACATACCATGGTGCGGCATGTCAAACAAGTGCACCCTCTGCAATTTGCAGAGCCCTGGCCACGCTATTACCATTAGAGGTGGCCAGCACATCTTCTGATTGACGACCTGTATCTCCATGGAGTGCAGAGATGGACTTCAGATATTTAACTATATATGGTCTATAACCTATGGTTTTTTCAGTGATTTTCTTTGGTTTTTTAATAGCAAATATCAAAAGCTTTTTTGTGGAAAATGACTAAAATTATGTATACATAAGCGGCGTTCATTTATGTTCACCACAGCCATTTTTAAAAGTAAAGTGAAAGTCGCGAAACAGTGGCCACGCCATCTAGTCCCTTTTAGGCCCCATCATGCACGTAAGTAACAGCCATTTTCTGTGTCATGGCCTCTCTGCCCACTGCCAATAGCCTATGATTGTTCGAAATTGGTTCTCTTTGAGTCATTCTCTGTTCACAAATAAGCATAAAGTCGCAATACTCTATTTAGTTTTTGCAGATAGTGAAGGATAGGTAGTGCACACTTTTGTCCCCTTTGTAACCCGTCATGCCTATCTCTGCCCCGTTTGTTGGTAGTTGGTTCAACCCGGACCGTTTATTAGAGGTAGATCGTGCGACTCCACCGGAGAACCTCCCTAATAAAAAGGACATATATATAAAATGCGGACTATCCGCTGTATCGTGCTAGCAAACTATAACATATAAATCGTTAGAAATAACATGAAACTAGAGAGACGAACCGAGCTCGACGCCATGATGGCTGCAAGACAGCTCGGCTCCGCCACCCACCCCGCCCAAAATAACGACAAACACTATGCAAATATTATAAATATATACAACACACCAGCAAAGTAACAGGATAAAACGTTTTATTAAATAACTATTTACATGGCAGCCTACTGCAACATCAAAAAACAACACTTCTAATTGCTTCTTAGTAGTTTCAATTCTGAAATTGAACACCCAGTACATCCAGAGGTCATGTCCGACAAGTTGTGTGGGGGGATGCCTTGCTAATGCCGCCACCCCCACCACCTTCTGTAGGAAGGACTCTGGATATCCTTGGTCCCTGAGAAGCTTCGATGTCCCTGCCTTGCACAAATGTCATAAGTTCTGGATGTTGAGAGCCATACTTCAGGGTCCGACAAGTTGTGTGGGGGGATGCCTTGCTAATGCCGCCACCCCCACCACCTTCTGTAGGAAGGACTCTGGATATACTTGGTCCCTGAGAGGCTTCGATGTCCCTGCCTTGCACAAATGTCATAAGTTCTGAATGTTGAGTGCCATACTTCAGGGTCCAAGAAACGCGGACTCGGAGGGGGCGCTTGGCTCCTGCCCCCTCCCCAAGTCTTGTTCCCCTGGTATGGCCTGAGATCGCCCCCGACATAGGCGGCCGGCTCCCGGGGTCAGGCGGAACTTCTTGCCTTTTGATGCCTCTTCCATTCTGGACCTTGTCCCACAATCCGTTTGACCTGAAGACACGTCCTGCGGTGCCCTGGTCCGACCATCACATTTACACCGTCTCACCCGCCATCCGGCTGAATTGCACCCACTCTTCCGATACAGCGACAGGCGGCTGCCACGGAGCTCAGGAAATGGCGGTCGGCTCCACAGACTTGGGCCTGGCCTGCAAGGATGGCTCTGGACAACCCTGGAACTCGGACGCTTGACTGCTAGGGCATGAGCCCCATTCCCAAAAGCGTCCCCTCAGCCTTGAAGATTCTACAAGAGTCACCGAGGCCCCCGACTCCTGCAGACTTCCGGTGGGGAGCAACTGCCATGATTGCTCGCGGAATGGCCACGACGTAGCCACGGGGTGCTCTCATGCTGACGCCAGCTTCAGTCTGAAACATCCAGAAACACTGTAGACTACCAATTCGATCAGTTCCGGTGGAGCCCCAACGACGTATCGCGTTCTTGCGTAATCCGTCATATGACGCGCCGCGTTAGCGCACCCGGAAGTGCTCCGGTGCGCGAGGCGCGAAGCGCAGCTTCCCGGAAGCAATGCGGAGCGTGTAACGTAAGCATTTACATTTCAGTTGGTTCTCCCTCACAATATTTTCAATGTCACATAAAAGTCACCCATCACCCACTGCCATCTCTGGCTGTTTCCATGGTAACACCTCATTCTGCACCTGGCTGAAGGCACAGGTCGAATGTTCATATCTCAACATTCTACAGCAAAGTAACAACACTGTTTTCCCTCCAGAAACACCTGCCAATCCACAGCTCTGTTACATGTCTTTTTTTTCACACCCAATAGTACTTTTCGTTTAACATAAACATTAACATGCAACGTACTGTTCAATCTCCACTTCTTACAATCAACCAATCATTTTTATTTTTTAAACCACACCCAGCCTCTTCCTTTTTCTTTATTTAGAATTTCAACTTCTAACTACCATTCCACTTCCAGAACCGATCGGAGGACGACTACAAATCCCTTGAAAATGAAGGTCTGGCTAATAGAACACAGTTATATTCACTGGAGTGAAAATATGCAGTAAGCAGACGAATTTGCAACCTCAGCTTACCAAATGTACACATAACATGGATTTCCAAAAGAGGATTGAAATGTCACCAATTGAATCCATTGGGGAAAACTTTTATGCATCTCCCAGAACCAGCCTTATAATTGTGCACTGTGGTGGGAACGATCTAGGCACAATCACTGGGGTAGGTCTATAAATGCTTCTAAAAGACACCTTTCGACAATTGATGACACTTTTTCCTCGATCTGCCTTGGTATATTCCAAAATATGCCAAAGACAGAAATGGAATTGGTCCAATCACCATTGTGCACAATTTGAGAAAGCAAGGAGACATGTAAATAAATCTGTTTCTGCGTTCCTCAGAGATTATAGCATGGGTTCTATTTACCACAACAACTTGCGATACCACATGCAAGACGTCTATAGGAGAGACGGTGTTCATTTCACGAATGAGGGAAACAGAATCTTCCTCTGCAACATCAGGCTCTGCATCGGTACTTACTTATAAATGCAGAAAACACTCAATTAACACAATGGCTCTTTTCAGAGCCACCTTATATCTAAGCACTCAAACTTCTGATTTATCTCCATTTTCACACTCTTGTAAAAAGGTGTGCGCGACCGAGTGCGCGCACCACGCAACTTAAAAAAAAAATATATATATATATTTTCGCCTTTAAGGGCCTTACTGCACACCCTGAGAAAACCTACGCAGCAAAACAATCTCTACCTTCTCCCCTTTCCATGTTCCAACGCTTTGAAATCAACAATATATTTACTTGCAATGACAAAATGGCGGTCAACACTTCCTGATTTCCTTCGAATCAAACGTTAACAGACGTCACGCAGCAAAATTCCGCTCGCGCGCGCGCAGCCGTTTGGGTGCGCGCACGTGTGCGCGCGTATAGATATATAATTGACTTTAACTTCAATTTCCTCAGCAACTACTGAACGGATTTACACCATTCCAAAAAAAGCGTAATCTGCGAGCCGGACTGTACAGTTTTGCCAAATTTCTTATAAATCCATTCTCCCGTTCGACCTGTAGCCGAGTCTAAAGGTCCTATGGAAAATAACATGGAGAAAACACGTTTTGGGACCCCCTTTTATCTCAGCCCCCACTTGACCAATCCCCCCCAAACTTTTAGGGAAGGAGCGCAGCGCACCGAGCCATCTTCTTTGAGAAATTCGCTAAGATTCTTCAACCAGGGCCAAAGTTATTCCAAATAGAATGTTGAGGATTTCCTATGGAAACTAGGTCCTAACTATAACTACCTACTGGCGACCGCCAGTAGGTAATATATATATATATATATATATATATATATATATATATATATATATATATATATATATATATATATATATTCACTGAAAAAACCATAGGTTATAGACCATATATAGTTAGGGATTAGCATTTACAAAACCAAGAAAATTCATTGAAAAAACCATAGGTTATAGACCATATATAGTTAGGAATTAGCATTTACAAAACCTTAATTTACTCGCACAAAACCATAGAAATTCGAATATATAGTTAGTTGCAATAACTATATATTGCGCACCCGCAATCCACTGCTGATGATGTCACATATTACATCATTCATGACATGGTCAGTGACATCACTGATAACATCTCAAATGACATCACTGATGACATCACTGATGACATCTCATGTGACATTACTGATCACATCACTGATGATATCATTCATGTGATAATACGATGAACCTCTTCAGACTCTAATATAACCTTAGATACAATCAGTGTAAACAGACACTCACAGACTCTCACTCATCCATGGAGTTACTCACACATCTAGTCAGTCATGCAAAGAATCAATCACACCTCCATTTCCTCAACTATACAGTTATACACACCTTACTTATTCAAACATATACTAACACTTATTTACTCTCTTATACAATCCCTGATACAAGCTCACAATGATCCATACAGCCACTCACACATTCACTGGCTCTTATGCACAGTTATTTATATATGTCAACTCTCACATGTACTGTGTTTTACATATGTACTTACTTGCACATGTAGCACTGAGATATCCATTCACTCACCAACACACCCAGGCAGACAGTCAACCGCCCATATAGCTGTTTCCACATGCACTCTTGAACTCATACACCTAGTGAATCAACTGCTTACACATCTATGCACAGAGTCACACACCTCCCAGCCACCCACACACACACTCAGCCTCCCATTCAAATACTTGGGCAACCAATCAATAACCCATATAGCCACTCATATAGCTACTGATCAACACATGCAGCAGCTTACACAACAATAGACATACTGATGCACACATTCAGACAGTTTATTCACTAACCCATGCACTCAGTGAGACACATTTCATCACTCACTCATACAGTCAGTCACGCACCTACTAAATCCTTCATCCAGACACTTATACATCCACTCATTCTTCAATATGTAAGACATATTTTAACTTTACAGAAACATACAGTCACTGGATGATGTCATCAGTGATGTCATCAGTGATGTCACTGACCATGTCATGAATGATGTAATATGTGACATCATCAGCAGTGGATTGCGGGTGCGCGATATATAGTTATTGCAACTAACTATATATTTCTATGGTTTTGTGCGAGTAAATTAAGGTTTTGTAAATGCTAATTCCTAACTATATATGGTCTATAACCTATGGTTTTTTCAATTAATTTTCTTGGTTTTGTAAATGCTAATCCCTAACTATATATGGTCTATAACCTATGGTTTTTTCAGTGAATTTCATTGTTTTTTTAAAAGCTAATATCTATAGCTGTAACATATATTTTATACCCAGTTCGCGTACCTGCAGCTAACCACGCAAAAAAAAACATTTTTTTTATCGACATATATGAGCCTCCTCAGCCACCCTCAGAAAACTTAGGGAAACAGCATACGTCTAAAGTACCCCAATCTACCCATTCTGAACATTATTTACCCTCCATCTTGTATCTCAATTCTACCGAAACACAAAATGGAGGATTCCCGTAACACTGCAAGTTCGCGTACCGGGAAACGCACTGACAAGCACTCGTTTAAAAAAGGTGGGAAAGTAATTTACAGAAAAACCACTGGAGACACTTTCACCAATTAAACAGTAGCTCATACTACATACCAATCCCTACCATTTTCACAAATTTAGTTGGAATACCATTTAGCCATTTAGCATGTAGAACTCTCTAAAATCCCTGAGGTAAATTACTTCACAAAACATATCGAAAGTGTTGGAAATGTCAACCAATTAAAATATTACTTTCAATTTCTACTATTATATCATGACATTTGATTGGTTATGTACCTGAATATATATAAACAAAGAGAGAGAAACACAGCCATTTTGACTTCTACTTCGTGAAGTGCAGAACAACAAAAAATCAACTGATAACTTCAAGTTATATTTAAAAGGTAAGATATTATTTTTAAAACTGAAGTATGTTCTGTACTGAAAGCTAATTAGAAAAAAAAATTCAGACAGTTTTATTCTTTCACTCTGTAATACTTATAGAATAAAATAGACTTCTCTGTTTTAGTTATGGCAGGGCCAATCCAAGGATTTGCGAGGCCCTGGGCTAAAAGGGAACGTGCGCAAGGCCCCCTCCAATTTACATAACTGGCCACTTACAAGGAGAACATGCACAGACACTGTGGGGGCCCCATTGTCCAGCATTTTGACGCCCCCACAGTTTTAACTTTTAATCCACACGCATTTCTCACACCTTCATAGGTGTGAGAATTGATTGTAGTCTAAAAGTTAAAACTGAGGGTGCGCCAAAATGCTGGACAATGGGCCCCCGCAGTGTCTGTGAATGGTCTCCTTGCAATTGAAGGAGCGTCTCCTTCTTCCTCCCCTATACCTCCTGACACCATCCATGAGAGGCCCAAGGAGGGGCCCCCGCCAATGGACCTTAATTGCAGGCGACACCTTTCTTTGTGATAGATCTCCAGGAAAACAAAAGGACACATCACCAGTGCGTGGCCCCATGCTGGTGGGCTGAGTGCGAGGCCCTGAGCGGCAGCCCACGCTGCCCATGCCTAGCGCCGGCCCTGAGTTAAGGATAGAGTTAGACTTCTCTAGTATAATTCAGAATTGACTAAGGGTTTATTTGATAATTTTCTTCATATTTCTACTTCTAATTTGATACCATACACTGCCCAAAGAAAAAAACACTGTTTAAATAACCAAACTGCCTGTCTGTACTGAAACCCAACAGTGCCCTTTCTGTACTGATATATTTATTTTTTATGCAATTTACAGCAAGAAAATGGAAGGACAACAAAATGAAATTAATATTTCATTTGAAATTAATATGGAAAACAATCCTAAGGAAGACAAAGAGGAAATAGACTTTATGGATCACTCTCTGGACCAAGACTTAATTAATTGTGTAGAAGAAATTGAATCATGGAATGAAAAGGAGGACATACCTGATGAATTAATGTTGGAAGACATTGGAAATTCTTTTAGATTTTGAAAAATCACAACAATAAATTTTTATTTAAAAATTAAAAATAGTTTGAAACATTGTTCTTTTTTATATGTAAATTATGAAATAGTACCAAAATAGATATAATATAAAGTGAGACTTAAAATATACTGTGCAACTTTTTTGTGTTACATACTAACTTTGTTCATAGTTACTTCCTTTCTTCCACTATATAATCTCCAATGTGTATTTAACATCTCTTTAACATCTCCTGCCACCATGTTGTTTCGGCTTTCCAGACAGACTATGGTATGAATTCCATATACCACAATACCTTCTTTAACAACAAGCAAGATATCTACAAAGGAGACGGCGTTTATTAATTTATAGACTCTACATTGGTACCTACATGTAGCTACGTAAATAAAAATAAACAAAAAAAAACAACAAAACGAACAATCAATAAACATACAATAAGTTAAAAGTCAATCATTCTTGTTTCCTTATAGTACGCTCCCCAGACCGCTTTCCGGTACGCGAACCGGGCGCACCCCACGAAAAAAACAATATATTATTTTTTTTGGCCCCGCGGGGCACTTTAATATCCCCCTCATCAATCCTAGGGGGTCATGAGGGGTCTACCTTGCCCCCTTTCCTTCATTTCCCCCTTCATTTTGGCCTCCTCTTGTCTCTCGATCCTACCGAGAGACAAGATGGCGGCCGCTACGGACTGTTTAGAATGTTGACAGACACCGGAGAGCCAATCAGCTTCGCTTCGCAAAGCTCCGTTACGCGAAAAGTACGCGAACTGGTGCGCTATCCAGGACGCTGTCACAGATATATCTGTTTTTTAAAACGTTAATTTCACAAAATCCACTGGAGCACATATATTAAGACCCAGCAAAGGCACATCGGGCTAACAGTCCCTACAATTTTGCCAAGTTTCGTGTAAATCCATTCAGCCGTTCGAGCTAAAAGTGAGGCCAAACGCCCTATGGAAAAATGAATGGGAAAAACGCGTTTTGGGACCCCCCTTTTTTCTCGGCCCCTCCTTGACGGAACCCCCCCAAATTTTCAGGGGCTGCTCAGAAACAAAATGTGCCATTTTCCTGAAAATTTCAGCCGATTCCTTCCTCAAACGCCAAAGTTATTAGGCATAGAATTTTCAAAAGTTCCATAGAGAAAAAATCCTAACTATATATACCTACTGGCGACCGCCAGTAGGTAATATATATATCTGTCAACATTCTAAACAGTCCGGAGCGGCCGCCATCTTATCTCTCGGTAGGATCGAGAGAGAAGAAGAGGTGAAAAACGAAGGGGGAATTTATTGAAAGGGGGCAAGGTATACCCCTCTTGACCCCCTAGGAATGTTGTTGGGGTTATTAAAGGGTCCCGTGGGGAAAATAAAAAAAAAATGATTTTTCACGGTAGAAGCGCTTCACGGGCCGCGAACTGGGCCGCAAACTGGTAGCGAAACGGGAATTCGCCATTTTGTGCTTCGTTTTAATTGTTTAGAGACAAAAATTATCGCCGCACATCGGCCACAATGCATGAATATCGTTGAAAAGTCAGCGATATTCATGCATTATCCAGCAAATGCTCTTAGCCATGTTATCCACCTTCCATTGGATAACATGGCTAAAAACTGCTTTGTGCGTGAGCTTTTTTTTTTTTTTTTTTTTGCTGCGTGACGTTTGTTAACGTTCGATTCGATGGAAATCAGGAAGTGTTGAACACCATTTTGTCACTGCGAGTAAATATTTTGTTATAAATGAATCCTTATTGATAAACATTGTCTGCGCCATCTTGCATTTTTGTCCAATGCCACAATTTTGTCGTGCACGGCAGCCATTTTAGATGCCTTGACCAGGGCCACTCTCTGCACGCCGCCGATTCTCAGCATGGCTCCCCACCCTCGTACGCATCTCCCCCACGCAATGGTCACCCCCGCTCTCTCTCTCATGCATGGGCCATATACTTCCCCCATCTGCGCTGCTCTTCTCTGAGAATCACACCCTGTGCCCGCTCGACACCTCCCTTTCACCCTATTCACTACCGCACCCTCTGACACTCCTCTTCCTCTGTGTCCGATTGTCCAGGCCGGACCTAGGCTATCACCTAGCCCTGCGGATGTAGTTTATGGCCCCAGCTGTAGAGTATCCAGACATGTCAACCCTCCCGATTCAGGTGTGAGACTACTGATTTCAGTGCTAGTCTTTCGCTTCCCGATTCCTGCAAGGAAAAACCCGGGGGCATATTTCCAACAACTAGCGGTAATTTTTGTCTCTAACTTGTTTAGAGACAATAATTATCGCCGCACTTCGGCGAATTTTATCGCACATAAACCTTGCTATTAGCAAGGTTTATCGCAAATGCGATAAAAAACGGCTGCAATGCATGAATATCGCTGAAAAGTCAGCGATATTCATGCATTAGTCAGCAAATGCTCTTAGCCATGTTATCCACTTCCCATTGAACAAGCGCATGGTCTTTTAGAGGTTTGTGAAGTACTCGGGGCGGCGGTGTGTGTGTGCCCTCTTTCAGGAGCGGGCGGGGGGGCAATGCCAGCAATTTGCAGGCCAGGCAGTGTTCAACACGTGCATCACCCTTTCTCTGCCTGCTATTGCGCTCCATGCTTCGGAAAGGTAAGAAAAAGAACATGCATTTGAGTTTGAAATGTCCGATCTTGTAGCAGTACACTTGCAAAGCCCACACATGACAATAACCCGATTCAAGGCCCCATTCACCCGATTTTTAAAAAAAATATAGTACTCCAAGACAGTTACATTTTAAAACTTTATTAATATTTAAATATAACGAACGCAACAAAAACTGTAAATATATTTAACCATTTTTTTAAATTAACCAGAACTATAACGATAACAACAACAACAACAATAATATAACTTTTATGCCTAAATTACGCAAACATTTAGCTAATCTGCTAAAGGGGGGAGTCGCCATTTCTTTACAATAATCAATAATGAAAAATCCACATCAATAGGGTTGCCCGTTTTCTCGATGCAGCACTATAGTGCAATATACACAGCACCTGGGGTGTCAAGAGTGAACAGGTCTTTCTTTGTTCCTTAAGATGTTATCTCCGAGAATGCTGATGCATTGGTGTCTGTACACTTCTTTGTCAATTCTGTCAAGATGATAACTGCTTTATAAACAGACGATATCTTTGTTTAGTCATTAGTGTTAAGTGTGTCTGAAACTACAGTGCCCTTCTGTTTTTTTTTCTTCAGGCTCTACAGAGTTTTGTGTGTTGTTCTTTTGAGCGACAAATATTCCAGAGGTTTCAGGTTCACTTGTTTTGTTCTGCAGTGAGTTAACAGCTTTAGAGAGTTCATGTTTATTTGCTATGTCCTGCTGTTCGTCAACTGCTTCAGAGACGTCAGCCTCATTTTTTATGTTTCAGTAGATCCTGGACCTGCCCGGCCGCGCCCAAAATGGCGCCGGTGTAAATGGGACTCGTAACTGCTTGTTCTGTACTGGTTGCCCAACCTTGATATCACGAGATACATATGCAGTTTTGAAGCACATGGCGGAGGCTTGTCTGCTGTAGTGGGGCGCCCCTTTATCGTTTCAGTCGCCATTCCGCCCGCTTTTGCTACACTGTGCCTTTTCCGCCATTCAGCTGTTTAGCGCCCGCTCTTACGGCTACAGCGTCTCGCTCACCATGTAGTTGAGTTGCTCCCACTCTTGCGGTGCAGCGATAGGCGGCTGCCACAGGACTCTTAAAATGGCGGCCGGCTCTTCGGATTTGGGCCTGGTCCAGTAAAATGGCCCTGGGACACCTTGGAACTCGGACGCTTGTCTGCCAGGGCTTGGGTTCCATTCTCGAAAGCGTCCCCTCAGCCTTGAAGATTGTACAAAAGTCTTGGGGGCCGTCGACTCCCGCAGGCTTCCGGTGGGGAGCGGCTGCCATGATTGCTTGCGGAATGGCCACGACGGAGCTACGAGATGGTGGTGCTCTCATGGTGACGCCAGCTTCAGTCTGAAACATCCAGAAACAAGGTGGGGCTTTCATCGTTTGGGGAAAAAAAATGTTTTAATCCAATGAAAAGTGTTATTTTTAGGTCACATGACCTAGTCTTACATATTTAGGAAAAGAAAAGTAAAATGAACCAATGAAAAGTTTTATTAACAAGTCACATGACCTGTTATGCTTACGTTACGCGCTGCGCGGCGCGCTCTGGATCGTTTCCGGGAAGCTGCGCCTTGCGCACCGGAGCACTTCCGGGTGCGCTAACGCGTCGCGTCATATGACGCATTACGCGACAATGCAGGTGCAGAATATAGTCAAAATGTGTCCACCAACCAGCGGTCGGAATTCCACCGCTTTCAGCAGTCCAAAAAGTTCGGTCAAATCTTAAGAGCGGGAGCAACTCAACTACATGGTGAGCGAGACGTTGTAGTCGCAAGAGCGAGCGGTAAACAGCTGAATGGCAGAAGAGGCACAGAGTACCAAAAGCGGGCGGAATGGCAACTAAAACGGTAAAGGGGCGCCCTACGACAGCGTGTCTTCAGGTGAAACGGATTGTGGGACAAGGTCCAGAATGAAAGATTCTTCAAAAGGGAAAAAATTCCGCCGGACCCCGGTAGCCGGCCGCCTATGCCGGGGGCGATCTCAGGCCTCACCAGGGCAACACGACTTGGGGAGGGGGCAGGAGCCAAGCGCCCCCTCTCAGTCCGCGCCATCTCACCGCCCCTCGGGGGCCTCCGTCAAGCGGTTTAGGGAGGCACCGTATCACATTGTTTTCCAAAGCAGTCAGGTCCACAAATGGACCCCACTTACTTTGAATAGTGAAGCTGCAGCAGGTGCAAATAAGGTTTAAACAGTGTTACAAGAGCTGCTTAGAACTCTGAAGTTTGGCACTCAACAACCAGGACTTATGCCATTTATGTAAGGCAGTGACATGGAAGCAACTCAGGGACAAAAAGCATGAACGAACATTCACGTATGAAAATCTTATTTGGAGAAGGGGTAGAATCCAAACGCCCCCTGCCAGTTCGCGCCACTACACCGTATGTGGAAAATCTGAAGCCATCATTCTACAAACTCTCAACGCTTGTTATCAGTGCATGACTTTCATGCTCGATCGATTGAGCTAGCCGGATCGGGCAATAAAAAGTATAAAATAGTTCTGTAAATAGTTATTTAATAAAATGTTTTACTCTGTTTCTTTGGTGGTGTGTTGTGTATATTTATAATATTTGCATAGGGTTTGCCGTTATTTTGGGCGGTGTGGGTGGCGGAGTCGAGCTGTTTTGCAGCCCTCATGGTGTGGAGCTCAATTCATTTCACTATTTTCGTATTTCTCATGAAGGGTTATTCCTAATGTTTGTATTTTACCGAGGTTAAAAAGAGATCGAATTAGTGGTCTACTGATTTTGCTCGATTACTTTTCTTTTTTTACACGATTTTTCACTATCTGCAAAGACTAAACAGAGTATTGCGACTTTGTGCTTGTTTGTAAATAGAGAATGATCCAAAGAGAACCAATTGTAAAACAGTAAATGCTTGGATAATAATTAATCAAATGGAGAGACAAGCAGGTACGACGGATTACAACAGGGGTAAAGGTCTGAGTTAACTACCGTTCACTATCTGCAAAGAGAGAGTACTACTAAGAGAAAAGAGGGGAGTGGGGGGGGGGCAGCGTTCAAAGCACATCAGCGTGCATAAACACGAAAACGTTTTTACCTATCACGTACTTGACATTTGACAGCTTTTGATATTTGCTATTAAAAAACCATTGAAATTCACAAAAAAAACCATAGGTTATACTCCATATATAGTTAGGAATTTGCATTTACAAAACCTTGAAAATTCAATGAAAAAACCATTGGTTTTAGGCCATATATAGTTAGGGATTTGCATTTAGAAAACCATATTTTACTCGCATAAAACCATTGAAATTCCATATATAGTTAGATGCGCTAACTATATATCGCGCACCCGCAATCCACTGCTGATGATGTCACATATTACATCATTCATGACATGGTTAGTGACATCACTGATGACATCACTGATGACATCTCAAATGACATCACTGATGACATCACTGATAACATCTCATTTGACATGACTGATCACATCACTGATGATATCATTCATGTGATAATACCATGAACCTCTTCAGACTCTAATATAACCTTAGATACAATCAGTGTAAACAGACAGTCACTCATCCATGGAGTTACTCACACACCTAGTCAGTTATGCAAAAAATCAATCACACCTCCATTTTCTCAACTATAGAGTTATACACACCTTACTTATTCAAACATATACTAACACATATTTACTTTACTCTCTTATACAATCTCTGATACATGTTCACAATGATCCATACAACCACTCACACATTCACTAGCTCTTATGCACAGTTATTTATAGATGTCAACTCTCACATGTACTGTGTTTTACATATGTACTTAATTTGACATGTAGCACTGAGATATCCATTCACTCAGTAATACACTCATGCACAGTCAACCGCCCATACAGCTGTTTCCACATGCAGTTTTGAATCTATACATATAGTGAATCAACTACTCACACATCTATGTACAGAGTCACACACCTCCCAGCCACCCATACACACACACTCAGTTTCCCATACAAATACTTGGACAACCAATCAATAACCCATACAGTTACTCATATAGCTACTGATCAACATATGCAGCAGTTTGTAGAACAACAGATATAATGATGCACAAATTAAAACAGTTTAGTCACTAACCCATGCACTCAGTGAGACACATTTAATCACTCACTCATACAGTCAGTCTTGCACCTACTAAATCCTTCATCCAGACACTTATACATCCACTCATTCTTCAATATGTAAAACATATTTTAACTTTACAGAAACATAGAGTCACTGGATGTTGTAATCAGTGATGTCATCAGTGATGTCATTTGAGATGTCATCAGTGATGTCATCAGTGATGTCACTAACCATGTCATGAATGATGTAATATGTGACATGATCAGCAGTGGATTGCGGGTGCGCGATATATAGTTAGCGCATCTAACTATATATGGAATTTCAATGGTTTTATGCGAGTAAAATATGGTTTTCTAAATGCAAATCCCTAACTATATATGGCCTAAAACCAATGGTTTTTTCATTGAATATATATATATATATATACATATATATATATATATATATATATATATATATATATATATATATATATATATATATATATATATATATATATATATATATATATATTAAAAAAGTATTATTATTTTTTTAACTTACAATAATTATTTATTAATTGTAAGGTTACTTAAGTATATTAAGTATGTTTAAGTTAATTATATTTATGATTTCATTAATTTTCAAGTACTTTTAAGACATTTAAAAAAATTCGATATTTTGACTAACTATATTTTTTACAACGATATTTTTGATTCAAGAGCTTGAAGGCTTTTGACGAATCCCACAAGAAGATCAGCCAGTGAAAAATGACAATTCTCTGGGTCACAAATTAAAAATATATTTTGCAGTGTAAAATATTTTAAATAATCAGAATTTTCGCCTGAATAAACATTTCTCACATCTTTCTTGCCACGATATATCCGTTCAAGTGTAACTTTAAAAAGTAATACGTTTATTTCAAACCTTTTAAAATGTTTGTAGTAAGTATACATATGGTTTACTTTTTTAAATGATCGAATCCTTTAAAATATTCATACATAACGCTTTGGGCTTTTTTTTCAATCGCTACAAGTTAAAACAATTGACTTTGCCAAAGCGTGTTATGTGAGCCATTAGACTTTCTGGGTTTGAACAAAGTGTTTTATCTCTGATGCATTCAATAAGGCGTTCCATGCAGTTATAATCCACCCACAT
This sequence comes from Lissotriton vulgaris, assembly GCF_964263255.1. NCBI lineage: Eukaryota > Metazoa > Chordata > Amphibia > Caudata > Salamandridae > Lissotriton > Lissotriton vulgaris. The sequence continues at coordinate 855,116,562 of NC_141697.1, read as the reverse complement.
TCACATATAACCCAGAAAGTGCTCTGATAAACAGCCAGCTACTGTGTCAGCGTTTATTTTGCTTTGAGTAATTAACCAGTATACTATTCAGCCAACACCCAATGTTTGCGTTTTCACACGTATTTAGGATTAGCAGCCAAATCAGCACACGTTTACATGGTGCATGTTATTTATGTTGTATCTGCATCTGCGTTAGCCGACTCAGTAACCAATGAAGTGCTCATGAACCTAGACACCTCTCATTATAACCAGTATGTTGACCCAAAAGAGAGGGAAACCCTGCTCAGTGCAAAATTTGAATGTTTTTCTGCGCCCCAGAAATAGGTGATAGTGTGAGGGAATCAGAGCTGGAAAAGGAGCCTAGGAATATTGAAGGGCAGAAGCCAGACAAAGTGTAAGAAAGTTATGTCTGGCTGGGGCTCCACCTCCTCAATGTAAGGAGACAGAAAGGCAGAACAGCAAAGTGCGCTGTACAATAGTGACATACCACACCGTTTATTTTCTTGAAACATCTGCACATGCGTTTGGCAGCGTTCCATTTGAGCATTACACAAGCCCAGTTTTTAGCACTGTTTGTGTGGGGTGGGAGGTTTAAGACACATAGGACCTCATTTATGAGGCCCCTTGCCCGATCGGAACGTCACTTTTTGTGACGTTCCGTGGCGCAGAAGCCTGCGTGATATTTATCAGGCAGCACTAAGCCACTTTTTTTGGCTTAATGCTGCCTGATAAATATCAGACCCTTTAACGCAGTGTTCTGCATTAAAGAGGCGTGCAATGGGTGTTGCTGGGGGCGTTCTCAGCAACATCCATTGCCTTTTGACACCCAGATTTACGAGAAATCGTAAATTTGAGGCAGTGCCAAAAGCTTTTGCCTCCCCGGGGGAGGCGTAAGGGAGGCGCAATGGGGAGAAAATCTTTATTTCTCCTCGTTTTTCTTTTTTCTATGTGTGCTGCAGAATGCAGCACACTTAGAAAGAGGAAAAGCCTCTTGTGATTATTTTTGTACCGAAAGGTTTCCCATCCTGTACAAAAGTAATCATCCCCGCAACGCAGGCACCCTTGCACCATGGTGCAAAGGTGTCTGCGTTGGCGCAGGCAGCCCATTGTGCGCCGGGGCAGGGAAAAAGGACAGGAATCCCATAGATACGGCGCGTTCCTGCCTTTTTCTTTTGCCGTAGGGAAGCGCAGTAGGAAGGCCTGCTGTGCTTCCCTATGGTAAAACCTCATAAATGAGGCCCGTGGGGCCCAATTTAGAGATGTCTACTGGCCCAGCAGACATCTCTTACATTTGCAGGTACCCCCATCATGGCCGTTCCTGTCAATGTATTAAAAGTTTGACGGAAAGCTCTGTCAACACGATGGTACAATCTGTCAAACGTTTAACCTGTTTTGTTTTAATTTTCAGAAACAAAATCCCAAGGCATGATTTTGTTTAAAAAAAAGAAAAGTAATGACTACCTCACCCTGGGAATTGGCTCCCAAACTGTGGGAATCATTTTCAAGTTTTCATTGCCCCATACCACCAGATTTAGTGACGGACAGTGAAAACTGGCCACTTCTGCCCAATCTAAATAGGGCGAGTGGACGAATGGCCAGGCCTTTGAAACAGCATAGGATAGCGTTTGCACCAGGCAAATCATTGGTGTATGTTCAATTACAACCTATACTCTAGTGGACGAACCTTTGTCTCAAATTGAGACTTAGAAGCAACTTATCAAGGTACATCAATGACTGTGAAGCACATTAGGCTCCACAAGGATGACGGAGAGTAGTAGATTTGTAAATCAAGAAGGTTTATTAGTGGATTAGAAAAGTTAGAAACCTAAATCATTCAAAATTGTCACAAACGAATAATCACGTTATAAAAGCGGTGTTCTGCATCATCCAAACAAGTCAAAATAGCAAATACAAAGACCAGCTGTTTAAAGTTGTCATATGCAAATTGAACAAGTTTTAGGTTCAACCGATGGGAAACTCCCTAATGCTAAGCTAAGGATTCAAATAAGGTTGGGTAAGATAAGCAGCAGGTGGCAGCAAGGAAACCTCCAAAAGCAAAGAAAGATTTAGGCCCAGGTTTACTAGATAATCACTCCGTGCAAATGCAGGAGCGCGCCATATTTCCAGAATTATGGCACTCTCCTCCCTAAAAAAGATTTAGCTTTGATATGCGTCACTTTGGGATGTAAACAAGGAGCTAAAACTTAGTAAATATACCCCTCAGTCTGTTAAAGAAGAATGGATTTGCCCAGGATTCTAACACTGAGCAGGCGTAAAACAAGATGGGGTCACTCTCAATAGAGCAGAGAGGGTCATCTGAAAGTAACTAGCTAAGCAATGTACAATTAAAACATAAAATTGACAACAGTATGAAACACTCCCACAATTCTCAGGGAGCAGGGACCAATCAGGATAAAGCATTTACCTACAATGTGGCTTCGTCCTTCTTCCCAGAAATTGCACAAAGGAGGATTACAGCTGCATGGCCTTCAAGATATGTCTCATATTAAGATGATGCATCGCGGTCAGCTTGTCTCAGAAACTGGTGTGAAAAATTCACTATTCAGCTTTCAGTGAAAGCCACAAAAACAAACAGTTCTCAAAGAAATCAGAACATTTGCAATGATCTAGTAAATTCAAGCTACTGCAGCTTGGTTCCAGCAACAAAGAGAATGAGTGAGAGAACATAGCAGCCAAAGAACAATTTCAATATTAGCATAAGTAATTTCGGATGAAACCTTCATTAAGTATGGCAAACTTAATGTGAAAACAACTATAGTCAATCTTAACATGAAAATTCACACTTTTTAAATAAGAACATAATGGGTAGGTAAAAAGGATTTCAAGCTAAACCTGAAAATGGTGACAGAACATCATCACCTCAGAATGCACTCACTTCGTCGTGCCATCAGAGGTGTACGTGTGTGGTGGCGATGTAGTAGTGACTGTCACTGACATACTGAAGTTCAGCCTGACTTTAAGGTAAGCGCAAGGAAGTTTGTTTTGTGAACCTGGTACTCTGTCGCGGTTTCAATGGCTACCCTGTCTGCCAAATTCTAAATCAGGGCCATAATTTTGCCAAAACTTATTCTCACTCTGGTACTAAATTCACATTTGAGACCCTTAATAAAGACTGTTTTCTGGTGCTTGGTCCCTCCGTTACCATGAATGTCCACAGTAACACACAATCTGGTGTTTTCAGTGCATAGTCCAAAGCCGGGGAAACATGTGATCATTGTCGGTATCTCCCCTGAGTGATTGAGGATTTTAAATCTAGAGCCAGAATGGCACATCTAAACTTTCATAATCAGAGGAGGATAATCCAACCCTGTTGTCCTTCTGTGCTATCCGAGGCTATACAGCGGATTTAATCGTGAAGGAACAAGCGCACAGACACCGGGGGTAGCTGGCTGCACCCGAACGGCACTGAGTGAGACCAAAGTTTTCATTAATTGTCAAGTTATTTCCACACATTTTTCTATTTCCCCACATTGTGATTTACACCAGCCACACCGTGGGAGACTCTGAGACCCACAAGAGTTTGCCCATACCCACCCCTTTTGTCCTGATGAAGACCCTCCCGTAATGGCCCACCCACCCCTACCCGTATGTGGGGTCGAAACGTCGACAACCAGATACCTCACCAGCTTCTATCCTAAGCATGGAATAATACTGCTATTTGTTAGAAGCATGGGCACAGCTTGAATAACATTGTCATTTATGTGCATTTTATCTCTGGATCAAGTTGCAGCTCGTCTCTTAATAGGTTCTAAATAAGTACTTTTGACCTATATTGTACTGCATTATTTTGCCTTGCACTACTTCCTGTCGCTCGCACCCCAACCTCACCCTACCCTTACTCTTGTTCTGGGCACCACAATATGTTAGTATGTACATTTATGCTATGTGTGGAAAATTCAACATGCAGTACTTTGTGATTAAACAACAACGTACTTCCCATTTGATTTTATTTGTTCTTTATTTCCCTATTTGCTTCTACTCTATTTTCTTTGTGCTTCCTGGGACCACTCTCTTTTTGTACCATGCCCTTCTGTGCTGTGGCAAATTTTGAGATGTACCCATTTCTGGAACTAGTCCTTACTGACCCTTCCTGCACATAAACAATATGACATGATGTTTATGTGCAGGTAGGGACACCTTCCTGCACATAAATAATCACCAGAGGTGATTTCCTCATTCTAGGTGTGCTGCAGAATGCAGCACAAATAGAAAGAGGAAAAAACGAGGAGAAATTAATACATTTCTCCTTGTTGCGCCTCCCTACGCCTCACCTGCGGAGGCATAGCATTCAGACGCTTTTCCTGGTTCACGACTTCTCGTAAATCTGGAAATGTGTCAGGTTCCATGGGTGATGCGAGGGAACACCCACAGCACAACCCATGGAACACCCCTTTCACTTAAAGTGATGCATTTATAGGGGCCATATATACAAGGACAGGAAAAGCCACGGAGGGAGGCTTTCCTGTACTTGTAAATATGGGACGGCAAAATGCGCCGCTGGTGGGTCACAAAAAGTGGCGCAACTGCGGTGCAAGGGGTTGGTAAATAAGTCCCTCAGTTTCTTTCTACTTAGGCCTCTCTCCCCCATTCAGTTCTTGTTTCTTTGCTTCATGTAGCCCCCCACACATGTGCAGTTTCCTGTTTCCCACCTCACCCCACTCCACTAGCAATGCTTTCCTGCCCCTGCACTCCTCTCCCTCCCAGGACGTTGATAATGGCAGCTGCTGCATGACCCCATTTACACAGCCCCCACCCACTTACCTGTGAATAGCCCACTGACCAGTCACGGCCCTTTAGAACAAGACTCCCACCCAGAGGCTCCCACCCCACCCCACTCTTCTCCTCAGCTCCTTTTCTCCTCTCTCTCCTGCTCCAAGCCTCTGACAAGCACTTTTCCTGACTTTGGCTCCTTCTCTCCCTTATGCCCTCGCATGACTGTTTTTCATCTCTTGACTCTTTTCACTCTCCTATTCTTGCTTTTGCCCTGTCTGATCCTCTTTTATTCTTTCACTCTCCCACTCTTTGCTCCCATTTTCCTCTGCCAAGTGTCTTTTCACTCTTTCACTTTTGCCTTCGTCTGCTTTTTCACCCTTTCGAGCCTCTGCTATCTTACCACTTTTTGTGCTTGTTTGTCCTGTAAGAAATTGGGTTACTGGTTGACAAGGGTGTGAGCCTTAGTCAAGCAGCTGCCTCAATCCTTGTCAGAGTAAGGCATAAGCAAACCCCATATCAACCTGTTCTCAACCCTCTAGTCAGACTTAAATTAGAGGCAAGGTGTAAACTATTCAAACAGTAAAACAGTGAAAACACCTCACAAAAGATCCCACACTAGGTGAGATAAATAGAGTTTTTTTAAATCCATAAAACAAGACCAAACGAAAAAAATCCAATTAGTAGAACTGGAGATATTGAATTTGAAAGTTTATAGAGAAAATAGCGACAAAACACATTAAGTGCAAACTGTGGATATCTGGTTGTGCCGGGACAAAATCTCAAGTTCAGGCTGATAGAGAGAGAAAGCGGGTTGGCTACAGCTCTGGGGGCCAGTTGGGCCCTCTAAACAAAAGAAACTTAAATCCTGGGTTTGGGAGTGTTTGCATGGATCAGTGTTGCAGATGCAGTGTGAAGCAGAAATTATGCGTTGGCTCCTGGATATGGCGAGGTTGCGGTGCGAGGGCCTGTGTCTTTATCAAGGATCTTGTCAACAGTGCTTGTGATGCAATGTCCATAATATAACAGGCAACAAAGGTCCTTAACTTAGCAAAATATATACGGGGCAATTAATGAATTATAGACAACAATGAATGCTGTAAGAAAACTTGTCCAGCCGGACAATGATTTAATCAATGCTAATAATTTGACAAAATAGGGTGAACAATTATACAGTGGGATACAATCCTGTATCCTGTATATATAACACAAGGAGGACAAACCAAGACAAATACAAAAAAGGGTGATTGGCAGGCAATTCTAAAATAAAGGGGCGCTGGTAATGAGATAGAGTTTAACCAAGCTGACCACATGTAAACACAGTTGGGTAACACAATGGAAAACTAGCGTGAAACTACATAAACTGTCGACGGCGTTTCGATCCTGTACAAAATAAAGGATCATCATCAGGACTAAGAATGCATTGCCTGATTGTTAACCATAACCCTGTGGGGAAAAACGAGGGGAACAAAAGACAAAAAAACTATATTTTTAGAGTTCGAAACTGCATAGAAAAGCATTTGTTGTCTAATGAACCATGCTTAATGTGACGACCTTCCATCCATGTGTGAATATTGTACTGTGTCCCTCAACCAGCACAGACAGTTGTAAACTGTGACAAGGGAGTGATAAGTAATCAGAGTCCTAGGGCCAATGCGGGTGATTATGTCAGGTGACTGTGGTTGGTCAAATAGCAAGGGTGGGTTGGCTAGTTTAAGTTTTTTGGTTATTGAGGCGGATCTCACCTTCCAATTGCAAGGGTCAGGAAGGGACGACAACCAAGAGTTGTTTTTGGGGTGGTGTGCAGGGCTCCTTGTATCCCTGTAAAGAACGAGCATGGTTAAGGCACAGTGGTAGGTGGGACAAGCATGTCCTTCACGATAACCAAGGTGGGGATGACATACATAAAGGGTAGTGTAAGGGTCGGAGCGCCGCGGCTTGCGGGGTGCCAACACCTAAATTGCCACACGGTTACGGAGGGGCTCAAGGGCTTCTTAATGATTGAGTGATTTTGGCGTCATGGATTCCAGGCAACGGGAGGGATTTGTTACAGGACCTATTAGTCTGGGTAAAACGGAGTGACGGTTAGGACTATGAAGGGGGAGGCAGTGATAGAGAATCCAAGTACTGGATCCGAGTACGGGCTGCTTGCCAAGGTCTCGATCTACAATATGCCCGGGGTCTGGAATGTGCGTAACCTGCGTGGATTCTATCTGGCAGCGGCCTGCTTACCAGAGTCCCGAGTTACAATAAGCCCAGGGTCGAGATTGTAACGTGACCATCGTCGATTCTGTCTGGTAGCGGTAGGCGGGGAGGATTTCCTAAAGAAGGGGAGGTAGTTAGGGTCTAAAGGCTTGGCAGTTCTCGGTGCAAGGGAACAACCAGTGGGGAATGGACTTGTGGCTTACCTTAGTTAATCCAGAAGGATCATCCTATGAACGCGACCGGGCGCAATGGCTCGTATCAGCGATGTGTGTCGGAGCGCGCTTGCAGCTTAAATGAGTGTTCAGGAAGCGGCCATCTTGGTTGGGAAGGGCGTTAGCGTGGCAGGACAGTGTGGCGGCCATCTTGGTTGTGTGAAGGTTGTACACGCGGATGGTCACAACCATGGGACATTTCGGGTCATACTAGGGCGGCCGGTGGGCCAGTGAGGGTTAAAATTAGCAATGTTGGTGGGGGTTTTTTAAAAAAGATAAGGGAAGTGGGGCACTATGTGCACTGATTCAGGGTGCAATTATTGTGAGAGGGAACAGTAAAACCAAGCATGCAACTGACCACATGCAGGATATATTAATCAAAGCAAATATTTCATTTCTGTTGAGGGACAATGGATTACAGAAGTATTAAAAGCAGAACATAATGTAGTTACAGCAGAGAAGTCCAGGCTTCGTTTCTGTTGAGACCACTTTTTATGCTATCCATAAGAATGATCATACGCAATTCTTCCTTGTTCAATAGGAGAGCAATGTCCAGCATCGAGAATGCTGCGCAGTCTGAAAAGCTGTAAGGCTGCAATGCAGAGTTCAGCATCATCGTCGAAGCTGAGGCGAGGATGCATTGAGCAGTAGCAGTTCCGAAGGTGTTGCAGGTTCTGGCAGTGATGTGGGGGTATGTGACGTGTCCAATCCATGCAGCAGCAGAGATGCACCGGTTCTACCCAGGGTTGTGCCCCGCAGCAGAGAAGATGTTTTGTTGGTTCCACAGAGTTTGATAATATCACGGCTCACCTTGTGTTTCCACAGCAACGAGAGGCAGGAGAACATTGCACAGGTCCCAACTTCCCACTACCATCCGCCTGCCCAAGTACTTCAAAGCAAAGCTAGTGTGCAGGGGGAAGCGGGGAAACAAAGGGAGAAAATAACAGCAGCAGGACCCTCGGCTCGCTCCTGGCAGCAGGACCACCAGAAAAAAAAAACCCTTGGTACAACCTGGGTAGCAAGAAGTCATCACTGGAGACCTTGTGATCCTAAGAACAAATGTATCATCAATGATCTACTCTAAACAGTTTACAGTGACAAATAACATTCCCATACATTTCCATGCCACAAGGAAAGCAAAAGGGACTACCTGTTGGCTTCCTCTCTTCCACTGATGTCCACAAATTGTATAAAAAAACAGAGCTTCTGATGGAACACTACCTAAATAGAGTAGAGAATGGTTACTCAAAGCACTATGCCCAGTAAAGGTAATTAACTGACATGATGGAAGCTTACCAGTGAGGGATTGTAGGAAAAGGAAAATAGCCCGACAAAAAAGATGACTAACTGCCAGGTGTCAGTCGGAAGAAGGGAAAAGAAAAAAGGTGCAAAAAGTTCGGGCTAGCTTATCTCGTATCCACGGGCCTTCTGGGCTTTGAGATACATAAAGCTAATGAACGGTCAGTGTTCAATTAATCTCAAAACTCCTAAATCTCAGGAGCAACTGTTAAATACAGGAAACTCCCCTTACATCAGGAAAGCCCCCTGCGCTTGGTATCAATGATGCCAAAATGTTGTGCTCCCCACAGACAAATGCAGATGCTCATAAACGGACCGCACTCATGAGTAAGACAATATACGGAAAAAACACATACAACAAAACTCTGCCACTCATTCACTGCTCAAAGGGCATTACCGCATGGTTTTGAGTGCTCATTTGGTAAGTGCCAGACTCGTAGTTGGATAATGCTCAGATTGCTACTGAAAGGTTGCCTAACGCGGACCCCTGCATGAGTCCGCAAGGCTCACAGACAACAATCTGCAGAGCCCCTGAAGCGAGGAGCCAACTGTTTCTGAATGCGGCAGTAAGTGCAGTAACCCCAGAAGTAGACGCCCAATGCTCCCAATGGGAAAGGAATGCTTAGAAAGCTAGTACGCAAAGCATTCCTCCCATCCGAAAACAGGGATTTAACTCCCTTCAAGCCCGGCCCTGTGTTCCGACGACAGCCGGGGTAGAGCCATCCTGACATATAAAGCACCTTAAGCCCACCTCCAATGACCCAGGACTGGGATAGCACCACTTGGCAGGGCAGACTCACAGATGGAAGCATCCAGGTGCTGATGCAAGGTAGTTAGAAGGCTATTATGGCCCTGAGGCCTCGGATCAGGATTCTAGCAAGATACTTTCAAAGGAAAAGTTCCGAAACAAGATTTTGTTTTTGAAATTAAAAAACAAATGACCCCCACACCATCAGAGTTTCTTCCGATGGTGAAGAGTCATTTTGCACTTTTCACTGACCCTTACCACCCCGTTTTACTTGGTGGTGATAAACAGTGAACACTGGCCATTTGCCTGCTCACTCTAAATCGGATGGGTGGTCAAATGGCCAAACCTCCTACTTCGGACCATTGGAGATGTATGTCAGAGACAAAGTAGTCTCCATCACTGACATGCTGAAGTTCTGCCTGACTCTAAATGAGGTGGGAGGAACTTCAGTCCCACAGCGCAGTTTACTCCTGAAATATAAGATGGGGAAAACTCTTCTCTCCTTATGCAGAGCATCTGTGCCCAACCATAGGTGTTGCCAGGGTAATGGACAGTCTCCTCCACTGTGGTCATACAAAGCTGCTTCTAGGGGTATGTCATGATTCCAGCCACTGCACATCCCTCTATGCCCCTGTGATTGGGTGGGCATTTCCCCTTCTCCATATGTTTCCCCTTCCCCAGTTTGCATGTTCACTCTGTGATGGGGGTTGCTGTGTGCGCATTCCCTGGGGGCAAGGTAGGAACTATTGGCCTTCGCAGTCAGTTGAATAAACACAATAGTCAATAGTCTGCTCTTTACAAATCCATTAGAAGGCTCCAGAATCTTGGCAACAGTGACAGGTGTACCTATTAATCAAATGCATGAGGGGAAACTGTCAAGACTAATTACTCTGCCTAAATTAAACATTGCATGACCCAGGGGACAGCAGCGGGTACCCTTAAAGACTAATTACTCTGCTCAAGTTGAACATTCCATTACCCTGGGGGCAGCATCAGGTGCACTTCAAGACTAAATATTCTGATCAAGTTGAACTTTCCATGACCCTGGCAGGAGCAGCAGGTGCACTTGCCAATCAAACTCGTGTACAGTATCCGCCAAGAATCAACAGGTGTTGTTTTCCAGAAACACGCATCCAGCTCCTATTTAAAGGCTGCTCCCACCTCAGTTTCCTGCTTGCCCATTTTTCCCACACTCACCTGCTTCCCTTTGCCAAGCCCCTTCTTTGAGCTGTTCCGGCCATCCTCAGTTCTCCACTTTAGGCAGACTTTTTGCAACCCCACTGTAGCTGCCACAGAGCAGTACCACAGCATGTTGTTTGTCTTTCTTAATCCCAACCCCCTTTCGGCTTGGGGCCGGCAAACAGTACAGTGTCATTTCCTGCCACCGGAGGTAGACCCTTGGAGAAGTAAAGGGATCTAGCGTCGCCCTATCGGAATCGCTGGGGATTTAGGTGAGCATCTTGTAACACAGTAACTCCTCTTCTACTGGTTTTCATGTCATGCTTGCAAGCTCTACTTAGCGGTGATTTTTTTTAATATTCAAAGGCAGGGTTTCACAACAGTCAAATATGGTTCTTTTGACAGGTCTGTATAGGAGGTTTTGGGCTAGACATAATACCATGTTTCTCAGTCTTTGTAGTGGATGGCCAATCAGTGCTGCAGTTCATAAGAGAAATGAACCTTTCCATGCCATGGGTGTATTTCTGCACCAAATACTGTCTTACAGAATAATTAAATATATCAATTGGGGTTGAGTCGATTTCAACATGATTTAAGGGGGATCACAGGCATTTTACTTATGGTTAGTAGGGTTAAAGTGCACATAGCCCTTAATCCTACAAATCATAGAGATCAAAATTGGGGGGGACTACACAAAAGATAGTAATTTCCTGCACAGTCCGTTGATTAACATGCTGCTAGATAATGTGATTCATAGTATTGCATGACTTCAAATAAGGACTAGGAATGCTGTAGATTTTATTGCTAGTCTAAGTTCAGAAGCATATGAGATACGGATCTGTAAGAAAAATAATGAAATCTGGATGATTGGCATTTGAAGTCTTCATGAAAAAAGGGTTGGAGGTATTTCGATAAACTTAATAAGCTACAATTACAGGTGTAGAAAGGAGCAGTACCTAGAACTATTTCTTGAAATTTTACACTTACCAAAATGTTTTCTGCTTCAGTTTTGTATGTATACATATGGGAGCATGGGACAAAGGGAGGAGTAAAGGCTAGTGAAAGTGATGAAAGTTAACCTATCTGAGGAAATGTTTCTTGGAGAGATAGTATTTGATGTTTTTCTGATGTCAGAGGAGGTGTTGTTTAAGATTCTGTGGGTGTGGGCGGAGAAGGCTTTTTTCTTGTTTTCACCTTCCAGTAGCGCGTAGTCTGTAATCTGGGGATGTTGGAGCTATGACCTCTGGGTATTGTTAGTTTATTAGCTAGGTAGAAAAGGGCCCTTGTGTAAAGGGCCTAGTAAGTGATTCAGCTGATACTGGAGATGATCCAGACTTGAGGGAGGACCCAATGTATATCCTTTAAAGGATGACGTGGTCACATTTCTTCAAGCCTTTATTGAGTTCTGAATTGTACTGCTGTGAAAAAGATGACTTACAGGGAGGGAAGTGAGTTAGGTCCCTGGTATGCCATTGAGCACTGATTTGTCTTCATCTAGGTGGCGGAGAACTAGGGCTTCCAATGTATTTCTGAATTCTTCTATTGGAGGAAAGCTTTAATTTCTTGCATGCAAGATATTTGGATATTTGTTTTGGTCTACTTGGCATTTTATTCTTGAGTAATAGGTTCAAGTCAAGGATTAATGATAAGAAATTGGTCTGTTTTGTCAGGTGGGGTTTGTTGCATGATAGGGTTAAGTTGGAGAACTATGACTGAATTAGATAATGTTTAGCATTGTTGGCAAACAGAAATTATTGAGTTTTCTTGCGGTTTAGCATCAGCTAATTTGTCACAGCAAGGTTTGGATATTTTTCTAGATAGGTTTTGAGTCCTTGTTGTTGGTTCATGAGATTTAGAAACAGATCTGGGTGTCAAGGGATTGCTGATACATCTTGATGTTGCCATCGGCCAGGATGGCTCCCAAGAGTTCCATATATATTTGATACTGATGGGAAACAGTATCTCATGATTCATATCTGAATGAGTTGGTCCTTGCAAGTTTTCAGGATTAAGATCAATGCCAGATAGCTGATGGTATCAAAAGCTGTGGAGAGGTCAAGTAAGGCGAGGAGGTAAGAATTACTTTTGCCATTAATGGAAAGTGCCTCATCAACTATTCGTGAAGCAGCTGGTTCAATATTTTACTATGGTCTGAAACACAATAGCTATTCTTGACGTCGTTATTTGTACTGATGTGCTCCTGTAGCTGCGCAATGACTGCCTTGTAAATTATTTTTATAGTAAATTGGAGGTAAGTTATGGGACGGAAATTGACATGGTATGCTTGATGTATACTAGGTTTATCAAAAGGAAGAATTTGTCTAGTTCTGAAGCTGCCTGGAATGGTGCCCTGGGTTATCAAGACATTCACAATGCGGAGAAGGGGTCATAGGGCTTCTCTCTGCATAGACTAAATGATGGTGGAGGGGAGCATGTTATCTTTTTAGTATGTGACTTTGAGTTTGAGTGTGTTTAGAATACTGGAGAGGCCTGAATTACAGATAGCATTGAAGGATGACCAGTTAGAATTGTGTTGTCTGTGTATAGGCAACCGTGCGGAATATAGTGATATATGAGTGATGTTAGATCTGATTGTGTTGATTTTTCAATGCTGAAGAGCTTGATACAGTTGCATTAGTTAGTTATGGGGGCCTAGCCAATTCAGGGACAGGGATGGCAGCCTTAAAAAGTGCTTTGCTTTGATTTAGATTTGTGCAAAACTTGCAAACATTACTGTAATTTGTGTAATTTTGCAAACAACAGCAAGATTATGCAAAATTACATGAAATGCTTTTCTCCCTCTGGGTCCCTTCAAGTAAAAATAAAACTCAAAAATGTTTTGAGATTATTTGAGATAGTTTTCATTCAAAACTCTGCCACTCATGTTCGAGTTTGTAGTTTTGCACTAAAATATTACCCGAATGGTCTGCTTGGGTAAAAAATCCACCTGAAATGTTGGGAAACCGCCCATGTTAAAGGAGCTGTTGTTTGACCTTCAAAGCATTGCAGCTCATGTTCCGATGTCATGAAACCTGTAAATTTGTTCAAGCAATAATAAAAGTAAGTTCAAGGTCAACCCTCACAACCCATCTGGCAAAACTCCAACTCTGGTGCACTCTTAACTTCAACAACTATATCGGTTCATCTGAACCATAAAAGTTTACAATGAAAGTATCACAATGTATATAACAATTACAAATAATAAATTAGAAGAAGAGGAATTTATTAAATATCATGGAGATAACAATTATTTACATACAGTAATTAAATTGGAACAACCTGGTAATGTATGGGTCATAATAAAATTCATAAGAAATAACATTCTAAATCTATAATAATAATTTTAAGGCAGCCTACAGTAAAAGACATTCATTATACAGGAGCACACACTTATAGTGTTTTCTGATAGCCAAAAGAAACCTTTATGTAATTGGTTACCACAATACAAATATATGGGCCAGCCAGTGAGTGCCAAACGTTAAAACCATCAACATATGTGCAAGGGCGGATTTTTCTTCGTAATGGAGATAAAACTTTACTCCTCGTCATTGTGTAGAATAGAATAAAGTGCATAGTGCTTTGGCTCGTAAAGTTGTCACAGGGACAATATGTGAGCTTTTCAGCCCACCAACTTTGACGTAGGAATGCCAATAAAAAGTGCACAGTGCATAAACGGAATCTGATTAAATAAAATCTAGTCTGCAAATCAGCAGTAAAAGTTAGATAGTATTGCAATGTGGTAAGGGGCAACTGTAGTGGGCCCATCGCGTCTTCATCAAGATAGCTCAAATTGGCCCTTGAAAAGAATGCCTCTTTAATAATGGCTTTAGCATTTGATGGTGTACTCAAAATTGTAGAAAACCTCACTTGAAGAGCAGTCAATCTTGGTGGTTCTTCTATCAAAGACTTTTCAAGCATGGCTGACATTATCAAGGATTACTCAGAGATGGCCATCAATACCGAGAACTAGTCAAAGATAGCTGCCATGGTCAAAATCTCTCAAGGGTTTGAAAAGCTCACAGGTTTTCACAAATTCTCAGCACCTATATTTGCCATTTATCTATAAAAGTCTCCCACTCTCTCTGACCTGTGCCTGTTATTGACAGTGTTCCAGAGAAGAGTGTTCTGCAGGTGCAGCAAGATGAACATGCTGTGAAAATGGAATTGGAGTTTCCTGGACTGCAGGGAGATGCAGTAAGCAAGTTTCAGGCACAAGTTTATAGAGGAATTGAGGGCTCCAAAACTAAAACCCACAAACTGGTAAGAAACAATCTCCGTTTACTCAGAACCAGAGAGACTTGAGCGAGTATCGGCTAGAGCCTTGCGATACAAGGGAAAGATGGCACAATAATTGTTTGTCAGGAACTCAGAAGAGTTACCCTATGTGTGATGAGACAAGTACAGGTTGAAGTTTGGAAGTGCTAGATTCACAGTTAATCCTATGCCTAAAATGACATAAGATTTCATATTTTCTGGGACATTTCGCATGAATAAACAAAAACTCCATAAATAAATTCCCAAAAGGAGTTCCTGTTCAGGAAGTGATTCACTATTCCATGGATTGTTTAGGGGGTAACAATGCCCTACTACTGCCATTCGACTTAGTTAATGGCTAAGCATTCTACAGTGGAGATATAATTCTGAGATCTTTAACACAGATTCCTTTACTAGTGAATGCTTCAAGGGTGCTCCGGAGACTCTTAAGGCCTAATTCATCTGCTGACTTTAAAGTACTTGTTACTGATTGTACTTTTCTTTGTTCTCTAGTACCCTTCCTAATATCCCTTTACTTCGTCTGGCCGATCTGATACTCTGTGTTATATCCAGTTAGAGTCGGAGCTGCCAGAAGGTTGGGTCTTGGAATGTACTGTTTCTGATGAACTTTCGACCTGACAATGAATTTCTAATTTTGCACGTAAAATTTACCTGAACGTTCTGCTCAGGTAAAAAAAATCTACCTGAAATGCTGCTCCCATTCAAAAATTACCAGAACAGAACATCTCACATTCAAGTTTTCCCAAAACAACATGATTTGGCATAATCTCAGTATTTTGACATATATTTTGTTACGTGACTTTACCAAAATTACTCCAATTAGTATTGAGTAATTAGAAATGTATGCAGCACTACTTCTATTGATTGCTTTAATGATGATGGCCTTGCAATCAGTGCTTTAGCTGTACTAAAGATGAACAACAGTTAAAACATGCTTGTTCTTGCAAAGTTCTTGGGTGTACCCTGGTGAGAATAGCTTGGGGCAGGAGACACTAGTTTTCAGGGGAGCATAATCTTCTACATAATTCTTCAATGGGAATTTGTAGAAGTTGAGAAGGGTGTTGGCATCTGTTGAATGCCGGAAGTGTCTGGGTGGGTTGATTAATTTTTTAAGTTCATCTAGATTGATGTACTTGAATTCTCCTTTTTATGCTGTCTTTCATTTGGGGAGTGGCATCTGTGATTTCGAAGGGGACAGCGAAATGATCAGTCCTTAAATCACAAGCACTGGATGCTGGGGGATGCAGAGAGGATGTGGTCCACATTGTTACCTGTGAAGTGAGTTGGGTTATTGATGTGGTGTTTTTTTTCAATTGTGCTGAGTGGAAAGTCATGGGCTTTCTCATGGTTTTGGTGCTGTAGTCACAGGGCATATTGAATGCGTTATGAGAACTAGTTGCACAAGTAAAAACTATGAACTATTGTTTTGCCTGGAGTGGTAGCTCTGGATGACATAAGACAATTTGCAATTATGAGTGATTCAGGGCCCAGAATCATTGGGTCCAACATTTTCTGACTCAATATATCTGGGCCTGGGAATACTGGGCCTTCTCAGGGAGGCTGTAGGTGTTGTAGCAAACAGTATTGCACAGTCCCATCTCCTGCCTGCTGCATTCTGAGAGGAGCAGTTGCTGCAACTTTAATATATTCCTGTTTGCTTGGTAATAGTCACAATATTCCTTTCTTTGGAAACTTGGGTAAGGATATGACTATAAATATAGATTTTTTTTAATTAAAATCCCTCTGAACATTGATTTAAAGCAATATTGTATGTTGAGACCTTGCTATTCATCCTCTCCATCTAGGGAGAAATCCTACTTTTCCTCTATTTTGCAACTAGTAAAGTGTGGTTATAGTTTTTATTTATAGTGTTAAATAATGATTTTGTCTATTGGATTACAACCTGCCTTGAATAGTCATAAGAACTTTTGATAAGCATTTTCAAATGTTGAATCTCGGTAACGCAAAGTCTTCGATTTTCAGAAAAGCTTAGGAGCTCATTGGGATGTCATGTGGAAAGCCTCCACCTGACACTGTCTCGGATTCGGGATCGACTGACTTGACCAAGGCAGTTCCTACTGCCGAATTACGAGTTTGTTCGGATTCCTATTGTTTCCAAGCGGAGCCCATGTTACGCCCAAGAACCGGCCATAACACAAACTCCTATGGGGAAATGGTGTGTGTGTGTAAAACCCTGCACCCTGTCGTAGTCACCCCATGGTGTCTGCCACACAGGGCAGGATTTCACAGGGGGGTACCTTAGGTACCTCCTCAGCCATCAACCGAAGGCCATGGGGGCTAGGGTGTAATCCCAATGGTGGAAACTCCCTCCATAGGGGGTTACGGTGCAGTTCCAACTGACAGGAATACTCCACGAGTTGGTTAGAACTGAGTCGGAATGACTGGCCAGTTCACGTTCCAACCACAAACTTCGTAATTGGGTGGTTGTACTGTATTCTGACCAAGTTGGTCGGAAGAGCTCCGATGCGGTCGGGAAAATTCCGAATGTCAGGCAGAGGCTTTCCCCTCATATCGTAATGAGCCCCTAAATGTCAAGTGCAAGGATTTGGGAATGTTGGCGACAGAAAGACTGAGACTAGTAATCACTATAATTAACATGGAATTTATTTAGATTTTAATTATTTAAAAAATGTTGAAGCCATAAATGTAGTCATAGTTGCCACTGAAACAAGCAATCAATCAATCAATACATTTGAAGAGCGCGCTACTCACCCATGAGGGTCTCAAGGTGCTGTAGGGTGGGGGGGTGCTGCTATTGCTCGAATAACCAGGTCTTGAGGTGTTTCCCGAAGGTGAGATGGTCCTGGGTCAGTTGTAGGTGTGCGGGGAGGGAGTTCCATGTCTTGGCTGCCAGGTAGGAGAACAATCTTCCTCCTGTGGTGGTTCTGCGAATCCACGGGGCGGTGGCGAGGGCGAGGCTGGTGGAGTGGAGCTGGCGGGTGGGATGGTAGAATGAGAGGCAGTTGTTGAGTTATTCGGGGCCAGTGTTGTGGAGCGCTTTGTGTGCGTGGGTGAGCAGCCTGAACGTGACCCTCTTGTTGATGGGGAGCCAGTGCAGGTTGCTCAGGTGGATGGATATGTGGCTGTGGCGAGGGATGTTGAGGATGAGTCGTGCTGAGGCGTTTTGTATTCGCTGGAGACATTTCTGAAGTTTGGCTGTGGTTCCTGCGTATAGGGCGTTTCCGTAGTCCAGTCGGCTGGTGACGAGGGCCTGGGTGACCGTCTTTCTAGTTTCGGTGGGGATCCACCGGAAGATCTTTCGGAGCATGCGCAGGGTGTTGAAACATGAGGACGAGTCTGCGTTGACTTGCTTGGTCATCGCGAGGGAGGAGTCCAGGATGAATCCCAGGTTGCTTGCGTGGTCCGAGATTGTCGGTGCGGTGCCCAGCGTCGTGGGCCACCAGGAGTCGTCCCAGGCGGATGGGGATTGTCCGAGGATGAGGACCTCCGTCTTGTCCGAGCTGTGCTTCATCCATTCTGCGACATTTTTCATTCCGTCCTGGAGGTTGGTTTTGGCGGTGAGTGGGTCTTTGGTGAGGGAGAGTATCAGTTGGGTGTCGTCGGCGTAGGAGATGATGTTGATGTTGTGTTTGTGTGCGATGGTGGCGAGGGGGCTCATGTAGATATTGAAGAGGGTTGGGCTGAGTGAGGATCCTTGGGGTACACCGTAGATGATCTTGGTGGCCACGGAGCGGAAGGGAGGGAGGCGGACTCTCTGGGTTCTGTCGGAGAGGAACGATGTGACCCAGTCCAGGGACATTTTGAGTCTCTTTCAGTCATGGTACGATGAATTTACCTTATTTGTATGTAGTATGCAGTGTATAAAACTGCAACTCTGTATGCTCTAGAAAGATGAGAAATCTGTTACAATTCCAAAATGGTACTGATTAACAGGCATTTCTGAAGTTTTTGTGGGGTCTGCATCAAAAATATCATTCTGCACCCTGTATGCCAAAAGCGCATGTATCTAATTTAAACAAGTGTACCCGTAGAAAAAAGCACTATAGCTCCCATATCTATCGCCATTTAGTGGTTGTGGCCATGTTAGATGCCATAAATATTCAGAATATGCAGCAAAAGTGCAGGACTTTGAGAAAGTGCATTACGTTGAAAATAATGCCTCCTCTGACTGGTCCCACCCTCCACACCCTTCTGACAGCTCTGTTCATTGATATTTTGCTGAAAGCAAACTCTGTCAATTATCAATTATAAGGTTGTAAAGCCTATCAGAAGAAGGTTTTGGGATGGAATGTAATTTGATGTTGTAATTGTGTAAGAAACATACTTTTATTGTAAGAAATCAGGACTTTTAGTCGAGGGAAGTGAAACCCCGCCTCAAATAATAACCGCAATCCGAGTTATGGGGAACCCTTAAAGTCACTAAATTAACTAGAGCTAAACCGCCTAGTAGCTAGGGATCCGAGCAGACCGACTTAACTTAGAGGCAATGTGTAAAGTACTTATGCCATACATAAACAGTAATAAAGTGAAAAAAAACACACAAGAAAACTTCCAAATCATTTTGGAAAAATAGAGGACCATTTAATAAATAAAATGACAGCAAAATGACAAACATTCAATTAGTAGAACTGGAGTTATGAATTTTGAAGTTTTGCATTAAAAAACAGCACCAAAAACCACTAAGTGCCAACCACTGGCAACTGGTTGCACTGGACCGTGACAAAGGTACGATTAACGAACTACAGCAATGCAGGGCGTGTTGGATGCAGGGACCAGGTTTGTCCTGGTCACAAATTTACATTTTCACTTATAATTCTTAATGAAGGTGGGAAGAGTTCAGCAGGGACAGGCAGCCAACTGGATCCGATGAACATCTCGACAACGACTGGGAGCTGCTGTGCATGGTATTGAAGTTGATTGAAGTCTGCTCGTGTTTGGGTCTGTGAAGACATCGATCAGGTGCTGCTTGGCGTCAAATCGTGGATAGTCATCATTCTGGTGCTGTTTGGTATCGAGTCCAGGGAGGCCGTTGATCAGGGGATGCTTGGTTTTGAATCAGTGAAAGTGTCTATGATGTCCAGTGAAGTTTTAAGTTAGTCATGGAAGAGTACACTCTGACAACAACAAAGGGTCCAGGACCTTTGGACAGAACTTGGGGGTCAGGTATCACTCCCACCAGTAGGACCAGGTCAGTTCCAGTTGAGACTGGTCAGCTGAAAAGCAGAAAAGGGCATCTTAAAGCTTGTTGTGTCCCTTTAGCTCAAACAGGAGGTCAGACGTCTGAATCTTGGAAATACTTCCAGGGTCCTGGGTACAAGTGAAGCAGGCATAGGTTTCCAAAGTCTTCAGACAACAGCGCCGTCCCCTTGTGAATCTTCCTCGGATTCAGCCGTGTTCTGAAGTGAACACTAGGGATGCCATACTTATACCATGTGCCATCCTGTGTATGAGGAATGCTACCAGGCACTCAATTACCAATGGAGGTAAAAGTTTCCATGGGTGACCTTACCAACTCAAAACCTGCTATGGGGGCGGCTCCTTTTCCACTGAGCCTTGTAGCTGGTGGCCTAGGGTGAAAAAAGAGGCATAACAAGTTGTTAGCTGCATCTGTCTGTGACAGGGGAGATCCCTTTGAAGTTACAAAAAGGACAAGCCCAGGCCATCCTGTCAAGTGATGGACAACACCCCCCCACACCCAATGTGCTAAGTCCTCTGTATGGAAGCGGTCCATATCTCACTATAAGGGACCTCTTAACAGTCAGTTGACAGTTGAATACTGGAAGAAAGGACTCCAGAGGTTTAGGCAACAAAGTGGCAACTATATGAAAGTGTTTTTCCTACATATTTAGTCAAAAATTGTGGTCCAATGTTTTCCTCTGAGCTAGATAATCTTGACACAGTTAAAAGGGTATTTGGGGCCTTTTTACTGTCAGGACATATGTAGCATTAATTTCTGTTTGCCCTACTTTTAAATACCATGCACCTTGCTTTACTGGACAATAAAGTCTGACTTAAGGGGAACTTATAGATATTTAAAAGGAAGGTTTAGGCCTGTGTAAAGGGTCATTGTGACAGGTCAAATTGGCAGTTTAAAAACTGCAGGGCCAGACTGCAGTGGCAGGCATGGAGACATGCTTTACAGTGCTGCTGTAGTGGGTAGCACAATGAGTGTGGCATTTCACAATAGCGTTTAATATAAAGTCTCTTGCACATGTAGTACCATATACTTGAGAATTAGAAGTAAATTAAATGTGTCAACCATGTGTATGTCAATTGCAGCATGTTTCAAGAGAGAGCAAAATACTTTACTAGTGGTTAGCAGGAGTAAAGTGTGCAAAGTCTTAAAGCCAACAAGAGCACTTCAGGCAAAAATAGGTGGGAACACCAAACATTAATGGCCATTTCCAAACAGCAAAAATTGTTGTTGATTAGAAGCACGTTAATCAGTATAAAAAGTAATTCGATTAAATTGAACTGGATGCAATTTAAAGGGTCATTACAGAGAACAGAATTTAGAAACAGGCTGTAAATAGCAGAGGGAAAGAAAATTAAATTTGCTGAGTGAAGGCTGTAGATTGAATGTTTATCAAGGAATTCAAAATCTGACGTTGTTTTAGCTGGAGAGGATTTCCTATTTGAGGCAGCAGGGTTGTCCCTGGCGGCACTTTTGTTTACCCAAATATGTGTTCTCATTAGAGTGACCAACCGTGCGTAAATTTCACAGATCGTGTGTTATTTTTATATGCTGTCTGTTGTCTGTCATCATTTCCTTAACATACGGTTTTTGTCCATAATTTTGGGGATTTTAGGAAGCTACGTTGTTCCCCTGCGAGAGGCCCCATGAGTTTAAAAGTTTTCACTAGGGCCGCAAGCACTTATCTTTTAAACTGAGGAGGCTGCTTGCAGCAGCCCGTCCTGGATCTCGGACAGACTGTGGAGTGGCCCATTGTCATTCTGAGACTGCAGCTGATTATCACTTACAGAATGACAATGAGCCTATTTTAGTGACAGCATGTGTTGTGCCTTCTGCATCAGAATAGGGCAAGGAATTCCGCTTTTGCCTTGGAGCCATGGTGGAGAAAATAAAAAAAAATAACTGTCGGAGGCAAAGCAATCATTTGTCCAAGACATTCATCTATAGGTTGTTTGTCACATTGTCAAGGTGGATATTTGTAAAGGGTAGAAATGCTAAAGCATTTAAAAAATTGTTTTCAGTTTAGTTTTTGATGTTCCAGAAAATATTATCCCTTTTAGAAATATAAGGCGCAAAGTATAAGAATTCTGAGGAAACATGAATACAATGGGCTTTTCAGTGAAGTTCTTCTTAATCTCATGGGACTGAAACATTGAAAAGTAAGATTTCAACATCAAAATAAAACATTTCTATTTAATGCTGATTGTTATTTTAGCACAAATATTGAATGCAGAAAGGGCCTTATGTCGCTTTGCAAGTGATAGCAACATACATGTTTCCGTTGCAGGATTGATTCTGCCTCCTAATCTTCTAAAATAGAAATTCATATTGGCGCATATTTGTTAACTCACAGCACACAGTTATTTACAACTAAGGAGATATTTGTAAATTAGTGGGGACATTTTTGCTCTAATTTTATTTTTCATTGATTTAATAGAAAACTACAGTAAGAAAAAAGACAGTACATAATGAAAACAAATATAATTTAATTGTGTTTTTTTTATTTATGTCATGGCTATTCAGTAACAGGAGAAACGTGACTGCCACCATCATCCAGCGGGCATACTCCTAATCTAGTGCACACACAAATGGAAGGAGCATTTAAGTAAACAATAATATCTAGCATAATCAAGTAATGCCATTTAAAGAGAATCCAAAGAGGTGAATCAAAAAAGGTCAATACAAGCTTCCTTCAAGTTTTTAGTTCAGTTCTTTTATTATGTTATGTCATTCCATTTGATGAAGGTATCCACCTTGAAGTTGTTCATTCAATTTGTGCAAACATATATTGTACAACCAACAAATATTCAACAGCCTACGCGTTTCGTCCCATCCGGGACATCATCAAGGCTGTATATAAGAGAAAAAGTAGAAATTACAATGACAAAACTTTACAGAAAATCAAGCGTCTAGAAACCCATAATCGACTACAATTTTCACGCCTGCCTATATACCATTCTGAACATACCAAATACAACAAATCGTGACCTTCCTATATAACAATCTATATGTTATTGGTTCCAACAAACAAAACCCCAAACATCTCAATGGTGGTCTTGGAATCATTCTTTACAATTAGTACATATACTTATAAATTCAGAAATCCGTATTGTGACCATAAAACTTGCCAGCCTCCAAATTTATTCTAGTTCTCTCTTCCCCCCTGTGATTACTACTCCTTAATCCTGCTCGCTCTTCTCACCTTTAGTAATGATCCTCGTTGTAGATGTGTCGGGCATTTTCTCCCTTCAGTCTATAAATCTTGTTTGCCAATAGGTAATAGTTGAGATCTATACACAGAAATTGACATTTATTACTCCTGCCCCTATTCTGTTCGACTGCAACTATCTATAATGCCTCATTCATTAACTCACCAATTTATAAGAATATTAGTCTTATTAGTTCACTTTTTCCATATAACTTCCGCCCATAACAGTTTTTTGTTTTTTCCTATATACGCTTGAAGTCCTTATTAGTTACAGGAGTTTTTATGTTATCTAAAAAAGAAGAATCATTAATTTAATATACACTATGATTTTTAGTGACGTGCTCAAAGAACTCCTTGAATTGGTGAACTTATTCTCACCTAATTCAAGATTGTGCTCTTCCATAGGTCTAATTCCCGCTTACATTTAACCCAATGCAACTGTGGCTGTCCCCTGTAATGTAACAAGAAGACGCTTGCACAAATAAACTTATCTTGTTTCCTTGATAATAAGGACTGTTCTGTATTTTAACTGATTTCCAAAACACACATCCATTTAAGAGCATTTCAAAAAAGTTCAGTGGAAATTACCCATTCTCCTTTATGACCGCATCTCACCTCAATCTAATGTTCACTCTTTTGAACCGAATTCTGCTAGAGTTGAATAGTCACAGTTATGTCCTAATTCTCCACCTTTGTAAATATTCCTTAATCCGTTATACCAGCTGTAGTAGCCTGAAATTTATACAACAAAAAAAAGTGTTCAATTCAGTACCAATCGAATGAACGTCCATAGCTCGCATATTAATTCCCAAGCCTCATGCTCTCACCTTCTTATTCATCTCATCTATGTTGTACGTCCTTACATCCTGACAGCCAGGTTTGATAACTCCCGCCGTAAAGCACCCACCATGAACAGATCTATTTAAAGTCCCTTTTAGCCAATCACTGCACGTCCTGACTCGCACTCAAGTGTATGCAATTACTCCTCCCAAGTTTCCTCTCTGGTCCGCACTCTAATACGTTAATGTTTACGTACCTTCTCCATTTACCAAAACACCGGAAATACTTAATCTATTTCCTGTTTCATGTATGGACCAATCACGTCCTACCCCATTCAATCATGCCGGAAAGACTCCAAACATTTCCTGTTTGTTGCCATGTAGCCAATCCTAAAGCTAGATCTCCCGTCTGTGTGCGTCGATTGCATCCAAACAATATAAACTGTTTTAAACTAAGGTTTTGGCTCCTATCTAAGGGTGACATTCCATCCCTTTGTTGCAGTTCATGCCTCCATATGTGTATTTAGCTATAAAGCATCCCTCTTATTCGTATCTTGGGAAACGATAATCTGACAATATTTACTTCACTAAACAAATCCTGTATATACAATCACAACCATGGGCCTTTCTCTGCAGTATAAAAAACGCCGTAAAATTATTAAAGAGACGTGTCCTTCCATCCTATATGTCCAAAGGTACCAAAGTATTATGTACTTTTCCTCTATCCATTAAAACCACAAAGCCATTCCTAATTACCGGCCAGTTCTTTTCCCACAATCAAATAATCATGAACACTTATCTACTTTATTGACTGCTTCCCATGTCTGGAGACCTGGAAGGCAGGATTAATATGATTTAACCATCAAAAAGAAAAAACATCACACATACTTGCCCATCCTACTCGGTATCATATCGCCACGGTATATCCCTGTTTAAATCTTATTGTTAGTACACCTCACGCCATTTATCCTCAAAATCTCTTCACTTTCTTACACCTTTCAACAGGTTCTTATTCTTATTTTAAACAAGCCAACTTAAACACTGCTCTGTCCCACGTCATGTATACAAGAAACAACACCTCAGCTGGTTGTGCTTTCTCAATATGCAAATACTATTCCACAAATCCAATCTTACCATCCACTTGTATTTTGAACCTAAAGTGGGAGTGAGATAATGGGTAACCTTCACACTTTTCATGATTAATACATCTTTACACCGTTTGGATTTTTGAGGATGCAAATAACTTTCTCTTGATCCATGATCAAGATCCATGACCCCAACTGCTACTTTTACACTGACCCTTTGATTAGACTTTTAAATAACCAAGTCCCCTAAATCCTATAGTGTTCATCATTCTACACTAACTTATTTGACTGTAGTTTTAGTGGTTCCCACCTTTTTCCTAAAAACTCACATGATATTCAAATTTTACTGTAAGAAATAATGTAACTCGGAATCACTGTTTAACCCAGTTTTACCACTCTACACCGACTAATCCAACGTGCTTCTTGCTGTCTTATTTGTAGCTCCTAATCCCCACCTCTGATTCTATGGTCAATTCTCTGAATCCCATGAAACCTGAAATCCTTCAGTGTATCATGGTTATTCTTAATATGTTGAAAGATGGGTGATTTAGGATCACAATTCATTATTGCTCATTTGTGCTCTTGAATCCTAATTTTTAAAGTTCTCCTTAGTACTTCCGATATATATTATACTACAAGCACAAATAATCACATACATTACCCCAGTACTGTTGCAATGTATGAATACCCTGATCTGGTAACATCAGTCCGTGTTGTAACAAAATTTCTTTACCCGCTCTATCCACAAATTACAGATGCTGCAGGACCCACAAACAAAAAAGCCCGTTGGCGGTGAAGGCATCCAACCGATCATACTGCTTTTTGGTGGCTCAATGTAATTTCTCAGTATCAAGTTGTATATGGTGGGGCTCCTTTTATATACTACTTTCGGTTTGTCTCCAATGTCATTTAGTAGACCTGGAACCTCTTTAAGTAAATGCCAATTTTTAGTTAGACCCTTATACATTTTGTCCCCCTGTGTATTATACCTTTTTACAAATGCCAGTTGTCTCTTGGTCCCAGCTTTAATCTTTCCTAATAGTGTAGTGTCTCTCCGAATCTGGCTTACTCTATTTGAGGCTTTATCCAAAGACCTTTCCTGGTAGCCCCTATTTATTAATCTGCTTTTCAAAATATTTAATTACTCCCTGAAACATCTGTCTGTGCTACAATTTCTCTGAATTCTAATCATTTCTCCAAATTTCTCCAGTTGATTACTGATATTGAATGAGCAGCACTATCTGCCCTCAAAATAGAACTTTTTCTGTAGAGTTTGCTTTTAATTGATTCACCCTCTACCCATACTTCCACATCCAAGAACTCTATTTTTTTCACTTGATGATTCAGAATAAAAGTTACATTAAAGTAATTTTGTTTCAGAAATTCAAAATATTCTTTGAGGGCATTCTGTGTACCTCTCCATATTAGCAAAATGTTGTCAATAAAACAACCCAGAAAAGAATAAAATCGGTTCATTTTGCAGCTTCCTGGCTCCAGGCATGCTCCCTCTCAAACCAACCCATAAAAAGGTTGGTGTAAGAGGGAGCAAACCTGGAGCCCATCGCTGTCCCCCTTATCTGGTGGTACCACTCATTCTAGAACAGAAAATAATTATTTTTTAAGATGATAGAGCTCATCTCAACAATCATTTCTGAGTGTTCAATCAAACTGGCACTACGGCTCCCTAAAAAGTGTTTCAGTGCTTGTTCACCTTTGTCATTATGTATACACGTATATAGTTTGACTACATCCAGAGTGACAAAACTTATTCCCTCTTCCCATTTCACATTTTCTAATTTATTCAGGACATCCATGGTGTCTCTCACATAAGATGGTATATTGATCATCGAGCGAGCAGAGGGGGTCGGTGGCAGCTTCCTCCCGCGCTCGTTTTTGTGGCTAAGGTGATTCATTTTGCTGCTCTGGAATTTGGGCTGCATTTTAATCTCAGTGTGAACGCTGCTTTTAACTGTGTTTTAACTGTGTTGGGGGACATTTAAATCTTTGTCTGGGCTACTGATATCAGTCTTGTGCTTCTCAGCGCCAAGTCCGACCTGGAAGGTGCTTGCCTGCACTCAGTGACATTGTCTAACCGCCCGGTCCGATGCGGTAATTAGTACTGTTGCGCGGAGGGCGTGGTAGACAGAGTCAGGCACTTCCGTCTTGGAGGGTCAGCGCTCTAGCCTGCAGGGTAGAATCCTGCATAAATACCGCTTGGCACGGCGGCGACGCTGCGAGCAGAGGGGGTCGGTGGCAGCTTCCTCCCGCGCTCGTTTTCGTGGCTAAGGTGATTCATTTAGCTGCTCTGGATTTTGGGCTGCATTTTGATCTCAGTGTGAACGCTGCTCTTAACTGTGTTTTAACTGTGTTGGGGGACATTTTAATCTTTGTCTGGGCTACTGATATCATTCTCGCGCTTCTCAGAGCCAAGTCCTACCTGGAAGGTGCTTGCCTGCACTCGGTGACCTGGTCTACCCGCCCCGGTCCGACGCGGTAATTAGTACCGTTGCGCGGAGGGCGTGGTAGACAGAGTCAGGCACTTCCGGCTTGGAGGGTCAGCGCTCTAGCCTGCAGGGGAGAATCCTGCATAAATTCTACATGCCCCAGCGACCGCGCAGCGGGCGCGCTAAAGGCAAGCCCATCTGCGCCCGTCCGTGGCAGGCTGGGGCCCAGGGCCAGAACCCTTGGAGGAGCTCGGGCAGGTGCGGCATATACTTGGCAAGAGCTGATTAATTTACGCACAGGAATTGGGTTAGATTGTTGCCACAGTCTGGATCCCACGACAGGAGATCTCATTAAAGAGTGCAGACACTGTGGCTATTCGCTCAGCCAGGCTGCCTACTCAGGTGGAAGGACCGGGGAGCTCAGTTGCGCCCTGCTCAACTGCAGGTCACTGAAGAAGCACTACCCGGACATACGCGACCTACTATGGGACAGTAAAGTAGATCTACTCTTCCTAACAGAAACGTGGTTAGATGGCGAGTCGGATCCTGAAGTGTAGGATGCCCTCCCCAGGGATATGAGATATGCAGACAGAATAGACCAAGCGGAAGGGGAGGAGGGATTGCAGTGATCCACAGGGGCCACGTCAAATGTAGCATGGAGCCTGCAAGTATGTTGGACAGCGAAACAGGTGCTTTCTCGATAACAGTTCCGAATAATGACACTATTAAAGGATTTCTGGAGTACAGACCCCCGGGAGGCAGTAGCCAATTCTCTGGCAGTCTGATACAGAATTCAGTGTCTCCAGCCCTGCGCTACGACAAACTCCTAATGTTGGGTGATTTTAACTTGCATTTTGATGATGTGGCTAATATGGCGGCCCGAGAGGTTCGCCAAGATATGCTTACTATACAACTGGTGTTACAGTCAGCGTCACCTACCCTATGTCACTTGCTGGACCCAATATTCTGCAATTGGGAAGGCATTGTGATCGATCCTCCGCTCCCGATGGTGTGGACGGACCACTCCTTGGTGCCTTTCCGCATTAAGTACATGATGGACAGTAAGATTGGGAAAGGAAGGGACACCATTAAGAGACAGCGGAAATGGGCTAAGCTTTCCCCTGAAAATGTTGGTGCTAGTCTGGTTCAGGGGGGTCCCCCGGAAGGACTGGGCACTTCAATTGATGGGGCATGCGATGCCCTGGACCACCACATTCAGTCGGCCCTAGACATTACGGCCCCCTGGGCCAGCACTTGTCCTGTGCGGCGTACTAAATCCGTAGCCTGGTTCAATGCGGAATTGAAAGAAGCTAGGACAGCCTGCAAGCGCATGGAAAGATCCTGGAGGAAAGGTTATCTGCCGGACACTGAAAAGGCTTATAAAACAAGCCTTAAGGGATATCATGCTTTAATAAGGAAAACTCGTTCGGCCTATTTTACTGCGCAAATTGATAAAGCTGAGTGCTTGACTAAGGAACTCTTTGTGGTGTATAAAGAGGCATCCTCACTGGCCTCAGTTGGAGAACAGGTGGTTTCCTCTGTACAATCCTGCAACCAGATAGCGGAATATTTCTACAAAAAAGTGCAGGATATTTATTCCACTGTTCCTAGGGAAGCCAGGGCCAGGTCCAGTGGTGAATGACGGCGGGAGGAGGGAATTTTGGAAAAGGATGGCCTAAGGGCCTTTCTGGTTCCAGAGGAGGAGTTGTTATTTAAGGTAGCCATGGGGGTGAAAACGGGTTCTCCTAGAGATCCAGCTCCCGCTAAAATTCTGAGAGGGAACATTGAAATGATAGCCCCTTATTTTAAGCACCTACTGACTTTATCTTTTGAGTCCGGCAGGGTGCCGATAACCTGGAAACAAGCAGTGGTGCTTCCTCTCAAGAAAAAGCCACAGATTAGTATAACACAACTGAACAATCTGCGACCCATTTCTCTCCTCCCCTATTTTTACAAAATAGCAGAGAAACTGGTTAATCTACAGCTCTCGGCATACATTGAGGCACACGGGCTACTACATCCCTCCCAGGCGGGTTTCCGTACTTACCACTCTACTGAATCTGCCCTTCTCTTCTCGACAGAGGCTATGCTGAAGCATGTAGATGAAGGTCAGACAGCGACACTGATTCTTCTCGATCTTAGTGCCGCATTTGACACTGTGGCACATCACACCTTGCTGCAGTGTCTGAGGAGGAGTGGATTGACTGGGAAGGCATGGACTTGGTTGGAATCTTTCCTTCATGACCGCGCCTTCTATGTTGAGCAGGGCTCTCATCGGTCAGAGGTTTTCGACCTTAGCAGGGAGTTACCCAGGGTTCTAGCCTCAGCCCCACCTTGTTCAATCTTTATGTAGCGCCAGTAGCCTTAATAACTGAACAGTATGGGGTGGGGGTAGTAGCATATGCCGATGATACTCACAGCCAGCTGAGCACGCAGCCAGCAGATTTGCATCTTGCCTTCAGGATCTGGCAGGTTGGATGGCCAACAACTGTCTCAGACTGAATGGGGACAAAACTGAGGTGTTAATTGTTGGTAAGTCCCCGTCAGTTTGAACCTCGGCGTGGTGGCCTCACACGTTGGGCCCCCTACCTATTCCTAAGGATCAGGTTAAGAACCTCGGCATATGGATTGATTCTAATATCTCCTTTGACTATCACACCCAGCGTGTTGCTGGGATGTGTTTTGGTATTCTTCGCTGCCTGAGGAAGACACTTGATTTTCTCCCCATGTCAGCTAGGAGGGCCCTAGTCCATGCCCTGGTTACTTCCAGGCTGGACTATAGGAATGTCCTCTACCTGGGAGGAAACACTAGGTGTCTCCAGAGACTGCAGCATATCCAGAATGCTGCTGCGCGTCTGGTGCTGCGGTTGCCTAGGAGAGCTTCCTCTAAAAGGGCCTTGGAGGCACTACATTGGCTCCCCATTAAGGAACGTATCCAGTTTAAAGCTCTCTGTGTTAGCCATAGGATCATTCAGGGGAAGGGCCCTGGCTTTCTGCGCAACCTGCTTACACCGTATACTCCCACTCAGCTTCTGCGGTCTCAGGGTGCGGGCCTGATGCATGTCCCAGGTTTAGCAGGGCTAGAATGGGGGGAGGATCCTTCCGCTCCCTGGCTGCCCGTAGATGGAACACTCTTCCAGTCAGACTCCGTACTGAGACCTCAGAGAGGGTGTTCCGGTGGGAACTTAAAACTTTTCTGTTCCCAAAGTGTTAAATGCTGCCTGTCCAGGGCTACTGTTTGAATGATGCTTAGACCATGTATAGCGCGGGGACACACTGTCAAGTGTAACCAGGCGCTTTATAAGCTCAGTATTATTATTATTATTATTATTTATCACTAAGGGTTTGAGGAACAAGTCCACATATTCCGATAAATGTTCAGTCATGCTACCTATGCTAGATATGATGGGTCAACCCGGGGATAGATCTGGACTTGTGAACTTTAGGCAACATATAGATAAAAGGATACGTGGGATTAATCACTTTCAGATATTTGAACTCCGCATCGTCCAGTAAGCCTGCTTCCTTCCATGAAAATAAATGGTCTGAGATCATTCTAAGAACATCTATTGTAGGATTGCCATTAAGTTTGCGATAACAATTCTGATCACTTAGCTGTCTCCTAAATTCCTGACAATTGTCAGCTTTGTCCTGAACCACGATGTTCCCCCCCTTGTATGCTTCTCGAATAACTATACTTTCATCATTTCTAAGACACTTAAGGGCACATCGTTCGGGACGTGTTAGATTATCTGTCCTATTCTATCTGATATTGTCTTTCAGTTTTGAAACCTCTACTTTGTGAAATTCTTCCAAGGTTTTCTGGACAAAAATGTCCATGACCGCATATTGTGAACCTTGAGGTGTAAACTTGGAGGTGGGGTGTAGTCCACTGGTGCAACTATAACTAGTTTCTATGCCCAATAAGTTAGCTACATCGTCTACCCCATACAATTCTCCCTCAGTTAATAACATCAATAATTGAACTTCACGTAAATGCGAAATGGTCATTTCAGCACTTTTATCACAGGTACAACCATAGTACTTTTGTCCAACATAGAAAAAAAACTTTTTAAATTTTAATTGTTTTGAAAATCTAAACAAGTCGATCTCCAAATCAGTAAAATCACATCCATATTGTGGTCAAAATGATAAACCTTTATTAAGTACGGACAATTCATTTTCATTTAAGATTCTATGTGAAAGATTGATAACTTCGATTTCTTTATCCAAACTGTCAAACTCCATGTTACTACTTTCTATATCCCTATCTACTTCCTGATTTTGTCCTTTCTCCTTGCTCCCATCCTGATATTTTCTATGTGTCCTGCTCCCCCGTCTTTTGCTCCAGGCACCTTTCTTTTGCCTCTCTTTAGTCTTGAAATTTCCTCCAAAAAAGAAGAGTTAGTAACCGGTGTTACTGTACTCCCCCCCACTCCAGGTTCATCTGTAGATGAAATGCTGGAACTGCTGTAGTTCACTGAATTTAGCTCAACTTGGGCATCTGTGGGTAGTGTTTTCTCGGGTTTCACAACCTCATCAAATCCCTTAGCAAAGGTAAAAATTCTACCTTGCTTGTAATCTTGTTCATCTCGTCGGATTTTGCTCAATTTCTTATCCTTAATTTGAATTTGATGTCGATGTATGACATCCTTCAAAATTGCTAATTTTTTTTCAGTTACATCTTTAGGATTCATGTCTTCAATCTCTTTCTCAACCTCAGTTATCTGAGTTTTAAGCTTTTCCACCTTTCTTTCAGCGTTCTTAATAAGTATATTCATCATTGTGAATGATGAGGCATAGAGATTTTCTTCCCAATCCTTAAGAAGGACTGGATCGAGATCTTCGAAAGCCGAAAGATTAAAATTGTAAGTCCCCTCGGGATCCTTTTCTGATCTAAATAGTTTTTTTTAAGTTATCCCGTCCCACCATTTTGAGAGTTCTGCTTTCCTTAGTCTTTCTAACTTCAAAAATATATTCTTGAGACTATCAATAGTTGTGGATTTCTTGGGGACCCCCCTTCATTTGGCTTGGTTTGTTGAAACACCTCGGCTGCCCATTTCTCTCTATCATCTTCCATGTCGATTATATTAACACTCCCACGTGTTCCACTGCCCTTACTATTAATATTTCCACTACTGACACAATGAGGGTACTACACTTGTGTGCACTGTAGGATATTACAAAAAAGTACCAACAATACATAGTCAAGAACAATTCTACTGGCGCTCAACTTCCAGTAGCCCACAGTCAAAGCCACTAAATCACAAATTTACACACAAATGGAAGGAGTTCCTTCCATTTGAGTGTAAGAGCTCCTTCCATTTGTGTGTAAATGTATCCATCCCTCAGTATTGTACCAAGCCCTAGAACAGTCATAACCTTCTGAACAGGCATGGAATATCAGAAATGATCAGACACAAAGCTTGCCACTCAGTAAACTTCACTCTAGTACAGCACAGCAGGCCCCAATAAGCTGCATTCTATCTGTGCTGCCTTATATCTCACAATCGGTACAAAAGGGGGTGGTAATGGAGGGAGCATCTGAACCAATCAAACACTCACACCCAGTCAAAAGATCTGGGTTTAATCCATCACCGTTCTTTAGCCCACTCTGCCACCCCAGTTCAGACATGGCTATATGCAAATCAGTCTGACCCTGTGCCTCATGGGAACAGTCCAGCCCAAACTGCCAAGCCATGCCTTCCCTGGACCGGAAACAAGCTTCCGGGGACCAGTTTCTGGCATTCCAGCCGTCTTCAGCCCGGCTTGCTTGAATCCAGTGGCAAAGTGAGCAAGGGACTCACGTCTGAGCATACCCAGCCACACTTATGGGGGCCAAAAGCGAAACAAAAGGGGGTGGTAATGGACGGAGCATCTGAACCAATCAAACACTCACACCCAGTCAAAAGATCTGGGTTTAATCCATCACCGTTCTTTAGCCCACTCAGTGGGCTGGGTATACTCAGACGTGAGTCCCAGGCTCTCCACACCACTGGAGTCAAGCTATCCAGGCTGAATGAAGGCTGATAGCCAGAAACCGGTCCTTGGATGCTTGATTCCGGTCTGGGAAAGACATGGCTTGGTAGTTCGGACTGGACTGTTCCCATGAGGCACAGGGTCAGAGCTGATTTGCATATAGCCAGTGTCTAAGCCAGGGTGGTGTGGAGTGCAAAAAAACGATGGATTTAGGCCCAGATCCTTGTACTGGGTTGAATGTATGACATTGTTCTACATTCTGTCCATCAACTGTGTTTTTTGCAATTTTCACCCCGAGTGGGCTGGGTATACTCAGACGTGAGTCCCAGGCTCTCCACACCACTGGAGTCAAGCTATCCAGGCTGAATGAAGGCTGATAGCCAGAAACCGGTCCTTGGATGCTTGATTCCGGTCTGGGAAAAACATGGCTTGGTAGTTCGGACTGGACTGTTCCTCAATATGGATGAGCCCTAGGGGCCACCTAAACCATATACTAAGAAAGTGGTATAAGAGATACCAATAGGAAAGGGAACAGGCCTATGGCCTTGGGAATCGCTGGAGCTATTCGAGACTAGCAGTGACTAAGTCGGGAAAGGCCCGCGGGACTCGGGTGCAGTGTTCAAAGTGCACGCACTTTCCAATGCAAAGTCTATGGTGCGTAAAAAGTACAAAGTTAGAAAGTTAGGAACCTTCCGAGTGACCTACGGAGTTGAAACTTAAGACACAGGCCCTTGAGATGTGTACCAGTGCAGGAGCACCGGCGGAGCTGAGTTACCTCACCCACAGGAAGCGGGTGCACAGGGTCGAAGTAGTGTCGGGTTTCGTCACGCTGGTCGATGGTGCTTGGAGCTGAAGATGCTGCAGGCGGCTCGATGTGAAGAGTTCCGGTGGATCCAAGGGTGGATCCGAAGTTGTGAAGACCTGAAAGCAGAGGGGACAATGTTCAAAGTCACTAGCCAGTGACTACCGTGGAACCAGATTGGAACCAGGCGATGTCGGGTGCAAACAGGCGTTGTCGGGTAGCTTCTCTCTGCAGCCACGTGGACACCCGGGGTCGAGGACGTCCAGGAGTCGGTCACGAGCTGTCCCACGCAGGCTTTTCGCTGTTGGCGGTGTCGGCGACCTAATCAGAGCAAACAGGCCTTGGCAAATGCAAGCCACGCAGAAGTTGAAAGATGCTTAACACTCGGACCAGCAAGGTCAGAGCAAGTGCTCCTTTTTACAGGAGCTTGGGTAGGTCTGGAGCAACCAGACCTGCTGTGTAAATCGTCGGTTTCGTTGCCAAGATGGCCGCTGACCACGTGGCTAGTGGCCGGGATGGCACGTCGAGTGGCACAATGCAAAAGGGCCCCACGCAGATCGTGGAGATGCTGGAGGGCTGATCTTCGGTGCAAGGGCTGCTCGGTGATTGGGGGTTCTCAGTCCCAAAAGCACAACGTCGAGGATACCTCAGAAGCTGCGTAGTCAGCTTTTCGAGTGTCTTCCAAGAGGTCCGGTCCCACGTCACTCGGTGCCTCCACGGGTCCCTTCTTTGCAGGGACTGTGGATCGGGCTCGGAGAGGTCTGGGAGTCTGGTTCTTGTCGGGCTCTGGGCTCGGGCTCCGGCGGGAGGCGGCGGCACAGCAGATGTCGAGTTGCTGGTTGGTACCTGTGTTCACAGGGTGGCCACTCCTAGGCCACAAGGGAGATTCTCTTCAGTCTTCTGAGCAGCAGAATGTCGAATTCCAGTCGTCTTCTTAGTTTCAAGTTGATTCAGGATGATCTGCTGTGCAATGGCACTGCTCCCACTCTTATTCCCAATATGAGGGGTGGATCACCTACTAGGTCCCTCCTCTGGGAGGAACCAGGAAGGGGGGTGGTTACACCCCCTTTCCTTTGTCCAGTTCCGCGCCAAGCCTGGGTCTGGAAAGTCCCAGGACCGGTTTGGACTGGCCTATGCACGGGGACACCTTGTGTGCCCCGGGCATGTCTGATTCTATTCAGCCCTGTCCTACCCAATATACAAAACCCTGTCTGGAGTGGTGCTCGCACCTCCCAAGGCAGGAAACCCTTTGTCCAGGACACCATCTGCCGAGTTTCGGTCAGCAGCAGGAGGCCAGACTCGTGTCTGTGGTGGCAGCATCCATTTTGTGATGCTGAGGCTCTGGTTAACTTTAACCGGGGTTTAAGGCTACACACATGTCTTGTCCCTCTAGAAGGGTGGAATGCTATCCCCATCGACAGAACTGTCGAGGGGATAGTATTCCAATTCGTATGACACCTTACTCAACATGTTTTGATAAAGCCAAACCAAAGATAGCATTTAACCGCGAGGATTATAATGCACTTAAGAGTATATGGTATGGCAGTATCCCGGAACAGCTTAGGGAGTGGTTCCCGACAGCTGCAGACAGGCTCAGCTCATGCTAGAGCACCATCTCACATATTTCCAAGCACTCTGCCTCCAGGATTGATGAGGCCTTCCATAGGAGTGGCTGATAGGAACATATGTGTCCAGTTTAGGGTTAGGCACAGGCATACTGTACCTAAGCAAGAGGTGATTACACCAACTTACCCCGGCTGAGTGATCAGCCAGTTGTGTCAAATATGGAGGCCAGGCCAGGGGTGGCACAATACATGCTGCAGCCCCTGGTAGGCCTTGGATACACCTATGCCCTGGGTACCTAGGGTACACTACTACAGGGGCTCATAAGGTGAACCAGTTCCAATTCGTAATGCACCTAAAGTGCATTGGCAGTAATTTAGAGAGAGAACAGCTGGCTGTGGGTCTGATTAGCAGGCTGACAGCCACATTAAGTCATAAACCAGTGAAGCAAAAAGCAAAAATTTGGGGTGACCATAGGATAGCAGACCCTACTCTCCTACAGTGTGGAGTGCAAAAAAACGATGGATTTAGGCCCAGATCCTTGTACTTGGTTGAATGTATGACATTGTTCTACATTCTGTCCATCTACTGTGTTATTTGCAATTTTCACCCCGAGTGGGCTGGGTATACTCTGACGTGAGTCCCAGGCTCTCCACACCACTGGAGTCAAGCTATTCAGGCTGAATGAAGGCTGATAGCCAGAAACCGGTCCTTGGATGCTTGATTCCGATCTGGGAAAGACATGGCTTGGTAGTTCGGACTGGACTGTTCCCATGAGGCACAGGGTCAGAGCTAATTTGCATATAGCCAGTGTCTAACCCAGGGTGGTGTGGAGTGCAAAAAAACCGATGGATTTAGGCCCAGATCCTTGTACTGGGTTGAATGTATGACATTGTTCTACATTCTGTCCATCAACTGTGTTTTTTGCAATTTTCACCCCGAGTGGGCTGGGTATACTCAGACGTGAGTCCCAGGCTCTCCACACCACTGGAGTCAAGCTATCCAGGCTGAATGAAGGCTGATAGCCAGAAACCGGTCCTTGGATGCTTGATTCCGGTCTGGGAAAGACATGGCTTGGTAGTTCGGACTGGATTGTCCCTATGAGGCACAGGGTCAGAGCTGATTTGCATATAGCCAGTGTCTAACCCAGGGTGGTGTGGAGTGCAAAAAAACGATGGATTTAGGCCCAGATCCTTGTACTGAGTTGAATGTATGACATTGTTCTACATTCTGTCCATCAACTGTGTTTTTTGCAATTTTCACCCCGAGTGGGCTGGGTATACTCAGACGTGAGTCCTAGGCTCTCCACACCACTGGCGTCAAGCTATCCAGGCTGAATGAAGGCTGATAGCCAGAAACCGGTCCTTGGATGCTTGATTCCGGTCTGGGAAAGACATGGCTTGGTAGTTCGGACTGGACTGTTCCCATGAGGCACAGAGTCAGAGATGATTTGCATATAGCCAGTGTCTAACCCAGGGTGGTGTGGAGTGCAAAAAAACGATGGATTTAGGCCCAGATCCTTGTACTGGGTTGAATGTATGACATTGTTCTACATTCTGTCCATCAACTGTGTTTTTTGCAATTTTCACCCCGAGTGGGCTGGGTATACTCAGACGTGAGTCCCAGGCTTTCCAAACCACTGGAATCAAGCTATCCAGGCTGAATGAAGGCTGATAGCCATAAACCGGTCCTTGGTTGCTTGATTCCGGTCTGGGAAAGACATGGCTTGGTAGTTCGGACTGGACTGTTCCCATGAGGCACAGAATCAGAGCTGATTTGCATATAGCCAGTGTCTAACCCAGGGTGGTGTGGAGTGCAAAAAAATATGGATTTAGGCCCAGATCCTTGTACTGGGTTGAATGTATGACATTGTTCTACATTCTGTCCATCAACTGTGTTTTTTGCAATTTTCACCCCGATTGGGCTGGGTATACTCAGACGTGAGTCCCAGGCTCTCCACACCACTGGAGTCAAGCTATCCAGGCTGAATGAAGGCTGATAGCCAGAAACCGGTCCTTGGATGCTTGATTCCGGTCTGGGAAAGACATGGCTTGGTAGTTCGGACTGGGTTGTCCCTATGAGGCACAGGGTCAGAGCTGATTTGCATATAGCCAGTGTCTAACCCAGGGTGGTGTGGAGTGCAAAAAAACGATGGATTTAGGCCCAGATCCTTGTACTGAGTTGAATGTATGACATTGTTCTACATTCTGTCCATCAACTGTGTTTTTTGCAATTTTCACCCCGAGTGGGCTGGGTATACTCAGACGTGAGTCCTAGGCTCTCCACACCACTGGCATCAAGCTATCCAGGCTGAATGAAGGCTGATAGCCAGAAACCGGTCCTTGGATGCTTGATTCCGGTCTGGGAAAGACATGGCTTGGTAGTTCGGACTGGACTGTTCCCATGAGGCACAGAGTCAGAGATGATTTGCATATAGCCAGTGTCTAACCCAGGGTGGTGTGGAGTGCAAAAAAACGATGGATTTAGGCCCAGATCCTTGTACTGGGTTGAATGTATGACATTGTTCTACATTCTGTCCATCAACTGTGTTTTTTGCAATTTTCACCCCGAGTGGGCTGGGTATACTCAGACGTGAGTCCCAGGCTTTCCAAACCACTGGAATCAAGCTATCCAGGCTGAATGAAGGCTGATAGCCATAAACCGGTCCTTGGTTGCTTGATTCCGGTCTGGGAAAGACATGGCTTGGTAGTTCGGACTGGACTGTTCCCATGAGGCACAGAATCAGAGCTGATTTGCATATAGCCAGTGTCTAACCCAGGGTGGTGTGGAGTGCAAAAAAATATGGATTTAGGCCCAGATCCTTGTACTGGGTTGAATGTATGACATTGTTCTACATTCTGTCCATCAACTGTGTTTTTTGCAATTTTCACCCCGATTGGGCTGGGTATACTCAGACGTGAGTCCCAGGCTCTCCACACCACTGGAGTCAAGCTATCCAGGCTGAATGAAGGCTGATAGCCAGAAACCGGTCCTTGGATGCTTGATTCCGGTCTGGGAAAGACATGGCTTGGTAGTTCGGACTGGGTTGTCCCTATGAGGCACAGGGTCAGAGCTGATTTGCATATAGCCAGTGTCTAACCCAGGGTGGTGTGGAGTGCAAAAAAACGATGGATTTAGGCCCAGATCCTTGTACTGAGTTGAATGTATGACATTGTTCTACATTCTGTCCATCAACTGTGTTTTTTGCAATTTTCACCCCGAGTGGGCTGGGTATACTCAGACGTGAGTCCTAGGCTCTCCACACCACTGGCGTCAAGCTATCCAGGCTGAATGAAGGCTGATAGCCAGAAACCGGTCCTTGGATGCTTGATTCCGGTCTGGGAAAGACATGGCTTGGTAGTTTGAACTGGACTGTTCCCATGAGGCACAGGGTCAGAGCTGATTTGCATTTAGCCAGTGTCTAACCCAGGGTGGTGTGGAGTGCAAAAAAACGATGGATTTAGGCCCAGATCCTTGTACTGGGTTGAATGTATGACATTGTTCTATATTCTGCCCATCAACTGTGTTTTTTGCAATTTTCACCCCAAGTGGGCTGGGTATACTCAGACGTGAGTCCCAGGCTCTCCACACCACTGGAGTCAAGCTATCCAGGCTGAATGAAGGCTGATAGCCAGAAACCGGTCCTTGGATGCTTGATTCCGGTCTGGGAAAGACATGGCTTGGTAGTTCGGACTGGATTGTCCCTATGAGGCACAGGGTCAGAGCTGATTTGCATATAGCCAGTGTCTAACCCAGGGTGGTGTGGAGTGCAAAAAAACTATGGATTTAGGCCCAGATCCTTGTACTGGGTTGAATGTATGACATTGTTCTACATTCTGTCCATCAACTGTGTTTTTTGCAATTTTCACCCCGAGTGGGCTGGGTATACTCAGACGTGAGTCCCAGGCTCTCCACACCACTGGTGTCAAGATATCCAGGCTGAATGAAGGCTGATAGCCAGAAACCGGTCCTTGGATGCTTGATTCCGGTCTGGGAAAGACATGGCTTGGTAGTTCGGACTGGACTGTTCCCATGAGGCACAGGGTCAGAGCTGATTTGCATATAGCCAGTGTCTAACCCAGGGTGGTGTGGAGTGCAAAAAAACGATGGATTTAGGCCCAGATCCTTGTACTGGGTTGAATGTATGACATTGTTCTACATTCTGTCCATCAACTGTGTTTTTTGCAATTTTCACCCCGAGTGGGCTGGGTATACTCAGACGTGAGTCCTAGGCTCTCCACACCACTGGAGTCAAGCTATACCAGCTGAATGAAGGCTGATAGCCAGAAACCGGTCCTTGGATGCTTGATTCCGGTCTGGGAAAGACATGGCTTGGTAGTTCGGACTGGACTGTTCCCATGAGGCACAGGGTTAGAGCTGATTTGCATATAGCCAGTGTCTAACCCAGGGTGGTGTGGAGTGCAAAAAACGATGGATTTAGGCCCAGATCCTTGTACTGGGTTGAATGTATGACATGGTTCTACATTCTGTCCATCAACTGTGTTTTTTGCAATTTTCACCCCGAGTGGGCTGGGTATACTCAGACGTGAGTCCCAGGCTCTCCACACCACTGGAGTCAAGCTATCCAGGCTGAATGAAGGCTGATAGCCAGAAACCGGTCCTTCGATGCTTGATTCCGGTCTGGGAAACACATGGCTTGGTAGTTTGGACTGGACTGTTCCCATGAGGCACAGGGTCAGAGCTGATTTGCATATAGCCAGTGTCTAACCCAGGGTGGTGTGGAGTGCAAAAAAACTATGGATTTAGGCCCAGATCCTTGTACTGGGTTGAATGTATGACATTGTTCTACATTCTGTCCATCAACTGTGTTTTTTGCAATTTCCACCCCGAGTGGGCTGGGTATACTCAGACGTGAGTCCCAGGCTCTCCACACCACTGGAGTCAAGCTTTCCAGGCTGAATGAAGCCTGATAGCCAGAAACCGGTCCTTGGATGCTTGATTCCGGTCTGGGAAAGACATGGCTTGGTAGCTCGGACTGGACTGTTCCCATGAGGCACAGGGTCAGAGCTGATTTGCATATAGCCAGTGTCTAACCCAGGGTGGTGTGGAGTGCAAAAAAACGATGGATTTACGCCCAGATCCTTGTACTGGGTTGAATGTATGACATTGTTCTACATTCTGTCCATCAACTGTGTTTTTTGCAATTTTCACCCCGAGTGGGCTGGGTATACTCAGACGTGAGTCCCAGGCTCTCCACACCACTGGAGTCAAGCTATCCAGGCTGAATGAAGGCTGATAGCCAGAAACCGGTCCTTGGATGCTTGATTCCGGTCTGGGAAAGACATGGCTTGGTAGTTCGGACTGGACTGTTCCCATGACGCATAGGGTCAGAGCTGATTTGCATATAGCCAGTGTCTAACCCAGGGTGGTGTGAGTGCAAAAAAACGATGGATTTAGGCCCAGATCCTTGTACTGGGTTG
Source organism: Lissotriton vulgaris (assembly GCF_964263255.1). Classification (NCBI taxonomy): domain Eukaryota; kingdom Metazoa; phylum Chordata; class Amphibia; order Caudata; family Salamandridae; genus Lissotriton; species Lissotriton vulgaris. The sequence continues at coordinate 855,075,436 of NC_141697.1, read as the reverse complement.
AATGTATGACATTGTTCTACATTCTGTCCATCAACTGTGTTTTTTGCAATTTTCACCCCGAGTGGGCTGGGTATACTCAGACGTGAGTCCCAGGCTCTCCACACCACTGGAGTCAAGCTATCCAGGCTGAATGAAGGCTGATAGCCAGAAACTGGTCCTTGGATGCTTGATTTCGGTCTGGGAAAGACATGGCTTGGTAGTTCGGACTGGACTGTTCCCATGAGGCACAGGGTCAGAGCTGATTTGCATATAGCCAGTGTCTAACCCAGGGTGGTGCGGAGTGCAAAAAAATGATGGATTTAGGCCCAGATCCTTGTACTTGGTTGAATGTTTGATATTGTTCTACATTCTGTCCATCAACTGTGTTTTTTGCAATTATATCTCACAATGGCATTCAGATATGAGATGCTAGTAAAAAAAGTCCATCCAACCAGATCTTTGTGACCACTTTTCTCACCACTCATGTCTGCTCAGGACCATGAACTGTGAACAGCTTTCCAGACTGTACTATCCAGTGCAGTATCCATATAAATAGATTATGATCATATGAAATACGACAAAAGGACCTGCACAGTTACTCAAAGCTGTGTGCATACTGAAAAACTGTGAAGTGCACAATTGTCTCAACCTAATATTAACTTATTTTGACTTGTCCTTATTTTGGTTGTCTAATTACCTACTAATATACTATTGTGCGATCTCCTCTGATATGTCTGTAAAAAAACATATGTTTTGTCCCAAATTTTTGTCATTAATTTTGACCTTCTGTCCAGAATGTTTGTCCTGATTTTTGACCCTTTGTTCTCAATTGTTACACTCACCATCCTGAATTCGCAAGCATGCCAGTTGGTCACCGTAGTTTCCATGTTGAAAGAAAAAAAATGACAAAAGAATTAAAAGCATGATAAGAGTTCTCAAGACAGTTAGATCCATTTCAGATGTTTTCTGTCACAAAAATACAATATACCGGTGCTTTACTCTACTATGTCATTTTATCCATGATCAGGATCATGCCATACGGGTACTTTTAGTAGACGAGTCATTTACGTTTATGACAAATACAGTGTGTAAATAGTGCCTTCTGATTTTTAGAAACCACACACATTGGCAAACAGCCTCCTGGTTACTAACTAGCCCTATGTTCTTCTTTTAGCTCTTTTTAATTGTTTCCTGTACATAGGTTAGGCTCAATGCCTTGTTCTCCACCTCCCACCCACTACAGGCTGAGATTTTCTCTCCTCTGTACATTGAAGAAACAGCCTGTTCAATCGATCTAATCTGGCACAAGGGAAAATATAAACACATGGCCAAAAATGTAATCCCTTGTCAGGGGCGCAACTGGAACTCAACTTTGGGGTGAGGAGACTAAAAGGTAAACCAACAGAGGGGGGCTAACGTTTCAATCAATGTGGTGGAGCTATTCTTAAAGCCAATAAAAGCACATAGGAATAAATTGTGTATTCTAAACATAACTGGTCAAACCTGATACAATTACAAAAGGCATGTTTTAATGGATTTAACAATGTTTATAGGCTACTCACAGATTTTAGTGGACTTGACAATGTTTATAAGGCTACTGACCGAGTGCTTTAAAAAGGTGAATGAGTAATGTGACACTTAAGATACAGCTTATACAGATTTCAATACAAAATAATTAATGACCAGTTTTTTCGTAGATGTTTAAATACAGAGACCCTTTTCCCAATACTCTTAAAATACCTTCAGTGAAATAATTATTTTCATGAAATATTTTTGATTTTATATTTATAATATTTGTGTGTTATCATACACATTAAGTCAAACACAAGACAGTTACTAACGGATAGATAGATAGAGAGATAATTATCTTTATTCAATTTTAGCATAAAAATCACAAAAACTCATCAATACACAATAGGTTTAAAAAGAGAAAAAGTAGTCCTCTCATCAAGACCTCAGAATAAAATAATATTGTTGGGCACGAAGTACATAACACATGTTTCTTGATCGCAGTTCTCCCAATAACTGTTCAATTTGGGGTACATCCAAGGACCATGTGGTGACTTCCCTTGACAACCATGAGTTTATTGGTATTTAGTAAAATGTCTAGTGCTGATTCCATTAAAACTTCTGTGATAAAACTGTACTAAAACTGTGATATGTACAATATGATCAACAATTTGAACCTATCATCAACTGGTTACATTTGTGTTATCATTTGTTAGAATATTGATACTGCCATTTGAACCCTCTAGGGATTAAAATCCTACTATCCCTTTAGCACAACTCTCAGTGAGCGGTAACAATTTCATAAGCAAATATATCTTAGCTACACTGGTGTGCTTAAGCATTTTGTTGTTAACATAATGTCGCCATCGTTACATACCACAAGTTCCCGTTAATTATAATCTCATGGAGGATACACATCCTTATAACTTGATTCGTCTTCCCAGCATTGTATGCAGTTAACAAACATGAACATCATTTTAAAAAAAGGTCATTTGATGTGCAAAATTTTTGATGTCCTACTCCTTAATGTCCATGCATGGAGCAGATATCTGGACAATCCAATGACTAGGTATTCTGTACTATCACTTTTTAAAATTCTAACAATCTCCATTAAAAGGTTAGCTGCCAGAATCCGGCATATTGGAAATAGCCAGCTTCTTTTTTTTTTTTTTTTTTTTTTTTTTACATAGGACAGAAAAATAGGATGTGTACTTCTGTTTCAAGCGCGACCTCACATGCAGGGCAACTGGGCAAGATATCAACACTATTCCAATTACTGCAAAAGCTATTGATTGGAAGAATACCTTACCTAAATTTAAGGTATGGTGATTTTGAAAATGGTGGTTCTATTCAATCCCCAAAAAATTCTTGCTGAATTTTATATCTTTAAGGAACCTCCCTGTCAATTCCCCTGCACTTCTGCTGTTTAGCCAACTGTCCTCCTCATAGCTCCAATATCTCTTTTTGAGGAGATTTAAAGACCTTTTTTGGATGTTGCTGGGGTTTCACCATAAATTACTCATACCCATTTTGACCAGCCATGCCTTTATATATTTGAACCACTGAGCACACCATCTGGTGTCTAATGATAATGCATTTCAGAGTTATTCTTTCATGGTCAGTGGTGAATTGTTCAACCAACTGCGCATCCAAATAGGTAAGGGCTGGAGGGCAATCTCTTGGGCGATGCTCTTCATGCCCAGATCTAAACGCATTGGTGTCAGTGGAGCATTTCGGGGGAGCTCCAACACAAATCTCATGAATTTATTTTTGTTTTTGGCAATTGGGGCTATGTTAACATGTCCCCATACCTCTGCTCCATAAAGTGTAGCTCATATTCCCTTCATTTGATATACTTGAATCACTGGGGTCACCAGTCTGTAAGTACACTTTCATCGCTTTTTGATTAAGGCGGTCCCCACTTGTTGTGCCAAGAGTTGGCTTTTTAGAAATTGTGATGACCATGATAATGTGTTGGTAAAACTGTGCCCTAAATAATCAAATTGTTTCACCTCTTCTAGTGTAGTTGGGCCCAGCTTTATTCTTTGTTTGAAGTAATTATGATGGTAAAAGTCATGAATTTTGTTTTTAAGGTATTAATTTCTAATCCATGTACCTCAAAGCCCTCCCAAACCGGTCCACTAAGTTTTGAAGCCCAATCGAGGACCTGGAAATGAGCAGGGTGTTGTCTGCAAACAGTAGTGCACCTCTTGCCCGGCAAGCTTAGGGGGATCAAACCTACAATCTGTTCAATCAGTCCATTTATGTAGGGGGTAAAGAGGGTTGGTGCGGAAGCACTCTTGCCTCACTCCGCAACTGACCCTGATCCGGTCCTTTAACCCACATTCACTCCCCCATCTCATTTGGGCATAATTATTTTTGTGGAGTCTGATACTAATTTTCAGGAGGTTTTTTAGAATCTCCAATTTGGTGAGAGCTGTCCAGAGTTTTACCCGAAGGACTAAGTCCAATGTGGCGCGAAGATCTACAAACACTACGTATAAATTGCCTTTCTTGATTGTCATGTATTTCCACAAGATAAAAAGGAAGTGAAGCAAATGATTTATAGTGCTTTTCTTCCCTCTGAATCCTACCTGCAGTGCTGGTAGTAAATTCCTTTCCCTCGTCCAGTCATGGATCCTCTCCAGCAATTGCGACAGAATATGTTCTTGTCAATATCAATAAGGCTGATGGGCCTGTAATTTACCGGGTCACTTTTGTCTCCCTTTTTGTGCATGCAGACTACTTCAGTGCCCAGCCATGAATCCGGGATTTCTGCCCCTTTTAGTATGGCAATAAAAATGAGCCAATTCTTAACAATTCCCCAGATACTTTCACATTTTTTGTAGCTGATCATTGAATTATCAGATCACTCTCTCATGTGATGCTGTGGCCATCATAGCTGTCAACCATTCTTCAAGGGTCGGTGGGGTCATAGACCTCCATATCTTAGCATACATTTGGTGGCTGCAACAAGGATGAGTTTAGCCAGCATTTTTGAAGGTTAGAGATATCTTCGACATTGTGCGTGGCATGAAGAAGGGTTAAATTGAGTGATGGGTGCAGGTGCAAGTTTAAAGTTGTGTAAATTACACCAACTCAAAAATGGAGGCAAATACAGTCTTTATTTCTGCCTCTGCTTCCTACCAGTGCCAACTGTCATCATCATGACTTCACCACACATTTGAAATCCAAAACCCAGAGAAATTATCAGCCCAGTGAAACAGAGATAGCATGCACACTGGCACTGCATTCATAACAGGTAAATACATGTAAGACAGAACATTGTGCATTGGTCCTTTTTAGACACCAAAATCAAAAAGCACAACAATAAATGCTAACTTTAACAGAAAACATATTAAAAAATACTATATAGCATATTCGAGAGATTACAGAGTCCTCTTTCTCTACTTCTCTGGTAATTTGCATTTTCTCTCTGTCTGACCAGTTTTTCCCCACACTAGTTGCTCCCTTCATTGACATCATCACCAATTACAGATCTTATTTATTTTCTATTTATGTTCATGTCATCACTTTTAGATCCACCTGTGGTATTGCTTAATAAAACAAATCTACTTAAATTCCAAATCCTACCATCATAGGATTTCACCACATTCCTGAATAACATGATATGTTTCCTAAGATTCATGAATTTGGAACCTGATTTTGCACCAACTGGTACAGACATTTTTATCAAATCTACCCCAACTTGCATCTTTCTCACTGCATGTTTTCCATAAAAATCCTTTTTTTCTCCACAATGCTATTTTGTTCCCTCTTCCCCCATTCATCCTTACAAGACACATTCACCCAACCTATTCACCCAACCTATGTTCCAATCCATTCACCCTGGAACCAACTCAGTATTGGGTTTCCTGCCTCTGAGTAATTCAAAAGATTATTTTTCCATTGTCCCATGGGAACAGAGACAATAGAACACAAGCATTTTTGTAATTTTTTCTTCCAATCCATTCCACTACTTTTCACCAATTTGAAGCCCTATTTGATAGTCCTATCGAATCCCTCCACCATACCTTTTGATTTCGGGTGGTATTAGGCAGACGTCTTATGTTTCATTTACATTCTCCTAAGGAAGTCCTTAAATTCCTTAGAAGAAAAGTGCACTGCATTGTCAGTTAATATGCTTCTAGGCACTCTTTCTCTTCTGAATAAGCTCTCAAGAAATCTAATGACAGCCTCTGTTGTTATGTCTCCAACACATACGTCCACAGGCCACCGAGAAAACAAATCCACTACCAACAGTAAACATTGAATGGTTCTTTCCCCTTTTAAAGGACCCGCTTAGTCCATTTACATGTCCCTTGGGTAGGTTTCTACAGACCATGGAAATTTGTCTCACCTTATGGATTGTATCACTCTCTCTACATGCACAACACTTATTCTCCTTTCAATATCCAAATCCAAACCTTGCCACCTAAAATCAGGATTTAACTATTACCAAGTGCCCTTCTTGTGCCATATCAATTATCCTGCCTTTCATTTTATTAGGAACCACTAAACAGTCTCCTATGATAATCAGATCACCACAAGTTGTTAACTCTTCTTTAATCATGCAGAATGGCTGAACTATCATGTTAAGATAATTTTTTACCAGCCAGCCCTTCTGAGTTAATGAAATTACTGTTCTAAGAACTTCTTCCACTTTGACCTCAGATTTCCAATTCTTTTCTGAGATTGCCCCTTTGGTAACCACACACTCCTTTGTCTGGCCATTCCATATATTTTGAGATTTTCTCCACATTCTCACTTACAGAAACTAAAGTGAGACAAAGAGTCAGCAGTGTAATTCTGTCCCCCATAAATGTATTCTACGTCAAATGTGAATTATTGCAGTTCAACCACCCATTTGTGTATCCTCGCTGACACACCGTCCAGCCCTTTTTTCATAAAAATTTCCCTGAATGCATTGTGGTCAGTTTCGACCATGAAATGCCTGCCCCATAGAGAATGCTTGAAATTCTTAGTGGCTTAGGACTCTGCTAAAGTCTGCATTTCGATAACATAACAATCACATTCTGCTCCTGTCAGAGTCCTTTATGCATAGGCAATGGTTCCACCCACAATTTGTAACAGTGCAGAACCCAGTAATTTGCCAGTTGCTTCCGTAAAAATCTTACTGTGTCTGTAACAAACACTTTACGGTCAGGCGATTATTGTAAGTTATGTTTCAGACATTCAAATTCTCTCTGAAATTCAGTAATCCACACAAATTGCACTCCTCTTTTGCACAACTTGTGTATTAAACCCAAAGGTATCTAAGTGCTAGACCAAATAGGTACAACCCACCAACAACTGCAGTGCGTGAAGTCTACGATGAAAACTGCCAAGTTTTCACCTATTTTTTGAACAAGACAAATGAGTGGAGCTTAGAGATGTGAGCAGGCACATTTTTCCATAACCTGGCAGCAACCATGGAAATAGAGCTGCCGCCCCATCTGACTTTGCAAAACCTGGTAATGGTCACTTTCCTACCTGAAAAGGATCTGAGCTTCATGCCAGGCACATATCAGTTAAAAAGAGCAAAACGATGTTTAGATTTTGTATGATGGAAGACCCAGAAGACCGGACAAATAGCCTCCTAAAGGAGATATGCTTCCTAATAGGAAGCCAGAGCAGTGTACAAAAGCCTTCTCTGACTGACATCCTTTAGGGCATGGTAAGAATGAGGCACACAGCTGACTTCTGCACCACTTGTAGTTTATTCAAGAAGCATGTGTTAGTGTTCAGGTAAAAGGCATTACAGTAGTCAAGTCAGGAGAAAATCACGGCAATGACCATCGAGTGACGCATTTCAGCCAGAAAAAAAGGAACGTTTTTTAGATGTCTTGTAAGGTAGAAGCATGTATCCACAGTACGATTGACCGGTGTCCCAACATTAAGAGATGTGTCAAAAACGACCCCAAGATTTTGAGGGGTTTTCACAGGGGTAGATAGAGGGCCATAGTCCTCTGGTCACCAGGTATTGATCCAGATAGATTCTAGTGTCCCAAACACCAACACCTCAGTTTTGTCCATATTCAGTTTTAGTACATTTTCTTTCATCCAGGTATTTATCCTGGTCATGAAGTAAATGCATTTGCTACAAATGCAAGTTGTCAGATATAGATAAAATGATCTGGATATCATCAGCATATGAAAGAACTTAGAAGCTGCACAAGCATATCAGTCAGGCAAGAGAGTCTACATGCAGGCTAAAGAGGGTTGGTCTAAGCGATGTACCGTGAGGGACTCCACATGGAAGACTAAAAGTATTAGCTTTAAAGCCCCAACTAACAGTTTGTAGCCTGTTGGTGAGAAAGGAATGTCAGGGACTGAGGGTCCTCCTGCCCACTCTGGTCTGCTGAAGGCAGTGCGCCAGGCGCAGAGGTGTGAAAGGCTGCTGTCAAATCAAGCAGTACCAAAACAGCTAACCCACCCTGATCAACCTGCCATCTGATGCTATCAGTGGCTGCAATAAGTGCTGTTTTAGTACTGTGACCACTTCTAAATACATTCTGTAATGGGTCAAAAATGCCACAGGTGTCAATCAGCTTAACTAATTCCTGATTGAGATATTTCTCAAGAATTGTAGCTGGTGTGACCAGAAGTGAAATAGGTCGTAAAATGATCATATCTTCAGGGTCAGCATTCATTATTTTTGGGAGCGGATAACTGCAGCTTCCTTCCAAAGCTGCAGAAAAATCTCTGTATCTAGGACATGATTAAATACTCACTGCAGAATCAGGATCTAACTGTAGGATTTTCGGCAGACAAGAGTCCGTAGGGAACCTTAAGATTCATTAGAAGCTCCTTGGTTTTTGTGTCATATTAGGAGGGAAGAGAGGGAGCCTAGAAGACCCTGCAGGATGCACATTGCATCCATCTAAAAATTATGGGGCAGATTTACAAGTCCCTTGCACCATCGGTGCGCCACTTTTTGTGACACATAGGTGGTTATTTTTTTACACCGTATTTACAAAGTGACGCACCTCGGGAGATTCGTTACAGAAGATAGCACTGCATCAAAAAGGAACTGCACAAGAACATGAAGCATCACAAATGTATAAAAATATGCAAGGTAGGCATTCTGACGTAAAATCTAACGTATTGCTGATGTAGGGATATTTACAAACATTCCCTGTGGCGATGCAGCATTTTGCTACATCACGTATCTTAGGAACTGCGCTCGAATCCCCACGCCTCACAAACCCACGTGCAGGAAATGACGCAAGTGCCATAGAAATAAAAGTGAAGCCTAGCAGAGCAGTCTTGCAGCAGATCAGACAGCATAGACCTCCCACTCTTGCAGCTGGGAGCTGGACTGAGAAGACGACAACCATTACCAGACCAAATACCACAACCGCACCCACCACCATCACCACAAAGGCAGTGCAGGAGAAGGGAGCGCATCTATCACCAAAGGACCACCTTCATTGGACTCAGGGATTGACAAGTCATCAAAATGTATTGCCTCAAGAAGGTATTCATTGTGACCCTCCTGCTTCAGATCTCACCACGGCTACAGCCACCAACTGACAGGGTCTGCAACATTCCACCACAGACAAAGCTCCTGTCAGTCTTACACATGTTGGCCTCAGGATCTTTCCAAACCACAGGAGCATGAATGGCAGGTGTCTCCCAGGCCTCTTTCTCAGCCTGCCTCCCTTCTGTCCTGGATGCCATTATTCAGATCCCACCAAAGCACCTCTATTTACCAAGCACACAACATCAACAGAGTGAAATTAAACAAGGATTCTACGGCATTGCAGGCTTCCAACATGTTCTTAGTATAATGGATAGCACGCATATACAACAGGTACCAGCTGCAACAACCTCCCATCAATTCCATAACAGGAAGCACACACACACTCCATCAATGCTCAGGCCATTGTGGACCATCGGGGTCTCTTCATCAATGTACTGGCCAAATATCCTGTGATTGTGCATGATTCATATATATTTAGAAACTGCATCATCAACGAACCTTTCGAAAATGGACAATATGGCAAAGGGCTACTTGTAAGTGAGCAGCAATCAATAAGTGATTGTGAAAAGGCAAGCACACATCTACACCTTAATCACATTATATACAGTCAAACGGTACATACATCCATGGCAGCATCACAGAAAGTGTCCTGTGGATGCCATGGTACTATCTGGCCTCTAAGTTTGCCCCCAGGGCACATTGTGGTTACTGAGGTTCACACAGATGCATGTAAATCACCTCACTAAATGCTGACTGCACATGTGCCCATACGGCAAATGTGCTGTCTGAATGCAACTCATTCACCAATACATGGCGTTTGTGAACACATGCAAGTGATGAAATACCCTTGGCCCTATGACTGCACAGTACCACAGGCCGAAGATCAGAGTACCAGAAGCTCACATCATGTGCACAAACATTGCACCTGCAAAAAACACAGTTGATGGACAGAATGCAGAACAATGTCTTACATTCACCCCAGTACAAAGATCCGGGCCTAAATCCATCGTTTTTTTGCACTCCACACCACCCTAGGTCAGACAACGGCTATATGCAAATCAGCCTTGACCCTGTGCCTCATGGGAACAGTCCAGCCCGAACTACCAAGCCATGTCTTTCCTAGACCGGAATCAAGCATCCAAGGACCGGTTTCTGGCTATCAGCCTTCTTCAGCCTGGATAGCTTGACTCCAGTGATGTGGAGAGCCTGGGACTCACGTCTGAACATACCCAGCCCACTCGGGGTGAAAATTGCAAAAAACACAGTTGATGGACAGAATGCAGAACAATGTCTTACATTCACCCCAGTACAAAGATCTGGGCCTAAATCCATCGTTTTTTTGCACTCCACACCACCCTAGGTCAGACAACGGCGATATGCAAATCAGCCTTGACCCTGTGCCTCATGGGAACAGTCCAGCCCGAACTACCAAGCCATGTCTTTCCTAGACTGGAATCAAGCATCCAAGGACCGGTTTCTGGCTATCAGCCTTCTTCAGCCTGGATAGCTTGACTCCAGTGGCGTGGAGAGCCTGGGACTCACGTTTTTTTCACAAACATTGCACCACCTCAGAGATGTGGCACTGTCTGTTTGCCCACAAAGATTACCCATACAGAGGCTTGAAAGGGAGTCCCTTAGATAAAACAGACATCACCTTGCATATGTGTGCACCTAGTAACAGCACTTGTCATTAAGGGAACATGAAACGTCTGTCAAATTTGCATTTTTTAAACCACATTCACAGTGACACAAAGAAAAATAAGTGAAAGCTGATATGCATATGAATTGAATGTTCTGCACTCATGGCAGCATAAATAAATGTCAAACATGTGTGCGGTGCAATCAATGTAACACCGTGCATTTTATGTGACCTGTGCACACATGTCAAGTCTGATTTTGTCTGATCTCCTTGTGAAGCTGGTACCCCACATTGTGTGGTGCACCAGGGGAATAACCTGCAGGTCCTAAACTACAAGGACAGGTGAATTGACTATGTGTGGCTTTCTGTGGGCCAGCTAATACTGGCCTTTTCATGCAAGACTATGCGTGTAAGGCATGTGACATGATTGTTGTTGTTGATCTTCAAATCAGCAACCATGTACCCTGAGGCACATCATAAAGTGCAAAATGATACAAGCTGGAAATGCAAATGAATGCTCTGAAAAATCAAATTTTGCATAGTGAGTCACACTGTCAATATATGCTTACATCTCACCTACTTTACTTTATCTCTTTCAATGTGTACAGCATTGTAAAGCATATATTGAAAGAGGAAACTACCAAAAAGGATTTTGTTTGTGCATTAAGGTGTCTCTTGATGATCAAAAACAATTTACACATGACACAGGCTTTTGTGCACCATGGTAGAAGAGTGCCAGTGCAGGATCATGTAATCTGTTTGAGTGACAACACAGGGGCAATCACATTGAATAAAACAATCCATATAAATATGTTGCATCACTGTGCCTTGACAGTGACTCACTTCTGCGCAGACAAATGATTTGCAGCACTTTCATCGTGAAATGGACGTAGGTGTGCCATGCACAATCAGGAAAAGTGTGTATCATACATAATAATTACCCAGTTATCACTTACACATTGCAAGACCTCACACATTTCAGTCAACAAATCATGCACTGGAATGCACCATCCCCAGTCATGCACATTAAATGATACACAGCAATTTAAGTGAAGTGTCACAAACAATGTTCAACTCTATATCAAACACTACATCTACATTTCCAAACAGTAATCTCAATGAAAACGTTAGCAAACATGACTTACTCTCAGTCCAATGTATACTCAAGTATGCTTCAAAGTTAATACTGTTCTCTTACTTTCCACTTACAGCTGATCAAGTATATGGCCAACAGACGTGGTTGATGACACCCTTTGGACATACCAGACTGACTGCAAAAGGCATAGCACCACGCACATTGCTGAACAAGAAACATTGAGAGAGAAGCTTTTGTTGCCTGGATTTATCAGGTTGGAGACTACTGTATTCACCTGAAATGGTCTGCAAGTTGATCACGGTTTTTGCAATACTACACAATATATATGTCAAAATGAATGTGCCTTGGGATGAAGAAGTACAGCCCCTGGAACCAATGGATGATGCTGATGATGAAGCTGAAGCAGAAGGAAGAGATATACCCAGCACTGCTGCAGGGCTAAGGCGTCACACTCACATTGTCACCCAATTTTTTACATGATGCTGAGAGTCTACATTTGTACAAATAAGCACCAATGTTTCAAATAAACTCACAAATGCACATGAAAGACTTGCAGGTGTGTCCCTTTTGTACCCAGTTCATTAGATACACCAGCAACTTATGTGAATTGCATGTATGTTTATTAAAATATAATGAAACAACCACTATAAGAAAGGGGGACCCCTAAGAAGGATGTAGGTAGAGAAGCAGGGAAAATACCAAAATTCACAAAGGACGGACTCTACCTATTTCAATTCAAAATGTGCTATACATCATATATTACATTGACACTCTGGTTGGACCATAGGCTAAAATATTAAAGGCATTCAAGATAATGTGTTCATTACTCAATTTATTGTTTTTTGTCTTTTCAATTAAAAATTATTGGTGCATTCATAAATAGATGGCATAACAACAACGTTTTTTAGGAAAAAATCAGATCCCAATGCACAACTTTCCCTCAAACACACACAGCCACCTTCATACTCAAAACATACTCACGCGAAACCACAGATACATACATCACATATATGCAGAAAAGCTTAATATGCACCAAGTCCCCTCACATCAATGCTCAAAAAACTGATTTTCCCTACTAAACCGTGCAGTATGTTATGTTATGTTATGTTCTGTTATGTTATAATGGCTTTTGTAGAGCGCACGGCTACTCAAAAAGAGTGTCCCGGCGCTTTTAAAAAGGAGGGCTGCAGTATACTAACATAACACATTAAAAGAGAAAATATCCCAAACAAAAAAAACACAACAAGCAAAAGGCCTACTGGGTAAACAACCAGGTTTTGAGGCCTTTTCTAAAAGCAGTTAAGCTGGTGGCTCCCCGAAGTATAAGAGGCAGAGAGTTCCACAGCTGTGGCGCCAATAGTCCAAAGGAGCGACCTCCCAGGCGCGCTCTCTTCACTCGTGGGACAGTCGCCAAAAACAGGGATTCTGACCTCAGAGAACGAGCCGGACGGTAGAAGGCAAGTCTCTTTTGGAGGTACTTTGCTCCCGTCGCATGGAGGGCCTTGTATGTCAGGGTCAAAGCCTTAAAAGCAATCCGCTTGCGGATTGGGAGCCAATGCAGGGTCTGCAGCAAGCCCGCTGCACTAGCACGTCTGTTCAGGCCAAAAATCGCTCTCGCCGCCGCATTCTGCACAACTTGGAGCCGCTGTAGCAGGTACTCTGGCAGGCCCAGGTACAGAACGTTTGAATAATCTAGCCTAGAGCCTATCAGGGCCTGCACAGTCAGCTTCCTGTGCTCCTCCGATTAGAGGGGAAGAAACCTCCACAGCATCCTAAGGAGGCCGAAGCAGGTGCCCGACAACCCCAGGATCTGGGACTTCATAGTCAACCCCTTGTCCATCTTGACCCCCAAGTTCTTAGCCATTTGGGATGAACAAGTGGGGGGGAACATATCAGTAGGCCACCACGCCTGCCAGTCTGGCTCCATGTCACACCCAAAGAAGAGTACCTCGGACTTATCGGAATTGCACTTGAGGCTGTTCAGTTGGAACCATTGGAACACAGCCCCAAGGCAATCCCGGATACTCTCCCCATCAAAGTCTCCTCCTCTCTTGCACGAGAAGAGGAGCTGGGTGTCGTCTGCATAGGATACGATCCGGGCCCCAAACGACTCCGCCAACGCCGCCAAAGGGGTCATGAAGATATTAAAGAGGGTCGGGCTCAAGATAGAGCCCTGGGGGACCCCGACTCCCAGAGGCGGCATCACGGCGGAATCTGGCAAGGCCCAGACCGTTTGCCGGCGGCCGGCTAGAAAGGAAGAAAAACAGCTGAGCACCGTCCCCCGTAGTCCAATCTCACTGAGTCTTGTGAGAAGGCCATCATGGGGGACGGTGTCGAAAGCCGCCGACAAATCCAGCATCACCAGCATGGCTTTACCCCCAGTATCCAGAACCCCTTTAATGGTTTCTGAGACCTCGAGGAGCGCAGTTTCCGTGCTGAGATTTGGGCGAAAGCCCGACTGGGTGGCATGCAGAATCTCATTCGTCTCTAGAAAATTGGACAACACCGACTGCACATGCTTTTCTACAATTTTTGTGGGAGCTGGCAGCAGGGAGATAGGCCGGTAGTTGACTGGGGCCTTTGGATCCAGACCAGGCTTCTTGAGCAGCGGGATGACCATTGCCTGCTTCCAAGCCTGCGGAACCACTCCCTGGCTCAGCGAGAGATTCAGTAGCGGGTTAGCCAACGGATTAATCACCTCGGACAATTTCGCCGGAATTTTAGCAGGGCACGGGTCCAAGGGCGAACCCGATTTCAAGTTGCCCATAAGTGCTAAAGAGGCGGGCGCAGTTATAGGTGGAAACACGCCCAGCGTCAAGCCTGGCGAAGCCGGGGGCGGTCGGTTGGCCTCAGAATTAATCAGCCCCGCGGGTACAGCCGATGAAAAAGAATCCTGTATAAGTTGGATCTTGCTAGTAAAAAAACTAGCAAGATCAGAGGCCCAGGAATCAGAGGGCCTCTCCTCAGAGATGCTAGACCGTGGAGATATAAATTCTCTAACTATAGAGAAAATCTCCTTACAGGAGTTGGAGGCAGCTTCTATCCTCCCTGCCAGGTAGGCTTTCTTGCCCAGGCGAATGTCCCGGTGATAGTCCTTAACCGCACTCTTATAAGTCAGCTTAGCCTCCGAGTCATATTTTACCCGCCAAGCTCTTTCGGCCACCTTGCACTGCTGCCGCCTGGCCGACAGTGCAGCGGTGAACCAGGGGGCGGAAACCCGTTTTGGAGTAAGACGGGGGGCCAGTTCCGGGGCAAGATCGTTAAGCCTGTCTGAAAGCCATGCCTGCAAGGACTCCAAATCCTTCGACAGGTCGCCCGAGAGGGGGCAGGGATGATCCAGGGCAGCCTGAGCCAGCATCTCAGGGGTCACTCGATGGTAAGCCCTATGGGTTCGACCATGCTGCTGTGGGGCGGCAACAGCCGATTTAACTGTGCCTTTGATTGAAAATTTAGCAAGCAAATGGTCTGACCATAGTACCGGGATAGTCTCTAGCGCCTCAAGAGGGGATGTCGAGAAAACCTGGTCGAGAGTGTGCCCCTTGTCATGCGTCGGCCCCTGCAGATAGGGGAGCAATCCCAGCGGTGCCATGGCCTCTGAGATTTTAATAGCGGCCGCGTCAGATGGATCATCCATCCGAAAGTTGAAATCCCCGGCTACGATGCAGTGTTCCGCTTTCAGGGCCAGTCCCAGTAAGACGGAGTCAAGGTCTTCAAAGAACGTTCCGGGTGGACCGGGCGGTCTATAGACCAATAATCCCTTGACTGATTGATGCGGAGCCAAAGCGATAGAAAAAGCAAGGGACTCCGAGCCACGAATGTCCTCCACTGGCAAGATAGTACAAGCCGTGCCTTTCTTCACCACCAGTGTCACTCCACCGCCCCTTCCCTTAGCTCTGTCCTTCCTGAAGATGTTATAATCAGGCGGGATTGCCTTGGCCACGTCTGGATTCGAAAGTTCTCCCCACCACGTCTCGGTAAGCATAAGACACAGTGGCTTAGCCGTGTCAAGAAGCTCAAAGATGTCTTGTGCATGTCTGCACGCCGACTCACGCATTGATTTTTAAACAGTTAATGTGATATCATTTTAACGGAGCCTTCAAAATGAATATGATTAACCAGAATTTTTTTCACATCAAAAGAAACTCTGTTCACCTGGATCAATCCGGCTTTATGTCCCATAGAAACACAGCCCTGAACCTGCGCAGGGTACATGGAGTATTGAGTAGAGTGCATACCATGCAAGAGCCAGCGGTGATCATATCTTTGGACGCGACCATGGCATTTGACACCATTGAATGGCCTTATCTCTGGGCGGTATTGACTAAGATGGGCTTCGGCCTGAAGCATATTCAATGGATTTGTCTCCTGTACAGTGCACACTTGACCCAAGTAGGTCAATCAGCCACCTCCCAACTCAATCGGGGAACCCGACAGGGATGCCTGCTCTCGTAGCTCCTCTTTGTCCTTGCTCTGGAACCACTATCGGCACGATCCACAGAGATCTAATGATGCGAGGGTTGAGGTGGTCACCTGATTGGGAAGACAGCATTTCACTCTATGCGGATGATATTCTGCTCTACTTGGCCTCCCCCAGAAATTCTCTGATGGTGGTGCTAGATATCCTCGCTATATTTGGCAGATTTTCTGGTTTCACTGTTAACTGGAACAAATCCCTTCTGTATGTTCTCCATGGTGACCCGCCTATCCCGCCAAGGAACTGTCTAATACAGATTACCACTGATGGTTTCAAGTATTTGGGAATCTCTGATATGCCAGAAATCTTCCCCCACCCCTGCATAGGCTTAGGAGGGACATTGCCTGTTGGAAATCGCTCCCTCTCTCCCTATTGGGAAGTGCGGACCTGTTTCAAATTACGTCATTGCCTGGATTCCTTTACCCCCTACAGAACACCCTAGACCCCATCCCTGCACACTACTTTAAGGAACTGTAGGGCCTCCAGAGAGACCTGATGTGGGAGGGTAGGCTTAGTATAGCCCTCAATAGGCTGACCCTCACCTGGTACGATGGGGGCATCAGGCTCCCCGATATCAAGATATACTATTGGGCAGCTCACCTGGTGGCTGTTAAACATGGCACCTGTGGCCGGACCAACGACCCGGGCTATGCCATGGATGGATGGCTCCTCCCCAGAGGTGGCTATGGCAGAGCACTATACTCACGACCTAATCGATACCCCCTAACAGGCCCTACCAAGCACTCTGTCAAAATCTGGCATGATGCGACTGGCTCCCTCGGGTGGAGCAACAAGTTGATGTTGGCAACCCCACTTTGGGATTCTGAGAGGCTCGGCAGTCTATGGAAGTCAAAGGCATTTGATGGATGGGACCTCATTGGAATCTTGCGTATTAAAGACATTTGGGGGAAGGGTGAGGTCAGGAGTTTTGTCGAGTTGCAGAGAGAATACGAACTGGTGGACACTGAATATTATCGAAATGCACAGGTGCGGCATACTCTTTGCTCTCAATTACCAAGGGGTTCTACCCCTCCTGACTCCTCCCCACTGCAGGACAGAATAGTGGACGGACACCTGCCTGAAAAGACTACTTCCCTATGTTTATTTCCACTGCGTGACTGAAAGAAGAATCCCGTCGCGACCCGGATTTGCATCAATACCCCTGAAGACTAGCTTCTGCATACCGCAATCCAACATCAAATGATTTATACATTCTTCTCAAGTAGCACACCAGCGGTGTTTTCTCTCCAACCTGTTGAACTACAAACTCCAATTTTTCCGCCCAGATTCGCTGAGAACAAGTAGCAGCCCCTGTTCTGTGCTTCTAGGAGAGTCGAATTTTTATCAATACCCTCTGTTTTTTGGTAGGACAGGTCCCATTGCCTTTTCTGTTGAATATACACCATATGCGCCCTTATGAAGATGATACCCAAATGAAAGGGTGTTTCATCAAAATGCGCGTCGGTGCTTGAATTAGTTCTCTCCATGAATACACCTGTTTTATTTGTTTAGAAAATTGATTAACTATGCTGAAAAGTCTTCTTTTGATGTGAAAACATTTCTGGTTGATCATATTCATTTTGAAGGCTCCGTTGAAATGACATCACATTAACTGTTTAAAAATCAATGCATGAGTTACTCCACTGTTTAGTAGGGAAAATCACTTTTTTGAGCATTGATGTGAGGGGACTTGGTGCATATTAAGCTTTTATGCATATATGTGATGTATGTGTCTGTGATTTAGTGTGACTAGGTTTGAGTATGAAGGTGACTGTGTGTGTTTGAGTGAAAGTTGTGCATTGGGATCTGATCTTTTCCCCAAAAAACATTTAGTTATGGCATCTATTTGTGAATGCACCAATAATTTTATATTGAAAAGACAAAACTCAATAAATTAGGTAATGAACACATTATCTTGAATGCCTTTAATATTTTTGCCTATGGTCTCTCTAGAGTGGTCAATATAATATATGATGTATAGCACATTTTAAATTGAAATAGGTAGAGTCCTTCCTTTGTGAATTTTATTAAAATATAATGGTCTGATCTTCCAAATGACCTGTGTGTGTAACATGTGTCTACATGAGCCTTTGCCTTCCACATAAAACAACATGAAAAAAAATGTGCTGCGTCCGCTTGTGTGTGTGCCCCATTTATACAGATAGGCCATGTTAAGTCGTAATGCTATCAACATCTACAGATGTGGCGCACAGATTGACATGTGTGCACAGTACCATAAAAATGGGTACATACATTAGTCTGTTATAGCATGGGCACATGCCTCAAACAGTGACTGTCAATATTGTTGATAAGAGGCATTTACTTAAAAATTATACATGTAGTGACACAGTATGCCAATAGGTAATGCTACCACATAAGCAACAGTGCATAGTACGCAATAACGATGATGGATTCAGCCCAGATCTGTGACTGAGGGTGATTGTCTGAAAAGTTTCAGCGCTCTGTCCACCATCTCCTTGTGTTTGCTCACATCACTAATAAATACATCTCCCATGCAAAGTGTCAATACTGAGAACAACAGGCAGGGTTCCGGTCTCATATAGGGACCCTTGACTAAGCCTTTAGATTTGTCTTAATTTATTGGAAGGAGGTTTTTTTAGGCAGGGGTATGCTTTTTGATGCATTTGTGGACCTAAAATCCGCTTTTGATCTTGTCCCAAGGGCAAAACTGTGGGAAGCTTTATTGAAAATAGGGATTCCAAAAGAGTTAGCTTCCTTCTTGGTTAAACTCCACGAATACACCTACGCGCAGGTTCGCTGGGGTAAATCAGGTGAGGTCACCGAAAAGTTTGAGGTGAGAAAAGGCGTCCGACAAGGGTGTGGGTTGGCTCCCACTCTGTTCTCCTTATTTATTAATGGGGTGATGCAGTACTAGAATCCCAAAGTTAAGATTCTAGTGCTGAAACATGCCCAGCTAGCCGGTGCATTGATTAAGGAGCACAGGTTGTCGTTAACCAAGCCTATTGCCCCTGTTGTTAAAATCTACTCGCCCAAAATTTGCCCAGCTATTTTATACAGTGCTGAAATTTGGGGTTTTTGTAATATATCCCCATTGTCCACAGCTCAGAATAAATGTATAAGATTGTTACTGGGGTTGCCTCAATCATCCCCTCATATTCCATTGCTTCTTGACCTTGGTTGCCATGCAATTGAGGACGTTACCCGATACAGGCCGCTGGCATTTTGGAGGCGCCTCTGGAATACTCCGGAGCTCCACCTCTATGCAAGGGCATGTCTGGAAGTAAGGGGGTTAGGCCTCTCACATAGGATCCCATGGTTGATCGGCATTAAATCTTTGCTGATCGATATGGGGATGAGGAACCTTTGGGACTAACCAGAGACAGCGGAATTCCCGTCAAAAAAATCTTATAGAGCAGCATATTGGGAGTTGAATAAAGTTAGGAGATTTTCCTCCCATATCAGCTCGTCTTTGTCGAGGGATTACCTTGAGATTAAGGATGACCCCTCCTGGAAAGTTACTGGGACCTCATAATGAAGCCTCGAGATCGTAAGCTCTACTACCAATTCAGGGTAGGGACACTGCCCCTTCATTGGTTAACAAGTAAATGGAACCCTATAATTGGTAATAAGTGCCCATTCTGCCAAGACCACGTAGAAAATATTGATCATCTCTTATTTGTTCGCCCAGTTTACCAAAAATCAAGAAGCATTTGGCTGAAACCAGTATGTCGGTCTCTGGGAACTAGCTCTGCGATGGTCGCAAAGAGAATATTGAAATTTGATTTAGTTGACCTCGCAGTAATAGGAGTGGCTAAGTTCCTGAGCTGGGCATGGGTGATACGTGAGAAAAACGGGGGGGGGGGGGTAAAATAGCTATGTGTGTGGTGTTGGAATTCTTTTTAATGGATTTTTAATTACGATATTGGTCCTAAGTCTCTATCCGAGTCATATATTTAATTCTTTTTAAGAACCAATTTTAAATTGACTAAATTACGTCGCCGAGAAAAAGGGGGCCTTGCAGCACCAGATTTGCAGTATTATGGATGGGCCTTTCAATTTTCTCACGTCAGGATGCTTTTAAAGACCCCTAATAGACGTGCACTCAAACTGGACTACTATCATAGTAGGGCCCCACTGTGGGACTCTCCGGGTGCTCCGTCTTGGCTTTTGGATAGCCTAGCTCTACCAGTTAGAGAGGCCGGACTTATATCATGGGGGGACCTGTTTGTTGAAGGAGTTTTACTTTCATGGGAGACCCTGAGTTCAATAATAGGAATTAGTTTCTCAAGATTTAAGTACCTTCAAATCCAGAATTGAGCTCAGGCTTCTTATAGTCAAGGCAGGGGTAGGTTTAAAATAGGTGCTGAAAGTGATCTAGTAACACATCTGATCGACAAACCACCTTTTAAAAAAGAGATTACATATTGGTATAACCTTATGATAGACAAGACTGATGGCGAATTCTTGCTCCCCCACTCGCTTTGGGAAACATATATCACCAACACTGATGTGGAGAGCTTGTGGCTAAAATCATTTAAGATTCTGGGGGACACGGTGAAACCTTCCTGGCTCCGCTGCAACCGCTTGTTCACATTGCACAGGGTGTACTATTCTCCACTACGTCTATCAAAGTTCCCCAATAATGCTCTGGTGGCTTGTCCTAGATGCGGTTTGGTAGCCGCATCAGACGTTCATATGTTTCTTGAGTGTTCATTCTTGACATTATTTTGGAATGAAATCTGCGCTTTCCTCTCGCTAGCGATAGGCTTGCAAGTCAGCCCTTGCCCTCTGTTAGTCTTTTTTAGTATTCTACCAGAGCTTGGTGGCATAAGTAAAAAACTGGTCTTTTATGGTTGTTTGTTGGCTAGAAGAGAAATATGTAAACGTTGGAAAGATAAGGCACCTCCTCTCTTTACTGATTGGCATGCATCTATGTTACAGATGTCTAAATTGGATATGATTAGAGCTGGTAACCAACATAAGAGAAGATTTTGGCTACTTTTGAATTGGTAATCATGGATCAGAACATCATGGGGGTTTTTTTTCCCCCATGTCCTATGATTTTGCTGCTTGGAAGGGTCGTATTATTTGATCCCCTTTTGCTATATACAGCCTACATGGGCGACTTCGGATACGAAATGGGTTGTACACAGCATTATGCTAGCCCTGTTGGTACCATGTGATGATTAAGTGGCAGATGCCTTGCACTGCGGGATACTCCGCTAGGAATCATTAAAATCCCCCCCAGTAAATCTGGGTCAGTGTTCCTGTCATCTCCTCTAATTTTTCGTTACTATATGGTCACCAAGGGCGAATATGAGGACTCAAAAAAAAAAAAAAAAAAGAGCAATTTTAAATTGTAAATTTATGTATTTACCAATTAATTGTGTCGAAATATTGTTGTAAGTTTTGAGTTTTTGTAATTTGGTGGTGTTTTTATGGCTGAAACTTGTTGTAATCAATGGATTGCCCTGTCTTTTATGATGAAAAATCGCAATAAAGACTTAATGACTGACTGACTGAGAACAGCTTTCCCTGTGAATGAGAAAGTAACACCAAATGTTGATTGTTAGGGCACCCAGCGTATAATAACAAATTTACTTTTGGTCCTTCAGTTTGAATCAGTGCTTTCTCTCATGTTATATAGGAATATTTAAGAAGTGCATTATTAATCTGCATAGCTGCCGCAACTAAGCCCACTATAATTTTTCACTGAATTTGCACCAAGACCCTCTATATGAAGAATTGATTCAACAGGCTTTTTGAGGAAAGGAGTGGGGTGGCCCATTATAGCGATTCTCCTATGCTAATTTGAGTAGGGCTTGTGTACAGTAAGGGCAGTATCTGGTAATGCTACATTCAAACTGATGGAATAAAAATTTCTTCACAGAGTGTACCTTACTCCTGTGGAGCTGTATATGATATATCTTACCTAGGCAAACGTCTGAGCTAGGAACCACAACAATGCAGCGGGTTTCTTTCAGGTGACGTGGTCCAGCTTGAAGGGCACTGTAAACTTAGACAATGTAGTGAACAAGGGCCACAAGGTGGTTGGGTCTATTGAGGAATGCTCTTTGAAATAATTTGTGCTGTGTTCTACATTCTTTGCAGGAAAAAAAGTGTAATACAGATCCAGCGTGAGTATTTAGCAAAATCACCATACACTGCTAGACCTACCGAACCAAATAGAATATGGGTTGCAGATGTACAGTGTTGGGGTGGGGGAAGTGGGGTGGGGGAAGTGGAAGAACTACATATTATACAACAAAATGGATGATGATGCATGAAAATTTGTGAATGGGGACCCAGATGTACTATACTTTGATGCAAGGTAATGATGCACCAGAGTAGCAGCTCTGCCTTGCCTCAAAGCAAGAGAGAAAGAAGTATGCCATGTATACTAGGAAACAGTGCATCTTTTCTCTCCCCCCGGCGTTGACAGACTGTTGGAAGCCACATGGCAACACTCACACCCTTGCGCTGTAGTGCATGGGTGTGTACATTCTCTGAAGACTAGGGGACATATTTATCAAATTATAATGCTGCACAGCAAGCGACATTGCTGCGCCTTGACAATAGGGAAAGGGTCAGCATGTGCCGTATTTAACATTATATGGTGCATTCCTCTCATTTCGCACAGCTGTCGCACAATGTGCTGCCTAGCACTAATGCAGGCCCCCTTAAAACATGGTGCAAGGGATGCCTGCATTATAGACACTATTGTTTATGTGCAGAAAGGAACACCTCCCTGCACGTAAGCAATCCCCTGTGGCATTTTTCTCATTCTATGTGTGCTGCAGAAAGCAGCACACATAGAAAGAGGAAAAACGAGGAGACATAAAGATGTTCTCATTATGCCTCCTATAGGAATATGTAGCATTTTGATGCATTCCCATCTCTATCACTAATGGTAACTCTAGGAATGTACCAAAATCCATATATGGATACATAGGAACACCCACGATCCACTCCTGGAACGCCTCCCTGGGGCAGAGTAAGCCGATGCAGCGATTTGCACTGCATTGAGCTACTCTATATTTATCAAGTCACACTGGGCCATGCAAGGTGGCCTGGTGTGACTTGATGAATCTAACAGCCTTATTCATCAAGGCCGAATCGGCTCGCAAAGGGCCAGATTCTGAGAATCTGGCCCTTTGCGAGTGCGATTTTTGCATTTGGGATTCAACATCCCAAATGCAAAAATCGCTATTTGCTAATTCGCATATTTGCGAGGATTTACATTTAAGGAATCTCTATTTGAGATTCCTTAAATGTAATTCATCATCCATTTTACATTTGCGAAATCGCAATTTCGGGCCGCAATTTACCGCGAGGTCAAACCTCGCGGTAAATTGCGAAAACTCAGAAAAATGCATTTAAATGCATTTTTCTGAGTTGCACGTTACACACACACATGCCCTTTGGACATGTGTGTGTGCAACACCTGTGTTCATTTCCATGCAGGGGTGCTACAGGGTGTCCCTGGCACCCTTGTACTCGCAATCTCATTTGCGATTAGCTAATTGCTAATCGCAAATGAGGAATGACTCCCCATGCATTCCTATGGGCCTTTTGGCCCATAGGAATGCATGGGGAGTTATTCCTTATTTGCGATTAGCAATTAGCTAATCGCAAATAAGGAATCAGTGGGAATCGCAATTACTATTGCGATTCCTACATGAATACCGTTTTGCGAGTCTCAAATAGCGATTCCTTATGATACGCTATTTGAGCCTCGCAAAACGGCCCGTTCATGAATCAGGCTGTAAGAGCTGTGTTGCTCTTACACATTGATGCACACAAGGGCCTCTCAACCCTTTGATAACTTTGCCACTAGGTTTTGTACTGAAAGAGGTCCCTTCCACTACAAAACCTGTGCCTTAAGGCTGCTCACACTTTGTATGTGTACTGTACAATACAGCCCCATGCGAAGTTGAAAAAACAAGGAGAAATTAAACATTTCTCCTAATTCAGCCTGCCTCAAAGAGACATAAGAGTTAGGTGCAAATGCATGTCTGCCAATGTTTGTAGATAGGGGCTAGCATTAACACCAATGGGCTGTTACATTCGAACACCCATACACAAATCACTGACTGTTCCCTTGACACAAAGGAAAGCAAAGCACTGTATTGTACAGTTTTTGCGTTACTTTGGGATACTATTCAACAGAGCTTCTGATTAGCACTGGATAGTAAATTCCACCCTAGCACTTTGTGACTGGTTTTGCATCACAAAAGTGACTCTAACCTTTCCAAAGCATTAGTAAATATGGGCTTTAGTGTATGTTGGTGCGTGATCAGCTATACCCAGATCATGCACCCTCCTCCATCATTGCCCTCAATGTGTATATCAGTTTGAAAAGTCAAGTTATTTTTTTTAAATGTGCTGAATTTTTATTGCCATACATTTTAAATGTAATTGATGCGTGTTATCCTAGGGATAATGTTAATGTCTACATAATTGACAAAGACATTACTTCCCACCATATCAAGATCTCAAAACATTATACATTTTCTAACACTAATAATTGGCTTTTCAAGTCTATTCTGCCATTTTTCTCAGCATACTGTGTCTCATTCGCTTTGATGATATCAAACAGGGTTTTACTGAAAAGCCATACAACCAATAGGGTTATCAAACCTATTGTGGGAAATATACAAGACTGGTTGTATTTACAAAGGAACTAGATAAGGGACAAAGGGCTTGATGATCAATCCTATTTTGAAGTTACAAACACTGCGCTTCTCAACATAGGCGTATTTGCACCAGCAAAATGGGTTTTTCACTATGTACTATACCCATCATTTGTATTTACTACGTTAATCCCATTTTAGGAGTCAGAAAACATTTACCGACTCCTAAAATTGGATTGTGAATGGATATCTATTCTCAATATGGAACGGGCATGGTGAAGGGATCCGTTCCAAGTTTAGAATCAGTATATGATATATTATTGTTTTGTGACTGTAACCTAGTTTCCTA
Source organism: Lissotriton vulgaris (assembly GCF_964263255.1). Classification (NCBI taxonomy): domain Eukaryota; kingdom Metazoa; phylum Chordata; class Amphibia; order Caudata; family Salamandridae; genus Lissotriton; species Lissotriton vulgaris. The sequence continues at coordinate 855,050,289 of NC_141697.1, read as the reverse complement.
ACTCCTGAGTTGGGAAGCTCATTTGAAACAAAGTGTGTGCTGGGGAGTAGGCAGTGGTCCAGAAACAGCTCTATTCCCATAAGGAAAAAGGGCTATGTTTAAAAAGAAAAATATTACTTTATTTATATGTGATCACAGACATTGTAGCTAGCTGATTCCACCAGGCCACCATCAATGAGATGGCATCTAATTGGGGTAATTCACAAATTATGACCTACCTCATTAATAGGTAAACTATGAGTACATAGATTGGTTCCCATAGTTCAATATTGGTTGCAAAAATATTGATCGCAATTAATGACCAGTATATTGCAACCAGTGTTTTGTAATCAAGTTCAGAATCCCTTAGCTCTCTGAGATCAATCATCCACTTTACTCACTTTGGCTTTCATCTGTGGTTCGAAGTCATTTATCAGCATAGGAATAACACTTTTTTATTGCCACCAATCTGGAACTTGCCACTTGGTTGACAAGCCTATTAACGCAGAGTCTGATTCTCAGCCACACTTGAAGCGTGTTGCCTGCTCTGTGATAAACATAAGGAGGGCCCAAGTGGATACTTTTTAGGTCGAGCCTAGAGTCAGCGAGCAAGTGCTGCTCTAGGGAAGATCTGGGGTAGTTGAGTAGAAGAGTGTAGCCCCGCCAAATCCCCACCCATGTTTTTCATTGGCTTGTGTCTTTGGGCCCGATTCACAGAACTAACTTAAGACAAAATCCTAAACTTACTACCATTTTGGTATTCACAGAAGGCACTTACTCATTTTGGTATTCACAGAAGTTAGGAGTCCTAACTTTAGACTACTAAATGCCTTCTGTGAATACCGAAAGTCTTAAAGTTAGGATTTTTCTCAGTTTACGAGTAGTAAAGTTAGGACTCCTAACTTTAGGACTCCTAAATGCCTTTTGTGAATACCGAAAGTCTTAAAGTTAGGATTTTTCTCAGTTTAGTAGGAGTAAAGTTAGGAGTCCTAATGTTAGGACTACTAAATGCCTTCTGTGAATACCGAAAGTCTTAAAGTTAGGATTTTTCTCAGTTTAGGAGTAGTAATGTTAGGAGTCCTAACTTTAATACTCCTAAACTGAGAAAAATCCTAACTTTAAGACTTTCGGTATGCACAGAAGGTATTTAGGAGTCCTAAAGGTAGGACTCCTAACTTCTGTGAATACCGAAATGAGTAAGTGCCTTTTGTGAATACCAAAATGAGTAAGTGCCTTCTGTGAATACCAAAATGTTAGTAAATTTAGGAGTTTTTCTTAAGTTAGTTCCATGAATCGGGCCCCACGTCCTTTGTATATGCTGCCATCTGATTCCTTGATACGCTCGTTAGTCCCTCCTTAGTGGGGCCCTGTCGTCATTTGATTCCTCCCATGGCTACTTCCCCTTTTACTTGGTTGTTACACTGGACCTCTTCTATTTTCTTTATTGGGTTACTCCTAACTCAAGCAGGACAACGTACTTCACTTACATTCAGCGGCCATGTGTACTTTCAAGGAATGGGACAATAGCAGCCGTTTCCTTTCCGACGTCATCGCCGCTCGTTTTTTTAACCTCTGAGCGTAGATTATTCGCCGGCTTCTTGGATCACGTTTGCGAATTCGGGCTTTCACAACAGATTACCGGCAACCATTTGCTGCCCCATCAGGCTCTTGGCAGTGAGGACCTGCTCAAACTAAAAAGCTGGCAGAACTAATATAACGGCTTTGCTATCAAGTAATAAACTACTCTTACTAAACAATCTCCCTATATTTACTGATATCACGACATTGCCAGGGTTTAAAATAAGAGGGGACACGATGTTGTAACGGCCAGAGGTGTCGACTTTGAAGTTGGGGAACTAGGTCCAGTCTCGTGTCGCCTCAACATTTCTAGGCAAACCAAAGTGTGCCTTGTTCAAATGAAGTGTGGGGATATTTTTTCGGTGGGAGTATTTTTATTTTTTTTGCAAAGCATTTTTTATTCAATTTTGTAACACATCTTGTGGCAGGAGATAACTCCTGGCATGACAAAAAGAATGACGGAAGTCTATAATTCCTTCCTGCGGTGCCCCACACTGGACTTTCAGTTTAGTACTAGAAGCAACTTAATTTTTTTTTAAATAATTTAACATCAACAACACCCAGAATGGATATTGCTGTAGTGCAGGGTACCTACAATTCACCAATCTTTCACAGTCCTGAACCCTGATGACCAGAACGTGCATATAAGCACATTGCCTTACTCGCAGTTCACCCCACAATGCTCCATCCATGCCCCCAAAATCCTGTCAACGGCCCATATTGCACTTCCACTTTTAGGAATGCTTCCTAGCACCCCGTGACTTCCTGTGTGTCCCATAACTCCAGTAGTACAAGTTGTACCTATCTCAAATGCATGATCTTTAAACTTCTGTCTAAGCTATGGTTTTACTCACATAAACTTTCCAATCTTGGGACGTCTGAGAATATATTTTTATCAAACCCCTTCGTGGCAGTTCGCATATTCATAATGCTCAGACTAATTCAAAATTAGCGCATGAAGCAGGGATCTCATGTAAGCTGTGAGCAGCAGGTCCATACCTCTTTTTTTTCTTGCATTTAGTACTGTAATATAAAATGTCTCTTATGTGTAGATGTTGTGTTCATTTTACACCGAATCATGAAGCCACATATTATAGCCTATTTTGCAACCTTTGTGGTTAATTAAAAAGTTCTGATTCCCTAAATGTAGATCTATTTTGCGTTTTTACAGCTGCACAGCAAACCCCGAAGAACATCTGTTGGTTGCCATCCTATGGGAATGGTTATTTGGATTCGTTTTTTATGTCGTGAGCACATTTAAGGCTGTTTAGAAAGATGTTGATTTTTTTTTCTTTTTTGCAGAGCCATGAACTGATGCCTTAAGTTAGTTTTCTGCAAGATGTGCTTCCAAAGGTGGATTCTCTGAACAAAAAGTGTCAGAGCGCAGGTTCATTTTATATTGTAAGGGACACTTTCTGTTGATGGTGTAATGCATCTCTATTGTTTTGATGACTGCATGCTGGTGACCTGCTTGAGAACAATGTGAAATTTGACCAGACACCTCAACCCTGAGCAGTGTGGCCTAAGATACTGTGAATCTTTTGCTGTTAGCAGATCAGGGTCTTCAGACGGCTGACGTTTAGGACATTTCATGTCGTTGGAATTAATTCTGGGTATTGCATGGTCTAGGGTGTAGAAACCATATTTATTCAAAGCTGTAAGAACCCCCCTTCCAATGTTTTGATAGTAGATAAGGGCAGACATTAGGAAGGATGTCTGTCCCTTTTCATTGCTTGGATTGTGGTAAAATGGACTTGCGAACATTAAATGCCAGTGTACATACATTCATGTTGTCAAAATGTGTTGCTGGTGTTGAGGAGCAATGATTAAAACATAGCTGTTGTATTATTGAACGTCATTTAGGTGGCAGCAATTAAAAGTGCTCAGATTCCATACCCTGTGGGGGTTCTGTGCAGCTGCTGGTCCTGCGGCGGATTCATGAGGAGGAGTTATGAGTTTTGCAGTTTGTTGAATCATTTTTCCTACCCTTTGAGGGGCCAAAGGAAAATGAGTGGTTGAATTTTGTGAGATAACAGTTTTAGCGTTCCCGAAACAATCTCTTCACTTTAACTTTACAAGACTTGTAAAATCTGTGTTTTATCGAAGTACAGTAGTTTGATAAAACTACTTGATTGTAAAGCTTGCCAGAATGCATTTTTAAACTTTCCTCGAATTGTTGGGTAATTGTTATCAATGTGTTTTCAATAACGCCCATGTGTGGGTTGTGAACAATGAACGTTTCTTCACTGTTTTGTTTATTGAGAAACAAAACGTCACCCTTTAAGGTCTTTTTTTTTTTGGCTGCTAGGGTTATGATGCAGATATGTTTTCAAGCAAACAATTATTAAATGTCATACAATATGCTTGAAAAGGTCTATAGTAAGGGTGTTGGCCTTAACGTCCACTGGCTAGTCGTGATTTTAGTCACAAGGGATCTAAACGGGGCACAAAGGAACAAAACGAATGTGTACTCTGCGTATGGACGTTTATTTCTTAGCAGGACCAACGATTGGTAGACATTGCATTTAGTGTGGCCCTAAAGAAACCTTAATCTCTCAATTCCCATATTTTCTCAACCAAATAGTGCCTTTAGTGAACGGCTCTTGTACAGCTGTGTCTGGGTGGATGTCTGGAATATTACTTTATTAGTTAGATTAGATTATATCATATTTTCAGCATTTGCATACTCACTTGAGCCAGTGATGTGTCCACATATCAGTCTGAGCTTTTGGGACAATGTGTTTATTAATCTGACTGGAGTCACTCTCATGGTGTATGTTTGATTCTGTTGTTACTCCAAGCCTTGCTGCGTTGATGGATTTGGCCCTGTGGGCATGAGGATGAACGTTTGTGCGTCTAATGCGTCTTTATGACTCTGCAAGTATTATTTCTATGAGTAGTGGGGTTGCGGAGTTGGGGGCATTGTGTCGCCACCTATGTGGCTTTAGTTCTGAGTTTGGGTGGAACAGATATTATGAGTCTTAAATGTTTTCCCTACTGTAGGCACTGGTGGGCTGTTTTAAAGAATGTTGAAATGCATTTTATTATTGTGATTAATGAACTTGCCTCTATAATGCTCTGTCAGAAGCGATTGGATATATGACAATAAGAAGTTGCTGCTTCTAATGTTTTGTTGCACTGCTTAAACTGGGTATTGATCTGTAGCTTTTGTGTAGGTTTTAATACAGTGGTTTGAGGATTTCCCCACTTATGGAGTGTTGTTTGAGGGGCACTCTCTGCCTTCTAAGCAGTGTTAGGTGCTGTGTTGATCGAGAGAATGAAGTTGATGAACCAATTGCCAAATTTACTGCCACATTTACCGATTGCATTGCAAATGCTTGTTTTTATTAAGTACTACTTTGCGATTCTCAGAGTCATTGGGCCTGAATATGAAACCTTAAAAGACAGTAGTTCCTACATGACCTGCTGCTGTCTCTGGCATGTATAAATAAGGGGGTTTACCCAAACATAGTCACTGGGACCTGGGTTCTAAAGGTACTAGGAGGAAAGGGTCCCAGTGTGAACGTGGAATAATATATACAAATCACAAAATTATTCTCCAAAACACTGAATTGATCCGCACTGTTTAATTCATAATGGGATAAGGTATATTGAATATACAAAACAATTTAACAAACACTGTTGGCGGTTGTACAGTGCCCCAGGGAAGGCGAGGGGAGGGAAGTGGTGATAAAGTGAGGATGTGATGATGAAAGGTATTGGTGACAGTAAAATCAGTCAATTAGCAAAACTATATTGACAATTTGATACAAAACAAAATGACCATAAATTCGGCGTTTAAATCAAGGCAGCATACTTCACAAGATACAATCAATGTTACAATGGTGGCGTGAAGTTGATACAAGGAAGGTGGTTGTCGACGTTTCGACCCTCTAATCGACGCAGGGGTTAGTCGTGCCCTTGCTGTGGGGTCTTCTTCAGGACCAGAAAGGAAGGGGCAGGCAACCTAATTAAAGTGTGTAAATGGAAATATTATTATTAAAGGGGGTATTATTCTTCCCTATGTAGGACCAATAAAGTTACACAATGGTTGATTATAAGAAAATCGCTGTCTATATATATTAATTAATTACTCCACAGGCGTGGACATGTGGTGCCACAGTAGAACATGGTTAGTGTGGCACATTCGTACAATTGAAGAATGAAAAAATCGATATACATCCAGGTGGTACTAGAAATAGGAACCAGAGCGTTATGATCAGAAAACTGGCACGTGGGGAGGTGGGGGTCATCTTCAAGATCAAGACATATAGTCGTTAGTTATTAAGGACAGGCGATGTCACAGGGTTCTAGTGCGTGTCTGTTACGAGACACGTATAATACGAAATACATGGGCCGTGTGCGATATGAAAATCACATCGGCAATTGGTGAGACAGGCTTACCTGCTATGTGAATTTTCAGAGACGCTAGTTGACAAGAATGTAAAGGGGCCGGTCGAACAATCGCGCCTGAAAATAAACCGGCGAACTAATTACTGTGGGTTATTACAAGTGGAAAAACACAGAAAACTGTGCAACAATAACATAATTGCATACTGTCAAGGGCTTACCGTCGGTAATGCAGTATCAGAACGTATCTGCCAATGAATCGCGGGTAATGTAACGCACTAGAACCCTGTGACATCACCTGTCCTTAATAACTAACGACTCTATGTCTTGATCTTGAAGATGACCCCCACCTCCCCACGTGCCAGTTTTCTGATCATAACACTTGGTCACTATTTCTAGTACCACCTGGATGTATATCGATTTTTTCATTCTTCAATTATACGATTGTGCCACACTAACCATGTTCTACTGTGGCACCACACGTCCACGCCTGTGGAGTAATTAATTAATATATATAGACAGTGATTTTCTTATAATCAACCATTGTGTAACTTTATTGGTCCTACATAGGGAAGAATAATACCCCCTTGAATAATAATATTTCCATTTACACATTTTAATTAGGTTGCCTGCCCCTTCCTTTCTGGTCCTGAAGAAGACCCCACAGCAAGGGCACGACTAACCCCTGCGTCGATTAGAGGGTCGAAACGTCGACAACCACCTTCCTTGTGTCAACTTCACGCCACCATTATAACATTGATTGTATCTTGTGAAGTATGCTGCCTTGATTTAAACGCCGAATTTATGGTCATTTTGTATCAAATTGTCAATATAGTTTTGCTAATTGACTGATTTTACTGTCACCAATACCTTTCATCATCACATCCTCACTTTATCACCACTTCCCTCCCCTCGCCTTCCCTGGGGCACTGTACAACCGCCAACAGTGTTTGTTAAATTGTTTTGTATATTCAATATACCTTATCCCATTGTGAATTAAACAGTGCGGATCAATTCAGTGTTTTGGAGAATAATTTTGTGATTTGTATATATTATTCCACGTTCACACTGGGACCCTTTCCTCCTAGTAGCTGTCTCTGGCAAGCACCAACTGTCTCTTTCACCCAGAATTCCCTAACAGCCTGATTCATGTAGCTAAATAGCACTCGCAAAGGGCCAGATTCTCAGAATCTGGCCCTTTGCGCGCGCTATTTTTGCATTTGGTATTCATGATACCAAATGCAAAAATCGCTATTTAAGAATTCGCATATTTGCGTGGAATGGCATTTAAGGAATCTCTAATAGAGATTCCTTAAATACTATTCATGACACACAACAAAATAGCGATATTGGACATTTGGGGCCGCTATTTACCGACAGGTCAGACCTGTCGGTAAATAGCAAAAACTCAGAAAAATGCTTTTAAAAGCATTTTTCAAAGTTGCATGTAGCACACACACACGTCCTTTGGACATGTGTGTGCGCAACACCTGTCCAAAAGTGCATTTTAGGGGTGCTACAGGGCGTCCTTTGGACACCCCTGTCACCCTTAAAATCGCTATCTCAGTTGCGAGTAGCAAATTGCTACTCGCAAATCCCCATTCATTCCAATGGGCCTCTTGGCCCATAGGAATGAATGGGGAGTATTTGCGAGTAGCAAATTGCTACTCGCAAATAAAGAACATGTAGGAATCACTATTTAAGTAGCAATTCCTACATGAATGCCGTTTTGCGTGTCCTCAATAGCGAATCGCTATGATTCGCTATTAGGGACACGCAAAACTGCCCGTACCTGAATCAGGCTGTAAGTCTCCCTATGCATTACACTTGAACATTACAGCACCTTGTCCACTTTGCTCCCAGTATAAACTAAAAAGTTAAAAGTATCCATATGCAAACTGCAGGTAATGCCTGTTGTAAGGACACCAGTATTTCTACTCTAGATTCTCTGGAGTACAAATAACCCCAGGATCTCTGGAAGAAAATCTTCATTGAGTGACATTGCTAATTCCTAGCTTAGTACTCTGTTGATGGTATGACAATTTGGTATGTAACATCCAGTCGGGATGTTCATGAGTGGATCTACTCAGATTCATCTGTAATAACACTGGGGGTATTATTTTATGAGTGTAATGATTGGGGACTCTTGAGTCATGCAGCTCAAGAAACTATAAGGTCAGCTGGGTGATCTGGAGGCACACGTTCAGTCCGCTCTATGAATGTTAGTCAGTGATAGCGTTATTCCCCTTTAAAGAGTTAATCTTTGAAGTGCCTCAAATGTCACAGAATCCCTTTTCTCTAACGTCTCACTACGAAATGATCTCTTAGCTACTCTGCCTCATGCCCCTTTTCCCCATGAATGGTTAGTTTAGCAAAGCCACATAGCACAGCCCATGGTATGCCATGTGCCAGTTGGCTACATCGCCTCAAATTCTTGTTAGTCACTTTTGAGCTATCCTCTTATTCAACTCCTAGCCCAACATGCCCCACTTCTGTCCATGTTCCAATTGTTCATCCTGAGACTTGTATTTATGAACTTCTTGCGCCATTGGGCCATCAGGCCATCTGCCATTTTAGCCTACCTATCCACCAGTTATTTAATTGAATGTGTCCATTAGTTTGTTTCTTCATTGGAGTGACGATGTAACACTGTTGACTTATTCGCGCATCTCTAATTGCCTGCTCACAGAAGATATTAAGCAATATATCACATCAGGCGCAAAGATCAAAAGAATAATTATTGATACAACCAAGAAATCTGTTTATGAAGCTAGTACCTATAAATCATTAGCTAGTCATGTCAAATTGTTATGATAGTCAAGAAAGATTCAACAGAAAAGAAGACCTCGCTTGGGACACAGGGATTAGTCGTATGGCCACCAGAGAGAGTAAAACGATGTACTTTTTCACACAAATTCGATTAAAAGAATTCAATTTTAGAATAAAATGCTTTTAGGTGACTTTTTCACATGAGGACATACCTCACATAAAAAGTCAAACAACACATTTTCTGTGGCTCTAGCCATCTACTGGCAAAAATTTCCTGCAATTCCATAATACAGAATTACGAGGCATTTCATGCAAAACAAAGTTCTGGAATTTTACATCTGGTGCCATAACTTAAATTTCAAACAGGCCTAATGCCTATGTTTTAATTGTGTTAGTTTTCAGGTCTGTGTCAGTTCAACACACTGTTTTTCTCACCTTGGTGTGAAGACACCTCTCTACACATTATTACTTAAAGAAAAAGCTTTTACAAAAGGGGTGTAAAATTGCCTCGTTACACATGTATATATGTAAAGAAATCCATAATAAGTCACTCATAGGCACAAATGGAAGACTGGGGACACTCAGTACTAGAAAAAGATATGTTTTTAACAGTAAGTCGAGAGGCAGTAATAAATCTTGTTCAACAAGCTTGACTTTAGTTGTAGTCAATGTTGTTAGGTTTGAGTGTCCTCCAAGGTGAATCAGGAAAGGTTATCAGTCACCTTTTCGAATGTATATTCTGTTTTTGGCCCTTCAGCGGTATTGACTTTTCGTTGGTTGATGTCCTCCTCCTATTTAATGATTCAGAAAAGGGGGTGGTGATGAACAGAGTGTCTGAATTAAGCAGACCACTCTTACCCCCGTCCAAAGATCAGGGCTTTATCCATCACCGTTTTTAGCTCACTGCACCATCCCAGCTCAGAACTTGGCTATATGCAAATTAGTCTGACCCTGGCCCAGTGCATCATGGGAACAGGGCAGACCAAACTACCAAGCCAATTCTTATACTGGGAAGGAAACAAGCTACCGGGGACCGGTTTCTGGCATTTCAGCCGTCTTCGGCCCGGCTTGCTTGAATCCTGATGGTGCAATGCAGCAAGGGACTCACATCTGAGTATACCCTTCCACGCTTATGGTGGACAAAATGATTCAGAAAAGGGGGTGGTGATGAACAGAGTGTCTGAATTAAGCAGACCACTCTTACCCAGTCCAAAGATCAGGGCTTGATCCATCACCGTTTTTTAGCTCACTGCACCATCCCAGCTCAGAACTTGGCTGTATGCAAATTAGTCTGACCCTGGCCCAGTGCATCATGGGAACAGGGCAGACCAAACTACCAAGCCAATTCTTATACTGGGAAGGAAACAAGCTACCGGGGACCCGGAAGCTTGTCTCCTTTCTGGTGAAGAATTGGCTTGGTAGTTTGGTCTGCTCTGTTCCCATGATGCACTGGGCCAGGGACAGACTGATTTGCATATAGCCAGGTTCTGAGCTGGGATGGGGCAGTGAGTTAAATAATGGTGATGGATCAAGCCCTGATCTTTGGACTGGGTAAGAGTGGTCTGCTTAATTCAGACACTCTGTTCATCACCACCCCCTTTTCTGAATCGTTTTTGGCCACTATATGTGTGCAGGGTATACTCAGACATGAGTCCCTTACTCACTGCTCCATCAGGATTCAAGCAAGCCGGGCCGACGACGGCTGAAATGCTAGAAACCGGTCCTCGGAAGCTTGTCTCCTTTCTGGTGAAGAATTGGCTTGGTAGTTTGGTCTGCTCTGTTCCCATGATGCACTGGGCCAGGGACAGACTGATTTGCATATAGCCAGGTTCTGAGCTGGGATGGGTCAGTGAGTTAAATAATGGTGATGGATCAAGCCCTGATCTTTGGACTGGGTAAGAGTGGTCTGCTTAATTCAGACACTCTGTTCATCACCACCCCCTTTTCTGAATCGTTTTTGGCCACTTTAGGTGTGGCAGGGTATACTCAGACATGAGTCCCTTACTCACTGCTCCATCAGGATTCAAGCAAGCCGGGCCGACGACTGCTGAAATGCCAGAAACCGGTCCCCGGAAGCTTGTCTCCTTTCTGGTGAAGAATTGGCTTGGTAGTTTGGTCTGCTCTGTTCCCATGATGCACTGGGCCAGGGACAGACTGATTTGCATATAGCCAGGTTCTGAGCTGGGATGGGGCAGTGAGTTAAATAACGGTGATGGATCAAGCCTGATCTTTGGACTGGGTAAGAGTGGTCTACTTAATTCAGACACTCTGTTCATCACCACCCCCTTTTCTGAATCGTTTTTGGCCACTATAGGTGTGGCAGGGTATACTCAGACATGAGTCCCCTACTCACTGCTCCATCAGGATTCAAGCAAGCCGGGCCGACGACGGTTGAAATGCCAGAAACCGGTCCCCGGAAGCTTGTCTCCTTTCTGGTGAAGAATTGGCTTGGTAGTTTGGTCTGCTCTGTTCCCATGATGCACTGGGCCAGGGACAGACTGATTTGCATATAGCCAGGTTCTGAGCTGGGATGGGGCAGTGAGTTAAATAACTGTGATGGATCAAGCCCTGATCTTTGGACTGGGTAAGAGTGGTCTGCTTAATTCAGACACTCTGTTCATCACCACCCCCTTTTCTGAATCGTTTTTGGCCACTATAGGTGTGGCATGGTATACTCAGACATGAGTCCCTTACTCACTGCTCCATCAGGATTCAAGCAAGCCGGGCCGACGACGGCTGAAATGCCAGAAACCGGTCCCCGGAAGCTTGTCTCCTTTCTGGTGAAGAATTGGCTTGGTAGTTTGGTCTGCTCTGTTCCCATGATGCACTGGGCCAGGGACAGACTGATTTGCATATAGCCAGGTTCTGAGCTGGGATGCGGCAGTGAGTTAAATAACGGTGATGGATCAAGCCCTGATCTTTGGACTGGGTAAGAGTGGTCTGCTTAATTCAGACACTCTGTTCATCACCACCCCCTTTTCTGAATCGTTTTTGGCCACTATAGGTGTGGCAGGGTATACTCAGACATGAGTCCCTTACTCACTGCTCCATCAGGATTCAAGCAAGCCGGGCCGATGACGGCTGAAATGCCAGAAACCGGTCCCCGGAAGCTTGTCTCCTTTCTGGTGAAGAATTGGCTTGGTAGTTTGGTCTGCTCTGTTCCCATGATGCACTGGCCCAGGGACAGACTGATTTGCATATAGCCAGGTTCTGAGCTGGGATGGGGCAGTGAGTTAAATAACGGTGATGGATCAAGACCTGATCTTTGGACTGGGTAAGAGTGGTCTGCTTAATTCAGACATTCTGTTCATCACCACCCCCTTTTCTGAATCGTTTTTGGCCATTATAGGTGTGGCAGGGTATACTCAGACATGAGTCCCTTACTCACTGCTCCATCAGGATTCAAGCAAGCCGGGCCGACGACGGCTGAAATGCCAGAAACCGGTCCCCGGAAGCTTGTCTCCTTTCTGGTGAAGAATTGGCTTGGTAGTTTGGTCTGCTCTGTTCCCATGATGCACTGGGCCAGGGACAGACTGATTTGCATATAGCCAGGTTCTGAGCTGGGATGGGGCAGTGAGTTAAATAACGGTGATGGATCAAGCCCTGATCTTTGGACTGGGTAAGAGTGGTCTGCTTAATTCAGACACTCTGTTCATCACCACCACCTTTTCTGAATCCTCCTCCTATTTAAGTCAATAAGGTGCGTTTCAACCCTCAAATTATACATTATTGGGTGCTTCATCAGGATGGAGTTCTTAAAGGTCCTGAAAAGAGGGGAATTTTATCACTGGTGTAAGCTAATGGATGGATTATAGTGCCACAAAGAAAGGCACTTTTGTTGTTGGCACTTTTAGCTGGTTACTGATGCCAAGTAGAATGAAGAAATGAGATAAAAAGTGAGAGAAGTTTTTATATAAATTGAGTTTGATAACGTTTGAGAGTGTTCAGTGTAGAGATGGAAGCTTAGAGAGTAGCATTTCAAGGATACCATGCATGCAACACTCTTCCACGGACCTTGCCAAACTCATTAATCCAAGTTTTTTCAAATGTGGACTATAAATCTTAGAATGCAATGAAAAACCATGAACTGGATGAAATATTTCAATGGGAACTTGGACATCTTGAGAGCTTTGCGCTTGAGGAAAAGTGGTGCAAGAGATCAGTGCACTGATTGTTTCAATACGTGATATTTTACGAAAGGTAATTTAAATTTATTGACCCTTCTTCAAACGTATAAAACAGACATTCCAAAATAGAGGACATTTCAATTAACCTTAACTGAAATGAAGGATCCATAAAATGCAGCTCTGGCGCTCAGCAGATAAAGGAAAGTAATGCTTGCAGTGTACCTAAGATAAACATATCATGAATGATTGCGCTGTGGGGCTGAAAGTGGACTAGCATTGGTGCTCCACTGTCCCGCATCAATTTTTAACGTGGGGTGACGTAGAGCTGGTATGCCTGCGGGAAATTTCCGAAGCCAGTTGTTACTGGTGTGAGGTCAAGTTCTTCCTGGTTAACAACAGGCTTGATGTCAAAGTTCTGCAGAAGGGCAGTGAAGATAAGGAACAGTTCCATGCGTGCCAGTCCCTCTGCAATGCAAATCCGCTTACCTAAAAAAATACAGTGGAAAAGAATAGTCAATTAAAAAGTTGATTTATCAACTAAAGTGTCTATTTCCTCTAAAAAATCGACAACTGAACTGTTCATGTTTTATAATGATTTTTGGTAGTCCTGTTGCCATACTTGGGACACCTAATCCACAGTCTTTACATATGAAGGTTTTTCTAAACAGCTGGTCTGGTTCTGAGGGCCCTATAGTTTAGGCATGCCTGCTCTAAGAAATATGCTGAACTTTGGACGGAAAGCAGCCTGCCTGAGACAATGTGTCTGATGCCTGGGGCAGGCGAGTGGAGGCACCTATGCTAGTCATAGACAGATTTTCCAGGGCTAACAAAATCACAACCCTTGTGTCAGAAGTCAGACACACCCCAGTGCCACCTCATTTGTGAGAAGCTGCACCATAACCCCTACAGATAACTCCCATGACTTTAGGCTTAAGCCCTGCAGTGCCCGAGGTAACCGTCAATCATCCTGTCCCCTCACCCTCTCCCATCTTGTCACAGAGTGGCATGGGGTCAGAAGGTGTACAGTCAAAACATCAAGTTTTTTATTTGGAATTACATTAATATTAATTCAAAAATATAGAATTGACACAATATTGAATGGACAGAATATAGACTACAAAAATATCGACAAGAATAGCATTAATATCGATTCCAAAATATAGAATGGACAAAATATCGAATGGACAGAATATAGACAGCAAAAATATCGAATTAGAGGTAAGTTAATATCAATTTTTTAAAGTGTTTTTTATGTTACTATATGTGTGAAAAGTGTATATTTATTTTATAATTCATTTTAATTAATTAGTTTTATGGTATTTTATTTTTGCGTAATATAAATCAGTAGCGGCTTGTGGGTTTATAGAGAATAGGGTGGGAAGTAATTTAATTATAATTAATTAAATATGTTAATTTATTTATTGGTATTTATTTTGAATTAATTGGTAATTAATTATTAATTGGTAATTAATTAAAATATAATTGTTAATTCATTTTAATTAATTGATTAATTGATAAGTATGTTAATTATATTAATTTATTTTCTGTAGCGGGTTGTGGGTTTATAGGGGAATAGGGTGGGACGTATTGTAATTATAAGTAATTAAATATGTTAATTTATTTATTGGTATTTATTTTGAATTAATTTTTAAACAATTATTAATTGGTAATTAATTAAAATGTAATTGGTAATTAATTTTAATTAATGGAATAATTGGTAATTAATTAAAATAACATTGGTAATTCATTGTTAATTAACTAATAATTGGTAAGTAAATAAAATATAATTGGTAATTCATTTTAAATAATTGATTAAATGTTAATCATGTTAATTGTATTAATTTATTTTCAGTAGTGGGTTGTGGGTTTATAGGGGTATAGGGTGGGAAGTAATTTAATTATATATAATTACATTTTTAATGCATTTATTGGTTATTTTTGTTGAAATTAATTAATTTATTATAAAAAACTAATAATTATTTTAAAAAAAATTAAATAGGTATTAATATTTAATTAATTTTCGTTTATATATGAAGTATATATGTTTCCTATTGTTGCACTCTCTGGAGTGGGAATAGTAATTTTTACCCCTATGCTATCCAATGCTTTCCCTACTGTTGCACTTATTGGAGTGGGAATAGTCATTTTTATCCCTACGCTATCCAATGCTTTCCCTACTGTTGCACTCTATGGAGTGGGAATAGTAATTTTAACCCCTACGCTATCCAGCGCTTTCCCTATTGTTGCACTCATTGGAGTGGGAATAGTAATTTTTATCCCTACGCTATCCAATGCTTTCCCTACTGTTGCACTCTATGGAGTGGGAATAGTAATTTTAATCCCTACGCTATCCAGCGCTTTCCCTACTGTTGCACTCACTGGAGTGGGAATAGTAATTTTTACCCCTACGCTATCCAATGTTTTCCCTACTGTTGCACTCACTGGAGTGGGAATAGTAATTTTTACCCCTACGGTATCCAAGGTTTTCCCTACTGTTGCACTTTCCGGAGTGGGAATAGTAATTTTTACCACTACGCTATCAACGTTCTCTCTACTGTTGCACTCATTGGAGTGGGAATTGTAATTTTTACTCTCCTGCTATCCAACGCTTTCCCTACTGTTGCACTCATTGGAGTGGGAATAGTAATTTTAACCTCTACGCTATCCAACGCTTTTCCTACTCTTACACTCACTGGAGTGGGAATAGCAATTTTTACCCTCCCGCTATCCAAAGCTTTCCCTACTGTTGCACTCTCTGGAGTAGGAATAGTAATTTTTACCCCTACGCTATCCAAGGTTTTCCCTCCTGTTGCACTCCCTGGAGTGGGATTTTTAATTTTTAAGCCTACGCTATCCAACGCTTTCCCTACTGTTGCACTCTCTGGAGTGGGAATAGTAATTTTTACCCCTACGCTATCCAACGCTTTCCCTACTGTTGCACTCTCTGAAGTGGGAATAGTAATTTTTACCTCTACGCTATCCAATGCTTTCCCTACTGTTGCACTCTCTGGAGTGGGAATAGTAATGTTTACTGCTACACTATCCAATGTTTTTTCTACTGTTGCACTCATTGAAGTGGTAATAGTAAATTTAACCCTCTCGCTATCCTATGGTAAATATATTGTATATTTTATTATTAATACTATGTTTATATATATATATATATCCGATCAGCTTCTGTCTCTCCAATGCGGCACACAGAAATCACGGACCACAAAGCAGCTTCGAGTAAATTGGCAAGTTTATTATCTCCTCTTAGTTTCAAATGGCATGACGGGTTTCGGGTAACGAATACCCTTGATCACATCATATATATATATATACATTTTTTACTTCATTTTTAATTATATTAATTGTCATGTGACCAAGCTTCGCATGCGGAGCGAAACGCGTCGAGGAGAGCACTTGCTCTGTAATTGCTGAAAATAAACTACCACTGCTAACACGATCAATGGTGTGATGGCGCTTTACTTCAAAGCTTGAATCCATTTGAAAAAGAGGAGAAGAGGTCTGCGCCTGTCTGAAACCGCGCTAATAGCGGTCAGGATTGTTACGATATATATATATATCCGAGCATCTTCTGTCTCTCCAATGTGGCACACAGAAATCACGGACCCCCAAGCAGCTTCGAGTAAATTGGCAAGTTTAATATCTCCTCTTTGTTTCAAATGGCATGACGCGTTTCGGGTAACGAATACCCTTGATCACATCATATATATATATATATATATATATATATATATATATATATATATATATATATATATATATATATATATATATATATATATATATATATATATATATATACATTTTTTATTTTATTTTTAATTATATTCATTATCTATTAGTTTTAATGTAATTTAAGTATTTTAAGTATTTTTAAGTTAGTTATATTTATTATTTTATTAATTTTAAATTACTTTTAACTATTTAAAAAAGTTGATATTTTGACTATCTATATTTTTGTACATCGATATTTTTGATTCAATATTTTTGTAGTTACCTGTTTGGAGATAGGAAGTCAATATTTTGGCATTCTATATTTTTAACTCAATATTTTTGTATATCGATATTTTTGACATCGATATTGTGTCAGTGATCCGGTCAGAAGTCTCACAGGCCCCACCCAATCCTGTGATGAATTAGGAGATGATGAAGTGAAAAAGCAAGAATATAAAAGCTTGAACCTGCTCATCACTGCCTAGTTTTCAGTTTCCAGATTCCTGCATCAGTGCTGTGCTCAAGGTAGGAGGGGGTTGCATTTTTGCTCCTAGTGTCTAGCCAGCACAGACAGGTAAGTGAAAAATAATGTGTCAAATGTGTACATCAATGCAAGTGAGGAAGGATGTGTGTGTGTGTTTGGTGTTTGGTGTGTGTGTCTGTATGTGTGTGTGGTTGTGTGTGTGGGTGTGTTTGTGTGTGTGAGGTTAAAAGAGCGTGAGCCACGGGTGAGTAGTAGTAGGTATAACTGTAAGTGATAATGAGTCAATCACGAGTGAGAATAGGTGCAACAGTGTGAATGAGAGAGGGATATTGAGACTGCAAGATTGAGTGTAACAGTGAATGTATGTGATTGTGAGTGAGGCAGTGAGAGTAAGTGCACATGAATGAGTGTGGGAGCGATGGTAGTATGAGTGAGAGTGAGGATGGGTGAGTGCAAATGTGTGTGAATGTGTGGGAGAGTGGGGTTTGGAGTATTCTACTCTCTGAGTCTGCCACTGGCCCCGGCACCTCTGCTAGTAATTCTAGTCATGTGGGGATGCCAATGGCAAAATACTGGCAGGGGCATATTGGAGGTAATGCTTGGCATTAACAAAAGCGTTGGTCAAATAATGATGCTGCCTCACTGGGGTTAATTATTAACATATGAGATACCCTTGGCAAACTGCTGCTTTTGGCAAACTGGACACAATTGTTTGAATAAAGGACATCCATGTAAAAACGCTGGCACTGCCATTTCTAACGCTGACTTTGAAAACGAAAGTCCTCTGCCACCCAGTGCTGTCTTTGTTTCCCTTGAACTTGAACGTTGTATTGTAAAACTTTTGACACCAGTAAATGCCTATTTCAAAACATTTAAACAATCATTTTATGAAAGTGGAGGGGCTACAGCTTGCTAATAATCTAACAATGACAGAGATACGGGCTAGAGGATTTTACTGCTTTTCCACTGTGGTTTCTTTTTTGCTGAACTCCTTTTGGCTGGGTTGCGGGCTAGCCTGCTCAATCGCTGCTGCCCGAAGTGACTCTTTGCTTCCCTGCCATCATCGCCACACCCTGGTGGGAGTCAGAGTCCCAGGGTGCACCACATCACCCTAACTACCATCAGCTGCCGTTGGGGGAGCCATGACCATCGCATTAAAAAGCGCTGCCTCTACCCCTGCGGAGCAGGACGTGCCCGGGCAAAGTCCTGGCCAAGGACGGGCCCGTCTGAGACCATCAGAGACAGAAAGAGACAGAGCTGGGCCACCTCACTAAGTAAAGTAAAGTGTGTTTCAGCGGCAGTCTATGGGAGTGGGGTCTGGGGGTTTGTTGATCTGCTCCCAATTCAGAGAGTTGAAAATTCCTTTCTAAGATACATCTTATCTATCTCAAATTGTTCCTCTGCATGCATCTAGGCATCTAGGCGCTCCTGAGGCAACCTTGAACAAACTACAAAGGATCCAAAACGCAGCTGCCCGGATCCTCACCAACACTCCTGCCAGAGCCTCGGCCAAACCAGCCTTGAAGTTTCTCCATTGGCTCCCGGTAAGAGAACGAGTGAAGTTCAAAGCACTCTGCCTGGCTCACAGATTGCTTCAAAACAAAGGCCCCCCGAGCTTAAGAAAATTCATCAAACCATACAAAGCCCCAAGATCCCTTCGATCCGACCAGGAACATCTCATCATTATTCCCAGAGTCAATAAGGCACGCACAGGTGGAAGGCGCTTCTCGGTCCACACCGCACGCCTCTGGAACGCCTTACCCCGCGACCTCAGAACATAACCTAACTATCTACGATTCAGAAAGCGGCTGAAAACCCACCTCTTCCCTTAAATCCTAACCCCCCCCCCCCCCCCACCCCCCTGCCCCTACTGACCCGCAGTTGTACGGATCTTAGCGCTGGGATACTCACGGGTGACTATGCGCTTTATAAAAAAATTTAATAATAATAATAATAATCTGCCTTGCGAGTTAGGACTTCCCTTTATCTCTGATTTAATTAGGCTTGAGCCTGTGCTATTAAGGCACAGGCTCTGGATTAAAGATGAGGCCAAATTGAACAGAGATATTCTTTCAGATATTTTGAAACTGCAAGGTGCAATGAGGATACCATTCGTAATTTTTTAAAGGATCTTGGACATTTAGAGTATTTTAATAATCCCAGTACCATCAGGACAATATCTAGGAAGGAATTAAGGAAAGAGGGCATCATGCTGCTGGACACTATTAGAATGTCATCTGAGATTTTAAAACCCAAAGTCCTGCACAATCAGATGGTTTTAACTACTTTTATAATTCAAACCTATTTAACTTTTGTACCTGGTGCTCATGATAGGTTCCTATTAACCCGATTTCGGTTGGGAGTTTTACATAGATTTTTCCCACAATAAATGACTGGTCTCAAGACCTCCAACCCTGCTCATGTGATAATAGTTCCCCACAATCTACTATTCATGTCACTCTCGGGGCAACTGTTTGGGGTTCTCCCCTCTTGTTAAAAATTGGATTTTTGGTTGGCTAGGGCATGCGCCTGAGCCAGGCAGAAACTACCACTTTAGTCAGGTCAAGGGAGTTGCATGCTGACGATAACCCCTGCTCACCCCTTGGTAGCTTGGCACGAGCAGCCAGGCTTATCCCAGAGGTAATGTGTAAAGTGTTTGTGCAACACACACACAGCAGCAACACACTAAGCACACCACGGAAGAAACTCCACACAAGGTTATATAAAAAATACCCTTTGTACATCTGCACACACTGTTGCATAGCATTTATTATCACTATTCCAAAAATACCAAAATTGACCACGCTGCTCCTCTCATTCAGGAATTACCACTGAAACACTTATGAGGGAATCCCCAATGCATTCCTATGGGAGGGCCGCCTCATAGTAGTGAGAAACCAAAATGGCTGTTTGTCATTACCAGGACATTTCATACATTTAAGATACATGTCCTATCTTTTACCTACAACGCACCCTACCCATAGGGCTAGCTAGGGCCTCCCTTAGGGGTGACTGACATGCAGACATGTCACACACTTTAGGTTCCAATTCACAGTGGCAATAACACTGAGCACACAGGCCCTGCAATGGCAGAGGCCTTAGACAGGTTTGAAAGGCTACTTTGGTGGGTGGCACAATCAGCGCTGCAAGCCCACCAGTAGCATTTAATTTACCGGCCCTGGGTATCTGAGATACCACTTTACAAGGGACTGACAGGTAAATTAAATATGCCAAACAGGTGTAGACCAGTATTAACATGTTTACTACAGACAGCGCACATACTTTACACTGGACAGCAGTGCTAAAGTGCCCAAAGACCTAAAACCACCAACACCATGTCAGAAAAAAGGCTAGGAGGAAGGCAAAAAGTTCAGGGATGACCCTGTAAAAAGGGCCAAGTCCAACACCTCTCCTCGGCATGAGCCCTCTAACACTCTGTGGTTGGTTAGAACTCCAGAGTGAGTTCAAAACAGGTAGGGTCTCAGCATCTTTGGGGACAAAACCATAGCAAATGTGTCCCTCTCAATGGCACTCCAACGCTGCTCTCTGTGGAGGAGCTGCCTATTTATAAAAGTCTCATCAGCTCTTGGCGTTGAAGAGAACCCTCAAATGGTCCCATGAACCTGTGACAGTCCTTCTGCTGTTGTTCTGTCAATGGGAAGGCGTGCATTTCTCCATCAATCAATTAATCAATACATCATAATACTTTATTTCTAAGAAATTAATTCTTACAAAAATATTGCACATTACCCGATTCATCAGTAAACAATCACAAATATCATAAAACTAGTAGTGCACAGCACATATTTATATCAATTTAACCAACACATGTCTTTGGCTATTAAACATAAAGACACTTAACATTTCCTACACTAAAACACAATAGATGGTCAACAACCACAAATCCCATATATATTAAGAACAAATTAAGAAGACAAAAAGTGCCAAATTAACCATAAACATGCAACTTGTTTTGCTCAATTAGAACAATATCAAATGCAGCATGCATAGCAGCTTATCACAATCACATGGGGCTGTCCTAATCAACATTATTAATAGGCAAACTTTCCCATTTCCAGTTTGGTTTTGCCAGTGCACCCTCTAAATGTGGACAGGGAGCAGTAAGGTCTCCAACACGGTCCTACATACATTAAAACATTTAGAAGAAAGAGGATAACAAATAACCAGCAGCTTGCAACTCATTTTCCTCACATGAGCATTATCATGTGCATGGCTGCTTATCTCAAACACAAGGCACTTTCTTAGTCATCCTTGCTATGGGGGTCAAATTTCCAACCTCTCAACCCATCAAGGCATCCTCTTAGAAGAACAAAAATTGCTTACCAATTCAAGATGCCACGCTACCAACTTAAGGGTGTGACAACCTTTGCCTTAAAACACTAAGGGGCTGATTATGATGTTGGTGGGAGTTGCCTCCGACCGGCATCAGCGCAGAACCGGGATCATGTCTCAACTGCATAATTATAATGTGACCACACATGATGCCCTCGCATACTCCCATTTTCCTTAGGGAGCTTGTGCTGCAACCGCCGCTGTCCCTCCAAGAATATTATGACTTTCATCGCTGCCACTGTTTTCATAGTGGTCTTACCTCCATGAAAACAGTGATGGTCTACTATTTTCATGGAGGACTTACCTCCATGAAAACAGTGGCTATGACGAAAGAGGTCACCTTGTGCAAAACACCTTACGGATGCACACAGGGGGGCACAACATGTCCATGCCATACCGGAACTGTTCCTATTGCGGTGACTATTTCATAGGCACCGCTGTGGGAACGCCAAAGGAAAAGTCCCCCAGCGACTTTAAAAAGTCATAATAGTGCGGTTGGTCTCCACACAGGTTTGGCGGTGCAGCAGCATGGCGGTTCCGCCGCCACACTGTCAAATCCATAATAGTGCCCGTAGTGCTCATTGAAGTGTGAGTGTATATGTGGAATAGTATGACCACACACAGAATCCATCAGTTTTTTTTCTTTGGTTGAAGAGTTTCCAACATCCTGAACAGTGCTCTTTTAAACCTTTTGACTTTTGGAGCCTCTTGTTGATAGTACGGACTAGTATAGGTTTTCTTGATACCCATTGCTGAAATTAGAATTCAACCATTTCAATACAGATTTGTTTCAGGAAATCTAAAAAGATCTCACAAAGTAGAATTCAACTTGATAAAAATATCCTTGCATAAACATATATCCTTGGAATGGTTCCACTGCAAATAAAACAGTATTATAAATAGCCTAATCACAGCAGGAGAGGAAGTTTAGAAAAGGGAAATGGACAGTTTTAATAGACCAGCCTTTACATCGACCAAGTGCTTGAATTCTTGTCTACAACCAATACATCACTAACATTAGTTTAAGTCACTAAATTTGCAGCAGTCATATTATATGGAGTAGCATCTTATCTTCCCTTCCACCAATGGTGCGTGCACAAAGCTCAGATTAAACTTATAGAACTTGAAAGGAAACTTCTTAGCATTGGCCCCTCATATGTTTTTCATATTCTCATTGTCCAGTTTTATACCTCCCTATGCATAAACAATGTCCTTTTAGGATGCGAGACTAGGTCCAAATGGAGTGAGAAACTTATACCTGTGCTCCTGCCAAGCCATGTGACACTCTCCATAATCGACCCCATAAGATCCCCTGATTTACACCCTCAATGTAAGGTGAACAACAGGAAAAAATGTGGGATGGGAGTGAGGAGAGGAGCTCTGCAATAGCAAAAAAGAATAGGCCGTAATGAGGCCAAGAGACTTGGGGTACTGAATTTTAGGATGGTGACCTGGCCCACCACTGAACTGTCAGAGGCGTAACAATTGGAATGTAGCACAAATAGCACAGCCCTAGGAAGCTACGCATCCTCTTGAGCACATGGCCAATGTAGAAGATTAACATTGAAAGGGGAACTGCATCGCAAGCAGAACTGAGGTAATGTGGCAACTGGTGCACTGGGCCTGGGGTGGAAATGCCAAACCT
This sequence comes from Lissotriton vulgaris, assembly GCF_964263255.1. NCBI lineage: Eukaryota > Metazoa > Chordata > Amphibia > Caudata > Salamandridae > Lissotriton > Lissotriton vulgaris. The sequence goes on along the minus strand of NC_141697.1, from coordinate 855,027,281 downwards.
TCGGCAGTCCGGATGTGGGTGGATTAAGGCCTGATTTAGACTAAACCCCATATTTGTTCACCGAGTTTCTTTTTCCGTATACCCTTGAGAGCATAAAGACTATATTCCATATTATGTATTGCAAAAAGCCTAGTACACCATTGCTCGAATGCGGGTGGTTCCTGTTGTAACCATAATGATGCGATACATAATCTATAGACAGCTGTCGCTACAAATATTAGTTTAGCATACTGCTTCGAACCTCCCATATCGAGCAGACCCATTTCTACCCCTAGAAGGATCTGTGTTGCAGACAACTGAATTGGAGTACCCACAATTTCCGATAGACATTTTTCTATCTTCAACAAGAGGGGTGCCAAAGATGGGCATGCGAAAAAGATATGTAGATCATCTGCGGAAATAAAACCGCAGCAAAAACATTTCCCTATCGCATCGCCAGACCATTTTGACACCTTATCAGGTGTATAATATAAATTGAAAAGTGATTTAAAATGTTGGGCAGAGAGCTTTGCAGACAGGAAATCTTTCGCCATTCCCAAAGAAGTTTCAATTTGAATATCCTGCCTGTCTAATTTAGCCCCCCATTTAAGATTCTGCTGCTCAATGTCATTAGCTTTAGTACTTAGCATGAGGTTATATAGCATGCTAATCTTTGCCCCTCCTGTATTACCCTCAACCAGGGGGTTTGGTTGAAAGGTGATACCACTAGTTTCCAAATACTCCCTGATCTGCAGATATTTAGAGAAATTCTCTCTAGGAAGCTGGTATTGTGCCCGAAGTTGTTCAACAGATTTGAGAGAACCATCAGAGTACAGATCTCCCACCACTCTTATTCCACTCCTCCTCCAATTATACACCACTCTGTCCCAGAAATCAACTGGTAAAAATATTGGCGATACCAATGGGTTAGAGGCGGCAGACCTGGAGCTTGAGTTCGGCCCGGGACCAGGGTTCAATTCCCCGCCTCGGCGGGTCTTGGGCTCAAAATTCCACAGACTCGTTAATTCTCGCTCCGGTGCCTTCTCAACTCACGGGTTCACACTCTGCGACTCTGGGCAATAGCTTGCTTAATCTCCACAACGGCCCCTCGCGGTGGGATGCCTGGCTTTCACCTTGTGGATACCCTGCCAGGGTTATCTCACAGGGGAATACCAGGACGGGTTCCCTTAGCAAGCGCTGAGATGCCCCAGGGTAAGTCGTGCGCTATATAAGTTTCATTCATTTCATTCATTCATTTCATCCCTGACTGCTCGCCAGACCTTGTACGCTGCTTCTAAGGTCTTAAACCGCGTTCGCTTGTAATAGCTCCATTCCAGATACAAGAATAAGCAATTTTTTGCTTTTACCCCCAATAGCATTTGGTATATCGAGGGGCATTCCGTAAGCTGCGCCGGTGCTGCCCCTGTCAGCAAAATACCCATCCCTTGTAACATATATGCATAATAGTATAGTACAAAGTCCGGTACCGACCATCCTCCTACATTTTTTGGATATATCATAAAGCAAAATATCATAAAGCTTTACGCCCTGACCAAATAAAACTCATACATGTTGCTTGCAGTTGTGCCAAGCTAGCCTTAGGGACCTCCAAAGGTATACTACGAAAAAGATATAAAGTTTGTGGGAGTATCATCATTTTTAATAAATTACATTGCCCCACTAGGGAGAGGTGCAAGCATTCAGCATGATCTAATTGTTTCTTTACTCCGACCAAAAGCTGATCCCAATTTACGTTAACCAGAGTGGTTGTACATGTTCGTAATTTCACCCCCAAATATACCACCTCTTGACACAACCTTGGGTCAGCATAATTTGGCATATTTGCACTTAATAACTGAGTCTTGGCAGAATTCAGCTTATAGCCAGATGACCTACCAAAAACTACAGCCAATTGTTCAATTGCCTGCATCGCTATAGCTGGATTCGGCGTGACAACAGCCACGTCGTCTGCGTATGCTAGTACCTTAAATTGATAAGACTGTATAAATAAAGAAGGTATACACAAACTGGATTCTAGCATCTTTAAAAAAGGTTCGATGTATAAAGAAAATAAAAGGGGCGAACAAGGGCAACCTTGCCTAGTACCTCTGTAAATGTTTACCTCACCCGACTCGAGTCCCATAGCATTAATACGAGCTACAGGTTGAAAATAAAGTGTCTGCAGTGATTTGATAAACTGTGGTCCAAAGCCGCGACTCCTCATAACATCCCATAAAAAGCACCATGTAACGCGATCAAAAGCCTTCTCGGCCTCTAATAAAATTAAACAGCATGGTTCCCGGGTAACTGTCACATAATCAAAAAAAGTAATCACACGCTTAACGTGATTTGTTGTACCGCGTTGAGGAATAAATCCATGCTGTGTTGTCGATACTAATCCTGAAATGACTAGGGCGAGTCTATTGGCTAAGATCTTTGAATATATTTTCCCATCTACATTTAAGAGCGAGATAGGCCAATATGATCCAGGCATATTCGCCGGCTTGCCCTTTTTGTGGAACACTACTATAGATGCCTCATTACATGTTTTAGGGGCTGCGCCTTTCTGTGCCGCGAGCATTGTTAACAAGAGATCTGTCTTTAGAGCAGGGAAAAAAGTTTCGTATATTTCTAACGGCATCCCTTCTGGCCCCGCCGCCTTCCCGGACGGTAGCCCATTTACTGCTTTTTACAGTTCTTCTAGTGAGATGGGATCCTCTAATAGTTCGATCTCATCTGCCAGGAGATCCCGCATACAATATTGAGTGATCAAAGTAGTAGCCCCTACCTCATCATATAAGTCATTTTGATACAAGTTCTCATAAAACTGTCTAAATACCTCCAAGATTCCCTGATCATCCTTAACAGAATCCCCATTTGCATCTAATACTTTGTCTATACGCTGGGCTGTCTCCCTTGATCTAACTTTTTGGGCGAGACATCTGCCACTTGCCTCGCCATACTCATAATGAATTTGCTTCTTAATAAAAAACTTTTTTGCTGCCTCTTTAGACCAACTCAAGTTTAGCCTCGCCTTAAGACGTGCCACTGCCATAACCTGGTCCGTTGGGTCTATCCCAGCCTGTATAATTTGCATAAGAGCTTCCTCGGCTGTTATCAACTCCTGATATATTTCTTTTATTTTAGCTGCCTGCTTTTTTTGGTTATATAAACCGAAACTCAGCGCCTCTCCACGAAAAGCCGCCTTAAAGCAGTCCCACACACAGTCCGGACTGCTACTCCCTCTGTTAATGTTAAAGAAAAATGTTATCCATTGTTTCATATGGTCAATAAATTGCTGTTCCAATAGTAGTTTACGATCGAACGAGAAACCCTTGGCCGGATAGTTGATGCTATACTTGCTATGAACAGAACTACTGGCCCATGGTCCGAGGTGATTCTTGGATATACCTGAATCATTGCCTGATTTAACAATGATTGGGAAGTGAAAAAATAATCCAAACGGACAAGCGTCCGATGGGGAAAAGAGAAAAAAGTGTATCCAGGTGCCCCCCCCTCAAAAAGGCCCATACATCCACTAATCCATGATCACCCGTTAATGCCTGTAATGCTTTAAACACATGTGGTTTCCTGCCAGTATACATCTGCTGTTCGTTGTTTAGAATATTAGGTGCTAAGTTTATATTAAAATCCCCACATAGGATCAGTGGTGTGGCAGTGGTGTGGACCAAGTTGCTAATTCGACATTCAAAAACTCAAGAGTAGTTGCTTCATCTAAGTTTGCCCCATATACTACACAAATCGTAAATTTACTATGGCCCACCACATATTCTGCAATTGCCCATCGACCTAACTCATCAGATAATATCCTACCAGTGTTGATTATATGTTTTTTGCCAAGAATTGCCACTCCTCTTGCGGCACCGGAGTATTTACTACAGGTAATTAAGTTAAATCCCAATTCTTCTAACATTTGTCTCTTTGACCATACTATATGCGTCTCTTGCAGACATACTATATCACATTGAAGAGCTCATAGTTCCTGAGCGACCCGTCGTAGTTTCTCCAGTGAATTCAACCCCCTCACGTTCAACGTGCCTACCCTAATCCCTCTGCCTGCCATCTAGCCATATCTAATTTTTTCCATTTGTCCACAATTTAATCAAAAAAACATTGCTGACTGCTCTTTCAAATAGACTCTTTCCCAACCCAAATTCATGTATTATTTTCTTTTTTTTACCCAGTACCCTCCCACTACCCCTCATTCTCTTGCCCACCCGACCCCTCACCATCCCCACACCCCTCCACCACCCCAAATGAGGCTTTAGGACTGTGTCCTCTGCGATGTGGACGTGCCTTCACCCATGCTTCATTGTTTGACTCCCCAAGCCCCCACCCTCTGGCTCTCTCCCACCTCCTCCCAAACATAAGCCTTATATCACGCACTCTATAAATTAGAAACTCAGTTCCCCATCCTTCTTTTCATATGAAGCCATCCAAAATCCTATATTGGGTTTATACTCATATCTTTGCATATCTTTGCATATATCATCAGCGAGTACTCTCCCTTAGATAAAAAAGAAGCACACCAGAAAAAAACCAAGAAAAGATTAACAAGAAAAAGAAAACATTTTAAAAAAACAATAAGATAAATCCTATGGGATAGAGAGAGAGCCTCTATAATATAATTGTATCTTCACATTACATTCCCGGTGCGTATAGAACCCTAGAATCCAACAGTCCCTTTCAAACATTAATACAGACACTTCTAATTTAACGCCATTTCCATTAACTATTCATTGTAGTACTCGAGCTTGGACTTTCTGTTTGTTTATCCATTTCCTTTAAGTACGCCTGTGCCTCTGAGTAAGAGGTGAGATATCGGGTTTGGCCTCTACAAATCATCTTCAATTTAGCTGGATTGAGCAGGAAGCATTGAGCCCCTTTTGCTTGAAAAGGTGCGATTAGTTTCCGCATTTGCCATCGCTCATGCACCGTCGTAGGACAAAAATCATGGAGCACAAAAAATTTGCACCCAACACCTTTCCGTTTTCTCTCAGGCCGGGCCAAATCATATAATGCCTCTCTCAATAGGTAGTTATTGAGGCAAATTAAGATTGCCCTAGGATATGCATTCTGATCATTACCAACGTTACCACGTTGCCATATCACAAATGGGAACCTGTGTGCCCTAATGACTTCAATATTCCATTTCCAAATTGTGAACAAATATGGGGTTTAGTCACACATTATCTTGAGTCTTAAATAGGGCTCCATCTTTTCTCCTGTGTCATCTGGTAGAATCAAGTTAAATGTCTTAACTCTTATTGCTCCGTAGTTCAATGTGGTATGCTTTTTTTTTCTCTGTTGATTGCTCATAATATACTTTTTCAAGGGTGCACAGTCAAAATATCGATTACAAAATATCGAATGGACATAATATCGAGTACAAAATATGGGCTGGACAGAATATCGAATGGACAGAATATAGACATCAAAAATATCGTTTTGAAGGTAAGTAATGTATTATCGAATTTTAAAATATAGATAGTCAAAATATCGAAGTACACAATATAGGTTAATAAAAATATCGAACATTTAAAAATATCGAATTTTTTATAGCGTATTTAATGTGTTTAAAGTGTTTATTTATGTTATAATGTAATTTAATTAATGAATTTAATGTTATTTAAATTTTGCATAATTTAATTCTGTAGCGGGTTGTGGGTTTATAGCGGAGTAGGGTGGGAAGTAATTTAATTATAATTAATTAAATATGTTAATTTATGTAGTTTTATTTATTTATAATTAATTGTTAAATAATTTTTATTTGGTAATTAATTAAATTTTCATTGGGAATTAATTTTATTAAATTGGTTAATTGATAATTATGTTAATTTTACTAATTTATTTTCTGTAGTGGGTTGTGGGTTTATAGGGGAATAGGGTGGGAAGTAATTTAATTACAACTAATTACATATGTTAATTGTTTTGGGTATTTATTATATTTTAATTGTTAAGTAAGTTTTTAATTACTAATTAATTGGTAATTAGTAATTAATTAGTATTACTAGATAACTAATTGTAATGATTAAATTAAATTAGTATTTGTAAATAATTAATTATTTTTTATATTATATTAAATTGGTAATTACTTTTAATTACATTTTTATAAATATTAATATATATCTATTTTTAAATAATATATGAAGTATTTACTTTCCCTACTGTTGCACTCTTTGGAGTGCGAATAGTAATTTTTACCCCTACGCTATCCAATGCTTTCCCTACTGTTGCACTCTCAGGAGTGGGAATAGTAATTTTTACCTCTACGCTATCCAACGCCTCTCTGGAGTAAGTAAATTGATACTTGTATAGCGCACTACTCACCCGCAAGGGTCTCAAGGCGCTTGTACGAATACCGCTATGGAACCAATCCTGGCTTTCCCTGTGAGGCGTCCACTCCTGGGCACCCCCAAGGTGGAGGCCAGGCATCCTTAGCGTTGTGGGGGCCATTGTGGAGATTAAGCAAGCTATTGCCCAGAGTTGCAGAGTGGGACTCCATGATTGGAATAGGCACCGAGGCAAGAATTATCAGGTCCGTGGAATTTTTGAGCTCAAGACCCGCCGAGGCGGGGAATTGAACCCTGGTCCCGGGCTAGACATCTGCATCAGGGTCTGCCACTCTAACCATTGAGCCACACTTCGTGGGAATAGTAATTTTACACTTCCGCTATCCTACGGTAATAATATTGGATATTTTTTAATTATATTATGTTACTTTATATATATATATGTTTTAACAAATATGATTGTAATTTTTTTTTATAACTTTAATTAATTATTTAATTATTATAAGGTAATTTAAGTATTTTTAAGTATATTTTAGTAAATAATTTTTAATATTAATTTAATTTAACATTGTTTTTACAAACTATATTTTTGTAAACAATATTTTTTACTCGATATTTTTGTACTTACCTGTTTGTACATACAAAGTCGATATTCTGTCTGTCGATATTTTGTCGCCGTTATTTTTGGTAGTCGATATTATGTCCCTCGATATTATGTCAGTGATCCTTTTCAAGGTCACATGGTGCAAATGCTGTCTCGATTTGTGTAGTATTTTAACATGCTATGACGTGTTTTGTGATAATCTATATTGTATTAGAATGACTCATACCAACCAATTCCTGTATTTTGCAAAAATAAATAAAAAAAAAAAAGGCCTGATCTAGACAACGCAATGCCGCAGTGCCCCGTGCAATTAGGAGCTTGAAAGGAAAAATGGCCTGGTGGAGCTGGGCTGTGTTTCTCCCTTGTGAGACAATGCTCTAAACCATGATAGGGGGTGGCTGTTTCCACAGCATGAGTGAAATGAAAGAACATTTGAACAGACACATAAACCAGTGAGGAAATAAACATCTAACTGGCAAGGCTTGACCTTCATGGGCTTACTGAGACCTAAGGACCAGGATTATATGGCGCGGCTGACTCTTCCAGAGACGTTGTGCATTTATTGCAACAGTGAAGGTGTTTGGCTAATCTGGTGACAGTTGCTGTGAGACAGATAGGACAGACTGATACACAGGTTGGACATAAGAACACCACCTACTAGATGGTAAATTGATTCCACATATGCAGGCTCAGAGGTAAAACTGCCAATACAGCAATTCAACTAGCAGAAGTTATACTCTTGGGGTGAAAATAAGGAGGCTTTAGCACTTCTTCAGACATCCACTGTTCCAGTGTTGGAGAAATTCCAACCCCAGAGTCTGGTGATCCAGACACTCCAGAAACATGTCGACCAATTTTATACCCCCCAACTATTTATGACGCCAATACTCTGAGTGCACCCATTACTCATAACAAGTTCATGAGATGCACTACTTAAGAGTCTACCAGACCCGAACCCAGACCTAATAAAATTCCCTCTATCTGGTTTTCCGGGCATTTTAATACCCCTTCCTCACTGGCTCACTACTGCATCAACCTTGGGTAAGAACCTCCTGGTGGAGGCTGCATAACCTGATCGACCTGATGATTATGCACACAGGTGATTAGATAGCGGAGAATCAAGATATACCGCTAAGATACCACCATACCCATCACGTGCATGAGGGTCTTTTAATTGGGACACCCCACGTTCTTCCTGCATACCTAAGGTTGTGCAGGACGAGTGATCCTTCCCCATTTGATTAGCATATTTACTCAGGAAACTGAATAGATCAGTTTTTCACCTCCCCCCTTTTGATTAGAAAATATTGAGCAGCGTACAGCTGTGGGAGCCTTTACAGAAACTCTGACCGAGAACAACTCAGTGATCAGAAGACTGCCTTGAAGATCTCATCATGGCGGAGAATTTGGGATTAAGTTATTCCATAGAAGAGATTGACGCCATACTCGCCAGACCGGCACTATTTATGAACAGTGACCTCACTCAGACCCTCTCCAACTCCACAGAATGGGACAAACTCACAGAAATGAAAAAGGAACAAGTCAGAACAGCCGTTCACGGCATCATAATGACAGAATACTTAAGAGTAAATGCGGCACCCAGAGGACTCTGGGTTACTAATGCGCCTAGGATTTTCCTGAAAGATTTGGCCTTTAGAAAAGACTGGTCTGCAATCTCATGGAAGTGCACCAGGGACTATTTGGTCCTTATCAACAAAACCGCCACGAGATTGACAGACGAACTCACAGTAAAAATCGATATCCTGGAAACCAAGCTGAATAATATTGTAAACATCACAATATATAAAAAGAGATTAGAAGAAGAAATCAACAAGGAAATGAGTGACACTCATGAATACTTGACTCAGACGAAACTGCAGAAATTAGCAAAAGAACTCAAAAAATTCTCTTTGGAGAAGGTGCATCCTTACAGTAGCAAGACTACAAGACAGACGACAACGCTTCCAATTACGGTTCAAACAGTGGTGCATCGAGTACAAGTTCGGACCAAGGTGGAGATGAATTCAACAATCCCAACAAAACCCACTATCAGAATAGAAGAGGAAATCGACGAGGAGGCAATTCATGGCGCCCCCCATTTTTTCAAATGGGCAATCAAACGATACCCTTCCAACCCTTCAACCCTCACTTCCAAGGGTGGATGAACCCTTATTTTCAAGGTCCCCAGATCATGAACCCCCAGATGCAACACCAATCAGGCCAGAATTTTCAACAACGTATTCCTTTTTTAGGGAACGGCCCGACATCACAAAGAACACGGAGGAGAGGGGTAACTTGGTCCGACCAAACCAGGCAAGTACAGACCAGGAGCGTAACCAAAGCCAAGACCGGAACAAACACGAATCCCTCATCGTGAATCTCACAGAAAAGATTCTAACTAAAGATGAAGAAAGTGTCCTCAATAAAGGTCTGGGATATGTTCCCACTCCCAAACCAGACCTAGTCAAAACCAAATGTGAACTGGCAGAATTCTGTTGAAAGCTAAAATTAAAAGATTTTTTTAAAGGAGATCAACCTCCCATCAGAGAAGGAGATACCACTTTGAGAAACAAATCATCTTTCTGCCCACTCAACTCTCAAATCCCTATTGAAATTCAGACCTTCGAACAGGCCATATTTAAAGGAATTGATGAACTTGCTGAAAATTTCCAGAAACCCTTCCAGAACATTACCAGAGCTGAACAACAAGCACTGAACACCCTGAAAGAAGATCGAAACATAGTCATCAAACCCGCTGATAAAGGCGGGGGTGTGGTCCTCCTTACGGCTGAAGGATATGACCAACAATTTATGGACCTACTCTCGGATGACAAATTCTACAAAGTCTTAACAACAGACCCCACACCGAGACTACAGAGAACTTTTGCCATGATGATTGAAGAAGGAGAAACAAACAACTAGATTTCGAAAAAAGAGGCGGAATATCTAGGAACCCCAACACAGAGAACCCCTTACTTCTACTCACTACCAAAGACGCACAAAGGGCGAGTACCACCACCTGGACGACCAATCGTTTCAGACATTGGCTCAATCCTGGAACCACCCTCCCAGTATGCTGATATATCTTTTATACACTATTTATGACGCCAATACTCTGAGTGCACCTATTACTCATAACAAGTTCATGAGATGCACTACTTAAGAGTCTACCAGACCCGAACCCAGACCTAATAAAATTCCCTCTATCTGGTTATCCGGGCATTTTAATACCCCTTCCTCACTGGCTCACTACTGCATCAACCTTGGGTAAGAACCTCCTGGTGGAGGCTGCATAACCTGATCGACCTGATGATTATGCACACATGTGATTAGATAGCGGAGAATCAAGATATATTGCTAAGATACCACCATACCCATCACGTGCATGAGGGTCTTTTAATTGGGACACCCCACGTTCTTCCTGCATACCTAAGGTTGTGCAGGACGAGTGATCCTTCCCCATTTGATTAGCATACTGATCCAGACACTCAATCAAGATCCCCAAACAGGTAATGAGCCATGCAAGAGTATCTGAAGGACTCAGATGTGGATGCTGTGTCAATCCCTGTACAAATCATAGAGCCTACTGGCACTGTCCCCAAGCCAAATTAAGGTGACCAAGGATAATTGGAAACTACTAATGCAGTCGCAATCAATATGAGGCTACTCAGGAAAGAGAAAAGGAAACTCCTAAACAGAATTATGTATGGAAGGTGCCACTGAGCAACTTTGTCTGTGTCAGGCAAATTGCAGAGACTAGTTATCAATCTAACACAAAGGGTGAGATTCCTGGAGTAGAGAGGGGTATAATCAGGGGAAAACAATAAACAAAATATTAGCCAAGTAGTGCACCTGGATGCAGGAGCTGAGGTGTATGATTCGGTGGCTTCTAGGAAAAATGGCTGGCTGAGGTGCTAGTTACTCTGGGACTGGCAAAGCTCTCTGCTTTGGAATGGATCATAGATACCAGCTCTGCAGCCCCCACGTACCTCAGCACCCTGACCAGTGGGCGCAAGATTGCTACAGTTCTGAGATTCAAACAAAATTGTACAGAACCTCAGGCCAATTAGAAATTAAAAATCAATCGATGGCCATTTCCCATGATTACACAGTCCAACAACAAACAACTTCATTCAATGAAGTAAATATACTTGTGACAGTAAATTGCTCTACTTTACTGAGCGCTCCAAGGCATGCAACTTTTTAGAGAAATGCAAAAAGGAGACAGACACCAAAAACTGAATCAACAAAGACACCCACCAAAGAGGCAATTAAGATTGAGAATCAGCCGCAAGAACATCGAGAGACCTACAAAAAATTCAGAGCAAGGTTGAAAGAATGACTGCAGTACAGGCTGCTGCTGCAATCAAGCCCAGAATGAGAGCATGGAAGTAGGAAGCTTTGCATCTGGGTTTTCAGTGTACAACTCTGAGTCTGACCAGTCCCTGAATGAGAAAGATGACTTACTCAAAATCAACCGAAGAGCTGGAGAAGTTTTTTCAGCATCTATGATGGTGCACTTTGGTAGATTAGTAAAATGCATGTATAATGGGTTGGGTCATTGTTAGGATAGGTGCTATCCCACCCTGCAGAAATGTGCAGTAGCTCTGAATTTAGAAGCACATGTAGTAGAATACATATAAAGTAGATTGGCTTGAGGGCGAGCAGGATGGCAGGATAATGACAAAGATCCCCCTGCTCTCTGCATTTCTTCTCTTCAACCATCTAAGAGAAGAAAATATGTTTTCATTATTGAAGCATGCAGCTGGTGCGTAGTTTTATGTATGGGAAGTTAAGTAATGTTTTATTTCAATTGTTGGGCTGGGATGAAGGTGTGCATAATTGCAAAAGGAACAACTGGTTGTGTGGGGTGGTCCGGTAGAACAAGAGTCAGTAATTACTCGACATGCATCAGGAAGGATCTCAAAGAACCTCACATTTTCAAATGGTTCTTCTCAATACATAAACATTCTGCATTTGGAAAGTTAGTGAAATGGTTTATCTAAGTAAGAGATTGAGAGGAGCACAGATCATTTTCCTCTCAGAGACGAATCAGAATAGACTAAATGTCAAAAAGTACAATGTAGATGGAAGAGGAAGCTCTATGCAACTAGCTTTTCAACTTATGTGAGGGAGGCTCTTATCTGGGTTAAACATGGGTTACCATTTGAAGAGCCTTAAGTTGAGGTGGATAAGGATGGTAGATTTTTGTTTGCAAATGGCAAACAAGGTGGATACAATATTTAACTGAAGTGTCAGGAATGACCAGAATGTCAATCAATGAGAATTTTTGTTACCCTATCTACTAAAATGGCATGCTGAAATATTATACTTACCCTGTTAGGTAGAGACACTAAGTACTAGGTGTTGAATCTGCCAGATCCTACCCTCCACTCCCCGGAAAGCTTCCATCTAAAATAGTTACGGGTTACTACACATGGATGACTTACTCAGGTTTCATAGACATGTGGAAGTGGGAACAAGGTGAGGATATTCCACTTACAACCAATCTATGATGTATCTTCTAGATTAGACAGATTTATGTAATTTGGAGATTTGGTGGAGTTGCAACATACACAGAATATTTAGGACGTACTTCGGCTGACCATAGTGGATATTTGATTAGGTGATCAGAAATTAGAAAGTATCATTAGGGGCACAGTATTGGTGAAACAGTAGGAATATGACAGGCATTAAAGAAGGAATTACTGAAGTTGAATGCTACCTCACATCAGCTTGAAACACAGGATGTAAGTCGCCCACAGGCTAGGAATATGCTTATATGGGGACAAGTAAGAAGTATATATCACAATGTTCATTTTGCTTGATCCCACAGTAAGGCGGATAGGACTGGTCGATTGCTTGGATGGTTGATCAATTCAGATCAATTGACTGCTCCAAGCCCTCCAATAACCCACCTTACTTAGGGACTACTGGCTCTGTATTTTGACAAAATTTACATGTGTTGGAAAGAGAGAAGGGATGCCTACTGGCGACAACCTGAGAGGCTGTAATTGTATCCCTGCCTAAATCCCACAGAGATCATTCGGAAAGAGGCTCTTATAGGGCCCTTTCAGTGCTGAATTTGGGAAAAATCCTGAGCAAGATTTTAACTTGGATGCTATGCTTTGTCTGTGATGTACTTTCCTCTGAGCTTGCACAAAGATCTTTGGAGCCCACTTCCAGGCACTACCAACTCTAATACCATTTGGATACAAAGGATTTGAGTGGCAAGTTGAGGGAAAGGGTTGTTGGGGAAAGGAAGAGATGAGATGACGATCTGTCCATAAAATAATTAGTATTTATTTATAAGGTTTTATATAGCACAAACGTGACCCACGAGGGTATCAGCGGTACAAAAAGGGGGTGGTGATGGACGGAGCATCTGAATCAATCAATCACTCACACCCAGTCAAAAGATCTGGGTTTAATCCATCACCGATCTTTAGCCCACTCTGCCACCCCAGTTCAGACATGGCTATATGCAAATCAGTCTGACCCTGTGCCTCATGGGAACAGTCCAGCCCGAACTGCCAAGCCATGTCTTCCCTCGACCGGAAACAAGCTTCCGAGGACCAGTTTCTGGCATTCCAGCCGTCTTCAGCCCGGCTTGCTTGAATCCAGTGGCAAAGTGAGCAAGGGACTCACGTCTGATCATACCCTGCCACACGTATGGCGGCCAAAAGCGGTACAAAAGGGGGTGGTGATGGACGGAGCATCTGAATCAATCAAACAATCACACCCAGTCAATAGATCTGGGTTTAATCCATCACCGTTCTTTAGCCCACTCTGCCACCCCAGTTCAGACATGGCTATATGCAAATCAGTCTGACCCTGTGCCTCATGGGAACAGTCCAGCCCGAACTGCCAAGCCATGTCTTCCGTGGACCGGAAACAAGCTTCCGAGGACCGGTTTCTGGCATTCCAGCTGTCTTCAGCCCGGCTTGCTTGAATCCAGTGGCAAAGTGAGCAAGGGACTCACGTCTGAGCATACCCTGCCACACTTATGGCGGCCAAAAGCAGTACAAAAGGGGGTGGTGATGGACGGAGCATCTGAATCCAACAAACACTCACACCCAGTCAAAAGATCTGGGTTTAATTCATCACCGTTCTTTAGCCCACTCTGCCACCCCAGTTCAGACATGGCTATATGCAAATCAGTTTGACCCTGTGCCTCATGGGAGCAGTCCAGCCCGAACTGCCAAGCCATGTCTTCCGTGGACCGGAAACAAGCTTCCGAGGACCGGTTTCTGGCATTCCAGCTGTCTTCAGCCCGGCTTGCTTGAATCCAGTGGCAAAGTGAGCAAGGGACTCACGTCTGAGCATACCCTGCCACACTTATGGCGGCCAAAAGCAGTACAAAAGGGGGTGGTGATGGACGGAGCATCTGAATCCAACAAACACTCACACCCAGTCAAAAGATCTGGGTTTAATCCATCACCGTTCTTTAGCCCACTCTGCCACCCCAGTTCAGACATGGCTATATGCAAATCAGTCTGACCCTGTGCCTCATGGGAACAGTCCAGCCCGAACTGCCAAGCCATGTCTTCCCTGGATCAGAAACAAGCTTCCGAGGACCGGTTTCTGGCATTCCAGCAGTCTTCCGCTCGGCTTGCTTGAATCCAGTGGCAAAGTGAGCAAGGGACTCACGTCTGAGCATACCCTGCCACACTTATGATGGCCAAAAGCGGTACAAAAGGGGGTGGTGATGGACGGAGCATCTGAATCAATCAAACACTCACACCCAGTCAAAAGCTCTGGGTTTAATCCATCACCGTTCTTTAGCCCACTCTGCCACCCCAGTTCAGACATGGCTATATGCAAATCAGTCTGACCCTGTGCCTCATGGGAACAGTCCAGCCCGAACTGCCAAGCCATGTCTTCCCTGGACCGGAAACAAGCTTCCGAGGACCGGTTTCTGGCATTCAAGCCATCTTCAGCCCGGCTTGCTTGAATCCCGTGGCAAAGTGAGCAAGGGACTCACGTCTGAGCATACCCTGCCACACTTATGGTGGCCAAAAGCGGTACAAAAGGGGGTGGTGATGGACGGAGCATCTGAATCAATCAAACACTCACACCCACTCAAAAGATCTGGGTTTAATCCATCACCGTTCTTTAGCCCACTCTGCCACCCCAGTTCAGACATGGCTATATGCAAATCAGTCTGACCCTGTGCCTCATGGGAACAGTCCAGCCCGAACTGCCAAGCCATGTCTTCCCTGGACCGGAAACAAGCTTCCGAGGACTGGTTTCTGGATTTCCAGCCGTCTTCAACCTGGCTTGCTTGAATCCAGTGGCAAAGTGAGCAAGGGACTCACGTCTGAGAATACCTTGCCACACTTATGGCGGCCAAAAGCAGTACAAAAGGGGGTTGTGATGGACGGAGCATCTGAATCCAACAAACACTCACACCCAGTCAAAAGATCTGGGTTTAATCCATCACCGTTCTTTAGCCCACTCTGCCACCCCAGTTCAGACATGGCTATATGCAAATCAGTCTGACCCTGTGCCTCATGGGAACAGTCCAGCCCGAACTGCCAAGCCATGTCTTCCCTGGATCAGAAACAAGCTTCCGAGGACCGGTTTCTGGCATTCCAGCCGTCTTCTGCCCGGCTTGCTTGAATCCAGTGGCAAAGTGAGCAAGGGACTTACGTCTGAGCATACCCTGCCACACTTATGGTGGCCAAAAGCGGTACAAAAGGGGGTGGTGATGGACGGAGCATCTGAATCAATCAAACACTCACACCCAGTCAAAAGCTCTGGGTTTAATCCATCACCGTTCTTTAGCCTACTCTGCCACCCCAGTTCAGACATGGCTATATGCAAATCAGTCTGACCCTGTGCCTCATGGGAACAGTCCAGCCCGAACTGCCAAGCCATGTCTTCCCTGGACCGGAAACAAGCTTCCGAGGACCGGTTTCTGGCATTCAAGCCGTCTTCAGCCCGGCTTGCTTGAATCCAGTGGCAAAGTGAGCAAGGGACTCACGTCTGAGCATACCCTGCCACACTTATGGTGGCCAAAAGCGGTACAAAAGGGGGTGGTGATGGACGGAGCATCTGAATCAATCAAACACGCACACCCAGTCAAAAGATCTGGGTTTAATCCATCACCGTTCTTTAGCCCACTCTGCCACCCCAGTTCAGACATGGCTATATGCAAATCAGTCTGACCCTGTGCCTCATGGGAACAGTCCAGCCCGAACTGCCAACCATGTCTTCCCTGGACCGGAAACAAGCTTCCGAGGACCGGTTTCTGGCATTCCAGCCGTCTTCAGCCCGGCATGCTTGAATCCAGTGGCAAAGTGAGCAAGGGACTCACGTCAGACATGGCTATATGCAAATCAGTCTGACCCTGTGCCTCATGGGAACAGTCCAGCCCGAACTGCCAAGCCATGTCTTCCATGGACCGGAAACAAGCTTCCGAGGACCGGTTTCTGGCATTCCAGCTGTCTTCAGCCCGGCTTGCTTGAATCCAGTGGCAAAGTGAGCAAGGGACTCACGTCTGAGCATACCCTGCCACACTTATGGCGGCCAAAAGCAGTACAAAAGGGGGTGGGGATGGACGGAGCATCTGAATCAATCAAACACTCACACCCAGTCAAAAGGTCTGGGTTTAATCCATCACCGTTCTTTAGCCCACTCTGCCACCCCAGTTCAGACATGGCTATATGCAAATCAGTCTGACCCTGTGTCTCATGGGAACAGTCCAGCCCGAACTGCCAAGCCATGTCTTCCCTGGACCGGAAACAAGCTTCCGAGGACCGGTTTCTGGCATTCCAGCCGCGTCTGAGCATACCCTGCCACACTTATGGTGGCCAAAAGCGGTACTACAGGGGGTGGCGATGGACGGAGCTTGCTTGAATCCAGTGGCAAAGTGAGCAAGTGCACTTTGGTAGATTAGTAAAATGCATGTGTAATGGGTTGGGTCACCCTGCAGAAATGTGCAGTAGCTCTGAATTTAGAAGCACATGTAGTAGAATACATATAAAGAAGATTGGCGTTCCGCTGAGCCCCCCGAGTGACCTGACACTTTCACACCGGAGGTGAGGAGGAGGGGCCGCCACCACAGGGGGCAGCGCGCCATCTTTCGACGGGACCCGACCTGGGAAGGGACTGCCGCCCTTTTGCCTACTGCGGGCACTCTCCACCGTTGCACCCCACAACTTTTGCCCGAGGAACGTCCACACTGGACCACTCATACCAAGGCCAACAGGCCAGTGGGCCACGTTGTCGAGCGGGGCAGGGGCGTGGATCCAACAGCTCACCTCACCGGACCCCTAATTAACGACCACACCTGTCGCAACGTAAAGGACCCGAGCGGGGAGCCTACACAGCCCTGCACCCTAAAGTTCAGCTTGGGCTCCGGGGCACCTACCCATCGACCTTGGGGGTACGGCGGACCCGGACTGGCGCTGACTAGCGTGCTCTGCCCCCATCAACGCCTACGACATGGTGGCCACTGGTCGCAGAGGGTCCCGCAACATCGTGGACATGCTACACAAAAATGCTCCCAAAGGAGAGAAGACCCACGTAACGCCGCCCCCAAAGACGCCTGTTAGCCCCCAAGGCCAGGATGACGAGTCTGCCCCCATGACAAAAGCGTTCCTAGCCTCCCTTTTTAATACTCTGAGGGACGACTTTCAAGCCCTGAAGCAGGAACTGGCGGGGGAGCAGCGAGAGCTCCGCCGAGATGTAGACAACATGGGGGAGCACGTGGCGGCGGTGGAATAAGCAGACCAGAACCGCAGCACGGAGGTAGAATGGCTACAGCAGGAGATCATCCGTCTTCAGGAACAGCAGGTGGACCTACAAGCGCACTCTGAAGACCTTGAGAATCGCTCTCGAAGGAACAACATACGGGTCCGGGGAGTCCCGTTAAAATCTGAGGGGAACAGAGTGGTTCACTACCTACAAGAGCTGTTCCGAGAGATTCTTGGGGAATCCGGTGAGTTTGGCATTCGTATTGACCGCGCACACAGAGTCGGAATGGCGCGATGAACACCGGCCCCCCCCCCAGACATACTAGCCTTCCTCCCCGATTTTGCACTGAAGGAACGCATTTTGAGAGAGGCTCGATCGAAACATCCAATCCATTTTCGGGGAGACACCGTGGCCCTTTTCCAGGATCTCTCTGCCATCACTTTGCAGAAACGTAAGGCCTTCAGAGTTGCCTCAAATTTTTTAATGGACAACGGAGTGCCATATTCCTGGGGCCACCCATTCTGCCTCATTTTCAAATGGAAGGGGGTCCTGCATCAACTCAGATCTCTCCGAGACACTTGTGCGCTACTGGGCATTGAAATGCCGGAGGAAACTGGATCTAGAGAAGCCTCCCCAAGTAGATCACAGGATGGGCTCACACGACGCTCCGGAGATGGGTGGCAGACCGTACGACGGCGGCGGTCCCCCAAGTCTCACCCGAGGCCTGATCCCACCACAGCTGCTCAGGAGCGAGAGGCGGCGATACAGGAGGTGGTTGACAACACAGCGACCAAACTGTAAGGCGTTATTAACAGGGGATGCGTTTCTATACTATAGCTCTGAACGGGGGGAAGGGTGGGGGAGCTGCTGAGACAGCCGCTGCCACGTTACCCTCCACATTGACACTCTACGGACCTGAACACCGTTCTGGTAGGCCCGAGACTATGAGTAGCAGTTTTTTGCGGGGTTGTTCTGGGGGGGAGGGGATTGGGGGGGGCATTGGAGTTGGGGGGGTGAGGGGGGGAGGGGGGTTCTCCTTGTTCACAGAATTTTGAGGTTACTTTTGAGTTGACTTGGCTAACACGCGCAGAACACATCGCGACACTGACACGGCGGCACACCTCACTACCGCATAGCAGGCGCGGCGTGCAGCCAGCCCAGGTGACTGATTAAATGACACATCCTTTGACTATTCTCTCACTCAATGTGAGAGGGCTCAATAACCCTATCAAGCGCAAAGCGGTCCTATGTCTCCTGGAACACTCAAAGGCGGACATCTGCCTCCTGCAAGAAACACACTTGTTGCCCAAAGATCAGGATAGACTCAAGTCCCGATCCTTTCCCTGGCAGTTTTTCTCGTCTGCAAATAAAAAGGCAGCCGGGGTGGCGATTCTTGTGGCCAAATCCTTTGGAGGGCGGGCCTTACGTAGGGAGGCTGAGATCAAGGGTAGCTTGCTGGTCCACAGTTTCCTAGTGGCGGGACAGACGTTATTAGTAGATACCATATATGCACTCAACAAAGGTCAGGAGAACTTTCTGCATACTGCCCTAGAGGCTGCCACAGCCACCATGCACCCACAATTACTGCTAGGGGGTGACCTTAGCCTAGTATTTCACAACCCTGCGGATCGCTCCGGCCAGCGGTCCGGTCAGGTGGGGGCATTATCAGCGGCGGGGCACACTCACCTCTCAGACCTGGATCTAGTCGACCTGTGGAGACATTTACACCCACGGGCCACGGCATACACTTACTACTCCGCAGCCCACAAAATATATGCAAGACTTGATCACATCCTGTGGTCCTCCCAGCTGGTGCATCGGGCAAAGGAACGTAGAGATCCTCCCAGCCTCTCTGTCCGATCACTCACCAGTGGTGGCGTCCTTTCATATCCCGGCCACGCCCGGCCCACAGCAGCACTGGCGATTGCGAGATGGCCTCTTGCAGAATCCGACCACAGTGGAACGTATTAAAACGGCGCTCGCCCAGTTCCTCACCCATAACGCTAATGGTGATACTACCATAGCTACCCAGTGGCCGGCTCTCAAAGCGGTCCTCCGCGGTGAATTTATCTCCATAGCCACGGCTAATAATAGAGAGCGTGCACAGAAGAGAGCCGACCTCACTCAGCAGGTGGCGGAATTGGAGCAGATGCACCAACGCACAGGGGCGGCTCGGGCGTGGCGGCAGCTGTGTACGGAGTGGAAAATGCTGGCAGCTCTAGACCAGGATGCGGCGGAATTCGCCGCCATGCGACTAAGACACACATACTATACCAGAGGGGACCATTGCGGGAAATTGTTAGCAAGCAGATTGCGGGAGCAGCGGCGAAGGAAACATATCAGAGCCCTCCAGCCTAGCAACGGTAACCCCACCACGGAAGATGCAACAATCGCTGCGGCCTTTGGAGACTACTACTCTAAATTATATGTGGCGGACCACCTCGAACTGCAGAATGGCCACGATTACTTGCAGGGAGCCGCCCTCCCATCCCTGAATGAGGCACAGACGACGTTCCTCGACCGGCCCATTGGCCTCGAGGAGGTAATTTCGGCGATTTCCCGCCTGAAGTTGGGGAAATCACCAGGCCTGGACGGCTACACATCGGCCTTTTATAAAACCTTCTGCCCACAAGTGGCCCCGCTGCTGAGAGACCTTTTTAACACCTTCGATCAGCCTGGTGCCATCCCCGCGGATCTGCTAGAAGCGGCAATTTCGGTGATTCCCAAGCCCGGACGGGACCCCACCCGGTGTAGCTCCTACAGGCCAATATCCCTGTTAGCTCTACACGGGTATTATTGCGGGTAGACTGGCACCATACATGCAACAACTGGTGAAGCCCGATCAAGCCGGCTTCATCGATCAACGACAGACCTGTGACAACACCAGGCGAGTCCTCCATCTCATTGAGACTGGATCACGGACGAGGCCGACTGCATGCTCCTCACTATCGATGCAGAGAAGGCATTCGACAGGGTGCATTGGCCTTACCTAGACCTGGTGCTACAGCGATTCGGGGTAGGAGAAACCCTCTGCAACAGTATCTTTAACTGTTACCGCCAAACAAACGCAGCAGTCCGGGTCAACGGTCACACCTCCCCAAGGTTCTCGATTGGCAGGGGGACCAGGCAGGGGTGCCCGCTCCTCCCCCTCCTGTTCGCGCTCTATATGGAGCCATTGGCACAAGGTATTAGGCAACACAACCTCATCACAGGCATCCCGTTCGGCGGGGACACGCACACAATCAGTCTATACGCAGACGACATCTTACTCTCCCTGACCAACCCGATGCAATCTCTCCGAGCGCTCTTTATTGAGCTCCACACCTTTGCGCTGGCATCAGGCTTTAAGATTAACGTGGAGAAATCAGAAGCACTGAATGTATCGCTGTCGCCAGAAGTGCTGGCGGACGCCAGGGCGAAGTTTGACCTGCAGTGGTCAGCATCTACCATTCCTTACTTGGGGGTCTTGTTGGCCCCGACGGTGCGAGCCACCGTGGATGCCAACTATACCAGACTTCGTTCGCGCCTTCGCGACAACCTCAGGAGATGGAAACACCTCACATTATCCTGGCTGGGTCGTATAGCGGCTGTCAAGATGACTTTGCTGCCGCAGATTCTTTTTGTGTTTCAGACCTTCCCTATACGCCCACCGGCGGGATGGCTCCAGAAGACGCAGGCGGACCTAACACGCTTTGTCTGGATTGGTCGCCGCCCACGGTTTAAACACTCTATCGCTATTCTTCCCCCCGAACATGGCGGAGTAGGAATGCCCGACCTCACTTTATACTTTCAGGTGACCGAGCTTCGCACTCTAGTGGAGTGGCACCAATTGGAATCTGGCAAACACTGGCTTTTTCAGGACCAGGCGGTGGCGGGCCGTACGCTTCAGGGTGTCCCATTCTTGCCGCGCTGCCATAGCCTTTCCAACCTCTACGCATCGCTAATCACAAGCACCGTCCTGGATATATGGGACAAGGTGGCTGTTAAGCGAGAGCTCACTTCCTTCCCCTCCCCGATGACGCCGCTCTTCGACAACGCTGACTTCTCCCCCGGCCTTGACCCCCGTGAGTTCGTGAAGTGGAGGACTACACCATGCAGGGATTTGGGACATATGTTTGATCTTAAAGGCATCCTTCCCTTTCAGAAGGTGAGAGGGGACTATGGCATACCGGAAACGGATCGCTTGCCCTACCTGCGGGTTCGCCATTGGGCTTCACAGCCATCGGTCAGACCCAGTGCACAGCGCTTCCTCACCCCGTACGAGAAATGGCTATTGACACGCACCTCGGACAAAAAACTAACTTCAGATCTGTATCAACACTTACTCCTCACCAACATATACACTTACAACGCAGGGAGGGCCAGATGGGAGAAAGACTTGGGGAGACAACTCACACGCAAGGAATCGGAAGGGTTTTACTACAGAGCCAGACATTCTGCCTACCACACGGGTCTTACCGAAACTTTGACCAAGGTGGCCACCTACTGGTACCACACGCCTGAACGTCTACATCGCTGGGACCCCCGAGTTAGTGACCGCTGTTGGAGGGGGTGTGGGGAGCTTGGGACATTGGAGCACTTACTTTGGAGCTGCGACCGCTTACAGCCTTACTGGAACTCGATCCTAGATTTGATAGACGCACACCTAGATACTCAACTCCCCAGGTTCCCTGCTTATGTCCTGCTTGGCCTTCCTAACGCCTTGATGTACCCCTTGAAATCCAGGAGAGGGAGGATTATTGCGATTGCATTGGGGCGGCGTTGCAAAACATAGTAGCGCACTGGAGAGCCGTCCAACCTCCCTTACAAATAGGCTGGCTGCATAGGCTATGGGCGATCCTGGGGATGGAGAAACTGTCACTGGCAACAGCAGGGAGGGGAGGAGAGTTTGCGGCACTTTGGCGGCCGTTCTTGACCCTGCTGACAGGAGAATTTCGAGAACTGAGCTGCCCCCGATACCTGCGATTGCTACGCCTCGCGGACACCCCGCTCCCGGAACCTAAAGCGCAGCCACGCAAATGCAAGCCCGCAGGCGGGGCTGCAACCTATGGAACCTATTAGTGAGGTGACGCCTTATAGTCTATTTCTTTGCTCTGTGGATAAGGAGGGGGGTGGTTGTGGGAGGAGGATGGGAGGCAGGGGTTTGTTTTTCCCATTTCTTTCCTTCCCCCTTTCTTTATGTTTCATAATCAATACAGCATGCACCTGTTTTTTAGCCTTTAAGACGCGGCCGGCCCGGATGGGTTGTAGGCGGCTTGCTGTGTTAACGCTCACAGTTGGAGCATCTCTTGGCGGTGTTTATGCTATTGAACTGTTCTCAACCGCCTTGTGCCTAGGCAGGCACCAGTTGCTGTACTCGATGCAATGTTTTCCTTTGCTGCTTAATAATAAAAAAGATTTAATACTAAAGAAGATTGAATTGAGGGCTAGCAGGATGGCGGGATAATGACAAAAATCCCCCTGCTCTCTGCATTTCTTCTCTTCAACCATCTAAGAGAAGAAAATATGTTTTCATTATTGAAGCATGCAGCTGGTGCGTAGTTCTATGTATGGGAAGTTAAGTAATGTTTTATTTCAATTGTTGGACTGGGATGAAGGTGTGCATAATTGCAAAAGGAACAACTGGTTGTGTGGGGTGGTCCGGTAGAACAAGAGTCAGTAATTACTCAAGATGCATCAGGAAGGATCTCAAAGAACCTCACATTTTCAAATGGTTCTTCTCAATACATAAACATTCTGCATTTGGAAAGTTAGTGAAATGGTTTATCTAATTAGGAGATTGAGAGGAGCACAGATCATTTTCCTCTCAGAGACGAATCAGAATAGACTAAATGTCAAAAAGTACAATGTAGATGGAGGAGGAAGCTCTATGCAACTAGCTTTTCAACTTATGTGAGGGTGGCTCTTATCTGGGTGAAACATGGGTTACCATTTGAAGAGCCTTAAGTTGAGGTGGATAAGGATGGTAGATTTTTGTTTGCAAATGGCAAACAAGGTGGATACAATATTTAACTGAAGTGTCAGGAATGACCAGAATGTCAATCAATGAGAATTTTTGTTACCCTATCTACTAAAATGGCATGCTGAAATATTATACTTACCCTGTTAGGTAGAGACACTAAGTACTAGGTGTTGAATCTGCCAGATCCTACCCTCCACTCCCCGGAAAGCTCCCATCTAAAATAGTTAAGGGTTACTACACATGGATGACTTACTCAGGTTTCATAGACATGTGGAAGTGGGAACAAGGTGAGGATATTCCACTTACAACCAATCTATGATGTATCTTCTAGATTAGACAGATTTATGTAATTTGGAGATTTGGTGGAGTTGCAACATACACAGAATATTTAGTACGTACTTCGGCTGACCATAGTGGATATTAGATTAGGTGATCAGAAATTAGAAAGTATCATTAGGGGCACAGTATTGGTGAAACAGTAGGAATAAGACAGGTATTAAAGAAGGAATTACTGAAGTTGAATGCTACCTCACATCAGCTTGAAACACAGGATGTAAGTCGCCCACAGGCTAGGAATATGCTTATATGGGGACAAGTAAGAAGTATATATCGCAATGTTCATTTTGCTTGATCCCACAGTAAGGCGGATAGGACTGGTCGATTGCTTGGATGGTTGATCAATTCAGATCAATTGACTGCTCCAAGCCCTCCAATAACCCACCTTACTTAGGGACTACTGGCTCTGTATTTTGACAAAATTTACTTGTGTTGGAAAGAGAGAAGGGATGCCTACTGGCGACAACCTGAGAGGCTGTAATTGTATCCCTGCCTAAATCCCACAGAGATCATTCGGAAAGAGGCTCTTATAGGGACCTTTCAGTATTGAATTTGGGAAAATCCTGAGCAAGATTTTAACTTGGATGCTATGCTTTGTCTGTGATGTACTTTCCTCTGAGCTTGCACAAAGATCTTTGGAGCCCACCTCCAGGCACTACCAACTCTAATACCATTTGGATACAAAGGATTTGAGTGGCAAGTTGAGGGAAAGGGTTGTTGGGGAAAGGAAGAGATGAGATGGCGATCTGTCCATAGAATAATTAGTGTTTATTTATAAGGTTTTATATAGCGCAAATGTGACCCAGGAGGGTATCAGAGCGCATTACAATATGCAGTTATAAAACATAAAGAAGGAAGTATAGGCATTTGGAAGTTGTCATTACATACAAAAAAGATCAGATATATAATATATGGGTAACATAGGTGACCCGTCGATGATACATGAACATCAGGTGGTTGTGGTAATAAGCATTCATACAATATTCTCCTTGCAACCACAAGAGGTAGGCAGTAATAAGAGGTTAGTATAGGTGACTCGATGTCTGCATAGAATCATGTCTTAGGATGTGAATTTTTTTATTAGGAGTATTTTTACTTCTATTTTGAAGGCGGTAAATGACGAGATTCCACGTACCCCTGGAGGTAAGGAGTTCCAGATCTTTGGAGCAATCCCTGAGAACACTCTGCAACCAGTTCTCTTTTTATGAAAGGATTGTGGTTTTAGAAGTAAAGAACTTGCGCTTCGTAAAAGTCTGCATACTCCTGATCTTTCTAGATTTAGAGCTAAGTAACTGGGTGTAATGTTATGGAGTGCTTTATGGGTCATGCAGGCAACCTTTAGGTATATTCTTTCCTCGTAAGGCAACCAGTTCAAAGCTCTCAGGGTCGGAGAAATTTGGCTATTTCTTTTGGCTCCTGATACCAGTCTTGCCGCAGCATTCAGTGTTGCCCTCAGCAGATCTAGCTGGTATTTGGTGAGACTGCAGAGGGTGGTGCTTCCATTGTCTAATCTTGGTAGCACTAGGGCTTGCACTGCCATTTTTAGGTCAGCCTGAGGGAGTAATGGTTTAAGCTTCCTTAGTATGCTCATTTGGTGATTAGCTCCCTTAGTGGCATTAGTGATGTGCGTCTTCATATTCAGATGTTTGTCTAGGGTGACTCCCAGGGATTTCGCGGAGTCACTGATGAGGGGAGCACAGTGAAAGGAGGGTAGGTGTTTCAGCCATAGGTCTATCTTAAGTGTGTGATTGGGTGGGGAGATGAGAATGAATTCTGTTTTTCTGGTGTTAAGCATGAGGTGGTTGTTAGTGAGCCAGTTTTGCGTGTTCTGTAGAATAGTGTTGAGGGAAATGAAGTCTTCTGGAGTGGAGATTTTCAGATACATTTGGGTGTCGTCCGCATATAGTTGATAAAGAATATTTGCTGATTTCAATGCGTTCGCTAGGGGTACCATTAGTAGTTTGAAAAGGATCGGTGATAGGGTGGAGCCCTGTGGAATACCTAGGGTGACCATGGAGGGTTGAGAAAGTGAGTTCTTCAGCTTGAATCTTTGTGTTCTGTTATTGAGGAAGGATGAGAACCATTGTAATACCATGCCCGAGAGGCCCATCATTCCTACCAATAGAGACAAAAGATTGTCATGCTTCACTGTATTGAAGGCAGAGGGCAAGTCAATCAGTATCATTAGGCAAGATTTGGTGTGGTGGAGCATTTTTAGTATGTCATCCATCATGTGGGTGAGTACAGATTTTGTGCTGTGCCCTTGATGGAAGCCAGATTGGTGATTGTCTAGGAGGTTGAAACTCTCATTATGATTGCATAATTGTATTTGTACACATTTCTCCAGCAGTTTTGCCAAGGTAGAGATGTTGGATATAGGGTGGTAGTTGTTGAGATCAGATGGGGTTGCTTCGGATTTATTTAGTATAGGTGTGACCTGCCCTATTTTAAGACTGTCCGGTTTGGAGCCTTGTTTCAGAGAAGCATTTACAATTTTTGCCCATAGTAGAAAAATAGATGTTTTTATCATTTTGAATAGGGCAGGAGGAAGGGGTCCGAGAATTGATTGGAGGGGTTGATTTCTAGAAGAATGTTGTAGATTGTTTGTTCAGGGATTGGTGAGAAGATATGCCAGGAGGCGTTTTTTGTGACTTTCCCTGGAGTGCTAAAATGGACCTTGAGCTGTGAGTAACAGTTAGTATCCTGGGCCACCTCTTGAGGGAGGGCCTTCTTAGATTGGATGTCGAGCTCAATGGCCTTTGTCTTGTCTCTGTAGAAATTGGCAAGCTTCTCGCAGGTAGGTGTCTCCGGATCATTAATTTCCCCGGATTTAGTTGTGTTGCGAGCTTGTTGCTTTACGATTTTGAAAGGTTTTTGGGGGCGGTTGACTGCTTCGTTCAGCTGGGTTCTGAAGAAGTCTGCTTTGGCCTTTAGAATCTTCCTGTTGTAGGAATTCCTTAACATTCTGAGGTGATCTAGGTGATCATTGGTGGGTGCTGATTTCCATAGCCGCTCAGCAGCTCTTAGCGTGCGTCGCTCTGAGTTCAGTGTCTCATTGAACCATGGTTTAGAAATTGTTGAGGAAAAGTTTTTTCCCTGGAAAGGTGTTGTAGAGTCTAGGATTTCAAGCATAGTGGAATTGTAAAAGGCTGTGAGATCATTGACATCATCCATGTCAGTTGTGGGGGTCAGGGCGGAGCTGCATTGATTTACCAGGGTGATGGGGTTGATATTTTGTAAGTTCCTTTTCCATTGCTTTGTTTTTGAGGGTTGGCCCCTTTTTGACATTACATCGATATTGATGGAGAAGATGCTGTGATGGTCAGTCCAGTCACGTGGGGTGATGGTTTCTAATGAGACGGTTTTCGATTTTGCTATGATGAGGTCTAGTGTCTCTCCCTTGTCATGAGTTGGAACAGGGTTCAGTTACCCTGGTTCAATGGAGACAATATGCAGACACACAACTACTGTTTTACACCAAGAAAATCATGTATTCTCATACGAAATAATGTGCTTCCCTCTATAACTTTTTTTCAGTTTTTATCTTTGAGATAACAGTTCTTTAATTCCAGAACATCCTTGAAACCTTTGCGTTGAAAGTTTCATTGAGATTTTGACACACTGTTTACAATGAAAACATTGTTTCCATAATAAGTCAAGTGGCCAACTTGGCCCTTCCCACTTGAGACCCGTCTGGTCTCCTCGAGTGACTGCTATCCGCTCCACTATGCAGAACCCAGATGTATGCCACTAAATATTCAACAGAAGATTCTGACAGCATATATCTCCTGAGGCACATTTGTCTTGGAAGTGCTCCAGAACTAAGTTGCCTGAAAACACATGATCAGAAGTCATACCCTACTCCAGACTTCCTGAATAGTGATCCCGTGCGCTCAGGTAGGGCTGGCTTTTATACTTGATCTCCGCCCAATGAATTAGCACACTGGAGGGAGTACCAGGAAACCTGGGAAGACTGCCCCAACGATGAGTCAGTAGTTTGGAGGGAGTTCCAGTGAACCTGTGGATTGTGATTGCCAATCACTCTGAACATTTACCTATTAAAGATTGATTCACAAATTAACAGGTCTCAAAAATGTCTTATATTAAAACATGCCCTTATATATAGACTTCACAATCATAAGTTGTTTACATCGTAATAACCATGGTCCATTTCTCCTTTGAGTGTGAACCTTTCCACAAGGCATAGTGCCACAAATTACATTAAACCATCTGTGAACTGGATGTGTGTGTGAGTGTGGTGGTGGCCCTAAAGTGTGCACCGCTGAGAACTTGACACACACACACTAAGAAAACATCCCTAAATATGAGAAGATTATTCTATGACTTAGAAGAGACACCAGATGTTGTTAGGAGGGGGACAAATATTAAGAACAGTGACCTAGATAAAGTGTTTGATCAATCAAGCTGGAAGGTCTCACTAGTGGTCTTAGAGATGATTGGTATTAAAGAGAGCTAGGTCACATGGATAAGGATATGGCACACAGATCTCATAGTCAGAATAAGATAGGATGAATTAATATCAGACCCCTATATGAATAATCATTGCACAAGACATAGCTGTTCCCTGTTGTCCAAGCTTTTCACTCTACCCATTGAACCCTTTCCAAAAAATCATGACGATGGAGAACAACGAAAGAGCAATATCCATTGTGGCACTCATGAGTGTTTTGTCCTCTATGCTGATGATTTTTTTCTATCTACGGGTTGGGTATTACTGGTAGGCCTGGTGGTACGATTCCTTGAAGATTTTGGAAATATTTCTGTTCTTAAGGTGCACTGGGCCAAAACCTCTGCATAAGCTATCAAACCACACTATACTGCACCAATTATAGAAATCGAATATTAAATGGAAAGGCCAAATGTTCAGTTATTCGAGGGAAATATCTAAAACTTGGGGCATGATAATATGGATGTGAATCTGGAGTGAGTGCCAAATTCATAGTTAGCTTGGGGAGAAGCAAAATTTGTCAATTTTGGGAAAATAGTCCTATTTAAGATGTGATATTACCCGGATTACTATACCTATTTCTTAGCCTACTGATTTGGGTGCCACCCGGGTGGTTCAGGGAACTGGAAGCTATTTTAAGCGATTTCATTTGGGGATAGAGTAGGCATAAAGTAAACATGAAAATCCTGAAGTTGCCAATCCTAAAAAGAGGTCTGGGAACTCTTGGCTACAAACATTATTACTTAGCTGCCTAGATCTAATGGATCATAAGATGGGTGGATGGGGTGACCTACTAGATGATTTAGGGAACATGGGAAGGGGACACACCTAAAACCGGCTCATGACCCTATTGAACGGAAAGGAAATGCATAAGTCACACCCTAGGCTAGTGATAATGGCTCTGAAATGCTGAATGAGGTGTTTAACAAAGGCAATGCACAACCTACCGTACACCCCACCCTTCCACAGAGCTACTTGATTAAGAGGTATGGGTTGGCTGAAACCGTACAATTGACCACTTTGGAGAGAAGCATGAATACATACGGTGGGTGATCGCTATCAGGGCAGGAAAATGATAACAATTCCTGACTTATTGTGGTTTTAATGAAGAATGGGACATACAGAACTACAGACACATGAAGTGTAACAACGCTTGCATATTAAGGGATAGCCACAGACAGGTCTTAGGGCCTGATTATGAGTTTGGCGGATGGTATAAGAGTTCCGTAGAATATAATGGAATCCATAATACGGCGGACGAGATATCCGTCACGTTTTGGACTGAGTAGCCCATTCACCAAACACGAAATCAGGCCCTTAGGGCTAAATTTAGATATTAGCAGATAGGTTACTCTGCAACAATGGTAACGGATATCCCATCTGCCGAAATATAAATCCCACAGGATATAATGGGATTTACATTTCGGCGGATACAACATCCTGCACCGTTGTGACTGAGTAAACTGTCTGCCAAGGACTAAATCAGGCCCTACGTTTTATAAGGTGCGATTGAACATGACCAAATGTAACATACACAATATTAGGGCAAATTTGGAAAAGTGGATGGACATCATTGGCAGAGAATGAAGAGATGGAAAATAGATGAAGGTATTACGTGCATCCAAAATATCCAGGTATGCGAGGCTGAAGTACACTCACATCAATTATTTGGATAACGTCTTCATGACACCCAAATAAATAAATATGATTTGTGGTATTGATGCAATAAATTGCCCTTGATGTGATAATTACATGGGTACTGTCACATTACTACTTTTTTAATTGGATGGAGGCCACTGAATCCTTAGAGAAGTAACTTGATGGTAAAGGACTGTGTACCTCTGAGGATTGTTTGCTAAGCCTGTTCTCGAAACCATAGCCCCAAAAAAGTAGTTGATAGATTTTTCATTCTGACATCGATCATACCCAAAAAATCCCAGCACTGTATTTGTTATGTTAATAGATGCTTATATAGTGCACGTACACCCTTGAGTTTCATGGCGCTGAAGACCAAGTGCTACAATTGAGAGGCTACTAGACGTAGGCTTGCTCAAACAACCATGTTTTTAAAGCCTTCCTGAAGCTTAGGAGATTGTCACAGTTTCTGAGTGTCAAAGGGAAGGCGTTCCAGAGTCTAGGGGCCAAGCAAGAGAAGCGGCAGCCTCCCAGTCACTTCTGTTTAAAAGTTGGAATAGTAAGCAGGCTGAGATGGGCGGAGCGGAGGTTGCGCATGGGGTATGCTTGGTGATCATGCTGCTGAGGAATTTAGGGCTATTGCCCTGCAGAGCCTTGAAGGCTAGGTATCCCATCTTAAAGGCTACACACTGGGCTATCGGAAGCCAGTGTAGTTTCCTCAGAACTGGTCTGGCGGACATCCATTTGGGTTGTTTTCCAATCGGTCTTGCTGCCTGGTTCTGTACCATGTGAAGTCTTTTTTGTA
Organism: Lissotriton vulgaris; assembly: GCF_964263255.1. Classification (NCBI taxonomy): domain Eukaryota; kingdom Metazoa; phylum Chordata; class Amphibia; order Caudata; family Salamandridae; genus Lissotriton; species Lissotriton vulgaris. The sequence goes on along the minus strand of NC_141697.1, from coordinate 854,996,477 downwards.
GACCGATTGGCAGTCCCAGATAGATGGAGTTGGAAAAGTCAAGCCGTGAAAGGATGAGGACTAACACCACCTGTGTTAGAGCAGAGTGGGACAACAGGTGAGCAATTTCCCAGACTTTCCGGAGTTGGTGGACACTTGAGGATATTACGGCTCCAACCTGTCCGCGGAACGAGAGGTCGGCATTAATGATGACCCCCAAGGTTTTCACCGAAGGGGTGGAGATAGGGGGAGAACCCAGTTCCACCGGCAAAAAAGTTAGTGCTTCAACTGTTCTCACTTTTCCCCAGCAAAACCAGCAATGTTTTGCCCGGGTTGAGCTTGAGATGGTTCATGTCCATCCAGCGCTGGATGTGGAGCATGGTTGACTGGAACTCCGCTACGGCGTTAGGGGAGCAGAGTTGGAAAATTAGTTGGAGGTTATCAGCATAATTGAAGAGGGTGACGTTTCTGTTTTTTAATGAGTGAATCAGAGGTCTTAGGTATAGTTTAAACAGCAGTGGGGACAGGGAAGAACCCTCTTGGACCCCGCAGGCGTAGGTGAGTTTTGGGGCCGTAAATTTCCCCAACCTTACTGCTTGGGTACGGTCGGCTAGGAAGGATTTGATCCAACTGAGTGCCGTGCCCCGTAAGCCCGCTTGCTCGACACGGTTCAACAGGATGGTATGGTCGACCGTGTTGAACGCGGCCGACAAATCCAGAAGCACAAGTGCTTGATGGTCACCCTGTCTGCAGTTGCTCTGAGCTTGTCTAAGATTGCAAGGATCACAGCTTCCGTAGAGTGTGCCGGGCGGAAGCCAGCCTGTTTACGTTCTAAGTAGTTCAAGCGTTTGATAAAGCTGGACACACACCCGGCTACGTGACCTTCTAATAGTTTTGTCAAGAAAGGGAAGAGGGAAATGGGGCGATAGTTAGCTGGATTGCTAGAGTCAGCCCCAGGTTTTTTTATGAGGGGAACAACCGTAGCATGCTTGAAGGCTCGAGCGATTCGTTGAGAAGCGGTAGCACACTGTGAGACAAAGAGGTATAGTCCTGTGGGGAACCAGATTTAACACGGGTCGTGAGTTCTGATAATGTGTTGGGACCTATGGGTGGGAACATATCTAGCAGACATTGATTGCTGAAGATGTTGTCTAGAGGTTCCCAGTTGGTGGTGCAGGGGAGACTGGCTCTGATAGAAGAGACCTTGTTTAAGAAATAGTCGTTCAAGGTGTTACAGAGATCCTGTGTAGGGGTCTGGGTAGGCAAGGATCTGGCATTGTTGCATAAATCGTTCACTATTTGGAAGATTTCTTTAGTTTTATTATGGGCATTTAGTAATTTTTCAGTGAAGTAGGCCGTTTTAGTGGTCAAGATGGTTTTCTTATATTCGTGACGAGCCGTCAAGAATTGTTCCCTGTCTATAAGAGAGTATTTCAATTTCCATTTCCTCTGGATTTGACGTAACTTAAGTTTTTGTTTTTAACCCCTTCCATGCTCATGACGAGCTCAGCTCGTCATGAGGCACAGTGGAGCTGTGCTGATGATGAGCTGAGCTCGTCATGAACAATGGGTAAACTCATAGTACAGCACCGGGGGGGAAAAGCCTTAGCAGCCAAGTGGTTAAGGTCCTTCGTGAACCATTTATGAGCATCTGAGTGGCGTGCATGAGAGAATTTGACTGTAGGGGCGTGAATATTGCTGGCTGATAGTAGCCACTCGGTGACCTTTCCCTCCATGGAGTTGACGTCCTGGCTAAAAGTGGGTACGGAGTTCTCCAGGGTGTTAATGAAGTCCACTTTATTTAGTAAATTCCATTTCCTGGTAGCTCCCCCTGCCAAAGGAGTAGATTTTTTGACACCATTGGAGGTGATGGTAAATTGTATTAAATGATGGTCTGACCAAATGCATGGGGATAGGAGAGTGACATTTTGTGGGACCAGATGTGGTCCAAGATATGTCCTTTTTCATTGGTGGGGGAGTGTACATGTTGAACTAGGTTAAGATTAGATAATAATTCAGCTAGTTCAGTGGCGTGAGGTCCCCCCAAGGCCTCATCAAACCAATAGTTCAGGTCCCCAATCAAAAGTACCTTTGCCTGGTTTATCACTAGAGTGGCCATTTGTTCACTGAGAGACGTAGGGAAGGAGGGTATTGCCTGCGGTAAATGAGAACCAGTACCAGGGAGTCTGAGTTCATGTCGAGTTTTATGACCAAGTTCACTGCCTCAGGGAGGTTAAGAGAGGTCATGGAGGAAAATGTTAAGTTTTTATTAATTATGGCCGCATCCCCTCCTCCCGCCTTCCCAGGGGCCCTGTTTTCCAACAAGATGTAATAGTCGGAGGGAAATGCAGCTAAAATGTCGGACAGGGAGTCTTGGGTGAGCCAGGTTTCGGTGATAAGGAGTACATCTGGTTTCTCCGAGATGAGCAGTAGGAAAATGTTGAGCCGGTGTTTGGGTAGAGAGCGCATGTTAAGGTAGAGGAAGCGTAAGGTGGTTTGCTTTGTTGCCATGATCTCACTAGGAGCTCAGCAAATGAATCCCCTATCAAGAGATGAATACATTATATGTTATCAAATGACAATAGGTGAGAGCACTGCAAAGCAAAAAAGAGGGGAAACATACACCAGACCAGTTTAGATAGTTGAGATACTTTCAACCTTTGGAGCACCTACTTACCAGCAACTTAACGTGGGATTGATTAAATTACCTCCTGCTAGACGATATTTCTTTCTAGTTTTTCAATGACCCTGTAAGGCACCCTGCTACCTTATGTCTAGGATTGTGCTATAGAAATACCCTATACATATAGTAGTGATATAGAGCGCTAAACCCACCCATGATGTAAGATTTGTAGGCAACAGTTATTTTTTTTGCATTTTTCATTACTTATGTTTATGATAGATCTGAGTGTAAGATTATGTGAGTCTGCCTCCTGTATAATTTGTATTAATTGTTAAATGTTTCCAACTGTGCGTCTGTAGCAACATGATAACAATCCTAAATTGTAACTGGAAAGTGTATGTAGTTGTAAAATCAATAAACAGATACAAAAAATGCAAATCTCTGGTTAGCATCACTCTTAATCAAGGAGCATAGTATATGCCACTTCCTTTGAATTCCATGCTGATAGGGTGGATGTGTTTGCAGCATTGCTACTGCATCGCAATGATCATTAGGTTTATATTCATGTTATGTCATGTTATGACCTTCAAATTCTTCTTTTAATATCGTTTGCTCTTGCAACATTTATGTCATTCACTTTTGAATACATAAATGAATTATAGTGAACAGTATATGAAATATATAACATTATGTACTTTTTAATGCTACATGAAAATTGGCTCAATTTGTTGCAGCCATGATTACATATTGAGGTTAGTACACAAGTGTAAATCCCTAAGAAGATAAGTAATATTCATGTTTTCTATATAGGAGACACTCAAAAAAGTATTTGTTGTATGATTTGTACCTGTTTGAATGTAACTTGCGGTTGTATTATCAATATTCTTTGTAATATGGATCAGATCTCAGTATATGTCACCTCTAACCGTCATTATCCTTTTTGTTTAGTATCGAGAATTGGTTCAGTCCCATGATATATTGATAAAATTCATTTTTATGGATAAGTAATTTGGACCTATTTATAATTAAAATCTTTTTTTAAGGAGTTTGGAGATAAATAAAAGCAGGTTATCAACAAACTAAAACATTCAGAGAAATTTGACAGGCATCCTTTGTTATATTGGTCAAAGATGAACAGGTTACTTACCTTCTGTAACACCTTTTCTGGTAGAGACTCTATCTAACAGCAAATTCCTCAACGTTTGAATTTCCACAGGTGCCAGACTGGATCGGGAAACTTTAGTGGCAATTCACTTGTGCATCAGTAGGTGGTGTTTTGTGGCTCTGCATTATGTTTGTTGGTGCAGGAAGTGATGTGCTACTCTTAGATCACCACCTCTATGTGCTGACATCAGTTTCTTTCTGATCTTGTTCTGCACCGTTGATAGCAATTCACTGGCTTCACTGGGATGAAAAAAGGAAAAGCATTGCAAAAAAGGGCCAGCTTAAGATGGATTATGCCATGCACACATATCTTCTGTGGCCTATATAAGACACAGCACCCTAGAGGGCTTTCATACTCATTCTACCAGAACATAGGCTGCTACCATTGCGCTTATGTACTGTGTGCCAGACATGGACATTTGCCAAGCTGCTACATTGACGTCCCTCCATACGTTCACAAAGCAAAACTTACTGGACAATGAGGTCCAGTGGGATGGGCATTTTGCCTGTTCTGTCCTGCAGGATCTCCTGGCCCGATTGATTTCACAGACCCACCACCTGAAGAGGTACTGCTTTGGTATCTATTCACTTGGTGAGGAATTCGCAATTAGAAGCCTCTATCAGTGGAAAAAGATACCTTCAGTCACGCCTTTTTGGTACTCTATCTAACTTTAGATTGCTCATCGGCCCACCCACTTTCCTGCTCTGAGGAATGGACTCATATAGTTCATTAAGAAGATCCCACATTTAAAACATCTGCAAACTACACTTTTGATTTCAATAGCTTTTCGTTTAACTGCGCGGAATAAGATCAGAAAAAGCCTAATGTCAGGCACAGCGGTAGCAATTCTGTAGTGGCCCTGACATCACATCTGTCATGGGCAGACCTGACACAGCTGCATGACGCCACAAGGCAACTTCTATCAAAGTTTCAGATCCAGTCTGTTACTTGGGGAAATTAACAAGGTGAGGCATCTTCAGATAGTCTCTGGCAGAAACAATAATCATGTATGTTCAGGCATACTAAACTTTATTTTTCTACCTTGTTCTCAGAGGTAGTTATATTTAAAAAGTGCTATAAAAAAACTATCCAATATGTTCTATGGGAACAGGTGACCTTGCAATAGTGAAAAATGACATTGGCAATAATTCACTATCAGGACATGCCACACAAACCAGAGCATGTCCTACCTTTCACATACACTGCACCCTGCCCACAGGGGTACTTTGGGCCTACCTTAGGGGTGGGTGATATGTAAGAAAAGGTAAGTTTAGGGCCAGGCAAGTGGGAACACTTGCCAAATGACATGGCTGTACCAGACTGCACACAGGCTCTGCAATGGCAGGCCAGAGTTACATTTACAGGCCGCTTGTGTGGGGGGCACAATCAGTGCTGCAAGCCCACTTGCAGCACTTGATTTACAGGCCCTGGGCACACACAGTGCACTGTACTAGGGACTGACTTGTAAATAAAATCAGCCAATCATGGAAACAACAATCCATAACAACAAGTTAGAACAGGAGCACTTGCACTTTAACACTGGACAGCAGTGAGAAAGTGCACAGAGACACTAAACCAGCAAAATTAGCGTCAAAACCGAGAGGTTAGAAAGTATAAGGGCAGGGGAACCACGCCAAATGATACCAAGTAGAACAGGGAGGTTAAGTTCATTCTAGGGATTAGAGGTGGGTATTGGTAAAGGGAGGATAGGAGTAAAATAAAACAAGGATGTTTGGTGGATTGTCCCCCAAAAAAGAAAATAAAGAATTAAATATAAAATTTCAATTATACACACTGAAAGAGCCATAGGTTTCAAGCAGGTTATAGTTAGGAATTATCATTTAAAAAACGTTAGAAATGTACTGAAAAAAACATAGGTTTTAGGGGTGTTACAGTTAGCTGGACATTTCACTCATACAAAACCAAAATTCCTCTGTTATAGTTGGTTGTACTAACTGTAACTCTCGCGCCTGCAATCCACTGGTGATGATGTCACATATTACATCATTCATGACATGGTCAGTGATATTACTGATAACATCACTGATGACATCTCAAATGACATCACTGATGACATCACTGAACTATGCTCACGAAGAATGTAGAAGACGGCGCCAAAATATACCTCCACCACCGGCAATACCAAGTACCTCTGCAGCATTACCTTCAACATTACGACCAGACATGCGTCCCCAATGCGTGAAAATTAGAATGAATTGTGTGAAGTGCAACCATTTAATTTGTTATGGGGAGCAATCAGTAGACCTAGTTTGCAGAGCATTTGATAACTATCAATGCAAGTTTTTTTTATTCCCTCAAAGTTCATGGTTTTGTTCGTCCAGTTGACTTTTTTTCTTTCTATAAAAACTAACAAAACAAAAAATCGTTCTAAAAATAAAAAAAATATAAAAGTACAAAAAACAAAAAAAAAGTTATTTTCAGGACTAACTACTCTGGTTAAAGAAAGAGCTAAATGGATATGCTAGTGTGTGAAAGTTTACATAAGTGTATGTATACTGCATAATTCAGTAAAGAATGTATTTGTCATATATGGTGAATGTATAACTGCAGAACTATAAGGAAGTGCTGTAGCATGACACTATAAGCTCTTTAGCAACAGCCTGCTGAGCTACTTCCGAAAGATAGAGATGCAACATATGTACATAAATATGTTGGAAGTCAGTCCTTCCCTCTGCACTGCTGTTTAAACTGCAGGCATGTGGTGATCCACGCACCCTTGCACCATGGTGCAACAATATCTGTGTCATGTGGAGTTTACTTTTGTGCAGGAAGACACACCTTCCTGCACAAAAACAGTCAGTGAAGACATTTTTCTCCTACAATGTATGCTGTGCATTGTAGCGTATATTTTAAGAAAAAAATGAGGAGAAATGAAAAAAAATGCACAGCAGATTTACAAGCTCTGTGCGCCACCAGTGCATCACTTTTTGTGATGTACTGGTTGCACAGGGGGCTCCTCCATATTTACAAGGAGACAAAAAGTTACCCTGCATAACTTTTCCTTTCCTTCTAAAAATGTCCCCTTCATATGCAACTCTTAACATATATATATATATTACATCATTTATGACATGGATAGTGACATCACTGATGACATGTCATGTGACATCACTTATGACATCACAGATGACAGCATCCAGTGAATGTGATTTAGTTTGTTATTTAAATATGTATTATATATACAGCAATCTGCATTGAAGAATGACTGGATATAAACAAATCTGGATAAATGATTTAGTAGCAGTGTGATCGATTGTTTACTTGAATAATTTATAGTGTCTCATTAAATATATTAGATAGTGACTAAACTGTGTGAATATCTGTATTACTTTATCAATTGTTCTGTAAACTTCTGCACCAGTTGGTTACTACCTATGTGAAAATCTTTATTACTTACTGATTAGTTAACTGAGTATTTGTATGAGAGAGTGAATGTGTGTGTGGGTCGCTGGGGGGGGTGTCTGACTGCCCAAAGATGTGTGAATAGTTGATTCAGTATGTTTATGATGTTAAGACGACATGTTATAACAATTGTTTAGGTGAGTTAATATCTTTATGGGAGTTGTAATGAGCAAATATATATCTCAATGCTACATGTACAATAAAGTACAAAAAAAAGTCACAGTGTGTCACATTTGTTGTATATAAAGAAGTATACATATAACATATACATATAACTAAGTGATTGCATCAGTAACTGTATGGATAACTGTATACTTGTAATAGTGATTTTATAAAACTAACTATGAGTTACTATCTAAGTGCTGTTTGTATAAGTGTTAGGGTTAGTGTTTTAGGGTTTAAGGTACTTTAAAAACTGTGGTCACTGCATTGGCCATATCTCGATTGGACTACAGAAATGCTCTATACGTGGCTCCAGGCACAGCTCCTACTTAGACTCCAATGGATGCAGAATGCAGCAGCAAGATTGATCCTGGACATCCCTAAATATGAATCAGTTGAGGGATCTCCACTGGTTGCCAGTGGGAAAGAGAATTGTATTTAATGCTCAGTGTCTGGCATATAAGGCATTACAGGGGAAAGGTCTTCTCTATCTGAGAACACACCTCAGGAAATACATTCCGTCTAGAAATTTAAGATCAGCACAGGCACATTTACTGGTATTCCCGAGGTACAAGCAGTTACGCTAAGGAACTGCTAAGGTAGGGAACTCCCATCCCTTGGAGATTAAAAATAGTAACTCCTTGATGTCGTTCAGAAGTTTGCTGAAAACCTGGCAGTTTAAAAACAAATAAGTTCAGACAAAATCGAATCAGTGGAATTTTAGCTTTTTGGTAGTCCTAGCGCCAAGACGCCCCTGGGCATACGCTGCGCTTTACAAGATGTAAAATCAAATCAAATCAAATCAGGGTAGTGTAGTGTTTGTGTACTGAACATGTTGTGCTGGGGATAGATTTAGGGTTTGCGGTAGTGCATTAGTCTTTGTGTAGAGTAGGGGGTTGTGTTGGTGGTACATTTAGTGTTTAGGATAGTACACTGGTGTTTGTGTAGTGTAGGGGGTCCTGCTGAGGGTAGTGTTTCAAGGTTCAGAATAGTGCAGTGGTGTTCGTCTACTGTAGGGAATAGTGTTTTAGGGTTTAAAGAAGTGCAGTGGTGTTTATGTACTATAGAAGTTCATGCTGGGAGTAGTGTTTTAAGGTTTAGGGTAGCATACTAGTGTTTGTGAAGTGTAGGGGTTGTGCTAGGGTATGTATTAACATTACACAATGACCACCCAAAGCACAATTATCACTACTAACCACCAACAAATTCCAGGTGAAGTTATTAGCAGAATACTAGAACATTTTTTATCAAACTTAAATGCTTTTAATTAAGTACATTTCAAATCATTACATGCAGTGTCCCACAAATGATATTACCACAACAGTTAGTCTCCCCAAATTACATTTAAAGTGGATAAATATGTTTCATGTGACAGACCCATAGGCCAACGCTGCAGCTTTCACATGCTTCAACACCCTCCACATACTCAGCAAGACCTTCAAATAGACCCACCCCGAATCAAGGAAGATCATCACCTAAGCACTCATCACCAGCAGGCTGGACTACGGGAACGCCCTCTACACCGGAATCAACACATTTCTACTCCATAGACTTCAGACTGTCCAGAACACAGCAGCCAGACTCATCCTCAGCATCCCACAACAAGACCACATTACCCGGCATAAACGATCACTCTACTTGCACCCCGTCGAAAAATGAGTAACCTTCAAGCTGCTCACACACACCTATAAAGCCCTCCACAACACCGGACTCCAATATCTCAATCTCCTTCTACACCCCCAAAAGAAACATCCACTCCGCTGACCAGGCCTTGGCCGAAATTCTCTGTATCCACAGAACCAGACAGGAGGCACCCCCTTCTCCTACATCATGGCCAGGACCTGAAATGAACTACCCCTCAGCATCAGATGAACCCCCCACACTGAAAGCATTCAGGAAGACCCATAAGACCTGGCTTTTCAAATCACCAATGCTGCACAAATCCCCATCACATACTCCCTCAGCGCCTGTAAACCCTCAAAGGTGAGTACTGCGCTCTATACATCCCTAATTGATACGCCACCACAGTGTGTGTTTGAGTGTTATCAAAAGGTTCTGTCATCCATTTGGCTGTCTGTAACTCTTAAGGGTAGTGAAATGAGAAGTACTATCTTCTTTAATATACACAGAATCTCTGAGATTGGCTTGGTTTGGCGTCACCTCTGAGATCTACTTTCAGAGTGCTGGTGAGCTACCAGTAGCTCCGGAGCTACTAATTGGAGACCCCTGGTATGTATAGAGGAGGGGAAATTGTAGTCCTGAAGCACAAATGAGAAGGTTATTACATACCTACATGCATAATACATAGCACTTTGAATCACTCCATTCCCTAAAGCCTGGCCCACTGCATGAGTACATGCTTACCGACTGAATGGTTACATTAATATAAGTAAAGACACTGCGTGAATTCTTAATTAGTTGATTTTTACTTTAGTGAATGAATTACTACATGGTACTGAAAAACCCATTTTTGAAATTGCAACAGCAGTCACACTGTGTTTGCTGGAGTATATAGATGGTGACTGGGGAATTGTAGGCCTAAAGCACAAGTGTGAAGCTGGTTACGGCTCTACATGCATAATGCATAGTAATAGTAATAGTAATAGTAGTAGTAATAGTATTACTACTACTGCATAATGCATAGTAGTTTGAAGCAGTGCATACCCTAAAGCCTGGCTTACTGCAAGTGTGTACGTACCTATGTAATTGCAAACACATCAACAAACCAAATCATTCTCTCTCAATTTTGCCAAATGGACACTGATTCATTAGTGTGATTCTAGACAAATAACAGTAACCCTTGCAGTAAATAAAGAAAGATTAAAAATATTAGATAAACAAATATAATATGTAATAAAACTCGCAGTAATGGAATTAATAAAATGAATAGTCGGATATAAATTAGAATACTCAAAGTTTAATACAGAGTATCTCTGGCACGGCATACAAGGAATATAGGGGTTTTGGGTAATGAAGAACAATAAAAAAAGTAAAAAACAAAAAGGGAAGTTACTACAATGATAAGTTGAAAAAAAGGGGAATGAATGTTAATACTCGTATTTAAAAAAAAGTAACCTATAGAAATGCTTTAATAAGAAAAACAAATTTAAATAAAGAATTTTAGAAAGTATACGAAAGGTAAAAAGTATTGAAAAAGGCACGTTTACATAAACACATGATGCACTAAAACAGAGGAAATGAGAACACCTGTCAACTGAAAAACGTGACCTAAAAGTGGGAGGAGCAATAAATTGATCCTATAGAGTGTTAAGTAACCAAAAAGTATATAAAACACACCCGTGGGAAAATTAGTTTCGTTTTAGAGAATTAATACGGGCGAAGAAACTTCGAGCAAGGTACTGATTCGGTGTTGAGGAAGCATCTTGAGAATATCTTTCATTTCCTCAGAGGGAACATATTGTTAATGTATATTTAAAAATATATTAAACATTATCTTCCTTCTTAGAGGAATTGGATGAATTTCAAAGGAGGAAGGAAACAATATCGAAGACAGGTAAATTATCTGAATGTGTATATGTTTGATATTTTTTAAAAAGAAAGCAAAACACTTTAAATGATTATAGAATGTGGAATGATTAAGTTTAAATGTAATATATTAACAAGTTGACGAAGCAACCATTACAAGAAATATAAGTTAATTAATGAATTACTATGTGCAAAGTAATAATTTGGAGCAAAACCATCATCTTGAATTTAGCTTTCATTTCCACAGAGAGATCATATTGTTAATGTATATTTTAATTTATATATAACTTTATGATCCTTCAACTGAAGTTGAATGACTTTCAACAGAGGATTTCAAAACATATTAAATAATATTTTTTTTAGTATGCAAGTATTTCTTAATGATTGAAAAATTTAGTATAAATAAATTATCGACGAAAAAACGAAATACTTTGGAATAAAAAAGAATACTCGTTATCTTCTAGAGTGAAAATGGGCTAAAACGTTTTTTATTGAGTAGTGCTTTCTTCAATTTTCACTCGTGAAAAACAGGAGGATATCTTCACAAGCACTTTTTTGAAAAAATTATATAATTGTGGCTTCAAATGTTAATAATTCTTTAAATTTTTAAAAATGATTGTTAAATGTAATATTGAAATATACATAAAAAAGAAAGATGAAGTAGTGAGGGAGTGTTTGTCGTAGCACTTCTATTCTACTTTATCTGAAAGTAAAAACCAAACATTTAAATAAAAATGATGGGGCAACACTTATATAATGTAAACATAAGGAATGAGTGCTTATGATAACATAAAATAAATGTGGTCCAACACGTGATACCAATAATTGAAAAAAAGATTTTGCATTTCACCCATGTGATGAATATAAAAGACAATTAAACAACAGGGGGTGGTGATGGACAGAGTTTCTGAATTAAGCAGAATACTCTCACCCAGTCAAGAGATCAGGGCTTGATCCAACACCGTTTTTTAGCTCACTGCACCATCCCAGCTCAGAACCTGGCTATATGCAAATTAGTCTGTCCCTGGCCCAGTGCATCATGGGAACAGGGCAGACCAAACTACCAAGCCAATTCTTTCACTGGGAAGGAAACAAGCTTCCGGGGACTGGTTTCTGGCATTACAGCCGTCTTCGGCCCGGCTTGCTTGAATCCTGATGGTGCAATGAGCAAGGGACTCACGTCTGAGTATACCCTTCCACGCTTATGGTGGAAAAAATAATTAAACAACAGGGGGTGGTGATGGACAGAGTTTCTGAATTAAGCAGAATACTCTCACCCAGTCAAGAGATCAGGGCCTGATCCAACACCGTTTTTTAGCTCACTGCACCATCCTAGCTCAGAACCTGGCTATATGCAAATTAGTCTGTCCCTGGCCCAGTGCATCATGGGAACAGGGCAGACAGAACTACCAAGCCAATTCTTTCACTGGGAAGGAAACAAGCTTCCGGGGACCGGTTTCTGGCATTACAGCCGTCTTCGGCCCGGCTTGCTTGAATCCTGATGGTGCAATGAGCAAGGGACTCACGTCTGAGTATACCCTTCCACGCTTATGGTGGACAAAATAATTAAACAACAGGGGGTGGTGATGGACAGAGTTTCTGAATTTAGCAGAATACTCTCACCCAGTCAAGAGATCAGGGCTTGATCCAACACCGTTTTTTAGCTCACTGCACCATCCCAGCTCAGAACCTGGCTATATGCAAATTAGTCTGTCCCTGGCCCAGTGCATCATGGGAACAGGGCAGACCAAACTACCAAGCCAATTCTTTCACTGGGAAGGAAACAAGCTTCCGGGGACCGGTTTCTGGCATTACAGCCGTCTTCGGCCCGGCTTGCTTGAATCCAGATGGTGCAATGAGCAAGGGACTCACGTCTGAGTATACCCTTCCACGCTTATGGTGGACAAAATAATTAAACAACAGGGGGTGGTGATGGACAGAGTTTCTGAATTAAGCAGAATACTCTCACCCAGTCAAGAGATCAGGGCTTGATCCAACACCGTTTTTTAGCTCACTGCACCATCCCAGCTCAGAACCTGGCTATATGCAAATTAGTCTGTCCCTGGCCCAGTGCATCATGGGAACAGGGCAGACCAAACTACCAAGCCAATTCTTTCACTGGGACGGAAACAAGCTTCCGGGGACCGGTTTCTGGCATTACAGCTGTCTTCGGCCCGGCTTGCTTGAATCCTGATATAAAAGACTCAATAAAAATATTTTGAAAACTTGTGCATTTTTCTTTCAAGGATGGTTTGAAGAATTATACATTTAATGAAAGGACAAAGTACTCCCCGCTAAAGCAGAAAAGTCAGCACAGTTATGATAGAATAGAAAATAGAATATTATTTTTAAATACCTTCACAGTCAACAAACTCGTAAGCACAGTAGACAGTTTACATTAAAACACCCTACCACAACTGGGGGCATATTATCAAGAAGGGTTTGAAACACATTGTAAAATAACGTGTGTCACAAAATGGGCTACATACATGGTGAGGTTATCTTAACGTCACATAGAAAAAACAAGCCAATCAACATTAAGATCAGGAAGGTAGAGTTAACCACACAACAGTCAATCAAATGTTTTTCAAAATCTGCGCAAGGAAACGGATTGGTCGGTAATTCGTCTTCTTCACAACCAATGAAAAGAGGTGTAGAAAGTTTCTGTTTTTAACATACAAGCAAATCAGATGACCTTGCAAGTACACGTAGCGAGAGGCAATTATTAAACATGACTTTCTTCGCAAGGCCCAAAAGTCTTCTTGCAGAATAAATACGCACTTATCTGCCAGACCCCATTTAATAATTAACCAGGCTCTCAAGCCTAAACACGTCGGAAATCATCTCTTGTTACTTTCTCTTTTTCCAGGTTCACTGTGAAAGTGCGTGTCTTCTCTTTTAACACCTTTCTTTTTCATAGTAATTGTTACTCATACAGTATCCAGAAAATACCCCACAGATGCAACCCTCTGGATTTGCAATAGTAATTGTTACTCATACACTATCTAACACATACTCTAAAGATGCACCCTCCTGGAGTTAGAATGGTAATTGTTACCCCTACACTAACCTGCACTTACCCTACAGATGCACCATGCTCTCTCTTTCAAAATCCAAACCAGATTTACAACACCCTTGCACCACTTTCGTGTTACGTTTCCCATCTTAAAAATAATGCGGGGAGCCGGAGACATTGTGGCTCCACTCACGATCCCCAAAGTTTTTTATAAGACACGGGGGATACAGTCCTCAGGAATATTAGAAATTACAGATAAGGGCTATTGTTACGGAAAACTAAAAGTCGTGCACCCAGCGCAGCGCTCAGTGCGGCCCTATGTTGTGCACGCGCTGGATGCATGACTCATAATCTGTAGGGTGCACAACTTTAGCGCCTTCGCTGCACAACTTCTACACATTTGGGAGCCAACATTACTTTACCACATGGCGAGCTACTAACATGCAGCTCCCCATGTGGTGTCCCTGCGGCTTTGAGGACCTTAAACACCTCCCCCCACCATTTTTTTCTTTTTAGCCCCAGGGGGTGATGATCCCCAAGGCTGGGGGGGCCCTCTGGGCCCCACAAAAAATGTAATAATTTTGCCCCCGGTATTTAACTCCTGGGGACGAATTATTAAAAAACCTTCTTTTTTTTTTAACTTCACAGTCCGCGCACCCTACACGCACCTGCCAGGTTTAAAAAAAAATGTGGTCCCTGGGGGTCCTTCTGTGGGACCTAAGTCTAGAGGGTAAACCTATTTCTACACTGCCCCCTTTCTCCATTTTGGACACATAGTCCATTGACTTCCTCAGCCTCACTTCTACTGAGGCACAAAAGAGCTGCCAACAGTTCCTGGTTTCGAATGTTTACCACCACTTGACAGCCAATCAGCATTCAGGGCGTGAACGGGACGGTGCACTTATGGTACGAGGACAATCTTCGCATCCTCTGCGGACCCACCATGCCCATAGATATATAAATGACTTTAACTGTAATTTTCTCAGGAACTACTGAACAGATTGACACCATATAAGCAAAAGGCACATGTCAAAACTGAGGACTACCTCTTTGCCAAATTTGGCATAATTCTGTTCAGCCGTTTGGCCTGTAGCTGTGGCTAAAGGTCCTATGGGAAATTGCATGGGGAAAACACGTTTTGAGACCCCCCTTTTTTCTTGGCCCCCACTTGACCAATCACCCCGAAACTTTCACAATACGAGCAGACCAGAGCTGGCCAAAAGTTTAGAAAATTTCGCAAAGATTCATTATTCGGCGCCAAAGTTAAGAATAGAATGTTGCGGATTTCCTATGGATAATAGGCCCTAACTATAACTACCTACTGGCGATAGCCAGTAGCTAATATATATACAAATATATATATATTCACTGAAATAACCATAGGTTTCAGCCACGTTATAGTAAGGAATTAGCATTTGAAAAACCTTAGAAATTCACTGAAAAAACCATACGTTTCACACATGTTATAGTTAGCTGGACATTTCACTCATACAAAACCTTTGAAATTCCCCGTTATAGTTGGTTCAGCTAACTATAACTTGCGCGCCCGCAATGCACTCCTGATGACGTCACATATTACATCACTCATGACATGGTCAGTGACATCACTCATGACATCACTGATGACTGTACACGTACGGTGATCGCACATACCTTGTACAAGTAATCATCCACTGCGCGTACCAATGCACACGTTACAAATACGTTTAGACGTTACGCGTCACATCAACGCTCCCGTGTGACGTCATGTACGATGCCCCGTCCGCGTACGGCGCGAAATCTTCAAATTGTTCAAAAACATATATTTATGTATTTAATGTACATACTAAGGAAAGACAGTATCTGGGATAATCATGAAAATACTTTTTTTAACTTTTAATAACCGTATATTACTTTTGAAAGCAATTCAGAAAAATGCAACTGTACGTCGTACTTACTCGCAACGTAAACGCACTGTAAGTGTATGCAAAGCCATGTGAGCATGAAAGGAAAGTTTTGATTTGTTCATAATACTTCATATTTAATCTGTTGAAAGACCCTTCCTATTTTGATCATTCTACTTGGACTTTCTCAAGAGAAGCATCTATTCTGTGAAGCTGTACTCCTTTAGAACCAAACTATGCAATGGCTGCTCTTTTTGAAACTTCATCAGAACATTCCTGTGAGCAAAAATGTGTTGCTGAGCAACTTCAGGAAAAGAGAAAAGAAACTTTCATTTGGAAGTTTTTTTTACATATCCTGAGGGACTAAAAAAAGTCAATGCACCGAAAGTAACTTGCAAGATCTGTGAGGTTACTCTATCCAGGGTTGATCCCACTAAACAGTACTCTTTCAATACAACTAGCATGGTTCACCATCTCAAAAATTTACATCCAAATAACTATGCATGGATGGCAACACAAACGTTGCAGGAGAATCCTCAACCTGCAGTTCCTACTACCTCATTCCCACCACCACCTCCTCCGAGCCGTCCGCATCCTATTATTGTGCCACAGTTTTCAGATCTGAAATTTTGTTGTAAATATTGCAACATATTACTTTGTTACAATCAGCACTCTATTGATCTCATTGTGAAGACTAAAGAAGAGTACCGTTGTCCAAAACATTAATTTTATTTTTAACTTTTTTGTTCCTGTTCCACACTTTTTTTGTTGACAGATCCATTTTTTTTAAACTTGTTGAAAAAATACAAAAAAATAGATAACTAAAAAGACAAATAAAATAATTCCTATCAGACCTACCTTCACTGTTCAAAGAAAGAACTATATTTCTATATTAGTCTTTGAAAGTTTGTCAAAATGAAAGTGTAGTTCATAAATGAATAAATGAATACATTAGTAGTGTATGGTGAATGTGAAACTGCCAAGTGAGAGTGAAAGTGAGAGTGTCTGGCTGAATGTATAGCAGCTTCACTTTTAGAACAGTATATACATAACCACATACTGCTAAATGACTCACTAGAACATTGAACCAGTAGTGTGAGAGTGTTTGGTGAAAGTCTAATGATACACACTAGAAAATAGAACTTATAAAACACAAGTTTGTTGGTGCATAAAACAATACGTATGTTGTCTATAAGAGTATGAAACAGTCCATACCCTAAGGCCCACTTTGCACCATGACTACTTGGGTAGTATCTAAATGATTACAATTCTGGAAGCAGAGTGTCTCAAACCATTATTTTATATAATAATACATTTATTCTTGTAACATTTCACAAGTTAATGCAGCTTCCATTATAATTTCATCAGGAATTTCATTTTCCTGGGTATCATTTTCAAAAGTCAACAGATGAATCTCAATCTGATCTAATGCGTCCACAAAAGCATCATCCAAGGTTTCATCAAGAAAATCACACCTGATATCTCCAACATTTCTTCCACTTCAATAACGTTGCTCATAAGAGCTATGTTCATATCTTCTACCACAGTGTTAGTATTTTCAAAATCGTCTTCCATATTGTTTTCTGGATTTTCCATTGTAAATTTGTTATGCTGACCTCCTTCTACAAAAACATAAACACTTTATTTTATATTGTTTCCTAATACAGAACACAAAACTAGCTTTATCAACTAACTTTCCCTTTAATAAATATTATATAAATACCATTCTCAACTACTTTATAACATTATATAATTATAATTATTTATATGAACGTACAGTTTTACAATTTCTTAAATTACCAAACCAGTCACTCCTTACCACTATCTTAAAAAAAACAGGCTGTTATTATAAAATACAGTAGCAAAAAAAGTACAATATCTCTATCCACCTTACCTGGTCCATACTACTACATGTGTTGTCGTGAAATACAAAGAATACTGGAACACTCAGTATATTTATCTTTTAAGATTTTCTAATCTATATAAAAGATACAAACCATCTTTGTATCATTGACATGCATACATAGCGGAAATAACAAAGAACAATTATTTAATAACCTACCCCACTCTATCTCCATTCCTTATCTATAATTTAGTCTAACACTACTAATTACCTACTCCTTCGTCTTTCGAACTAGCCTCTCCTCCCGTGTTTATCTGCAAACTTTGTGCTTTCTCTTCAGGAATATCTCTGAAGCAATTCAAAACGGGTCTGAACTCCGGAAAGTCGTAGATGAAGTGCGCACTCGTTAGGGAGCGTGCGCCTCACCAAGGATTCCACACAGGTGTGTGGTAAATGACTAGACCACCACTGCGTCTTTCCTCAACACTGCCATATTTGAATTCCTCTGTTGCACTAAAGCACTTCAAGTCTATTTCCTTGCAGATTCTTTATCTCTCCTGCACCACCTAGGGTTTAGATAAGCCATTGTTGTATCCACTGATTAATTACGGGTTCTGACAGGTACACTCACTATATCTTTTTTGAAAAAAAATACAATCCATCTTTACACACTAATGATCTCCAATCCTTGTTTTGTTACTTCAGCTCAGTTGAAGCACATTCCATCGACCAATTTCAACAGTTCTTTGTACTTACCTTAAGC
This sequence comes from Lissotriton vulgaris, assembly GCF_964263255.1. NCBI lineage: Eukaryota > Metazoa > Chordata > Amphibia > Caudata > Salamandridae > Lissotriton > Lissotriton vulgaris. The sequence continues at coordinate 854,978,134 of NC_141697.1, read as the reverse complement.
ATAATAAATATAAAAAAAATTATATTTTATAAAATCACTATCTGTGGAGGACACAAAACAATACAGTTACAATATATCTTTTACAATACAAAATAATTTGTAAACTATTACATTTGCCTTTTTTGCTGTTCCCAGAATATATTGATGTTCACTAGAAACAGTGACTTCAACACTACTCATCACATAACAGCGGGCAAAAAAAAGACAATCAATAAGATTATCTTAAAAAAAACATTCAACATTCTCAATAACAATCTAAGAAATAGAAATAAAAAATTCTTAAATGTTTTTTTCTTAGAGCAATTTCTTACGTAAATATGAAACATCTCAAACAATCATAAAATAACAAAGCATTATGATTAATTTCCATACACTGTAAATAATGTTACTTACAAATATATGCTGAAAAAATATACAACAGAAACTCGTTATTGCTTTCACATACTTTTCGGCACAGCCAAATAGTATGCATCAAATTCTTACTTTGCAAACTGTCCAATAGTAATCCTGAGCATCTGCCTCCCAGCCTTCTGATCCAAAACCACTGAAATCAATTCCTCCATCCGCCAGTCTTCATCCCTCAACCCAATGCTAATCAACATCTACATGGCCACCCTCACACAAGTAGCCCACCATCACAATTTAACAATATCTCCTATGCCACCAGCACCCAGCTTATCCTCTTCCTCACCAAAAAGCGACATACGACCAAAAGCAACCTCCACGACACAATGAAGGATGTCACCAACTACATAAAGAGCAGCTCCCTAAACATGAACTCAAACACAATGGAGGTACTCATCCTCAGACCCACCCCCTCAGCCTTGCATGACTCCTCCTACCTAACTACACTGTGGAGAGTACCAACACCTACCAACCATGTCCACAACATAGGATTCATCCTCCACTCCTCCCTCTCCATGTATAAGAAAGTCTACACCATCTCCTCGTCCTGCTATAACACACTCCACATACTCCCCAACATTTACAAGTGGATCCTAACCAAGAAAAGAAGAACAGTGACACAGGCCCTCATCAGCAGCAGACTACACTGTGACAAAACACTCTACACAGAAAATTCCAGCCAGACACCTGCAACAACTACAACAAATCCAAAACACCTCCACCTGAGTGATCATCAATGTCCCCTGCTGCAGACACATCACCCACCACCTGATACAACTACACTGCCTCAATATCAACAAGACGATCACCTTCAAGCTCCTCACCCTCACTTACAAAATACACTACAACACCAGACTAATCTACCTTAACAGCAATAATCCAGAAAGGCCAAATGTTGATCTTAAAATTTTGGCTTTAAAAATATTAGGTAAGAATTTGGTAACTCTTTAGGCAAACGTTGCTTAAAAATGAATTGACTATCAGTACAATGTATCCAACCTTTCAGACATCTTAAATAAGGGTGAGCGCAAAATCCGATCCGCGAACTCCCGCGAATTTACTGAAAATCTGCGAGATCCGCGAGCGGCTGATTTCGGGGGCAAAAGTTCAACTGTTGAACTTTCAACTATTTTAGGATGGCCCCGGCAAGCTGCCAGCGCCATCCTAAAATAGTTACTAAGTTAGCTTCAACAGGAAGCACTAATAGATAAAATAAACCAGGTGCTCAAGCACCTGCTTTATTTTATCTATTAGTGCTTCCTGATGAAGCTTATTTAGTAACTATTTTAGGATGGCGCTGGCAGCTTGCCAGCGCCATCCTATAGTAGTTAGTTAGGATGATGTGTGTTTTCTTTGTCGAGGCTGGGTAGGTGTGGGTTCTCCCCATATCTATCGTCGAAAATTAGCTATTATGCTGCATGGAGGCCTTTGCATAATTGACTTTCACTAGCTCAATCCCTGTGCAGTTCCTGTGACCACGAGCTTCTCTGATCCATGCCTGTCCTTTTATACACACAAGAGGCATGTGAACTCGCATATAAGCCCCGTCCGTTTGGCCCCTCCCCACACACTAGTGGTGTGTGCACCGTCTTCGCGCCCTTTACCCACTTGATGGACAGCTCACTCGAGGGACCCCGGCGCTCTTTGGTGTGATGGCAAAGTTAATCAGCCCCCCCAAAAATGTGTGTTTTGTCGAGGCTGGGTAGGTGTGCGCTCTCCCCATATCTATCACGAAAATTAGCTATGATGCTTGATGGAGGCCTTTGCATAATTGACTTCCACGAGCTCCATCCCTGTGCAGTTCCTGTGACCACGAGCTTCTCTGATCCGTGCCTGTCCTTTTATACACACAAGAGGCATGTGAACTCACATATAATCCCCGTCCGTTTGGCCCCTCCCCACACACTAGTGGTGTGCACCGTTTTCTCGCCCGGCCATTCCCCACACAATCCGCAAAATCTGCGAATCCGCTGATTTTGCGGATCGCGAATTTGCAAATTGCAAAATTCGCGAATTGCGAATTCGCAAAATTCGCCCATGCCTAATCTTAAATAAACAGTGTAATGTCCAGATGTTGTAGAAAGTCCATCATGAAAAATAATTGCAACAGCTACAAACGTTCTTCCTGATATTGAAACTTGACCAGCTACAACATTTTTAATTAAAGTTTCCAATTTTCTCCCATCACCTCTACAACGTTGCAGCATTAAAATTACATACTGTCCATATCTTTGTATAAGTAATGTTGATGACATTTCTGATTTACATTGGCTACACTCCATGTTTTGATTTGCTCCTCTAATTAGATTGTTAACTGATTCACAGTCAGGTAAAGTCAAATATAAGAAACGTTCAATGTCTATGTTAGTGCTACATGTAAACAAACAATTTTCACAGTCATGTTGCCATTTATAAGACAGGCCAAAAAGGTTTTCAATGTCTATACCTTCATCTTCCAGTGCAGCAAGCATAAATATTAAAAATTCCTGACAATCTTGCTGAATATGTGGCGTAAATTGACTAGAACCAGAACAAATGTCCAAAACACTTCGAATATCAGAAACACTTTGTATTTTACTTTTATCACTACTACATTTCTCATAAACAGAATACAACAATGAACAGAATCTTTTGTCCCCATTTCAACAATTTGCTGTTGCAAACTTTCAAGAACAAAAACAACATTAAAAACTACATTAGAATAGCAGTTGACACCACAACTATTTTCAAACCGATAACCAGCATTCTCTTCAACACAGTCCTTTTTCTTTTTGCTTGCAGGCGCAACTTCATCTTTTTTTTTCTTTCTCTACATTTTCACAACAGATATTCTCAAATCTTCTTTTTCTACCTACCACACTCTTTTCAAATTCTGGATATTGACCTAAATTAGGCGCATATTCTCTTCTTAACCTATTATACTCTTTCACACAATTTACATCTGCACTAACCTTTGCCTCATCAAAATCAATTAAGTACAATCCAGATAAAGTTCTGACTCGAGACAAAGCAACATGTGCCATACCCTCTTTAAACACAGTACTTCCACTATTCACTAAAGCACTATCTACACTTAAACCTTGAGATTTATGAATGGTCACTGCATACACCAAAGAAACAGGATCTGTTTTCTGCAAACATACAAATCTTTAACAAGCAAAAAGTGACCCGAACAACGACTAACGTGTTGTACTTCTTTAATTTGATCAAATTTTATTTTCAAAAATTCAACACCATCTCCATTTATGTAATTAACGAAATCAACAACTTTACCCATGTTCCATTTACTAAACTTTTTCCACATTCAAATTATGTCGTAAAATTACCCTACAGTTTACACATGCATACAAATTCTTTTCTAAACCAGCAGTATCACTTATCGATTTCTCTAAAGAATCCAATTTACTCTTAAACTTTTCACTCGAAATAATAGTGATTTCTTCATGTTCTATTTTATCAATAGCTTCCAATTTTAAAATTTCTTCATTTTCCAACTTCAACATTTCTTCATTGAATTTAGAACATTCACGTAGTGTTGGCATTAAGCAGATTACAGATTTATTTTCTGCAATTGTCATGTATAATTTCTTTGGTACAATATTTTCATTCGGAAACAAATTGGAAAGTAATCATCTCTGTAAAGCTTGTTTGCCATCTGCAGTCATTTTTCCAATTCTTATATTTTGAAGAATAGTTCCATAATCAACATCATTTGCTTGTTGCATATTTCTAATAAGATCTTTATACTCAAAATATGACCACATTTTTACATTTCCAATACTCCCCAAAGACTTTCTAGTATCTTCATGCAGCAGTGTTTTAAACACTGGTTGTCCTTTTACAGCAGTAAGTTGTAGAAGATCTCCAAAAACTATGACGTGCTTTCCTCCAAATAATACGTCATACTCTGTTTTAAAAATTTGCTGCATTCTTAAATGCACAAAAGCAAACATTAAGTTTGATACCATGCTTACCTCATCAATAATAAGAAGTTTCATTTTCCTCAAAACTCTTGAAACTTCACAACAAGCTTCTCCAGATAGCTTGTGGTATTCTAATTTGTTGTCATGCTCTACTGGAAGCATTAATAAACAATGTAAAGTAATTCCTTTAATATTGTGGGCTGCTAACCCAGTTGGAGCAATGACAACACAAGACAAATGTGACTCAGTTGTTTTGTGTAGAAAACTTCTGATTACTTTAATCAAAATACATTTGCCTGTTCCAACTTATCCACTCACGTACATTCGGATAGGTTCAAATGATGAGCAAGAGCACTCTTTTTTCTCATGAAGTAATCCATGGTCAATCTGTTCTCTCAATTGCACATATATTTCTTTCTGCTCAAGATTTAGTTGTTCTTCCAAATTTCCTAAGTTTCTAACAACTTCTCAACCTTGATACATTGCTGTTTCCACCTCTTCCATAGCAGTTGCTGCTTCATTTTGAACAAGTGGTTCTCCTAGTGGGTCCTGACTCAACGGAGCAAAAGTTTGACTCTCTTGATAGTTACGCAACTCACTTTACGATGACTAATCAAAATTAAGCATGGGCGGAAAATCCGTTCCGCTCGCGGATTTTGCGGATTTTCGGTAAATTCGCGATCCGCGAGATTCGTGAATTTCCCGCAAAATCCGCGAGCGGAATGGATTGGGTCCAAAGTTCAACCTGACTTTTTGTAACTATTTTAGAATGGCGCCGGCAAGCTGCCAGAGCCTCTAAAATAGTTACAAAAGTCAGCTTCAACAGGAAGCACTAATAGGTAAAGTAAAGTAGGTGCTAGAGTTGAAGCTCAAATTCAGTTCCACAATCATTAATCACCCCAAACTTGGGGTGATTAATAAAAGTGTAACTTAATTTGACCTTCAACTCGAGCACCTGCTTTACTTTATCTATTAGTGCTTCCTGTTGAAGCTGACTTATGGCTGAGGGCAGAAGGGCACAAAGTGGGACAGAGGGCATGAGTTAGACAGAGGGAAAAAGGGCACAAACAAGAGTGGGGCAGAGGGCAGAAAGGCACAAAAACAAGTGGTACAGAGGGCAGAAGGGCATAAAAAACGAGAGGGTGGCAGTGATGAACCAGACAAAAATACCTGCGAACACGCAAAGCTCCCCGCGAACACGCAAAAATAAAAAATCTGCAAATTCGCACGAACTCGCAAATTTTGCAGATTGCGAATTGGCAAATCCGCAAATTCGCGGATCGCGAATTCGCAAAATTCGCCCATACTTAATCAAAATGTCCTTTTGTTTCCTTCAGCAAACATCTTTCAGAAGCAACCACGGCCTATCGAAAAACAGCAATGGAATTCTGTGCAACTTATTGAATATACTTTGACGTACAGAAGCAGAGTTCAAGTCGAATGGTTAAATTCGGTGGCCGCACTCTTTATACAAGGTAAGCACAGCAGCCTAGATCAACAAATCCTTCCTAGGAATGCATTTGAAATAATTCAGCATAACGGGCGTTAGTAACGCAGTAAGCACTTCCATATAGACACCACTTGAATGCGGTACTATAACAAGTAAAATGTACTAGGTACACTGCACTCATAACACTGTAGTATAACTTTTATTCATGAAAGGAGAGAGGGCCATATTATCAAACCTTGGAAACAAAATTATCGCCACTTTATCGGCAGCAAACTGCCGCTAAAGTGACCATAATAGGTTTGATAATATGCTCCATTGAATTCCAATTGAAGCTGATGTTAGATGTGAAGGACATCTAAGATGAGCTTTGATTGGAATTCCATAGAGCATATTATCAAACCCATTATCGCCACTTTAGCAACACTTTCCTGCCGATAAAGTGGCGATAATTTTGTCGCCCATGCTTCATATTATTGCCCAGATTGCGTACTGTACAGCAGCTTCTCTGCAAAATCTATAATTACCTCAGAGCAGTGACAACAGGCTTACAACAGTCTGACAAACAGATCCACAACCTTATTACGCCACTTTTTAGTCACTTTTAACATGGGTAAAGTGATGCAAGGAGCTTGTAAATCTACGTCTGACTTCAATAAAAAATCTGAACTCCAGACTCTGCGACACAGTTTTAATGTTGTTTTCTCTATCTTTCTCTGTCTCACTCTCTGTGACATCATTTCTCTTTCCCTCTTAAACTTAGACACTGCTGTCTTGGACGTGTAGACGTGTGGAAGAATTGTTCAGAATAAGTTGTGACACCAACTGCTGAAATGTTTACCCGCAAAGTTTATACAACGGTAAGCTCAGAGGCCTAGATGTACAAAGCCTTCATAGGAATGCATTAGAAATAAGTCGCCATAACTGTCGTCAGTAACACAGTAGGCACTTCATATAGACACCACTTGAACGCGGCACTATAACAGAACTGGAATGTACGAGTCACACTGCACATGTAAAACCGTAGAATTACCAAAACTTGTAGGGACATAGTATCAAGAACGGCAATAAAATAATCGCCATTTCGGCGGCAGGAAACTGCCGCTAAAGCGGTGATAATGGACTTGATAATATGCCCTTCTGAATTCCCATAGTAGCCCAGGTTAACACCAGAACCTGGACTGCTATGGGAATTCGCAACAGCATATTATCAAGCCCATTATCCCCACATTAGCTGCAGTTTCCTGCCGCTGAAACAGCGATAATTTTATTGCCGTTCTTGATAATATGCCCCGTAATGCTTCAGCTCATTTACTCACATCAACAGAATTCTAAACTCAAATTCTCTTTTTTCTTTTGCAGATTACCAATCGGACACCTTTTGGAATCCATTTCACAATTTGTTTATAACATTGTTATTTTTCCAGTTCTGATATAGTTATAATTGAGTTTTATTTATATTTATTGTTTAATAAAAGTTGATAAAAAAAACTGCAAACTTCTTTTATTTTGCAGGGGAGGGGTATGACTGCCCATAATAAAAATAATGTTGAAATACTACAGAAAGATATTCAAGACTAGGATTGAAAACTACTGAGTTCTAACTAACAGATATAATAAAAACACCAGTGAGAAACTACGAAAATGGTGATGGACGGAGTACGTAATCAACGTTTGGCGCCTCGGCACTACCTTTCAAATAAATATATAAACAATATGACTATCCGTTGTTGTAGTACTTTATTCGATAGCAAAGTATCATAAAAGTAAATACATCATAAATTGAATTAAAATACAATTACATCATAAAAAGAATAAAAATTGTTAAAAATGTTCAAATGTACATTTTGTTTAAAAGGGGATTTTTACTAAAAATTCCAGATTAATAAAAAAAGGACAGGAGCCCAAATGAGTACGTCACAGCAAGAAAAAGGTGCTAGGAGGTAAAGTGCTAATTTGAACAATTTAACAGAATTTAAACGTCTACCCAGTACTCAATCCCACCAGCTTGGATCGTATTTGCCATGCACTCCCCAAAAATTTTGCAACCCCTGCAATTATCAACATGGAGGAAGTGTCCGTTGTAAAAATGCGAAGGGCCACTGAGCACTGCCGTGTCCCCAGTTCTCTGCATACTGGGCTTAACCATATTTTCCTTGCCCCCTTGTATGCCCTACAGGCAAACAGGAAGTGCCCAAGTGTTTCAGTGGGATTAGGGCACCCCGGTGATGCCATTTGGTGATGTTTGAAGTTTTTCCATCTGCTGGTAAAGATATTCAGGGGTAAGGTGCCATGCCTCATTTTAAGGAACAGAGATCTGTCTCTTGGTGAGGTGATAAAGTCAAGGAATGGCTCCAGCCTCGGGATAGGTTTATATAATAAAAATTGGTCGGTTAGAGCACCCCACTTTGGGTTTGACGAGTCCCTTTCTTGGATCCTCTCCCAGTACAACTTTTTAACAATGTCTTTCGGCGGGGGCTGCTGAGATAGCCATTCTTCTTTGAGTCCCATGTTAAACACCAAGTCCCTTAAATTTTTCAGCCACGGAATCACCCCAAAACCATTCAACTCAATAAGTTCGTCAAGGACTGCAGCATAGTGGCTGAGATCCGGCGTCCTTCTTAGGCGGACCCAAAATAATAAAGGTCGGAGACCGACAATGTCTTTAATTGAGCGACGTCCTAAGTCATAGAGTAGCGGTTTAATGGGGGTGGAGACCGGGAGGCCCACTAGCTCTCTCATCAATTTATGCTCAGCTGTAGCTAAATCAGTAACTCTTTCAGACCCCCAAAGTTTCAGAGCCATAAGTTGCAGCAGACAGCGCCTTGCCCTCATACACTGCTAGGACAGGGCTAATAGGTTTGCTGGATGTCAAACGGTGGTCTCTAGCAATTGCTCCTGTCACCCTTTGAAAGCTAAGCAGCATCTTGGCAATATGAGCATCCCAGTTCATCTTACAATTTATTCTGACCCCAAGGTAATCAAATGCATTAACCTCCTCCAATAAGGTACCATCCAATGCAATATGAATTTTCTTCAATTTTTTATTTCTAGACAAGACCATCAATTTGGTTTTGGTGGTGTTAATAATTGAGAGGCCACGATCTTTACAAAAGCCACTAAACTAGGCATGGGCGGAAAATCCGTAACGCTCGCGGATTTTGCGGATTTTCGGTAAATTCGCAATCCGCGAGATTCGCAAATTTCCCGCAAAATCCGCGAGCTGCGGATTTTTTGCTTGTGTTCGCACTGCTCGCGGCCCGCGGCGCGGGCAGCAACAATCTCGCACTCGCGAAATTACAAAAATTACAATTGGGGAGGGGTGAAGGAAGTGGCCCAGTCTCCAACTTCCTGTTCCTGTCCAGCAAGCTCCTCCCATTGGGGTGGGGTGAAGGAAGTGCCCCAGTCTCCAACTTCCTGTTCCTGTCCAGCAAGCTCCTCCCATTGCTTAGTCCATTTCCTGGCCACTTTGAATTCGATCTTGACTGGGAAGGATTACTTTTTGTGGATGCTGCTGGATATTTGGATTTGAGGCCTTTTGGATTACTTTTGGATTCTTTCACAAGTAAGTTGATAAGTTGATGTTGTTTGTTTGTGGTGATTTATTTTTGTGTGTGTTTTTCAACTTTTTAGGGTGGGTTTGGGGGCTGGCTATGTTGGTGGGGGGCCATTTTGAGGCATGGTCCTGCAGGTCCTGGCCATGTGGATGGGGTCAAGCGGCCATTTTGAAGTCAGGCAGTGTGCTTTGTGCCCTAGGCCCACCCAGTCTGCTCTGATTTCTTTCATGATGCCCAGGGGGCCTAGAACTCCCGCTGATTTACCGAAAATCAGATTTTTTTGCATGTGTTCGCACTGCTCGCGTCCCGCGCAGCAACAATCTCGCACTCGCGAAATTGTAAAAATTACAATTCTGCACATGATTTGAAAACCACCAGGCTTAGTTATGGGTGCATGCATGATACAACTGTTTTGTTGAATTTTAACATGATTCTGGCCAGGGCATGTATGGCATTGGATTGTGGTGATTTTTGTGTGTTTTACGACTTTTTGGGGTGGTGTTGGGGGCTTGCTATGTGGGTGGGGGCCATTTTATTGCCTGGTCCCGTGTGGGTGGGGGTCTAGGGGCCATTTTTAAGCCAGTTTGTGTGCTTTGTACCATAGGCCTGCACCCAGTGTGCTCTGATTTCATCCATTATGCCCAGGCGGCCCAGAATCCGTCTGTTCGCGGATTTTGCGGGTTTTTCGCCATGTTCGCGTCGTGAAGCAACAATCTAGCACTCGCGAAATTGCAAAAATTGCAATTCTGCACCAGAAAACCACCAGCAGGCAGCATAAACCTTCTGAAACTTGATGGATGGCATTGGATATTGGATTGTGGTGATTTGTGTTGTGTTTTTTGACTTTTTGGAGTAGGGGTTGGGGGCTGGCTATGTTGGTGGGGGCCATTTTGAGGCATGGTCCTGGCCATGTGGATGGGGGTCAAGCGGCCATTTTGAAGGCAGGCAGTGAGCTTTGTGACATAGGCCTGCACCCATTTTGCCTTGCTTTCACCCATTGTGCCCAGGGGGAGTCAGTGGTACATGAAACTACAACCCTCTCTGTGGGCTCTCTTGGATCAATGTTAAATTCCTGTTTCCCAAAAATTTAGCAATTCTTATTTTTGATATTTCCATATTGTGGTGTGCACGTGTGTCTTCATAAATGCCTACTTGCGAACTATTAATTGAAGCGCTACATATGCAACATATATTTAACTGATGTTCCTCTGTCTTCATTTGCTTTTAGGTGCACAAAGTCAAGAACTCCGCATCATCGTTGAGCATCAGTGCCAGGAAGAAGTCCTGCTGCGGCCTGCTGTTCCGACATCTGAAGAAGATGGGTCCAAAAAGAGGTGGCCGTAGCTCCTCTTGCAAGAAAGATGTCTCTACTAAGGAGAAGAAGAAGCAAGTGGCACCACTTACCAAGGAGACTGGTGCCTCGACCACTAAATTTTTGTGGAAGAAAGAAAAGTCCCCCATGAGTGCTGCACAGGTAGCCTGTTTAGTGGTTGAATCACCAACGACCAGTGATGTTGGCTCATCGCAAGAAAGTAGCAGCACACAATCAACACAGGTTGTAACTCATCTCACAAGTACTATTCAACAACCAAAGCCGCAACAACAACTGCATGGGCTACTGGTACAAGCACAAGTACATGCGCAAGGAGCTGTCCGAGAAGGAGCTGTCCGAGAAGGAGCTGTCCGAGAAGGAGCTGTCCGAGAAGGAGCTGTCCGAGAAGGAGAAGGCCGAGAAGGAGAAGGCCGAGAAGGAGAGGTCCATGGAGAGTTGCAAGTAGATGTCAGTGAAGAGGCCCATGTAGCGGCGCATGGAGCGGTGCAAGTGGCCACAATGGTTGTTCTTCCAGAAATAGGGGCACAGGAGGAAATTGACTTTGGAGCCGGGGTATCATGTCAGGAAGACAAAGCCACTCCTCCTGATGATTCATTTTCTCCCAGCTCCCCAGCAAGGAAAAGATCAAGGAGGGTGTGTAGAAGTTCCTCTTCAAGCGCCGCTCCATCAGATGATCTGGATCTAGAATGGCAACCATCTCCGACGTGTGAGAGGGAGGCACACCATGAGCTGAGAAAGGTATCAAATGTTAAAAGGAAGGGCCCCGGAAAGCTCATACTTATGGATCCGAACGTCGAACTTGATGAAGTGGTGCATTCTGATGTTGATGAACAGGATGACAGCAATGACCTAGTCATCACACACGTCATTCCAGCCACACCGGCCATGCAGCAGACAGACATTTATACCCTATCCCGATGTCATGCTGAGCATGACCCTGGCGACGTGGCACTGGTAGCACCACCAACGCAGTCAAGTAGTACAACAAGTTCAACAAAACCTACAGCTTCCATATTTTCTCCCCAGAGGGGAACTCCATCCAGCTCGACTCCCTCAAGTAGGGTTGCTGCAATAATTGCACAACCCAGTAGATGTCTGCAAGGCTCATCCACCACTGCTTCATCTGGCATTGGCAGTATCAACTTTTTTAGTGTCCATGCAAAGCATGATTATATAGCTGTTTGTTCCATTTGTAAGACTAGAGTTAGCCGTGGTAAGACTGGTACCAACTATGGTACCGGAGGCCAGATAGGTCATCTTAACAGAAGGCACGCTGTCAAATGGTTTGCGCACCTAGCAAATATCAAGGGAAAGCAATCCCAAAGGGCAAGTGGCCAAAATATACCCGTACTAGGTGTTTCATCTGAAGATGACGGGGAGGTAGAAGAAGCGTCAGACATTTGTCCGGTTGCACCCAGTACCCCTGGCAGCACCACACCCTCCGGAACACATAGGAGGCACACTGAGAGTCTGGGAGACACACCAATGCGGAAAATGTCAACACTGAGCACAACTGGGTCGAAGAAGGCATCAGCATCATCCAGTAAATTTGTCCAGCGCACCATTGCAGACATGTTCTCCGCAGATGCCCCATTTCAACGCAACCACCCAATTGTGCGCCTGTATAACACTAAGCTGGCTAAAATGCTAGCGGTGGACCTTCTCCCTTTTTCGTTTGTCGAAGGTGTGGGTTTTCTTGAACTCGTGGCAACACTGGCCCCTAAATGGAAGGTTCCTAGCCGGTTCTATTTTGCCAGGGTTGCTGTTCCAGCACTACATAAAGAGGTGCTTGAGTTGGTTGGGGCAGCTTTGCAGAAGAGTGCTGTTCACACTATACACCTGACAACAGACATGTGGACCAGTTGCCAAGCCCTTGATTACATGTGCATCACTGCACACTGGGTCTCTTTTTCAGGGGTTGCAAAACAAATAAATGCAGGTGGTGACTTGGTCGAGATTTTTAAGGGTGCTCGTAAACATGCAACATTAGCCATGTTTGGCATGGAGAAAACTCATACTGCAGACAACATTTTGGATGACTTTAACAAAAAGGTCTCGCAATGGCTGCCCCAAGAAATTGCAAGGTTGGTTATGTTTCTACTGATAATGGCAGCAAAGTAGTTAAGGCCATGGAGGACGGTGAGTATTTCAGAGTGCCGTGTTTGGCGCACTGTATGAACCTGGTCGTGCAAAAGTTCTTGAAAAAAGAACCTGCAGTCGAGAAAATACTGACCATCTGCAGAAGAATATGCACACATTTCAACCATTCTTTTAAGGCCCGGAAGGAGCTGAGGCGCCAGCAAAATGTACGTAGAATGCCAGTGAAAGCACTTATCCAGGAGGTGGCAACACGTTGGAACTCAACCTTCTACATGCTGGAGCGTCTGCATGAGCTGTTTCCAGTAGTCAATGAGTATTTCTACAACCTGGGTGGTGATACGACAGAAATGATGCTAGCGGTGGAGCAATGGCAGCTAGTTAAAAGCCTGACAGACATGCTTCGTCCTTTTGAGGTCTTCACGCGTGAAGTCAGCAGGGAGGACTGTTCTTTGAGCAAAGCTATCCCATTGTTGCTGAAGCTCGAGCACCAAGTCAAGGTGGTGTCTTCAAAATTAAAGGATGCTGGAAAGAATGAAGCATATGAGTTGGCGCAGAGATTATTACAACGCCTAGTTAGCAATGAACGGCTTGTAAATATCAAGAAACAACAGCACTACATTTGTGCTACTATTCTGGATCCACGTTACAAAAAGCCATTGTTTGGCAGAGTATTAATTCCTTTTGAAACTTCAGATGTTACAGAGTACAAAGGTTGGCTAGCTCAGTCAGCCATTCGTTTTGAAAGAGAGCGGAAGGAAACTGTAGGAGAAGACAGTACTAGTGAATCAGCAGGCCATCAGGCGTCCCAAAAAAGCACTTCTGCATCTGTGCCTGTGGCAGAAGTGAGTGTCTTTTCCTCTGAGCCGTTAACCACACCAGCAATCGTATCATCTGCACCAGGCCCAGGCGATATGTCTGAAGAGGATTGGCTAAGTCAGCTAGGGTTTCCTTGTCCCAGAAAGGACACAGAAGTGCAAAGTACAGGAATCCGGGAGAACATTGTTTCAATGGTGCAGGCCTACCTGGATGACTCAACAGCGGTCAATATTACTGAGGACCCATTGGCGTATTGGCATGGGAAAAGAAACATATGGCGAGAGCTCACCAACCTGGCTATCAATTACTTGTCTTGCCCACTCGCAAGCGTGTCTTCAGAACGTGTTTTTAGTTCTGCTGGTGGCATTGTGACTTCCAAAAGGTCCCGCCTCTTGCCCGCAAATGTGGAGCGGCTCACCATGATAAAGATGAACCAGCACTTCATACCACCAGATTACAAAGTACGAGAATGCACGCAGGAAGAAGAGGACACCGACCTACCTGAGGAAAGTTCTCCTCAGTTACCAGAAGTACTACCAACTGAATTTGCAGAGTATGAGGACGAGTTCTGCTTCCCTGACAGCGAGTTCTGAAAATGAGTCAATGATTCATTAACTTTATTTTTCGTCCTTATTCACTTTTATTCCTGTGTGTCTGTCTTTCTTTGTTTAGAAAGTGCTTGATCCCATTCACAACAAAACTGTAATCACCCAATCAAACAACAAGCCCATCAGCAGAACTGTCTTGATTTTGATGCCGCAGCATTCCTCAGGTTCACAAGTTAGTTGCCAAGAACTCAGTCCTGGTCGTCTATCCTCCTCCTCCAGACTCACCCTATCCATTTCCCGTAATGCTGATGCCTGGATTCCGCACAATGAAGAAACTTACGTTGACGAGTCCCCTAAAGAGGTACCCGAAGTAGTGAGTCCTCATTTAAATACATTTTGCTAAGTGTGGCTTTTTTCCCAGATTTGATTTTTGGCTGTTTGGGGGGTGTCAAACTTGTTTGCGCTTGTGTTAACGGGTCTTGGCTGGGCCATTGCTGGCAAGGTCTATTAAGGGATGAAATTGGTTAGGAGGAAATGGGAGGTGAAAACGTTTAGGCGTTATTGCTCGCTTGCCTGTCATAGGGTTGCTGTCTGTGGGGCTTCTAGGGTTTTGGGGTCTGTGAGCACGGCTGCCACATTTCTAATGTTGACTGCTTTTGTTTTGCAGAAAATCCACGCCGGGAAACTCCAGTTGGGGCGCTGCTGCAGAACGCTTTAGGACACTGTGAATTCCAGGTGGAGCCAGCCCTCAAACACAAATTACAGGTAAGATAAGCGTTTGGATGGGAGGTAGTATAATGGAGTATTAGGAGAGGCGAGAGAGTGACAGTGGTACTAGTAAAGTCCTAGGACTCTTGAATTAACAAACTCTGTGACAGGCATTTACTTTGGAAAACATTTGGCCCATTACACATGAACGTTTAGGCGTTATTATTGCTCGCTTGCCTGTCTTAGGGGTGCTGTCTGTGGGGCTTCTAGGTTTTTGGGGTCTGTGAGCACGGCTGCCACATTTCTAATGTTGACTGCTTTTGTTTTGCAGAAAATCCACGCCGGGAAACTCCAGTTGGGGCCCTTCTGCAGAACGCTTTAGGACACTGTGAATTCCAGGTGGAGCCAGCCCTCAAACACAAATTACAGGTAAGATAAGCATTTGGATGGGAGGTAGTATAATGGAGTATTAGGAGAGGCGAGAGAGTGACAGTGGTACTAGTAAAGTCCTAGGACTCTTGAATTAACAAACTCTGTGACAGGCATTTACTTTGGAAAACATTTGGCCCATTACACGTGAACGTTTAGGCGTTATTATTGCTCGCTTGCCTGTTTTAGGGGTGCTGTCTGTGGGGCTTCTAGGTTTTTGGGGTCTGTGAGCACGGCTGCCACATTTCTAATGTTGACTGCTTTTGTTTTGCAGAAAATCCACGCCGGGAAACTCCAGTTGGGGCGCTGCTGCAGAACGCTTTAGGACACTGTGAATTCCAGGTGGAGCCAGCCCTCAAACACAAATTACAGGTAAGATAAGCGTTTGGATGGGAGGTAGTATAATGGAGTATTAGGAGAGGCGATAGAGTGACAGTGGTACTAGTAAAGTCCTAGGCCTCTTGAATTAACAAACTCTGTGACAGGCATTTACTTTGGAAAACATTTGGCCCATTACACGTGAACGTTTAGGCGTTATTATTGCTCGCTTGCCTGTCTTAGGGGTGCTGTCTGTGGGGCTTCTAGGTTTTTGGGGTCTGTGAGCATGGCTGCCACATTTCTAATGTTGACTGCTTTTGTTTTGCAGAAAATCCACGCCGGGAAACTCCAGTTGGGGCGCTGCTGCAGAACGCTTTAGGACACTGTGAATTCCAGGTGGAGCCAGCCCTCAAACACAAATTACAGGTAAGATAAGCGTTTGGATGGGAGGTAGTATAATGGAGTATTAGGAGAGGCGAGAGAGTGACAGTGGTACTAGTAAAGTCCTAGGACTCTTGAATTAACAAACTCTGTGACAGGCATTTACTTTGGAAAACATTTGGCCCATTACACATGAACGTTTAGGCGTTATTATTGCTCGCTTGCCTGTCTTAGGGGTGCTGTCTGTGGGGCTTCTAGGTTTTTGGGGTCTGTGAGCACGGCTGCCATATTTCTAATGTTGACTGCTTTTGTTTTGCAGAAAATCCACGCCGGGAAACTCCAGTTGGGGCCCTTCTGCAGAACGCTTTAGGACACTGTGAATTCCAGGTGGAGCCAGCCCTCATCAAACACAAATTACAGGTAAGATAAGCATTTGGATGGGAGGTAGTATAATGGAGTATTAGGAGAGGCGAGAGAGTGACAGTGGTACTAGTAAAGTCCTAGGACTCTTGAATTAACAAACTCTGTGACAGGCATTTACTTTGGAAAACATTTGGCCCATTACACGTGAACGTTTAGGCGTTATTATTGCTCGCTTGCCTGTCTTAGGGGTGCTGTCTGTGGGGCTTCTAGGTTTTTGGGGTCTGTGAGCACGGCTGCCACATTTCTAATGTTGACTGCTTTTGTTTTGCAGAAAATCCACGCCGGGAAACTCCAGTTGGGGCGCTGCTGCAGAACGCTTTAGGACACTGTGAATTCCAGGTGGAGCCAGCCCTCAAACACAAATTACAGGTAAGATAAGCGTTTGGATGGGAGGTAGTATAATGGAGTATTAGGAGAGGCGAGAGAGTGACAGTGGTACTAGTAAAGTCCTAGGACTCTTGAATTAACAAACTCTGTGACAGGCATTTACTTTGGAAAACATTTGGCCCATTACATGTGAACGTTTAGGCGTTATTATTGCTCGCTTGCCTGTCTTAGGGGTGCTGTCTGTGGGGCTTCTAGGTTTTTGGGGTCTGTGAGCATGGCTGCCACATTTCTAATGTTGACTGCTTTTGTTTTGCAGAAAATCCACGCCGGGAAACTCCAGTTGGGGCCCTGCTGCAGAACGCTTTAGGACACTGTGAATTCCAGGTGGAGCCAGCCCTCAAACACAAATTACAGGTAAGATAAGCGTTTGGATGGGAGGTGGTATAATGGAGTATTAGGAGAGGCGAGAGAGTGACATTGGTACTAGTAAAGTCCTAGGACTCTTGAATTAAAAAACTCTGTGACAGGCATTTACTTTGGAAAACATTTGGCCCATTACACGTGAACGTTTAGGCGTTATTATTGCTCGCTTGCCTGTCTTAGGGGTGCTGTCTGTGGGGCTTCTAGGTTTTTGGGGTCTGTGAGCATGGCTGCCACATTTCTAATGTTGACTGCTTTTGTTTTGCAGAAAATCCACGCCGGGAAACTCCAGTTGGGGCGCTGCTGCAGAACGCTTTAGGACACTGTGAATTCCAGGTGGAGCAAGCCCTCAAACACAAATTACAGGTAAGATAAGTGTTTGGATGGGAGGTAGTATAATGGAGTATTAGGAGAGGCGAGAGAGTGACAGTGGTACTAGTAAAGTCCTAGGACTCTTGAATTAACAAACTCTGTGACAGGCATTTACTTTGGAAAACATTTGGCCCATTACACGTGAACGTTTAGGCGTTATTGTTGCTTGCTTGCCTGTCTTAGGGGTGCTGTCTGTGGGGCTTCTAGGTTTTTGGGGTCTGTGAGCACGGCTGCCACATTTCTAATGTTGATTGCTTTTGTTTTGCAGAAAATCCACGCCGGAAAACTCCAGTTGGGGCGCTGCTGCAGAACGCTTTAGGACACTGTGAATTCCAGGTGGAGCCAGCCCTCAAACACAAATTACAGGTAAGATAAGCGTTTGGATGGGAGGTAGTATAATGGAGTATTAGGAGAGGCGAGAGAGTGACAGTGGTACTAGTAAAGTCCTAGGACTCTTGAATTAACAAACTCTGTGACAGGCATTTACTTTGGAAAACATTTGGCCCATTACACGTGAACCAACACGATGACAGTGTTCAGTAAAACGAACTTACTGGAAAACCACCACCCACCAGGCTCAAAAGTAGTAAAAAACAGGTATGCTCAGATAAAGTTTGAAAAAGTTTTTTTTTATATCCCTAACAAAATAATCTCCCGCAAGACCCTCCCTAACCCCAACAAATAAATAGTCCTTCAAAAGTCCCCAAAAACCCCAACTCCCAATTCCCACCCCCGAAAAGTCTCTAAAAAAGGGGCAAGGGACACTCTAGGGATGCATGGTGTGGACTTTGGCCTCCAGGGCATCATGCCTTAGGGCCAGGGCATCGTACTGCTCCCGGAGGGTGGCGTGGTCTAAGCGGAGGCCCTCCAACAAATTTTGATATTCTTTCAACTTCCGGACCTCCGCCTCCAGGTCGGACACTCTGTGGATTGCACGGCGCAAGCGAGCCTTTAGAGTACTGTGAGGGGCAGCCTTTGCTGCTCGGCGGTGGCGTCTGCCAGCCCGGCTCCGTATCGCCGGAGCACGCGCTGACCGGCAGAACGTGGGGTCACGGAGGAGGATGCAGGTGTCACATTCGATGTACTGGACTGCGTGTCCTCCCCCTCCAGTTCCACCAGCCGCCGATATTGGGCAACAGTAGCATCCAGCCTCCGTTGCCGGGCCTGTAGAGCCTGCATACTCCTTGATGGTTTTGATGTTTTAGTATTACCAACTATATGAAGAAAGAAAGACATAATCTGTAACCAATGCTCTTTAAGAATATGATTAACACAAAATGATTCAGCAGAAAGTTGTGTCACAGTACAACTAGCAACTAGCCAGCGCAGTACAAAACTATTGAGGCCAGTATCATGGGCGTCCGCAGGAAGGGGCAAGGGGGGGCGCTTGCCCCCCCCCCGATCGCAGGTCCATCCAGTGCTGGCCCAGTGACAAATTACAATATGGTAATTACAGCAGGCTGGGACCGACAGACAGATAGAGGCAGAGACAGGGACAGAGAGATAGAGAGGGAGATGGCGAGGGAGAGAGAGAGAGGAATTGAGACTGAGGGTGACGGAGGGAGGGAGACAGAGAGGGAGACAGAGAGACGGAGACAGAGGGAGACAGAGAGACGGAGACGGAGGGAGACAGAGAGAGAGGGAGACGGACAGAGTGAGTGAGACAGAGGGAGAGAGAGAGAGGGGGAGAGAGAGCAAGAGAGGGAGACAGGCAGAGAGGGAGGGAGACAGAGAGAGAGAGGGAGGGAGGGAGACAGAGACAGACAGAGAGACACAGACAGAGACAGATGGAGGCAGAGACAGGGAAAGGGGCAGACAGGCAGAGACAGACAGAGAGACAGAGAGGGAGACAGAGGGAGGGAAACAGGGACAGATAGCGACAGGGACAGACTGACAGATAGGGGCAGAGACAGGGACAGACAGATAGGAAGACAGAAGGAGAGAGAGAGAGGGAGGGAGCCAGAGGGTGACAGAGGGAGGGTGAGGGAGGGAGACAGAGAGAGAGAGATAGCGAGGTAGAGGGAGACACAGGGAGACAGAAAGAGGGAGACAGAGAGAGAGAGAGAGAGAGAGAGAGAGGGAAACAGAGAGAGGTAGGGAGACAGAGAGAGAGGGAGGGAGACAGAGAGAGAGGGAGGGAGAGAGACAGAGAGAGAGAGAAAGAAAGATGTGTGTAATGTGTATGCCAGGTCTGGTGGCTCAGTGGACAAAGGCATCCGCTGCAGGGGCATGAGTTCAACCTCATGGTCATAGTTTTTTTTGTTGCTCTGGATCCACCCCCCTCCCCCACTGACCCTGCCCCCATCGGTGCGGCCCTTGGCCACAAACCACACTGTCAATTTGGCCCCGAGAGAAAGTTTGTGATGACCCATGACTTGTTTTTTTCTGGCATTTTTTGTTTTTCCCTCTGTTTTAATGTAGTTGCCAGGTCGTCTGCTGTGGTGCCGCACAAGATTTTTTTCTTCCCCCTATGGGGTTCTTTGGTTATTTAAGCTCTATGTCGTGTTAGATTTAAAAAAAATGTATTTAATACTTGTGCTCAATCATTTCAGGACTCAAGAGATGGTGATGATGTTGCCACCCCCCCCCCCCCCCGGAAACATTTCATAGTATTTTCGTAGTTCATCCAGTGACCGTCTACTCTCTGTAGATACACATCATATGCTATCTAAGAGTCAGATAGTACCATGATCCAGCTTACCTCTACCCGCCACCACCACTGTCTGTTTCCTCACAGTCTCTTCTTTGGCCACTTGCGCCGCCTCCTCCCCAGAGTTGTCCTCGGACTCGGAGTCGACCACCACCACCACCACATCCGAGCTGGCCCCGCCACCAGATGTTCCACCTACATAGTAGATTTAAGAATGTTAGATTACACCACTCACTAGTATTTGGTCTAGGAATGAAGAAATGTGAAAACAACAGAAAAATTAATTGACTGTCTACTCTAGTCTAAACTAAAAATGTCCCTCCTTCCACGGAAGGCTGTTGTCTTGCTGCACTTTTTTGTCACAATTGATGAATGCTTGCTTAATTTTAACACACACCATTTTTCTCTGAACAGACAGAAGCTGGACTTCTAAGGACAAGAGCAACATCAACTTCAAACCAGGTGAAAGCTCGGCTCGACCACAAGAAATGTGTTCCATTACTCATCAACTCAGCACCAAGCACTTTTCCATTTCCAGCTAACTTAATTTTAATATATGTGTTTACTTTTACTTTTAATAAAGCTTTTAAACTTGAATAGACTCTGTGGTTTTTGGTCCTCCAGACTAGAGTGACTGAGCGAAAGGTTTTGCAAATTTTGGCAAGGAGGAGTCCGTGCCGCTGACACTACCAGGTTTATACAGTGTGCCAAACACGCCACTCTGAAATATTATTACTCTGGTGTTTAGTGTCCATAGTTCGGTTTGTGGAGAATTGTCCCTGCAACAGTAGTATTTTGGATTGTGCTTCTATCTAAACACTATTTGGAAAAAATTAAATTAGGAACACTTGGACAACAATAGGTCCTCTATATTTAAATGAAAACTTACTGGGGTCAGCAAAGGAGCACTCGCCGCCCTGGACTGCATCCTCCTCCTCTGGAGCCACAGCATCCTCCTGTTCCACTTCCGTCCGCTTGCCCCTGGGGGGACCTGACGTACAACATGAAAGAAAGAACAGAAAACATTGATGATTGCTGCTTGTCGATGTCCTTGTCAACCAAATCAAACATTTAGAAAGAACAAGAACCAACTATTTCAGCCAAAAAGAGGGCTACAAAGGAAGGACTGCACCTGAGCCTCTACTCAAGGGGCAGATTTACAAGCCCCTTGCAGCTCTTTTGCTCCGTTCTTGCGTCACTTTTGTGACGCAGCGCCACAACAAGAGAGGCGCCATGGTGTGGCGTATATCAACAACGTGACGCATATGGGAGGTGCATCCCATTTGAAAGCCCTGCGCCATAAGGGAGCGTTCCAGCGCAAGGGAGGGCGTTCCTGCGCAGGAACGCATGCTAAAAGTGGCTATGGGGAATATATAAAATTTCAATCAGTCATTTAGGACAATGATGCGTCACTCAAACCCTGCGCCTGCATGAATCAGACGTACGGCTTGACGCAGCATTGCTGGAGCTGCACCATCGTTGAGACGCAACTCCATCAATGAGCCGCCTTTACGGCACCGATGCGTAATGCTTTGGTGATGTTTTGGGACCATGGTGTGCCGCATTGTAAATACGGCGCACCATGGGTGGTGCTGGCGTGCCGCACACTTTGCAGGGATGCGCAGGTAATTGCAAATCTGACACTTAGGGGCATACTTACGAGTTCTGGGCTGCACACCTCCAGAGGTGCACCAGAACAAATGCGTAACGCAAAACTAACCTTGCTTCACGGCAGATGCGCCGCAATTACAATGCGGCACACCCTGGCGCAAGGGTAGGCAAATGCCTGACGCATCTCGTGATGAAAGAGGGGAGCATCTCTAGAGTCGCGTCGCAGGCGCGATGCAACTCTAGCAATGCTCAGGGCTGCCCAATACTCAACATACCGCATCAGTCCTTACGCCTGCTTCAAGCAAGCAGGCATAAAGAATTGACGTAGCAGCGTCGCGGAAGTGCCTGCGTTAAATCTTGTAGATTTCACTCAGGCACTTTTGCGAGGCGCAAAGCTGCCTGACCCCCCCACCCCCCACCTCCCCCTCCTGCGTGGGAACGCACCCATTGTGGCGCAGGCCCAGGCCTTAACGTGGCACATCTCCCTAGATGCATCACGTTGTACATGACTCGCAGGGATGCGCCACGTTTACGTCGCTGTTGCGTCAGGTAAGGCAGCGTAAACGTGGCGCAAGGGGCTTGTAAATCTGCCCCTTTGTGTCTAGCATTACGCAGTTCTGTAAAGTACACTCATACATTACTCAGCCCAATTAAATTAACACAAAATAGAAAACAAATAGGCAGTGGCACCGCCACAGAGAAGGAGAGCAGTGCACCTGAAATGCACAGATGATTTTGAAATATTAATTTACCTCTACTATCAATGTAATCGGCAGCATTATTGCTCTTTGTAAAAAAGTTAAAACAAACATTTGCAATATAACACACAGAGCAGGGGAAAAAACAGAGTAGTGAGTGATGAAAAAATTGCTACTACTACTCACCAAGCCCGGGGACCTCCACTACCAGCAGGTTTTGCAGGTCGCGCTCCCTGTCCAGGATATCCGTCCAGCAGTGGGTCACCTGGTTGTAGGTGCGCTGGACCCCCGAGATGTCAAACAGGGCCCGGCACACCTGCTCCCACCGCTTCCGTCGCTCCTGGCTGTTGGTGTAGCCAGCAGCGATCCTGCCGCCTGCCGCGATGGTCCTGGGGAGGTGGCGCTGTACATAGAAAACAAGTGCGCCCACATCCTCAGGGCTGAAGATCTCCCTGGGCACCACCATTTCTGCCCTTAAACGGCCACACAGGAGCCAGGCACGGGCTGCGGGGCCCGTCTTGGGCAGCTTCACTGCTGGCTTCACCATGGTCTGGGCAGGTGGTAGCAAGAAGGAGAAAAAATGAAAAAGAATAAGACTAGGAAAGAAGAAAATAAAAGTTTAAAAAAGTAGTTGGAAAGTAAACAAAAGTAGGCTAAAACACAAAAATATAAAGCTAGAAAACTAGAGGGATAGATAATAATGTAAATAGATTCAAAAAATATTAAAACAAGCAAAGGATGGCAGAGATATAGAGAGGATTAGAAACACCATGCCCAGACACATAGGAATGAATGAAAAACAAGATGGTGGACGATCACGTGCGCGTAAGTAAGTTCGCACGCGATTTCTCTCGCGAACTCGTGCGAACTTGTATTCGCAAGGCGCTCATTCTGCGAGATTACACATAGAGGGCAGAAACGGAAATGCGTCACGCAAACAAAATGGCGGCGCCCATACTTGACCTTGGGGTAATTTGCACGAGTTCGCGGCTTCCACGGTCGATTTTGCACGACGCCGCGCCTCGCGAATAGCGCGCAATTACAGAAAAACGATTTTTGCAAAAGCAAAAGCAATGAGCAGGTGCAAAAGTTCAACCTCATCATTTGTAACCATTCCCTGTTGTGCTTCCTGAAGGGGCCCTCCAGAATTCGGTTAGGTTCCTGTTAAAAATTTTTTACATTGCAACAAAAAGGAAAAGGAAAGGAAAGGGAGCAGACAAGCAGGTGCCAGCCTTCATTAATGTCAGTTGGGGCAGGGCAGGTGTTGTTGTAATTTAATTTTGCAAAACTTAAAGCACTTAGCAGGTGTGCTTTGCTTTGCCACAATAATGTACACTCACTGGTCAACCAGAGGGTGCTGTGATGACACCGAGGGTGGCATGGGTGTGCCAGCCAGAGGGTGGCATGGGTGAACCAGAGTGCCAGTGTTGACAGAGGATGGCAGTGCTTTGCTTTGCCCCAATAATGTACACTGGTGAACCAGAGGGTGCTGTGATGACACAGAGGGTGACATGGGTGAGCCAGAGGGTGGCATGGGTGAACATAGAGAGTGCCAGTGGTGACAGAGGGTGGCAGTGATGAAGAAAGGCTTGCAAACAGGCTGGGCACGTAGAAACAACAAGTTCGCAAAACTGGCGACCTGACAAGTAAGTTCGCAATTTGCGAAATTGTACAAAACCCTCGCGAACTTGCAGAAACCCGTGCGAACACAAAAAAAATAATCCGCAAAATCCGCGAGGATTCGCTGATTTTGCGGATTTTCGCAATCCGCAAATTCGCAAATCCGCAAATTCGCGGATTGCAAATGCGCAAAATCCGCCCATGCCTACACTAAACCTGTCTAGAAGTTTCTGAAGACCAGAGGGGGTTTTAGACATGAGGAGAGTATCATCAGCAAAGAGGAGGGTAGGTGTTTTTTCCCCAGCCAGGGTGGGGGCATCCGCTGGGTCCTCCCTCAAATGGTCTGCCACCCCATTTATAAAGAGGGAGAACAAAGTCGGAGCCATCACACACCCTTGGCGGACCCCCCTCTGCACAGGTATTTTCGCTGTCAGCTGACCTTCGTTCCCCCATCTGATTCTCGCATATGTACCATCATGCAATCTTTTGATTAGTTCCAAGAGGTAACACGGGATGCCCATTTCGTGCAGTACCTGCCACAATTTGACCCGGGGGACCAAATCAAATGCGGTCTTGAGGTCAATGAAGGCCAGGTATAGAGACCCTTTACCAATAGAAACAGTCTGACTATCAATATGACTATCAATACTGTACAAAAGTACAGCAGCGGATGACACACACAAACCGGGAAAAGAAAGCGACAGATTTACTAACTGATACAAAGAAAAGTTTGCTTGTTGAACTTGAAGAAAAAGAAAACATGGGCTTCGAAACGACGCTGAGCATGCAAAGAGAGCACAACTGCTACACCAAAAAAAAAGGAAAGCTTTACATATTATCATAGAAATGAAGGAGCATATTAGCAACAAAAGGCGATACATTATTGCCGCTTTTATCGACAGGAAGCCTATGTTCTGGTGTTAAAATGGGCTTCTAGGGAAATAACAAGGCCGTATTATTATGGTCATTATCGCCGTGTTATCGGCAGTTTCTTGCTAATAAAACGGCAATAATTGTAACACCGGTCTTTAATAATATGCACCTAAGTTTACTGGTCAAAAAAAGAGCAATGAGGCATATTATCCACAAAAGGTGATACATTATCGTTTTTTTTATCGGCAGGAAACTGCCGATAAAGCGGCGATAATGAGATTGATAATATGCCCTTGTGAATAACCATAGGAGGTACAAAAGGGGGTGGTGATGGACGGAGCATCTGAATCAATCAAACACTCACACCCAGTCAAAAGATCTGGGTTTAATCCATCACCGTTCTTTAGCCCACTCTGCCACCCCAGTTCAGACATGGCTATATGCAAATCAGTCTGACCCTGTGCCTCAAGGGAACAGTCCAGCCCGAACTGCCAAGCCATGTCTTCCCTGGACCGGAAACAAGCTTCCGAGGAATGGTTTCTGGCATTCCAGCCGTCTTCAGCCCTGCTTGCTTGAATCCAGTGGCAAAGTGAGCAAGGGACTCACGTCTGAGCATACCCTGCCACACTTATGGCGGCCAAAAGCGGTACAAAAGGGGGTGGTGATGGACGGAGCATCTGAATCAATCAAACACTCACACCCAGTCAAAAGATCTGGGTTTAATCCATCACCGTTCTTTAGCCCACTCTGCCACCCCAGTTCAGACATGGCTATATGCAAATCAGTCTGACCCTGTGCCTCATGGGAACAGTCCAGCCCGAACTGCCAAGCCATGTCTTCCCTGGACCGGAAACAAGCTTCCGAGGACCGGTTTCTGGCATTCCAGCCGTCTTCAGCCCGGCTTGCTTGAATCCAGTGGCAAAGTGAGCAAGGGTCTCACGTCTGAGCATACCCTGCCACACTTATGGCGGCCAAAAGCGGTACAAAAGGGGATGGTGATGGACGGAGCATCTGAATCAATCAAACACTCACACCCAGTCAAAAGATCTGGGTTTAATCCATCACCGTTCTTTAGCCCACTCTGCCACCCCAGTTCAGACATGGCTGTATGCAAATCAGTCTGACCCTGTGCCTCAAGGGAACAGCCCAGCCCGAACTGCCAAGCCATGTCTTCCCTGGACCGGAAACAAGCTTCCGAGGACCGGTTTCTGGCATTCCAGACGACTTCAGCCCGGCTTGCTTGAATCCAGTGGCAAAGTGAGCAAGGGACTCACGTCTGAGCATACCCTGCCACACTTATGGTAGCCAAAAGCGGTACAAAAGGGGGTGGTGATGGACGGAGCATCTGAATCAATCAAACACTCACACCCAGTCAAAAGATCTGAGTTTAATCCATCACCGTTCTTTAGCCCACTCTGCCACCCCAGTTCAGACATGGCTATATGCAAATCAGTCTGACCCTGTGCCTCAAGGGAACAGTCCAGCCCGAACTGCCAAAGCCATGTCTTCCCTGGACCGGAAACAAGCTTCCAAGGACCGGTTGTCTGGCATTCCAGCCGTCTTCAGCCCGGCTTGCTTGAATCCAGTGGCAAAGTGAGCAAGGGACTCACGTCTGAGCATACCCTGCCACACTTATGGCGGCCAAAAGCGGTACAAAAGGGGGTGGTGATGGACGGAGCATCTGAATCAATCAAACACTCACACCCAGTCAAAAGATCTGGGTTTAATCCATCACCGTTATTTAGCCCATTCTGCCACCCCAGTTCAGACATGGCTATATGCAAATCAGTCTGACCCTGTGCCTCATGGGAACAGTCCAGCCTGAACTGCCAAGCCATGTCCTCCCTGGACCGGAAACAAGTTTCCGAGGACCGGTTACTGGCATTCCAGCCGTCTTCAGCCCGGCTTGCTTGAATCCAGTGGCAAAGTGAGCAAGGGACTCACGTCTGAGCATACCCTGACACACTTATGGCCGCCAAAAGCGGTACAAAAGGGGGTGGTGATGGACGGAGCATCTGAATCAATCAAACACTCACACCCAGTCAAAAGATCTGGGTTTAATCCATCAGCGTTATTTAGCCCACTCTGCCACCCCAGTTCAGACATGGCTATATGCAAATCAGTCTGACCCTGTGCCTCATGGGAACAGTCCAGCCCGAACTGCCAAGCCATGTCTTCCCTGGACCGGAAACAAGCTTCCGAGGACCGGTTTCTGGCATTCCAGCCGTCTTCAGCCCGGCTTGCTTGAATCCAGTGGCAAAGTGAGCAAGGGACTCACGTCTGAGCATACCCTGCCACACTTATGGCAGCCAAAAGCGGTACAAAAGGGGGTGGTGATGGACGGAGCATCTGAATCAATCAAACACTCACACCCAGTCAAAAGATCTGGGTTTAACCCATCACCGTTCTTTAGCCCACTCTGCCACCCCAGTTCAGACATGGCTATATGCAAATCAGTCTGACCCTGTGCCTCATGGGAACAGTCCAGCCCGAACTGCCAAGCCATGTCTTCCCTGGACCGGAAACAAGCTTCCGAGGACCGGTTTCTGGCATTCCAGCCGTCTTCAGCCCGGCTTGCTTGAATCCAGTGGCAAAGTGAGCAAGGGACTCACGTCTGAGCATACCCTGCCACACTTAGGGGAGCCAAAAGTGGTACAAAAGGGGGTGGTGATGGACGGAGCATCTGAATCAATGAAACACTCACACCCAGTCAAAAGATCTGGGTTTAATCCATCACCGTTCTTTAGCCCACTCTGCCACCCTAGTTCAGACATGGCTATATGCAAATCAGTCTGACCCTGTGCCTCATGGGAACAGTCCAGCCCGAATTGCCAAGCCATGTCTTCCCTGGACCGGAAACAAGCTTCCGAGGACCGGTTTCTGGCATTCCAGCCGTCTTCAGCCCGGCTTGCTTGAATCCAGTGGCAAAGTGAGCAAGGGACTCACGTCTGAGCATACCCTGCCACACTTATGGCGGCCAAAAGCGGTACAAAAGGGGGTGGTGATGGACGGAGCATCTGAATCAATCAAACACTCACACCCAGTCAAAAGATCTGGGTTTAATCCATCACCGTTCTTCAGCCCACTCTGCCACCCCAGTTCAGACATGGCTATATGCAAATCAGTCTGACCCTGTGCCTCAAGGGAACAGTCCAGCCCGAACTGCCAAGCCATGTTTTCCCTGGACCGGAAACAAGCTTCCGAGGACCGGTTTCTGGCATTCCAGCCGTCTTCAGCCCGGCTTGCTTGAATCCAGTGGCACAGTGAGCAAGGGACTGACGTCTGAGCATACCCTGCCACACTTATGGCGGCCAAAAGCAGTACAAAAGGGGGTGGTGATGGACAGAGCATCTGAATCAATCAAACACTCACACCCAGTCAAAAGATCTGGATTTAATCCATCACCGTTCTTTAGCCCACTCTGCCACCCCAGTTCAGACATGGCTATATGCAAATCAGTCTGACCCTGTGCCTCATGGGAACAGTCCAGCCCGAACTGCCAAGCCATGTCTTCCCTGGACCGGAAACAAGCGTCCGAGGACCGGTTTCTGGCATTCCAGCCGTCTTCAGCCCGGCTTGCTTGAATCCAGTGGCAAAGTGAGCAAGGGACTCACGTCTGAGCATACCCTGCCACACTTATGGTGGCCAAAAGCGGTACAAAAGGGGGTGGTGAAGGACGGAGCATCTGAATCAATCAAACACTCACACCCAGTCAAAAGATCTGGGTTTAATCCATCACCGTTCTTTAGCCCACTCTGCCACCCCCAGTTCAGACATGGCTATATGCAAATCAGTCTGACCCTGTGCCTCATGGGAACAGTCCAGCCCGAACTGCAAAGCCATGTCTTCCCTGGACCGGAAACAAGCTTCCGAGGACCGGTTTCTGGCATTCCAGCCGTCTTCAGCCCGGCTTGCTTGAATCCAGTGGCAAAGTGAGCAAGGGACTCACGTCTGAGCATACCCTGCCACACTTATGGCGGCCAAAAGCGGTACAAAAGGGGGCGGTGATGGACGGAGCATCTGAATCAATCAAACACTCACACCCAGTCAAAAGATCTGGGTTTAATCCATCACCGTTCTTTAGCCCACTCTGTCACCCCAGTTCAGACATGGCTATATGCAAATCAGTCCGACCCCGTGCCTCATGGGAACAGTCCAGCCCGAACTGCCAAGCCATGTCTTCCCTGGACCGGAAACAAGCTTCCGAGGACCGGTTTCTGGCATTCCAGCCTTCTTCAGCCCGGCTTGCTTGAATCCAGTGGCACAGTGAGCAAGGGACTGACGTCTGAGCATACCCTGCCACACTTATGGCGGCCAAAAGCAGTACAAAAGGGGGTGGTGATGGACAGAGCATCTGAATCAATCAAACACTCACACCCAGTCAAAAGATCTGGATTTAATCCATCACCGTTCTTTAGCCCACTCTGCCACCCCAGTTCAGACATGGCTATATGCACATCAGTCTAACCCTGTGCCTCATGGGAACAGTCCAGCCCGAACTGCCAAGCCATGTCTTCCCTGGACCGGAAACAAGCTTCCGAGGACCGGTTTCTGGCATTCCAGCCGTCTTCAGCCCGGCTTGCTTGAATCCAGTGGCAAAGTGAGCAAGGGACTCACGTCTGAGCATACCCTGCCACACTTAGGGGAGCCAAAAGTGGTACAAAAGGGGGTGGTGAAGGACGGAGCATCTGAATCAATCAAACACTCACACCCAGTCAAAAGATCTGGGTTTAATCCATCACCGTTCTTTAGCCCACTCTGCCACCCCCAGTTCAGACATGGCTATATGCAAATCAGTCTGACCTTGTGCCTCATGGGAACAGTCCAGCCCGAACTGCAAAGCCATGTCTTCCCTGGACCGGAAACAAGCTTCCGAGGACCGGTTTCTGGCATTCCAGCCGTCTTCAGCCCGGCTTGCTTGAATCCAGTGGCAAAGTGAGCAAGGGACTCACGTCTGAGCATACCCTGCCACACTTATGGCGGCCAAAAGCGGTACAAAAGGGGGCGGTGATGGACGGAGCATCTGAATCAATCAAACACTCACACCCAGTCAAAAGATCTGGGTTTAATCCATCACCGTTCTTTAGCCCACTCTGTCACCCCAGTTCAGACATGGCTATATGCAAATCAGTCCGACCCCGTGCCTCATGGGAACAGTCCAGCCCGAACTGCCAAGCCATGTCTTCCCTGGACCGGAAACAAGCTTCCGAAGACCGGTTTCTGGCATTCCAGCCTTCTTCAGCCCGGCTTGCTTGAATCCAGTGGCACAGTGAGCAAGGGACTGACGTCTGAGCATACCCTGCCACACTTATGGCGGCCAAAAGCAGTACAAAAGGGGGTGGTGATGGACAGAGCATCTGAATCAATCAAACACTCACACCCAGTCAAAAGATCTGGATTTAATCCATCACCGTTCTTTAGCCCACTCTGCCACCCCAGTTCAGACATGGCTATATGCACATCAGTCTAACCCTGTGCCTCATGGGAACAGTCCAGCCCGAACTGCCAAGCCATGTCTTCCCTGGACCGGAAACAAGCTTACGAGGACCGGTTTCTGGCATTCCAGCCGTCTTCAGCCCGGCTTGCTTGAATCCAGTGGCAAAGTGAGCAAGGGATTCACGTCTGAGCATACCCTGCCACACTTATGGCGGCCAAAAGCGGTACAAAAGGGGGTGGTGATGGACAGAATATCTAAATCAATCAAACACTCACACCCAGTCAAAAGATCTGGGTTTAATCCATCACCGTTCTTTAGCCCACTCTGCCACCCCAGTTCAGACATGGCTATATGCAAATCAGTCTGACCCTGTGCCTCATGGGAACAGTCCAGCCCAAACTGCCAAGCCATGTCTTCCCTGGACCGGAAACAAGCTTCCGAGGACCGGTTTCTGGCATTCCAGCCGTCTTCAGCCCGGCTTGCTTAAATCCAGTGGCAAAGTGAGCAAGGGACTCACGTCTGAGCATACCCTGCCACACTTATGGTGGCCAAAAGTGGTACAAAAGGGGGTGGTGATGGACGGAGCATCTGAATCAATCAAACACTCACACCCAGTCAAAAGATCTGGGTTTAATCCATCACCGTTCTTTAGCCCACTCTGCCACCCTAGTTCAGACATGGCTATATGCAAATCAGTCTGACCCTGTGCCTCATGGGAACAGTCCAGCCCGAATTGCCAAGCCATGTCTACCCTGGACCGGAAACAAGCTTCCGAGGACCGGTTTCTGGCATTCCAGCCGTCTTCAGCCCGGCTTGCTTGAATCCAGTAGCAAAGTGAGCAAGGGACTCACGTCTGAGCATACCCTGCCACACTTATGGCGGCCAAAAGCGGTACAAAAGGGGGTGGTGATGGATGGAGCATCTGAATCAATCAAACACTCACACCCAGTCAAAAGATCTGGGTTTAATCCATCACCGTTCTTTAGCCCTCTCTGCCACCCCAGTTCAGAAATGGCTATATGCAAATCAGTCTGACCCTGTGCCTCAAGGGAACAGTCCAGCCCGAACTGCCAAGCCTTGTCTTCCCTGGACCGGAAACACGCTTCCGAGGACCGGTTTCGGGCATTCCAGCCGTTTTCAGCCCGGCTTGCTTGAATCCAGTGGCAAAGTGAGCAAGGGACTCACGTCTGAGCGTACCCTACCACAATTATGGTGGCCAAAAGCGGTACAAAAGGGGGTGGTGATGGACGGAGCATCTGACTCAATCAAACACTCACACCCAGTCAAAAGATCTGGGTTTAATCCATCACCGTTCTTTAGCCCACTCTGCCACCCCAGTTCAGACATGGCTATATGCAAATCAGTCTGACCCTGTGCCTCATTGGAACAGTCTAGCCCGAACTGCCAAGCCATGTCTTCCCTGGACCGGAAACAAGCTTCCGAGGACCGGTTTCTGGCATTCCAGCCGTCTTCAGCCCGGCATGCTTGAATCCAGTGGCAAAGTGAGCAAGGGACTCACGTCTGAGCATACCCTGCCACACTTATGGCGGCCAAAAGCGGTACAAAAGGGGGTGGTGATGGACGGAGCATCTGAATCAATCAAACACTCACACCCAGTCAAAAGATCTGGGTTTAATACATCACCGTTCTTTAACCCACTCTGCCACCCCAGTTCAGACATGGCTATATGCAAATCAGTCTGACCCTGTGCCTCATGGGAACAGTCCAGCCCGAACTGCCAAGCCATGTCTTCCCTCGACCGGAAACAAGCTTCGGAGGACCGGTTTCTGGCATTCCAGCCGTCTTCAGCCCGGCTTGCTTGAATCCAGTGGCAAAGTGAGCAAGGGACTCACGTCTGAGCATACCCTGCCACACTTATGGCGGCCAAAAGCGGTACAAAAGGGGGTGGTGATGGACGGAGCATCTGAATCAATCAAACACTCACACCCAGTCAAAAGATCTGGGTTTAATCCATCACCGTTCTTTAGCCCCCTCTGCCACCCCAGTTCAGACATGGCTATATGCAAATCAGTCTGACCCTGTGCCTCATGGTTACAGTCCAGCCCAAAATGCCAAGCCATGTCTTCCCTGGACCGGAAACAAGCTTACGAGGACCGGTTTCTGGCATTCCAGCCGTCTTCAGCCCGGCTTGCTTGAATCCAGTGGCAAAGTGAGCAAGGGACTCACGTCTGAGCATACCCTGCCACACTTATGGCGGCCAAAAGCGGTACAAAAGGGGGTGGTGATGGACGGAGCATCTGAATCAATCAAACACTCACACCCAGTCAAAAGATCTGGGTTTAATCCATCACCGTTCTTTAGCCCACTCTGCCACCCAAGTTCAGACATGGCTATATGCAAATCAGTCTGACCCTGTGCCTCATGGGAACAGTCCAGCCCGAACTGCCAAGCCATGTCTTCCCTGGACCGGAAACAAGCTTCCGAGGACCGGTTTCTGGCATTCCAGCCGTCTTCAGCCCGGCTTGCTTAAATCCAGTGGCAAAGTGAGCAAGGGACTCACGTCTGAGCATACCCTGCCACACTTATGGCGGCCAAAAGCGGTACAAAAGGGGGTGGTGATGGACAGAGCATCTGAATCAATCAAACACTCACACCCAGTCAAAAGATCTGGGTCTAATCCATCACCGTTCTTTAGCCCACTCTGCCACCCTAGTTCAGACATGGCTATATGCAAATCAGCCTGACCCTGTGCCTCATGGGAACAGTCCAGCCCGAATTGCCAAGCCATGTCTTCCCTGGACCGGAAACAAGCTTCAGAGGACCGGTTTCTGGCATTCCAGCCGTCTTCAGCCCGGCTTGCTTGAATCCAGTGGCAAAGTGAGCAAGTTGTAAATTCCCATAGCAGCCCAAGTTCTGATGTTAACCTGGGCTGCTATGGTTATTCACAAGGGCCTATTATCAAGCCCATTATCGCCGCATTATCGGCAGTTTCCTGCCAATAAAAGCGACAATAATGTATCGCCTTTTGTTGATAATATGGCCCATTGCTCTTTTTTTTGACCAGTAAACTTAGGTGCATATTATCAAGGACCGGTGTTAAAATTATCGCTGTTTTATTGGCAGGAAACTGCCGATAAAAAGGCGATAATGAGCTTCATAATACGGCCTTGTTATTTCCCATAGAAGCCCATGTTAACACCAGAACATAGGCTTCTATGGGACTTTACAAGGACGTATTATCAAGGCCACCCTCCCAACATTAATAAAAAACTCCAGATAATGCAGGTACCCGGAGCTGAATGGTCATTTTACATATCACTGCCCCAGAAATGTGGTGTTCCCCGCGACGTGTACGGGGAGAGAGAGAGAGAGAGATCAATACATATTTTTTTTTTTAAAAGATCCGAGGGGTGCCGCTGACCGAGATTGCGGGGAGTAGGACCGTAACCCCCCCGCATACTTCAAAATGAAACCAGAGGAGTGCCGTTCCCCAGTGCTCGGGGCCCCTTACAAGCCCCCATTATGCAGAAAAATTGCCCCCGTAATTTGCCCTCCCGGGACCTAATGAATAAAACCGCGTACAAGTACTGCACGAGTACCCCGCCATTTTTTATTTTCTTTTTAATAAAAATTGAGCCTAAAGATCCATGTATCACCCCCTGACCAAGACTATAGGCTCAGAATGTTTCTACCCTGCCCGTTTCCTTATTTCTCAACTTTGTTTTACTGTTTTCTTGTGACTCTGCTCTCCCGACAAACAACATGTCTGCCAACACTTCCTGTTTTGGAATAT
This sequence comes from Lissotriton vulgaris, assembly GCF_964263255.1. Taxonomy (NCBI): domain Eukaryota; kingdom Metazoa; phylum Chordata; class Amphibia; order Caudata; family Salamandridae; genus Lissotriton; species Lissotriton vulgaris. The sequence goes on along the minus strand of NC_141697.1, from coordinate 854,943,984 downwards.
TGACAGCCAATCAGCTTGCAGCTCCTGCTCATAATTGTACGTATTTCCATACACGTACGGCGCGATTTTTCTTTAAAAAATAAAAATAAAAAATAGAGCCTAAACATCCATGTTCGACCCCCTGAGCAAGCCTAGAGAGTCAGAATGTCTGTACCCTACCCCCTTCCCTTATTTCTCAACTTTGTTTTACTGTTTTCTTGTGACTCAGTTCTAGTGAGGTACAAGATGGCCGCCAACACTTCCTGGTTTTCCTGGATTTTGTAACTTATTTGTTGGTGGAGAATTCTTTTGATTTGAGTTCTGATCAGCGTATTTATAATTATTGTTTTAAAAAATTAAATGAAAACAGAATGCCTGCTAGAGCTGTTCATAATGATCTTGAGTTGGTAGACATTCCTTCTGAATTGATGGATTTAAATACTTATGAGTCTATTCTGATTCAATGTGTCCATCCTTTTCAGGCTATTGTTCGCATGGAGCCTAAGATAGGGAAATTGCCTCCTTCAGATTTACAAAGAGGATTAAAGAGAAGAGTTGTTTATTTGCCTCTAGATTTCAAGAAAATTATTGATATAATTGGTATAGAAGGAGTAGAAGAGGAACCTCTGGTTATTCTAGTTAATGGGGTTCCGACAAAGAGTAAGAAAATTTGGCAAGATTTAGTGGATGTTAGGAAAGTCAAAAAGGCAATGTTGTATTTGGTCAAAAACAATGAGTATTATAAACATGTATGTGTTGGAGCAGAGGAAACTGCTACAGAAGAAGATAGTGGTTGTTCAGCCGGCCAAATTGAAAAAGTTGATGTGTCTAGAAGTGAAGAAATATATGAACATTATACTGTTCATCCTTTGCATTCCAAAGAAGTAATGGGGAATGCAATTGACTTTTTTCAAATGAAAGCAGCAAAGGGAAGTCCCATTAGTGTTTGGGAAGAAAGTTTGGAAGCTCGTTCTTTTCCACAGTTATTTCCAACAGGTCGAGGTGGACGATATGACGATCGACCAGTTCAAATTCCTGCAGCTGAGTACCGGACTTTAAGATTATATGCTGAAGATCCAAGGTTTCGTCAATGCATTCCGTATTTGTTTCATCTACTGTATGAAAGTGACTTGTCTGGGCTTTCTTATGCAGTTAATCATATACTGAAAAGTGGAGCACATCTGCAAAATTTTTCGGCGAGGGACTTTATGGAGAAAGTCAATCTGCAAGACAGTATTTTGGAATCTCAGCTAATTAATCTCATGGCATGTCAGCGTGGTACAAACGAGTATTGGTACAGTTGTCATGGGGAATTGAAATGTATGCTAAGAAACTTAGGAACTCCTACATGGTTCCTCACTCTTAGCTGTGCTGAGTATGCTTGGGACGACTTACTTCAATTTCTACGAGAGGCAAATGGAAACATACAAAATATAGAATTCAAAACACCTGGAGAACTGTGTTCTTTGGATCCAGTGAATGTATGCAGATATTTCAATCATAGATTTGAAGCTATGATGTCTTTTATTACCAACAAAAAAAATCCTCCACTTTGAGAGGTTTTGGATTTCTTTTGGAGGAAGGAGTATCAAGCGAGAGGTGCTCCTCACATACATATTTTGTTATGGACTAAAGATGCACCCAAATTTGGAACTGATTCGGATGACACAGTGATGAGTTTCATTGAAGAGTATTCAACATGTGCTGTTCCGAAAACTACTGAAGAAAACAATTTAATGCAACAAGTTTTACGCTTTCAATTCCATCATTGTGGAAAGTACTGTCGTCAAACATTTAGAAACAAGGACAAGTTCTACACAAAATGTCGTTTCGCGTTTCCACGACCAGTGATTTCTAAAGGAAGAGTAAATAATTTGATGTCTTCTCTGCGACATACTGTGACGAGGAAATCACCAAAAAATACATACAATTTAAAAAGAAACGAAGAGTCCAAGTATATTAACGACTACAACCCTGTGATTTTGTCCATGTGGAATGCTAACATGGATATTCAGTTTGTTGCTGACAACTCTATTGCTGTGGCTCGATATGTGACGTCTTACATCACAAAAAAAGAAAAGACAGAACTGAAGGAAATGTGGGAGGACATTTCACGTGAAAAGAGTATAAGTAAAAAACTTATACAGTTTCAGTCTGAAGATGTTGTTGCATCGAGAAATTGGAGCATATGAATGTTCTGATCGGTTATCATCAGCAAGTCTCTATGCCAAATCAAGAACAATCATTTGGGTGAGTCTAGGTCTTGCTGCAACACGAAACCGAGTTTTGAAATCTGTACAAGAAATTGAGTATTTGGCGGAGAAAGAACCAAACAGTACAGATATTTTGAAGACAAACATGTTGGATACATACTATCCAAATAGAGGTACTCACCTTGAGAACACTTGTTTGTATGAAGTTCTGCAAAGCTATAGTTATAAGAGGAACATCACAGAAGATATCAATAATGGAAAATATGCTGTCATTGGGTATGAAGTATGTCTAGTGAAGCAGAGAAAAGGCCATTTGATTAATCATCGAAAATTGAGTTGCGAATCTCCAGACAAAAGAGAATTTTACTATTTAGCTCTTTTGCAACTCTTTAAGCCATGGCAAACAGAAGAGGAACTACTTGGAGATTTTCTCTGTTACGAAGACTCTTTTAATGCAACCAAGGATACCATAGAATGTCCTGTTTTTCCAAATTATCTGCAAATGTTGAATGAAGAAATAGAGCAAGAAGCCACAATTGCTGAAGAGATTGCTAGAGACAGTTCTCAAGACAGTCAGAGTTCTACTTCATTGAGTCAGAATCCACTAGGAGGACCAATTATCCAAAATGAAGCTGCCACTGCCATGGATGAGGTGGAAAGAGCTATGGAACAAGCTCAAGAGGATGTAGTTAACTTAGAAGATTTGGTAAAGCAACTAAACGTTGAGCAGAAAAAGATATATGACGAAGTCACAGAACAGATTGAACATGGATTCAGACATGAGAAAAAAAAAGTGCTCATGTACATCATTTCAGCCTGTCCGACTGTACGTAAGTGGAGAAGCGGGAACAGGAAAAAGTTTTCTGATTAAAGCAATTGCAACTTATCTGCAGAAAAGGACTGAATCACCGCTGTCTTGGGTTGTAACTGCTCCAACTGGACTGGCAGCACATAACATTAAAGGGATTACTCTACATCGTTTACTGATGCTGCCAGTTGAGCATGATAATAAATTGCATTACAACAAGCTATCTGGAGATGCGTGTTCTGAAGTTTCCAGAGTCCTGAAGAAAATTAAACTTCTAATCATTGATGAAGTAAGCATGGTCTCAAATCTAATGCTTGCTTTTGTGCATTTGAGAATGCAAGAAATTCTTAGAACAGACTATGATGTGTTATTTGGAGGGAAACACATTATTGTTTTTGGAGATCTACTGCAGTTGACTCCAGTAAAAGGACAACCAGTGTTTAAAATGCTCACGCATGAAGATGCTAGGAAGTCCCTAGGAAGCATTGGAAACGTTAATATATGGTTAAATTTCAAATATGCAGAACTGCTTCAAAATATGCGACAAGCAAAGGATGAAGAATATAAAAATATTCTACAAGATGTAAGAATCGGAAAAGTAAGTGAGCATGGGAAAGAAGCTTTACATGCACGATTAATTTCAAATTTGTATCCAAATGAAAACATTCTTCCAGAGAATATTTTTAAGAAAATTACTGAGAAGAAATCTGGGATATGTTTGATGCCAACTCTGCAAGACTGTTCCATCTTCAACAACAAAATGTTAAAGTTAGAAAATGAAGAGATTGTGAAACTGGAAGCAATAGATAAAATAGAGCATATGGGAGCAACAATTATTTTGTCAGAAAATTTGAAATCAAAATTGGATTCATTAGAGAAGAGCATATCTAAAACTGCTGGTTTTGAAAAGACTCTAAATGTGTGTTTAAATTGTCGTATCATTTTGAGAAGAAATTGAAATGTTGAAAGAGGTCTGGTAAATGGAGCAATGGGTCATGTTGTTGATATTGTGAATTACAGAAATAGAGATGGAATTGAATTTTTAAAAAATAAATTTGATGGCATTGAGCAAGTACAACAAATCAGTCGTTGTTCCGCTAGATTTTTGCTTGTAAAAGACTTATATGTTCGCCGAAAACAGTTTCCTGTTTGTTTGGCATATGCGGTGACAATTCATAAATCTCAAGGTTTAAGTGTAGATAGTGCTTTGGTGAACATTGGAAGTTCCGTGTTTAAAGAGGGTATGGCATATGTGGCATTATCACGAGTCAGAATTTTATCAGGATTGTACTTGATAAAGTGTGATGAGACAAAGATTTGTGCAGATCTAGACTGTGTTAAAGAATACAATAGGTTAAGAAGAGAGTATGCTCCACATTTGCCTCAATATCATCTGTTTGAAAAACGTGTGGTAGGCCGAAAAAGAAGAAAAGAGAATATTTGCAGTGAGGTAGTAGCAAAAAGACAAAAAGTAGATGAAACTGTAATTGTATGCAGAAAGAAAAAGGATTCTGTTGAAGATGTTGTTGGATTTCAGTTTGAAAACAGTTCTGGTGTCAACTGCTATGCTAATGTGGTGGTTAATGTTGTTTTTTTTCTTCAAAGTTTACAAGAACAGATTGTTGAAAATCGGGATCAAAGATTCTGCAGTTAATTGAATTCTGTGTTTGAGAAATGTAGCAGTGATAGAGCAAAAATAGAAAGTGTTTCAGAAATTAGAAATCTTTTAGACATATGTTCCCATGTCTTACCCTTATTCACTTTTACCCACCCTCTTTCACCCCATTTTACTTACACTCACTGCTCTTTTCTTACCCTCCCTCACCGCTGTTCCTTTTCTCTGGTTCCGTCACTACCCCTCATTCCCCATCCTTTACTCTCTCTCCCTTTACTTTCATCACCCACTCACATTCTCCCAGTTCCTCTGCTTTAGTATTCTTCCTCTTTCTTCTCTTCTTTCACTGCCATTTTCATTTTCCTTTTGTCAGTTACACCCTCTTACACCTTTTCTCTGTTTTACTATCTATTACACAGTTCCTCCCTCTAGCTCTCTTTCTCTTAACACCACTCTCTCTGTCCCCTTTCCTCATGCTCACTCTTTCATTATTTTTTTTTGGTGCGCTAACGGGACGCGCACCGGTACGCGCACAGGGGCGCGTCGGAAGATTGCGCTTTGTAAATGTAAATGTAAATGTAAATGTACAGGAATTTATATAGCGCAAATCACCGAGCGGTTTCTAAGCGCTTGCTTAGGGAACCCGTCCTGGTATTCCCCTGTGAGATAACCCCGGCAGGGTATCCGCAAGGTGAAAGCCAGGCATCCCGCCGCGAGGGGCCGTTGTGGAGATTAAGCAAGCTATTGCCCAGAGTCGCAGAGTGTGAACCCGTGAATCGAGTAGGCACCGGAGCGAGAATTGTCGAGTCCATGGACATTTTTTTTAGGACTCAAGACCCCGCCGAGCCGGGAATTGAACCCTGGTCCCGGGCTGACCTCTGCTTCCAGGTCTGCCTCCTCTAACCACAGTGAGCCACACTTCTCCGCTTTCCGGTGCGCTCACCGGTACGCGCACCGGGAGAGCTCCATGGCAAAAAAAGCACACAAAAAAATATGAATATACATAAAAAAATACTATTACATTAATATACAATATAGGATTCATTTTTAAAAAAAATAAATTTCATAGCTATTGAAATTTGCTATTAAAAAACCTTTGAAATTCACTGAAAAAAACATAGGTTAGAGGCCCTATATATAGTTAGGAATTAGCATTTAAAAAACCAATGAAATTCACAGAAAAAACCATAGGTTTCACACCAGTTATAGTTAGGAATTTGCATTTAAAAAACCTATGAAATTCACTGAAAAACCCATAGGTATCACACCAGTTATAGTTAGGAATTAGCATTTAAAAAACCTATTAAATTCACTGAAAAAACCATAGGTTTCACACCAGTTATAGTTAGCTGGAAATTTTACAGACATAAAACCATTGAAATTCCCACGTTATAGTTAGTTGGACTCACTATAACTTGCGCACCTGCAATGCACTGCTGATGACGTCACATATTACATCACTCATGACATGGTCAGTGACACCATCCTTGTGAGAAAGTGACAGATATCCTTTCAGTGTAATGTAACCCTTGAAACACATATTCAAAAATAGAAACTAACATTTTCAAAAAAATGGAGATACCCATACCAGTTACAACAACCAATTCAGAAATTACACCATCTATATACACATCCACTCATTCACCAACAGTTCTATATAGTCACTCATACATATACTCACTCATCATATGTAGTGATACACCTATACATCCTGTTACACACCGACAGTCATCCAAAAGTTACTCACACATGCAAATAAACTATTGAACATCCATTTATTTGCAAATACAACTATACACAAACTACAACCTTACTTCTAAGGAAACTTACACATACTTACTCACTTAAACAATCACTTATAGAAACACATACTTATTTAAACAGGAACTCTTACAATCTCTCACTCTCTCATATACTCACTTATATACATCAATACTCACATATACTAGATTAAAACATATCTTGTTACTGATAAAGACACTAGTGAGACAGTCATTCACTCACTAACACACACATATACACACTCATCCACTCATACAGTCCTGCACATATGCTGTCTTCAAAACACATACAAACAGTGAGTCAGTCACCAACCCATGCAGCCACTTATACACAAAGTGAAACACTAATACATATATTACAATATTTAAAAGTTACTCGCTAATATATGTATTCACTAAGATACACCTAATAAGGCAGTTAACCAATCAATTCTTTTTTTAAAAAACATCCATTTACACACTTATTTAACCATTTATTCTTCCATCGTCCTTTACAAATACATATATAAAACATATTTATTTTTCAGAAAGACACACATTCACTGGATGGTGTCATCAGTGATGTCATGAGTGATGTCACTGACCATGTCATGAGTGATGTAATATGTGACGTCATAAGCAGTGCATTGCAGGCGCGCAAGTTATAGTGAGTCCAACTAATTATAACGTGGGAATTTCAATGGTTTTATGTCAGTAAAATTTCCAGCTAACTATAACTGGTGTCAAACCTATGTTTTTTTCAGTGAATACATATATATATGTCCAGTTCTGGGCAAGCTGCGGCAAGAAGCATCGTTCTTTGGGACATATTCAAAACCTCCGTGTAGGAGACGCCGCCAACGCCCCAGGGAAAGCGGAATTGTTTGCAGGCGTGCTGTGGAAAGACCGGAAGTAGTTCAGGGCATCGGGTCAGCGTTGGCTGGTCGGGAATCCTGGGCTCACCGAGCAAGTACCTGTAACGCCGTGACGGACTAACTGCGAGATCCCCTGTGTGGAGTTACAGAGTCGACTCCGAGGAGCATTGCCGGGTAGGAGTTGCGACTGTTTTGTGCATTTCGACATTTGCCCACCGTTACGCACCATGTCAGCATACACATTAAGGGGGCGTGTGGAGGCGTCCAGGGGCATGTTTACGGACCCCCCGGCTGGGGAGTCCGTTCCTAATACTAGCTCTATTTCCGTGCCTGAACACAGCAGCGGTGCAAAGGACTTGTTTAAGCGGCTTGAAAAATGCAGCAAAGGTGAACAATCTAAGTGGTGGGAGCATACTTCATTAACGGGCTACCTAGAGGTGGGGCGGGTGCCGCGTGCACTACGCATCATGTTAGCCCCCTCCTATGAGAAACCCGACCCACAAATGTTATGTGACTGGGCGCAATGTAATCTTGACAATTCGAAACGCCTAATGGTCATACTCATCCAGTATGCTGAAAGCGATAGGATTAAGCTTTTGGATGAAATCGCTTCAATCAATGCTGATATTGACAAACTGCCTCCCTCACCTGAACTCACCAAATACAGAGAGGATATGAATATACCCCTCAAGCGAGAGGAAGATGTCATTAAAAAGAGGAAGGCGTACAAGTTCCAACGCGACAGGCTGGACTATGAAAATGGCCAGATTTTCACGTTCGTGAAGAGATACGATAACATCAAACAGCGCCAGAATAATAACATTACTACCGCTAATAATAGTACAGGCACTACAGCAATCACAGGGCAGAATGAGGTGTCCTCGATTTCAGGGGATAGCTCGCAACCTGAAAGTGAATCTGACACGGAAGCCAGGCGTCAATTACGGTCGGGGTTTCGAAAATTTACCCCAGCGCAGGAGCTGGAGATGGTCCAGCAGGACCGCAAGCTAACCCTGCGCTCAGGAACCCAGGCAGCCGCCGGCAGCACGCCAACAGGAAACGTGCAGAGAGGCGGAAAACCAGCAAACGCCGCAAATGCAGGGGGAAGACAAAGGAAACCTCGCTCCAGATGGCAGTGGAACAAGGCGCAGCCAGCGCAACCACAGCAGTAAACGTTACTAATGACGCCAATGCCAATGTTCATGCAGTCATCAATTTAACTGACATTGCTCTGACCCCAAAGGAAACATCTATTTTACGTGGCGATTTTGATTATGCAACAACTAAGATAGATATGTTCAAATATGTGCGAAAATTAAAACGGCGTAAATATCATGCTTCACGCACAACATTGAACCTTAACACACCTATTGGGACTCAGGACGCTGCCATTGCCCACAATGAATCCAGTGAAACTAGTGAAGTAGCCACTGTGGGAGCAGCCTTAACGCAAGAACTTTTGGAGCTTCAGGAGGAGGAGTTCCCTTCTCATACGGACAGTCAGGCAGCACTTGGAGGTGAACCTTTTCCTGTATTGTGTCCTACACCTTTCAAACTCAAATCAAAATTTTATCCTCTGATGATTAAGGACAATGTGGATATATTTCACGACCGTGTAACCACACAACTGAAGGAATTACAGATCAAAAATGCTCATGCAATTAAACTCTACAACTATAGGGACAGCGAGTACCACAAACTTCTAAAGAAGCTTAAGGCAAATAAACATTTGGTGGTAAGACAATCTGACAAAGGTGGCAACGTGTTCCTATGGCCACGTAAGATGTATTTGGAAGAAGCTCTTAAACAGCTCAATGACAGGGACTGTTACAGGCGTATTACTATGCAAGATGCCCACATGGCCAGGAATGAAATCTATTCCAAACTCTCTGCCTGGAGGAGTAAAGGCTTGCTGACCATGGATGAGTTTACATTTTTAAAAAAGGATTACCCAGTTACCCCTGTAATCTATTTCATCCCTAAAGTGCATAGGAACTACCAGCAGCCACCGGGCAGGCCTATCATCTCTGCCTGTAACAGTCTGCTGGAAAACATGAGCAAATACATCGACTTTTTACTACAAGATTTTGTAAAAGGGTTGCCATCCTTCATCCTGGATACAAGTGACTTACTAAGGAGACTCATTGACTTTAGATGGAACTCTAACTACATCTTGGTGTCCATGGACGTTACCTCATTATACACCAGTATATTCCATCAAGATGGACTTAAAGCTACGCAACATTTTCTTGGGAAGAGAGAGGGTTGCTTCCAGGAACATTCGAAAATGTTGTTAGATATGATCTCCTTATGTTTAGATAATACTGTCTTCCTATTTGCCAAGCAACTATTCTTACTGACCAGGGGTGTGGCAATGGGGGCCTGCTTCTCTCCCAGTTACGCCTGTCTGCACATGGGGTACTGGGAGGAGCAGGTCCTCATGACTGGGTATGCTGCCACAATGAACACCAAAGTGAAACTCTGGTTAAGGTACATTGATGATTTGTTCCTTGTATGGGATGGCACCGAGATTGAAGTGAGCGATTTTATAAAAGAACTGAATGTCAACAATCTCAATATTCAGTTCACCAGTAGCGTTAGCACTCAGTCCATTGTATTCCTGGATGTGGAAATCTGCGTCCAGGATGGTAGCCTCCACACCAAGTTGTACCGCAAGCCCACAGCGGGTAACACACTGCTGCATGCTGGTAGTCATCATCCAGCACACCTGATACGGAGTATCCCCTATGGGGAGATGCTCCGTGTCAGGAGAATTTGCAGCAGTGAAGAGGAATGCCGGCTGGCACAATCCCACTGTAGGGCCCGATTCCTTCAAAGGGGTTACAAACCAGAAACTATAGACAGTGCCACACAGAGAGCCAATAGAATGGACAGGACAGCACTCCTGGGCTCAGGAGCTAAACGGATACAGTCTCCCGCTAATAGATCCTGTGAGGAGACTAGGTTGATTACTAGATATAGTAATCAACACAAAAGCATTCACAAAATAATCAAGGACAACTGGTCCCTTATATCCAGTGATCCTGTCATTGGCCCTGCCATGCCCAAATACCCTAGTATAACCTATCGTAAAGCCCGGTCAATGCAAGAGAGCTTGGTTTCGAGCAGCCCAGAGGTGATCATGGGATCCTGGTTAGACAATAGCAAGGGCTTCTTGAAATGTTTTACTTGTAAAGCATGTAAACATGGCACCAGCAAGTCTGAGGTAAGCACACCACTTTCCCCGTTTCCCATTAAAATCAAGCAAAAACTAAACTGCAAATCTGAATTTGCAGTTTATGTTTTAGAATGCCCTTGTGGGCTCAGATATGTGGGCAGCACAAGGCCACAAGTCCACAAACGAATCTTACAGCAACTGCGAGCGATCACCAATGCTGATCCGGCATATCCTGTAGCCAGGCATTTTGAGAAGACTCATGGGATAGATGCTTCCTTGCTGAAATACTTTGTGATAGATTGTGTTCCTCCCCAGAGGAGGGGAGGTGACAGAGAGTCCTTGTTGCGTAAGCTAGAGACCCGTTACATCATATCACTAGATACTAAGACACCGCAAGGGCTCAACATTGAGGAGGACTGCAACACCTATCTATAGTATTCTGCTTATTCTGTGGTATGCACATTGCACTTTCTCTTCAGTACTGTGATTGTCCTGCAACCTTGAATTTAGGCTAGGGAATTAATATTCCAACATGCATCCTGGACCCCTCCTGACCTTTTTTGTAAATGATTTTTTAACATTTATTGATTTAACAAATTTGCACTTTTCTCTGGTAGCACTTCATTGCCATCATGACATGTTTGCACTAATTATGCGTATTTGCACATATCCAATTTTATCTTTTACCTCAGTGCCAGTGTATAGCCCACATGGGCATTATTTCTTCTGAACAGACATGAATGTATGATAATTGGGATTACCTGTTATCCTCTTGCATTATGGCTGAGATACCCGCCACCCCCTCTCAACACAATCCCCAAGGATGGGAAACCGGAATCAGTTCTGAACTTTTGGAAGACGGGAGGGAGTGACCCTCCCGGCTGTATTTATTAAAATATGAAACAAAATTAAAACATTAAAATAACAGTTTCATATTATGTACAATTTCATTACCACATTGCGATGTTTGGCTAACCTTAACATACTCTCTAATACAAAGGTTCTCCTAGCCGAACTAACATCCTACAAAATATTAACTTGCAATTTGAAATTGTACATCCTAACGTTTAAGGGCCAACGGCAAGGTCGTAACCGGTGTCAAGATCCCTAAACCAGAAATATCCCCCTCACTTGTGAGGGGCGACCGCACAGAGGTGTACCTCAAGTGCAACTACCAATTTCCCTTGACTTGACGGGGGCCCCACTAAACTCGACGCCACTTAAAGGTCGTCCGAGGACTCGTGTGAGGTATCTAGAAGGTAGCGTAGACTCCTCCCCAAACCCCACACAACTTACCACATCTGCCGTCGCAGATGTCCTGGCCCCGGGAAATTCCCCAGGAGAGGGCTGTAGCCCCTCCTACCCAGGAAGGGGCCTTGACCGCCTTTCCTTTCCTTGCGGCGGCCCATCCTTAGAAGGGACCGCCTCCCCGTTGAGGGGCCAATGGCCACCTCCCTCGAGCGCTCCCATCCGTAATGGGTGACGCCCACTCATAGGGATCTTCCAATTAGTGCTCACCGATCATGACCTTACCGCCCGACCAAAATAAATACGACAATTCTAAACTAAATGACTAAATTACCTAAAAAAAAAAACCGTAACAACGATCACTTTATTAAAGCATGCTTACTGATCAACACTAAAGCAGGATTACTTTATTTACAAAACATACCACAAAACGACCATTCTTTATTGCATCTTCAAAGTTATCATGATAATAATCGTCAAACTTTATTCAAAACCACTTGCTGTCCTCAGGGGCTGGTGGGTGGGTCAAAATTGGCTCTTCGTTCCGTCTCGAGCTCACGTGCAGCGAGGAGGTGCAGCTTCAGAGCACAGGAACAAGAGGATGCTTTCTTGGCTTGTTGCTCCTTTTATCCGTCTTCAGGGAGGGCGTAAACCCGCCCCGGCCTGCCTCCAGGGCGTGGCCGGCCGCGTCAGTGTCTAGGCCAGCCCACTCCAGGGTGGGAAAAAGTCGCGCCCCGGCTACGCCGCTTCGGGCATACCAGCCGAGGCACGCCTCCCGCCCAAGATGGCTTCCCGGGGGGATCGTGGTACTCCACCATACGTTCGGGGGGACCGAATGGTCGCCCCTTTCCATATGGCTGAGATACCCGCCACCCCCTCTCAACACAATCCCCAAGGATGGGAAACCGGAATCAGTTCTGAACTTTTGGAAGACGGGAGGGAGTGACCCTCCCGGCCGTATTTATTAAAATATGAAACAAAATTAAAACATTAAAATAACAGTTTCATATTATGTACAATTTCATTACCACATTGCGATGTTTGGCTAACCTTAACATACTCTCTAATACAAAGGTTCTCCTAGCCGAACTAACATCCTACAAAATAATAACTTGCAATTTGAAATTGTACATCCTAACGTTTAAGGGCCAACGGCAAGGTCGTAACTGGTGTCAAGATCCCTAAACCAGAAATATCCCCCTCACTTGTGAGGGGCGACCGCACAGAGGTGTACCTCAAGTGCAACTACCAATTTCCCTTGACTTGACGGGGGCCCCACTAAACTCGACGCCACTTAAAGGTCATCCGAGGACTCGTGTGAGGTATCTAGAAGGTAGCGTAGACCCCTCCCCAAACCCCACACATCTTACCACATCTGCCGTCGCAGATGTCCTGGCCCCGGGAAATTCCCCAGGAGAGGGCTGTAGCCCCTCCTACCCAGGAAGGGGCCTTGACCGCCTTTCCTTTCCTTGCGGCGGCCCATCCTTAGAAGGGACCGCCTCCCCGTTGAGGGGCCAATGGCCACCTCCCTCGAGCGCTCCCATCCGTAATGGGTGACGCCCACTCATAGGGATCTTCCAATTAGTGCTCACCGATCATGACCTTACCGCCACAGGCCGGATAGTTGACCGGCTATCCGGACCCCCCCACAAAACTCCTACCTAAAGGTCATGTCTTAAAGTCTTCAGCCAAGCCATCAAGTCTCCTATGAGTAACTCGTTCCCCACCCGGGACAAGTGAACACCATCCCCCAAATACATACTGTCACTAGTAATACAACCATGCGAAATCGAATGCAATGTATTGGAACGGAACAATCTACTCACTTTGTTATTGATTTTCCTTACTGAATGATTCAGAGCAGAAACAGAAATAGCCCCCCGCCAAACTTTTCGTGGGATCATATGAGACCATGCAATCGTGCACCCTGGAACTCTCCTCGCCAACCAACTTACAGTGGAAAGCATCGCCTCAAGAAGAAGTCGTCTACCAGTGGTGACCAAATCATTGCCCCCAAGATGTACTATGACTATAGACGGCGGTGACCTCGTCCGCCCTAGCAAACCCTCAAAAAATGATTGAAACTGGTCAATACAGAGTCCGCCCCTTCTGTAGAAGGACACCCTGTACCCGTATTCCCCAGCCACGTGAATCATATCACCTGCTTTGAATACGTCCGCGGCACGCCTCACGTATGAGTGGCCCACGACCCACACCTCCTCTTTCACAGCCGGTGATGTCTGACCGCTGGCCCGGTGTTGGGTCGACTGCATAGTCCGCCCCGCCTCGTAGGCTTGCGCAACTGAAACCAAACAAACACAAGAAGCGTGAGTACATCATTACAGCTTCACAACATGTGCAACCGCACATACCTTTTATAACAGTTGGAGGACCAGCGCCCCACACGTTTAACTTGTTCGACATTCAGACCCCTGGCTGTAGCTTCTGTAGCAGCCCCTATCCGAAAGGAATGGGTCCCAAACTCGCCCGGGTTCAAGCCCGCAGCGGTAATCGACATCGCAAGCACCCGCTGAAACTGAAACCTCGTCAGTGGGGTGGCGTCAGCGTGTCTCAACAAAGTCCCCCCCCATGATGCCACCCTTTGTGCTAAATACTCCTCTACACAACTCACCGGGCACATGGAGGACCCGGGAATCCCTTGTATAATTATGCAGTCACCCATCGCACCCTGATCGGTCTTGGACCTGACGAACGAGACAGTCATTGTCCCCCCTCTGACCTGAACGTGCTCTCGGCACAGTCCCCCCATCACATCCTGTTTGTTCCTTGCCACTAGTTCGCTTACCCGCATAGCCCCATGGAATGCCAGCGTAAAAGCGGCTCGGAATAACACTGTTTCATATCGGGATGAACACGTTGCAGCGAGTATGGATAATAACAGGGCCAACCTATCCAGACCTATCGGGCGCCTTTCATCTACTCTGCGACCCTCAAGGCGTTGCCACCCACGTAGCGCTTTTTGCACAACAAAAGACGCAGTCGGGTCCTGGATCCCATGAGCCCTTGCCATGAAGGAAATTGCGGCCCGATGCCTCTGGGCCGTAGCCACTGATTTGCCTGCCTGATGTAAAGACAGCAGAAATGTTACTACTAGCTCTTCCTGTCCCCAAAGCTCTCCCCTAGCAGTCCCCAAAAAGGCCCAATAGGCTCGGAACGCCCCTTCATATGCCTTCCTTGTCCGGGGTGCTAAACTCTCTCCCACGAGGTTCTGTAGTTCGGGGCACCGAGAGACCAGAGAGCTTCGGGAAAGGGTGCCGTCACCGGGTCCGCTGTGGGCAGAAAACCCCAGAAGGCCTGCATACGAAAACGAGAAAGCGCATCAGCCGCCTGATTCATTACCCCCGGCACATGTCTTGCCCTAAATAACACGTTTAATTGTAAACACAATAACACAACTTCTTTGAGCAATCTCAGCATCCATTTGCATCGTGCTGCCTGGCTATTGATACACTCAACCACGGTCATGTTATCGGACCAAAACACCACAGAGTGATCCCTGAATCCCTCAGGCCAAGTTTTCAGGGCCACCAAAATGGGAAAAAGTTCAAGAAAGGCAATGTTACTGGTCAGCCCACACTCATGCCACCTTAACGGCCATTTTTGGGCTGACCATTGTGTGCCGAATATGGCACCAAAACCAATGCTCCCAGCCGAATCTGTCCACAGCCCCAGCTCTTCGGAGGACACCGCTGGTTTATTCCAGACAATTCGACCATTGAACTCCGCCAGAAATGCCAACCAAATGCGCATGTCCTGGCGAACCTCAGCCGAGAGCCTCGTGCGATGATGAACCTCCTTCAGGCCGACCATGGCTTGAGCGATCGAGCGGGAGAAGGGGCGGGCCATCGGTATTACTCTTAGGGCAAAATTCAACTGTCCCACCAATTGTTGTAATTGATGTAGCTTAACCTTAGACTCACTCATACACGTTTGCAGGCATGCCCTGAACTTTAACACTTTATCATCTGGTAAACGAAAACAACCTTCCTCAGAGTCGAGCTCGATCCCCAGAAACTCGAGGCACGTCGAGGGACCCACCGTCTTACCTGGTGCCAATGGCACGCCAAACTGTTTCATCAAGACACAAAATTCAGTCAAGGCCTGTCCACATGCCGGATCCCCGGCTGCCCCCAGAAACAAAAAGTCATCGAGATAATGCATAACATGTCGAAACCCCGTCTTCTTTGTGAAGACCCATTGCAGAAAACAACTGAACTTTTCAAAATAGGCACAAGATACAGAGCACCCCATCGGCATACACCGATCCATGTAATAGTGACCCTGAAACATGAAACCAAGAAGACGCTGGTCATCTGGATGTACCGGGAGCAACCGGAACGCTGACTCGATATCAGATTTTGCCATCAGCGCGCCGGGCCCCAGGCGATTCAATATGGCTACGGCCTCATCGAAGGATGCGTACCGCACCGAACATACTTCCGGGTCTATCGCATCATTTACGGAACGACCACGTGGGGCTGATAGATTATGTATCAACCTAAACTCACCCGGGTCCTTCTTGGGGACCACCCCTAAAGGTGAACAAACAAAGTTAGCAACTGGTGGCACATTAAATGGACCGGCAACTCGACCTCGAGTAACCTCTTTCCCGATCTTTTCCTGTACCACGGACGTATGTTGCAATACCGAAATTTGGTTTTTACATTTCGCTATACCCTGAAACTCCCCCACAGGAATGCGGAAACCATATGAAAACCCGTTCCGCAACACCCCAGCGGAAGCGTGATCCGGGTATTCGCTGAGCCAGGGAATCATTGCCATGGTATCAATCGGAGTAGGTAAAGGCGCCCCTCGGGCTATATCAGACCTGTTTGGCGCCTCCTCTACCCCCGTTATCACCCGTTTTGGCTCTGCACATGGACTCAGGATGGGATGCTTGCCTACACCCACCACATTCGTGCCAAAATTTGCAAGACCCCTGGGGCCTCGTACATTTACCCCTGTTAAAGTTCCAACAAATCCCCCTTTTACCTGTGTTGCCGCTCGGCCTCGAGTGGTTGTCGTAACTCGTACCTGATCGAAAGGGCGTCCCAGCATATTGGCGGGAGGATTCACCCACGCTACTCCCTACCAACGGCAACTTCAACATACCAGTATCTTCCATTTTGGACCAAGACACAGAATCATAACAATCCCAAGTTAAGTTTTTATCATGTTCCTTCGCTTTTCTGAAAATATTATCGTAACAAAACCATTGATTGCCCTCGTGTGAAACAGAGTACCCCATGATCCGTGTCTGATAAATCGGCAATTCGGACAGCAATTCGGGCCTACGTTCACCCATGATGGATGTAAAAATCCCCCATGCTCTGCCCCAAGTGCCAATGTTTTCGTTTACCTTAAAGGCGGCCATCTTTGCGCGCCAAACACTCGGATGCATGAGCTCCTTCTGGCTCTTAACATGCTCCATCTCATAATGATCGGTAAGCAACGAGAAGATGTTTATATACTCATCTGCCCATATCTTCTCTTTAATAGCCAGAGGGACATGCTGACCCAACTTTTCCCTTCGAGAGGGTGCAGACTCATCCCTTGCAATCGGCAATGGCCGCTTACCTGAACCGGAAGCTGTATCTGCGACTGGACCTGTTCCAGGTGGCTTCACTACTGCCGCAGCCGCTTCCCTTGTTTCACGCAGTTGCTTCATCAAACCTGCGCGTCGTCAGCCGTGGCGCCCTTGCTACCTTTACCCAACCACGCTGCTACTTGTGCTGCCAGCTCGGGCGGCATATCCTCCCCGGACACGGGGGTGACCACCACGGGAATTGGATTCCCCTCTTCCGGCAACGGAGTTGGTTTCTCGAGTGGGGTACAGGGAACCGGGATGTCTCCCCCAGCTGCTCCCCTTCTGGGCCTCTTGCCCTTTCCTCCCGGAGCTGCTCCTGCCAAAGGGCGTTTCGGTCCCCCTTCCCCATCTTTATCCGCCATTCGCCTCTTTAGGTCGGTCACCTCTTTCATAAGAACACGCAGCATCTGTTCGGTAGTCATTCGCTTTCCCGCCTTCTTGGGCATTCTCCAAACCGAGTATCTGCAAAACAAACAAGAAAGATTACAACGCTCAAAATTGGCTCTTCGTTCCGTCTCGAGCTCACGTGCAGCGAGGAGGTGCAGCTTCAGAGCACAGGAACAAGTGGATGCTTTCTTGGCTTGTTGCTCCTTTTATCCGTCTTCAGGGAGGGCGTAAACCCGCCCCGGCCTGCCTCCAGGGCGTGGCCGGCCGCGTCAGTGTCTAGGCCAGCCCACTCCAGGGCGGGAAAAAGTCGCGCCCCGGCTACGCCGCTTCGGGCATACCAGCCGAGGCACGCCTCCCGCCCAAGATGGCTTCCCGGGGGGATCGTGGTACTCCACCATACGTTCGGGGGGACCGAATGGTCGCCCCTTTCCATTATCCATTGTTGCCTTTTTTAATATACGTACGGCATTGTGTTCTGAAGGATTTTAATGGCAATAATTATATATAAATATTTATAAGGTTTTTAACTTTTATATCTATTTTAGAGGTTTTAACTGTATTTTGATATAGTCGTTGTCATTAATTCACACATTGACATTTGGTCACTGAGGTTTTACATTTGGGTTTGTAATATGTATTTTACAGATAATTTTAAGTATTTATTACCGATTTGTAAATTGTGTGTGCAATACTGGCATTTATGCAGTAACTTAATTATGTGACAAAATGGAAATAGTAGTATTTTTTCCTTTTCCATGACATGTGATGGCACTCTTGCACTTTAAATGGGTGGTCAGCCCCCATGACGTTGTCATGTGATCAAGGCTATCTCTAGCCGAAACACGTCATGGCGGACTGGTGCTGGGTTGAAATCTAAATAAAGAAAAATGTTGCACCATCCATGTTGCCGGTAGGTAGATATAGTTAGGACCTATTATGCATAGGAAATCCGCAACATTATATTTGGCATAACTTTGACGTCGATTGACGAACGAAATTTTCCAAACATTTGGCCAGCTTCGGTCCGCTCTTATCCTGAAAATTTCACAGTGATTCGTCAAGCAGGGGCAGAGAAAAAAGGGGGTCTAAAATGCGTTTTCCCCATTCAATTTCCCATAGGACCTTTAGCCACAGCTACAGCCTGAACTGCTGAACGGAATTACACAAAATTTGGCAAATGGGTAGTCCTTGGTTCAGACTTGTGCCTTTTGCTTAAATGGTGTAAATCTGTTCAGTGGTTCCTGAGAAAATGACAGTTAAAGTCATTTATATATCTATGGCCTCGGAGGCTCCGCGGAGGGATCAGCATACCCTAAGCCTATGGGCACCCTGCCATGCACGAGCTGTATTTTAATTGGCTGTCAACACTCTAAACCAGAATGCATTGGCAGCCATCTTGTGCCTCGGTAATACCGAGGCACAAGAAAAACAAAAAAATGTCGCAAAACGCAAAAAGGGGGCAGGGTAGAAACACCCTGATCCCCTAGGCCTGCTCAGGGGGTTCAACAAGGACCCCCAAAGCCCCAAACATTGTTTTTTTTTTTAATGGGAGGGTGCGCGCAGGATCTGTGCATCCTGCCGATACAAAAGAAAAATAAATGCTAAATATGATAATTTGTCCCCAGGAGGGCCAAATCCAGAGGGCATTATAAAAAAAAAGTAGCGTGGGGGGTCCCGATACCTCCCACACTACCCGGGGGACCGCCACCCCCAGGGACTCTAACTTAATATATGCAGGGGGCTCACGGCCCCCCCTGCAGCCCTGGGGACCGCCACCCCTGGGGCTTGTTTGAAATGGGTGGGGGTCTCTCAGGGCCCCCCAGCCCCGGGGACCACCACCTTCTGGGGCTCTAATTTAATAAATGTGGGGGCTCACTGGACGCCCCCACAGCCCTGGGGTCCGCCACCCCCCGGGGCTTCTTTAAAATGGGTTGGGATGGCTCTCAGGCCCCCCAGCCGTAGGGATCGCCACTCCTGGGACTTCAAAACTTTAAGTGAGGGGGCTCTGAGGACCCCCAGCCCAGAGACTGCCACTCCCGGGGCTTCTTCAAAGTGTGGGAGGGGGGCCACGCGGCCCCCCTCCTGGAGCCCAAGATGGCCCTGGGGACCGACACCCGCCAGGAAACCTGCTCTCTATTCCAAATAGAAAAGCAGATTGCTTTTCCACAGGGGGAGCAGCATGTTAGCTGCTCCCCATGTAGAAAAGAAATGCCGGCTCGCGCAGGATGCGGGGAGCCGGCTGGGACTGTGGCGGAATTGGGGACCCCCCCATGGTCCCCAACGAAGAGGGTCAACCCTGGGGGATGAAATGAATGAATGAAATGAAATGAAAACGGGATTTCTAGAGCGCATGGCTGCCCGGGGGCGTCCCAGCGCTGGGATTGTACTAGCCATTGAGGGGGGAAGCAAAAAACGGGAAGGGAATAGGCAAATTATTGTGGGAACAGGTGGGTTTTGAGAAGCTTGCGAAATTTGTTGTGATTCGTTTCTGCTCGAAGATGGATGGGTAGGGCGTTCCACAGTATTGCTGCTGCAACTGAGAAACGACGTCCTCCAGTACGAGCTTTCCTAATTTTATGTACTGTGGCCAAGTTACCATGGGAGGAACGCAGAGATCTGTTGGGTTTATATGGGAAGAGCCTAGTTTTATGCAACGGGGGACCCTGATCTTGTAGAGCTTTGTGCGTTATACATAGTGCCTTGAATTTGACCCTTTCACGGATTGGGAGCCAGTGAAGGGTCTTCAATGCAGGTTTAGCTGATGTTCTGCGGGAGGTGCCTGTCAGGAGCCTAGCAGCGGCATTTTGAGTTCTCTGCAAGATGTTCAGGGTTGCTTCAGGGGCTGCCAGGAAAAGGGCATTGCCATAATCTAGCCTCGATGATATCAGCCCTTGTATTAGGAGCTTTTGAGAGGGGGCAGGGAGCAGGGGGAGAATTTTCCTGGCTGAGCGAAGTAGGCCTACGCAGGTACCTGCGTTTTTTTTTGCCTGGGTTTTAAGAGAAAGGTCCTGTTCTAACCAGAAACCCAGACTTTTGAGCTCCGGCTTGGGTTGGGGAAGGGTCCCTAGGCAAGAGGGCCACATTGCGCTGGGGAGGAGTGATGTTTGTGGTCCCAGTAGCATGAGCTCGGTTTTAGAGCCGTTCAGTTTCAGTCTTGAATCACACATCCACTGATAGATCCCTTCAAGGCAGTCATGAAGGTTTTTGATTTGAGCACTCTCTAGCGAAAAAGAGACCACCATTTGGGTATCATCAGCGTATGTGATGGTTTTTATCCCAAATGGGGAGACCACTTCATCCAGGGGGGCCATGTAGGTGTTAAATAGTGTAGGGCTCAATGAAGAGCCCTGGGGACCCCACACTGGAGGGGGAAAAAATCGGATCGCTCAGTACCTTCACAGACCTGAAAGGTTCTGTTTTTAAGGAAGGAAGTGAGCCAGCGAAGTGCGGTGTTTCTTATTCCTAAGTTGGACAGTCGCTGTATCAGGATCTCGTGGTCCACCGTATCAAATGCAGCGCTTAGATCCAGGAGGATCAGTAGCACCGTTCCCCCTGAATCCAAGATGCATCTGGCTTCCTCCATCACTTGAAGAAGGGCGGTCTCGGTCCCCTGCCCAGGACGGAACCCAGTTTGAGAAGGGCGAAGAAGGTTGTTGGATTCTAAGAAAGCCGATAGTTGTTGATTAACAACCTTCTCCGTGATCTTACTTATCCCTGGTAGTAGGGAGATAGGGCGAAGATTGGAGAGATCAAGTGGGTCGAGACCTGGTTTTTTCTGTATGGCTTTTACTACTGCATGTTTCCAGCTATGGGGGACCACTCCTTGGCTGAGGGAGGCGTTGATGAGATCGGTGGCCTGGTGTGAGATAGTGGGTCCCACTTGTTTGAGGATATGAATGGGGGCAGGATCGTTTGGAGAGCCACTTTTCATCCCTGAGAGAGTTTTAAGGAATTCTTCCTTGGTCATCTGATGGAAGCTGTCGAGGATAGGACCATTTAATGAACGAGTCAAGGTTTCAGCAGGGATTTTGTCAGATTTGGGGGGGAGGGTTTGTAGAATGGTAGTTATTTTGTTCTGAAAATAAGATGCTATTTGATTGCATCTAGCAACAGAGGGTAACTGGGTTGGGGAGGGATTTGGAATTTTTAATAAGTTTTTGAAAATTTTATAGGTCTCGCAGGACGAATTAGAGGCAGATTTAATTTTTTCCTCATAGAAGGAGGCCTGAGCTGACTTTCGGGCTAGTTTATAGATGTTCATTGATTTTTTATATTCTTCTTTAAAAAGTGGGTCCCAGTTTTTCCTCCATTTGCGTTCTTGAACTTTACAATTTTTCCGAAGAATCTTGAGTTCTTGGGAGTACCAGGGGGATTTAAAAGAGGTGCATTTTTTCTTTAGATTTTTCTTCGGAGCGACTTGGTCTAAGGTAGAGGTAAGCCAGTTGTTAAATTTTTTATCTGCTTTGTCTGGGTCGGGATCTGCATAAGGGGCAGAGTGAGTTAGTTTTTGCACCCAATTTTCAAGAGGTATTTTGGACCACATTCTATCCTGTTGTCTTGGGGTGAGGGTCTGGTGGGTGACAGGAGTGATCCCCGGGGCTAGTAGTGGCCCGGAAGGTGGGCCACGCGACCCCTCTCCCAAAAAAAAAGAAAATATGTTTTTTAAAAGAAACAGCCCCAGGGATGGGGTCCCCGGGGCCAAAACTGGCCACAGGAAGTGGGCAAATACAAATTTTTTAAAAAGGGCTATACCCCGGGGGATGGGGTCCCCGGGGAAATTATGGCCTCGGGAGGGGGGTCACGAGGCCCCCTTCCCGATTTTTTTTTTTATAAACAATTGGGGGAATGCCCTGGGGGATGGGTGCCCAGGGCCAATAAATTAGAAAAAGAAGGGGGGGCTACACAGCCCCCCTTCTTTATAAAACAAAAAAAATTAAAAAACAGGATTGGGCCGGAGGCCATGCCCCCTACTTGCACAACTCTGCAAACGCGCCCCCTGGCACGTTTGCAGAGGGGGAACAAAATACCCTTGAATACTGGGGGTCCCTGGGGGCCAACTAGACCACCAGGAACCTCCAGTATGGGCCAGAGGGCTGCGTTGCAGAGAGATGTACTGAGGCCACGTCCCTTTTTACACCTCACTGCAACGCAGCTCTGTGGTGCTTACTGGAGGTACCTGGTGGGCTAGTTGGCCGCCAGGGGTCCTCAGGATTCAAGGGGACATAATCCCCCAACTTAAAACGCACCACGGGGCACGTTTGCACAGTGGTGAAGGTAAGGGGTGGGT
The DNA here is from genome assembly GCF_964263255.1 of Lissotriton vulgaris. Taxonomy (NCBI): domain Eukaryota; kingdom Metazoa; phylum Chordata; class Amphibia; order Caudata; family Salamandridae; genus Lissotriton; species Lissotriton vulgaris. The sequence goes on along the minus strand of NC_141697.1, from coordinate 854,921,026 downwards.
CCTGAGGTGATATGCGTGCAAGCAAGCCCTGTGATTGATTGATATGCCACCACAGTGTGTGTTTGAGTGTTATCAACAGGCCCTGCCATTGGTTGTCTGTAACTCTTAAGGGTAGTGAAATGAGCAGTGGTACCTTCTTTAATATACACAGAATCTCTGAGATTGGCTTGGTTTGGCTTATTATTATTATTATTAATTAAATTTATAATGCGCACAGCTACAGGGTTTCCCGGAGCAGGCATGTCCACTATTGCAGACTGAGTAAACGGAAAGCTGGTCACTGAGAAAAAAGCCAGGTCTTAAGATCTCGCCGAAACTTAAGATAGAAAGATTCCTGTTTCATGGAACTGGCAAGAGAATTCCATAATCTGGGACCGAGAAATGCAAAATGAGGCTTCACGCCTGAGAGCTAATTTCAGGGTGCTGGTGACCCCTGGTATGTATAGTGAGTGGGGAATTGTATTCAGAAAGCACAAATGTGAGGGTTATTACACCACTACATGCATAATACATAGCACTTTGAATCACTCCATTCCCTAAAGCCTGGCTCAAGGCATGAGTACATGCTTACTGACTGAATGATTACATTAATATAAGTAAAGACACTGGGTGAATTCTTAATTGGTTGACTTTCACTTTAGTGAATTAGGGCTAGATGTAGGTAGGAAGGATTTACTGATTTTAAATTACCGAATTTTACCGATTCGGTAATTTAAAATCGGTAAATCTATGGGTCCGACATGTAGGTATTCCAGATGTGCTGGAATACCGAATCGGATGATGCCCATTCATTCCTATGGGCTTTGAAGCCCATAGGAATGAATGGGCATTACCGAATTTCACAAGGGTGCAGGGGGTGTCACTTTGACACCCTCTGGCACCCCCAAAACAGGCACGGGTGCCATGTGGCAGGCAGACCTGCCTTAAGGGCAGGTCTGCCTGTCACATGGCATAGGTGTGCATGCGCACATGTGCATGCACACCGGAATCGGTATTTTACCATCAAATTGGATTTGATGGCAAAATACCGGTTCGTTAAGGCTCCTGGGACTCTGAAGAGTCCCAGCTACATATGGGTGGCTCCGAATCGGTAAATTTACCGATTACTTATTTTACCGAATCGGTAAAATTACCGAATCGGTAATTTTACCGATTCGGTAAAATAATGCCCCCTCCATACCATTCGCCTATTTACCGATCGGTAACGGCCGAAAATACCGATTTTCGGCCGTTACCGACCGACCTACATCGGGCCCTTAATTACTACATGGTACTGAATGAGTCATTATGAAATTGCAACATCAGTCACTACATGCATATTGCATAGGAGTTTGAAGCACTGCATACCCTAAAGCCTGACTTACTGCAAGAGTATAAATGTAAATGTAGGTGTACTTATATAGCGCAACCTGTCACCCAAAGGGCATCCTGGCGCTTGCTTAGGGAACCCGTCCTGGTATTCCCCTGTGAGAGGCCCCAGCAGGGTGTCCACAGGGTGAAAGCCAGGCATCCCGCCGCGAGGGGCCGTAGTGGAGATCAAGTAAGCTATTGCCCAGAGTTGCAGAGTGAGACCCGGTGAGTCGAGTAGGCACCGGAGCGAGAATTGTCGATTCCGTGGAATTTTTGAGCCAGAGACCCGCAGAGGCGGGGAATCGAACCCTGGTCCACGGTCGATCCCAGCTCCGGGTCTGCCGCCTCTAACCACTGAGCCACACTTCTCCACTGTACTTATGTAACTGCAAACACATCAACCAACCAACTAATTCTCTCTCAATTTTTCCAAATGAACACTGACTCACAGTGTGATTCTAGACTAATAACAGTATCCCTTGGACTTCACTGAAAGGATTACTACATGCTACGGAAAGAGTTACTATGGGATTGTAAGAGCAGTCACAGAGTGTTTGCTGAAGTGTAAGGATAGTAACTGGGGAATTGTATGCCTGAAACACAAGTGTGAAGGTTGTTAGACTACTAAATGCATAGTGAATAGGAGTTTCAAGCACTACATGCCCTAAAAACTTAACTCACTGCAACAGTGCATGTACTTATATGTCTGCAAACACATCAACCAACCAAATAATTCTCTCTCAATTTTGCATAATGGACACTGATTCACAGTGTGATTCTAGACAAATAACAGTATCCCTTGCAGTGTATAAAGAAAGATAAAAAATATTAGATAAATAAATGTATTAAAACTCGGAGTAATGGAATTAAATAAATGAATAATCGGTTATACATTAGAATACTCTAAGTTTAATAGAGAGTATCTCTGGCACGGGATGCAGGGAAAATAGGGGTTTAGGGTAATGAATAAAAAAAAATGTTTTAAAGGAAGTTACTAGAATAAGTAAAAAAAAAGGGGAATGAATGTTAATACTTGTATTAAACAAAAAAGTAACCTATAGAAATGCTTTAATAAGAAAAACGAGTTTAAATAAAGCATTTTAGAAATTATACGAAAGTTAAAAAGTATGGAAAGAGGCACATATACATAAACACGTGACATACTAAAACAGTGGAAATGAGAACACCCATCAACTGAAAAACGTGAGTTAAAAGTGGGAGGAGCAATAAATTGATCCCATCGAATGTAAAGTAACCAAAAAGTATATAAACCACACCCGTGGGATGATTAGTTTCCTTTCAGAGAATCAATACGGGTGAAGAAAGGTAATTATTCAGGGCTGCGGAAGCATCTTGAGAATATCTTTCATTTCCTCAGAGGGAACACATGGTTAATGTATATTTAAAAAATACATAAAACATTATGTCCCCTCCAGAGGAGTTGGATGAATTTCAATGGAGGAAGTAAAGAATATCAAAGAGAGGTATATTATCTGAATGGATATATGTTTGATATTTTTAAAAAAGAAAGCAAAAATGTTTACATGATTATAGAATGTGGTATGATTAAGTTTAAATGGAATATAATAACGAGTTGAAGAAAGAACCACTATAAGAAATATAAGTTGATTAAGGAATTACTATGTGCAAAGTAATGATTAGGAGCGATGCCATCATCTTGAGTTTATCTTTCATTTCCACAGAATGATCATATGGTTAATGTATATTTTAATTTACATTCAACTTTATGATCCTTTAAGTGAAGTTGGAAGACTTTCAGCAGAGAATTTTACAAGAATAATAATTAATATTTTTTTAAGTATGCAAGTATTTCCTAATGATTGAAAAATGTAGTATAAATAAATTATCGATGAAAAAAGGAAATACTTTGGAATAAAGGAGAATACTCTTTATCTTCTTGAGTAAAAATGGGCTAAAAGTAATTATATTGAGTAGTGCTTTTAAAAATGTTTACTCATGAAGAACAGGAGGATTATCTTCGCAGGCACTTTTTGTGAAAAAAATAATATAATTGTGGCTTCAAACGTTAATTAATAATGCTTTCAATTTTTAAAAGTGATTGTTAAATGTAATAGCGAAATGAAATGTACGTATAAAAAGAAAGATGAAGTAGTGAGGGAGTGTTTGTTGTAGCACTTCTATTCTACTTTATCTGAAAGTAAAAAAAGCCCAAACATTTAAATAAAGATGATGGGGCAACACTTACATAATGTAAACATAAGGAATCGGTGGTTATGATAAAATAAAATAAAATTTGGTCCAACGCGTGATTCCAATGAATGAAAAAAAGATTTTGCATTTCACCCATATGATGAATATAAAAGACTCAATAAAAATATTTGAAAACATGAGAATTTTTCTTTCAAGGATGGTTTGAAGAATTATACATTTAATAAAAGAACATAGTACGCTAAAGGAGAAAAGTCAGCACAATTATGATAGAATAGAAAATAGAATATTATTTTTAAATACCTTTACAGTCAACAAACTCGTAAGCAGAGTACACAGTTTAAGTTAAAAACACCCTACCAGAACTAGTTTTTGAAACGCATTGTAAAAAAAAGTGCATCACAAAATGGGCTACGTACTTGGTGAGGGTATCGTAACGTCACATAGAAAAAAACAAGCCAATCAACATTAGGATCAGGAAGGTAGAGTTATCCACACAACAGCCAATCAAATGTTTTTGAAAATCTGCACAAGGAAAGGGATTGGTCGGTAATACGTCTTCTTACAATGCTTCACAACCAATGAAAAAAAGGTGTAGAAAGTTTCTGTTTTTAACATACAAGCAAATCAGATGACCTTGCAAGTGCACGCAGCGGGAGGCAATTATTGAAGATGACTTGCTTTCGCAAGACCCCGAAAGGCTTCTTGCAGAATAGGTACGCACTTATCTGCCAGACCCCATTTAATGATTAACCAGGCTCTCAAGCCTAAACACGTCGGAAAGCATCTCTCGATACTTTCTCTTCTTCCAGGTTCACTGTGAAAGTGCATGTCTCCTACTCCTTTAACTCCTTTCTTTTTCATAGTAATTGTTACTCCTACACTATCCCGCAAATACCCCACAGATGCAACCCCCTGGATTTGCAATAGTAATTGTTACTCATACACTATCCAGCACATACCCTACAGATGCACCACCTTGGGGTTGGAATATTGTTTTACTTATCCAGCACATACCGTACAGATGCACCCCACTGGAGTTAGAATAGTAATTGTTACCCCTACACTAACATGCACTTACCCTACAGATGCACCCCCCTGGAGTTAGAATAGTAATTGTTACCCCTACACTAACCTGCACTTACCCCACAGATGCACCCCCATGGAGTTAGAATACTAATTGTTACCCCTACACTAACCTGCACTTACCCTACAGATGCACTCCGCTCTCTCTTTCAAAATCCAAACCAGATTTACAACACCCTTGCACCACTTTTGCGTCACTTTTCCCATCTTAAAAGTATTGCAATAGTAACGCAATGAACTTGTAAATTTACCCCTATGAGCAAACCAAATACACAACTCATTAAATTCTTTATCGATCACAATTAGACAGTGTTACTTCACGATTCATAATGAACTTCAATAAATACTTTGTGCCTATTTCAATGGAAGACAAGATTGCCCACATTACAAGACTTAGTGGCAAATTTATAAAGACGCATTTAAAATTGTTGTCGCTTTAACACTTGCAAACTACAACAAAAACACCGAAAATGGACTTCAACATCCTTTGTTATCCTACCGGAATATTTTCTCAACATTGCTGTCTCCTATACAAGAGTGAGAGCCACCCCCCGGGGCTATAAAATAAATGGTTGGGGGGGGCTCGAAGGCCCCCCTGCAAAATTAGGAATGTGTGGGCCTCAACGACCCCCTCAAGCCCTGGGAACCACCACCCCCTGGGGATTTGTGTATTGTGGGAGGCAGGCTGTGTGGTCCTCCGCCTGGAGCCCTCGAGGGCCCTGGAGACCACCACGCCCCACGACCGGCTCCTGCAGTGTCCCGGGGTGCCTACCCCAGGGACACTGCTGTTCGCTATGAGAAGGCAGGAGTCTTGCGGCTCCCGCCCTCCTATGGCAAACTTAGGGGTCGATTAGGATCGCGGACGGAAACGTGTTCCGTCCGCAGAGGAAGGTGGCAAGATACTCCGGACCTGCCCGCGGAAAAACCGCAATAGCGATTAGGATCAATTGTGACCGAAACGCCAACCGCGGCGGACGGAGCACAACAATCTCCGTCCGCGGCGGTCGAAGTACACCTGAGGCCGCGGCATGCGGACGGAACCTACAAAACAACGACCGCCGCGTACGCACATGACCAGGAGAACAACAACCTCCCCCGCGATACCTGCGTACTGTCCGTGTCCGCAATTAGGATAACTCCGCAAGTACCTCGGTAGCCACCGCGATCCACGTCCGCGGCGGTAGCAATGCTAGGAGAAACGGTGCACCACAGCGGAAGTCCAACATCCCTACAGTCAAACCAATGGCATACATACCGACTGAATTCATCACCAAACACAGGAAAATGGACGAACACCCACCTGACACATCTAAACCAAACACAAGACACAATGACCCACCCCCAAGAACTGCATAAACCACACCTGACAACACACCCACCTATCACCTGACTGCCAATCAACATTCACACAGGGCCAACACACAGACTATAAATTAACTCCCACCCACTCCAGAAATCCTCTGCATCACAGCATAGCTGCTAGTAGGAGACAACACTTGGCCAACAGCAAACAATTTACTTCATACACATAACCCACACCCAAACACACCCTGCACACAAATACCCACCACAGCATACCCAAACCCCACACACCAGCACCTCCGAAATCCACAAAAAAACACACACCCCGAGCACCATGGCACCCAAGAAGAATCCGAAATTCAACGACACTGAGCTCAGGGTAATGGTCGATGAGATCATTCGTGTTGAACCCCACATCTTTGGATCCCTAGTGCAGCAGACGAGCATAGCTCGGAAGAACAGCCTGTGGGACCGGATCGTCACCATGGTCAATGCCTCCGGGACCGTCCCGAGGACCAAGCAGGACATCCAGAGGCGGTGGCACAACCTCAAGACCCGGGTGAAGTCCATCAGAGGCAGGAACTTCGTCCGGGCCAACCACACAGGCGGTGGAACCCCCCTGGAGCCCCTACCGTACACCGAGTGGGAGGAGAAGGTGCTGACCATCCTGCACCCTGAGACCCTCGATGGACTTGATGATGGAGAAGAGGTTGGTAAGTACCAACCAAGCACCACAAACACAACAACACAGTGTGCCTCACACAACTCTGAAGACACATCTCACATACCCCATCCTTGCATGCAGTCCACATACTCACCAACCTCTAAACCACTCCTACAGGCCCCCATGTCCATAGAGAGGGTGGTGGTGGTGGGTGGGGTGTGTGAGGGGATGGAACTACAACTCCCAACAGGCCCCCATGTCCATAGGGAGGGTGGTGGTGGTGGGTGGGGTGTGCTACAGGTCACTAGTCCTACTCCCAACAGGCCCCCATGTCCATAGAGAGGGTGGTGGTGGTGGGTGGGGTGTGTGAGGGGACGGAACTACAACTCCCAACAGGCCCCCATGTCCATAGAGAGGGTGGTGGTGGTGGTGGGTGGGGTGTGCTACAGGTCACTAGTCCTACTCCCAGCAGGCCCCCATGTCCATAGAGAGGGTGGTGGTGGTGGTGGGTGGGGTGTGCTACAGGTCACTAGTCCTACTCCCAACAGGCCCCCATGTCCATAGAGAGGGTGGTGGTGGTGGTGGGTGGGGTGTGATACAGGTCACTAGTCCTACTCCCAACAGGCCCCCATGTCCATAGAGAGGGTGGTGGTGGTGGGTGGGGTGTGTGCCAATGCCGACTGAATGTCAAACATAAATAAATGTACACGTTTAGGCAACATGACTCATCCTCACATTTTTTTGCAGGGGATCCTAATCTGACTGCTGCAATTAACACCAGGCCTCCAGCATCCCCACACTCGGAACTTTCAGGGGACGATTGTCCAGCCACCTCCGGGGCAGAGGATGGTGCCGGATCAAGCAGCCAGCCAGGGACCTCTGGCTCGCAGGTCACACCTGCACCAACAACAACAACGGGCTCTGGCATCACCACAACACCGGCTAATGTGACCTGCACAGCTACCTCCAGCACCACCTCCACCACCACTACTACCACCACTTCTGCCCCTGCCACCCTGCCCAACCGCCCGGCCAACGCTGGGGCAGCGCCATCCCAGCCACGCAGGGAGAGAGTGAGGCAAACGACCAATGCAAGGGCAGATCCTGCAGGCATGAGCACGGCGGAAAGAAGGCTTGATGACACTACACCCAATGCCGTGCAACAGTGTCTTGAAGCACTAGTCCGGGTGGAGGCGGGCTATGCACGTAGCCAGGCACATGCAGACCGGGCCCACCAGGACTTTGTGGACAACACAGCGATGTTGGGGGCCATCGAGAGGCGGCTTGGCCAACTCGTGGACATTTTTAGCACGAGGACATCCGCCAACACCACCCACCACACCCCCCCTCAAACAACATCAGCGCCCACAACACCGCCACAACCACCTGCACCCCTGGCGGCGGATGTGCCACCTGATCAGCCAGCGCCCCCAGCTGACTCCGTCCCGACACAAAGACGGAGGGGCCGTCCGAGGCAGGAAGTGGGCGAGAGCAGTGTCGGAGCTCCTGCCACATGCTCCAAGAGGAGCCGACAATGACTCATTTGAGTACCTGAGCCTGCAATCCACCCTGCCAACTATCCGGTCCCACCTGGCACAGGCCTGCTGCACTAGGCAGACAACACCCTATGTGGTGTCTGCACGGACATCTCATCTGCCATTACCTTGGACTCTCACTCCCCCACCCCTTCACTCATTTGTAAATATACACCTACACCTATGCACAATCTGTAAATAAATGACACTTACTCACTCAATGATGTGTTGCCTCCATGTTTATTCACATGATTGCATCAGAAACAGACGTAACCAGGTTCAGGGATCCAACTGGTACAGAATCATGCCGCAAGGGAGTGACCTAGGGAAACATAGAAATCGCAAACAGACGTTAGGAAACACCATCACACTCATCCCAACTCAATGCAGTGCAACTTACAACACACCACACACATTACTACACGAATGGATGACACTACACACATCATGGAGAAGTGCATGTACTCATAAATGAAGACACACACACACATGCATACATCACATAACAAAACACATAGATGATGCCCAACACAATGACACTAGAGCAGCAAACCTACACAGGGCATACACAAGCAGCACAAGAGGGGCACACTCACAATCAAGGGAAGTAGCGTTCAATGAGCTGGCGCCTCTGGTCCACACCTTCCTCCTCACCACTCTCCTCATCAGTCGACATGGGTGGGTCTGGAGGGCGAGGAACTTGCTGTTCATCTGGGTCCAAGATCAGTTCAATGTTATTTCGCACAGCCAGGTTGTGGAGCATGCAGCAGGCAATCACAATCTTGCATACTTTGCCTGGTGCGTAAGGCAAGGCCCCTCCAGTCTTATCCAGGCACCGAAACCTAGACTTAAGCAGGCCAAATGTTCGTTCCACCACTCGACGTGTCCTACCATGGGCATCGTTGTATCGCATTTCTCCTGCTGTGGTGGGATTGCGAATTGGACTTAGAAGCCAAGGCCTGTTTGGGTAAGCCGAGTCGCCTGTGTATGTGGAAATTAGAGAGAGAGAGAAACATCACTACCTGAACATGTGGCCACACCAAGCCACCCAGATATCACTCCTGTCACCACAGCATACTCACCAACAAGCCAGGCTTGTGCCGGACGCAGATTAGCCATCAGCTGGGGGACAATGCTGCTCCGCATGATGTGGGCGTCATGTGCAGAGCCAGGAAATCTTGCACACACATGTGAGATAATGTTGTTGGCCTGGCACACCACCTGCACGTTAAGGGAGTGGAAGTGCTTCCGATTCCGAAACACCTGCTCACGTGCCCGTGGTGGAATGATCGCAATATGCGTGCCTTCAATTGAACCCACAACGTGTGGTATGCGACCCAGTGCATAAAAGTCTGCTTTGACCGCTGCCAACTCTGCCGCCTGTGGAAAATGTATGTAGTCATTCTTGTACAGCATCATGGCTGTCAGTACATCCCTAAGTACCGTGCTGAACATGGCCTGTGACATTCCCCCGGCATGTCCAATAGTGTACTGGAATATGCCTGTTGCAAAAAAATGGAGTGCCGCCATCACCTTTTGGGTGGGTGAAATTGAGCCTGGATAGGTTCTCCGCGGCTGCAGGTGAGGAGACAACTGGTTCACAAGCTCCAGCAATCGACGTCGATCAAGCCTGAATTTCTTGATCACCTCCTCGTCCACCATATCCTCCAGCACAGTGTATGGGCGATGGACATTTTGAGCCCTCCTGTGTGGGAGTAAATGGAATGGAAGTCAATGCACATACAACGCATGTCTGTGCAACTCACACACATGTCACCGCACTCTATCCAACATGTAATAGGCAGTGTTCAATTGGCATATGTGTGACATCTCTGATTGTCACAACAACATGGATTGACGTAGCAATGTGCACCCACCAGCTACATGATGGTTTGCAACATGTGCAATGCACTCTGACTCACCTCTCATCACTGCCAACAAGACATGTGACATGACCCAAAAGTGACGGACATTAGTGGCACACCGATGGTCATGGTATGGAAAACATGGGATAGAGCATGAAGTGTGGAGTCACGCAATCACGCACACAACCGTCATCATGCAGCTGCAGACAATTAAACAAGGTGCATCGTCATCTGACATGCAATTAATCATTGACGCCGCCATGGCGGTGCACTGCTTCCGCTGTTTACGTCTGGCCATACGCGGCCCGCGTTCAACATTCCCATTGTCTGCACGTGCACAGACCGTCACGCTCACACACCGGCAAGTGCATATGCTACACACCGGGACGGAAGCATCATTTGCAACAAAGTTGTAACAGTGGCGCCACCATGGCGGGACACGTATTCGGCGGGGGAGGTGGAGGCCACAACATCCATAAGCTGATGTCCATGCACATGGCCGTTCATGACCCCCCTTACAGTGACATTGCATCAGCCAGCCTACACCGGCCGGCCCAGCCCAGCCCATGACCGCCGTTCCGGCCATGCCAACTACCGCCGCTTCAGGCCCCCTCCACTACCGCCGTGCCAGGCCCAGCCCATGACCGCCGTTCCGGCCATGCCAACTACCGCCGCTTCAGGCCCCCTCCACTACCGCCGTGCCAGGCCCAGCCCATGACCGCCGTTCCGGCCATGCCAACTACCGCCGCTTCAGGCCCCCTCCACTACCGCCGTGCCAGGCCCAGCCCATGACCGCCGTTCCGGCCATGCCAACTACCGCCGCTTCAGGCCCCCTCCACTACCGCCGTGCCAGGCCCAGCCCATGACCGCCGTGCCAGGGCTGCCAGGGCATGGCGGTAGTGGAGGGGGCCTGAAGCGGCGGTAGTTGGCATGGCCGGAACGGCGGTCATGGGCTGGGCCTGGCACGGCGGTAGTGGAGGGGGCCTGAAGCGGCGGTAGTTGGCATGGCCGGAACGGCGGTCATGGGCTGGGCCTGGCACGGCGGTAGTGGAGGGGGCCTGAAGCGGCGGTAGTTGGCATGGCCGGAACGGCGGTCATGGGCTGGGCTGGGCCGGCCGGTGTAGGCTGGCTGATGCAATGTCACTGTAAGGGGGGTCATGAACGGCCATGTGCATGGTCATCTGCTTATGGATGTTTTGGCCTCCACCTCCCCCGCCGAATACGTGTCCCGCCATGGTGGCGCCACTATTACAACTTTGTTGCAAATGATGCTTCCGTCCCGGTGTCTAGCACATGCACTTGCCGGTGTGTGAGCGTGACGGTCTGTGCACGTGCAGCCAATGGGAGGTGTGGACATGGGCCACGGTTGGCCAATAGCAAGTACCGTATGCTGTTTACCGCAACACCAGGGCCAATCATTGGCCCAATTCCAAACACGCTCTCACGGCGGACCAATGGCTGGCGCCGTATGCCACTGACATGGCCACAGGGCCCTATATATGTGTGATGTGCAAAAGCATACCTTCTACGATGACCACCGACTGCTGCCTGTGACCATCACCTCCACCTGCTGCTGCGGAGCTGACCACCGACTGCTGCCTGTGACCATCACCTCCACCTGCTGCTGCGGAGCTGACCACCGACTGCTGCCTGTGACCATCACCTCCACCTGCTGCTGCGGAGCTGACCACCGACTGCTGCCTGTGACCATCACCTCCACCTGCTGCTGCGGAGCTGACCACCGACTGCCGCTCTAGTGCCATACTCCGTGACCTAGCCATGTCGAGAGTCAAAGAGGTCCGGTCTCGTCCCTTCACCGCCGCGGAGCTGGATGTCCTCGTGGACGCTGTGCTCCGCAACTACGGACGCCTGTACGGCGCACCCGGACATGCGGTAAGTGCAGTGGGGGATAAGTTGTTGTGCATGAGGTGTCATATGACACCTGGGCTCTGGAAACTTGGCGGTGTGATGTGTGACCAACTAAAGAATCGATATGTGCATGGCTGCAGAGAGAAATGTGTTTCTCCTATCTGTGTGACTGGCCAACTGTCCACTGACTTCCACCCTTTTGTCTCCCATCATGGTAGGTGAAGCTGCACCTTCGCATGGACGTGTGGAGGAGCATTGCACGTGAAGTACGAGCAGCGGGGGTGTCCAATAGACGACATACACACTGCCACAAACGCTGGGACGACATTTCCAGACTGAGCAAGAATGTAGCGGAAGTGACACTAGGGATGATTCCAAGGACGGCACGTCTGGCCCGACGCTCAATGACCCCTCTCATGCACCGTATCATAGCTGTGACGCATCCTGACCTGTCCGAGCGGTTGCGTGTGGATGAACAGCAACGTGGCGGTAAGCATACTGTCAGTGTATGTTGCTTGTGAGTGCCATGCATGTATGGTTGACTACACACATTATGGACTTCCGTCGATCGTGGGGCTCGTTCCAATGGCATGTTGGTGACATTGCCGCAGTTACATTTCACTGTCCGATGCGGCATATTGACACGCCACCCGCTAAGCGGTACATTTTACATGCACATGCTGTAGTGCTCCGTCTCCCCTTGGCAACACTTGTGTGCAGATGTAATTCCTCATGCCCAGTGTGCATGCTGTACATGTATTAGGGCCAACGCCACTAAATTCCTGTGAGGATGACTGGTTGGGGTGGGCCGTGTGCAGGTTGGGGGATCGATGGACATTGTCATCATTGGCTTGAGGGATTCCGTAGCAGTACTGTACGTGAGTGTGCCCATGACTTACACCAATTTCCTGTGCATTTCAGCTTTGGCAGAGGGCACTCAGCCACAGACGGCGGAGATGACAGAAGGCAATGCATCCGGATCAGACATCGCGCACACGCAGACTGACACCGAAGGGGCCAGCGCCGGAGAGGGGGACAGGACCGTCCCGGAGGACTCGCATGTGGAGACAACATCGTCATCATCTTCCGACAGTGTTGGTGAGTCAGCACTGTTGTCACAGACTGGGAGTGGGCAATCAACACCTTCGGTCGGGACACAGCACACAGGGCCCACCCTGCCGCCAACTGCACCATGTACTGTTCGTGCATGCAGGAGTAGGGGGAGCAGAGTGGCGTTCGGTGTCGGCACCACTGCCCCAGCCTCGGTGAGCCAAAATGCTCTTTGTGCAGAGGCGGTTGATCTGCTGCGACAGCTGTGTGTGGGACAGACCAATATGATTAATGCTTTCCAAGACCACGATAGGAAGTTGGGGCAGGTGGTGGCATTCATGGAAGGTATGCATGGTGATCTGGCTGGTGTACACAGGACACTGCAGTCATTGTCTAACAGTGTGTCGTCTGCCATTGTACAGTCGCATGGACTGGGTGGTACTTCTGTTCCACCATCTACAACTCTGGATGTGTCAGGTGGGAGTGAATTTTCTGACCAGGACTCTAATACAGGTTATTGCACTAGAAGCAGCGTCGGCCAGCACGTCAAGGCACGGAGGCCTCAGACCCCATCCCCTAGGCCAGGTAAATCTGTTCAAAAGGACAACGTCAGATATAGTGGAGTACACACACGTGAAGCTAAAGAGGGGTTGGGTGTAATGGCCACACATGCTGCACAGCCATCCCACACACAAGGTACTACCAAGCCAAGACTCACTCCCACTTCCAGTGACACTACCTTGTACGGGGACATTGAGAAGACGAATGAATCCCTTGAGGGTTCGCATACTCCCAGTGCCAGGGACACAAGAAAGGAAGGAGCCACTCCCAAGGGCAGGGATACCAGGAAGGAAGGAGCCACTCCCAAGGGCAGGGACACTAGGAAGGAAGGAGCCACTCCCAAAGGCAGGGACACTAGGAAGGAAGGAGCCACTCCCAAGGGCAGGGACACTAGGAAGGAAGGAGCCACTCCCAAGGGCAGGGACACTAGGAAGGAAGGAGCAACTCCCAAGGGCACGGAACCTAGGAAGGAAGGAGGCACTCCCAAGGGCAGGGAACCTAGGAAGGAAGGAGCAACTCCCAAGGGCAGGGAACCTAGGAAGGAAGGAGGCACTCCCAAGGGCAGGGAACCTAGGAAGGAAGGAGCCACTCCCAAGGACAGGGACAAGGACAGTCACAAGACGAACGCACCTAAGAGGAGCACGGACACTCCCAGGGGCAGGGACACACACGGGCAGAAGGTGTGTCCTGGGGACATGTACAGCACACACGACAAGTCTGCTGCCTGGAACAGGGCACCATCCAGGGAACAGGGAAAGTCCGCAGACAACAGTACTCCTACGGAAATTGAACACCCAAGGCCCAAGGCATCTGCCATGGACAGTGGCGCTGTCAGGGACAGGCATACATCACCCATTGTTGCACTTAGGCAGCTGTTTTCTGGGAAACGGAATACAGATGTCTCCGCAGTGGAGTCACCCCTTACCTCCACTCCCATCAGGGCCCGTCAGGGACGGATGCAGGTGGACCCTGTAGTAGCATCCCCCATGACACATGTTGCAGAGGCCACAAGGCAGCCACACAGCAAACGGCAAGCAGGCTCCAGCACGTCCCCAGAGAGCATTCCCCCCCCAGCAGATGCCACTCCCATGGTGGGTGGAATTTCTTCTCAGTCCGGTCCAGTTGTAAGTCCTGTCCTGTCCAGGGTGCAGGCACATGTCCAAAAGAAACGTAGACACACACCATTGACACATGCACAATCCGATGTCGCACAATTGCAACTATCTCCCGCTCCCAGAGCCACCCTGCCTCCAGGACCATACAGCCCTGTGGCTCATCATTTCAGTGGTCCCAGTGGCGCTGGTGCAGTTGACTCGCATGTGTCTGTTAGTGGCAGGGTATCAGTTGAGACATATCCTTTATCAGGTGCTGGCAGTGTATCTGGGTCTATGGGCCATGTGTCAGTCACTCGGTCTGTGGCTGTGTCTCACACTCCTGTATCAGGTGCTGCCAGTGTATCTGGGTCTATGGGCCATGTGTCAGTCACTCGGTCTGTGGCTGTGTCTCACACTCCTGTATCAGGTGCTGGCAGTGTATCTGGGTCTATGGGCCATGTGTCAGTCACTCGGTCTGTGGCTGTGTCTCACACTCCTGTATCAGGTGCTGCCAGTGTATCTGGGTCTATGGGCCATGTGTCAGTCACTCGGTCTGTGGCTGTGTCTCACACTCCTGTATCATTTGCTGCCAGCGTATCTGGGTCTATGGGCCATGTGTCAGTCACTCGGTCTGTGGCTGTGTCTCACACTCCTGTATCAGGTGCTGCCAGTGTATCTGGGTCTATGGGCCATGTGTCAGTCACTCGGTCTGTGGCTGTGTCTCACACTCCTGTATCAGGTGCTGCCAGTGTATCTGGGTCTATGGGCATGTGTCAGTCACTCGGTCTGTGGCTGTGTCTCACACTCCTGTATCAGGTGCTGCCAGTGTATCTGGGTCTATGGGCCATGTGTCAGTCACTCGGTCTGTGGCTGTGTCTCACACTCCTGTATCAGGTGCTGCCAGTGTATCTGGGTCTATGGGCCATGTGTCAGTCACTCGGTCTGTGGCTGTGTCTCACACTCCTGTATCAGGTGCTGGCAGTGTATCTGGGTCTGTGGCTCACGTGTCAGTCACTACATCTGTGGCTGTGTGTCACACTCCGGTTTCTGGTGCTGGCAGTCTGTCCGATGCGGGTACTTCACGCAATCCACCTGATAGTGTGCTGTAAGTTGCTGTGGTGTGCCCTCAGATGTACTGCCTCTGATGTACCTGCTCTGGTGTCCACAATGCCCTGTTGCTATCCTCATACTGATGTACTGCATCTGATGTACCTGCTCTGGTGTCCACACTGCCCTGTTGCTGTTCTGATACTGCATTGTGCACTCTCATGTGCTGCCTCTGATGGACCTGTGTTTTGCCATGGACTGTTGGTGCACTTGGCCCCTCTCATGTGCTGCCTCTGATGTACCTGCTCTGGTGTCCACACTGCCCTGTTGCTGCCCTGTTGCTATCCTCAAACTGATGTACTGCCTCTGATGTACCTGCTCTGGTGTCCACAATGCCCTGTTGCTATCCTCATACTGATGTACTGCATCTGATGTACCTGCTCTGGTGTCCACACTGCCCTGTTGCTGCCCTGTTGCTATCCTCATACTGATGTACTGCATCTGATGTACCTGCTCTGGTGTCCACAATGCCCTGTTGCTATCCTCATACTGATGTACTGCCTCTGATGTACCTGCTCTGGTGTCCACAATGCCCTGTTGCTATCCTCATACTGATGTACTGCATCTGATGTACCTGCTCTGGTGTCCACACTGCCCTGTTGCTGTTCTGATACTGCATTGTGCCCTCTCATGTGCTGCCTCTGATGTACCTGCTCTGGTGTCCACACTGCCCTGTTGCTGTTCTGATACTGCATTGTGCACTCTCATGTGCTGCCTCTGATGGACCTGTGTTTTGCCAGGGACTGTTGGTGCACTTGGCCCCTCTCATGTGCTGCCTCTGATGTACCTGCTCTGGTGTCCACACTGCCCTGTTGCTATCCTCAAACTGATGTACTGCCTCTGATGTACCTGCTCTGGTGTCCACAATGCCCTGTTGCTATCCTCATACTGATGTACTGCCTCTGATGTACCTGCTCTGGTGTCCACAATGCCCTGTTGCTATCCTCATACTGATGTACTGCATCTGATGTACCTGCTCTGGTGTCCACACTGCCCTGTTGCTGTTCTGATACTGCATTGTGCACTCTCATGTGCTGCCTCTGATGGACCTGTGTTTTGCCATGGACTGTTGGTGCACTTGGCCCCTCTCATGTGCTGCCTCTGATGTATCTGCTCTGGTGTCCACACTGCCCTGTTGCTGCCCTGTTGCTATCCTCAAACTGATGTACTGCCTCTGATGTACCTGCTCTGGTGTCCACAATGCCCTGTTGCTATCCTCATACTGATGTACTGCCTCTGATGTACCTGCTCTGGTGTCCACAATGCCCTGTTGCTATCCTCATACTGATGTACTGCCTCTGATGTACCTGCTCTGGTGTCCACAATGCCCTGTTGCTATCCTCATACTGATGTACTGCATCTGATGTACCTGCTCTGGTGTCCACACTGCCCTGTTGCTGTTCTGATACTGCATTGTGCCTTCTCATGTGCTGCCTCTGATGGACCTGTGTTTTGCCATGGACTGTTGGTGCACTTAGCCCCTCTCATGTGCTGCCTCTGATGGACCTGTGCCTTGCCATGGACTGTTGGTGCACTTAGCCCCTCTCATGTGCTGCCTCTGATGGACCTGTGTTTTGCCATGGACTGTTGGTGCACTAAGCCCCTCTCATGTGCTGCCTCTGATGGACCTGTGTTTTGCCATGGACTGTTGGTGCACTTAGCCCCTCTCATGTGCTGCCTCTGATGGACCTTTGTTTTGCCATGGACTGTTGGTGCACTTGGCCCCTCTCATGTGCTGCCTCTGATGTACCTGCTCTGGTGTCCACACTGCCCTGTTGCTGCCCTGTTGCTATCCTCATATTGATGTACTGCCTCTGATGTACCTGCTCTGGTGTCCACACTGCCCTGTTGCTGTTCTGATACTGCATTGTGCCCTCTCATGAGCTGCCTCTGATGTTCCTGCTCTGGTGTCCACACTGCCCATGCTCTATCCTAGACTGTGATGTTACTCCGATTCTGCGTAAATAAAATTGTGATTCATGTGTCGTGGTTTGTCGGAGTCATTCTTGCGTGTGTGTTGCTGGTGTGGATTAGTATTTTCTTGAGGGCGGTGGGTTCAGATACATGTCACTCTCCCCTACCTGGGTCACGACTCTTGGAGGCGTTGCCGTACACCGGAATATGTCCATTTCGGGACATGTCACTCCCCCCTCCCTACGTCACGGACCTTGCAGGTACTCCTCTCCAGTCAGCGAATGGTTTGTAGCCTACCTGCGTCGTCGTCGATGGTGGGCCAGGGCGAGGACGTAGTGGATCGCGTAGAGTATCGGGTAAGCCTGTAGTGCAGGGTCCATGTCGGCGAGCGGCTCGTGGTGGGTATGGTCGCTGTGGAGCGTCCGCCGTGTTCAGGCAGGTTGTTTTTCCGCCGCGCTTTTATGTGTGTTTTCCGCCATCTTGATTTGGAGGACAGTCCTAGACGTCAGTCCGTACGGCGGAGTCTCTGGATAGGTTACGTCCGCCGCGTGGTTGGGTGTGGTGGTGCGGCCGACCGTGTTCTACCGCCGCGGACGGATTTTGGCCCGTATTTCGTATCCTGATTTGGCGGACGGAGTGTCCGCGACGGGCGCACGGAAAATAGGCATGTTCCGCATACTCTGGGTCTGCGGAGGCACTTCCGTCTGCCATCCTAATGAGCCCCTTAGTTTGGATTTTGAAACACACAGCAGTGAAATCTGTTCTCACTTTCAAAATCCAAACCAGATTGCTTTTCCACATGAAAGTTAGCATCTCCCCATGTGGAAAAGTAATGTCGGCTCCCGAAGGACGATGGGAGCTGGCGGGGCAGTGGGGGCATTGTGGCTCCCCCCACGGTCCCCAACTTTTTTATAAGACCTGGGGGATAGGATTCCCTGGCATATTAGAAATTCCTGATAGGGGCTCTTTTGTTTACGGAAAAATTAGAAGTCGCGCACCAAGTGCACCGCTCAGTGCAGCACTCTGCTGTGCACACACTGGATGCACAAATCATAATCTGTAGGGTGCGCGACTCCAGCGCCTTTGGTGCACAACTTCTACGCATTTGGGAACCGGCATTGCTTTGTCACATGGGGAGCTACTAACATGCAGCTCCCCATGTAAAAAAGCAATCTTATTTACATTTTGAAAGAGAGAACAGATTTCCTTGCTATGGGAGGATGGGATGGGCACCCCGGAACACTGCAGGAGCCGGTCCTCCTGGGCAGTGGTGGTCCCCGGAGCTTTGGAAACCTTGCAGCCCCCCCAACCATTTTTTTCGTACCCCTGGGGTGACAATGCCCTCGAGTACTCCAGGAGGGAGGCCACGCAATCCCCCTCCCACAATACATAAAGCCCTGGGGGGTGGTGGTCCCCAGGGCTTTGGGGACCTTGAACACCTCCCCCCACCATTTTTTTTTCTAGCCCCGGGAGGTGACAATCCCCAGGGCTGCATAAAATTTGCTAATTTTGCCCCCGGAATTTAACCCCCCAGGGGCTAAATATAAAAAAAAGCTCTGTTTTATATTATATTTTTTTTACGGCAGAGTCCGCGCACCCTACACGAACCTGCCGGGTCTTTTTAAAAAATAAAAATAATAAAATGTTTTGGGCCCTGGGGGTACATCTGGGACCCCCTAAGCAGGTCTAGAGGATAAAAGTATTTCTACCCTGCCCCTTTTCTACGTTTTGTACACATATTCCACTGACTTCCTACCCAGGCACAAAATGGCTGCCAACAGTTCCTGGTTTCAAATGTTGACAACTACTTGACAGCCAATTAGCATTCAGAGCATGATCGTAAGGCTTTGCTAATGGTGCGATGACGCTGCACGCAGACTCCACAGCGCCCATAGATATATAAATGATTTTAATTGTGATTTTCTCAGGAACAACTGAACAGTAGGGGTGGGCAGAAGTCGCGTAAGGGACTTATGTGGAGAGGCACGGAGATTGAACTAACATTTTTGGGGGGGTCCATGCAAGCCTTACCTCACTGAACTCCCCCGGGTATCTAGTTTTCAGAAATGAGTGAGTTTAGTAGGTTTCCAAAGATGGCTGCCGATCTCAGGGCCAAAAACCGAGGTGACCCCCATTGCAAAACTTTTTTGTTTTGTGATAGGTAATTTTGATATCTCCTGAATACGTTTTGGGCCCTTGCCTGTCGCAGGTACTTGACCCCCCTATACGAGTGAGGTACCACTTTTATCAGGAGACCTGGTGAAATGCTGGTTGGTAAGAAATTTGTGTCAGCCCAATGATCCTACAACTTTCCCACACAGCAATTGGAGAAACATTTGCTTTTTTCATCAAAATCTGAGGTTTGCAGGGGATTCTCTGCAGGGAAACGTTGGGGGATCCACACAAGCCATACCTCGCTGGACTCCCCCAGGTGTCTAGTTTTCAGAAATGTGTGAGTTTTGTAGGTTTCCCAAGATGGCCACCAAGCCCGAGGCCAAAAACCCAGGTGACCCCCTCTTTGCAAAATCAGATTGTTTGTGATAGGTAATTTTGATATCTCCACAATACGTTTTGGGCCCTTGCCTGTCACAGGCACTTGACCTACCCACAAGAGTGAGGTACCATTATTATCGGGAGACCTGGGGGAATTCTGGGTTGTAGGTAATTTGTGTTAGCCCAGGGATCCTACAACTTTTCCCACACAGAAATTTGAGACAAACCTGCTTTTGTATCACAATTTGAGGAGGGCAGAAAGACTGCGGCTATTCTTTTGGGGGGGGTGGGGGCATTGGGATGTTCATTCTGGGCAGTCCCCACCCCAATGTATAAAACAGCCAGCATAATCTCTGGCACATAGTGGGCTCTTAGATCAGGAGCTACTGCCCCATATGCCTTCTGGGGGGCAGAAAGACTGTGGCATCTTTTTGGCGGGAAGTAGGGGTGTTTACATGCCCGTTATGGGCAGCCCCCACCCCAAACTTTGGGGAAAAAATCCCTGGTGGCTAGTAGGTTTTCTGACCCCCGGGGGGGAGATAAGGGGCTATTGTTGCATCTGCCTCCGGGGGGGCAGAAAGACTGTAGCATTTGTTTTTGGGGTGGGGGCATTTACATGCCCATTCTGGACAGCCCCCACCCCCACCTATATAAAAAAAATCCCTGGCTCTTAGTGGACTTTCTGTCCCCCCGGGGGGGCAGATCAGGGGCTATTCCCCACATCTGCCTCCTGGGGGGGGGGAAATCTTTTGTTTTCTTTGGGGGTGTAGAGTTGGGGCTTTTGCATGTCCATTCTTGGCAGCCCCCACCCCGGGCATGGAAAAAAATAATTCCAGGCATCTATGGAACTTTCGCCCCCGGAAATCAAATTGGAGGCTCCTTCCCCCATATGCCCCCCATGGGTAGAAGAAAGACTGGAATTGTGTGGGGGAGGGGTAAGGGCATTGGAATGCTCATCTTGGGCAACACCCACCCCAAAATTCATTGGGGAAAAAAACCTGGCGTCTAGTGGGCTTTTTGCCCCGTGGGGGGGCAGATTGGGGGCTACTTCCCCAAAGACTGTAGTTTTGCAGGGATGGGGGCATTGGCTTGCCCATATTGGGCATTCTCCCACCCCTATTTTGCATTTGAAAACAAATCCCTGGTTTCTAGTCTGCTTTCTGCCCTCCCGGGGGGCAGAAAGACTGTATTTTTGCTGCAGGGGTGGGGGCATTGTCATGCCCATATTGGGCAGGCTCCATCCCTAATTCAAATCAGAAAAAAAATCCCTGGTTTCTAGTGGACTTTCTGCCTCCCCGGGGGAACAGATTAGGGGCTACTGCCCCATCTACCCTCAGTGGGGGCAGACAGAATGTCATTTTGCAGTGGGGGCCTTTGGTATGCCCTTATTGAGCAACCCCCACCCCTAATTCAAATTAGAATAAAATCCCTATATCTAGTGGGTTTTGCCAAAATGAATATGGGGGAGCAAAGGCCCTTGCCCAAGGGGCTACTCCCCCTAACTGGTGCCTAGTGGTGGATCTCTGCTAAGGGATTACCCTCATAGGGAGATTCTCCCCTTTCCAACAATACCTTTCCTGACTTTCTACATGCTCAGGGGGGTGCGATTGCCCCCTGAACACATAGAAAGTGAAACTGAAATGAGCCTCTAGTCAATTAATTAATCTCTAGTCATTCTCCTTTGTATATGCCTGAGAGGGAAAGGCATGCATAATAATTTAAATCTTAAGGTACAGTGGGATAATTTCAAACCACAGAATTAAAGTTCGAGCTGATAGCTTGAAGTTTAAAGGTTTATTAAAAACTCAAAGCCACACCGATATATTTGAATCTCAAGAACAAACTGTAAAAATAAAAGATTATCAAAGGATGACCAAAGAGCTCTACAATATTGTTCCTCAACAGCAGAGCATATAAGAATTTCTGTAGCCTCAACAATACAGAAAATAGGATAAAGGATTTGGTGACTAGACAATTGGTTTCGATCCTTCTACTTTTAAATGTTTTTTTAAATTTTATTTATTGGGTTTTAATATGGCATATAAATGAAAACAGTGTGCATTGCATCGTATCAAAACAACAATATAAAACATTCAGAAACTCTCCCCGTGATCGAGCAGTTCAGTACTGTGTTTACTCATAAATAGAATAGAATAGAATAGAAGGTGATTTATAGAGCGCATGGCTGCCCGAGAGCGTACATTCAAACAATCCATTTTACATGCAAGAGTGCATGTCATTTGCGATGAAATTTGACCTTCAACTTATGCGGAGGTTATATCTTGATAGTTAGTCTGTAAATATTGCAAAAGTGGCTCCCAAATGTCTTTTGGTCTCAAAGTTGTTGGTAGCTCCTTGGTGTAGAGTTCAAGATTCTCCCAGCATTGCTGAAGGTCTTTAATTCAGTGGTCTGGTTGTGTGGCAAGAGAGCCCTCCCATGTCACTGCTACCCTTCATTTTGCCATCAACAAAGCCACTCTTATGAATTTGCCAATGGCACCTTCTAGATGCGGTGTAAAATTCAATAGACAGGTCTGAGGAGTATACAGTAGAGTGACACTTGTCATTACCATGAGCCTTTCCTGCACCTCTGCCCAGAATTCAGCTACCGGGCCACACTCCCAGGCCAAGTGCCATAAGTCTGCGCCAGACATCCCACATCTTTTACATGCGTCACTGTCACGAAGGCCGTATTTAAACAGTTTAGCTGGCGTGTGGTATGTTTGATGTAGGTACTTGAAATGTAGTATACGCAAATTGCCATTCGATGTAAACGCACTAGTGAATTTACAACAATATTCCCACTCTTTTTATGTGAGCTGAGGATGTAGTCTGGCATTCCATCTGTTCAGGCTGGTGTGGTCTCTTATTGCTTTCTCCTCCCTAGCTGTCCTGTATGGTTTTGTTATTAGCTTTAGTCGCAAGGGGCAGACCAGGAGCAGTTGGAGCATTTGCAAAGTCTGCGGCTCATCCGGAAAGTTTGGTTAGTGTGCCTGCATTGCCTTCTTGAGTCTACAGAAATTAAATAAGAAGAGCAGGGAACTGTTATGGACTAACCCCATTTCCTCATTCATGAGGAAACTGCCATTAGGGAACAGATCCTGCATACTGTCTATGTCTGCCAATACGTATATACTACCCGCTTCTTGAGTTACTGATAGTGCTGTGTGATGTGCTAGCGGGAGCAGATAGTCGGCCTATATCCTGCCAGGCCGCAATTGTGGTGTTGATTGCATTCATTTCTTGCCTAGGAGTGCCTCTGCGAGTGTGCAATAGTATATA
Organism: Lissotriton vulgaris; assembly: GCF_964263255.1. NCBI lineage: Eukaryota > Metazoa > Chordata > Amphibia > Caudata > Salamandridae > Lissotriton > Lissotriton vulgaris. The sequence continues at coordinate 854,897,664 of NC_141697.1, read as the reverse complement.
TTTTAGTGGAACCGGGTGAGCATCCCTGTCTTCCACCGCAATGTGCGGGATAAATTTGTTGTGACTGAGCCAGTAATATGCATACTGTGCTTGCGCCCAAAGATAGTACAAATGCATGTCAGGCACGCTACCCCCGCCCTTGTCATAATCTAATGTCAAAACGTCCAGACTCACATGGACTTGCTTGCCTCCCCAGATCAGTCGCACCAGTAAACATCGTAAGTTTTTGCAAAAAATGTTGCATCAGTTGTATCGGTATATTGCTGAACAGTTACAGAAAGCACGGCAAAATAACCATCTAGATGAGAGCTATGCGGTTGCTAGTGACAGTGGCATCTTTGACCAGCGGTCAACGTGCTGCTCAAGTTTAGCGCATGCAACACCATAGTTCTCCCGTATTGCTATGTCTGGATCCCTGTGTATCCACACCCCTAAGTATTTGACCGGGTCGGAGGACCATACAATGGGGAAGTCCAGGGGGGAATCAATGTGCATTCAGTCATTGGGACCACCTGTCAGGAGCCAAGACCAAAACCACGGGAGCCGAAGATGGACCCAATGCCCCGCCGCCAATACACCGCCCGAAAGAATGAAACCTTTTTGTTCAGCACAACAGCAGGGGGGAAAGGGGAAGTGGATAAACAAGAGAGACAGCCTCTACTGTAGACGTTGTACACACGGTTGGATCAGCTCAGCTGGTACCTTCTTACACTGCACCTGTAGTAATGAGAGTTTCATAAAGAACCATACAATACAATGCAGCTGTTGAATTTCTATTTACTTAATGTGGAACTTAATTACCATGTATACAAAGGCTATTGCTTCTCTCTATATTGTTGAGTGGTTCATTACTGATGTACCTATAACATATTAAATAGACATGCTATAGCTAGTAATTGTATTAAGCCTTGAGCCTATGTTCAATTTAATTTCAAAGTTAATACCCTGAGACCATCAGTAGAAGCTGTAGATGAATCTTATCTGAAAAATAATACTAACTGAGACTATTTATGTGGCAATAGTCGATCAAAAGATAAACACTGAGCGAACTTCAATTCCAAAGTTATTTCAAATACAGGTGGTATATATCAAAGCAGTGTCAACAGACACCTCGCACCACCGCGACCACTGAGAACTGAACTACGGCAATTTCTGCTAGTTCGGAACTTAATTGTCTGGATAATACTGCTGTCATGAAGAATTCCTTTTATTTCGACGTTTTAGGCAGGTTTCCCTCGTCGCGCATGCGTTGTCAAATCTTCGTAGTAGCTGCAGGCAAAAACTGAAACTGAAAACTATGAATGCGCTTTCGCGTTCTCTAACTACAAACGTGTTTATTTAGCAACTAAAACTACTCTGATGTAACCGCATACGGAGCGCTATAAAAGCTACCTACTCCAATAAAATGACGGTTGAAGTGCGCAGTTACTTGTTGCTCGCGCGTTAAGCACCTGGCTTAATTGCGAGTCATGAAAGTCTGGAATGCTGACCTGGTTGTCTGGTGGCAATTGTGTCTGCCATGTTGCTTTTCTGCAGGCAGGATCAGTAAACAATGTCTTACAAAGAGTCTGGTGGCCTTCAATTTGTGTTTTCTGATTAAGCGTTTTTGGCCTGTCTCTCTTTTATTTTTAAAATGCTTATTTTGTGTTAGACAGATCTTGACACCACCAGTGACATGTTCCAGTTTATTCAGATCCCTGAAAAATACTCAAATCTAATATATTCATGCAATATAGGCGCAAGGTACACCTGTGATTCTCGAACAAAGAGTTGCATATCATCGGCATATAGTGAAATGCTCAGAGGTCTATGTGCGAATCGCAATGCTGCTTCCCTGTGTCTTTGCCTAATAATGTAGGCTAATGGTTCCAACATTAGGGAGAAAAGGAGCGGTGATAGAGGTCACCCCTGTTGTGTGCCTCTTCCGACCCAAATCGGGCTTGACGTAAACCCTCCCACTCTTATTCGTGGTGTGGTGTTCATATAAAATAATCTCACCCATCTGCTGTATCCCTTGGGGATTCCCACGCGCTGCAGAACATGAAACATGTAGCCCTATCTAATCGAGTCAAATCCTTTAGCCTCATCTAACATAATTGACGCCGTTTGCAGATCAGGATCAAGTATATGAAACATTGCAAAAATTGTGCATAAATTGCGTGATGTGGATCTATCCAGTATGATACCAGACTGATCCAGAAGGACAAGCTTCGGCATTATTGGCTGAAGTCTGGTGGCTAAGATTTTTGCCACGATTTTCACATCTATGTTGATAAGCGACAGGGGGCAATATGAGTCGCAGCACGAGTGCTCCTTATCTTTTCTTAGTAGAGTTATGATTAGCACTTCTCTGAGGGTCGTCGGCAGCCTTTCCGTTTCGTAGGCCTCCGCATATATTTCCAGCAGATACAGAATTAATTCATTCAGAAATGCCTTGTAAAATTTGCCTGTGAGGCCATCCAGTCCTGGTACTTTCTTGTTGGGTAGTGAGCGTATTGCTTTCCGGATATCAGCAGCTTCAAACGGCTGACACAAATAGTCTCTTTGACCAGAGGATAGCCAGGCCAGAACAACATCCTCTAGATACTCATCTAGTTCATTGGCGCTGTCTCTCTTTTAGATGTGTACATCTCAGTGTAACAACTGTGAAACTGCTCTGTGATGGCCTGTGTGGTGTAGTGGTCCTGCCCTTCATTATCCGTGATTTTTGCGATTACCGTGCTTTCTGTTTTTATCTTAATCTTTTCAGACAGATTGTGCCCAGGTCTTCCCCCCTCACTGTAAGCACGAGCGATGTGCCTCTTAGATATATATCGCATCTCCCCGGCTGCTGACTCATTGTACTTCAATATGAGTTATTTTATGCTTGCTAATGTAGCATCATTTGGGAAGTCAGCATCTTTTTTGAAATTTTATTTTTTAGAGTTTTATATGGCGCAAACTATACCCGAAGATATTGGGTATCAGAGCACTTTACATGTCACCAGTTTCGTTACACAAAGACAAATTCATTTTTTTGTTAGGAACAGGGAGATTAAGTGAAATTTGAAATTTTGAAATGTATTATTATTATGCATGATTAATTAAAACCGTTGCATACACAGAGGTGGAAGTGGGCAGTTACCATAGTTATTTTACTTCTTCCTGGGTGCCATTTAGCCTTTTTCCAGTGGGTCGCAGTGTTGTTAAAGAGGGCCGTGGCCAATAAAGGGAGACTCCTCAATGCCATTGCCTTAACTCTTGTTTTCTGTCGACAACTTACAACGCTTCATTAGAAGGAACCCCTACGGAATGATTATAGTATAGAACACTGTGGAAAGCCCCTTTTTTTTTTTTTTTGCCACTTATTACTATTTTGATTGTACCGAAGATAGGAAGAGTTTTTAAGATGTTGGCTCTGTTAGTGACTCTTCTCCCTATTGTTCTGTTTGATAGCTTTAATCATTTGGCTAGCTTCTGTTGTTGAATATTCCAAGGGCAGCCTACGTAAATTTTTCAGTCGCTTAGCTGTTATGTCGAAAAACCTTGTTAGTCGACAGTTTAGTTGCACTCTCTCTGGGTTGAAACACAGCAGAGCCGCTTGTCTACAGGTCCTAACTCCGTACTGGTTGAACACAGGTTTTAAGAGGCTTTTTCTTATATCCCTTAAGTTATTGCAGGTGCAAATATTGTGTAATAGGTCCTCCACTCCGCAGCCACAGAGGCGACAAGGCTGATCACCGCCTTTTCTCTCCCAAGGGGGAAGAAACGGATTAATTGCACCAATCCCCAAGTGGGGTTTTAAAAATGTTTCCTTTGTAGTTGTTTTTATTGCGATTTTAAAGCTTTGTACGTATTCAGTACTACCCAACCGTGAGATCGTTTGGATAGCGTGTTTTTATCCTCTGTGACTGACAACTGTCTGGATACCTTTGTTACAGCTTTTTAAAATACAGAGTGTGACACTGTAATGCTCCAGAGGTCTTTCAGGCCTAACAGTTTGATTGAGCCCTGCAGGGACTCTCTAGCTGGTGATTTTGTAGGGCCGAATAACTCTGTCCATATTTGGCTGTTCAGGGATCCTTCTGCTGCTTCTTTGATTTTATGCCAGCATTTTACGTATGCTCCCCTTCTTTCGATTGATTGTTTTTGCAGCCGAAACTCCAACTGTATTTGGGCTGGGGATGCGTACCTTGGGAGTTGAAAGATGGATCGATATGCATTAGTTATTGTATTTTCTACAGCTATTACATCTGTGCCCTTCATTGCTGTGCTACCATATGTTATTGTAGGTTGAAGTTTTGCTTGCAGGACTTTTATTAAAGGATGGAGTGTTAGGTCCGGCAGTTGCTTCTTTAGAGGTTTTATTGCCAAATATACCATTACCACTTTCCTCCGCACAAATTCTATCTTTGGTTTAAATGAGTTGTTTTGGTCTAATAATAATCCTAAGTATTTGTAGCTGGATGCTTTATCTAAGCAATGCCCATCCAGAAACCAATTGAAACTTTTCTTCCTATGATGATTTACTGCCATTATTCTTGTCTTGCTATAATTTATTTTCAGGGCGTTCCGTTCTGAGAAGCTGTGAGTCACATTCAGTAAATGTTGTAATCCAATTGGAGTTCGACTTATCAGAACCAAATCGTCGGCATATAACAGATTTGATAGGGTTATATTTCCTAGTTTTGGTGCATGATTTTTACACTTGTCCAATTCCCCTGGTAAGTCTGCAAGATAAAGGGTAAAAAGCGACGGGGTTATGACGCACCCTTGTTTTAACCCTTTTGAGGTAGGGATTTCTTTTGATACGTGAGTCCCTGCACCTAGCTTTATCCTTATCCAGGTGTTTGTGTGCAAGTTCCTTAACTGGTCCAGATGCGGAGGTGGTATTCCCATCCCTTGTAGTTTTTACCAGAGCTTTGTTCTGTCCACATGGTCAAAGGCTGCTGTAAAGTCTATGAAGCAGAGGAACAGGGGATATTTCCCTTGTTTTGCTGCATCCATTAGTAAAGTTAGAGCCATAATATTTGTTGTTTTTCCCTGGCCTTGGCGGAACCCGGTTTGTGTTGGTGAAATAATGTGGTTGTCTGAAGCCCAAGTTGTTAGGTCGTTTAAAATAAGCCCCGCAAAATATTTGGCCTCGGTGTCTATGGGGGCTATCAGTCGATAGTTTTTTGGCTCAGACCTCTTCCCTTGTTTGTAAATCGGGCTTATGATTGAGCCTCTCCAAGGCTGTGGGATTATAGATGTTTCAAATGCATGTTTTAAGACAGGTTCTAGCGTATTGCTCCAAAATTCAGGGTCGTGTTTGCACAGCTTTGGCGGAATGCCATTGGGGCCGGGGGCCCCTGCCTGTCTTCCCTTTGCTATTTGTTTCTGAATCAAGGTTGTTTCCAGGCTGTTGGGCTTCTCTTTTGTGCTTGTGACATTACTTTGGGACGTAGTTAAGTCAGGTTCCCTTGGTAGTTGGGTGGAAGCTTGGGAGAATTTTTCATCTAAGTGGACTTGGTTTTGGTTTAGCATCTCCTTCATTGAACTAATCACTCTCTCAGTGCACGGAGTAACGCTTTGAGCAAGTATTGAGTTGGTTTCATTAAAATGATTATAAAGAAAGTCAACCCAGGCCGCTTCGGTGATGTTAGAGTTTATTCCGGGATGAGTTGGGCGTTGTAATCTATTAATTGATTGCCAAAACTTGGCGCTGTTTTTAATGTTCGATTCATAAAGTAATTTAGCCCATAGATCGTTGTTCAGTGATCTTTTCCTATCCCATCTCCTTCGCTCTAGGAGAGCCTTAGATTCAAGGAGAGATTGCTGCAGTTTTTGATCTGTCGGTGATTTCCGAAGTTGCCTTAAGGTGATGTTTATGATCTGTTTCGTTTTTTTTTGAGACAGGGCTCATAGCCTTTTTTGTTAAATTGCCAGCCTTGCTGCTCTTTTTCTGATTTGTCCCAGTTGGAACTTTATCTCCCAGTGACGTGGTGAATTGTCCATCGGATGTTCTGAGTTTTCCTTAGCACGGATTAATATATTTTTTGCTGTGCTTGATACTAACTCCATGTTGGTGGAATTGGATCTTAATCGCTTGAGATTTATTGCTTCAACTGACACTATATTTTTGTCAGCCTCCAATAGTAGGCCTGTCTTTGTTTTTAGAGTCAACTCCTGTGGCATATGGTCACTCATTACATTGTTGCCTATTTTGAAAGTGGCTATTATCTTGAACAGAGATAAGGACATAAAAGTAAAATCCAGATGGGACGATGTTTTTGCTGAGTGATATGTGGGAGCTGGTGGATTATCCTCCTTGAAGTGACCATTTACTGATCTTAAATGTAAGTGTTCCAGTTCTTGAAAAAAAAGAATTGGAGCACCGTGTTTGTTTCAATTTTTTTCCGGGGCCTTGGGCTGGAATTCCCCATGCGTCTGTAAGTTCCTGGGTCATGTCGTCATCATATTCTCTCCCCAGGAGGTGCGTGTTAAAGTCACCGGCCAGGATGATGTGTTCGGTGCCCTCTTCCTCCATTACTCTTTTTAGTTCTTTACTCAGTTCTTTAGCTGTTTTTAATTTGTGTTTTGGATGTACATAAATATTTATCAGTATTACCTTTTGTGCCAATTGATCCAGGAACAGTTTTACTAATGATGCCTGAATGCAACTCGGAGGAGTCATACTGATCTTTATAGGAAAGGTTTCGTTTATTCGGTTTATTGCAAATAGGGACTGTAGGCCCCCTAATCGACGTCCAAAGCTCTTCCTATTTATTGCCGGAATAGAGCTAGAGGTATAACCTTGTAACTCGGGTGGTTTTTCTTCCCAGGTTTCCTGAATTAAGATGATATCGAAGTGTTTTAAGTAAGTTAGGACTTCCTCGTCGTTTATTTTAGATGCTAAGCCGTTTATGTTCCAAATTCACATGGTAATCGCATTGTTTGCTTGTTGTGTATTTAGAAAATTAGACTTCCCATGTCAATTTGGGTGAGCCGATGTTATTGTTCGTTGTTTGCTCTGCCAGTTGCTCGTAGGCGAAAAGCGGGTTAATGCCGATTGACGTGAGGTTGGAGAGCTGCTCCTTGCTCCTTTTAAAATTGAGGAAGACTTATTGTTTTCGTTGTTGGTAGCTGATCTTAAAAAGGGGGCTGGGTAAGGTGGTTTTAGCACTGGTTTCAGGACTATCCCCCAACTTTGGAAGGTATTTAGTTCCTGTATTAATCTCCGTGCTATCTCTGGCGTTTTCCATCTGGTTTTTGTAACCTCTAAACTTGCCTGAGTGCTGTTTGACTGGAATTCAATTTACAATAGGTCCAGGGTATTAATATTCGTGAGGTTGGGGATTGATTGCAGAAGTCTTAATACATTTCCTCTGTTTAAAATGTCTCCTCTGTCCCTTGATTTATAATGGGGGAAAACATGATGGTGTCTATTTCTTCTTCATTATTGAATTCCTGGTTTGAATGCTGAGGGAGCTCCCCATTGGTAGTAGTGTGCTCTTCTGGCCTTATGTTGTTGGTGCTACTTGTCCTACGATCGATGCTATATTGCGGCGTAAGCGTTGTCTTCTTAGGTTTCCCGGTGGTATTCTTTGTCATTGCGCCATGTTAGGAGATTGTGTTTGGTGAGTGGTGGGGCACTTTTAATTCGTCCTGTGTGTGAATGCCCTGCTCCATTATTGTGTGTTGGGCGGCTTTAGTTGATGCTTTACTAGCTAGTATGTCTTTGCTATGCGCGCTTTTCTTGCAATCAGTCTCCTGATTACTCTGGAGATTATTGTTTATTGTATTTTCTCTGCCAGGGATTATTCTCGATCCCTCATTGGTGCCACTCTCCCTTATTTGGATTTTGTTTGAACTGGAGAAGTCTCCTAGCTGTTTCGTCAATGGCTCCCTAGATCCTTCTTCCACTGCATGTTCTGGAGTGCCTGTAAGCTGAAGAAGCTGTTTTCCTTGGTGCTTAATCTGGTAAATTGTTTTCTTGTTCCTTCCTTTATTTTTTTTCTTTCGCCGTATGTTCGTTCACAAGGTGTCTTTGTCAAATGATTCATTTTTATTGTTTTGTTCAATCTATCCTCCTACTGGGGAAGGATCTCTAGATGTTTTTATTGTCTCCAAAACTTCAGGTTCAATTTCTTTTCCCCTGAAGGTGGGTGGTTCGTCACTCACTATGGTCTGGGTTTCCTTTTTTGGTTTCATAGTAGATAGTAAATCACCCAGTATTAATGGTAACGTGAGTAGTTTGTCCACTATTGGAGCGCAAGTGCATTCTTGTTGTTGTAATAACCTATCCTTGAGTGCTTCCTCTTGCCCTAGTTTTATTAGCCCGTTCAAGTCGGCCAATTTCCTGTCAATCCCTGACGTAAAGTCAGCTAATGTTTGGAGTACTGTTAGCTGAAGGTCCATTTTATGAGATTGGTATTGCAATGCTGCAGTTGAGTGCTGCATTGTACTCAATAGCGCCGCCCAAATCGAGTCCTGGGTCTTATTGTTTTTTTCCTTTGTTTCTGAGTTTGCACAATTTGTTAGAATTTTTTAGTCGTGACTGTACGACGCAACTAATTCCTCCCATTCTTGTGATGCTAAGAAAGACATATCGCCGTTAAGGTTATAGTTGCTTTCTTGAAGGAGCGGCTCACTCCTTTCTGGTATTCTAATGTCTCGAGATTTACCTCGAGATGTTTGAGGTGTTAAGGTTAGTAATTGATTTGTTGACTGATGTGGAGTAATGGAGGGTTTATTACGCGTTTTTTGTTCCTTTGGTTTATTTTCAGCCTGGTTGGCTGTTTTGCTGAAGGTGGTTTCGTGAAATCTGGAGTCGATCAGTTTTATCGGACTAGGTTGTTGCAATGCCTTGCATGTTTTTCAGGCAGCTTGTGTCTCCTCTGCCTGGCAGAGTGTTTGATTAAGTATGGTATCTGTTCTGATTTGGGGACTGCCCAGCTTTTCCATTTCTGGAGCAACAAGCTCACTCCCCCCTTGTGACTGCCTTTAAGGGCTGTGAGGGCTCTTCGAAGATGTCTGAGGTGTGCAGTGGGCTCACCGCAGCTTCCTGCTTTGTCTGCCATTGGTCAATTTCAGTTGCCCTTATTTGTTCTTCCTGACAGTTGTTTCCGTTGTCTTCTTTGTTTGTAAGCCCCATAATTGTTTCCGACTTGTCATTTTCTTCTATTTTTTCTGGATTTTGTTGAGATTGTTGAATACTCCTGGTGATGTTTCCTCTTCCGTTGGTTTGGGGAGAATATTCTGAATGAATTAACACAACAGTTTCATTTGTTCCCCTTGTTTGGCCATTTATTGGCGGTTGCTGGAGTTGGTCCTTGTTTCCTGGTTGCAAAGGAGTTTGCAGCCCTTTTATTTCTCCTGTTTTTGAGAATATTGCGGTCCCTGGGTCTTTTAGAAATGAGAACTTGGTGTATATTTTGGGCTGAAATAAGCTGAGGTTTCTTGACTGCGATGAGTCCTTGGTGCATAATAGATCAAACCTGTCAGGGCCTGAGCTCAGGGTTGCTGTTGAGTCTATTTTTGCCTCCATTTTTATTCCCTCTTCTGATAAGGATTCAGTTAATGATTTCTTTTCTTGTGTAGTTAAAGTTTTTTCAATTAAAGATTTGGTAAAGATGTTTTCAGGGAATATCGGGGTCACGTTGGCTTCGTTGCGATCTTTCTTTTCTAACTTCCCACGTTTTGCTATTTGCCCAGGTGAGCTGCTGCACTTGCTACTATCCCCGTTTTCTCCCTCTTGTTTTCTTTTTGTTGTTTTTTTTCTGTGATCTTAGATTTATTAACAATTTCCTTTCTTTTACGGACGTCATAGTCGCCTACTAGCTGTAGTTCTATGTAAATCCGAGTTATAAGCGTCAAGATGATTTTAGGATTTTAGCCAATTCCGAGGTGGAGGTAGTGGCTTCCCCTTTCTCCTCGCACCTTGCTCCACACAAGCCGGGCTCTCACCTGTCCTCTCCTTTCTTCTCCTCTCCCTTTACTACTCCCGGGTGTTGTCAATTACTGTACTCACTGTGGTTATCGAGTCCTGACCATAGATATCCGGCCTGATAGACCTCTGATAGACCTCTGGCCCTTCCACCTGGTCCGGGCTCTGGCTCCCCTCCGCTCCGCTCTCTTCCCGCTGTTACTCACTCTGCTGCACGACCACCTTCTGCGGGGGAGAGCAGCAGGGGGCCGTTATCAGCTGCTATCTTAATGTTACTTAACGTTCCTGTGGTACCACTCCAGGGGTCCTGCCTCGCCGCTTTTTCTTTAATGCCATATTCGGCGCAACCCCCGGTTTAGTGCCAGCGACGGTCTAAGGGCTGGGCCGATTAAAGTCCTACCAGGGACTACCTGAGTTTCCCGATATTCCACAGGACTCTGACAGTGATTAGCCGGTCGATCGGCCGACCCTGTTGGTCCCGTCCGCCCCGTGCTTCCCACACTCTGGAAGGGCTGGGAGACAAAGTTGGCGCAGGCTGCGCGGCATGACTGTAGGCCAAGGCTGGAGCAATCTGCACGACTGCTCGGGGATGCGCAGGGGGGTTCGGTTTCACAGCGATTCAGCTCGGCAGCAATCCCTGCAGCTTGCCCCCACACTGCGTCAGCTCTCTAAAAAAGCGAACTGAAGAATCAGGCACTGGAGAATCTGACAGGGACTGAGACTGGAGTCAGCTGTGATCAGCAGTAGCAACAGTGGGAGTGTGGTCACCCGCCCCAGGCTGCCCAAGCAGGCCAGCAATGATGAGAGGTCCACTGCGCACCAGCCAAAGGGCCAAGCTGTCAAGCGGGAGGGTGGTCTCCGCAGTAGTGGTTCCGTGGCTCCGCTGCCCCTTGGCTCCCGAGGCTCGTGTGGGGGTACGGTTGATTCTCAGCGCCTGTCTCTCTGCCCCCAGGTCGCAGCTCCCACACCCACGTTGCTGCATGCCACTCCCGCCTCTGCTACTGCTCCAGTCCCGACACGCCAAACGGGACCAGGCTGGACCTCGGCGGCATCGGGGGGCGGGCAGGCCTGAGCTGGCCTCGTAAGCCAAATATCATCCCTCCACGTAAGTTCAGCTGGTGGATGGGAGATTAAGTGATTTGCACCAAATCACAGGATGTTGACCATCGTTGCCGAGACACAAACCTTGTTCCACAGCTTTGACATCAACTGCTCTAGCCGTAAGGCTACATCCTCTCTCGCACCAACTGTGCCAAGTCAGATTCTTTGTGGGATAGATGACCAAGAATATTCTTTAGAATACCTGAAGTTGTTCTTATGCAGGTGCCCCTGATTGTGACCTTGAAGTCCTCCAAGAGTGTAGGAGTACCTTCACTGTCCCCTTATTTAAGTCAAAATATTGTGTAATGGCTTCTCTAATTGTATTTGTGTACAGGGGGTCCAGCAGCACCTCTGACCGAAAGCGCCAAGTGAATTGACGTGGGATGCAAAGTAGAATGTGTAGGGCGAGCCTGACTGGGTTGTGGTCAGATAGCGTCCTAGGCAGCGTGGCTACTGAATATATCCATGGGTTAATCACCTCACTCACCAGCCAATAATCTAACCTCAACCAGCTCTCATGTGCCATGGACGTGTGTGTGCTTTCTATTCTGTCAGTGTTACGGTGTCTCCATGCATCTATGAGTCCTATTTCATCCATCCCGTTGTTTATGACTCGTGCCGTCTTGGGTGACTGCCTTCCCTGTTTGCTCCATTTATCTCTACCAGGGTCTAGATGTGTGTGTAGGTCACCTCCCCATATGATCTGCGCCTCAGGACACTCTCACAAAATGGTGAATATGTCTTCAAAAAGTGCATGCGTGTCAGTGTTGGGTCCGTATATGTTCGCTATGGTGAATATTTGACCAAAAGGTTTTCCATGCAAAATGGTGTATCGTCCTTCAGCGTCTATGTGTGACTTTATAACAGCAAGGTGAGAGACCTCTTTTCACCAGTATTAGAACCCCCACGGCATACGCTGAGTACGAAGAGGTCAGCCGACATCCAGCCCACCTGGCCCATACCATGCCCTCCGTCTGTTTGGTGAGGTGCATCTCTTGGAGCAGAGCTATCTTTATATCATGCATGTCTAGATAGGCTAACACATGTAGTATTTTTTTAGGGAATTCAAACCACAGACGTTCCTTGTTATGCATGCTATCTTTTCTTGTTCATAGTTTGTCATGCACTTGTGCTAGTACTATCTCATATGTATCTACCGAGTAATATGAAAAGACAATTGTATGCATATTTTTAAGCTCTGATCAATCACTTAAAAACCATAATGAGGCCCATCTCCACACACTGCATCTCCCCACCCATTTCAGCACCTCCAACTTTGCTAAAGCCATCCCAAAAACAGCAAACAGACCCCCCCATGTTGGACATAAGCACAGTCAAATGCAGGGTACACCCACTGGGGAAACGCCGGGCGCAGACAGACTCCCAGATAAAACGTGAGGTGGCTGAAGGTATGCATACACCTCCATCTAGGTTGTAAAATTTCAATACGGAAAGGAATAAGCAGCACATAAGTCCTGATTGTATCAACATATCATACTAACAGCGTGGTGTTTGAACATCTGGCTCAGCAGACTAGACCAGGACTTGGCAAAAGAGAAATAACAGTACTGATCTCTACCTACCACCCCGCAATAGTATCCATGTGACTTTTCTATATAATATTTGAAAAAACTGAACTGTGACATTTGAGCAAGACACACAAGATGATTGACGGAATGTTGAGCAAGTACATCACCACCACATATTCAGCGGGCCTTCAGATTTCTTCATCCTGCGCTTCGGGCACACTTCGAGCATGGCGTTTGAGGTTCTTCGCGTATTCCATAGCTTATTTAGGGCTTGCAAAGATTTTCGATTTCCCTTCCGCTCCAATTCGCAAGCGGGCCAGATACAACATAGCATATGGGACGGTTTCGCTATTAGCAGTTTCTTTACCACATGTATTCTCTTCTCACCGCCTGTACTGCCAATGTGAAATCGCATGAAATGCCAATGTATTTCCTTGGTAAGTTATCTTGCCCTTTTCCGGGGCCAAATGCTAAACTGAATCACGGTTCCTGTAGGAGCCAGGTGATGATCAGCCTCGGTGGTGCACCCGGGGGCAGATGAGCAGCCAGTGAACAATGAGTTCTCTCAATAATCAACACTTGGGAGAGATGTTGTGGCCCAAATTGCTCACGCAGCATAGTCTTTACATATGTTTCCAGTCGTCCGGTGTTGGTCGACTCAGGCAGGCCCGTAATTCTTATATTGTTACACCTGGATCTGGCCTCCAAATCTTCATTTTTTGCCTGTATGACAGCAAGTACTTTCTCCTTGTCAAGTGTCTTGGAGGTTACTGACTGTAGGTGGTTCTCCATGTCCGATATGCGCTTCACCTCTTCTCCCCGCCTGGCAGCATACTTGTCCAATTTGGCTGCCACATTATCCATTCTTGTATTTAGGGCTCTTATATTCCCATTAATGGACTTCAGACTGTTCTGAATGGCGATAAGCTTCGCCACCAACGATGGCGGGCTCTTAGAGAGGGCATCAAGCTCCGAGTCTGATGTGGCACGCTGTCTTGATTTTGCCGGCGTGCAGGGCTGGAATGTGAGGTGGGGCAGATCTTTATCGGACTTGTCGATGTCTGATTATAGTATGTGCTTCAATTACGTTGAGTAGGTCTAGGTGGGATTTTGATATTTTTGTTTTTGTATTTATATTTTCCTGCACTGTTCTGCTGCCAAAACGCATTACTCCCCATTTCATGCACCCTTCCAGGGAGGTTGGCTGTGTCCTAACCGGGCCCCAGGGCTTGAGCTAATGATGCCTCCGCCTCCTGTGGGCCGCTTAGCCTGCAGTTGTGCCTTTTTCAGACCTGCGTCCGTAGAATCCACTCAGTGCAATCTTTAACCCTGGAGTGAAAAAATGCAGAGCGGCGTCACCATGTATCATGCCATTTCCAGTATGACTCTGTATGCACTGTGTGTGTATTAGGGCCAGTGTCCACACGCTCCAAGCCACATAGTCACAGCCCGCTATATACTGTCAGGAACCGGGCAACGTACCTCATGGCAATTTTTGGGTAGTCCGCTCAAGCACAGCAACACAAACACAGTGAACTTCCAAGGCCAAACTCCAAGGCCTGCGTCAATGGGGCCTTTCTTTAGTAGCTGTTCCCGCTTCGCAATCTTACCGTTTCAGCAGTGCAGGATCAGCGAGCGCACCCCAGGCATCGGTAACACAGCCAGACGGCGTCAGCTCGTGCTCCAACTCATTGGCCATTCTTCAGCAGGCCTCAAAGATGGGAGGAGGGAGTGTCTTTACCTGCCAGCTCGCGTCCAGGCCTGTGCAGCGCGCGTCTCTTCTGGATCACGGTCCACTGTCCGCTATACCCTCACCTCAGGTTTGTTGCTGCACCAGGCATCATCAGGGCTCTTTACAGCAGTCCTGTCACAGTTCTTTATACTTAAGCTCACTGGGGGGGGTGCTGACTGGACTCTCCATGGCGTCTCCACTGTATTACTCATTCTGGCAGCGAGCTGGCTAGTGTTAACCTCCCTTACCGATCACAGCTTTCCTCAGGGGCCCGTCAGCATTCACTGTTGCTTATCTGCCAACAGATTCATTAGCCCCCTTCGGGCGGCTCAATGTTAAGTCGCTGAATTTCTCCTTATCATGTCACATGGCCGCCATGTTGTGCCAAAGGGCTTCTAAAGTGCCTGGTCGGTGTCCAGGGCAGCCAGAGCAGCCCTCCATCTGCCACTCACCTCTGGTTCAGTCACCTCAATCACACCTCATCTTTCATCTGGTTTTGTGCTCCGGATGACACAAAGGGAGCAGGATTTCTGCTGGATTATAGTTTCATCCGGCGGAGCTGAAATACAGCGCAGCCATCTTGCCGCACGCTCTCTAGTGCCCCAGATCCTTCTACTTATACATGGAAAATCAATCAATCAATCAGAGTACTTTTAAAGCACGCTATTTACCCGTGAGGGTGTCAAGGCGCTGAGGGGAGGGGTGCCGCTACTGTTCGAAGAGTCATGTCTTGAGGAGTCTTCTGAAGGTGAGTAGCTCTTGGGTCTGCCGTAGGTGGGTAGGGAGGGTGTTCCAGGTCTTGGAGGCGAGGTAGGAAAAGGATCTGCCACCGGAGGTCGTTCGTTGTATGCGGGGGACAGAGGCGAGGGCGAGGCTGGCGGAGTGGAGCTGGCGGGTGGGGGTGTAGAAGCTGAGTCTGCTGTTCAGGTAGGCTGGTCCAGAGTTGTGAAGTGCTTTGTGTGCGTGGGTGAGGAGCTTGAAGGTGATCCTCTTGTCAATGGGGAGCCAGTGAAGGACTCTCAGGTGGGGGGTGATGTGGCTGTGGTGGGGGATGTTGGCGATCAGTCGGGCGGAGGTGTTTTGGATGCGTTGTAGTCGTCTTAGGTGTTTGGCTAGGATTCCTGTGTATAGTGCGTTGCCGTAGTCCAGTCTACTGCTGACGAGGGCCTTTGCCACCGTTCTTCTTGTTTCAGTTGGGATCCACTTGTAGATCCTGTGGAGCATGCGGAGGGTGTTGTAGCAGGAGGAGGAGACGGCGTTGACCTGTTTAGACAGTGCATGGTCGGTGGGTGTTGGTGCTGTTCCCAGTGTGGTCGGCCACCAGGAGTCGTCCCAGGCTGAGGGGGCGGTTCCGAGGATGAGGACCTCCGTCTTGTCTGAGTTCAGCTTCAGACGGCTGTGGCTCATGCAGTCGGTGACTGCCTTCATTCCCTCATGGAGGTTGGTTTTGGTGGTGTGCGGGTCCTTGGTGAGTGAGAGGATGAGCTGGGTGTCGTCGGCGTAGAAGATGATGTTGAGGTCGTGTTGGCAGGCCACTTGTGAGAGGGGGGCCATGTAGACATTGAACAGCGTCGGGCTGAGGGATGAGCCCTGGGGGACGCCGCAGATGATGTCGATGGCGACGCTCTGGGTTCTGCCGGAGAGAAAGGACGTGGTCCAGTCAAGGGCCTTCTCTTGAATTTCGGCTTCTAGGAGGTGTATCTTTAGAGTGCGAGGGCAGACCGTGTCGAAGGCGTCTGACAAGACAAGGAGGATGAGGGCTGATGTTTCGCCGTTGTCTAGTTGGCACCTGATGTCGTCTGTGGCGGCGATGAGGGCTGTCTCGGTGCTGTGGTTTCGTCTGAACTCGGACTGGGACGGGTCCAAGATGTTGTTGTCTTCCAGGTGGCGGGCCAGTTGTTTGTTGACGATTTTCTCGATGACCTTTGCTGGGAACGAGAGCAAGGAGAGGGGCCAGAAGTTCTTGAGGTCTTTGGAGTCCACCTTGGGCTTCTTGAGGAGGGCATTGATTTCGGAGTGTTTCCAGCTTTCCGGGAATGTCGCTGTTTCAAAGGAGATGTGTATGACCTTCCGTAGTTTTGGTGCGATAGCTGCGTCTGCTTTTTTGAATACGTGGTGTGGGCACGGGTCTGAAGGAGATCCTGAGTGAATGGAGTTCATGACCTTGCGTGTCTCATTGTCATTGACATTGTACCAGGAGGTCAGGTGGTTGGTGCTGGTGGTGTTCACAGGGGAGGTGGGGTCTGGCGTAGTCGGGGCAGTCATGGTGTTAAAGCTGTCATGGATGTCAGCGATCTTGCGGTAGAAGAGGATGGCTAGTGAGTTGCACAGTTCTTGTGAGGGCGGTAAGTCATTGGCGCTGGGGTCGGAGAGTTCCTTTACGATGCTGAAGAGTTCTTTGCTGTCGTGTGCTTTGTTATCCAGGCGGTCTTTGAAGGAGGATCTCTTGGCTAATCTGATGAGGTGGTGATGTCTGCGGGTGGCGTCCTTGTGGGCTGCATTGTTGTCTGGGGTGCGTTCGTGGAGCCATATCTTCTCCAGTTTCCGGCATGTGCGTTTGGAGGTCTACAGCTCGTCAGTGAACCAGGTGGCTCTCTTGCTGGCGTGGTTGTTGGAGGGTTTCTTGAGTGGGGCAAGGGTATTGGCGCAGTCGTTGATCCACTGTCTGAGGTTGTGGGCTGTGGTGTCTGGGTTGGTGGGGTTGGTTGGAGGGTTTTAGACGAGGGTGGTGATCAGCTGGTCTATGGTGACTTTGCTCCAGCAGCGGCGAGGTAGTTGTTGGGTGCGGTGGTGCGTGGTGTAACAGCTTATAAATCCAACACCTAACTAAGGATAGGGAAAACCCTATTGAATAAACACAACAAGAAAGATGTCATCATCAGAACCTCTGTAGAACTTCTATAGGTACAGAATCAGATATAGCATAAAGCCACACAATCAGAGATGCCAAGAGAGGTCTGTACCACTCTAAGTCTAAAGGATATCTGACTAACCCTGAGGTAGATTCACTAATTAAAATGCATAAAGAGTATTCAGGTAATATGACCGTATACACATCACAGTACTTTTCCAGTTTCCAGAAAAGAACTTGGCAACTTAAACACTACTCCCATATTCCAGTCTCCGCTTCCAAAGTGTATTTGGGTTACTCCTTTCGTCCGATAGTACAAACTGGTAATTCTCCCTTTCATCTTCATTAAAGAGGTTTGACTTTCAAAATTTTTCCTCACACCTTTATATCAGAGATATACTGTGCCTTTGACTAACTAAAGAATGTCTGTGGTCTGTACCTGTAGATGAAGGGGGAAACATGCAGAAAAATAACTTTCATATTAATAATAAATGTTGCAACTGTAAGCTTAAATCCCACACTCATGCTAACTTAATAGTTTTCTTTAAATGCATAATAGTTCCACAACCTACATATAATTCAATAAATGAAGTTTTTGATAAAGGAATCAAGCTATATTATAATTTACTCTTACATACAGCATAATAGTGATACATGTATTATTAATCGAAAAAGACAACTGATCATATTTTATTAGAAAAGCATTCAACACACAAATGATTCATTCTATGTCTGAGGAAGATTTACTTATAAGCACAGGACGTCAGGACCATGTTCCTGTTCAAAGCACCTTGGTATCCAATTTTAAATAGAAAGGGTGTGGACTCTATTACTCATAGACGGCTGTCTAAGTTGGCACCACGAGTGAGTTCTGCCATCCGTGCAGCATCGTACTGAAGCACCGTTGACGTAAAAAAACTTTTTGCCCTGAGGAAGCCCAATCTGGGTGAAACGCGTTGGCTGTCATTTCTGTCAAGATATTGTCTGAAGACCACAATAAAAAATATTTGAAGAACAACCTGAAGGACCGCTACTCTTTTTTGTGAACATATATGAACACTCCGTTTTTTTAAAAACAACTCGATTTATGCACTGTACTATATATGATTGCCTCTCTGTTCTCTTTTTTGTTTGTCTAAATCAAGGTTCTTTAGCAGTGGACCTATAGAGGTGGGCAACTATGGCAAATAAGGTTTTGCTTTGACTGTCGTGTATCTATCAGGGTAGTGCAACTGTTGATTCCTACTGCTATCTGCTGTTTGTTTAGTGGTGAAATGTACTAATGTGTGACAAATGCCATTGGCTGAGAACACAGCTTTAATTTGTACCTGCAGAAAATGGCATGAAAGCATCATTCTTCTTGAAACTGCCATCATCATTCAGGAAGTTCTGAGGGTTGAATTCTTCTGGGTTACTGAATTTGTCTGGATCCCACAATACAGAACCAAGCATGAACAACACATCTGTCCCCTACAAAAGCAACACAATACAGAAACAAGAAACTATGAATACAGGCAACTAGAGTGAAATAAGCCATGAAAACTACATTATTTTGAAAGAGCACTCTCCAAAAACATTTTAACAGATTTATAGAAAACAAAACAACTAACAGAAGTAAACATGCTTTTCTCCATTTAACAATAATATCTGTTTCCACCTATCATGATGTATTTCCAGGATGTCTGTATTGTTTGGAGTAGCTAGATTGAGAAAAAGTTCTAGGGACTGTCAGGACATAGGCTTAGCTGTAACTATATATGTAGTTGCTTCCCCGGGGGTGCATGAATTTCTTTTAATAATCAAGACTGCCTAGTTGTTGCATTACAGACATATCTATGTATTAAAATGCTGATGTTGGTCAGGAAAAAGTCAAGCAAAATGAGTGAAAGGTCTGGAAAACTGTAAGAATTACTTTTTTGATTCCAATGTTGCAGAGCACCACACTAGAGTAATGTAG
Organism: Lissotriton vulgaris; assembly: GCF_964263255.1. Classification (NCBI taxonomy): domain Eukaryota; kingdom Metazoa; phylum Chordata; class Amphibia; order Caudata; family Salamandridae; genus Lissotriton; species Lissotriton vulgaris. The sequence continues at coordinate 854,878,587 of NC_141697.1, read as the reverse complement.
CAGACTTTTCAGCATGATGGGTGCTCAGATAAAGGCCATTCATCTTGTAGGTTGAGCACATTAGCATTTATCATGAGTATTCATTCAGTAACAATGATAAAATGAATACTGTTGCTATTGCTCACCTGTTGGCCAAACTCAGGCAGGTCTGTCACATTACACTGAGGATGTAAGATGACCCACCTTAAAACGTCATACGTGTGTTGTATGAAATAAACCTGAAACGGTTTTTTCCCATAAATATGTCTCCAGAGTTTCATTGGGGAGGAATTGTGTATATGTTCAAGCGGGCGGGAGTGCATGGCGGTGTGGGCACTATGCCGCTGACCGCGTGACCCGCAGGGGAACATGGGCGGGGCAGCGCCTTAGTCCCATCCGGCAAAACTCCAGCTGGCACTGGTGGGGCGCCCCGCGTCTACCATCCACAGGCCAGGGGAGGGCCTACATGTGGGAGGGGCGAACCCCCCCTATATCTACCATGGTGGCCAAGGCTCGGCCTCTCTCATCCTCAGTCTGCTCGCGGCTCAAGCGCTGTTCCCACCCTGACCCTGACCCAGCAGCTTGAGCGACGGCGCAAAGTAACAGAATGTTGTAATGTTTTTCTTTGTGTTGCAGGCGGAGTTACAGGGCGATCTGGAAGCAGACGGGTACAGTAAGGGTACCTCTGCGGCAGAAGGGTACAGTAAGGGTACCTCTGCCTGGCACAGTAAGGGTGCCTGAGCCAAGGACCAGGAGCCGAAGGAGGTTCCGGGAAACCGCGACGGCGCCCCGTTAGTCCTTCGGGCGGTTGGGGGGCCTGAACCGACCGGGGGTGTGCCACACCGCTCCGCCCCGACAGGGGGGGAGGCGGGAGTATAACAAAGTTGGTAATGTGCTGCACCGTCAGAGCATCAACTTGCCGTGCAAGATGGCTCCTTAGGGATGCGGGACAGCGAGGGGCTGCCTGCTTTGGATCGCCTGTAAGATGACCCACCTTAAAACGTCATACGTGTGTTGTATGAAATAAACCTGCAACGGTTTTTTCCCATAAATATGTCTCCAGAGTTTCATTGGGGAGGAATTGTGTATATGTTCAAGCGGGCGGGAGTGCATGGCGGTGTGGGCACTAAGCTTATTTCCGCCCTAAACCAGCCATAACATTTACGTTATTACTTCCAAGTTCTTGTACGATGCTGGTAGACTGTCTGGGACAAAGTCCAACAGTGGTTTCTGTAACTAAATCCTTCTAGATTGATGGAAACAGAAAAACACAGAAGGATACTGGGAATGCCAGCATTTCTTTATACTGAAGTTTCATGTATAAGAGTTGTGACCCTCCTTGTACCCAAGGACTGAAAAAGGAAGGATGGCATGCAAAGCCCTTTCGGCCCTAATCCTTAAATAACAAATCTATACTCTTAGAATTTAATGAATGCGACATAGTTACCCCACCAAATGTTATACGAACACAAAACAGTTTCCACATCACCATAAGCTGAATCAGACTGTGGTCTGCTACAAAAAAAAGAACTATTTACAATGTCGGTGATCTGCCCAATACAATACTAGGCCATACCAGTGTCAATAAACCATGCTTTGGCATTTTCCCATCGGAGAAATAGTCAAAGGATGTTGACACAGACTCTTTTTAATGAGGCTTATTTTTGACTAATGCGTGATATACTATATAAACATCAAAAGGTGATACAGCGGTAATTCTCCATCAATTTCTGAAGGTAAACAGGGTTTTCAAGGGTTGTTTAGTCTGCTGGCTGTGGATGTCACTTGACCTGCAGATTTCACTACGAATAAGCGTCAGAGAAACAAACAGTGACATTGCGCGACTGGCCAACTCTCTTCCTCCTTCTTTGCTCGACCCAAATACGATAAGGATTTAAACATGAGAAGGAAAAATACTGAGCTGGATGGCCAATGCAAACTGTGCATGCACATGACGAAAGGCTTGCAGCAATGTTATGCATTCCGGACATTTACTGTCATTTCTGGAGAGAAATGCTCAGTCAGGCAGACCCAGACAGATGAAAAACCTCGAGATATGTAACAAACCACCATACATGAAGGAAGTGCAATATTTAAGACAGATCATGCTGTCTAGGACTATAAGCGACACAAACGCTTAATTGTTGATGTCTTTCCGTTCGCATCTCATTCATGTGGATAATGCACGCGAAGAGATGCAATAACGCCCTCACTTCCCCAAATAAGATTCTGTGTGTATCGGTGCAGAAACCATTGGCGTTACCACATGACCTGGACTCTTTTTTGTTTACACCACATCCCTGCATGGCACGTTTGAAAAGTCCCTTTTCTTTCTTTTTTATTCCCGAGCAAATACAGAGCTGACATTTCGCTCCGTAAGGATGGTACCTTGCAAGGCATCGCACTGAAGCCAAAGGTGCCACCTCTTCAAATGAAGAGAACATTTAACTGTCAAAGCCCCGCCGTGAACAAGCCATTTAGAGCCCTCCCCAATCCCACCTGCACCTACACAACAAGGCGCAAGCTTTTTAAAGCTCCCGTGCTACGCTAGTGTCTGAAAATAGACCCCAAGTGCCTGCCTTCTGAGCGAAAATTACAACGCGGTAATCAACAGTGCCTCAGCCATTAATTACGGCAAGCGGATCTAGGCACCATAAAGTGCCTTCGGCAGTCTTATGTTTTATCACTCATCATTTTGGCTGCACCCGCGCGTTTTCTTCCGGCCATATTTCTAAGCAAATAGTACACAAACAAAACACTGTGCAAAGGGTTTGAAAAACAGCCGGTCCACGGCCATTACCATCACTGCCTCATACACGTGGTCCGTAACAAGAAGTATTTAAGAGCTAAACTGTTACTATTGAGGGGGAACCAGCCGCTCTCCACATGTTAAAACAATGATAATGAAGTCATGGGGACACTCCCTGAACCAGTGCGTCCTGGTCTGCACCCATCCACTTAAATGGCACGCTACTGATCCGAGGCGGCCTTCGTTTGTTCCTGCAGCCAGTAATAGAAGCAGGGAAGCGGTTTTAAAACCTTTGTCTTAAATGAGGGGCGATCAAAACCAATGATCTGATCGGCCTATCAAAGTCACCCCGATAAGTGGACCTTGGGCATTAGCATACTGCTGGTAGTGGTAATTGAAGATTGGTGTCCTAGATCTGGCCGGATCGAGTCTGTCCACCGAGAGGACAGATCGCTCAAGGATACGATGAACTCTGCCGAGGCTGGTGTCTGGTTTCACGCATGGCTGCCATACCTCTGCCCATAGTACCGCTGTCCTGACCGGATGTCCTCCTGGGTGAGGTGTCCTTTCGTCCTTCGTGTCTGTTACGTTCCGATCTCACGAAGCCTTTGTATGTTTTATCTGTGGCTTAGTGGGGCAGTAACTAACAGGCTACTCAGCGGTAGCCTGCTTGTGGACGTCGGAAGGATGAAAGGCAGAGTCAGCCCTTCCTGGACCTTAATCTGTGCCCCAAAAGTTCACTAAAGGCTTCGCTAGCAGGCATTTTTATCGTCTGACGTGTCCTGGGCATTGTCAAACGACAGTCACAGGTGCCTGCCCTCAAGATGCCCCCACTGCTCTTTAAATATTCGTGCGGAGGAACTTAGGCGCACCAGGGGCCCATGACACCCCAAGGAAGAAGACGTGAGAAAAGGATGGGACCCACGTGAACCACCGGCTGGAAAATGAAGCATCGCTCCCGCCTTACCCAACCAGCCTGGTACGCTGCTCGCATTGGAAAATCGTGGATGCAGAACTATACTTTTCATCCATCCGCCACTGTCCGGGGCTGCTTGAAAGTGAAAGCGGCCATGACGAGGAAAGCACGTCGTGCCCGCAGTAGGAGAAACACATTAAAAACAAGCTATAAGTAATCTAAGTAAAGAACTCGAGCCTAAAAGCAGCGTATTCCACAGTATGTAAACCGTCTCTAAAGAGCTAAATCTGCATACTTCACAGCCAGTATCGTGAGCGTGCACATTCCGGAAGTTCGGAAGCGTCACGCCTGTCGTGGGGCGGGACTTCCGTCTGCCGCGAAGCCTGCGCCCACGGAGTGGATGGCCCAGGAGCAGTCGAGACGCACAGCAGAAGTCAGGAGTGGCGGCTGAGGCCGCTGACGCGGTAAGTGGGGAGGGGTGGGGGGCGGCGGCGGTATGTGTGTCTGTGTCCGCGTGTGTGTATGCCTGTGTGCCTGTGTGTGTGTGTGTTTGCCTGCGTGTGTGTGTGCGTGTTTGTGTGTGTGTGCATGCGTGAGTGTGGCTGTGTGTGCGCGAGCGTGATTGAGAGAGGCGAGAGGTTTACTTGCGGGATGGAGCTTCTGAGGCAGGAGATGGGCACGGCGCCGTGCGCGCCCTTGAGGAGGAATCTGAGACAGCAGAGGCGCGTGCCCGAACGCTGTCTCAGATTCCTCCGAACACGCCGACAATAGGTCCTTCGTTATGCTCGACCTAAAAACCCGGACCAAGCTATCTATTCTTCACCTAGATGTGGAGCAGGGAGCACTTGCATTACCTCACCTATCTACCTACTTAAAGCTGCGTTGATTATTTTATTAACGCAGCTGGTGGCTCCTGCCTTGAAATTTTCCAACTTTTTTAAAAATCTGATGCAAATTAAAAGTGCAATTAAGTTACCAGCATTTCTGCATACTGCAAAGCTACCCAAAGGAACAAGGTATAAGGTTGTGAATAAAATTGCTTACTGCATACAACGGTTCTATAAAGCTTACAACATTCCATTGTGCCACTCATTTACTCCCCTTAAAATCTGTGTGTTGCAGGGTTTTCAGGTTCCACAAAATGTATTGCAGTCCTATAATAGGCTAGGAGTTTGTAAACTGGGAGATTTCTACAATGGCGCCAATCTTTTATCGTGGGAGGCATTCACATTGCATTGTGTCCCTCAGAGGAGCGATCTCTACTTAAGTTTCAAACAGATAATTTGTTTTCTCACGAATAAGTATACAATAATCAACGAGAAGGAAAGAATAATTACAAATCTGCCCTAGGGTTGAATTCAAGCGATATTGGTATTTTGTATAATTTATTACAACAGGGTTCGAACAAGAATCTCATAGAGCCAATGCTTTCAAAAATTGCCCAGGATACCAACTGTCGGTTTAATTTAAATGAATGGCATAGAGGGTACATATTTGGGAATAAGGCATTGAGGGTGGCAAATTTGAAGAGGATGTCCTTTCTTTCGAGGTGGTAGGTGTAGCAGACCCCCCTCATGCTACACAAATGGATCTAGCGTGAAGAAGTTGTGATATTTTATTTGAAGAAATAAATGTGGTAAAGCGCCGGGCAAGTTCAGAGAGTGCTATGTTTCGCGAGATGAAGAGAGAGCTAGAGTAATTGAAAGGGCTAAGGCATGGGTAGAGCTTGTGGATTGTTTGTTGACCCTGGACGTCGATGTAGATAGACCAAATAGCTCCCTCAATTCTCAGGAGGATTTAGAGGGTGGAAATAATTGAGCTTACATTGGATACGTCTGGTGAGAATATGTACTAATGTGGTGTGCTTTGATAATATAGGTCATTTAGGTACTTTATTTCTGATTGCTTTGCTAGATAAGGGGTGACTGTTGTTGGGGGAGATAGTTATTGTAGTTTTCTGTTTGAAAACTAGTGGGCTAAGGATATATATATAACATGTTCTGTAGTAAGAATGTACTTGAATGCTTTCATTTTAAACTAATATGTTCTATACCTTTGGTTGACATTTTTTTATATTTATTATATCTATAAATCTCAAAATGATGACCTACTGTAATGCATCAGTCATTATTTGTAAAATATCCTTGTCACTATTGCATATATTTGAAAAGGATACTTTCGGTCCCGCTGGACTGGGGTAAAGTCAAAGTTAGGGCAAACCGCAATGGAGCGCCGGCTGGCTACAGGATTCACGTTGTCCCCAGTGATCAAAGCACCTTTCCTGGTAGCAAGCAGCGAGATGCCTTGATCTTCTCCACTCAGTGAAGGTGATGCATCAGGTTGCCAGAGTCGAAAGATGTCTGGTGAATCGCTGGATTCTGACATGCAGTCAAGGGGATGCACCCCTCTCACCAAGCTGCAGTGGGAGTTATACACTGTCCAATGCATTTTATCTCTGAAGGCGAAGCGCTGGTTCTGAAGCGATACTCCAATTTTTCACCCATAAACGGAGATGATGCGCCGGTTCTGCCACACGCAGACAGAAGATGTCTCAAAATTCATGTTGAAAGTATCTGGACCACTTCCAGTGAGATAGGCTCAGGAGCAGGGGTGGAGGCTCTGATATCAAATAGTCTCAAGGGACAGGAGGCAAGCAAACAAACCCGTTGAGATCAATTGAAAGATGGCAGAGTCCAGAGAGCAGCAGGCAGCAGGGCAATAAACAGAAAAACAGGCCTTCTAGATCAGAAGTCCAGTTGTGCCATTTGAGCAGCATATTAGTTCTTCTGACAGAGGTTCAGTCGTAGGTCCCGAAGTGTCTGATTTGATGGGATCAGAGACCCAGTAATTATACCCAAATAAGCCTTTAAAGTGAGAGAGACTTCAAGCAATGGTTTTGAAGTGCACCAGTATCCTTTCAACCGAGTCCTGTCTACCAGGCTGTCTTGGGGGGTTAATCCTTCCTTTGTGTTGGGTCTGGCCACTACCCTTTGACGTGAACGTGTGAGTCCCTTCCTCCTTTCCTGCCCAGGAAGGGCCATCAGAATGTAAATGTATGTAGATTAGCACTCAGCCACACCTCGCCTTCAAGTGTTTGTGGCTTTCTGAAATGCACAAAGTATAACTGTCACCCAGCCCAGATGTTGCTGTAAGGTACTGGTTATGAGTGGTAAAGTGAGCAGAGTCCTAAAGCCAACAAAAATGAGTTCAGAAAATGGGAGGAGGAAGGCAAAAAGGTTGGGGGTGACACTGAAGGAAGGGATAGATCCAACAGACCTTGATCCCACATTTGGTTCTTTCTTGATGCACACTATTTGAGGCTATGCACAGCTATCCTTTGCAAGTACTAACCCGTAAGACTGTTTTACTTATTACAATCACATTGCAATGTCACATTAGTCATCTGTGGCTCTGTCAGTACAACCACCACAAACAACCTTCCCAAACAAACTGGTACTTTAGACTCAGATGTGTTTTTTGCTGCTTTACTTTGCTTCTTTACTCCTGCTCTCTGCTGTCTGCTGTCTGCTGTCTGGTATGGATGGAAGTGTAGCTTATTATTCTGCTATTAATAAAGTCTTTGAAGGGTCCTAGGTGGTGTCACATGATTCTACTGAGCCAACATTTGAGGCAACAAATGTGTCCATTTTGCAACAATATATTTCTCAAAGTCTGGGTCAGCAAGGCCATCCATCCCTAGGGCCTCTGCACTCCAGTTTAGTGTGATTTCCACTAGGAGGTGAAAGGAGTGCCTGCATGCTATCAGGATCTACATAGGTCTGTTGTACATGTGCAAAAGTAATTAAGTCTGGACAGTGATCTGTGAAAAAAATGTTTGCTTCCTGTTAAAAGGGTAAAAAAAGTGCCATATGCCCACTAAACTCATAGCCTCGAGGAATCAGGAAAGAGACATTTTGCCACTTATTGCATATGTATAAAGTGATTTATTATCTAAATCCCAGTCTGCTAATCCGCTGAAGTTACCACCTATGATGAGTTATTCTGAAGGAAGTGTTGAGAGAAGTGTACCTAGATGTTTAAAAAGTTGAGCGCTCAATGGAGGGGGCAGACACATTAACAAATGACATCTGATTATCTATTAAGAATCCCAGAACTACAAAATAACAGCCCTGCGGTCATTCTATGTTTCTGTAAATCGAAATGAGAAACGTGCCTTACAATAGGATCATTACTCAAGGCGATCCTCTAACAAAACCCATGCAATATCCTAGAGAAATCCTGGCATTTAGCCACTATAACATGAATTTGCTGGAGTATTGCCATGTCCCTATTGTTTCACCCTCTGAGAGTTCCACTCCAATTTAAATTTATTTGTGTAACAAGTCATTTACATTACCACATGGCAATTTTAGTGCAGCCACACAAGTCTGGTGTATCACCCATTGCTGCAGTGCTGGATACCATAGGAGTTTGTGTAGTACATGTCAATGCATAGAGAGTGTGTGATTTGTTACACATCTGTCCCGTAACCTATTTAATCAAACATGAAACACACAAAAAAATGAAACCTATAAACCCAATGCCAACACCCTGCAACATGAAACCATTGTAGAGTGGAACCTTATACCAACACCTAAAGGCATAATGCCTAACTTAGTACTATGAAATGTTGAAACAGCACTCAGAAAGTGCACACTAAAGAAAGGGATTAAACAAGAAAGAGAAGTGGGAGAAAATAGGGGAACATTCACAATCAAAAGAAAGTCTTTCAGAGTAGCAAGGTTGTGTGATGGACCAGTTGTTCAATTTGCATAACTACTTGCCAATTTATCCCACTACCAATCGCACAGCCAGGTAACCAAATGTGTGATTGCAGTTTAGTGGATGTACCAGTCAATTAGTGTGATGAATGGTCTATAGTAAGTAGCCACACTGTTTTGCCATCTCCTCTGTGAACAACGCTACTGCTCTCCTGTCTCATGCCTACAAAGATTCACTCCACATTGTCTTGACACCCACTATGTGGGCGGACCTCTTACACTGATAGTGACAGGCTGCACTGTCCTAATACAACCCCCTTACTTCTTGAGTGGGTCAATCTACTACCACAACCACTCATGGAGCTGCTGACCCCTTTGAAGAGCTCTTGGCATGCTTACACATTTCAGTAATGTCATTCCAGTAAGTCCCGCAGGGCAAGTACAATTCTGCTACTTTCTCCTTGATATCGACCGTATTCATTAAGACCCTTTTCTACCAAACTGATATACTCTAGGAATTTACTTTAACAACTGACGCAGACTGTGGTCCTGTGAGCTGCTAATAGGCATCCCACATCCTGTCTGCCCTGATCAGGCCTCAACATTTCTAAAGACGTTGAAATGCTGGTAATGCAACACACAGGGATACCTGATAATATATTGTAGACCAAAATTATCCAGACCACAGTCTAGTTGAACAAAAATTTCAGCTGTGTGTCTTTCTTTATGTACACACTATGGGCCCGAATCACAGAAGGAAACTGAGACGAACGCCTAACTACCGCTTTCGGAATTCACAAAGGGCATTTTTCGAGTAGTAAAGTTAGACTTTTGTCCCAGTTAAACTTCTGATTTGGTCTTAACTTTAAATTTTTGGTCTCAGTCAATATTAAGACCAAAACTTAACTTCAACTGAGACAAAAGTCTAACTTTACTGCTCGTAAACGCCCTTTGTGACTACCGAAATTCGTAAAGTATGACTTTTGTCTGTTTACCTTTGTGAATCAGGCCCTTCATATGTGAAATATGTCCTTCCTTACGCTTGTGTAATCAATAGAGACACAAAGCACCTTCTCTCAATAAGAAGTTATAAAGTGTGGCAAAACACCCATGAAAGTCTTTTTTTTTTTTTTTTTTATTTTATTTAAAAAATTTTATGGCACATCATACAACAATTTGTCATTTACATACACAGAGATCTCGATACACAGTTTAACCCAAATAATTACTATGTATAAAAAAAAGGAAAAATTATAAGTCATCAACACTATCAGGTGGAAAACAAGCCTTATAAATTATTAACCAAGGGGTATCCTTACTCTCTCCTTCCACCGATATATAGGATTCCAAATTTTTAATCCCAATTTTCTAGTTCTTTTACCCTTCCTGGCGTATATACCTTTTTCAAGGTTAAATATCCCTAATAACAAAGCAATCCATTGTTGTAATGTGGGGGGGATAGGGTCCCGCCATGCTCTTGCAATTAATAGTCTGTACACAGCCATCGCTAGGAATATAAATTCAGTATTATTGTCCCTATAACCCCTAACCCCTAGCATGATAACCATTGGTGTTAAAGTCTCGTTTACACCCAGAGTAAACCTCATAAAATCTTCAATCTCCTTTCGTAGATTCTCTAATTGGGGACACAGTGCGAAAATGTGAATACTATCTGCTACTGGAGCATTGCATCGAAAACAAGTTGTCCCTGTGGTCGCCCCCCACTGTGCAATGCGGTCCGGTGTATGATAGAGTTGAAATACAGTTTTAAAATGCTGCGATTGAAGAGGAGCAGAACACAGCACAGAGCATCCTAACTCTATTGAATCCAGAAAGAATTGACTCTGTACACCTAGTTTCCCTGCCCATTTATCTCCAAATTTCTCAGTATCGTCTTTTTTTAGGCCTGCTAGATTGGCATAAAAGAATCGTATAGAACACACTCCCCCCTGAGCTAGAGATTCCATAAGGTTACTTTTCCGAAATCCGGATTCTCCCCCCTTTTTCTTACCCAAAAAGCTCCTGATTTGCAGATACTTAAAAAAACTATTTCTTGTAATGCCAAATTTACCCATCAGATCTGAAAATTGTGATATATTCCCATCCGTTCCCATCAAATCCCCTATACTTTTTACGCCTTGCATATCCCATTCCGCCATTATAGAATCTGAAAATATCAAGGGGGGTAGTGTTCTATTCCTGTACAATCTAGTATACCTATTGTATCTTCCTAGTCCGCACTTCTTTGCTACTGCTATCCAGATATTATATGCAGCTTTAACTGTTTTAAATATTACAGCAAGTTCCAAGCTGTTTTTGAAATCTTGGTTCAGAATGCCAACGAGGCTGCAATGAGTGCAGGATGCAAAAGAAGGCAGAGAAAATAAAAGCGGGAAGCCCGGCGAAACTGACTCTAGCAAAGCCCCTAATGCTAAAGAGAAAGTCAAGACGGAAATGAAGCAAGACACCAAACATGATACAAAAATGGATACAAAAGTATCACAGAACGCGGCTCAGAAAGCCGGTCCTATTCCCAAAAAGCCAACTCTGAGGAAACCGGGCGGTGACAACCCAGCCGCGGCTAAGGATAGTGGAAACACCAAGAAGACGAAAGAGAGTGCTATGCGCCAGCCTTCAGTGACGGAAAGCTTTTCGAATATACCTTTGAATCCGGGCGGGATCTGCAGCGGTAAGATTGTATCCGTGTCCGATGCTGGTCCAATACCGGCTGCTACAGTTGCCGCGGAAGTTAAAGGAGTTGTGGATCCTGTCAGCAAGGTCCGCGGGCCGACACCGACAGTGGGAGAGGGAGAGAAGGCAGTGAAGGGCGCCAGCACGGGCGCTGGGATAGCGGTAACCAAGCAACAGGGAGAAAGACCCGCTGCAGGGAAGCCGGCTGAGGCGATGCCTGCATCCACTGTTAGCGCTGCTGTCAGACAGGGGATTGAGAGAGATGCAGAGGGTGAGAGTACTGCAGTGGCCACTTCTGCACAGCTCTCAAGCAAATGGGCCCCAGGAGAACATCATACACTGCATAAGGTTGGTAACGAAGTGCTTGAGGTTAACGCTCTGAATGCGCAAGTATCAGATAAAGATAGCGGCTTGACAATATCTATGCATTGCGATGAAGGATTAGCGAATGGCTTGTTAACAACTGACACTGCACAAGCAATGCCTCCGCTATGGGAGAATGAAGTAGAAATGAATTGGGAAAGAGAAGGAGGGAAATCAGGCGGTGAATCATCAGCTTCTACCTCCCATTCCACTGAATTGCATTTTATATCTGAGGCAGCCTCCGCGGAGAGGTTCTACTCGGTAGAAGAAGACTCCCAGTCACAGTCGCTTCCTACTGGAGAGAGTTCTGATGAATCAACTGGGGGAGATACAGGTAGCAGCTCTCCGGTTCAGAAATATACTCAAAAAAAAGTCTATCCAGAAGAAAACCATCCTCAGCAAGCAGCACTACAGACCCCACTAAAAAACTAGCCTGGGATTACTCTACTACCACATTCTCCTTTTTAGAGCAGGATAGCCCGGCTACAATGATTGGAGAGCAGGGTTCTTTGCAGCCCACACAACCACCTGTTACTCTGGATCTATTATTCAACACTTTGAAATTGATGCAATCCGAGGCTAGAGGGGAAAGTAGGAGAGCTAGGCATGAGGCTAGAAAGGTACAGAACAAATTGAGGAAGATAAGTCAAAGGCAGGACGAGATGGCGGAGAGGGTGGCACACGTAGAAGAAAGAACTGGGAAAGTAGAGGACGACCTGAGAGAGATTAAATCATACAAGGAAGAGCATCAGAAGGTTGCTGAAGATGTTAACTGGAAACTCGAGGATTTTGAGAATAGACAGCGTCGAAATAACATCAGACTGCTAGGAATTGAAGAAGGACTGGAAGGAGGAGACATCAGATTGTTTGTGGTGAATTTGTTAAAAGGAGCTTTCCCAGAACTAACATCATGGCAATGGGAACATGAAATCTAAAGAGCCCATCGCTTTCCGTTCTTTAAAAGAGGACAGGAAGGGGCCCAAGGGGGTAAACCAAGGGCAATTTTGATTTTTGTTGGAAATTTCCTGCTAAGGCAGCTGATCTTAGATAAGGCCAAACCTGAGTCAAGAAAGTCTTTTAATAACGTGTCATTTTTTGCAAGGCCGGATTTTTGCCATGCTACGGTAGAGCGTAGATGGAGATTGAGGCAGCTGATTCCGAGTATACAATCTCTGGGTTCAGAAGCCTACCTTCTCTACCCAGCAAAGCTGAAAATAGTAACTAAAAGTCAGGTTAAGTTCTTTTTTTCTGAAATTAAAGCAAAGGCCTTTATGATTGAAGTTTTGGGGTATAAGGACAGTTAACCAGAATATAGTAACTGTTTATTTGAAATAGAGGGGGGTAGGAAGGCGGGGAGAAGTGGCGACTGCTGATTCTCTGGCGATCACACATAGGTCATGCTTGACCTATTTGCCTGTAGGGGAGGGTGGGGGTGGGTTAGGCTGGGGTGGAGAAGGGGGGGAACACTAGAGGGGGGGAAAAAATGGCGCACATCATTTGCAGTAGTGTATACACAGAGCTCTGGTAAAAAGATGGTATTGTTTTTAAGTATATGGTGGAATAAGGAAACAAAGAGAGTAAGAGGAAACTGGGAGAGTAGGACGGACAGGATGGATATAATTCTTGAAATTCTGAATGGCATGTAGAATTATGTCAATGAATGTGTGTGGCCTTAACGACCTCCAGAAGAGATTAAGGGTCTCTGCTTTTTGTAAGGCATTAAATCCAGATCTGATCTGTCTCCAAGAGACCCACGTTGAGGGAGGTAAAGGTTTTTTGTTAGGACAGCTGGGGTTCGAAGTATTAGCTTACACTACACAAGCTTCAAAAACACGAGGGGTGGCAATCTTGGGAAGGGGGAGAGAGTGTTTGGTGATTAGGAAGAAGGTAGATAAGTGGGGAAGATGGGTTATGGTGGAAGTAGTATTCAGAGGAGCTAGATTTACCTTGGTCTCAGTCTATGGCTCAACAGCCGATGAATCAGACATATTTGAATTTTTGGATCAGGAATTGACAACATGGGTGGATCCTATCGTATGTTGTGGGGATTTTAATATTAATCGACCAGCCAGTATAGAGCTTCAAAGGAATTTTGGTTATACTGGGCATAAGAAGAGGGTACATAAGGCGATAGTAGATCTGGCTACACATAATGCTTTATCAGATGTATGGGCAAATTTGAATCCAATGAGTGATGGGGACACTTTTGTTTCAGCGCCCCATAGAATTACTGTTAGATTGGATTATTTTTTAATCTCTAATGTGCTGTTATCTAATGCATCTATTACAAAGTTACCTCGTATGATGTCAGATCATAACCCGTTACTATTGACATTGAATCTCAGCGGAATAAGCAGAAAGGTGTACAAATGGACATTTGAAAGAGCGCTGTTGAAAGACGAAAGCTACTGTAAGCATATGATGAAATGGATAACCGAATTTTGGCTTAATAATAAGGGGAGCACAAGTAGTGGTAATGTTTGGGATGCTTTTAAAGCAGGGATTAGAGGCGAAACAATTAGTTTTACATCTTTTTGACGGAAAGTTGAAAGAGAGAAGTCTGAACAACAGATGAACTCACTTTTGGCTGCAGAAGCAGAACTTAATAGATTGATTATAGCCGGGAGTCCACTAGATCAAAAAATATTAGAAATAATGATGTTAAAGAATGACATTGCTGAAATGGTTACAAATAGAATAGCCATAAACTACCTCGCAAAGAAGGAACAGGTGTTTGAATATAGTGAGAAGGTGGGGCATATCCTCGCTGTTAGGACGAGGCAGAAAGCTAATGCTGGTGATATTAAAAGCATGGTAGATAACTTAGGAAATGTGATATTAGATTCGAATGGTATAAGGAATGAATTCTGGGAATACTATACGAACTTATATGACAGTGACAACAGGATGGGATCCAAGGAAATAAATAGGGAAATGAGAGATTATTTGGGGAATATACAGCTAGATACGCTGGAATTAGAAGATCAGACTAAGCTAGATTCCGATATAACATTAGAAGAAGTTGCATTAGCACTTGCGGAACTCCCATCTTCTAAAGCCGCAGGCCCAGATCTCATTCCAATTGAATTTTATAAAACATTTTTTTCCTCTATAAGTGCGGAGCTTTTAGATACGCTCTTACAAGCACAGAGAGAAGTCTCAGTTCCAGATTCATGGGGAGGCACGGAGATCATTGTCATTCTTAAAAAGGGCAAGCCTCCTACAACACCAGGGTCGTATAGACCAATTGCCCTTATGAACGCGGATGTGAAATTATACTCTAAAATTTTGGCAACAAGGCTGTCTACCATTATTGAAAAATTAGTTGCACCAGAGCAACATGGATTCATTCCAGGAAAAGGTACCACTACACATGTTCGAACAGTAATCACTTGCTTTGATGCTATGGAGGTTATTGGCGGCCCGCTGGCAGCCATGTTCCTCGACGCCGAGAAGGCTTTTGACAGGGTGGCTTGGTTATACTAATGGGAAATAATGAAAGTATATGGTTTTGGCGATAAATTCATAAGGGCAATTCAGGTTCTATACAAGGCACCTACAGCTAGAATTAAAATTAATCGAGACTTAACGGCACCTGTACAAATTAAAAGAGGCACTAGGCAAGGTTGTCCTAGTTCTCCCCTTCTTTTCGCATTATATATGGATCCATATTTGCGTTATTTAAAAGCCAACCCGAATATTCCACCGCTCATCTCGAATGGAGCGGAGGTTAACGTTCTAGCATATGCAGATGACGTTGCTATAATCACTCCAGACCCAGCCAAAGCAGTGGAGGAGGTTGAGCGGGAGGCTAGTAAATTTGGAAGAATATCCGGGTATAAACTAAACAGCGCAAAGACACAAATCATCCAAAACTCTGTGGTCTTATATAATGACGCTCGAGTGGTTTCCGCAGCAACATATTTGGAAGTCGAGATATCACCTAATCTGGATACAGTGGTAGGACGGAATATCTCTCCGTTAATTAAAGATGTAAGTACAGATCTGGCCAGAATTGATAAGCTTAAACTTTCGCTAGTAGGACGTACAAATGTAATTAAAATGATTATTCTTCCCAAATTCCTTTATTTTTTTCGCACTATTCCTCTTTTTTTTTAAACAATCTGGTTTAGTAAACTAGAATCAATACTTAATAAATTTATATGGTCTTATGGGAAAACGAGAAGGGACTATAAGTTCATGACGCTACCAAGGGTTAAAGGAGGATGGGGGGTCCCAGACTTCAGGCTATATTACTGGGCATCTGTACTACAATACACCCAGGGTTTGCTGGGGGCTGATAACCGAGAGGTGAATGTTAGATCTTGCTCGACAATGGTATATTCTATTGTACTGGGGGCAGATGCCACAAACGCTTTCCTAAATCACGCAGATTTCCTTTACTATAAGCATACACGATTTAAAACACCCATGAAAGTCTTAAGGTGCTTTCCTTCCTCCTCTCTCACTATCCTGCACCAAAGTTTATTTACAAAATATTTGCCTTTTCTGATTATAGCTAATAGACTGATGGTTACTGAATTGTATATACAAGACATATAAACTCATCCCACATGGACTTCATGCGCACAGACCTGAAGATAGTTCCCCTGTCAGACACTATCGCCTTGGGAAACCCCATTTATGTAAAGAATCCCATCAGTGCCCTCACTAACATGGGTTCAGATACTGTTCTAAGAGGTATTAGCAAGCAATTCTGGACTGACAGAATGAATCTGAGGCCGGTACAAGTGTGTGACTAGGCTGCCAAAAGTTGTGACCTTCCCCAGATGTCCTGCCAAGGGAATGCTGTGAGCCTTCTCAAGGAATAAGGCCCAATAACACTGGGTGACTACCAACTAAGCGTGGACAAAATACTGCATTCCACCCATGGAATTGGTGAAAATGTGGCCACTCTGCACTACTCTTTAACATGGAGTTCTTGTCAAATTTGGCCAATGACTGCGTTGTGAGATATTTCACCTATGAGGCTCCAAAATATACAAGCTGGCGAGTGCAAGTGAGATTTGTCGTCCCCTAGCATGATTTCCTAACACGGGTGGTAAACAGCAATCATAAGTGGTCGTAGCCAGAGGGCTGCCATTTGATTTTATCTGCTGTCATTCAATTACATTTTTCACTCACGCAGCAGCAAAATTTACTCTAATGGGCATGTGCTCTTGCTCGGATTTTCAGCACTACTCGCACTACCAGCACTAAATTGCAACATGCGCAGCGGCAGCTGCATATATTCTGCCTGTTGGCGAAATTCCATAGAATCTCGCAGTGTTGGGTTGTAACTCCCTGGAATTTTGTGGAGTGAAATACCTCGAGTTCCGCCCACCCCTAAAACTAATACTCTCCTTGACTCAGAATCAGGGACATTTGACTGACAATACAGGATGCTGTTCTCTCTTTAGATATGTTGATCACAAGAGGTGCCTCAATTTTTCTGGACCTAAGGCTGGATCCAATGGCCCTCAAAAGTGCTTTGCAGAACTGTGCCTGGGAATGGTTCTCCTACAGCTTGTCATGCTGCAGCTCCGGCAGGGCACCCTGGGTCGGATGTGACTCTTCCTGGACTATGAGAGCCTTAAGGGCTAGTTTCCCACATTCCCATATTCCTTGGCTCCTATCTTTATGTTATGACATAGTTTCCATTGACCATGTATTCTTCAAAAGACCTTCAAGCAATCACAACATGTCCCAATGAGCCTTGAGCTCTACCTCTTTCCAGATGGTATGCTGCAGGTCATTTGCAAACATACAGTCTTCAGGCATGGTGGGATTGACAGCTACTTTCAATAGACCTGAGACCACACCCCACTCCAGAGAAACCATTGCCATGTGATGGTGACTAACCTGATTGTCAGCATTCATCATATGGTGCATTGGGAATGTTCTGTTCTTCAGACACCAGCTGACTGCAGCAGTAGTCACGCTGGCTCCTGTGTCTCACAGGTTCTACTCCTTCTCCCATGGATAGGCCATGTTATCAGTCATGTGGACTCTAGGTTTCATCTCCTTTTCACCAAAGGACTCCAGCTTGACCATGCCTTATTTCCCACCAGGCCAACTTGCTTCGCTAATCCTACACTGGCAATTTCGAGGATTTGCCCACCTATGGGGGGCATTCTAGTACATACAAAGTCCCCTTTTTATTGCTCAGCCTATGAACAGTCACATTACATTGGATGTACTGATATGGCATCATGGGCTTTCCCCCCAAAAAATACCCTTCCTCCGCTTGGACATGGACTGGGAATTCTTCCACGTATAATACTTTTGCAGCCCTCTGGCAAACTAAGTATGGGCGAAATTTGAGAATTCGCGGTACGCAAATTCGTGCGAATTCACGGTCCGCAAAATCCGCATATTTGTGGATTTTTTTTTTGTCCATGTTCGCAGCGTTTTTTTTCAGCGCGGCTACCGTGAACTTACCCATGCGGTCATACATGGGCGCGCCCATCTTGTTTTCAGTGTTCGCGTTGTGTATTTCCGTTTCCGGGTGCTAGTTGCATGCTCGCGTTGTGCATTTCCTACGTGCGGGGCGCCATTGCGTGTTCGCGTCCATTTTTGCGTGCTTGCGGGGGAAATATTGCACAAACTTACCCACGTGGTCGCAATGGGCACGGCTATCTTGTTTTTCATTCATTGCTATGGTTCTGGGCATGCGCTTTCAATCCTCCTTTAATCTTTGTAATCCTTTGTTTGTTGGAACTTTTTTTTGATCTTTTTTACTCATTATCTATCTCTCTATTTTTCTACATCTATATTTTGTGTTTTTTTCAACTTTTTGTTACTTTAATAACTACTTTTTTCAGTTTTTTTGTTTAGCTCTCTCTTTTCTTTTATTTACTTTTTTCTCTATTTTTTCCTATTGTTCCTTTCTGTGACCCAGGACCATGGCAAAGGGAGCCGGCAAGTCGAAGGGGAAGACTACCGCACCCCGTAGCTGGCTCCCTTGCGGGAGGTTAAGGGGAGAAGCAGTAAGTTCTAGGGAGATCTTTAGCGGGGTGGAGGTGGCTGCACTGGTCTTCTTTGTACAGCACCACCTCCCCAAGACCGTCGCGGCAGGCGGCAGGCCCGGCTCCGGGTACGGACTCCATGGGCATCGCCAGGTATGGGGTAAGGTGTGCCAGGCCATGTATCGGGACTCTAAGGTCCGGCGCACCTACAACCAGGTGACACATCGGTGGTCCTACATCCTGGACCGGGAAGAAGACCTGCTCGACCTGCATGGCATCGAGTTTCCTGGGTTTGGTGGGTACTAGTAGCTATTTAATCACTACTTTGTTTTCTCCTGCTCTGTGTTATGATATTGCAAATATTTCTTTTTTTCTGAAGAGCAAGAATGCTGCTGATTACATTGCAGGTAAATTATGTTTCAAAAGCTTCTGTGATTGCAGCTGCTCGCTTGCTCATTGGCGGTGCTACTATGCTTACTTGTTTTCAATTTTGTTCTCATTTGGCCTGAGTGATTATGTTTGAGTATACTTTACAGAACTGCGTAATGCTAGACACTAGAGATTACATTGCAGGTAAATTATGTTTCAAAACCTTCTGTGATGGCAGGTGCTCGCCTGCTCACTGGCGGTGCTACTATGCTTACTTGTTTTCAATTTTGTGCTCATTTGGCCTGGGTGATTATGCATGACTGTACTTTACAGAACTGCGTAATGCTAGACACTAGAGACTCAAGTACAGTCCTTCCTTTGTACTCACTAAGAAGAGATAGTGGTGGTAGATTGATAGTTTGAGTATATTATGACTGGTTATTTAGTAGGAAACTTTTTAGTGGTCTGCAATCATGTCAGACTATATCTGTCCCTTCGCGTGCTGCGGAGTGCTGCCTGCAAGTCCTAGTAGAACCTTTTTGTAGTTGATTTAGTGAGTTACATAACTTTCCAAGTAGACGGTCCGCGAATCCAGCAATACTAATATCCTAGTAGACCACATCAGATAGGTCAATAAATTTAGTGCAATTGTTGTCTATTTCCCCGCAGTAATTTGTTATTTTTTTTTGAAATGTTTGATTTGGTTGACAACAATCATCCATGTTTGTGTCTTTCTTTCATGTTGTACATCAGCTCCCCCCAGGGGCAAGAGAACAGAGGAGGAGGTAGCGGCGCCGGCGGAGCAGGAAGGCCAGGATCGGTCCGCCGAGGGCTCCTCTGCTGGCCCCAGTAAGTTTTCCTGTTAATATTAATAATTATACTTCCCTATCTTTTACAGCACCTATTTATTCCAAACGTTCATCATAATTCTAATATTCATATTGGCCAAAATGGGTGACGTCATAACGATGTGCAGTCCTTGATAAGCTGCAATATGTATTGAGTCTTCATCCTTTTAGTAGACTTCATGAAGCGCAAGAAAGGCGGGAGTTCCTACCCACCCGGCCCTTCGCCCTGGCCCTTCGTCGGGAACATGCTCCAGGTGGATTCAGCTGGAGCATGTTCCCGACGAAGGCCAATATGAATATTTAATACATGTGACCTCTACAGGTTTCTACATATTATCATCTTCTGATTGTAGTGACCTACAACCCCCTTGACGCATTTGTACACACACGTGGACTATTCAGTCACGTTTACAATCTCTTCTGAGCACTATCTCTATCTTACTGGATTTCGTTTGAACTATATATCCACGTACAACGCCTGTCAACATATATTCCAAGGGACGGCGCTACCTTTATCCGTTCCTAAGATCTATACAAGCTTCAGTTCACTTGATCCTGCCCTGACGAAGCTCCCAAGGCTGGGGAGCGAAACGCGTTGGCTGTTTTGTGCACCTTGAAAAAAGAAAAAACTAATAAAAAGAACAATATTTTTATACACTACTCTTCGTTTCTGCAAAATACTTTGACTTTGATGCTGCCTCCACGTGTCTCAAAAAAATTTCCTCTGGGGCCTAACCACAGCAGGTCTCAGAGGTTTACAGCACAAGAGACTTAATTTAGTTTGGGATTTCTTGAAGTTTGAGGTGCTTTTTGGGTTGGACCGCTGTGGAAACACTGTTTTTCAAGAATAAGATACTAGTTTACTTTTTGATTGGATAGGAGGACATACTACTACTGTTGCAGGGACTATTCTGCACATACAGAACTATGGACAAGAAATAGGGCATTGGTGATAATAGGTGCAGTTAGACTTTCCACATACCTCAGTCATAACAGAAGTTGAACCCCCAATCTCCTTACGGACTAGCTAGTGTGTCTGAGTCATTATTTAGCTCCCGAATGCAGCGATGATCCCCAATGATTATACAACCCAGAACATAAGACTTTGGAGTCAGAGTCCCGACCTCTCGGGGTCACGGACTCATGCTTCCAAATTGCAAACTCTTTCGCTCACTTACTCATGACCAAAAACCACAGAGTCTATGTAAGTTTAAAGCTTTATTATTTTGTTTTTTTGTAAGACCTTTATTAACATCCATGAGTAATACACAGCAATGAGCCTACAACCCTGAGGCGACCGCGGCATAGCAGAGCAATCAATCACTGGTAGTAGACACAGCCCTTCAGCCGGCAACGTCCGGTCCAGCGGCGTTACCATAGAGATATTCAACAATATTACAATCATTGCTTACTCAAAATTACACTTTGTCTTACTTTTATGTTTTATGAAAACCGTAACAGAACATATAGACTCAATTGGTGAATGAATAGTCATACTGTAGGTGTGGCAATGACGACGACGTCCCTACACTGTTATCCATGTGGATGTATGAACATACCGAGTCTCATGTGCACCGATTGCTTTTGGGGACCCTACCCGGACAGAGTACCTTTCCCTGTCGTGTTCGGTGCAGCCATTGCCCACGTTAATCAGTGGAAATGTCTCAGTCTTCCTCCCCCTCGTCCTCCGAGCTGTCAAGATCGTCTTCCGGCAGAGAATCACATAGATCCCCTCGGTATCCATTCCAGGGCGGCCATATTTTATTCCACTTACAAGGGTTTGCCCGTGACTTATACACCGCTCTTTCTGTCACCATTAATACGTCCATGTTTTTACACCATTGCGTCAAGGTAGGAGAGTCTGTTGCCCCCCACTTTTGCGCTATATCTCTCTTCGCTACCATGATGCCCACGGTGGCCCACAGTTGACCCTGACGTGTGAGATCATTAGGGTCCCACACATTCAACAAGCATGTACAGGAGTTTGGTGTAAGTGATACCTCTAGTGTTTGGGAGATGGTGCGCAGTACCTGACTCCAGTACTCCGTTATAACCGGGCATTCCCAAATCGTGTGAATAAAGGTGCCTTGCTCCCCACACCCTCGGAGACAATGAGGGTGGTCCGCTCTGTGTAGTTTGTGGAGCGTGGTCCTTGTATAATATATCCGGTGTAGTATCTTAAGTTGAACCAGTCTGAAACTAGCCAAAATGCCCACTTCTTTTGGAGACGCTAGCGCTGCATTCCAGTCCGTTTCCTCCATGTCTCCCAGTTCACCCAACCATTTCTCTCTCAGTTTGTCCGTTGGGTCTGGAAGATTATTCATTAGCTTGCGATATGTCAGGGAAGTGGCGCTTTGCTGCATGAAGTCGGTGAGCAAGCGGTCCTCCATCGGAGAGGCTTCGGGGACCTCCGTGCCCTCTGGTAATGCCGCCAGTAGTGCATGCCTAATTTGCACATATCTATAGGTTTCATTTGGACCTAAATTGTATTGCTGCTGTAACTGAGAGAAGGGGATCATTCCTGTGCCCGACCACAGGTCCCCCACCGTCGATATGCCAATATTATCCCACTGCGTGAATCCCTTGCTCCGCCGCAAGTGGCCCAGTGCCTTAGTGTCCCAAAGAGGGGTGAGTTTTGTCATGACTCCACCCCATTTAAGTTTCGTTTGTGCTCTATACCACAGTGCCACTGTGTGTTTTGTGGGTCCTATCAGCTTCGCTGCCAATCCCCTGTGGTAGAATGTCGCCAGCAAGCTATGTGTGCCTAACTGTACCCTATCAGCCCGGTAGGCTGGTCCTCATGAGGGACATGCAACCAGTGGTTTATGATTTTAAGTTGTGTTGCCCAGTAGTACATTTGTATGTTAGGCAGGGCGATCCCCCTCATACCAGCTTTTGTTGAGCTTCACATGCGCTATTCTTGGTGGACGGTCCCCCCATAATAGACTGGTTACCATGGCCATCACTTGTTGGAAGTAGCGCGGTGGCACCAAATAGGGGGTATTCTCAAGCACATACAGGAAGTGCGGCAACGCCATCATTTTAAATAGCGCCGCTCTCCCCAGCAGTGTCAGGGGCAGGGCTTTCCAATGGTGGACGTCGCTTCGTAGGCGTTCAAGCGGGGGTTTTAAATTTAGTTCATGAAAGTATGTCGCGTTCCGTGTGATATGAATCCCTAAGTATTTGAAGGAGGTGTCTGCTATTTCTAACGGACAGGTAGTGGGAAGGATCGGTGCTGGGCCGTGTAATACATAGAGTACTGATTTAGACCAGTTAATCCTGTATCCCGACTCTTTCCCATGCGTATCACAGAGCCTTAAGAGTTCCGGTATTCCGCTTTCTGGTTCCACCAGATAAATCAGCATATCATCTGCGTAAAGGGAGATTCTGTCCTCCCAGATCTCCCCCCAGCAGATCCCGTTTACCAGTGGGGTAGTCCTAAGTAAGGTTGCTAATGGCTCCAGCACCAGGGCAAATAAAAGGGGTGACAGCGGACAACCCTGTCGCGTCCCCCTGGCCAGGGGTATAGTGCGTGAGATGTGACCATTCGCCGATACATGCGCCATCGGGCTAGCGTAGAGGAGTCGTATCCCAGCTATAAATTTGGGACCGAATCCCATATGGGTAAGTACTGCAAATAAACATTGCCATTCGACCATGTCGAATGCCATTCTCGCATCCAAGGACAGTATTGCCGCCGGAACTTGTAGTTGTGGTGCACGCGCCAGCGCCCCATGGACTCGGCGAAGGTTGAGTGCGGTGCTTCTGTGTGGCATAAAGCCTGATTGATCCGGGTGGATCAGCTGCGAGAGATGAGGCGTTAATCTAGTAGCTATGAGTTTCGCCAAAATCTTAGCTTCTACATTGAGGAGCGATATCGGGCGATAGGATGTGCATTCCGGCAGCGGTTTGCCCGGTTTCGGAATTGCTATTATTGTCGCTGTTCGTTTGTCTAAGGGGAGTTCAGCCCGGTCCAGACTCAAAGCACAAAGCACACTGTCTGGCTTCAAAATGGCCCCTAGACCCCCACCCACATGGCCAGCCCCTGGACCAGGCCTCAAAATGGCCCCCACCCACATGGCCAGGCCCTGGACCAGGCCCCAACAACACCCAAAAATCGAAATACACACAAAAATCACCTCAATCCAATGCCATCCATGCCCTAAATGATGTTTAAATTCAAGAGAGCCCACAGAAAGACATGGCCCATGCACCACTGAGTACCCCTGGGCATACTGGATGAAAGCAAGGCAGACTGGGTGCAGGCCTATGGCACAAAGCACAATGCCTGGCTTCAAAATGGCCCCTAGACCCCCACCCACATGGCCAGGCCCTGGATCAGGCCTCAAAATGGCCCCCACCCACATGGCCAGGCCCTGGACCAGGCCCAAACAACACCCCAAAAATTAAAATACACACAAAAATCACCCCAATCCAATGTCATCCATGCCCTAATTGATGTTTAAATTCAAGAGACCCCACAGAAAGACAAGGCCCATGCACCACTGAGTACCCCTGGGCATAATGAATGAAAGCAAGGCAGACGGGGTGCAGGCCTATGGCACAAATCACACTGTCTGGCTTCAAAATGGCCCCTAGACTCCCAACCCACATGGCCAGGCCCTGGACCAGGCCTCAAAATGGCCGCACCCACATGGCAAGGCCCTGGACAAGGCCCTAACAACACCCCAAAAATCGAAATACACACAAAAATCACCCCAATCCAATGCCATCCATGCCCTAAATGATGTTTAAATTCAAGAGCACCACAAAGTACCCCTGGGCATAATGGATGAAAGCAAGGCAGACTGGGTGCAGGCCTATAACACAAAGCACACTGCCTGGTTACAAAATGGCCCCTAGACCACCACCCACATGGCCAGGCCCTCGACCAGGCCTCAAAATATCCCCCACTCACATGGCCAGGCCCTGGATCAGGCCCCAACAACACCCCAAAAATCGAAATACACACAAAAAACACCCCAATCTAAAGCCATCCATGCCCTAAATGATGTTTAAATTCAAGAAACCCCACAGAAAGACTTGGTCCATGCACCACTGACTACCCAGGGGCCTACTGGCTAGTGTGGCTTTAACATGCACCCCAAAATTAAAAAAACTTCCACATATAACAGTATAATGCACTTAAGAGTACATGGTATGGCCAAATCACAGAACAGCTATAAGGAAGGAATTCCGAAAGCTGCAGAGGGGATCAGCTCATGCTAGGTCACCCTCTCACACAAAACCAAGCACTCTGCCTTCAGGATTGTCAAGGCCTGCCATAGGAGTGACTTAGAAGTTATTATGTGTCTGTTTTAAATGGTGGATATAGGTAGACTATATCCCAGTAAGGGGTGCTTACACCACCTTACCCAGGCTGCAAGTGCAGACCTGTGGTGCCATTTTGGAAGGCTTCCCAGGGGTGGCATAATACATGCTTCAGCCCCTGGGAGGCCTATGGTGTACCTATGCCGTGGCACCTAAGGTACCATATACTAGGGACTTACAAGGGTAACCTAGTAACTAATCTGGTGTGTACCTAATGTACAGGATATCAATTTAGATAGAGAACAACTAGGCTGTGGTCCTGATTAGCAGGGCCACAGCCATACTAAAGTTGATAAACCATTGAAACACAGCAAAAAGTGGGGTTAACCATAGGAAGCAGATCCTACTCACCTACACCCACCATACTCAGAGAATTTAGAGACTCGAAACAATCACAAGCACAATAGATAGCAATGCTTCATGAATGACTCTCAAGAAAGTATGTCCCTTGTCCCGTTGAGGTTGAAAGAGGCTAAAAACGGTGTCTCAGATCTGGAAGGCAAGGTGACTGGTATTCAGCAAGATATTAGCCAACTGGAAAAAAGTAAAAATCAGATCGAGAACAAGCTGAAGGATTTAGAGAACTACAACAAACATTCCAACCTCTGACTGGTGGGCATCCCAGAAGGAAGCGAAGATAGCCAACTACTGAAATGGTCTGAGTATCTACTGAAGAAAGCTATGCCAGAATTGAAGGGTGATCTGACAATTCCGAGAGCTCATAGGCTACCGACTCAGAGACACGCAAATGTAAAATACTCTTGTGCAATACTTCTGAACTGTGCGGACTATCACATTAAGGATCATATCTTAAGCTTGACTATAGCTAAGAGAACTCTCTCAACTTTAGAAATACCCCAATTAAAAATTTCTCTGATATGTTGGTAGCTACATCACGGAAATGTAGAGAATTCTTGATAATGATTGATTCATTTAAGGCCAAGGGAACACAGACATCTTTAGTCCAGCCAAGTTAATTGAAGGTCTTAGCAAACGGTACATTTTTACTATTTTCTGTGGTTGGGGAAGCTCAGACACTACTTATGAAAATGTCTAATTAGAATCTCAAGCTGCTGGTTGTTTTAGATTACAAAGAAGAAATATTACTATGCATGATGTTGGGTAGTTGTTGGGATGGGGGGCTCCAGAATCTCTGGGAGGGTGCGAGGTTGAACGCAGAAGGGATGCAACACAATGGCATCTGATCAGGGTTAGGGAAGCAGAGGGAAACATGGCCAATTCTTCCTCGGGGGGCACAGGTAATTTTGTGTGTGTGAGTGAAGCATAGAGAAAAATGGAGAGTTCAAGTATAGGTGTACATTTTCTAATTCTGGAAAATTGATTGAGCTGAAAAAAGGCCAGATTCACTGGGACGAGAATCACTGTTACTATGATAAAAAGAGAGATCAAAGCAGTACAGAGAGACAGCATAGCAAAATACAGCTCGGGCTTATGATAAAAAAAAAATCATGAAGCATTTTGGCCTGACATATCGAGATAAACAGGCAGCTTAGGTACAAGACACTTAATTTTTCCTATATTATTGCAGTAATTTCCTTACAAAGGGAACTATGTAGGCATACATATGTGTCATCTTTACTTTATCTCATGCATGTCTTTCTGGTAGAAATAGGACATAATCGGTTACTAGTGAGAAATGATATTCATTCATATGTTATCTTTTCTTTTTACTAATGTATGATGCACTTCCTATGAGGGGAAATAGGATGTAATCAGCTGTATTCAAGAATTCATCTCAAAACATGGGTCACCTTGTTTTTTGGCAATATACGCTGCATTTCCCATGTGGTAAGAATAGGATGTAATTGTTTAGCTCAGAAAGATCATTTCAACACAGGTCACTTTCTTTCTTGACAATACATTATACACTCTTTCTAGGTAAATACAAGCTGATTAATGCACAAACCAATTTATTTGCACCATGTGAAATATCGTTTTTATATGCTGCATCCTAAGAAAGCATGTTGCATAAAGAAGCTTTAAAGGTATTATCATTAAATTGAAATGGTCTTAACAATCAATGCTCAACCAAAAGATATATAGGTGAGAGGGCACAGCCTGGATATTGTGTTCTTACAGGAAACCATTTGGAAACCATTTTTATGCATACAAAATGGTATAAGTTACATTTTTAGACAATGGGTTGGCTTTCACTGCTTGTCAAATTTCAGCTCTGCCCATAGGGATGTTGGGATATATATTGGAAGACACCTACCCTTTCAAGTAACATTCACACAGACCGATTTTAGAGGGCAGGTGGGTGCCCATCAATGACATTTTGAATAAAACTAGGCTCACTATAGCCAAAATATATGCACTAATATTAGATATTCCCCTCCCCATCATAGAATTGAAACAGGGTCTAATTTTGGGTGAAGATTTCAACTTTCTGCAGTATCCGGATCTAGATTCATCCTCTGCCACCTGGAAGCATTATAAGCCGCTAATGGCCAACGCACTAGCCAAATGCAAGAGGGAGCTAGATCTAGTTGATCTATAGCGAAATCAATATCCAAAAAGACATGAATTTTCATGTTTTTCTGCAAAATACAATTCTGTTTCAAGAGTAGATTACTTCCTTTCTATGCATAGTTTGAGGCTGGTTAGTTATGAGTATATACAAAATGCTTTCTAAGACCATGCCATGGTAAAAATGGAAGTGACAGGAATTAAGTTAGAGAGAAGAGATCTTACTTTACTTTAGGACCAATAATAACACCAATCCAATCCAAACAAGCTTTATTCAACATATTAGTCATAAAAGCACGATACATAAATATTTAGTAAAACACTGTACAGAAATATGGTTTAAAGCCTGATTGGGAAAACTACATTAAGCCATACTAAAAACTAATATCAATAAAAACATTTAGAATTACATTATTACTTCATTGCCAACGGGGGACAGAGATTTGGCCACGATTATTAAATGCAAACACTTGGTTACAACTAAAGGCTATTTTGTGTAGAATATAATTTACAGCTCCCCTAAATCATATGCAAATGCATAATAGCAGATTCAACCTTATTTTACATGAAGGGTATGTGACCTTATGGCCCAGGACCACACCAAAAAATTTGTGAGTGCTATAACAATAGGAGTAGACGTGTCAGTGCATAATATTCTTTCTGCTTCATTGCTCCTTCTGGTGGCTAGTATGTTTGCAAATTGGCACCAGCATATCCTGGACAGGCGAACAATAAGTGTGCCAACGACTCTACATTAGCCTGGTATACGGGCAGAAATTATTGACAGATTTCAACCATCTAGCAGTAATAGCTGCTAATGGCAGTGAGCCATCCCTGAACTGGAGCTATAACTTTTATTGTGCGCTTTTGTTAATATATCCCGATATTGCTCTAGGCTAGGGGTTAGTTTAATTTCCAGGAATTTTCCTGTAAGTGAAGATGACTAACTGTTTCTCAATGTGTTGTGTGTTACCATTTCCCAGTACTTTTCTTTTATAATCGTTTTCGATCATCCCACAGTGCTGTCATGCCAATGCTTGTTAGAGGGGCTCTAACCTCGCATAACCATTTTATTTGATGAAAATCATCTGCCTTTATTATATCTTTGAAACCAGCAGCGTAAGGTACCAAATCAGGTGTAGTCCAGATGCTACGCCAGTCTAAAAGAGGGAGTAATTTTGCAGTGTCGGCCACTGGTTTTCTACGCAGATCATAGAGTAGGAGACACATTGGATTACTTTGTGGGAAGTTGGTAATTTTACGTAGGAACCTGTGTTCAGCTACGTTGAGCTTTGACTTGTTCTCACAACCCCATAATTCTTCCCCCTAAAGGGATGAGCTGACAACTTTCATGTTATGTATCTGAAGCACCGGGTTGATTGGTTTTGTAAGTGAGGTATTATACTCAGAATAGAGCACTCCCAACAGTTGCCAATGCTTCGGCGTTGCCAGATCGAATTGATGATTCCATTTCAGGTCATCTTGTATATTGACCCCCAGGTAGGTACACGCATTGACTTACTCCAAAGGATGGTCATTCATTAGAATACCACCTTTGAATGCTCTATGCACATTAAAAAACATACTAATAACACAGCTTGAACAGGGAACATTTGGGAGGCCTTTAAGGCAAACATTTGTGAATATATCACAACCAAAGGGGTACAACAAAGAAAGGTAGCATCTTTACAAAGGTTGAATTGGAGGCTGAACTACATCGGGCATGCATAGAACTTATGCAAATTAAAAATGATGTGAATAATGCATTATTTAATCAGACAAAAGCTGGCATGCAAAAATAATATTATGCATAAGGGTACATTTCAAATACTGCATAGCTTCAAAAGGTTTATGATGAAAGTGAGCATACAAGCAGGCTATTGGCCTGGCAGTCTATAAACAACAAGCCAGCAATAGGATTGTATCCTTAGTCGATGCAGACACTAAGGTTCACTTAACAGAATCACTTGATATACACCGGGCTTTCATAAAACATTGTAAGACAACATATAACACAGAGCAGTAGGTAGATACTACATGTCTTAAACAGTTTTTATATAACTTCCCAATTCCACTGTTGACAAATGGCCAAGCTCAGAAGGTAGTCACGAAATTCTCAATTGAAGAGATAGATAGAGTGGTGAAATATTTATCCAACGATACATGGCAGGGGAAGTTGTTATGGAATTGTGTATAAATTGATGTCATATTATCAGAACTATATGTCTATACAATTGTTTAAAAAGTACCACTTTCAGCAAATCATAAGCAAATGAGACAAAATGTGTTTGCCGTGTAAATTATCAATGTATCATTAAATAGTTTAAGTAAATATGTATATTATATATTCTAGGTGTGTCTAATTAAGGGTAGCTAGTAACAATTCTGTTGTTTATATTTTATATTTCATCCAGTTCTTGTGTAATAGACAGGCTCCTGATGAAGGCAGCAGTGCCAAAACACGCATAGTTCCTATTCTGCCGCTTGCCATCATCAAGTTATCATCTTCTATATACCTGAATGCACATCATCTAGTATCACTTTATGAACTAATTGGAAAATTTTGTAATGAAATTGTCTGTGTATATAATTATGGTGTTGTATATATAATAATATTTTTTGATCAAAATATGTGAGAAAAAAAGTTTTTATTGAGTAGGAAAAAACAATTTAACAGTATATAAAATTGATAGAAAATACAATGAAAATATTTTTTTAAACATTTTATGGGCTATTTATATATATTTTTATGGGTATGATTGATTATGGGTATTATGTTAGTGTACCTTGAGTATATGTCTTTTGAAATTAGAAGCTTGTTATTTCTCTTCTTACACAAAAGGGGAAGATGGTATTCCAGCAGAACTATATAAAAATGTGTGTCAATTTTAAATATAGAAATTTTGAAACTCGTAAATTATATATTGGAAGGAAGTGCGCTCCCACCATCTTTTCAGTTATCTGTAGTAGTTTGCTTTTTAAAGAAAGAAAAAAATAAGGAAGATATTAACTCCTACAGGGTAATTAGTCTCTTAAACGCAGACTAAAAGATTTTCACTAAACTCTTAACAAATCGGATGAACTGTATTATTGGATTGATTATTTACCCAGATCAGTGCAGGTTTGTGACAGGTAGGCAGCTTTTTTTTTTAAAAATACAACTTATTTAATAGAAGCCTTAGATTATATAACACAAAATAAAGTACACACCTAGGTAATGTTTTTAGATGCTGAAAAGGCTTTTCATTTTGTATCCGGGGAAACCCTTTTTACCTTCCTTGACGCCTTTTGTTTTCCAAAATATTTAATCCAGATAATAATCAGCTTATATGAGGGCACCACAGCGCTAGTCATTATTAACTCTAGAAATATCAGCTAATGTAAAGAAAACGGGGCCACCCGACAGGGTTGTCCCCCATCGCCTACACTCTTTACCTTGTTCATAGAACCATTGGTAATAGCCTTTGGAAATAGCTATTAGAACTAATACAATTGAAACTGTGCCATTAAATGGGATGTCTAATATAAAACTTTACGTTGGTGAAATAGTCCTGTTTTCTGAAGCCTGAGAGATATCCAAGAGAAAATTTCAAGAATTAGGCGGTTTCAAAATAAATAAGTCAAAGACCGAAATTATATTGTATAACTGTGCACTAGACAACTTACGGCCTGAATTCCACTACCTAATTCATTCAAGACCAAAACGTTATCTAGGCATTTATATGTCCGAGATAGTGAAAGATTTATATGTACAGAACTATACACCATTAATTTAAAAAAATTAAGTCGCTATTTGCCAAATGGACTCAACTATCAATTTCATTATTGGGGAGTGTTGCCTAAATCCCCATGTCTGTCCTTCCTCTTTGTAATTTCCTGTTTTCCACAATTCCCTACGCAGTACAAATTACATTTTTTAAAGAGTTAGAAAGTCTGTTATGGACATTTATTCGGGCAGATAAAACACCCAGACTGGCACTAGACACTTTATATAGATCTACTTTGGAATGAGGTAATGTGCTCTCCAATTTAAGGGAATACCAGTATGCACATTTTGCATACAACACTAATAAATAGTTCTGGATCATCTAACATACACCATTTTTTTAGGACACGTTTTTTCATAGAGTATGAAATGGTAGACATTTTAAGACTTGTAAAAAATCCCAAGAAAGAATATTATAAGGTATCACAATGGTTATTTAAACAGAAGGTGCAAATGTTTAAGCACTTTAATATTAATCTGATTAAAGTCTCCACATGTTTGGTGGATATATATCTAGCCGAAAAACATTTATTAGAGAAAAACATTATATAGAAATGGGAAAAAGAATGATTATTCCACTGTATTTGACTTTAGAAATTCAGTTGTCTGTAAAAACTGGACCCAGATTGAATCTAGTATTAGGTATTTCAAAGCAATATTGCAGTAGTCTTTTATTCAGATCAGACATTTCATGAAAGATGTAGACCCCGCCCTGCTTGTAGCAAAGTTAGATCTCTCATAGGAGCTGATTGAAACAACTAGATGTAGATCTGTAAGTGGTTGGATATTAATTCTTAGAAAGAATATTATTGACAAAACGTTTGAGAAGGCTCAGGATCAATGGTTAACCAAAGAGAATCTTCATCTCCAGATAGGGGCCTGGAACAAGATTAACATGTTCAATCATATGTTTTTAAAAGGGGCCAACCTTAGGAGAATGCAATTTTATGCCAAATGGCTACTCTTATGAACTTCAGCATTCTTGCATACAATAAACCCCCAGATTCCAAATATATGTTTTCTATATCCATTGGGAGGTGGGGAGAACTGGGCTCATATTATCTGGGACTGCCCGAAAATAAAAACAGTTCTGGGATGATATAGAGAAATACTGTACTCACAATTTAGATCCTGGGGCATGTATAGAAATTAACACTGCTGTTATAGGATATTCTCCTAATACAACAAATAGCTCTTTATAGGAGAAACACTTATTTATTATGTCTTTAATAGCCAGGTCTCTGATATTGCAAAATTGGTTGAATGAAAAGAATACAACTTTCCAGCAATGGTTGAACAAAACGACTATCTATTAACTTATGGCCAAACATCTATGATCTAATAGTTGAAGTCAGAGATGATAGCGATCATTATCGTTTGTGTTTAACATTATCAGGCTCTCTCTTTCAACCTACAAATCAGAGAAACAATGATAATAACTCAATTTCAACCCAACCCATAGTTAGTAACAACCGTAGAGCCCTGAAACTGCCATCAATAATGCGTAAAGATGAGGTTATGACAAAGATTTATAACACCTGATGTCATCTCTCTGTACATTGATCTGCCTGTCTCAGAGATCCCTATAGTGCAGATCCATCATACAATGGTAGGCAAACTAAAATAGATCTTGAGTAAGATCCACAGGGGGGAGAATGGGGGGGCGAATACAGCTGCTAATCAGTGGTACAATATCGAGTGCCACAAAGCTAAGAGTGAGCTTATTGTGGCAGCTGAATCAATAGATGTCAAGACTCTAAGAGATAAAAGGTCCAAGTATAAAATATTATTAATGCAAACTCAGAAAAATTGGGACAATTGTGTCTGGATGGAATTGATTATTGCAGCCAAAATTAATAATCATGCTATCAATCTGGCGATTGATAGCCAAAGGGAACAAATTGGGAAGAAGTAGTATGGATCTCTTTTCAGACAAAGGTACTTGGGTAAACCATTTTTCCAAACTGTATTCATGGACCATAACTGATTCAATAAATAATCAGCAAGGACATATAGAAAACCCAGCAATAACTATCAATAGGGAACAAATCCAAATCCCGTTTTTTTAATATAGCGGGCACCCTAGCAGCAATCGACGCAGTAAAGCCAGTGAAAGCCCCAAGCCCAGATAAATTACCAGGTGACCTATTGAGGCATGATAAAGTAGTTTGGGATCCAGATATCAATCTTCTCTGTACTGAAGTATCGGCAGGTGCCCCAGTACCGGAATCATGGAAAGGGTCTGAAATTATCACTATTTTTAAAAAGGAGACCACCAAGACCCTGCATACTACCGGCATATAAGCTTAATTGATACTTTACAAAAGATTTATTCTATGCAGATTTTATCAAAATTGAATGACTTGATGGGTGAGTACCATATTTTATCTCAATACCAAGCTAGATTTAGAGCTAGAATCACTACAATTGACCAGGTCTTTAGACTCCTTTGTATGACTTGGAAATATGTGACTTTAAAGAAAGGCCACCTCTAGATAGCTTTTATAGATTTGAAGGCCTCATTCCCAGAGATTTGCTCTGGAGTTCTCTAAAAAACCAAGGTGTACCTGAGGATCTTATCATGCAAATAATAGGATTACATGAAGACAACTATGCAAAAGTCAGACGGGGACCAAGGGGAGAGCTCACTGAGGCAATACCAGTAAGGAGGGGTGTAAGACAGGTCTGTGTACTGGCACCCACCCTTTTTTCACTATATGTAAATGATGACTCAAAGTGTCTTCTGGGGTGTATACATGACTCACCAAAGTTAGGTGGGGTGCCAGTACCAGCTGTTCCATTAGTGGACAACATCATTCTAGTACCTCAAAATTTGAAGGGACTTTCAATATATTTTAGACTCCTTCAGTGATTACTGTGATTCAAAGGGTCTAGAAATAAATTCCAGCAAAACAAAATACATTGCAGTTAAACCACATAAATAGTTCAGGAAGAACATCACTGTTCAAAAACAGAAGCCAGAATTTGTGTCAAATTGTTAATATTTGGGTATCACACTTGACAGCAAAATGACTTTTTATCCACATCTGTAGAAAAGCAAGACCATCCTGCTCTAAAATTCCTCACCAATATTAAAAAAGCATCAGAACAATACCACTAAGGCTGTGTCCCCTGCAGTTGAAGTGTATAAACACAGGGCACAATCAGCATCCCTTTATGGTGCGGAATTATGGGGGGCTACCTGTAGGAACGCGTTTGCAGGGGAAGAAAATATGTTTTTTTAGGATGCTGCTACGGGTCCCTGTGAGCACACCTGTTATTCCAATTATCATGGATTTGAATATAAACCGTATTGACCACCAGGCTACACTGAGACCATTGCTGTTTTGGGTGCAATTGTGAACTACAACAGAACTAGCAAGCTCCATAGTAGGGCTAGAAGAGATTGTAAGGTTTGATCAGTGTACTTGCCTCCAGCGAGATTAGCATGTGCATATATGGTTTTGTAAACTTGGGTTGAAGCATTTCTGGGAAGCGCCCACATTATTGACATTAGCCTCCAAAAACATTGAAAACCTCTTTTGGGGCAAATATACAAAATAGTGTATCCCATAACCCAGATATTGGTAGATTAACGCTTCAGTTCCTTCTTACTAAACCAATAAAAGTTTTTGAGCAATATCTGGATGAAGTGCAGCCCCAGTTGGAAAAATCCCTCTTCATTAAATTTGCAAATCAATTTAAATACACCTACATGGGGTCGAAGAATAGGTGAGAACAATGAGGAATGTTGTACACTATGTCAACCTAATGTACAAGAAAATGATTCATATTTACTATTCTTCTGCCCAGCATAAGCCATGCCAAGGCGAAAATGGATTAAACCCATTTGTCGGAATTTGGGAATTTGGTTTTGTTCTAATGCGAAAAGAATACTAAAAACTGACACCTAACAGAAAATTGTTTTTAGTGTTAGTAGAAACTTGCTTGACGTTGGTATACTAAGAGAAAAAAAAAAAGATTGACATTTAATATTCTAATCGTATTTGTTGTCTTAACTATCAATATGCACTTTCTTGCATTTGCACTTTAGAACTGTCTAGAGATCAGGCAGAATACCTTTGCACACACTACGTGCTACTCAAGCTTGCATATAAGCACATCTAAAGCACTTGCACTTTTGTTCATCACTCAGAACCTATGAGAGAAAGTTTTAATAATGTATATGTACTTTTCTAGTATTTGCACCTTCATAAGCCAACCTGGATTATGTATTCCTTTCAATGTTTTAATTATACTGGACTGTGAGCTTAGCATTTTTATACTTGATATATCGACTTGCCGGTATTATATTGTAAATGTAAATACTTTAGTAACCGCATTTGTTCAAGGTGGCACAAATGGAACGTTTTGTATTTTAATTGTGTTTTTTCCTAAATGTATTAACTGTCTAATTTGTATCTTTTATGTTTTTTTAAACCAAAATAAAGATTAATGAATGAGTAGAGTTTGGGACCCTGAAAAAAGATACGCTTTAAGGTCAGGCTCCTACCCCAAGTATAAATCAATATGGGAGTTCTTATGATAATTTTGGGGGGTGAAATGAGTCTGTATATAATACAAAACAATTATTCCTAGAAAACTGGTAAATTGTGATGGAATGTACAATAGCAAATGAAGATAGACTAGGGTATTTTAATTTCCACTTGAAAAGGTAATATTTTTACCTCCATCTGTTATTAACTGTATTCAATTGTACAATTTATATACTCACATTAATAAGTATAATATTAACCTTGATGATATTGTGTTTGTTGAACACTCCGAAATAGAAATAATTATAAAAAAAAGACCCTCAAAGGCAAGATTAAGGGATTATCAGAGCACTCGAGGCATAAGTGAGAACTTCCTCTTGTAATGCCTGTTAGTTGGCTTACAGGGATATTCCCAAAGAACAGTACAGTTCAATCCCATTGAACTTCTGTATAGTCACCCCAACACAGGGTCTCTCAGCCTTGGGAAGGAGGGAGAGGTAGCAAGCTCCCAAGGACCCCCTACCCAGAAACATGTTGGCTCTCAGAACTCATATGAGGTGCTCCTGAAGAAAAGTTGAAGATACATACTTTTGGGGTCCTTGCAACTGCGAAGTGAGCTCTTCTAGCTGGGAATTGACCATTACAACAACTGCCAACAAGAAGCTCCAGTGGGACTTGCTCTTCGTGCCAAGAACAACCATCTGTAACTACTGCCAATGCGCTATCTGCAATATGAGAAACTGTCCATGACCATCAACCAGTGTGAAGCTCCAGTGACAACCAATTCTTCCAAATTCAGCCACAACCATCCAAGATCCTTGACTTACTCTAGGAGCATACAACTGCTCCCGGTGGACCCAATCAGCGCAAAGCATTCTCTCTTCGGAATGCTTTACACTAACTTTGAGAAGGTAAATATGCAGTGGGACCAACCTGGTCCATGTACACGACCCTGCTACTTCATGTTCATCCTGAACTCATGCCTTTGGCCTGGTTGAGGCCAGAAATCTTCATTATTGACTCAAGAACCAACATGTACCTGAGCTTGAACATCACTTTGCCCCAGATAGACAATTGTGCCTGGTACTCAGCAACAGACTCTCTCTCAAGAATCTCCTGTTCAAAAGATCCCATGAAAAACCCCTGCATGTTTAATCCTCGGCTATCACCTCAAATCCTTAATCCACTTCATGACCACTTTCCGGTCATAACACCCATTTTGGAAAACAGCAATATGGCCTCCAATATGATCCATAGGATCCAATATGATAGATAATAAACTAAAACAGAAACAATTGATGACTCCGGACTGTCATTGATATGCGTACAAGCACTGAATCCACAAAAAATCCCTAAAAAAGTAAATGGGGAGAAAGGAAAAAGAATCTCACTGACTACCCGTGCCACCTTTTCACCATACACAATTTAGCGGATGCTCAGAGACTTCAAGTATAATAAAAGAAATCTAGAAACAGCAACAAACAATCAGTTTGTGCCTTCACAAAAATTCTCACAAAGGGAATGTCAAAGAAGAAAAATAAATCTTAAGGGATAAAGGAATCGCATTGACCACCTGTGCTATCCCTTACCACCCATGATCTAGTGGAAAATAACAGACGTCTTGAAGGCAGAACCAATCGATCACTTTGAACATCCAATCAAATGAGCACAAGTGCCAGGTTTGTATATGTTTCTTGAATGTGGATTCACTAAAACATCTGGGGTAGTGAACCTCACATACTCTTTTGACCTCAATGAAATCACATTATGTCACATCATATGATTATATGATGTTTGATTCTGAATTCCCAATTATTTTGCAGTAACACATTTACCCCGATGAAATAATAATTGACATCACTGAAGCCTAGGGTATACCTCAAAGAGAAAAATGCATAGCGAAATCACAAGGAAATGATGGATGTTCCTGTCAATAATCAGGGATGTCCTCTGGGCTAGTGGACATCTCTAAATTTGGTGGTGATGGAGTATTTTACACAATTGTCCTGATAGAGTAAAATCTGCACGCTGAACTGTAAATCAGGCCATAAGTCTAGTCATTTGAATTTTCTGCCATGAAAATCCTATGGCCACAAGTGTATATAAATAAATAAATAAATAAATAAGTACATTATCCAATTTGCCATTATAAACCCCACAAACTACATCATAGTTGCATGGTACTACTGGGTGAAAATACTTGTATAATATGGAAGAAGGGTGTCCAAATCACAAATGGCTACTTATGATGACAAGTGCATTAGTTCTTACACACTAACCTCTTTTTTCTGCATTTCCTTGTATACATATGACAAGCCAATGATGTGGCAATGTCTTAGTTTTTCCTCTAATGGCCAGAACATGAGGAGATAATATCCATATTCTCTTTGGCAATGGGGTAGCAAAACTTGAGGGGGGGGCCTTCAAAGTACATGGAGTGCCCCGTTTCCCAGGTCACCACCTACCACTTTTGCTAAGGGGGGACCCTGCAGAGTTGCAGGGGATTTTGTTATGCCACTACTCTTTTGGTACTTCTGCCTCATATGTTACCTCACTAACCAGTCACCACACTATAATTCAACTGCGGAACAAGACTTTCGGAATATTGTTTTCCTACCAAATATGTGTTTCTGGTCAATGCTCACTTACCTTGGGAATGGTGTAACCTCTGAACTGTGTGTTACAGACCACAGAATGGGGAAGTCCAAATGGGACGATGTTACTATATCTTTGGATCTCATGAATGACGGCATCAGTGTATGGCATTTTATTCCTGTCTTCAACAGAACTCTGACGATGTCTGCCGATCACCTGGTCAATTTCGTCCTGCACCTTTTCTGTCACAACAAAAAGGATCAAATTGTGTTTCAGGAATAAATTGAGTTATATTATACTTCATCAAATTTAAGTTTATGTTAAATTGGCTGAAAAATCAATTAACTTTGAATCATAGCTAAGCACCTGGTGAATTTTCGTTATCTTACCTGGAATAGTCACACAATGTTACTATTGTTCGCATTCCTCAATGTAAGCTTAACTCTACACAGGATCCAAATCCCCATTGTACGTGTAACCAATCAGTTAACCATTTGTTGTGAAAAAAGCTTTTTCGCATAAAAAACAACATAAGCACACAAGGCATCCCTGTTGGTGACAACCAGTCGAAGAACATGGCGGCGGGTTAAGGTTACGCCACAAGCTCCTCTCCTCCTCCCGGCACCTTGCTAGAATCCTGTGTGATATGGAAATGAAAAGCCCCTAAAAAGTTCACGAAAAACTTACTGCATTGTTTGGATTGTTCCAGGTGGCTCGATCAGCCCGATCTTGTCCGTTCATTCTCTGATTGCTGAGCGTGGGGTCCTCGTTGGCTCTGTCTCTTGTCTTGCATCTTCGCCGCCTGCCTGCCTGTATCTGCCTGCAACTCGCTGCCCTGCGCTGCCGCCCACGCCGCTCCTTCTTGCAGCTGGGAGCAACGAGCAGTGGTGGAGGCGCCAAACTCCATTTGAAGGATCAAAGAGGTCCACAACCGGTCCCAAAACGCGATCCTGGATTGGGACCTGGGAAAGCAGAATGAGGGTCCAATGTTGTTCTCGCCGGGGGGGCTACTCAGACATCGTCCAGGATCCTCTCTGATAGACGTGCAACGGCGATGATCTCCCAACGAGGAACACCAGGTAGGATCTCCTTTCCCAGTCAGAAATATACTTGTAGTAACAGTAGGGGGGGGTCTTCTGTTGGTTAAGCTAAGGTTGGACCTCAGCAGCAGGAGTAGGTGCGCTTTTCTGGGCTGGTCCTTTGCGGATTGAGCAGATTTGGCGTGTTTTCAGCAGGAAGGCCTCTTGTAACCACACCTGCAGTGTTGCTGTAAATATTTACAAATGGGTGTAGGGTGTAGATCTCTTCCTCAGACACCCCAGATTCCCTTTGATTCCATGTGCAAACTTACGGGGTTGCAGGAGTTTCTAGACTTGGGTTAACTTATGACCCCCCGACGAGCAAAAAGAGGAAATAAAGGGGGCTGTAAAGTCAGTCCCCCCTCAGACCTTCCACTGAAGAAAGGAGGAATACTGGACTCTATGTTGTCAGCTCCGATACCTCCTTCTCCCCTAGTACATAGCACAGATAGCATAAGCAAGGGGGTTCAGTTTGAAGACGTAAACTCACCCAATTTCCCTGACTTACATGACCTACATGTCCTACACCCTAACAGATATACATTACGCAATAAAAGTTATAACCAGGGGTAACTTCGGGAAGAAGTACCTATAGCAGGTAATCCTGTCATTAAAAAAACAATCAAAAGGCAGGCAAGAATTTAAAAGGAAAACAGCAAATTAATACGTCTCTGTCTTCGCAACAACTAAAATAAATCTCTGCACTTAAGGTTACGCCTTCTTTAGGATCCTTTTTTAAAGTGCAGGAGAAGAAAACGCAATTGGCCCTCCCCCTGTCATCAGAGGAGCCTCGGCCTTCAATAGGTAAGGGAAGTGGTAAGATTCCGCCAACTAGAGCACTGAAGGCACCTGAGATTAAAATGGACAAAGGGAAAATAATCCTGGCGCCTGAGTGGGCCGAATTCACTAATATTGCAACAGAGAATATGTTTGAGGTACTGGGCGAGAATGGTTTGGGCTCAGTCTCTGCTTGCAACACCACGAACTCTACGTCGACCCCTCTGGCTACTTCAGGAATGTCATCTGCCCCTGATCAGCGGAATCTGGCGCCGATGTTAGATATGTTTGTAACAACGGGAGAGGGAGGGAAATTTACATATGACTATGTGTGGTAGGAACTCCTGGTCCCCGTGCTTAAATTATATCAACAAAGAAGGAGTGCCTCCTTGACATTGAGGAAAGAAGAGATTCGCTTTTCCCAAGGATATGTGTTAACAGAAGCACAATAGTGCTCCAACTCCGTTCGCAGGACAGTAATAGTCCTTTAAAAAGACCCCTCACTCACCAACCTAGTTGGTGACATGCTTCATCATCGGGGTCCCACCCCATAGGCCGAATGCCTACAGGGTGTGCTACGACACCTGATTACAGTGGAGCGGGATATTGTTTTTTTTATATGTGCTAACTATGCATGTGTGAGGGTATATTAAAAAGGGCCAGTACTACTCCGTTCAAGACTTTATTCTCGAGCGTCTGAACCCTACTAAAAACAAGTGTGGCACCTTTGCCCAACTAGGAGGGCTTTGGTGTCTAAAGAAGTGTTATGTTTAAAACCCGTTATAAAAATACCCAAGTGTGCTATGTGACATGAAATAATAAAGTAAACTAGGTCTACATGTTTCAACCAATAAAAAAAAAAAATTCTATGGTTTTCGTCAGGACCGTGTGTATTACAAGGGGCGGTACGCACACGCTAAGGTGCGGCCAACTCTCAAGTAA
The DNA here is from genome assembly GCF_964263255.1 of Lissotriton vulgaris. Classification (NCBI taxonomy): domain Eukaryota; kingdom Metazoa; phylum Chordata; class Amphibia; order Caudata; family Salamandridae; genus Lissotriton; species Lissotriton vulgaris. The sequence goes on along the minus strand of NC_141697.1, from coordinate 854,837,507 downwards.
TTTACAGACCGTAAATAATGGTCTGACTGTAAAAAGGTGTATTTAATCCTGAATTCAGGAAAAAACCTGTAGAAATGGAAAGAAAAGGAAACGGGGTTGGGATTACGTACTGGGGAGGATTACACAGGGGTACAAACAACATTAAAACGTTTGGTGATGTATCCCCATCAGAAGGGGTAGCTGACTATATTAGATATCATATAGGCAGTGAAAGTCTGGGTTAGACTTTGTTACATGGTTGCGCTATGTGCTAGTACTTGAATCTGCATGCAGCATATCAAGGTTACTAAACATGAGGAAATCGATAAGTCATATGGGTGATCATTGGTGGGGTGCTCATACGTTCAGTGGCTACTACATAACATCTATACAGGGGTTGTGATTGCCCAGTTCTTAGTTGGTGGAGCTGTGCAAAATAGGTGAATTACTTATTTAAACAGGTGATATAAAATACCACATATTGCTCTACACATATTGCTTACACTCAAAGCGGTATATCTCGCTTCATTGCTTCGGTTGAACCAAGACGGCGATTCTCCGTCGTCTAAATGGTTAGAAAATGAAATTGCAAGTGAGTACACACAGGTCTTTTCAGACTGTGTGCGTGCGCGGCAAGGTTCAGAACCGCATTGCACCCTGAGGTCGCAGATCTCTACTTACTTCAGTGGAGCTTGTTCCAAGGCTGAAAACCTACTTGGTTCATGTACGCGAAGCCTCCGTGTGTGGTCGGCGTCTCCGTACTCTCGGTAAATGTAAAGTATTCCGTGTTTCCTGGTTAGGGCGGCGCTGCATACGTCATCCCCGCCTAAGCCAGTTAGAACAACGCGCGAGGGCGTGTGTTGTTAGTCACCAATAGGAATCCTGCTTCGGTAAGACTCTCCGCTATGGGTTGTTATGGTAACCTAAGCTTGCGTTCCAAGCGTGGTGTTACGTGTCGGCAAAGTGCCAGCTCACTCAATTAAAGCTTATTTTAACTGTGTGAAGTCGGGTCTCAGTCGCCATTGGCCCAAGTCAGTTTTAAAGTGACAATAGTAGTTTGATGCAATCACCACCCTGGGGCATAGAGCATTATATGGAAGCTCAGTGGACCTTATCTCATTTTGTATTTGTAACCCGGTCTAATGGTTCGTCTCAGGGTTAGGGTTGTTTTTACATTACCGTGTGCCATGGGATATTGTCATTCAGCCCAACCTTGTGGGTTGCCAATCTGTACACCCACCTCTGTTCCTTTTCAAAAAGGCGTTGATTAAGTTTTGCACCTGGTTTGACTTGTTCAATGATAGTCCATTGAATGTCATCTACCGTGTGTCCTTTTGACAGGTAGTGTTCAGTAAGTTTTGTGTTGGATTTTTTGCAACGGATGTTGCTCCTGTGTTCACCAATGCGTATTTTGACTTTTCTGCTCGTCATACCCACGTAGTGTAAGTTGCAAGGGCAAGTTAGTCTATACACTACATTTTCACTGTTGCAGTTGGTCAATCCTCTTATGGTCCATGTTTTGTTGGCTTCCAGTTGTAGGGTTTTAGTGTTGCTAGTAAAAGGGCAAACGCTACAGTTTCCACATTTATAGTGGCCTGTGGCTCTTGGTAAGCCCCAGGTATTGAGAACTGATTCTGGTTCCTTTACTGACACCTTGGGTCTTGTGTTGACTACAGCATCCTTGATACTTCGTGCTCTCCTATAAGAAAATAAGGGTTTTTCCCATTTTAGATTTCCTGTATTCAGTATGCCCCAATGATTATTTATTATCTTGCTAACATCGTTGGAAATCGTGTTATAGGTCGTAACACATGTTAGTGGGACTTCTTCTGTGGTTCTAACCTGATTCTCCAGGAGAACAGATCTTGGCTGATTGCGAGCACGTTTTTGGCTTTTATTCAGGATTTTCTCGGGATAACCACGTACCCGTAATTTGCTGGTAAGGTCTTGTGCTTGTCTTTTGTAGTCGTCCAGTTCACTGCAATTCCTACGTATACGTAAGTACTGACCGTAGGGCAGATTTTCCCGCAGTGGGCGTGGGTGGAAGCTTTCAAACCGTAACAAATTGTTTTTAGATGTCGGTTTGTAGTGAGTGACGGTTTTAAGTTTCCCATTCTCTTTGGTAATCGTAAGGTCTAAAAAGACCAGACTTTTGGGATCTTTGACGCATGTGAACTTCAAGTGGTTATCACATGTATTAATCCAGTTAAAAAATGCCATGAGTGTTTCCTCAGTGCCCTTCCAGATTGTCAGCACATCATCTATGTACCGCCTCCATACCAGAATGTTGGAACTGTATGGGTTGTTGACATTTAGGATGTATCGTTCTTCAAATTCGTGGACGTACAGGCCCGCCACGCTCGGCGCGAAAGTACTGCCCATCGAAGTACCTCCAACTTGTAGGTATATTTGACCCTCAAATTCGAAATAATTCCTTTTGAGGGCCAGTCTGGCACATTCCAAAATGAAATTTTTGGGCGTTTTTGATGTCCAAACCTCTTTATCCAGTGCTTGTCTGAGGACCTCCAAAGTAGCGTCCTGTGGAATGCTTGTATATAAGCTTTCAATGTCAAAGCTGACTAGGATGGTGTCCTCATCTATGGGCAGGGTGTCCAGTAGCTGTAACACACTCTTGGTGTCTTGTAGATAGGTACTTGTAATTTTAGAAAGTACACTTTAAAGGAGCGGGTACTATCGGAAGCCTTAAAAGCTGTACTTTCACGAAGGGGGACTGGACTTTCAGGATAAAGTCAGATCTCTCTCTCCTCTCCTATCCCTAGCTCATGGAACAAGGCTGCCGTTTCCTTGATCTTAAAACCAAAAAAGAATCACAAAAATGTGAATCGTATAGACCCATCTCCCTGCTTAATTGCGATTATAAAATATTTGCACAAATTATAGCGGGGAGGCTAAATGGAGTAATGGGGAAATTAATTCACCCGCATCAAAAAGGATTTATAAGAGGACGCCACTTGCATGACCTAACACACAAGCTGATAGGAGCTATTGCCATCACTTCAGCCAATAGCTTGCCTCTTACCATCTTTGCATTTGACGCTGACAAAGCTTTTGACCGGATGAATTGGGTTTGCTTATTCCATCTAGTTGAAGCGGCCGACTTAGGAGAAAATATTTTAAGAACTATTAAGAACATATACAAATCTCCTATAGCCAAGATCACAGTACATGGAAACCTAACTAACTCAGTTACTTTAGAGAGAGGAACTAGGCAGGGTTGTCCCCTCTCCCCGCTTCTTTTGGACCTATACATAGAACCACTGGCCCAAATTATTAGGTCCAGTGATCTTTTTGTCCCATTTGAATTTAGGGGCTGGTCGAAGAAATTAGCCCTGTATGCCGATGACCTGATGATTTTTACAAAAGAATCACCAGCGATTCAGCCAAAATTGGAGCAACTTCTTACAGATTTTGGGAAGATATCAGGTTATGAAATCAATACACAAAAAAACGAGATTATGACATGGAATTGGCAATATAGCTTGCCTCTAGTACCAAATAAGATACCTGGGTATTCAAATTACACAGAATATCAATGATCTGCCCCAGGCTAATTTAGAGGTTAAAAAAGGTTAGAGCTTTATTGAAATTTCTGGTGCAATCTCCCATTGTCAATCCTTGGCCGTTCCAATCTTGTCAAAATATCAGTTCTTCTCAACATGACATTCATTTTTGATGCAATCCCTCTGCTTTTTAGTTCAGCTGCCTTAAAAAAGTTGCAATCAGATATCAATAGTTTCTTGTGGGCTGATAAAGGGGAGAGGATTGCATGGAAGAAACTGAGATGCAAGAAAGCAGCTTGGGGAATAGCCAGTCCTGATTTTATGTTCTATAGCTGGGCATTTTTTTTTTAAGAACATGAGATCTTTGCTTCTTGATTCCACTTATTTCACGCCTTGTTTCTTAGCCTTGTCCAATAGTGTACCGCGGGGGGCGATGTGCTTCTTTTTAAATTCGGTCACCCAAAATATTTAAAAATAAATAAATTGAAGGTGATATGGTCGGCCTATGAGTTATTGTTCCAGATGAGGAAGTTGCTTAAAATGCCATATTACTGTTCTAGTGCTCCTATATGGAACTCTCCAGGCACTCCATCATGTTTAAATGACAGATTATCTGCCCCTTTATGGGAAAATGTTTTTCACATTTGGGGCCAATTATTGCCAGAAAACGTTTGTCATGGGCTGAGCTCAATTCTCAAACAAATCAAAGGTTATCAAGATTTAAATTCTATTAAATATCTCACTAGCTCACTAATAGGGATAAAAATTATGTTAGTAATGAAGAACTGGAGAGCAGGTTTTTAGTCCTGAACCACCAAAGTAAAGAAGTGGTGAATTGGTACTGGAGTATGATTAAAGGCGATCCACCAGTACTGCTCATGGAGGAGCCCTGGAGAAGAGAACTGCCTTTCCAGCGATATTTCATTCATTTGGCAAGGATCTATATGGATTTTGTGGAAGGTTGTCAAAGCTGCAACATTGAGGAGAAACCATCTGTTCACATGTCACAGAGCTTGTTGGACCCCGAAGAGGCTTTCCAAGTTAGGAGGTGGAGAGAAGGCCTGTATGAAGTGTAACCTGAGAAGCGTAGATGATGTGCATATGTTCGTGCTGTGTCCTCAGATCCAGGGCTTCTGGAGGCAAGTTGGTAAGATAATCTCCGAAGTAATGGACCAAGAAATTCAGGCAAGCTTGGTATTAATTAATTTTGGTATTTTACCTGATGACAGTAGTACCATCAAGCTGTCAAATCTCCAAGTATCATTACTGTTTGTTTTAATACTGCTGGCAAGAAGAGAAATTGGTTTAAACTGGATATCACCTAATTCTCCAAAATTATTAGATTGGGTGTCCTCTGTTAATAGGTTCCACACATTGTAAATGGCTTGTGATGCAAAGAAAAGAACTAGGTTTTGGGAGCTTTGGGGTAATTGGGCTAACTTCACAACTTTCTAGGAGGCACAAAAGTCCAATGATTATAAAGCAAGTGAGTTCCTGGGAGAATGGTTTATGTATAAACTATGGGCGTGATACCATCTTTGATATTCCCAAGTGTCATGTGGTCGGCGGCTTAAAAAAAAAAAAATCCTGGAGGTGGAAAGAGATCTGTAGGGTCACATATCTCCTGACCTATGACCACTCACTTTATTTCTTTAATGAGGACAAAAAAAACAAGGCATCCCTGCCCATGCAATTGTGCTTCGTCACAGCAACCAGTATATAAGAGATAGCTATATTTTAATGTTTCCGATGGGAAATTGGGTTATATGTTGGGGGGAGAGAAACCCTAATCAAACAACAACCACAATCCTTGACATGATAAACCACAAAGGTCTCTAAATTAACCTGTGTTTAACTCTCGGGTAGCTTGGCACAAAAGCAGTCAGGCTTAACTGAGAGGCAATGTTTAAAATATATAAATTATATGATGCCAAAATGAAAGAAATTCAATCCGTAGAGCCAGAGAAATGCAATTTTAAGGGTTTAAGAAAACACTAACTATGGGCAATTGGTTGCGCTAGACCAGTACAAATTCACAAATTCAAGCCAACTGCGATGGAGTGCGGGCCAGATAGAGGGACCAGGTCAGTCACGCAGAAAAATCTGCCATCTCAAAGTTCGGTGCACACAGTTCAAAAGTAAAGTATTTCACAACAGGGGCTCAACTGATGCCAGCCAACGATCCAAAACTTTGGGAGGCACCTCTTAGGGATCATGAACCAACAAACTACATCAGAGTCTAGGGGGGCTCAGGCAAGTCCAGTTGCATGTTCAGGCAGGGTCTGTTGCAGCAGCCCAGCTAGGCAAGTTGTAGGGAGGCCTCTGGAGCTTGTGTCACTGTAACTCAGAACAGGAGGTCAAACAAGTGAACCTTGGAGTCACTTTGGTAGTCCTGGGTTCATGGAGATGGTCTTCTTTCCTGCAAGCAGCAAGGCAGGCCTGCAGCAGCAGAGTAGTCCTTTACAGAACAAGGGCAGTCCTCTGAGAAACAAGACAGGCCTCAAGCAACAGGGCAGTCCTCTGAGAAAGAAGGCAGGCCTCAAGCAGCAGGGCTGTTCTCTGGAGTACAAAGTAGTCTTTCTGTAGTGTTACATATGTCAATGTGTGTATTGAAGAGTTGGTCTCAGGGTCACACCTGGTGCCTGTTTTAAAGTGGGAGAAACTCCTGGACTCACACATCTGGTTCTGGAATTTCCTTCCTACTCATGCCCAGACTCTGGGGTGATAATAGGTTAGTGTGAAGTTCTTTCTGAGTGTAGGAGGCAGCCCTATTGCAGTGCAAGTGTGGTAGGTGACAGCTACACACTGCCCAGCCTACCCACACCTAGTAGAATTGGCTGTTATGGCAGGGAGGTTATTAGCTCTGTCAGCCAAGGATTGTTTTAGTGCAGCATTTGCTATGTGAGCATCAAGCTTTTCTTGATTATATTGCTTGTGTGCACCACCACTATGCCAATTGGTAGCATTGTTGCTCTAAGTCAATCAAATGTTTGGTGTTGCAACCTGTGAAGTGCTTTGACCTTGAGCTGAATTAAGAGAGGTAGGAGCAACACTTCCCTTCAGGAAGGAATTCCATGCAAAAGGTGAAAAGCCTCAAAGGAATAAAAAATCTCCAGAAATCTAGTTCAAGATCTCAGGTTGTAAGGCAAGATTTCTGGAAGCTTTTTTCCCTTAAGGGGTAAAATATCCACTTTTAGTGATTCTATTTCTAAATCAGTCAAAGCCCGCTCAAATGATTTTTACAGTTGTCGCAATGGGCAGCAACGCGAGAGGAAATGTATTTTTGGAACCATCTTGTCTGATTTAAAAAGTACAGTGCACTTGAAAGGTCCGTGCAAGCTCATGGCCGCCACAGCTGAGGCCTCGAAGCGCCCCTTCTTGAAAAAGCTGCGATGACAGACGTCTCGTGGCAGAGGTTCAAACCGAGGGGTCTTGGCTCTTTCAACTACCATTTGTTATTCCATTTTGTCATCACGTGAGATAACAACGGGTACATTCTTTGTGTTTGGAGGACTGGGAGAGTACGAACCGTCACTAGAACTAGTGGGGCCATTAATCTCAAGGACAGTGCGACACAGGAAGCGATCACAATGAATTGATGCTCGGGGTCAGGCCGCCATGTCTTACTTTGTGCTTGCACCTTGAGCTATTCCCCCACCCAGGGATAATGCATTATTGCAGAAGACGAGTGGTGTGGGTGTAAAAAAAGAGAAAGGTGTCAGAATCAATATATATATATTACCTACTGGCGGTAGCCAGTAGGTATATATAGTTAGGACCTAGTTTCCATAGGAAATCCCCAACATTCTATTGGGAATAACTTTGGCGCTGGTTGATGAATCTTCGCAAATTTCTCAAAGAAGATGGGCACCATCTTCCTATTTCTCGGGCTTTAATTTGTGAACCACAGGACCACACACAAAACTGCACAATTAAGCGAACAAAGAACAGAGGCTATTTCATAAAAGTTCTCCTGTGTGCTATTTTATTTAAAATATAATACACAGCAAAAGTTTACTAACAGGCCATACTGCGTAGTGCAGACAACATACCATTGTGTGCTCAGTTACTTTAAATTGCCCCTCAATGGTTTGGGTTCAGTTTTCCAAATGTTGGTCTGCGCTTTATCACTACATCTAAAGTTACTTTAAATTGCCCCAATATGCTTCGCATTCTGTTTTTCTCAAGTTGGTCTGCACTGACACCTCATTCTGTACCGCTTGGGAATGGGAAACTGGATTCTTACTCCTTTATTAGTGGAATGTCCCACTTCGTGGTTTCCACAATCTTGTCGCCCTGGTACCATCCGAATACAAACACCAAACAAGGGCAGGATAAACAGCAACACAGCTTCCCTGCAGGAGCTTTCCGGTGTGTTTACAAAATCTCATTGCCAACCTTCATAGTTAAGTTCACTTTCATGCCCATTCACTGTTTGGCCTCTCTAGTAACACTGCAACTTCATCACTAACTCACCACTTCACGTACAACACTTTTCAATGCACTTTACAGCAAGCTTTTTACTGCCAGTGACAGGCATTGAAAAAATGCTATATATGCACCCATCTAAATTAGGTGGGTGGTCATTTACTATGCCAATAGCTCAAACTCTCGCAAATGCGAGACCTATTGCATTGCAAATGCTTGTTATTAGTTGATAGAGCAATATATGTATATAGATATGGCGGAGGTGCGCACGAAATAAAACAGCTTCAGCACTGGCTTTGGGTCTGCATCCTTTCTTGCTGGAAAAGCGGATTTGGGAACGGAGTTCAGAAAATATATATATATATATATATATATTCCTCCAGTCCCGCCCTATATATTATTTTTTTTTTGAGGAGTATGTTTCAACTCTCAACTTGAACAACAAGAACCTGAAATTCACCAGTGTCATCAGTAACCAAAGTGTATTTTATCTAGACCTAGAGGTTTTTGTGGAAGGGGATCATCTACACACAAGACTATACAGGAAGCCAACTGCTGGCAACGCTATACTGCATGCAGAAAGCTATCACCCTAGGAGTCTAGTGAAAAATGTACCCTATGGTGAATTTTTAAGACTCAAGAGAAACTGCTCTGAGAATAAGGATTTCAGGAAAGCACAGGTGGAAGCTAGGGGAAGATTCCAGGCGAGGGGATATTCTCGCAATATCCTAGACCAAGCCAGTGCAAAGGCAGAAACTATCAACAGGAGGGATCTCCTGCTGATAAATGAGTCTAAGAAATGTGATGAACAGGTCAGAATGATCACGACTTATAACAATAAGTCGGGAGAATTGGTCCAGTCCTTCAGGAGAAACTGGCACATTCTGCAGACCGATAACATCTTAAAACATGCGTTACAAGATAAACCATTAGTAACCTACAGAAAGTGCCAGTCCCTGTCGGACTATTTGGTTCACAGCCACTACTCCCCTGAGAAAACAACTAAACCGGTGAGCCAAGTGGTGGGCTTTTATCCCTGTTTGCGTTGCAAGGCGTGCAAGTTCAGTAAAAAGGTGAAGGAGTACCCATGTAGATCAGGGGAAGACAGACCGAACAGAAAGATCTTGAAACACCTAAACTGTAACTCTGAATACACGGTCTACTGTTTGGTATGTCCGTGTGAAAAAAGGTACATAGGAAGCACCATAAAACCGGCAAAGATGAGGGTCCTGGAACACATGAGGGCTATTGTGAACAAAGATAAAAACTATCCAATAGCCCGGCACTTTGCGGAACAACACCAAAGCAATAGAGACCTTCTGATGTACTACTGTATAGATCAGGTTCCGAAATCTGAAAGAGGGGGGAATAGGGAGAAGGCCCTCAGAATAATGGAATCTAAGTACATCCTAGACCTTAAGACGATGACACCTTGGGGTCTCAATAACGATGCCGAGATGTGGGTGCACCTGTGACAGAAACCTGATAGAGTATTCCAGCAAATGTACGGGTGCATGAGGTGAAACACCCAATTACCTTAACAGGACAGACCAGAAATCGAGCTTATTGAACTTGTTGAATGCCTAGACTGTAGCACATGTTGTGAGAAACTGTAAATATAGAATGGTACCATGAACATGAGAACGAGAAGGATGAGTGTGGTAAACCGATAGCCCATACAGGGCCGCATAATAGAATACTTAGCTTTGCCCAACAGCACTTAATACCCATACAAGAGTCATTATACAGGAGTAAAATAAGCATTGTTGAACTTAGGAATAATGAAATACTTGTAAATGTGGGACAAAAGCGACAATGATTTTTTTGTAAATATCGGTTCTGCACCCATTCATGATGATAATGAGATTGGGGATACACCCCCACATAACCACTGTAAATATTTTACACAAAAATGTAAATAACGAAGTTCAATGGTATCAAGCGTTCTATGTGAATAATGTATATATGGTAGTCTTAACAATTACCACAGTCAACTGTCGAACACACTTTTTTTATTTGCACGGTGCACTTTATTTGTCGCCATTTTGGAACAGGAAGAGAAAAATGAGTAAATGCACACTCAATAATGGCCGCCATATAGATCAACCATGTACCATCTTCTATGTCTATTAACAGCAGAGGCGGACTGTTTAAAATGGCGAAAATGTCTGTTCACAAACGACACTGACGAAGCCTTGAGCGAAACGCGTCTGTCGGGGGTGTAGGGGGTTCGGAAGCAAAATAAAAAAGAATAACACCTCACCCGAGTGCTGGCCGTTTTTTCTGGTAGAGAACTAGAATTGTGGGACGATATATATATATATATATATATATATATATATATATATACTCACTGAAAAAACCATAGGTTTTAGGGCTTATATAGTTAGGAATTAGCATTTAAAAAACCTTGAAAATTCACTGAAAAAACCATAGGTTTCAGGCCTTATTCAGTTAGGAATTAACATATAAAAAACCATTGAAATTCCTCCTATATAGTTAGCTGGACATTTTATTGATATAAAACCAATGAAATTCCACATATAGTTAGTTGCACTAACTATATATTTCGCGCATCCGCAATCCAATGCTGATGATGTCACATATTACATCATTCATGACATGGTCAGTGACATCACTGATGACATCACTGATGACATCTCAAATGACATCACTGATGACATCTCATTTAACATCAATGATCACACCACTGATGATACACTTCATGTGATAATACAATGCACCTCCTTACACTCTAATATAACCTCTGTTACACCTAGTGTAAAATACAGAGTATCATTTTTTAAACTATTGACACACGAATACCATTTACTACATACGCACTCACTGATTCCTACGTCTACACACACATTCATTCATTCACCCATAAGATCACTCGTACATACAGTCACTCATCATTACAACACTATCATATGCACTCATACACCTGTGCAGACACTCACACACTGCCACTCATCCATGGAGTTACTCACACACCTAGTCAGTCCTGTAAAGAATCAATCACACTTTGATTTCTTCATCTATACAGTTAAACACAGAACAGCTTACATTTTCACAGATATACTAACACATACTTACTCACTTATACAATCAAATGCTTCATCCATACTCTTATACATCCACTCATTCTTCAATATGTAAAACATATTTAAAGTTTACAAAAACACACAGACACTGGATGATGTCATCAGTGATGTCATTTGAGATGTCATCAGTGATGTCACTGACCATGTCATGAATGATGTAATATCTGACATCATCAGCATTGGATTGCGGATGCGCAAAATATATAGTTAGTGCAACTAACTATATGTGGAATTTCATTGGTTTTATATCAATAAAATGTCCAGCTAACTATATAGGAGGAATTTCAATGTTTTTTATATGTTAATTCCTAACTATATAAGGCCTGAAACCTATGTTTTTTTCAGTGAATATATATATATATATATATATATATATATATATATATATATATATATATATATATATATATATTATATATATATATATATATATATATATATATATATATATATATATACATATATATATATATATTACCTACTGGCTATCGCCAGTAGGTATATATAGTTAGGATTTATTCCCTAAGGGATTTTTGAAAATTCTATGTCTAATAACTTTGGCGTTTGTGGACGGAATCGGCTGAAATTTTCAGGAAAATGGCACATTTTGTTTCTGAGCAGCCCTTGAAAATTTGGGGGGGTTTTGTCGAGGGGGGGCCGAGAAAAAAGGGGGGTCCCAAAACGCGTTTTTCCCATGTTAATTTCCATAGGGCGGTTGGACTCACTTTTAGATCGAACGGCTGAATGGATTTGCACGAAACTTGGCAAAATTGTAGGGACTGTTAGCCCGATGTGCCTTTGCTAGGTCTCAATGTATGTGCTCCAGTAGTTTTTGAGAAATTAACGTTTAAATCAAGATATATATCTGTAACAGCGCTCCAGGCTGCGCTCCGGTGCGCTTACTTTTCGCAAAACGGAACTTTGCGATGCGAAGCTGATTGGCTCCCCCGTGTCTGTCAACAAAGGTATAATATGTAGGAACGTAGTAAAGATAAATGGTCAAGGGCAGTTGTGTTTTCCACTCCTGCAACATAAAGTGATCGATAAGAATCTGATAATCAGGCGTATCGGCGACTAAGACAGCAGGCCGAGTCTCTTTTACTCAACGGCTCCGTCATGGAACGAAGAAACGCCCTTTTTCTCGAAAAAGGAATATATTTTACTTGCAGGACAGTTGTAAATTTTCCGGGAAAGTACATTAGCCTGGAATATTATAACATATTTGTTTTAAAAAAAATAATGTTCGAAAACAATAAAAAGCGTAATTTTTAGGTCATATGACCAAGCTTTTCATCATTAAAATAACAAAAGTAAAATGAACCAATGAAAAGTTTTATTAACAAGTCACATGACCTGTTATGCTTACGTTACGCGCTGCGCGCCGCGCCCCGGATCACTTCCGGGTGCGCTAACGCGGCGTGTCATATAACGCATTACGCGACAACGTAGGTCAAGAATATAGTCAAAATGTCTCCACCAACCAGCGTTCGGAACACAACCCCTTTCAGCAGTCCAAAAAGTTCTGTTAAATGACAACAGAGGGGACAGGCAACAAGAACCATCAGTCAAAGAGGGGAGGGCAAGTTCTTCTCTTCTGGGTCATGTTGGGGCGCTACCGGAACTGATCGAATTGGTAGTCTACAGTGTTTCTGGATGTTTCAGACTAAAGCTGGCGTCAGCATGAGAGCACTACCATCTCGTAGCTCCGTCGTGGCCATTCCACGAGCAGACATGGCAGCCGCTCCCCACCAGAAGCCTGCGGGAGTCGGGGGCCCCCAAGACTTTTGTAGAATCTTCACGGCTGAGGGGACGCTTTCGAGAATGGGACCCAAGCCCTATCAGGGAAGCGTCCGAGTTCCAAGGTGTCCCAGGGCCATTTTAGTGGACCAGGCCCAAAACCGAAGAGTCGGCCGCCATTTTGAGAGTCCTGTGGCAGCCGCCTATCGCTGCACCGCAAGAGCGGGAGCAACTTAACTACATGGTGAGCAAGACGCTGTAGTCGCAAGAGCGGGCGGTAAACAGCTGAATGGCGGAAGAGGCACAGTGTAGCAAAAGCGGGCGGAATGGCAACTAAAACGGTAAAGGGGCGCCCCACTACAGCGTGTCTTCAGGTCAAACGGATTGTGGGACAAAGTCCAGAATAGAAGAGTCATCAAAAGGCAAAAAGTTCCGCCGGACCCCGGGAGCCGGCCGCCTATGTCGGAGGCGATCTCAGGCTACACCAGTGCTATAAGACTTGGGGAGGGGGTCGGAGCCAAGCGTCTTCTCCGAGTCCGTGCCATCACACCGCCCCTCGGGGGCCTCCGTCAAGCGGTTTAGGGAGGTACCATATATTATTATTATTATTATTATTATTCTGAGTTTTATATAGCGCCTGGTTACCAGAAAGGCATCCCAGCGCTCACCAGGGAATGAAACTACAGAGTAATGCGGGGGTTAAGCAGAAAACAGAAAAGTTTTTAAAAGCTTGCGGAACCGAAGCAGACTGGCTTCCGAGCGAAGTTGTAGGGGAAGAGAATTCCACAGAGTGGCTACGTTTATAGAGAACCTTCTGCCACCAGTTCTTACTTTCTTCACCCTCCCAACCTGCAAAAGATGTTGGTGGTCAGACCGGAGAGAGCGGAGGGCTTTGTAGGGCTGAACCATCTTCCCCAGAATAAGTGGACCTGCCCCCTGCAGGACTTTATGAGCGATACAGAGTGACTTGAACTTCACCCTGTCCCTCACAGGGAGCCAATGCAGTGCCTTGAGCGCAGGGCGAGCAGATTGATGTCTGGGGATACCCGTCAGAAGCCTGGCGGCCGCATTCTGCACTTGCTGCAGTTTGTTCATGGTAGATTCTGGAGCACCCAGGAACAACGCGTTGCTGAAATCCAGCCGCGAGATGATAAGCCCCTGGATGAGAAGTCTCCTAGTGGCCGCTGGGAGCAGCGGTAGAATCTTCCGAGCCGAGCGGAGCAGGCCAAAGCACACGCCAGCAGTCTTTTTGGCATGGGTTTTAAACGACAGGTCCTGCTCAAGCCAGACCCCGAGGCTCTTAATCTCCTGCTTGGGGGTGGGTACAGGTCCAAGGCAGTCGGGCCAGCTGCTGGGAGACAGAGATGGAGAGGAGTTTCCCAGCAGCATCAGCTCCGTCTTGGAGCCGTTGAGCTTTAAAGCTGAGCTGCACATCCATGTGTAGATCTTCTCCAGACACGAGTGCAGCCGGTCAGGATGGTGAGCCGACTGGGAAAGGCCTACCACCAACTGAGTATCATCAGCATAACTGATGATTTTGATACCCAGTGGCAGTACCACGCTCTCCAGGGGGGCCATGTAGACGTTGAATAACGTAGGGCTCAATGAAGAGCCCTGTGGCACACCACACTGGAGAGGGATTGAAGATGATTTTTCAGGGCCTTCCCATACCTCGAATGTGCGACCTTCCAAGAAGGAAGCAAACCACTTGAGGGCCAGACCGGTGATCCCCACCCCTGCCAGCCGTTGGAGAAGCACCTGATGGTCCACGGTGTCAAAAGCAGCACTGAGGTCCAGGAGGATCACTGCCACTGATCCCCCTGAATCCAAAATGCTCCTAGCGTTCTCCACAACCGCCAGCAGGGCGGTGTCAGTCCCCTGACCGGGACGGAAACCGGTTTGGGAGTCACCTAAGAGGGAATTGGCCTCCAAGAAGTCCGACAAGCGGCAGTTGACCAGCTTCTCAGCGATCTTACTAAGGCCCGGCAACAGCGAGATAGGCCTGAAGTTGGCAAGGTCGGCGGGGTCCAGATTAGGCTTTTTTAAAAGGGCCTTCACGACCGCCCCTTTCCAACTGGGGGGTACTACCCCTTGAGTGAGGGACAAGTTTATAAGGTCCGTCACTGGGCCACCAATGGTAGATGCCACCTGTTTAAGATATTTAACAGGTACCGGATCTTTCGGGGAGCCACTCTTCATGGTCCTCAAAATCAAGAGAACCTCCTCCATGGTAACAGTACCAAAGGAGGTCAGCTCCACTGATCGCATCCTACCCTGCGGACCAGGGATATCACCCGGGGGAGATACCTCACCTGGGTGGGGAAGGGAAGCCAGTATATTATCAATTTTTGTTTTAAAAAAGGACGCCAGTTCTGTGCATTTTTTGCGCGGGTCCTCATGGATGATCTGGGGTTCAGGGATGTTGAGTAATTCCTTGATAACTCTGAATGATTCTTTAGAAGAGTTGGCCGCGGAGCCTATTCTCTCTTCAAAGAATCCAGATTTTGCTGCACGAATGGCGGATTTGTATATACTCAGGGCCTCCCGATAATCCTTCCGCTTCGTTTCACACCAGTCCTTCCTCCAGGACCGCTCTAGCCTCTTGCATCCCTTCCTTAGGGATCTCAATTCGGGCGTATACCACGGCGCCGAACCCACTCTCTTCCCCTTCATAAGTTGTTTCTTTTTGGGAAGAAGGATATCTAACGAGTCCGTAAGCCAAGTGTGTACATTCGCTTCCGCGACTAACGGGTTAGAACCAGGAGGGGGCCGCGTTGCCTCCAAATGTGCCGACCAGGTGCATAACATTGTTTTCAAATGCAGTCAGGTCCACAAACGACCCTCACTTACTTTGAGAATAGTGAAGCTGCAGTAGGTGGAAATAAGCTTCAGACAGTCTTACAAGCACTGCTTTTGTAAACATTTTTTGATTTTTTTGTATTTTTGCACAGTTTTATATTTTTTTTTTGTTTTTGATGGAGGGGAAACAACAAAGCACAGGCATTGAAAAAGGCTCAAACTCAGAACTCTGAACTATGGCACCCAATATCCAGGACTTTCCATCCGGATCTTGGCGCCTTGTGCTGCTTCCGACCTATTCACACATCGGTCCACTACTGACATCATCTTATAAACCAACGTTATGTAAATAGTTATTTAATAAAATGTTGTACCCTGTTTCTTTGCTGGTGTGTTGTCTATATTTTTAATATTTGCATAGGGATTGTCGTTATTTTGGGCGGGATGGGTGACGGAGCCGAGCTGTCTTGCAGCCCTCATGGTGTGGAGCTCAGTTCATCTCACTATTTTCGTATTTCTCATGAAGGGTTGTTTATAATATTTCTATTTTAGCGAGGTCAAAAAGAGATCCAATTAGTGGCCTACTGATTTTGCTCGATTACTTTTATTTTTTTACACGATTTTTCACGATCTGCAAAGACTAAACAGAGTATTGCGACTTTGTGCTTGTTTGTAAATAGAGAATGAACCAAAGAGAATCAATTGTAAAACAGTAAATGCTTGGATAATAATCAATCAAATGGAGAGACAAGCAGGCAGGACGGATTACAACGGGGGTAAAGGCCTGCGTTAACTACTCTTCACTATCTGCAAAGAGAGAGTACTACTAAGAGAAAAGAGGGGAGGGGGGCAGCGTTCAAAGCACATCAGCGTGCATAAATACGAAAATGTTTTTATCTATCACGTACTTGACATTTTAAAGCTTTTCATATTTGCTATTAAAAAACCATTGAAATTCACTGAAAAAACCATAGGTTATAGTCGATATATAGTTAGGAATTTGCATGTACAAAACCTTGAGAATTCAATGAAAAAACCATAGGTTTTAGGCCATATATAGTTAGGGATTTGCATTTACAAAACCTTATTTTACTCGCATAAAACCATTGAAATTCCATATATAGTTAGATGCGCTAACTATATATCGCGCACCCGCAATCCACTGCTGATGATGTCACATATTACATCATTCATGACATGGTCAGTGACATCACTGATGACATCACTGATGACAACTCAAATGACATCACTGATGACATCTCAAATGACATCACTGATGATATCACTGATGACAACTCAAATGACATCACTGACAACATCACAGATGACATCATACATGTGTTAATACGATGAACCTCTACAGACTCTGATATATCCTTAGATACACTCAGTGAAAACAGACACTCACAGACTGTCACTCATCCATGGAGTTACTCATACACCTAGACAGTCATGCAAAGAATCAAACACACCTCCAATTCCTCTACTATACAGTTATACACACCTTACTTATTGAAACATATTCTAACACATATTTACTCTCTTATACAATCCTTGATACATGTTCACAATGATCCATACAGCCACTCACACATTCACTGGCTCTTATGCACAGTTATTTATATATGTTAACTCTCACATGTACTGTGTTTTACATATGTACTTACTTTGACATGTAGCACTGAGATATCCATTCACTCACCAATACACTCATGCACACAGTCAACCGCCCATATAGCTGTTTCCACATGCACTCTTGAACTCATACACCTAGTGAATCAACTGCTTACACATCTATGCACAGAGTCACACACCTCCCAGCCACCCACACACATACTCAGTCTCCCATACAAATACTTGAGCAACCAATCAATAACCCATATAGTTATTCATATAGCTACTGATCAACACATGCAGCAGTTTACAGAACAACAGATATAATGATGCACACATTAATACAGTTTAATCACTAATCCATGCACTCAGTGAGACACATTTAATCACTCCCTCATACAATCAGTCATGCACCTACTAAATCCTTCATCCAGACATTTATACATCCACTCATTCTTCAATATGTAAGACATATTTTAACTTTACAGAAACATACAGTCACTGGATGTTGTCATCAGTGATGTCATTTGAGATGTCATCAGTGATGTCATCAGTGATGTCACTGACCATGTCATGAATGATGTAATATGTGACATCATCAGCAGTGGATTGCGGGTGCGCGATATATAGTTAGCGCATCTAACTATATATGGAATTTCAATGGTTTTATGCGAGTAAAATAAGGTTTTGTAAATTCAAATTCCTAACTATATATGGCCTAAAACCTATGGTTTTTTCATTGAATTTTCAAGGTTTTGTACATGCAAATTCCTAACTATATATCGACTATAACCTATGTTTTTTTCAGTGAATATATATATATATATATAAATATATATATATGAATAAATGAATATATTTATAAATTTTTTCCACAGGTTGCTTGCAAGCAAAAAAGACGCACTCAGGAATATTGCAGCATAAAGGATTTAATGTCCAGTTAACACGCTACGCGTTTCGACAATAACTCTTGTCTTGTTCACACGTGATGAAACCCCTGTAGGTCACATAATAATATACACATTCAGTATCACTTCATGGACATAGAGGAGGAACTTCCACCAACCATACTACATCATATGCTGTTCGACACTATGCTTAGTCGCCATCTTGGAATGGTACATCTGTGTGTATTTTTACTGCACCAAGTGGGAGACTACCCCGTGTTACCACCTGAAGCATCAGGAAATATAGGTGCATATTCCTTGACAGATAGACATAATACACTCGGTCTAGTGCCTAAGAATTCACTACACACAGAAAGAATTTGCGTATGTCATGAAACATCCAAGGTGTACTCAATAACTCCCAGCGGTTTGAAATGGAGTAAAAAAAAACAACAACGATTGTGTAAGGTGTATATTTTTACTCCATTTTTTTTTTACTCCATTTCAAACCGCTGTGAGTTATTGAGTACACCTTGGATGTTTCATGACATACGCAAATTCTTTCTGTGTGTAGGTAATTCTTAGGTACTAGACCGGGTGTTTATGTCTATCTGTAAAGGAATATGCACCTATATTTCCTGAAGCTTCAGGTGGTAATACAGGGTTGTCTCCCATTTGGAACAGTGAAAATACACACAGATGTACCATTCCAAGATGGCGACTAAGCATAGTGTCGAACAGCATATGATGTAGTATGGTATAGAGGGAATTCCTTCATGGTCAGATATTCTTTCGACGTATGCCTATCCCACTGTACGTAGCAAACGTCAACGAAAATTATGGCACTAGACCGAGTGTAAAGGGTTGACGTCAAGGGAACATGATTGTGTATCTCATGTATAACTATGTATCTCATTAAGTATTATATCGTCTGTTTATACTGTATTCCAGGTGATAACATGAGGTAACCAGAGATAATATATGTTAAATATATGCTCATTACATACTTAGAGCAGTACAAGTAGATACAAAGTGTACCATTCTAAGATGGCGGTTTCGGTTGACTACCTTACATCACATGATGTATGGTTGGTGGAAGTTTCTCCTCTATGTCCATGAAGTGATACTGAATGTGTATATTATTATGTGACCTACAGGGATTTCATCACGTGTGAACAAGACAAGAGTTATTGTCGAAACGCGTAGCGTGTTAACTGGACATTAAATCCTTTATGCTGCAATATTCCTGAGTGCGTCTTTTTTGCTTGCAAGCAACCTGTGGAAAAATTGACTTTTCGGCCGGTGTGGTCTGCCGAATTTGAGACGCCACCTGACTGGGGAGGAAGGATCCCGGAAGGACCCCGCTGTTGTTTGGAATATATATATATATATATTCAATGAAAAAACCATTGGTTTTAGGCCATATATAGTTAGGAATTAGCATTTACAAAACCTTATTTTACTCGCATAAAACCATTGAAATTCCATATATAGTTAGAAGCGCTAACTATATATCGCGCACCCGCAATCCACTGCTGATGATGTCACATATTACATCATTCATGACATGGTCAGTGACATCACTGATGACATCACTGATGACATCTCAAATGACATCACTGATGACATCACTGATCACAACATCCAGTGATTGTATGTGTCTGTAAAGTTTAAATATGTTTCACATATTGAAGAATGAGTGGATGTATAAGTGTCTGGATGAAGAATTTAGTAGGTGCATGACTGACTGTATGAGTGAGTGATTAAATGTGTCTCACTGAGTGCATGGGTTAGTGACTAAACTGTCTTAATTTGTGCATCAGTATGTTTGTTGTTGTGTAAGCTGCTGCATGTGTTGATCAGTAGCTATAAGAGTGGCCATATGGGTTATTGATTGGTTGCCCAAGTATTTGAATGGGAGGCTGAGTGTGTGTGTGGGTGGCTGGGAGGTGCGTGACTCTGTGCATAGATGTGTAAGCAGTTGATTCACTAGGAGTATGAGTTCAAGAGTGCATGTGGAAACAGCTATATGGGCGGTTGACTGTGCATGGGTGTGTTGGTGAGTGAATGGATTTCTCATTGCTACATGTGCAAGTAAGTACGTATGTAAAACACAATACATGTGAGAGTTGACATATATAAATAACTGAACATAAGAGCCAGTGAATGTGTGAGTGGCTGTATCGATCACTGTGAGCTTGTATCAGGGATTATATAAGAGAGTAAATATGTGTTATTATATGTTTGAATAAGTAAGATGTGTATAACTGTATAGTTGAGGAAATGGAGGTGTGATTGATTCTTTGCATGACTGACTAGGTGTGTGAGTAACTCCATGGATGAGTGACAGTCTGTGAGTGTCTGTTTATACTGAATGTATGTAAGGTTATATTAGAGTCTGAAGAGGTTCATTGTATTATCACATGAGTGATGTGATCAGTGATGACAAATGAGATGTCATCAGTGATGTCATTTGAGTTGTCATCAGTGATGTCATCAGTGATGTCATTTGAGATGTCATCAGTGATGTCATTTGAGTTGTCATCAGTGATGTCATCAGTGATGTCATTTGAGATGTCATCAGTGATGTCATCAGTGATGTCACTGACCATGTCATGAATGATGTAATATGTGACATCATCAGCAGTGGATTGCGGGTGCGCGATATATAGTTAGCGCTTCTAACTATATATGGAATTTCAATGGTTTTATGCGAGTAAAATAAGGTTTTGTAAATGCTAATTCCTAACTATATATGGCCTAAAACCAATGGTTTTTTCATTGAATTTTCAAGGTTTTGTAAATGCAAATTCCTAACTATATATCCACTATAACCTATGGTTTTTTCTGTGAATTTCATTGGTTTTTTAATAGCAAATATGAAAAGCTTTAAAATGTAAAGTACGTGATAGATAAAAACATTTTCGTATTTATGCACGCTGATGTGCTTTGAACGCTGCCCCCCTCCCCTCTTTTCTCTTAGTAGTACTCTCTCTTTGCAGATAGTGAAGAGTAGTTAACGCAGGCCTTTACCCCCGTTGTAATCCGTCCTGCCTGCTTGTCTCTCCATTTGATTGATTATTATCCAAGCATTTACTGTTTTTCAATTGATTCTCTTTGGTTCATTCTCTATTTACAAACAAGCACAAAGTCGCAATACTCTGTTTAGTCTTTGCAGATCGTGAAAAATCGTGTAAAAAAATAAAATTAATCGAGCAAAATCAGTAGGCCACTAATTGGATCTCTTTTTGACCTCGCTAAAATAGAAATATTATAAACAACCCTTCATGAGAAATACGAAAATAGTGAGATGAACTGAGCTCCACACCATGAGGGCTGCAAGACAGCTCGGCTCCGTCACCCACCCCGCCCAAAATAACGACAAACCCTATGCAAATATTAAAAATATAGACAACACACCAGCAAAGAAACAGGGTAAAACATTTTATTAAATAACTATTTACATAACGTTGGTTTATAAGATGATGTCAGTAGTGGACCGATGTGTGAATAGGTCGGAAGCAGCACAAGGCGCCAAGATCCGGATGGAAAGTCCTGGATATTGGGTGCCATAGTTCAGAGTTCTGAGTTTGAGCCTTTTTCAATGCCTGTGCTTTGTTGTTTCCCCTCCATCAAAAACAAAAAAAAAATATAAAACTGTGCAAAAATACAAAAAAAACAAAAAATGTTTACAAAAGCAGTGCTTGTAAGACTGTCTGAAGCTTATTTCCACCTACTGCAGCTTCACTATTCCAAAGTAAGTGAGGGTCGTTTGTGGACCTGACTGCATTTGAAAACAATGTTATATGGTACCTCCCTAAACCGCTTGACGGAGGCCCCCGAGGGGCGGTGTGATGACACGGACTCGGAGAAGACGCTTGGCTCCGACCCCCTCCCCAAGTCTTATAGCACTGGTGTAGCCTGAGATCGCCCCCGACATAGGCGGCCGGCTCCCGGGGTCCGGCGGAACTTTTTGCCTTTTGATGACTCTTCTATTCTGGACTTTGTCCCACAATCCGTTTGACCTGAAGACACGCTGTAGTGGGGCGCCCCTTTACCGTTTTAGTTGCCATTCCGCCCGCTTTTGCTACACTGTGCCTCTTCCGCCATTCAGCTGTTTACCGCCCGCTCTTGCGACTACAGCGTCTCGCTCACCATGTAGTTAAGTTGCTCCCGCTCTTGCGGTGCAGCGATAGGCGGCTGCCACAGGACTCTCAAAATGGCGGCCGGCTCTTCGGTTTTGGGCCTGGTCCACTAAAATGGCCCTGGGACACCTTGGAACTCGGACGCTTCCCTGATAGGGCTTGGGTCCCATTCTCGAAAAGCGTCCCCTCAGCCGTGAAGATTCTACAAAAGTCTTGGGGGCCTCCGACTCCCGCAGGCTTCTGGTGGGGAGCGGCTGCCATGATTGCTCGTGGAATGGGCACGACGGAGCTACGAGATGGTAGTGGTCTCATGCTGACGCCAGCTTTAGTCTGAAACATCCAGAAACACTATAGACTACCAATTCGATCAGTTCCGGTAGCGCCCCAACATGACCCGGAAGAGAAGAATTTGCCCTCCCCTCTTTGACTGATGGTTCTTGTTGCCTGTCCCCTCTGTTGTCATTTAACAGAACTTTTTGGACTGCTGAAAGGGGTTGTGTTCTGAACGCTGGTTGGTGGAGACATTTAGACTATATTCTTGACCTACGTTGTCGCGTAATGCGTTTTATGACACGCCGCGTTAGCGCACCCGGAAGTGATCCGAGGCGCGGCGCGCAGCGCGTAACGTAAGCATAACAGGTCATGTGACTTGTTAATAAAACTTTTCATTGGTTCATTTTACTTTTGTTAATTTAATGATGAAAAGCTTGGTCATATGACCTAAAAATTACGCTTTTTATTTTTTTCGAACATTATTTTTTTTTCAAACATATGTTATAATATTCCAGGCTAATGTACTTTCCCGGAAAATTTACAACTGTCCTGCAAGTAAAATATATTCCTTTTTCGAGAAAAAGGGCGTTTCTTCGTTCCATGACGGAGCCGTTGAGTAAGAGAGACTCGGCCTGCTGTCTTAGTCGCCGATACGCCTGATTATCAGATTCTTATCGATCACTTTATGTTGCAGAAATGAAAAACACAACTGCCCATGACCATTTATCTTTACTGCGTTCCTACATATTATACCTTTTATCCGTCATGTAATTGGACTGCTTTATTTCACTTGCCTTTTACTGATTCGAAAACAGTGACTAAAAGTAAAAACTTTACCAATGTAAATACTACTACCGTGTTTTGTTTTAAAAACCTTTATTGTGAAAATATCAGTATACAAATACGGGCCTATAACCACGTGGGCCGGCCACGGAGCAAACTGAAATCGTATATGATGAGGAGACATTTACACTGTAGAGGAACGTAACGAGCGGGCCATTAGGTTGCAAGAACTAAGGTGTCTAACAGTTGCGGAATCGGTGGACGTACATTTTGTAATTAAAATAAGACAGGGCCACTTACAATAACATTTTCTAGATATACATTTGCGGGCAAGGAGTTACGAGTCCCATTTATACCGGCGCCATTTTGGGCGAGGCCGGGCAGGTCCAAGATATAGTCAAAATGTCTTCACCAACAATCGGCCAGACCAGAACCCCTTTCGGCCCTTTATGCTACAAGATGGTGTCTTCCATTCAGAAAATATTGTTGGCAGCATTTTGAAAGGAAAGATAAACAGCCGTTCTCCTAGTGAGTCTCACATTGTTACATTTAGGAAGAATGTTGAAGAGTAATATGTGGAAAATCTGAAGCCATTTTTCTACAAACTCTCAATCAGCCTAAGTCATGGGCGATCTTTGTCCACACCAGGGCAATAGTGAAGCTGCAGCAGGTGCAAAGGAGCTTCAGACAATCTTACAAGCACTGCTTTTCTAAACATTTTTTTGTATTTTTGCACAGTTTTATATATATTTTTTTGTTTTTGATGGAGGGGAAACAACAAAAAACAGGCATTGAAAAAAGCTCAACAGTGCAGGGCGCCTTGTGCTGCTTCCGACCTATTCACACATCGGTCCACTACTGACATCACCTCATAAGCCAACGGGGCACCCCACACTGACTTTCGGCGCAGCATTGTAGGATGGCCACACCAGTGCGGCAACTTGCTGGACACCACCTCGGTGCCATCCGGATCTCGGAGCGTTCGAGTCACTGTACCGCAAGAGTGACCGGAACTCAGCTGGTCACGCCGTCTTTCGGCGCAGCATTGTAGGATGGCAACACCAGTGCGGCAACTTGCTGGACACAACCTCGGTGCCATCCGGATCTCGGCGCGTTCGACTCACTGTACCGCAAGAGTGACCGGAACTCAGCTGGACACGCCGTCTTTCGGCGCAGCATTGTAGGATGGCCACACCACTGCAGCAATTTGCTGGACACCACCTTGGGCAACAGTGACACTGCAGCAGGTGCAAATAAGCTTCAGATAGTCTTACAAGCACAGCTCAGAACTCTCAACTATGGCACTCAATATCCAGGACTTGCCATTCGGATCTTGGCGCCTTGTGCTGGTTCCGACCTATTCACACATCGGTCCACTACTGACATCACCTCATAAGCCAACGGGGCACCCCACGCCGACTTTCGGCACAGCATTGTAGGATGGCCACACCAGTGCAGCAACTTGCTGGACACAACCTCGGTGCCATCCGGATCTCGGCGCGTTCGACTCACTGTACCGCAAGAGTGACCGGAACTCAGCTGGACACGCCGTCTTTCGGCGCAGCATTGTAGGATGGCCACACCACTGCAGCAATTTGCTGGACACCACCTTGGGCAACAGTGAAACTGCAGCAGGTGCAAATAGGCTTCAGACAGTCTTACAAGCACTGCTCAGAACTCTCAACTATGGCACTCAATATCCAGGACTTGCCATTCGGATCTTGGCGCCTTGTGCTGGTTCCGACCTATTCACACATCGGTCCACTACTGACATCACCTCATAAGCCAACGGGGCACCCCACGCCGACTTTCGGCACAGCATTGTAGGATGGCCACACCAGTGCAGCAACTTGCTGGACACAACCTCGGTGCCATCCGGATCTCGGCGCGTTCGACTCACTGTACCGCAAGAGTGACCGGAACTCAGCTGGACACGCCGTCTTTCGGCGCAGCATTGTAGGATGGCCACACCAGTGCGGCAATTTGCTGGACACCACCTCGGTGCCATCCGGATCTCGGCGCGTTCGAGTCACTGTACCGCAACAGTGACCGCAACTCAGCTGGACACGCCGTCTTTCGGCGCAGCATTGTAGGATGGCCACACCAGTGCGGCAATTTGCTTGACACCACCTCGGTGCCATCCGGATCTCAGCGCGTTGTGCTGCCTTCGGCCTATTCGCACATCGGTCCGCTACTGACGCCGCCTCACGTGCCAACGGATTTTCTACGGTTTTTGTAGCCCTATGCCGCATAACAGGTCATGTGACTTCTTTATAAAACTTTTCATTGGTTCATTTTACTTTTGGTTTCCTAAAGATGGAAGGCTTGGTCATATGACCTAAAAATAACACTTTTCATTGGTTTAGAACATTTTTTTTTCCCAAACGATGAAAGCCACACCTTGTTTCTGGATCATTCAGACTGAAGCTGGCGTCAGCATGAGAGCACCACCATCTCGTGGCTCCGTCGTGGTCATTCCGCGAGCAATCATGGCAGCCGCTCCCCACCGGAAGCCTGCGGGAGTCGGGGGCCCCCAAGACTTTTGTACAATCTTCACGGCTGAGGGGACGCTTTTCGAGAATGGAGCCCAAGCCCTAGCAGGCAAGCGTCCGAGTTCCAAAGTGTCCCAGGGCCATTTCAGTGGACCAGGCCCAAAACCGAGGAGCCGTCCGCCATTTTAAGAGCCATGTGGCAGCCGCCTATCGCTGCACTGCAAGAGTGGGAGCAACTCAACAACATGGTGAGCGACACGCTGTAGCCGCAAGAGCGGGCGCAACTCAGCTAGATGGCCGCCACCTGGGGAGGCCCGTTCACGCCGCCTCCCCCACGCCCCCCCCCGGGCCGCCGCACGCCAATTTTCGGAGCAGCATTGTAGGATACCAAAACCAGTGCGGCAGTTTACTGGACATCACCTGGGTGCCTGTCGTACATGTTGTGTCAGCCATGTGACACTGGACACAGACCGCTACTGACGAGGCCTCCCCCCGCACCACCCGGGACGCCCCACGCTGTTTTTCTGTGCTGCATTGTAGGATCCCTAAACCAGTGCGGCACCCAGGCGACATCACCTGGGTGCCGTCCAGAACTCTGCACGTTGTGCTGCCTTGGGACTATTCGCACAAAAGACAGCTTCTAACCATTGTTGCTTTTTGTGTTGAGAAATGTTTAAATGTTTTTAGTTTTTGTTCCGTTCGTTAAAGTTAATAGTTAATAAAGTTTTATAACCTTACTTTGTTGGAGTGTTATCTATTTTTTTAAAAACGGGTGAATGGGGCCTTGAATCGGGTTATTGTCATGTGTGGGCTTTGGAAGTGTGCTGCTGCAGAATCGGACATTTCAAACTCAAATGCACGTTCTTTTTCTTACCTTTCCGAAGCATGGAGCGCAATAGCAAGCAGAGAAAGGGTGATGCACGTGTTGAACACTACCTGACCTAGCAAGTTGCTGGCAGTGCCCCCCCGCCCGCTCCTGAAAGAGGAAACACACACACCGCCGCTCCGAGTACTTCACAAATCTTTAAAAGACCATGCGCTTGTTCATGAGGCTTAAATGGTTTATCACCTCTTCTAGAACCCCTGCATCGACCCTCTGACGTTTCCTGGAAAAATTACCATGTAACACAATACCAAGCCCTGTCAGCTGAAACCCCCAAGGAATCGTGGGCATATTATCAAGGGGGTTTATCTCCGCTTTTTTGGCTTTAAAAGCCTTGAAAGCGGAGATAAAATTATCTCCCTATTACCAAGCTGTCGCTAACACCAGTTAGTGACAGCTAAAAGGAGATAGCGACCATCTTGGGCCCCGCTTTGCATGTCAGTGATACTTATCACTAATGACATGCAAAGTGGCGTGCCAAGATGTTAGCGACTGGAAACAGTCCCTAACATCGCTACCTTCTATTACCAACTTTTGGAGATATTCGCGCTAAGCGCGAATATCTCCAAAATCTAACACCTGCCCTGAGCAGTTCTTAGCCATGTTATCCAATGGGAGGTGGATAACATGGCTAAGAGCATTTGCTCGATAATACATGAATATCGCTGACTTTTCTGCGATAATAGCAAGGTTTATCTGCGATAAAAATCGCCGATGTACGGCGATAATTTTTGTCTCTAAACAAGTTAGAGACAAAAATTATCGCTAGTTGTTCGTAATATGCCCCCGGGTTTTTGCTTGCAGAAATCGGGAGGCGGGAGACTAGCACTGAAATCAGTAGTCACACGCCTGAATCGGGAGGATTGGCATGTCTGAATTCTCTACAGCTGGGGCCATAAACTACATCCGCAGGGTTAGGTGATAGCCTGGGACCAGCCTGGCATCTAAAATGGCTGCCGTGCACGACAAAATTGTGGCATTGGAAAAAAGGCAAGATGGCGCAGCCGCTGGAAGAGATGTATCAACATATATCAGCCTCCTCAGCCACCCTCAGGAAACATAGGGGATTAGGATACGTCTCCCGCACCCCCTTATACCTAGTACTTTAATTAACGAAGCACAAAATGGCGAATTCCCGTTTCGCTACCAGTTTGCGGCCCAGTTCGCGGCCCGTGAAGCGCTTCTACCGTGAAAAATCATTTTTTTTTTATTTTCCCCACGGGACCCTTTAATAACCCCAACAACATTCCTAGGGAGTCAAGAGGGGGATACCTTGCCCCCTTTCATTAAATTCCCCCTTAGTTTTTCACCTTTTCTTCTCTCTCGATCCTACCGAGAGACAAGATGGCGGCCGCTCCGGACTGTCACGCAGCAAAAAAAAAAAAAAGCTCACGCACAGCCGCTGGAAGAGATGTATCAACATATATCAGCCTCCTCAGCCACCCTCAGGAAACATAGGGGATTAGGATATGTCTCCCGCACCCACTTATAACTAGTAATTTAATTAACGAAGCACAAAATGGCGAATTCCCGTTTCGCTACCAGTTCGCGGCCGCGCTTCTACCGTGAAAAATCATTTTTTTTTTATTTTCCCCACGGGACCCTTTAATAACCCCAACAACATTCCTAGGGGGTCAAGAGGGGGATACCTTGCCCCCTTTCATTAAATTCCCCTTTCGTTTTTCACCTCTTCTTCTCTCTCGATCCTACCGAGAGACAAGATGGCGTCCGCTCCGGACTGTTTAGAATGTTGACAGACACCGGAGAGCCAATCAGCTTTCTGCGCGCAAAGTTCCGATAAGCGAAAAGTAAGCGGACCGGATCGCTGCCCGGAGCGCTGTTACAGATATATATCTTGATTTAAACGTTAATTTCTCAAAATCCACTGAAGCACATATATTGAGACCTAGCAAAGGCACATCGGGCTAACAGTCCCTACAATTTTGCCAAGTTTCGTGCAAATCCATTCAGCCGTTCGAGCTAAAAGTGAGTCCAACCGCCCTATGGAAAAATGAATGGGAAAAACGCGTTTTGGGACCCCCCTTTTTTCTCAGCCCCCCCTTGACGAAACCCCACCAAATTTTCAGGGGCTGCTCAGAAACAAAATGTGCCATTTTCCTGAAAATTGCAGCCGATTCCGTCCACAAACGCAAAAGTTATTAGACATAGAATTTTCAGAAATCCCATAGGGAATTAATCCTAACTATATATACCTACTGGCGATAGCCAGTAGGTAATATGTATATATATATATATATTACCTACTGGCGATAGCCAGTAGGTATATATAGTTAGGATTTTTTCTCTATGGAACTTTTGAAAATTCTATGTCTAATAACTTTGGCGTTTGTGGACGGAATCGGCTGAAATTTTCAGGAAAATTGCACATTTTGTTTCTGAGCAGCCCCTGAAAATGTGGGGGGGGGGGTCATCAAGGGGGGGCCGAGAAAAAAGGGGGGTCCCAAAACGCGTTTTTCCCATGTTAATTTCCATAGGGCGGTTGGCCTCACTTTTAGCCCGAACGGCTGAATGGATTTCCACCAAACTTGGCAAAATTGTAGGGACTGTTAGCCCGATGTGCCTTTGCTGGGTCTCAATATATGTGCTCCAGTGGTTTTTGAGAAATTAACGTTTAAAACAAGATATATATCTGTAACAGCGCTCCGGGCAGCGCTCCGGTTCGCGTACTTTTCGCGTACTTTTCGCGTAATGGAACTTTGCGATGCGAAGCTGATTGGCTCTCCGGTGTCTGTCAACATTCTAAACAGTCCGAAGCGGCCGCCATCTTGTCTCTCGGTAGGATCGAGAGACAAGAGGAGGCCAAAACAAAGGGGGAAATGAAGGAAAGGGGGCAAGGTAGACCCCTTCTGACCCCCTAGGATTGATGAGGGGGATATTATAGAGCCACGCGGGGCCCAAAAAAAAAAAAAAAATCCGATTTTTTCGCCGTAGAGGCGCGCCCGATACGCGAACCGGGCAGCTAACCGGGCAGCTAACCGGGCAGCTAACCGGGAAGCTAACCGGCAGTGTAACGGGAGTCTGAGGAGTAGCTGATTGGCTGTCAACATTGTAAACAGTCCGGAGCGGCCGCCATCTTGTCTCTATATAGTTAGGATTTTTTCTCTATGGAACTTTTGAAAATTCTATGTCTAATAACTTTGGCGTTTGTGGACGGAATTGGCTGAAATTTTCAGGAAAATGGCACATTTTGTTTCTGAGCAGCCCCTGAAAATTTGGGGGGGGGGTCGTCAAGGGGGGCCGAGAAAAAAGGGGGGTCCCAAAACGCGTTTTTCCCATTCATTTTTCCATAGGGTGGTTGGCCTCACTTTTAGCTTGAACGGCTGAATGGATTTGCACGAAACTTGGCAAAATTGTAGGGACTGTTAGCCCGATGTGCCTTTGCTAGGTCTCAATATATGTGCTTCAGTGGATTTTGAGAAATTAACGTTTAAAATAAGATATATATCTGTAACAGCGCTCCGGGCAGCGCTCCGGTTCGCGTACTTTTCGCGTAACGGAACTTTGCGATGCGAAGCTGATTGGCTCTCCGGTGTCTGTCAACATTCTAAACAGTCCGGAGCGGCCGCCATCTTGTCTCTCGGTAGGATCGAGAGACAAGAGGAGGCCAAAACAAAGGGGGAAATGAAGGAAAGGGGGCAAGGTAGACCCCTTCTGACCCCCTAGGATTGATGAGGGGGATATTATAGAGCCACGCGGGGCCCCAAAAAAAAACAAATTCCGATTTTTTCGCCGTAGAGGCGCGCCCCGGTACGCGAACCGGGCAGCTAACCGGGCAGCTAACCGGGAAGCTAACCGGCAGTGTAACGGGAGTCTGAGGAGTAGCTGATTGGCTGTCAACATTGTAAACATTCCGGAGCGGCCGCCATCTTGTCTCTCGGTAGGATCGAGAGACAAGAGGAGGCCAAAACAGAGGGGGAAATGAAGGAAAGAGGGCAAGGTAGACCCCTTCTGACCGCCTAGGATTGATGAGGGGGATATTATAAAGCCACGCGGGCCAAAAAAAAAAAAAAAATTTGGATTTTTTCGCCGTAGAGACGCGTCTTGGTACGCGAACCGGGCAGCTAACCGGGCAGCTAACCGGGAAGCTAACCGGCAGTGTAACGGGAGTCTGAGGAGAAGCTGATTGGCTGTTATCATTGTAAACAGTCTGGACCGGCCGCCATCTTGTCTCTCTGTGGGATCAAGAGACAAGAGGTGGAAAAAAAAAAAGGTGTAAATGAATGAAAGGGGTAAGGCAGACCCCTCCTGAACCCCTAGGATTGATGAGGGGGCTATTAAAGTTCCCTGCGGGGCAAAAGAAAAAAAAAATTGCGATTTTTCGTGGTAAAGGTGCTTCCTGGTACGTTAACTGGGCAGCTAACCGGCAGCGTAACGGGAGTCCGACATATTGTGTTTTTTGAACGTTTGTGATATGTGCACGTGTGGATTTTGTCTAATTAAGGTTAAAAAAATATATATATATCTTTAAGCGTGTTCTGGCGCGCTTACGTTTTGGGTTTGGTTTGCACTGCAGAGACGATACGTCACTGTTATGCGATGCATCATGAGGCGTCTCACGGGCTACGTGATACGTCACTTAATAAAGAATATATTTTACAGCTATAGATATTAGCTTTTAAAAAACCAATGAAATTCACAGAAAAAACCATAGGTTATAGACCATATATAGTTAGGAATTTGCATTTACAAAACCTTGAAAATTCACTGAAAAAACCATAGGTTATAGACCATATATAGTTAGGGATTAGCATTTAAAAAACCTTATTTTATTTGCACAAAACCATTGAAATTCCATTTATAGTTAGTTGCACTAACTATATATCGCGGACCCGCAATCCACTGCTAATGATGTCACATATTACATCATTCATGACATGGTCAGTGACATCACTGATGACATCACTGATGACATCTCAAATGACATCACTGATGACATCACTGATGACATCTCAAATGACATCACTGATGACATCACTGACATCTCATTTGACATTACTGATTACATTACTGATGATATCATTTATGTGATAATACATATTCAGACTCTAATATAACCTTAGATACACTCAGTGTAAACAGGCACTCACAGACTGTCACACATCCATGGAGTTACTCACACACCTAGTCAGTCATGCAAAGAATCAATCACATCTCCATTTCCTCAACTATACAGTTATACACACCTTACTTATTCAAATATATACTAACACATATTTACTCTCTTATACAATCCGTGATACAAGTTCACAATGATTCATACAGCCACTCTCACATTCACTGGCTCTTATGTTCAGTTATTTATATATGTCAACTCTCACATGGACTGTGTTTTACATATGTAGTTACTTTTACATGTAGCACTGAGATATCCATTCACTCACCAATACACTCATGCACACAGTCAACTGTCCATACAGCTGTTTCTACATGCACTTTTGAACCCATACACCTAGGGAATCAACTGCTCACACATCTATACACAGAGTTATACACCTCCCAGCCACCCACACACATACTCAGTCTCCCATACAAATACTTGGGCAACCATTCAATAACCCATATAGTTACTGATATAGCTACTGATTTAAACATGCAGCACTTTACAGAACAACATATATAATGATTGCCAAATTAAGACACTTTAATCACTAACCCATGCACTCAGTGAGACACATTTAATCATTCTCTCATACAGTCAGTCATGCACCTACTAAATCCTTCATCCAGACACTTATACATCTACTCATTCTTCAATATGTAAGACATATTTTAACTTTACAGAAACATACAGTCACTGGGTGTTGTCATCAGTGATGTCATCAGTGATGTCATTTGAGATGTCATCAGTGATGTCATCAGTGATGTCATTTGAGATGTCATCAGTGATGTCATCAGTGATGTCACTGACCATGTCATGAATGATGTAATATGTGACATCATTAGCAGTGGATTGCGGGTCCGCGATATATAGTTAGTGCAACTAACTATATATGGAATTTCAATGGTTTTGTGCAAATAAAATAAGGTTTTTTAAATGCTAATCCCTAACTATATATGGTCTATAACCTATGGTTTTTTCAGTGAATATATATATATATATATATATATATAATATATATATTACCTACTGGCGGTCGCCAGTAGGTAGTTATAGTTAGGATTTTTTTCAATGTTAAATCTCAAAATTCTATTTGGAATAACTTTGGCGCCAGTTGACGAATCTGCTTGAAAATTTCCTCAAAATGGCCTTGTGGCGCTCCGCTCCTTCCCAGAAAGTTTGGGGGGGATTCGTCAAGCAGGGGCCAAGATAAAAGGGGGGTCCCAAAACGCGTTTTCCCCATGTTAATTTCCATAGGGCGGTCGATTTCACTTTTAGCCCGAACGGCTGAATGGATTTCCACCAAACTTGGCAAAATTGTAGGGACTGGTAGCCTGATGTGCCTTTGCTATGTCTTGAGATATGTGCTCCAGTGGATTTTGAGTAATTTAGGTTAAAAAAATACATATATCTATGGCAGCGCCCCGGTACGCGCCCCGGGGAGCGCTCCGGGCGCGCCACGCGACTTGCGCACAGAAAGCTGATTGGCTCTCGGGTGTCTGTAAACATTCGAAACAGTCCGGAGCGGCCGCCATCTTGTGTCTCTGAGGTAATTAGAATTTTTATGGTCAAGAATGTCCCCTAACGTGTACACCACCGTCTCCATGTACGTGCTTAAAGTGCATGTAACTTCCCTCCTCGACCAGCTATGAAGACGCAAATACATTTGCGTCCAACGTTAACAAGTCCTCTTTCAGATCCACCATGAATGGATCGATAATTCAGTTCCTAAGTATGCCTTGCCACCGTCTTTACCTGGTGCACTTTCACGTTTCCTAGCCCTGCAGAGCTAGGCCCTGATTTCTGCCATCGAGCCCTTTCTGCTCTCTGCCTACTGAAAGCTGCAACGTGGGATACATCCCTGACCTCTGTCCTACTCCCTGCGTGGCGAGCGGTGCCCGGCTCGGCCTGCTTGCCTGCCAAAGACAGTGTTTTGCCTTCAAGTTATCAGTATAGCCGAGCTCAGCTCCTCGAAAACACATTCCAGTCTAGCAGGATAGATAAACAATCCCCCGGCTGCAGAGCAAAGGGCCCGGCCTTTCTGTCTCCATGCAAGTAATTCATTGCTCCCGTTACCATGGTAGGCCCATGGCCCCTCGCATTACACGTAGACACGTAGTCACATATGCACACATTAATAATCAGTATAGAATAGCCTTTGCCCGAGAGACTTTCCCTTCTAGATAGTACAGTTCCCCAAACACAAGATATCAGATATGATTTAGGAACGAGTCGATCTGACATGCCAGACTTCTGTCTCCTCCTCTAGTGCCAAATGTCAAGTCCCCTGCACCCTCCAGCCTCACGTCAGTCACACGTCATGCCGCTGCGCGCGCATCCTTGCTACAGATTTCTGCTGACATTGCAAGATTCCTCTATGTATCCACCCACTTGTGACACTTTCATGTGACGTTTCTAGCACACACCTCTGTGTACGCCCTCGTGCACGCCTTCTGTTACGCACATGTGTTCTTATCTCGTTTCTCTCAGCTGTTACGCCTTCTGTATTCATCACCACTATATGCATTGACTATATATATTGTACTCTGTTAATAAAGTATTGTCTATCCCTTCCTGAACCTTAGCGGTGAAAGGAACATGATACCATGGTTCGAACCATTCCATTTTATGGAATAAAACCCTTATAACTCAGATACCACGGACTCTGCCTCTCATTTCCGAGTGAGTTATTTTATTGAACTTTACCGCATAGAAATTCCGACGGTAAATATTTATTTACCACATTAATTTGGCGCCCGAATAGGGACCCCTCCCCCACCCCACGCGCCGGTAGGTGCGTCGCAGGCTTTGCCCCCTGCCACAGCCGTGACGGACAATTACGCGTACCTGCAGGATTTCCTGTATCTCCCTCAGGCCTACGGAGGTGACGGAGACTGCGATCAGCATCCAGACGAGGCGGTGAGGAGTGCGGAGGATCCCGACCAGAGCCCAGCCGAGAGAGCAAGGTCCGAGGTGTCTAGAGGCCCACCAGTTCCGACGTACCTGTGACGTCACGAGTCGAGTCGAGTCCAGTCCGGTCCAGTCCAGACGAGTTTCCGAGGCCTTCCGTTCCGTGCTTCCCGGTGAGTACCGTTGCTGGGGACGCATCTAGACGGGTGCATTACTATGTATCCGGTCAAGACGGGTTTGGGTACACAGACCCGGTCTGCACTGTTTTAGCAGTGTATCTGTACTGTTTAGCAGTATATCAAGTAATTTGTGTCTTCAACGGTTCGATTTTGTTTTCGTTATAGAATTCATGTATAGTCAATATGTGTTCAAAATGTTTCTATGTGATTAATATCGTGGTATGAGTGACTGTTTGATCTACATTACTGTGTTTCTGTGTAAATATTGTGTTCAAGTTCGAATAAGTGTCAAGTGCCAAAGTATCAAGATGCCATTGTTCTCAAAGTTAAGACAGTTAGGAACTAGGAAAGGGATATTAGAGGAAGCGATTCCTGTCCCACCTAGGGACACTCCTGGAAATTTTATGTACCACAAGCATGGCTTAGATGCCATACTGTACCTAGATTTATGGGTCGATTATACTAAGAACCTAGACGAGAAATATAGATGGCCCGTTACAGGGACATGGGATGCAGATTGCATCATGAGAGTAGAAGAAGCGCTATGGAAAAAGAAGGCCAGACAATCTCAGAAAGACGCCATAGAATTGTGGCGTAAAGAATCGCATAGACGTACAGAGAAAGAATTCAGAAAAGCAGAAAAACGTAGAGAAGATTCAGATAAAGCCCAAGAAAATGAATTAGTTGAAGAAGGTATACGAGTTAAAACAGAACAAGTAGACCGACAATGAAACACTCTTGTGAATGGTATGTATCCTCTTTTGGCCGAGGGTTTACCTAAGGCCACTCCGGAAATACCAAAAGATCTGCCCGCTCCATTGGTTCCGACTAAATTACGCCAAAAGACCGCAGCAGACATTTTTCTTTCTTCCTATTTAGACGATGTAGCTCCTACGTATACTACTGCACCTGCCCATGTACCCGTACCACCTGCACCTGCTGACGTCAGCCTACCCCATGATCATCTACCCCCAGGTCCACAACAGCAGATCCCTCCAGGTTCGCTGCCCGCACCCGCTCCCGTTGTTCCCCCTGGTATTCAACAACCGCATCCATCTAATCCTTTTGGGACTGGCGTGGCCCAGGATCCAACCCAGCTACAGCAGGTACCGACCCTGCAGCCAGGTTATGCTCAAGCCTCCGCTTCAGGAGGTGCTACAGGAGGTTATCAAACACCCCCACCGTTACACCGAGTGACAATGAGAGAGTTAGCAAAGGCTCGGACACCTAAAGGTGCACCGGCCGAACAACTTAGAAGAGAACTTACAGACTGCAGATATGACACAGTGCCTGGTACGACAGGACCCATGTTGTTAGCGTCCCTACGTTTGAGACGCGTTACAGATTATTTGTAAGAACAGTGTACATACTATGGTTAGAAGGATCCGTAAAGAAATAATAGAAATACATGCCCGCCGAGTATCTGAAGAGCAACTAGAGTCAGATGACGGGAAAACCTCAGAGGAGGAAGAACAACCAGAGACCACAGCAGAAACGTCGCAATTAGCAACTAGAGACATGATAGCATATGTAGGTAAGGGAAGATACCTTAAGAAAACAATACGTCCAGAAAGCAAAAGACTTTTTCTCTCTGCAACATCAAATCCGAGTTCTCCTGAGCATATGTTTCAGGCTACCGATAAAATACTTCAAGATCGAATGGGGTACCATGTACTCAATTCCATGTATGAACAAGAACTAGCCCGGTCCGCAGTACAATGGGCTGACAATTCTAGTACATATAATGATGATGCAGTAGCACAGACGTTTTCGAACCTCTCCCCTGATAAACAGAAATTAGCTGGTATATACATGATTCAGCATCTCATTACGTTGTTCAAAAGCCAACATTCTGATCCAGGTCCCTTACCGGATATATTAATAGAACTGCTCTCGAATAGATGGAGAGGCCTAGGTACTGATTTAATTAAAGAAATTCTAGAACATCGACACAAATATAGTGTCTTCCTGAAACCACAGTTTATTTCAGCTCCACCACCCCCAGAAAGAAAAATGTTTTACTTCGACAGACAGAATCCCTTACGGGAAGTACATCCGGTCAGAAAAGACGATAACACACTAGAACGTGTATTCGTATACACACCCATAACTAAAATGGAATTATTGGAAATGAAGAAAATAGTGCCCAGTCATGATAAAGACCCTGCAGGTTTTCACCGAGAAATTAAAGATATGTTACTCATGGGCGATTACACGTATTCGGATATTATGAAAATGTTAAAAGTACTGTTGCCTGCAGGAATTTACGAGAAACTAAAGGAGAAAGAATGGGAGGTGGGAGACAAAAAGATTGATTGGGCTGCATTAGAAGTCGAAGAAAATGGTCGTACCCCAGGGTTAGGCCTTGGGGATAAAGCTAAAGCATTACCAGGTTTATTAGTACAGGTTTTGCCTAGACTGTTAGCGACTAAAAAGGAAGACTGGGACGCAATCTCAGCCTGTAAGCAGAAACACGATGAAGATACTAGTGATTTTTATTCTAGATTCGAGAAATGTTTTATTATTAACAGTGGCCTGAAAACAAGTAGCGAGTCATACCCACACCTCTTTGTATCAAAATTAGTCGAGAATTCCCTGCCTCAAGTTAAGAACCGTGTTTTGAAAGTCGAAAGCACATGGCAAGCAAATACGCCTTCCCAAATGTTACAAATGTTACAGTACCACCAGAATAGAATTAGGGAAGAACAAGATCACGAACAGAGACGTATGAAAGATACGAAAATGAAAATGTTAGTTGCTCAGTCAGTTCCAGCTGACGGTCAGAAAAGGGGTATGACACAGTCTAATAATACGGCGGCTCCCGTTAAAGGGACATGCAACTATTGTAAACAGCCAGGTCACTATGTGAATGAATGTACAGTTCTGAAACACAACATAGCCACAGGTAAAACTAAAGAGAGACCACGTCAGCCTAGACAGGATCAGGTCCAACATCAGGTCCAGCAACATATTCCACAGAACGTACAGCCTATGCCTGCTCCACAACAGACAGTACAGACAGTAGCGGTACCACATCCACAGCCCATTGCCGCGACACAGCAAGTATCACAGCAGATGTACCAGTATGCACAGTCTGATTACCCCGATTATCAGCGATACTCATGAAACAGCCTAGAGAGGGAGGTTGGCTTGCCTCTTATTGAGGTTCCTGTAGATCAAGAGGGTCCTTATGTACATAGTCAAGTATTAGGAAAGGATAGAAAGTTTTTGATTGACACAGGGGCAAGCAGAACAACAATTAGTCACGACGAGGTTCCAGGGGCACCCCTCTCAGGCTCACAGAATGTCTCCCTTGGATTTTCAGGAAAGCCTATTGTTAATGAAGTATCGAAACCTGTTCCCCTAGCAGTTGGTCCATTGTCACGTACTACAGACTTATTGCTCACGAAATCATGTCCAGAAAACTTGCTGGGTATCAAGACACTAAAAGCTCTAGGAGCAGTGATATGTTGTTCTCCGGAAGGAGTTAGACTGTTTTTGCGTGACTTTAAAGGTCACTATGTATTACGAGATTTTGATGCCAGATTGAAAAATGTACCAGATCATTTGTGGGCACAAGGCCCAACTGATGTAGGATGTATGCACATTACACCATATCGAGTTACACTCAAGGAAGGAGTTGTCCTACCCCGAATCCGACAATACAAGTTACCGCCTGATGCTGTAGTGGCTTTACTGAAAATAATTGACGAGCTCATTGCACAAGGAGTGGTTGTAGAAACCGACTCAAATGTCTGTAATTCCCCTATCATTCCGATTCTTAAACGTACTGACCCGAATGCACCTCCAGTTTATCGGTTGGTGATTGATTTACGAGAATTGAATAAATGCATTGTACCACAGTATCCTGTGGTCCCAGACATCTCATCATTATTGACTGCTATTGATTCAGAGGCGACGTTCTTTACTGTAATTGATCTCAAGAACGCCTTCTTCAGTGTCCCCATTGATCCGGAAAGCCAATATCTTTTCGGATTCTGTTTAAATGGCCGTAGCTTCAAATTTGCACGCGCACCTCAAGGATTCACAGAAAGCCCCAGCATCTATAGCCAAGCATTGAAAAGACAACTTGACAGTATTCACATGCCTGCTAACACTGCCCTACTCCAGTACGTCGATGATCTATTGATCACCGCCCGAAGTGAACCCGAATGTGAACACGCACCACTGACAGTCTTGTATTTCCTGGCCGACAAGGGACACAAGGTGTCTCCTTCGAAGCTGCAATTCTGTGTTCAGCAAGTGGTGTACCTTGGGCACTTGCTGTCCAAGTGGGGTAGGCAGCTTACACCTGACCGCATTCAGTTAATCGCACATTTACCGCAACCCAAGACACAAAAGGAAGTGCGGGCCTTCATTGGCCTCACCTCTTACTGTAGACAATGGATCCCTCAGTACGCATTTCTAGCTAAGCCACATATACAGTTGACAACACAGGAGGCAGCGACTTTGACTGTCCTCCCTTGGACTCAAGAACATACACAGGTTTTTGATGAATTAAAGAAAGCATTATGTCAAGCACCAGTTTTAGCAACACCATGTTACAGCAAACCTTTTACACTTTTCGTTACAGAACGTGATGGCACAGCATTATCTGTCCTCACACAAGACCAAGCAGGTTCACATAAGCCGTGTGCTTATTTTTCGAGTACATTAGACCCAGTAGCCCAGGCTTTGCCTGCGTGCTTAAAATCAGTTGCAGCGACAGCCCTAGCAATCCGACAAAGTGATTCCATAGTGTTAGGACACCAATTGACAGTACAAGTTCCACACTCTGTGGAAGTTCTATTAAACAGAACACAGACTCAACACTTGACTATAGCACGACTGACAGGTTATGAATTGACATTGTTCCAGCCACACATAGAAATCAGACGCTGCAATATACTCAATCCTGCCACATTGTTACCCTCGAACACAACAGATCCAGCTCCACATGACTGTATAGAGATCATTAATGCAGTAACAAAGCCCCGACGAGACTTGACAGATGTTGCACTGACTAACCCAGACCTGACACTTTATGTGGATGGTTCATGTATGAGAACAAGCACAGGAGAATTAGTGGCCGCATATGCAGTGACCACTGAAACTGAAGTTAAAGAAACACACCGTATTGATACACTGTCTGCTCAAGCTGCAGAACTCATTGCTCTGACTCGAGCCTGTATAGTAGCCAAGAACAGGAACGTTAACATATACACAGATTCACGTTATGCATTTGGAGTCGTACACGACTTCGGTGTACTCTGGCAAGAAAGAGGTTTCTTGACCTCTCACGGAGCCAAGATCCAGCATGGTCCCCTCATTCAAGCATTGTTAGAAGCAATACATTTGCCATCAGCCATAGCTATCATGAAGTGCAAAGCACATACTAAATTTACAGTTACTATTTCCCAGGGTAACGACCTGGCCGATCGAACCGTGAAACACACAGCTCTGACTCACACACATGCAGCTGATATGACAAAGACAATAGTTCCGACACCGACACATTGCATGACAGTTAAGGATCCCGCACTAGATGTAATTGACATACAGACACATGCTACTCCAGACGAAATAAAGAAATGGACTGAACTAGGAGGGATCCAGACAGACCAGGGATGGATGATGAAGGGAAAAGCCACATGGTTTCTCCCCGACTCTATGGTTCAAGTTATGATTAACACCGCACACAGTCCAGCGCACTTAGGAGAAAAAGCCATGTTAGACAGTTTACAGAATCTCTGGTACAACAAACATTTACGAGCAGCAGCAAAACAGAAAGTGCGTACTTGCATGATCTGTTGTCAGTTCAACCCAGGCAAAAGCATTCCTGTAGAGCAAGGTGGATTTCATCCTCCCGATCACCCTTTTGAAGTCCTCCAGATGGATTATATCCAGATGGAACGATGTTGAGGATTCAAGTATGTCCTCGTAGTTGTATGTGCACTTTCCCGTTGGACAGAAGCATATCCAGTCCCAGATTACACTGCTCCGACCACTGCCAAGCAGCTGGTTCGTGAATTCTTCCCACGGTACGGTTTGCCTCGTATCGTGTACTCAGATAACGGTCAGCCATTCTCGTCCGAGCTAATGAAGCAGGTATCACTCCTGCTAGGATATCAGTGGAAGTTCCACTGTGTCCGACATCCCGAGGCAGCAGGCCTCGTGGAACGCCACAATCAGACACTGAAAACACGCCTCGCCAAAGTATGTGCCGAGAAAGGGGTAGACTGGATAGTCGCCTTGCCAGTTGCGTTGTTTTATATGAGAATGGTCGCACACTCTAGAACAGGGCTATCCCCGTATGAGGTGGTCTTTGGTAGGCCACCGAATATGTGGGGGACGCCTTTGCCGAGGAAAATAACCGATGTTGATAGTAACATGTTGACAGATTACCTTGCCTCCTTGATGTCTGCACTACAATCTTGTCGTTCACAGGTTGCCGCAGCCTTTCCGGACAACACCCAAGTAAAACCACACGACGTCCGTCCAGGGGACACTGTCATCGTCCGAAATTTCGACAGGAAAAGCCCGCTGGAGCCCAGATGGAAGCAGCCAAAGTTGGTGCTACTAACTACAAGGACCGCAGTGAAGTTGGAAGGGAGGAAGGGCTGGCTCCACACAAGCCATATAAAAAAGTTTCACGGACTGTTGCCAGACTCTTCCTCCCCCTCTAAGGACTGCCTAGATTCCAGTGACTCTAAACTCCCCCTGTTAGAGAAAACTCCGTCTCAGGAGTACAAAACAAAATTGAGGTCTAGTAAGTCAGACAGTTTAATTGTTTAAGTCCTCCCCTAGGTGAAGCGGTTAGACAGGTTCCTGACATGTACAAGTTAGACCCCAATAGAGAGAGAGATAGACAGAAACAGATCAAGAAACAGAAACATTGTAAATCTCTCCGGAGCTATTTCATCATCACTTTATTGATTATGTTTTTTCTGAGTCTTATGGTTATTGGCATAAGTGTATTATTGCATATGTTTTTTCCTATTGCACACTCTACTCTTAATAACACTGCAGAGCACACGTTCAGTGAACTGCCTCCACACGAATTGTCTTACCGACTTGCGCTGCGCAGCAATACTTTCATCAGTATGTTACATCACTCCCATCAGACTAGTAATGCTACTAATTGTTGGATATGTGGCCGACTCCCCCCCTATCAGAAATACAAGGGAGTTTTGCCCCTCTTTCCGTATCCGTTTACCCACAATGGTTCCTGTGGTGCATGGTTCAGTTTAATGAATTCTCTAGATTCTGATTCCATAGTTTACCAAGGCAATTGGGTATGGGGAAATCTGAACACAGTCATGCATCAAGCATGTTTCCCAGACAAGGAGGGTCTCCCACAAAGGACAGGGACCGATCTAGAAAACGAAGTATATGGATTAGGTAATTATACACTTAACCTCATGATTCTGAATGTACTGTCTGAAACCAAACCAGACTTGCCCTCTATGTCAGTGTTACCAGTCAAAGGTGAATTATGTGTCAGAAAGAATGGTTCAATACACCTAGGTCATAGTGAATGTACTACTGTGATCAAATTCAGTGATAAGGGCAAGTCCACATTCAAAGCTTCCCGTCATTCCTATTTCATTTGTGGTCATACCGCATACATACGTTTACCCCTAGATTGGGATGGTACTTGTTACATTGCATTCCTACTGCCCCCTGTTTTTCTAGCTCCTCCTGATTACCATAGAAATCCTCAGCTTATACATACTAGACACAAGAGAGAACTCCCAATTGTCGATCAGACTGAAACAACATGGGAACAATATACAGATTTCAATAGAGGATTCTTTTTCTTTTTAGGACCTGTCTCGAATAGTAAATTGATACGAAAATTGACCAGAACCCTTGAAGCAGTAGTGAATGAAACTACTTCCGCCCTAGGTAACTTAACGGAGGAACAGTCTGCTATAAGACTTGTTGTTCTTCAGAATCGTCTCGTCCTTGACGTCATCCTGGCCGATAGGGGCGGGGCTTGTAGAGTCATCGGATCGAGTTGCTGTGTTTTCATTCCAGAAAATGCACCGTCAGTATATAGAGCCATATCCCGTCTTCATAAGATCGCTAATCAGATTCATCAGAATCCAGGCACCTGGACTTGGTCCGGTTGGTTCTGGAGTACGATAACAGCCTGGGGATGGAAGCTACTTTCTTTCCTAGGGATTATATTGGCCATAGTATTCAGTTGTTGTCTCTGCATTCAATGTGGGCCAGCGATATGTGGCTTGTGTGCCACAGCCTGCATCCCCCGTTCAAGTTCACGCTCTACATCCCGCCTGAGAAAGGATGAGCAAATGATGTTATATGAACAGATAGATGGATTAATGAAGATCGATATATCATGAAGGGTCCGTAGGGGACAAGGAGGGAATGAGGTAATTAGAATTTTTATGGTCAAGAATGTCCCCTAACGTGTACCCCACCGTCTCCATGTACGTGCTTAAAGTGCATGTAACTTCCCTCCTCGACCAGCTATGAAGACGCAAATACATTTGCGTCCAACGTTAACAAGTCCTCTTTCAGATCCACCATGAATGGATCGATAATTCAGTTCCTAAGTATGCCTTGCCACCGTCTTTACCTGGTGCACTTTCACGTTTCCTAGACCTGCAGAGCTAGGCCCTGATTTCTGCCATCGAGCCCTTTCTGCTCTCTGCCTCCTGAAAGCTGCAACGTGGGATACATCCCTGACCTCTGTCCTACTCCCTGCGTGGCGAGCGGTGCCCGGCTCGGCCTGCTTGCCTGCCAAAGACAGTGTTTTGCCTTCAAGTTATCAGTATAGCCGAGCTCAGCTCCTCGAAAACACATTCCAGTCTAGCAGGATAGATAAACAATCCCCCGGCTGCAGAGCAAAGGGCCCGGCCTTTCTGTCTCCATGCAAGTAATTCATTGCTCCCGTTACCATGGTAGGCCCATGGCCCCTCGCATTACACGTAGACACGTAGTCACATATGCACACATTAATAATCAGTATAGAATAGCCTTTGCCCGAGAGACTTTCCCTTCTAGATAATACAGTTCCCCAAACACAAGATATCAGATATGATTTAGGAACGAGTCGATCTGACATGCCAGACTTCTGTCTCCTCCTCTAGTGCTAAATGTCAAGTCCCCTGCACCCTCCAGCCTCACGTCAGTCACACGTCATGCCGCTGCGCGTGCATCCTTGCTACAGATTTCTGCTGACATTGCAAGATTCCTCTATGTATCCACCCACTTCAATCAATCAATCAATCAATCAATGACATTTATAAAGCGCACTACATACCCGTAGGGTCTCAAGGCGCTGGGGGTGGGGGGGGGGGTGCCGCTACTGCTCGAACAGCCAGGTCTTCAGCTTCTTCCTGAAGGAGAGGTGGTCTTGGGTCAGGCGCAGGTCGTCGGGAGGGAGTTCCAGGTCTTGGCGGCCAGGTAGGAGAAGGACCTTCCTCCTGTAGTCGCTCTTCGGATGCGGGGGACGGCGGCGAGGGCGTGGTTGGCTGATCGGAGGTGGCGTTTGGGAGCGTAGAAGTTGATTCGGCTGTTGAGGTAGCTCGGGCCTTGATCGTGTAGGGCTTTGTGTGCGTGGGTGAGGAGGCGGAAGGTGATTCTTTTGT
Source organism: Lissotriton vulgaris (assembly GCF_964263255.1). NCBI lineage: Eukaryota > Metazoa > Chordata > Amphibia > Caudata > Salamandridae > Lissotriton > Lissotriton vulgaris. Next base: position 854,793,031 of record NC_141697.1, on the reverse strand, counting down.
TGATGGGGAGCCAGTGAAGGTCTTTCAGGTGTCCGGAGATGTGGCTGGTTCGTGGGATGTCGAGGATGAGTCTGGCTGAGGTGTTCTGGATCCGCTGGAGTCTCTTCTGGAGCTTGGCGGTGGTGCCGGCGTAGAGGGCGTTGCCGTAGTCCAGTCGGCTAGTGACGAGGGCCTGGGTGACGGTCTTCCTGGTCTCGGTGGGGATCCACCAGAAGATCTTCCGTAGCATGCGTAGGATGTTGAAGCACGCCGAGGAAACGTTGTTGACTTGCCTGGTCATGGAGAGGGAGGAGTCCAGGATGAAGCCCAGGTTGCGTGCATGGTCTGTCGGTTTGGGTGCGGTGCCCAGGGCGGGAGGCCACCAGGAGTCGTCCCAGGCGGAGGGTGAGGGGCCCAGGATGAGGACCTCCGTCTTGTCCGAGTTCAGTTTCAGGCGGCTGGTCGTCATCCACTCGGCTACCTCTTTCATCCCTTTGTGCAGGTTGGCTCTGGCGGTGGCGGGGTCGTTGGTCAGGGAGAGGATCAGCTGGGTGTCGTCGGCGTAGGAGATTATGTTGAGGTTGTGTTGGCGTGCGATGGCCGCGAGGGGGCTCATGTAGACGTTGAAGAGGGTGGGGCTCAGAGAGGATCCTTGAGGGACGCCGCAGATGACTTCGGTGGCTTCTGACTTGTACGGTGGTAGGCGGACTCTCTGTGTTCTTCCGTCGAGGAAGGAGATGACCCATTCCAGCGCCTTGTCCTGGATTCCGACGTTGCTGAGGCGCTGTACTAGGGTGCGGTGGCAGACCGTGTCGAATGCCGCGGAGAGGTCTAGGAGGATGAGGGCCGCTGTTTCTCCGTTGTCCATCAGGGCTCGGATGTCATCGGTGGCGGCGATGAGGGCGGTCTCGGTGCTGTGATTGGCTCGGAAGCCGGACTGTGAGGGGTCGAGGGATCCATTCGACTCGAGGAAGGCGGCCATCTGCTTGTTGACGGTCTTCTCGATGACTTTGGCTGGAAACGGGAGGAGCGAGATGGGGCGGTAATTCTTGAGTTCGGTGGGGTCCGCTGTGGGTTTCTTGAGTAGAGCGCTGAGTTCGGCGTGCTTCCAGCTCTCAGGGAAGGTGGCGGTGTCGAAGGATGTGTTGATGATGTCTCGCAGGTGCGGTGCGATGACAGCGTCAGCCTTGTTGAAGACGTGGTGAGGGCAGGGGTCGGTCGGTGATCCGGAGTGGATGGAGTTCATCGTGCGGATGGTGTCTTCGGTGCTGATCGGGGTCCAGGCGTGGAGGGTGGTGGTGGGGGGTGGTTGTTCGGTCTTGGTGTGCGTTGGTTGGTTGTTGAAGCTGTTGTGTATGTCCGCGATCTTGTTGTGGAAGTATGAAGCGAGGGAGTTGCAGAGGTCTTGCGATGGGGTGATGTCGTTGTTTCCTGCGCTGGGGTTGGATAGCTCTTTCACGATGTTGAAGAGTTCCTTGCAGTTGTGTGCGTTGTTGTCCAGCCGGTCCTTGAATGCAGTTTTCTTGGCGGCGCGGATCAGCTGGTGGTGCTTCCGGGTGGCCAGCTTGAAGGTGGTCCTGTTGTCCGGTGTAGGTTCCCTTCTCCAGACTTTCTCGAGGGCTCGACAGTTCTTCTTGGAGCTCTTGAGTTCGTCGGTGAACCACGGGGCTTTCTTGCTGCCGGGTCTGCTGGGCGGGGTCCTCAGCGGGGCGAGTTCGTCCGCGCAGTTGCTGATCCACTTTGTGAGGTTGTCGGCGGCCTGACTGGGGTTCGCTGAGCTGGCAGGAGGGTGCTGGCTCAGGGAGGTGGCGAGCTGGTCTGCTGTGATCTTGTTCCAGCTTCTGCGGGCGGCCTGTTGCTGGTGGTGGTGGGTCGTCGTTCTCTTGAAGGTGAAGTGGACGCAGCTGTGGTCCGTCCAGTGGAGTCCGGTGGCGTGGTTGAAGACGATGTCTTTGCAGGATGAGAAGACTGCGTCGAGTGTGCGTCCGGCGAGGTGGGTGGGGGTGGACACCAGCTGCTTGAGTCCAAGATTGGCGTGGTTGTCCAGCAGGGTGCTGGTGTTGCGGTCGTTGTTGTTCTCCAGGTGGAAGTTGAGGTCCCCCAGGAGGATGTAGTCAGCGGAGGGGAGGGCATGCGGGCTGACGAAGTCGGCGATGTCCTCGCTGAATTGTGTGCGTGGTCCCAGGGGACGGTAGATCAGGGTGCCTCTGAGGGTGGTGTTCGGGTCGGTGTGGATCTGGAAATGCAGGTGTTCGGCGGTGGGCAGGGTGTTGTCGGTGCTGGTCGTGAGACGGATGGTGTTCCTGTGGATGATGGCGATGCCTCCTCCCATCTGGTTGGCGTTGGGGTCCCTCCGGACGATCTTGTAGCCCTCTGGGATAGCGATGGCGATGTCGGGAGCTGAAGAGGCGTTCATCCAGGTCTCTGTGAGGAAGGCAACGTCTGGGGCTGTGGCATCTAGGAGGTCCCAGAGTTCGATGGCGTGTCTGTGGACGGAGCGGGTGTTGAGCAGGATGCACTTGAGGTGGGTGCTGCTGGTGTTCGACTTGGCGGGTTCTGGTGCGGGGCAGGTCCGCATGCAGGTGAATTTGCAGGCGTGGCAGCTGAAGGGTCCGTGGGTGCATCGTGGTGTGGCTTGGTGGCATTCTGGGAGTCGGCCGGTGTTGAGTGCGATGAGGGTGGCGGCGGAGTACGTCAGGCGGGTCGGTCGGGGTCTTCGTGGGCCAGGGGTCCTGGCGCTGATCGCGATCCGGTCGCGGACGGGCGCAGACGGGCTTACCTTTGGCGTGCCTTCGGCGCACAAACGGCGCGCCCTCTGCCATATAAGGCGAAGTGCGCGGGTGGGCGGGGCAGCTGGGAGGCGGGAGCGGGGAGGGAACAGAAGGAAAAAAGGGGCGGGGTCTGCGGTGGTGGCGGGAAGCGGGGAGCGGGGAGGGAAGACGGAGGGCGGCGAGGTAGGCGGGCAAACAGGAAGGAAAACGCTGAAACGTCAACAAAACAATAATAATGCAAAAGGAAAACAAGACACTAACACGGGCACAGAAATATAATACAGAAATATAATACAGGCACAAATGACAGACAAAACACGGCAAAAACAACAACAGTGGAGTCAGCCGGCAGCCGGCAACGAGGCAGGCAGCGAGGCAGAGGGCAGGCAAAGGGGCACACGCAGCAGCTGGTGGCCGTGCGGCGCGGGGGTGTCCCACAAGTGACACTTTCATGTGACGTTTCTAGCACACACCTCTGTGTACGCCCTCGTGCACGCCTTCTGTTACGCACATGTGTTCTTATCTCGTTTCTCTCAGCTGTTACGCCTTCTGTATTCATCACCACTATATGCATTGACTATATATATTGTACTCTGTTAATAAAGTATTGTCTATCCCTTCCTGAACCTTAGCGGTGAAAGGAACATGATACCATGGTTCGAACCATTCCATTTTATGGAATAAAACCCTTATAACTCAGATACCACGGACTCTGCCTCTCATTTCCGAGTGAGTTATTTTATTGAACTTTACCGCATAGAAATTCCGACGGTAAATATTTATTTACCACACTCGGTAAAATCGAGACACAAGAGGTGGCTAAAACAAAGGGGGAAATGACCATAAGGCGTCAGGGATAGACCCCCTCTGACCCCCTAGGTTTGATGTGGGGGCAATAAAAGGGCCCAGCGGGGCATTTAAAATATATATATTTTTTTCGTTTTGCGCGAGGGGAGCGCCCGGTACGCGTACCGGGGAGCGGACCGGGGAGCGTACTATGAGGAAAAAAAAATGACAGAGTTTTTAAAAAAGGAAGCCTTTTTTAGAAATTGGAGGTAGTTCTAAAAAGAACTTTTTTTTTCTTCTTTTTGTTGTTTTATATTTTTTTTTGTTTTTTGAACATTTTGTACTTTTTTTGGCTTTTCAAAACAGTTTTATATTTTTTTTGTATTTTTTTAGGGGGAGAAACAAAAAAAAGGGAATTGAAACTGGCTCAACTGGAGCAAAAAAACAAAAAACCCCCAAAATTACTTCTTTTTGGGGCACTTGTGATTGTCACCTGCAAGGACAATGAGCTTTATGCTCTGTTCACCATAGGCGATAAGCTTGCCACATGCAGTACAAGTGATTTTAAAATCAGCAAATCTTGGCTGAATACAAGGCATCATCTCTGATGTTTCTGGTCCCGATGAAGTGGGTTCGTTTCTTTGGGAGGTGGTCCTTGAAGACTGGGGGAGGTTACTGGCCAGTTCCCTGAGCTCTGCACGAGAATAGTTGTTAGGGTGCTTACGGGTCATATGTCGAATCATGGTATAGTTACCAAAGGAATATTTTTTGTTTGGGTTGCCCCTTGAGAGTTCTTCATTACAGATTAGGCAAGTTACCTTGGCCGCATTCACTTTTTTCTTGCCCTCTGGGAGTGAAAAAAACTCCCATACAATGTGTGGCTTGGGCTTGTATGGGGTATTTTGTTCAGGCAGCCATCTTCTCCTCCCCTCCTCCTCTTCCTCTTCCTCCTCCTCCTCTTGTTGACCACCAATATAATCTTGAGCTGGTCCTCTTGGTTGTTGTGGTGGTGGTGGTGGGGCAGATGCACCAGCTGCTGCTGCTACTGAAGCCATTATAAAGATCAAAAAGGTACAGAGAGCTACAAACAGGTCTTCCTCAGTCAAAGGACAAAGTCAGAATAAGGAAAAAAGGTGGGGTCTTTCATCATTTGGAAAAAAAAACTGCCCTGAACCAATGAGAAGTGTTATTTTCAGGTCACAAGACCAGGGGCTTCATCATTATGAAACCAAAACTGTTATGAACCAATGAAAAGTGTTATTTTCAGGTCACATGACCCGACGCGCTTACGCTACGCGCCCCGGGGCGCGTCGCGTAAACGCGTCGGATGTTTACGTTGCGCGATCGTATTCGCTCGAGTACTTCCGGGTGCGCTTACGCCGTGCGTATCACGCGGATGCGGCTACGCGATACGTCACGATCATGTTTTCGTTCGCGATATTGGCGCTCACGGGACGCTCCCCGGAGCGCGCCCCGGTGGCGCTTTATAGAAGTACGCTTTTCGGGGCGCTCCCCGGGGCGCGCACCGGGAGCGCTCCAAAAATAAAAAATAAAAAATAAAAATAAAAAATGGGAAAATTGTAGGGACAGGTAGCCCTATTCTGAAGTGCTTTTTACGAAAATTACTTTGGAAAAATATGTATTGTGCTACATTGGGCTTTATATATGTTAGAGCCAAAATGTAGCCCAAATGTAGCCCAATGTAGCCCACAGATGGCCACCAGAGACAAAAAAAAACAAATGAAGCCCAAATATCAGCCAGATGTAGCCCAACTATAGCCCAATGAGAGAATGAACCAGAGTGTTCTAAAGAACAACTAGAGCGCTAACAGTCTTACTTATAAAGTGAGACTTATAGTTAGGAATTAGCATTAAAAAAAACTATGAAATTCACTGAAAAAAACCATAGGTTTCAGACCAGTTATAGTTAGGAATTAGCATTTAAAAAACCTATTAAATTCACTGAAAAAAACCATAGGTTTCACACCAGTTATAGTTAGCTGGAAATTTTACTGACATAAAACCATTGAAATTCCCACGTTATAGTTAGTTGGACTCACTATAACTTGCGCGCCTGCAATGCACTGCTGATGACGTCACATATTACATCACTCATGACATGGTCAGTGACATCACTCATGACATCACTGATGACACCATCCTTGTTACAGACCTCCTTTCAGTGTAATGTAACCCTTGAAACACATATTCAAAAATAGAAACTAACATTTTCAAAAAATGGAGATACCATACCAGTTACAACAACCAATTCAGTAATTCCACCATCTATATACACATCCACTCATTCACCAACAGTTCTATATAGTCACTCATACATATACTCACTCATCATATGTAGTGATACACCTATACATCCTGTTACACACCAACAGTCATCCAAAAGTCACTCTCGCACATACTCACACATGCAAATAAACTATTGAACATCCATTTATTTGCATATACAACTATACACACACTACCACCTTACTTCTAAGGAAACTTACACATACTTACTCTCTTAAACAATCACTTATAGAAACAGATACTTATTTAAACAGGAACTCTTACAATCTCTCACTCTCACATATACTCACTTATATACATCAATACTCACATATACTAGATTAAAACATATGTCGTTACTGATAAAGACACTAGTGAGACAGTCATTCACTCACTAACACACACATATACACACTCATACACCCATACAGTCCTGCACATATGCTGTCTTCAAAACACATACAAACAGTGAGTCAGTCATTGATGCATCTATGTGCTAAGTAATACCCCCACCAAACCATACAGACACTCATACTGATACTAAAAAAACATCTAATAACCCATATACACACACGTAGCTACTCACCAACCCATGCAGCCACTTATACACAAAGTGAAACACTGATACATATATTTAAATATTTAAACATTACTCGCTAATATATGTATTCACTAAGATACACTTAATAAGCCAGTTAACCAATCAATTTTTTTTTTAAAACATCCTTTTAGGCACTTATTTAAACATTTATTCTTCCATCGACCTTTACATATACATATATGAAACATATTTATTTTTCAGAAAGACACACATTCACTGGATGGTGTCATCAGTGATGTCATGAGTGATGTCACTGACCATGTCATGAGTGATGTAATATGTGACGTCATCAGCAGTGCATTGCAGGCGCGCAAGTTATAGTGAGTCCAACTAACTATAACGTGGGAATTTCAATGGTTTTATGTCAGTAAAATTTCCAGCTAACTATAACTGGTGTGAAACGTATGGTTTTTTTCAGTGAATTTAATAGGTTTTTTAAATGCTAATTCCTAACTATAACTGGTCTGAAACCTATGGTTTTTTCAGAGAATATATATATATATATATATAAACAACACAGGTAAGCCCCGAATGAAGCGAAGCCACAAGAAGTTCATTGGCATTGAATTTAATCTTTTTCACAGCTTGGCAGCAGACAATCAAACCAGTAGAGTCTTCAACACAAAATTCAGCCTGACACGTTTCAGGACATCACGATCCTTTCATCAGAGGCACTGTTCTCAAAGATAGGAAGCAGTTTTATGGCCCCGCACACTTGTGAAATATCAGCACCTGCCCCAGTGGGTGTGGCCTTTCGCTAGGCCTCATGGGCCTTGTAGTGCGCAACCTTCTTCCCCGGTGGGGTAGCTTCCAGTTCTTTGCAACTTTGAACCAGATTAAATCCAAGTGGAAGGAAGCTTCATGCTGGATGTTGTCTGCCCGCTTTGTAGCAGTGAAAGTCATGTCCAAGACAGCAGCACCTGTATTGGCGCCGCACCTGCCTTCTTTTCTTTGATGTAAGCCTCAATTCACAGCTTGCAAGAACCCGCCTCTAAAGCGGTGGGCTTCACTTCACGGCCTGGAAACAGCCGTAATTACAGCCAAACAACACAGGTAAGCCCCGAATGAAGGGAAGCCACAAGTTAATTGGCATTGCATTTAATCTTTTTCACAGCTTGCCAGCATACAATCAAACCAGTAGGGTCTTCAACACAAAATTCAGCCTGACGCATTTCAGGATATCACGATCCTGTCATCAGAGGCACTGTTCTCAAAGATAGGAAGCAGTTTTATAGCCGTGCACAATTGTGAAATATTAGCACCTGCCCCAGTGGGCGTGGCCTTTTCTATAGGCCTCATGGGCCTTGTAGTGCGCAACCCTCTTCCCCGGTGGGGTAGCTTCCAGTTCTTTGCAACTTTGAACCAGATTAAATCCAAGTGGAAGGAAGCTTCATGCTGGATGTTGTCTGCCCCGCTTTGTAGCAGTGAAAGTCATGTCCAAGACAGCAGCACCTGTATTGGCGCCGCACTTGCCTTCTTTTTTTGACGTAAGCCTCAATTCACAGCTTGCAAGAACCCGCCTTTAAAGCGGTGGGCTTCACTTCACGGCCTGGCAACAGCCGTAATTACATCCAAACAACAGAGGTAAGCCCCGAATGAAGGGAAGCCACAAGTTCATTGGCATTGAATTTAATCTTTTTCACAGCTTGCCAGCAGACAATCAAACCAGTAGATTCTTCAACACAAAATTCAGCCTGACGCGTTTCAGGATATCATGATCCTTATATCAGAGGCACTGTTCTCAAAGATAGGAAGCAGTTTTATGGCCACGCACACTTGTGAAATATCAGCTTCTGCCCCAGTGGGCGTGGCCTTTTGCTAGGCTCAAGAGGCAGTAGGGTAGTGTTGTGATGTTTGTGTAGAGTAGGGTAGTGTTCCTAGATTTTAGTGTGGTGCTGGGGGTCGTGCAGGGTAGTGTTTGAGTGTGGGGACCGGAATGGGGGTCGGGGGAGGGTCATGCTGGGGGTAGTTATTTTTTGTTTAGGGTAGTGTTGTGGTGTTTGTGTAGTGTAGTGCAGTGTAGTGTTTTAGGGTAGTGTTGGGTAGTGGCAGTACCTTATATATCTTCATCTATACACTCTGTGTAGCATATTATTGATGTAGTTCTGAATTTTTATTGCTATATGTTGAGGTTCTCTTTCTTGTGTGGATTTCATGGTTTGACTGTATTCGCATATGAGCAAACTGAGGAAAACTGTAGATAAAATGTCTTTATTAATCATTCAAGGAGTCTGTGATTATTTTTGCTAAATGTAATGATTTATTATGACAGTAATACCCTTACCATCAACTATTTAACTAATTGGTTCATCGACCAACTAGAGCATGGGTACTCACAAACTTTCTCTCAGGTGCAAAATTTACAGTGTGGTTTGTGGCCAAGGGACGTACGGGTGGGGGCAAGGTCAGTGGGGGCACGGCCAGAGCAAAAAAAATCTGTGACCATGAGGTTGAACACAGGCCCCTGCAGCAGACACCTTCGTACACTGAGCCAACAGACCTGGCGTACACACACATCTCTCTCTCCCTCACACTCTCAATCTCTCCCTCTCTCTCTGTCTCCCTCAGTCTCCCTCTGTCTCACTCACTCGGTCTCCCTCTCTCTCTCTCTGTCTTTTTCTGTCGCCCTCCTCCCTCTGTCTGTCGCCCTGTCTCCCTCTCTCTGTCTCCCTCTCTCTCACCCTCTGTCTTCCTCTATCTGCCTTTCTCCCTCTCTGTCTCTCTCTGTCTCCCTCCCTCTGTCTTTCTCCCCTGTCTCCCTCCCTATCTCTCTTTGTCTCCCTCCCTCTGTCTGTCTCCCTCCCTCTGCCTCTCTCTCTCTCTGTCTCCCACTCTCTCTGTCAAGCCCACCCTCTCCCACCCTCCCTCCGTCACCCCCTTTGGCGGCAGTTACCCGTCCGTGTAGGTATGCATGCATCAATTATATATAGCGACAACCTGGCAGCGAGCATTTGTGCGCTGTGCTGCGGGAAGAGCTTAAAAAAGACATTGGCCCACATGCATCATTGTGTCATTTTGCATTTCTTAATTTGCGAAAAATAAGGAATCGCAAATTAAGAAGTGCAAAATGCTATGCATCATTTTTTTCGGTATTTGTGATTCGGTAAAAATCGCATTTTTTACCGAATCCCAAAGAAATACCGAATTCTTAAGTTAATTTTCGCAATTCCCATTGATTCCTATGGGCCAAAAGGCCCATAGGAGTCAATGCAAATTGCGAGTGGCACTTAGAAAATTTCATGGGTGCAGGGGGGGGTCCAAAGGACCCCCCCATGCACCCCTGAAATGTATTTTTCGCATCATGTTTCACACACACATGTCCTGAGGACATGTGTGTGTGAAACATGAATGTTGAAAAAAAAACATTCAAAGTATTTTAAACACTTTTTCCAAATTTACCGAGTGGTTCAACCACTCGGTAAATTTGGAACCCTAATTGCGAATTTCCACTTGTCAAACTAATGATGCATTGCTTTTAAGAAGTCGCACATCTGCGACTTCTTAAAAGCACCCGCAATTTTAGAACTCGCAACAATGTTGCGAATTCTAAAATTGCTTCATGCATCCCAAAAAGCACTTTTGCATTCGCAAACGGCCGATTTTAAGGAATCGCACCGTTTGCGAATGAAAAAGTGCTTGATGCATGTGGGCCATTGTTTCTAATAATCCTACACTTTTGTTTTTTAAAAATGAATTCATAAATCATCCATTGGTGCGAATGTATAATAATATACCTTTGCATTGATCTTAAAACATTGTTTACATTTCTAATTTTGCACCCATTCCCTCATTCTTGCACATTCCAATCTAGACGTGACAACACAACCCTTGCAAAGATCAAAAACATAGAAAGAAATACCTTCTCCATTTAATTTCCGTTAAGGGTATGAAATTAAAAATAAGGGTAGTTTTTCTACCAACTAAATCGGAGCGCTGGAATTCAAACCTAACTAACACTTTTCTGAAACTCGTTTCATGCAGATGCACCACACACTTTTACCTCCACCTGCAACAGCTGGACCACCAATGTATAAGTGGCCTAAATGACACATGCGTTTCAAGCATGTTTCCAAAGCACTTCAGGTGGACATCCGGTGGTGCAGGAAGTGACGCCATCCAGAAAGTAACGTCACCTGCCTGTGCCAACATTTTTTGAAACACTCGGGGATACGTCCGGAAAATCGTATACGAAATAGAATGATTGCTCATCTTTGCCCTTCTCAGATGCGTTTTTCAGCACCCAGCAGCTCTAGGATGTCGCCTCGGACTTAGGACATGGGATCGGATTGTAGCCCGAAATGGCGGGCACCAGGAAACTATTGAGGGGTACTTGCTATTATTTATTGTGGCATTGCAGCGCTTCTAATGTACAATTTAATTCTGCAGCTAACTTCTTCCTTGTTTGTTTAATTATCTTCTTCCTTGTTTAATTGAGGCCTGACTCTGAGCCTTCTTTTCGAGATAAGCACAGTTACGTTGTATTTTTTAAAATTACTAGGTAGCTGCTTATTTGAACATTTAACATGTATGCATTCCATTTCCGTGCTCCTAACGTTCATCTGCATAAGCGGACTTGTACTTTTATCTTTTTTTCTGAGACTTAATAAAGGCCTTGTGTATGTTTCACTTTTTAGCCTTTCTGGTCTGTATATTTATTAATTGCGCTCAAATCGCTTTGTGTCACGATCTGCTCCATGAAAGTGAAAAACACTTACTTTCCTCTTATTAGAGACTGCTACTTTCTAATAGGAAGAGGATATCTCTAATATGACATGATTTTGTTTTTTCATTTTTATGGAGCAGAACTCGACCCTAAAGTATTGGAGCGCTTTTACAAAGCTATGCCCCTGATCAGCCCCCCTGTGCTAGTGGGTGTGGTGGTGGGGGGAGGGGGTGGAGAGAGGAGCGGATAGCTGGCCCCTGGCTTGGGAGCATCTGACTGGGGGGCCTGCCGTGGGGCCCCCTCAAGTTTCTTTATACCACTGCTAAGAAGTAACCACACAGAGCAGAAGAGGAGCAAATAACTATTTATAGCAACTGGGGATTTGCAGCCTGATTAATTAATTAATTAATTGTAAGTTTATATAGCGCTAGGATCGACTCCCGGAGGAGTATCTCCGCGCTTCGACCGCTGCGAAACCCTTCCTGGCTTCCCTGAGAGATGGTCCCTTAATGGGTATCTCCAGGGTGAGACCAGGCATCCCCGGCGGTCTGGTGGGGCCGTTAGTGCAGATGAGGCAAGCTTATGCCCAGAGTTGCCGAGTGTGATCGCTGATCAGAGTGGGCACAGAGGCGAGAGAATTATCGAGTCCGCTGACCCTGGTCCAGAAACCTGCCGCGTCGGGAATCGAACCCTGGTCCCGGGCCGTCCTCTGCTCTCGGGTCTGCCGCCTCTAACCAGTGAGCCACACTACTGCACTGCACTGATTCATCATACTCCCGTTTTGCGAGGCCCTAATAGCGATTCATAGCGAATCGCTATTAAGGACTCGCAAAACGGGATTCATGTAGAAATTGCATGAAGAAATGCGATTCCTACATATTCCTTATTTGCGATTAGCAAATTGCTAATCGCAAATAAGGAATAACTCGCCATTCATTCCTATGGGCCAAAAGGCCCATAGGAATGAATGGGGAGTATTCCTTATTTGCGATTAGCAATTTGCTAATTGCAAATAAGATAGCGATTGGAAGGGTGCCTGGGGTGTCCAAAGGACACCCTGTAGCACCCCTCAAATGAAATTTTACACAGGTGTTGCACACACACATGTCCAAAGGACATGTGTGTGTGTCACATGCAACTCAGAAAAATGCATTTAAATGCATTTATCTGAGTTTTCGCAATTTACCACGAGGTCTGACCTCGCGGTAAATTGCGGCAAGAAATTGCGAATTCGCAAAATGAAATTGGATGTTGAATTGCATTTAAGGAATCTCAAATAGAGATTCCTTAAATGTAATTCCTCGCAAAATTGCGAGATCGCAATTAGCGATTTTTACATTTGGGATGCTGAATCCCAAATGCAAAAATCGCTCTCGCAAAGGGCCAGATTCTCAGAATCTGGCCCTTTGCGAGCGCTATTTTCTTTGATGAATCGGGCGGTTGGTGCATGTGTACACTTGCGCCCAATCACCTTATGAACATAAATATACACCACATTCTGAAGGCTGGTGCACATATATGGCCAAGTTGTAACCCCCGTGGGTGCCCACCAGTTAGTGGCACCTAGCTGCTAAACATTGTCCAAATACCGTCTGATGGTGTCTCTGTTCAAATGTTCTATTAGAAACCAAGTGACAAGTGTTTGAAATAAGGATCCATGCCCAAGTAGATCACAAGAAGTTGTTGTGAGATAATAACAGTAAAATTATTATTATTATTATTATTATTATTATTATTATTATTATTATTATTATTATTATTATTGTTAATAATAATAATAGCAGTTTTGTGGGAGCAGAATCTCAAAAACTCAATGTACTCAAAAATGTTAATGACCTCAAAATTACATTTATTAATGCAATGACTTCCTTCACAATGCGGTGAAAATAACTACTGTCATCGACATGTGAACGTGTCTTGCCACGCTCGTGCGAAATCAAGCATGCTGCTAATTTTGGTAATTTGCATGTGAGGTAATTCTGGCAGTTTGCACGAGTCCATGTACTAACACTGTTCTAAGGCTAAACCCATGAGCCGATTAGCATGTCATCATGCTGTTCTGTTGGTAGCAAGTACCTGTAGAGGTTCTGCTGAATACTTACCACAGCCACCATGGTTTAAAGCACAGATGTACAGTTTAGGTTTTCTCACAAATTCGGATGCCGCCATAGCAGGGAAATGATTCTCATCTATAAAGCATAACAACTGTCCGCAGCAATGTATGACGGGGTGAGGTGATATGCCTAGTAGATCTTTACAGACTGAGGAAAACATCTTTTTAAGCATCTTCTGTGTACTTCCTCTTCATCATCATCCTCTATTGTTCATAAGAAAGTGGGGTTTACTCACCTGAAAAAGATGTTGTCAATCCAATCTCTCTTACTATGACTGACAAAATTGGTTGCATGCACTAGGAGCATGTTGATCACAGGGACTGTGATAATTTCATCAGCTACCCGCAGGCTCACACATAGATGAAATATTGACTTGCTCTGAGAGAATATCACCTAGAAATGACCCACGGGGGCTAGTGTACATGTTAATGGGGATGGTTGGATGCTGGGTTGGAGATGGGTAGAAAGGGGTAGATAGATGTTAGAGGGGTGGATGGATGAATGCATGTATGGATGGTTGACTGGGGTGGTTGGAGCTCGGATTGAAGGATGAATTTGTGGGGAGAACTCATGTATTGCCATAACTATGATGGACTCTACTCGTGCATCCATTCCTTGATCGACCACTGTTACATTGACAGATCACCTGCTTCAACCATCCTTCTATCCCAACGTTTAATTATGAGCTGACATATGCAGCTACTAGTTTTTCAGTCGATTCACTCGCCTCCACATCTATCTATCCAAGTCCCCAAGTCTCTGTTCATTCATTCATCTACTCATACACACACGCAGACATGCCTACCCTTTTCTTTATTTTGTTTATTAAACTTTGTTCCCCCTTTTTTTTACAGAACACATCGTCATGTTAGAAAATAAACTGTACACAAAAATAAATTACATGTAATCCATTGCACATGTAAAGGTGAAAACAAACAAGATGAAAACAAAACCAATTACACACCGGGTTTTTGCAAGATATCCCACTATCAGAAATAAATCAATCAATGTACACACAATACAATACAGGTGAATAAACCTAAGCACTTGTTTCCTGCCTTTCCCTCCAGTTATTAATAGGCTCCCATATGTGTAACCCCAATCTTCTTCCCCTTTTACCCTTCCTTGCATATATCCCTTTCTCCAAATTGTAAACAGAAAGCAACCTAGCCAACCATTGATGGAATGTAGGTGGGGTTCGATCAATCCATGTCGCAGCAATACAGATTCGTAATACTGCCACAGCCAGAAACATAAAGTAACATACTGGATCGTCTGAACCATCACCATCTACCCCAAGCAGAATTCTTTTTGGCCTAAGGGTGATTTTAATTTTCAAGGATCTCCTTAGAAAATATTCTATAGCACTATGGAGTGGCTGTAGATGCGGGCAAGTGGCAAAGACATGCACTATCTCGGCGTCTAAGCTATCACATTGAGGACAAGTGACACCTGCTGTACCTCCCCAATACGCGATCCTAGCAGGTATGTAGTATAAATATAAATTGTTATATAGTGCTGGGCCTGGAGTGCAGCTGAACAAAGAATATTTTGCCCTAATCCTAATGAGAGGAGAAAACACTCATATCCTATCCCAAGTTTCTCGGCCCACTTGCTCTCATATTTCTCAAGGTCATCCTCCTTAATCAGAATTAGTTCAGCATAAAGTCTTTTAATCGTACAGCAAGCCCTGCCCTCAATAATTTCCATAATTGCATTTTTGCCAAATCCAGTAGACCCACCCTCTTTAGTAATTAGAAAACTCCAAACTTGTAAATACTTAAAAGAAATTCTTGACTCGACCCCATAAGGCAACTGAATATCAGAGAACTGACACATTCCATTCATACCGATCAAGTCCCCCACCTTGGTAATCCCACGCCACCCCCAGTCTGCAAAAACAGAGTCTGCGAATATTCCCTTGGGAGAGTATGATTCCTATATAATCGAATGTATGCATTAAACCTCCCTAAACCACATTTTTTCCTAAACAATAACCATATGTTGTGTGCCGCGATCAGCGTCTTAAACTTTGTTCTTTTAAAATAACTGGGATCTGTGTATTTCAAAAAGACATTCTCTGTGTCCCCTCCAAGCAGTAGCGAGTATATAGCAATAGAGCCTAGAGTATCTTCTGATTTAGACCCTGCACCCCCTAAGAGCCCAGACATATACTGCAAGGCTGCTGCCCAGTAATACATTTTCAGATCCGGAACAGCCCAACCTCCTCTGTCCCTGGGAAGTACCTTATACCGTAGAGTCCTTCTAGTCTTCCCGTGCGCCCAAATAAATCTATTTATTACCTGCTCTAATATAACAAAGCATTTAGTCCCGAATGTGAGCGGGATTGCCCTAAAGAGGTAAAGGCACTGTGGCAAGAGGATCATTTTGATAACTTTAGTGTGCCCTACTATAGAGAGGTGAAGATTATGTAATCCATCCAAATCCTTTTTTGCCTTATTTATATTAGGTTCTATGTTCCTACCACAACTTTATCCAGATCCGCCGAGATTCTAACCCCTAGATATACTCCGGACGCCACTACTCAACTATCCGAGCCTTCTGCCTTCCCGTTCTTAATTATCTGCATCTTGGGTCCGTTCAGGACATATCCAGAAATGTGGCCAAAAGCTAGGGCTTCCAACTCCACTTCACTAATGGCCTCTGTGTGTGCCAGAGTGAGAATTGCCACATCATCGGCATGTGCATAGATTTTACATTCCCCGCCAAGGGTCTTTATAGGAGGAATCCTATCGTTCGCTTCCAACTTGCGGAGTAAAGGGTCTATATACAACGCGAAGAGTAGTGGCGAACACGGGCAACCCTGTCGCAAGCCCCGTTTAATCTGCAGGGACATGCCTACCCTTTTCATCACTTCTCACATGCATCCATCTATCCAGCTACCTATCCACCTGCCCAAGTATCACATCTCCCACCCAGGCGTCATTTATGCTATAAGGAGACCATTACGCATACAGTTATTCATCCGTCTAGCGCCATTACTGTGCATCATTACCGCCCTATTGGCACCCGGCGGTGCCCTGCAAGCACTTCTCATTGTAGTTGCTGCACTTGTGGTCAGCAGGGTTGCTGTGCTTCAAAGGGGATTGTACAGGCACTTTTCATCACTTCAGCAATCCCTAGCGGGGCCGTCTTGTGTGTCACAGTACCAGCAATTCACAGCTCTCCTCTGGAATCACACCTAAGGTGTAGGTTTACATTTCTGCAGCTCCCCTGTCTTCTATGGCATTTCTAATCGAATCAGCAAAGCTGTGGCCTGTGACTGGGCAAGGAGAGGGTTGAGCTATCAGGTGTGCTCAGAGAACCTGGCCTGAGCGGGCTGAAATCTTAGTTTTATGGGTCTGCTGGACCAAATGATTCATCCAAGCTGGGTGTCTGGGTAGTGAGATTATCTGAAGGGTCCCTGCGCAAGTCATTCCGCAAACCCACTGTAGATGTAATCAGGCCAGGAATTCACTTGTACTGCCAGTTGGAGCTGAAGAGCTAACAGCATGTGCGAAGAGCTTCCACTGATGGGCAGTTTCAGGGGTTTGCTATGGTGGGTTGTGCAAAGATCTTACATTGATGAGCGGGATCAGGCGCTTGAAATGGCGAGTTGTGCGAAGAGCTTACACTGATGGGTGGTGTCAGGTGCTTGCAACGGTGGACTGTTCAAAGACCTTACACGGATGGGCGGTGTCATGTGCTTGCAATCATGGGTTGTGTGAAGATCTTACACTGATGGGTGGTGTCAGCCGCTTGCAATCATGGGTTGTGTGAAGAACTTACACTGATGGGCAGTGTGAGGTGATTGCAATGGTGGGTTATGAGAGCGAGCTTACACTACACTGACGGGTGGTGTCAGGTGCTTGCAATGGTGTGTTATGTGAGAAAGCTTACACTGATGGGCATTGTCAGGTGCTTGCAATGGTGGGTTATGTGAGAGAGCTTACACTGATGGGCGGTGTCAGGTGTTTGCAATCATGGGTTGTGTGAGGATCTAACACTGGGCAATGTCAGGTGCTTGCAATGGTGGGTTATATGAGAAAGCTTACACTGATGGGCGGTGTCAGGTGCTTGCAATGGTGGGTTAATGGCAGAGCTTACACTGATGGGCAGTGTCATGTGCTTTCAATGGTGGGTTGTATGAAGATCGTACACTGATGGGTGGTGTCAGGTGCTTGCAATCATGGGTTGTGTGAAGATCTTACACTGATGGGAGGTGTCAGGTGCTTGCATCATGGGCTGTGTGAAGATCTTACACTGATGGGAAGTGTGAGGCTCATGCAATGGTGGGTTATATGAGAAAGCTTACACTGATGGGTGGTGTCAGGTGCTTGCAATGGGCGCTTTCTGGTGCTTGCAATGGTGGGTTATGTGGGAGAGCTTACACTGATCCGTGGTGTCAGGAGTGCAATGGTGGGCTGTGCCAAGATGTTATAC
Organism: Lissotriton vulgaris; assembly: GCF_964263255.1. NCBI lineage: Eukaryota > Metazoa > Chordata > Amphibia > Caudata > Salamandridae > Lissotriton > Lissotriton vulgaris. Next base: position 854,775,388 of record NC_141697.1, on the reverse strand, counting down.
TGATAGGCAGTGTCAGGCACTTGATATGGTGGGTTGCGCAAAGATCTTACACTGATGGGCGGGGTCAGGCGCTTGCAATGATGGGTTGCGTGAAGATCTTACACTAACGGACAATGTCAGGTGCTTGCAATGGTGGGTTGTGTGAAGAGTTTACACTGATGGGCATTGTGAGGTGCTTGCAATGGTGGGTTTTGCAAAGAGCCTATACTGATGGGTGTTGCCAGGTCCTTGCAATGGTGGGCTGTGTGAAGAGCTTACATAGATAGGTGGTTTCAGTAGTTTGCAAATGGTAGGTTGTGCGAAGAGCTTACAGTGATGAGCGGTGTCAGGGACTTGCAGTGGGTATTGTGCGAAGACTTTAGACTGATGGGCAGTTTTAGGAGCTTGCTCTGATTTTATTTTTGTCAACTCCTTTTATGAGTATTTTATGCATGAACAGACAATATGACCATACAGAGATGTCACTATTTCAGGTGTAAGGATATACTTCGTCAGGCCAGGTTACATCGGAGAGAGAGACTTACACATTACTGATCTCAGCTATCCAGGAGGAGATTTGGGGGTGAGGAAAGGGAGTGGAAACGTACTACTGTTTTGCTCAACTTGATGGATGCTACAGAATGAATTTAATAACAGCACTCACTAGCACTGAAAACAATGAGCCAACAGGCTGCATTTTAATGCAGCTTTTACCCACAGCGCTATTTGAGGGAGCTAAATTGCTTTCTATTTGGGATACCTAAGAAATTCTGCACCGACACCCATGACAACTTGGCTACCTCTGTGTTCAGTCGATCCTGTTTGTTAACCAGGATGCGCTAAAGTTACTGAAATGTGCTAGGGCAGATGGTGAAAAACTGTGACTTACCAGCAAATCAGAGATTCACTGTATTGTATAGAACAAGCATTAAAAATGCAATAGGTCTCGCCTTTTATTAAGTTAAAGCCATTTGCTTTACTATACAATACCATTAGCAAAGCAAATGGATTTAACTTAACCAAAGGCGGGACCTGTTGCATTTTCAAAGCTTGTTCTCCTTATTTGCTGCTGCTGGTAAATATTTGAGAATCAACAGGCAACTGTATTTCCATTATGTCAAGAAATTGTCAATCAGTGTAGGGTCCACTGGAATTATGCAGCTGAAGAGGACCAAATCATGGGGCATAGTTGACTAAATTATGTGGTAAGAAAAGGCAAATTCTGTAGACGAATGCAGCACATTTTGTGACATATTTTTGCATTTATTATTTTGGCATTTTTATTGTTGTTGACACTGGCTTAGCGAAGGCTTTACTCCATTAGTGCTACTTTAAAACTCAAAACAGCAATAGGCTACAGAAAGGTGACCCATCAACCTTCACAAAAGGACTTCCACTATGCAGCAACACATTAGTAACTCTGCTCTCAGCCACTCCACTGTACGCCACTCTACACAACTCTATCCTGTCACTCCAATACATGCCACTATCTGCCACTCCATTCTACAGCACTCTATTCTACCCTTCGCAATTCCACACTGCAGCACTCCATACCATTAGCTAGTGCACAACATGGCTAAAACACATTGGCAAAGCCAATAGCTCTTCCATAGGCAAATATCATTGAAATGTCCTATCACACACTTTTGTCTCCAACTGCATTTCCTTTAAAAAATTTACAAGTCAATGCCATAAACACCTTGTATAAGTTGTTTAGTGAATTGTTTTTATAAGTTCTAACATTAATAGAGTCTGGTGGACAATCAACACAGGAGGAATTAGAACAAATACTTTTTTATCTGACAACTAATTGAGTTTTGCACAATTGCTCATTTTCCGTAACCTGAAAACAAATGGTGGTCATCCTGTGTTGTCATGGACCAAGTGGGAATTCAGTCAGGTACTCGACAATTCAACCGGTACAATCCTGTGTATGTCTGTGTTGGCTCCTTTGGTTTGCGCTTCTCCTACGATCTCTTGCACCGGGCTTCTCACATACCACAATAATAAAATGCTTACTAAATGCATGACTAATGAGGTTGTAACAGGCGTATTAGAATAATTGAAGTGTAATCAGAATGGGGAGGAGGAATACATGTCCATTTATTTCCCGGGTAAGTATCAAGGTTAATCAAGTGGAAAAATGGACACTCGTGACAATTCTAGACCATTGGTTAGAAAAACTATGGTATCCTCAAAAGACCCAATGTGTAAAGGTGTTGCGGTATATTTCGTTCATCCGACCCTACATTGTGGTTTTCGGCAGTTATCATCGGATACCATAGAGAGTGTGGGTGCCTGCCTCATCCAGAGGCTCCTCTGGTCTAGGTTGCAGTGTCCAGAGATGAAAAAAGGGAGAGACCAGTGCAAAAAAAGTGAAAAGACTGGTAAAAATAAGGTCAACACCTGAAAGGATTTTAATGAAGTGGTGGGGATCTTTTGTTAAAATTAAGTGGGGACTTATCCTAGATCGAGTTACTGGATCTAGAAGTGCGGATTTGCAAAAAATGTCGACATGTTTCAGCCCCCTTCGGCTCAACGGAGTCTATGGGGCTTTCGTCAGGACAGAAGGACAAACAAACATAAAGAATCTACTCACACTTTTTGTGTGGTGTTCAAGGGATGAAAGTATGGAGGGTCAACATTAGCCACTCAAGTCTTATTAACCTAAAAAAGAAAATAGACACAAATATGTTGTACAGGGATAATTATCCTTCATTCTCACAGTATTACAGGAGTATGGGAGGGCACAGTAGTGAGCTCTAGTCAAAACTACTAGGAGATGCATGTTTAGCAAAAAATAGCGTGTATACACAACACAGTGGAGTGTCACCTGGTAGGGCAGAGGAAAGAGGGAGGCGAAAGTGAGCAAGAAAATACTGCGATGTGTTGGCAAGCAGCAGGGTGTGACTCAAACATAGTTGTGAATTATCAACATCATGTAAGGATTAATCGAGCATTAGGACCTGAATGATAGTTCAAGTCACTCGGTCAAAATCTCGATAATGATACACAATACTCCAAATATATATTTAAGAGAAGGAATAGGGGTAATGGTATTGAGAATCCTTAAGCAGAATAGCGCTTGAGTAGGAAAATGCGGAACAGCAGACCCCTTCGTGATTTTAAAACAGCGCAATAGAACGTTGAAAAGAGGTCCCTCGAAACTGGGTCTTGTTTAAGACTTACCCCCGTTTCTGGAGTCTTTAGTTATCCTCGGGGAGGCCCAGAGCTGGGAAAAAAAAGGGGTAGACAGAGATTAGAATCTCCTTACCTCAAGGGAAGAAGATACTTCCCTGACTAGTAGGTGCCGCCATTACCCGCGTGTGTGGGATCCTTCGCCGCTTGTGCTGACTCTGCCCCCGGATGCCGAGCTGGTGTCCGGGAGAGCGTTTTTGACAGAGTTTTTTTGAAAGCACAACTTTATTGGTTATTACACGGAAACCAGACCAAGGTAATGCTCGTTTGTGAAAACAAAACGGCGACAGGCAATAATAGTGAAAAACAGAGCCTGTTTTACATGTTTGTATTCTATGGAAGTAGCGGCTATGTGAGTTGCAATCTGTTAAACACTATATTGAAAAGCCCAAAATACAAGCTTTCACTCAAAAGCTGCGTGAGATACCTGGCATGGTTAAGTTATGTAGAGGCAAATGAATTTAAATAAAGTGAAGGCTTACACTTAAAAAGCCGATGTCAGAGTGATGATGACCTCATTGTAATCAGGTTGATGGTTACACAGTATACACTCAGTGGACAGCAAACTGGTGCCAGGGGACGTTGTCATTCATACCTGTGACATTAGTTTTCAAACGGTCCACCCACCTTTGTTCTTTTTCATACAGAATTTTCTCTGCGTTAGGGGTTTTTTCCGTAAGCATTTCAATGACAGTCCATCTGATGTCATTACAAGAATGTTCCTTCTCCAAAAAATGGGCACACAGTTTTGTTGTAGTCTTTTTTAGGCGGATATTGCTCCGATGTTCCCCTATTCTGATTTTAACTTTCCGGCACGTCATTCCTATGTACAGTTTTTTACATGGACAGTTGACCATATAAATTACATAGGAGGAGTTGCAGTTCGTGTGTTGTTTTTGGGTCCAAACTAGAGTCTCTAACAGTTGTAATTGTTTAGACTGGGTGGTATATTGGCAAGCTGTACAATTTCCGCATGGGTAATGGCCACTGACTGGGGACATGGTAATGTTTCTGATTATTTCTTGGTTATGTATTTGTCGTGGTCGTGTATGAACCAATGTATCTCGCAAGTTTTTAGTTCTTCTGTTTGCGAAACGTGGTTTGGGCCAGTTAAATTTCCCTGTATTGAGGATTTTCCAATTCTTATTGACCAGTTTTTGGACCTCATAGGTAGATGGGCAAAACGTGGTTACACAGGTCATAAGATCCGGTATGGGGTCTTTTGGGTATGTTTGGAGGAGACATTCTCTAGGTTGGTTGTTCGCACGTTTCATGCATTTCCGAATGGTACTTTGCGTGTAGTCTCTTTGTTTTAATTTGGTACATAGATCCATTGCTTGAGCTTTGTAGTCATCTGTCTTGGTACAGTTCCGTTTCAAACGTAAAAACTGACTATAGGGCAAGTTGTCCCTCAGCGGTTTCGGATGGTGACTTTTATAAGAAAGTAGACTGTTTTTAGCAGTGGGTTTGGTATACGTTTTGGTTTTAAGTTGATTGTCTTCCGCAAAAATTGTGAGGTCGAGAAAGTCGATGGATGTGTTGTTGGCCATGTATGTAAATTTTAGCCAAGGGTCCCTTTCATTTAGCCACCTCAAGAAGAGTTCCAGGTCAAGTTTGATATCCCAAATGAGGAGGATATCGTCAATGTATCTCTTCCAGTATAAAATACTGGAAGAGTACGGATTTACCTCATTTAGTACGTGTTGTTGTTCAAAATGGCTAACGTACAATCCAGCCACCGAAGGGGCGAAGGCACTGCCCATCGAAGTTCCATGATTTTGTAAATATAAAACTCCGTTGTATTCAAAGAAATTTTCTTTGAGTGCTAGCTGGCAACACTGTAGGACAAAATGTCTTGGTGTATGGTAGTTCCACTCTTCATTGTAAAGGACATCTTCCAGCATTTGCAGGGTATCGTCTTGAGGTAGGCTGGTGTACAGTGACTCCACGTCAAGGCCTACTAGAAGCATGGTGTTTTGATCGAAAGGTATGTCCTTGATTTGCACCAGAAGGTCTCGTGTGTCTTTAAGATAGGTTGGTGTCTTCTGCACTAGAGGTTTCAGGAATTCATCTGCGAATTTGGACAGAGGTTCAAGCAATGATCCTATGCCTGCCACGATTGGGCGTCCAGGTGGAGGTAGTTTATTTTTATGAGTTTTGGGTAAGGAATAAAAGAAAGGGATTTTAGGTTCTTTAGTACACAGGTAATCAGCTTCCTTCCCTGTTATCCACCTGTTGGTTTCTGCTTCATGGACCATTATGGTAATAGTGTTCCGAAGTCTCTCTGTGGGATCCTCATCGATTTTCTTGTAATACTTGGTGTCTGACAGGAGGGAGAGGCATTGTAAGTTGTAACCCTCTTTGCTGAGGATCACAATGCCTCCCCCCTTGTCCGCAGGTTTGATGACAATATTGGCATTTGATTCCAGAGTTTTTAGGGCCTGTCGTTCTTTATTGCTCAAGTTTTGAAAATGTTGTTTCTTTTTAGTTGTTATTTCATCTATGCCCTTGAGTAGTGCTTGCTCGAAAGTGTGGATTTCCGATGGTATACTACCTGCTGGGGGGTTGAAGGTAGATTTCCTTCTTAGATTAGTGTCTCCTTCAGATGGCGGAGAAGGTTTGTCCGTGAAAAATGCCTTAAGTTTCAAGGTGCGGCAGAATTCTGCTAATTCACACTTGAGCTTAAAGTTGTCTACCGTTGGTGTAGGGACGAATCCAAGCCCTTTTTCCAGGACTTCCTTTTGGTCTTCTGTTAAGTCTATGTTAGCAATGTTGATTATTAACGAGTGTTTGTTTTGCTCGTGCTCGGTTGGGCAGACGACATGCTTCTCGTTTGTACGTTCCTCTGCTGGTCTTGCCAGACTATGGTTTTCTTTCTTCCTCTGAATTGATTTTGGACCCTGCCTAAAAAAGGCGGTTGTGGTTGTTGTTGTTGTATTTGTTGTCCTAGGTGTTGTTCATTGCCCAGTTGTGGCATTTGTTGCATGCCATAATTATATGGTGTCATCCATCCCCCATATGGTGGCATGTAGGCTTGGAAGTGAGGCATATTCATGTTAGGATAGAAAGGTCTTTGCCATCGGTTTCCCCTCCTGAATCTTTGAGATCGATTGTTAAACCCCCCTCTTCTGGGGGTGTGTTCCTCAGAGCTGCTCACTGAGTTGTTTGAAGAGGCTCTCCCTAAGGATTCATTATCCGAGCCTTGGTCGTTGGAATTATAATCCTCTCTTGTGTAGGGATGCATTTTTTCTTGACTGAACTTTTTTAGATCTTTGCTCAGTTTCAGTAATTTGCTCTGCATAATGAATTCTTGTGTCTCTTCCATTTCTTTGGTGAGTTCTTCTAATTTCTTTTTATAGGTTAGTGGATTTATTCCTTTTTTAAGTTCATTTTCAAGAGTTTGGATTTCCACTAGCAATGCTTCTGAGAGTCTTTTTGCTGTCTTGATGATCAGCACCAGATAGTCAAGGGTGCATTTCCAGGAGATGAAAGACCAGTCTTTGCGGAAGGCCAAGTCATGTAGGAAGATACGTGGGGCATTGCTAACCCAAAGGCCTCTCAGAGCTGTTTTCTGTTGGAGGTATTCAGTCATAATAATGCCGTGGATCGCCGTCCGTATTTGTTCTCTCTTCTTTTCGGAGAGCGTGTCCCAGTTGTCTGTTTGTTCTAGTGCTTCAGTAAGATCTTTGTTCTGGAGAAGGGATTGACCTGCTAGAATTTCTTCTATATCACTCTCGCCAAAGCTCAGTCCAACGTTACCCTCCATGGCTATGCTCCAGGGTGAGGGTTGAAACAATGTGTAATTCACTGTTTAGGAAAAGCTCCCGCAGCTGTCCGCTGCTTAATACAAGTGTAATCAGAATGGGGAGGAGGAATACATGTCCATTTATTTCCCCGGGTAAGTATCAAGGTTAATCAAGTGGAAAAATGGACACTCGTGACAATTCTAGACCATTGGTTAGAAAAACTATGGTATCCTCAAAAGACCCAATGTGTAAAGGTGTTGCGGTATATTTCATTCATCCGCCCCTACATTGTGGTTTTCGGCAGTTATCATCGGATACCATAGAGAGTGTGGGTGCCTGCCTCATCCAGAGGCTCCTCTGGTCTAGGTTGCAGTGTCCAGAGATGAAAAAAGGGAGAGACCAGTGCAAAAAAAGTGAAAAGACTGGTAAAAATAAGGTCAACACCTGAAAGGATTTTAATGAAGTGGTGGAGATCTTATGTTAAAATTAAGTGGGTACTTATCCTAGATCGAGTTACTGGATCTAGAAGTGCGGATTTGCAAAAAATGTCGACATGTTTCAGCCCCCTTCGGCTCAACGGAGTCTATGGGGCTTTCGTCAGGACAGAAGGACAAACAAACATAAAGAATCTACTCACACTTTTTGTGTGGTGTTCAAGGGATGAAAGTATGGAGGGTCAACATAAGCCACTCAAGTCTTATTAACCTAAAAAAGAAAATAGACACAAATATGTTGTACAGGGATAATTATCCTTCATTCTCACAGTATTACAGGAGTATGGGAGGGCACATTAGTGAGCTCTAGTCAAAACTACTAGGAGATGCATGTTTAGCAAAAAATAGCGTGTATACACAACACAGTGGAGTGTCACCTGGTAGGGCAGAGGAAAGAGGGAGGCGAAAGTGAGCAAGAAAATACTGCGATGTGTTGGCAAGCAGCAGGGTGTGACTCAAACATAGTTGTGAATTATCAACATCATGTAAGGATTAATCGAGCATTAGGACTGGAATGATAGTTCAAGTCACTCGGTCAAAATCTCGATAATGATACACAATACTCCAAATATATATTTAAGAGAAGGAATAGGGGTAATGGTATTGAGAATCCTTAAGCAGAATAGCGCTTGAGTAGGAAAATGCGGAACAGCAGACCCCTTCATGATTTTAAAACAGCGCAATAGAACGTTGAAAAGAGGTCCCTCGAAACTGGGTCTTGTTTAAGACTTACCCCCGTTTCTGGAGTCTTTAGTTATCCTCGGGGAGGCCCAGAGCTGGGAAAAAAAAGGGGTAGACAGAGATTAGAATCTCCTTACCTCAAGGGAAGAAGATACTTCCCTGACTAGTAGGTGCCGCCATTACCCGCGTGTGTGGGATCCTTCGCCGCTTGTGCTGACTCTGCCCCCGGATGCCGAGCTGGTGTCCGGGAGAGCGTTTTTGACAGAGTTTTTTTGAAAGCACAACTTTATTGGTTATTACACGGAAACCAGACCAAGGTAATGCTCGTTTGTGAAAACAAAACGGCGACAGGCAATAATAGTGAAAAACAGAGCCTGTTTTACATGTTTGTATTCTATGGAAGTAGCGGCTATGTGAGCGGCTATGTGAGGGAAATTTAACTGGCCCAAACCACGTTTCGCAAACAGAAGAACTAAAAACTTGCGAGATACATTGGTTCATACACGACCACGACAAATACATAACCAAGAAATAATCAGAAACATTACCATGTCCCCAGTCAGTGGCCATTACCCATGCGGAAATTGTACAGCTTGCCAATATACCACCCAGTCTAAACAATTACAACTGGTAGAGACTCTAGTTTGGACCCAAAAACAACACACGAACTGCCACTCCTCCTAAGGAATTTATATGGTCAACTGTCCATGTAAAAAACTGTACATAGGAATGACGTGCCGGAAAGTTAAAATCAGAATAGGGGAACATCGGAGCAATATCCGCCTAAAAAAGACTACAACAAAACTGTGTGCCCATTTTTTGGAGAAGGGACATTCTTGTAATGACATCAGATGGACTGTCATTGAAATGCTTACGGAAAAAACCCCTAATGCAGAGAAAATTCTGTATGAAAAAGAACAAAGGTGGGTGGACCGTTTGAAAACTAATGTCACAGGTATGAATGACAACGTCCCCTGGCACCAGTTTGCTGTCCACTGAGTGTATACTGTGTAACCATCAACCTGATTACAATGAGGTCATCATCACTCTGACATCGGCTTTTTAAGTGTAAGCCTTCACTTTATTTAAATTCATTTGCCTCTACATAACTTAACCATGCCAGGTATCTCACGCAGCTTTTGAGTGAAAGCTTGTATTTTGGGCTTTTCAATATAGTGTTTAACAGATTGCAACTCACATAGCCGCTACTTCCATAGAATACAAACATGTAAAACAGGCTCTGTTTTTCACTATTATTGCCTGTCGCCGTTTTGTTTTCACAAACGAGCATTACCTTGGTCTGGTTTCCGTGTAATAACCAATAAAGTTGTGCTTTCAAAAAAACTCTGTCAAAAACGCTCTCCCGGACACCAGCTCGGCATCCGGGGGCAGAGTCAGCACAAGCGGCGAAGGATCCCACACACGCGGGTAATGGCGGCACCTACTAGTCAGGGAAGTATCTTCTTCCCTTGAGGTAAGGAGATTCTAATCTCTGTCTACCCCTTTTTTTTCCCAGCTCTGGGCCTCCCCGAGGATAACTAAAGACTCCAGAAACGGGGGTAAGTCTTAAACAAGACCCAGTTTCGAGGGACCTCTTTTCAACGTTCTATTGCGCTGTTTTAAAATCACGAAGGGGTCTGCTGTCCCGCTTTTTCCTACTCAAGCGCTATTCTGCTTAAGGATTCTCAATACCATTACCCCTATTCCTTCTCTTAAATATATATTTGGAGTATTGTGTATCATTATCGAGATTTTGACCGAGTGACTTGAACTATCATTCAGGTCCTAATGCTCGATTAATCCTTACATGATGTTGATAATTCACAACTATGTTTGAGTCACACCCTGCTGCTTGCCAACACATCGCAGTATTTTCTTGCTCACTTTCGCCTCCCTCTTTCCTCTGCCCTACCAGGTGACACTCCACTGTGTTGTGTATACACGCTATTTTTTGCTAAACATGCATCTCCTAGTAGTTTTGACTAGAGCTCACTACTGTGCCCTCCCATACTCCTGTAATACTGTGAGAATGAAGGATGATTATCCCTGTACAACATATTTGTGTCTATTTTCTTTTTTAGGTTAATAAGACTTGAGTGGCTAATGTTGACCCTCCATACTTTCATCCCTTGAACACCACACAAAAAGTGTGAGTAGATTCTTTATGTTTGTTTGTCCTTCTGTCCTGACGAAAGCCCCATAGACTCCGTTGAGCCGAAGGAGGCTGAAACATGTCGACATTTTTTGCAAATCCGCACTTCTAGATCCAGTAACTCGATCTAGGATAAGTACCCACTTAATTTTAACATAAGATCTCCACCACTTCATTAAAATCCTTTCAGGTGTTGACCTTATTTTTACCAGTCTTTTCACTTTTTTTGCACTGGTCTCTCCCTTTTTTCATCTCTGGACACTGCAACCTAGACCAGAGGAGCCTCTGGATGAGGCAGGCACCCACACTCTCTATGGTATCCGATGATAACTGCCGAAAACCACAATGTAGGGGCGGATGAACGAAATATACCGCAACACCTTTACACATTGGGTCTTTTGAGGATACCATAGTTTTTCTAACCAATGGTCTAGAATTGTCACCAGTGTCCATTTATCCACTTGATTAACCTTGGTATTAGAATAATTGACTCCCAAGATATGTATCACATAAAATGTAGTCCAAAGGCCATCATGAAAAGAAGCATTGTGCAAGCAACCAAATGAATAATATTGCTATAAATTATTCAGAATTAATGCGACGTGTGCTCAATTAACATTCAATTTGAATTCTGCTAGTCTTACCTAACTCTTGACAGTCATTGCCATTAGTCTTCAGAAATTGCTCACAAAGATACCACTAATCTTCAATTACTGGTCACAATAAATTAGACTAGCCATAATTTTGCTCTTGAAATAACACAATATTGTTCAATTAAAATTCACTTTAAATTCTGCTAGTCTTACTTGAGTCTTCACAATCATTGCCATTGGTTTTCAGATATTGCTCACAAAGAATACCACTAGTCTTCAAACAGTGGTCACAATCAATGAGACTAGCCTTCATTTTGCTCTTGAAATAGCACAAGAGCTGCAAATAAACCCTAACAGAATACTACTAAGCTTCAAATACTATCCTTCTGGAATACTACTAGTCTTTTAAGCAATCAATTGAAGTGTTCATCATGTATTTGAAGGGTAGTTGAGTAGAATTAGTATTCCCTAATTTGCATATTTCGGCTTGTGGGCATACTACATAGTCTTCATGCATAGTAAATAAATACAATATTTTAATAGTAAATGAATACCAAATGAATACCGCTGTAAACACTGGAATCACACTAAGTGAAGATCTTCCATTTTGGTGAGGGTTAGCAATAATGCATTTAGGAGTCACTTTTACAATCCATAAACAATTTGACTGTCTGAACAAATATCATGCTAGAACTCATCTGTCTCTATTTACTACATTTGAAGGGACATACCTAGTGGCCGTGTAATGGCTTAAAGTGCTGAACAGTCATGAAAACTGTCATTATTAAGAGGTATTGCAAGCTGCGCAAGATTCGAAGAACAGACTCTACCCTTGCCATGAGTATGTTTCATGTGCTATGTCGTATGTAAGCAAAGAGTAGAAAAATGGTAAGGAGCACTTGTGATGCTCAATTGCGGCCTACCTGTGAAACATACAAAAGTACAATTGTCAAAAGGAAAATGTGGGCTTACAGTACTGCATGCTTGTCAACTGTCATTATTCAACTGACCAACATATAACTGTAAATGGTCAAAACAATTATACAATTCACAGATTATTGGGCATGCACACATGTGCAATGCTTTACTCACACAAACCTCACTGCAGATTTCTAAATTAATTATTTGGCAGAGTTCCTATGAATTACAACTTAGCCAGGATGATTGGTAAAATAAACTAAATACAAAACCTCCATAAAATTACCTTTCACTTCTGGATATTTTAGAAGAATCAAGCACCCATATGTCAGGGTAGTAGCAACAGTTTCAAGACCCGCAAAGAATATCTGCACGGTGCTGGTCAATAGATTTAACATGTTAAATTCTGTTGCTGGATTCTGCTTTTCCTTAGAATGAAGAGAAAAAGTATGAAGAATTACACATTACAAATTTTATAGAACAAATGTTCACATTTTCCCAACTTATCTTACCCTCAATGTTCCTTCAGTGCATGCATTCAAATAGGCAGCCATTGGCAACTGTTGGACACTGTTTAATTTATTGAAACTAACAATCCAGTTCTCTACCTAGATCCCACCACCACAGTATAGATCCCACAGTCTAGAAGTCATCACAGAAGTAGGTGTCATGCCAGTTCTTTTCAGCCTGTGCACCCAAGTGCACTAAGGGAATAATTGTATTGACATCAATCTTGAAACCAAAGGAAAGACTGTTGGAGAGGTTTGTAGGTCTAAGATTTGCAGGGGCTTGTGTGTTTGGACAAAATATGGATTTAAAAATACCGGGAGACAGAAATTTCCGAAATTAAATACTGTGACATACAAATATCGTGATGCACAAATATCGTTGACAAGAATATCATTTTTTGAAGTAAATAATATACTTTTAAGTAATATTATTGTTTTCGAGATTGTTTTCAAATGGTTTATATAAATGTTATAAACCATTTAAAATACAGCTTGTAATATTAAGTGATTTAGAATGAATTAAATATATACTAATGATTTACTTTTTAATAGCAATTTATAGGGTTGTAGCGGTTTGTTGGGTTTAGCGGGGGATAGGGTGGGAAGTTAATTGGGTTACAATTAATTATGAATTATTGAATTAATTTTATTTACTTTTCTGATTAATATTGATTAGGTAAATTAGGTAATACTGATTTATTTTCATTATATGTTATTTGAGGCTGTTAGGTTTATAGGGGTATAGGGTGGGAAACTAATTACATTATAAATAATTACCAATTAATTATTATTTGTTCATTAAATATTTAATAAATGTTTAACTATTTCGTCTATGGAACACATATTTGTTTTACTTATATTTTAATTACAAGCTGCTAAGGTTGTGATGTGGGGAATTAAGTAGGTCATAATTAATTAGCAATGTAATTGGTAATTAATTATTTATTTGATTTTTAATTATGTAACATGGAATACTGAATATTTTACTTATATTTTGGTTACAGGGTGCTATTTTTGGATGTTTATAGAATTGGAAGTTAATTTGATAATATTTAATTAACTATTATGTATTATTTGTAAATTAGTTATTTGTTTGACTTAAATATGTAAATTATGGAATACTTATTTATTTTAAATGTATTTTAGTTGTGGACTGCTAGGTTTGGAGGGGTCTAGGCTCAGTAAATGTTAAAGTTGTAATTAATTAGTAATAAATTATTGATTGTTCATTTATTTTTAACTGTATTTAAATATGTAAATTGTGGAATACTTATTATTTAGTGATATTTTAGGTGTAGGCTGCTGGTGTGAAGGAGTATTGGATGGGAAAGCTAATCAATTAAGAATTGAATAGCAATTGATAATTTATAATTGTATTGAATAGCAATTAAGTATGTAAGTGTATGTATATCATTATATATATTACCTACTGGCGATAGCCAGTAGGTATATATAGTTAGGACCTAGTTACCATAGGAAATGCCGAACATTCTATTGGGAATAACTTTGGCGCCGATTGAGGGATCTGCCTGTAATTTTCCTTAAATTTGCCTCTTTGCGCTACGCTCCTTCTCCGAATGTTTCGGGGGGATTCGTCAAGCAGGGGCCGAGAAAAAAGGGGGGCCCCAAAACGTGTTTTCCCCATGTTCATTTCCATAGGGACATTCTGACAAGGCTACAGCTCGAACGGCTGAACGGAATTACACCAGATTTGGCAAAATGGTAGGGACTGGTATGGAGCAGTGCCTTTTGTATGTTTGGTGTAAATCCCTCCAGTAGTTTTCGAGAAAATTGAATGTGAAATTGAGTCCAATGCAATTTTCCATTGGACCTTTAGACACAGCTACAGGCCGAACGGCTGAATGGAATTACTGCAAACTAGGCAAAATGGTAGAGGCTGGTATGCAGAAGTGCCTTTTGTATAGTTGGTGAAAATCCCTCCAGTAATTGTTGAGAAAATCAACTTTTTTCAAATTATATATCTATGGGCGGGACACGGAGTGCGCACGGGCATGCTCCATCCTTGCACTGTCCTTGCACGTGCGCGGACCTTAGCGTGCATGCGGGGAATTCTGATTGGCTGTTGGACGTCTGTCAACATTCCAGTCAGTCAAAATGAGGAAGTGTTGTCCGCCATCTTGTTTTTGTGGCAGATGATAGTGGTTGTAAACAGAAGTAAAATAGTTGACAAGGAGGCAGGGTAGAGATTCCTGAGCCCCCTAGGTTTTGTCATGGGGTCTTTAAAGGACCCCGAAGGTTGAACAAAAAAAAATTCAACTGGCGGGGTCCGCGCACCGTGCGCGGACTGTGGCTCAAAAAGACAAAAAAGAAATACATTAAAATAACAAGTTTCAGTGTTTAGATGTTGGTTCAGTGCAAAATTGATTGATGACTCTTTCACCTTTGGGTTTAAGTAGGTGTTTTGTGGAGAATTAGTATGGTAATTGGTAGAGAGCTTTGGGGGTAGGTGGAAGATTATGTGAGTTTGAATGTGTTGATAATTTGAACCAATTAAAATGTTACTTTGGTTTTGATTTTGTGTGTGATGAAATGTGATTGGCTGGGTATTTGAATATGTATGAAAAATGAGAGGGAAACACAGCCATTTTGAGATTGTATTGTTTGAGGTATACTTCTGAGGTGTGAGATTGAGACAGATTTTACTCTACAACAGATTTCTAGAAGGTGAGTTGTTAATTTGTAAGGAGAACTTTGTTGTTCACTTTAAGTTAATAGGAAAAATGTTTTCTGTTAGTTATTTAATGTTTTTCTGTTATACTTATGGATTGAGTAGGGCAACATCAGATTCAGTGCTTTATATTTCTAATTCTTGCTTGATACTATACACTGTCCAGGGAAATACAGCCATTTTGTGACTATAGTGTCTGAGGTACTTTTGTGTGGAATTATTGGTGTTCAATTTCTGGTGTGTGTTTTACACAGTAGTAACTCTTCTTATAGAATTTAATAGTTTTTCTCTGCTCTATCTCACTCTTACCCTGCAACATCTCACTGTCTTTCTCTTTCTTTTAATAGTACACTAACTTCAATAATGGCAGAAAATGTAGAGTCATTTGATATCGAAATCACAGCAACGTTTATTGATCCTATAGATGAACCAAATCATGAAGAACATGAAGGAGATTTTTTGGATGAAACACTGGACATGGAATTAATGGAGTGTGTAGACATTGTTGAGTTGGATGAATCATTTAAAGACACTTTGATGGATGAAATTTCTGATGAAGAAATGCTCCAAGTTCTTTTAGATTTTGAAAATTCTGATAAATACATTTTAATTTATTAATGAAACATTTGTTTTAATTTGTATACTTATTTAAATGTAATTTATTAGGTAGTAGCAAAGTGATACAATTTTGTGTTCTTCATGTCCTGCATCCTTTCTTTCACTGACTGTCTCTGATTCACTAGTTTACAACATAAGTAAGTATATAGAATAGCAAGTGTGTTTCACCAGAGTAGGAACTCATGACCTCCTACGCCAATTCTGACCACACATTGAGAAAGGAAGGAATCATGTAAACAAATCTGTTTCTGCTTTCCTGAAAGACTACAGTATAGATTCAATATACCATAATAACTTGCATTACAACCTTGAAGGTATCTACAGAGGAGACGATGTCCATTTCCATTTAGTTTTATTTAAAAAAAAAATTCCAATAGGTCCACGCACCGTAAGTGCTCGGTGAATGCACGGTGCGCGAACCCTTTTGCCGCCATTTTGTGGTTTCAGAAGAGAGTGAAAAATATAACTTAAAAACGTGGGAAGGGGGTAGGGTAGAGTTTCCCTGACCCCTTAGGCCTTCTCAGAGGGTCCTTCAGGACTCCTAAGGTTAAAAATAATGTTTATTTTTACAAAAATAACAGAAAACACGATAGGTCCACTCACGGGGAGTGCTCGGTGAGTGCTCCATGCGCGGACCTCGGAAAAAAATAATAAAAAAAATAAAGTTAAAAATCATATTTGAGTGTTTACATGTTAGTTGGCTCTAAAAAGAGCCGTTGTGTTCATTGTGTTTTTTTTGGTACCTACAAGTAAGTACCAATGCAGAGTCTGATGTTACAGAGATAGACTCTGTTCCCTTCATCGGTAAAATGTACACCATCTGTCCTATAGATGCCTTGCATGTTGTAACGCAAGTTGTTGTGGTATATACAACCCATTCCATAGTCTCTCATGTGTGCAGAAACAGATTTATTTACATGTTTCCTTGCTTTCTCAATCTGCGGACAAAATTGATTGGACCAATTCCATTTTTGCCTTTGGCCTATATTGGAATAGACAAAGGCAGTTTGAGGAAAAAGTTACATCAATTGTCCAAAGATGTCCTTCAATAGCATTTCCAGACCAACCCCAGTCAAAGTGCATAAGTCATTTCCACCACAGTGCACAATTATGAGGTCAGGATGTGGGAGCTGCATGAAGGATTTCACCAATGGTATCAATTGGTGACATCTCAATCCTCTCTGACCAATCCATAAAATATCCACATTTGTTAAATCAAGGTTTAAAAATCCTCTGTTTATTGCATACCTTTTAGACCAGAATACAAAGCTGTGTCCTATAAACCATACTGAAAGCATGTTCAAGGCAGATCTGGTTGTACTCAGATGAGGGCTGTAAATGAAATGGCAGTTGGAAAGCTTGCAGTTTAGAAAAAAAGAGGAGGACATTCACTGCACTTGAAGCTTAAGAAATGATTGGTGCTTTCTGAAAATGCAAAAGAGCATATTAGGGTGCATAGTTTTGTTTTTTAAAAGAAGCAATTCCAATGGTTCAGAAAAGGTAATTGAAAGGAACATTGCACATGATTAGCTGTTATATTGAAAGCTCTAACAACCTTGATGGATTCATTTGCAACATAGTATGATGAACTTTTAAACTCTGTTCTTCCTTAGGTGGGAGTTACCATAGTAACAGGTTGAATGAGCAGTAGGGGGATGGGTGAATATTATGTGAGTTTGAAAGTGTGGAAATGTAGAACCAATTGAAATGTTAGTTTAGTTTTGAAATAGTGTGGAAAGTCATTTCATTGGTTATGAGCAGAAATAAGTGAGAAGAATGAGTGGGAAACTGCCATTTCTGTTTCCAGTGTCTGAGCTGCAGTTCAGGGATTGTGCTTAAGAAAATTTGGTGTGTGTTTCACACTGTTCTACATTTTCAAAAGCGATTTTAAAGGTGAGTAATATAGAGAGAGTGCTGTTTGCAGTATTTGGAAGCATAACAAGCATATTGGGCTTCATTACTGTTGTATTTTAAAAATGAGCCAGGTTTCTGCATTGTAGTGAAGTGCTCATTTAAATGGGTTGTGCTCTGTGTGTAAAATGATTTAACATGCTAAATGTTTTTTGATAAAATGTGTGGCTTAAAGATTTTTGACAAGGATCACAGTGAGTGTCTGTGTGAATTAAGGAATTATATTTTCACCTTTTTCCATGTTAACTGAATGGTGCATATTAGAAATGACATTTTGAAATGAGTTAGGTTTCAGCAATGTAATGTAGTGCATATTGAAATGGGCTGTGTTCTGTGTCTAAATCGATTTACTATGTTAAATGATTTTTGCTGGCTATAATATTTTTCACAAGGGTCACACTGTGTATGTATGTGAATTAAGGAATTATATGTTCATCTTTTTCCATAATGTTAACTGTGTGTGCTAACAATTTGTATCTTTTAGCTTACAGGGTAGACTTCTTTTTAAAGTGTTTATCATGCTTGCATTCAATGCCGGTATAGAGATAGTGTAATGGTTTCATTGGACTTGTAAATATGCTCCTTTTTTACAAGTGCCTTGCGCAACCTTTAACATGAGAGGAAGCAGTGAATGTATGGAGAGGGTAGGAATAGCAGATAGAAAACCTTATGAAATGGTGTGGGAGATGCATAAAGGATTTCACTAATGGCATCAATTGTGATGGAATATAAGATAAAGAGGGGCATATTTACAAGCCCCTTGCGCAATGTTTGGCATGGGTGCAAGCAGAAAATGCATGTAGAGTAATAAAATTGCCACACAGACAAGAATATGAAATGTCTTGAGAGATGCTTAAAGGGTTTTTCTAATGGAATAAATTGAGATAGAATATACAAAAAAAGAGAGGCATATTTACAAGGCCCTTGCGCAATGTTTGACATTAATGCTGGTATAGAAATAGTGTAATGGTTTCATTGGCATATTTACAAGCCCCTTGCGCAATTTTTGACATTAATGCTGGTATAGAGGTAGTGTAATGGTTTCATTGGCATATTTACAAGCCCCTTGCGCAATGTTTGACATTAATGCTGGTATACAGATAGTGTAATGGTTTCATTGGCATATTTACAAGCCCCTTGTGCAATGTTTGACATTAATGCTGGTATAGAGATAGTGTAATGGTTTCATTGGCATATTTACAAGCCCCTTGCGCAATGTTTGACATTAATGCTGGTATACAGATAGTGTAATGGTTTCATTGGCATATTTACAAGGCCCTTGCGCAATGTTTGACATTAATGCTGGTATGGAAATAGTGTAATGGTTTCATTGGCATATTTACAAGCCCCTTGCGCAATGTTTAACATTAATGCTGTTATAGAGATAGTGTAATCGTTTCATTGGCATATTTACAAGCCCCTTGCGCAATGTTGGACATTAATGCTGGTATAGAGATAGTGTAATAGTTTCATTGGCATATTTACAAGCCCCTTGCGCAATGTTTGACATTAATACTGGTATAGAGATAGTGTAATGGTTTTATTGGCATATTTACAAGCCCCTTGCGCAATGTTTGACATTAATGCTGGTATACAGTTAGTGTAATGGTTTCATTGGCATATTTACAAGCCCCTTGTGCAATGTTTGCATTAATGCTGGTATAGAGATAATGTAATGGTTTCATTGGCATTTTTACTAACCCCTTGCGCAATGTTTGACATTAATGCTGGTATAGAGATAGTGTAATGGTTTCATTGGCATATTTACAAGCCCCTTGCGCAATGTTTGACATTAATGCTGGTATACAGATAGTGTAATGGTTTATTGGCATATTTACAAGCCCCTTGCGCAATGTTTGACATTAATGCTGGTATAGAGATAGTGCAATGGTTTTATTGGCATATTTACAAGCCCCTTGCACAATGTTTGACATTAATGCTGGTATACAGATAGTGTAATGGTTTCATTGGCATATTTACAAGCCCCTTGCGCAATGTTTAACATTAATGCTGGTATAGAGATAGTGTAATGGTTTCATTGGCATATTTACAAACTCATTGCGTAATGTATATTCTTTTCTGTGTGCCAGTCTTAGTACTCTGCGTGCATTTTCTGCTTGCATCCATGTTAAACATTGCGCAAGAGGCTTGTAAATATGCCCCTCTTTTTTGTATATTGTATCTCAATTGATGCCATTAGTAAAATCCTTAACGCATCTCTCACACGATTTCATATGGTTTTCTATCTGCTATTCCTATCCCTCTCCATACATTCACTGCTTCCATCCATGTTAAAGATTGCACAAGGCACTTCTAAAAGAGGAGCATATTTACAAGCCAAATTAAACATTAGCACTATCTCTGTACCAGCATTGAATTTAAGCATGATAAACATTTTAAAAAGAATTCTACCCTGTAAGCTAAAAGATACAAATTGTTAGCACACATAGCTAACATTATGGAAAAAGATGAAAATATAATTCCTTAATTCACATACACACTCAGTGTGTTCCTTGTCAAAAAACTTAAAGCCAGACATTTCAACAAAAAACATTTAGTATGGTAAATCGTTTTAGACACATAAAGTGAGATAAGACACACACACAAACAGACAAATGGTGTAGGCAGAGATTGAGATGACACACACATACAAACAGAGAGATGGTGGAAGGAGAGAGTGAGATGAGGCATGGAAAGACGGAGATGGTGCAGGCAGAGAGTGATATGAGACACACAAAGAGAGATGTGAACTAGTGTTTATATTGTTTAGTTAATGTAATTGCTATGTTGGTAGTGGTCTATAATATGTCATATTTTTCTTTTCAACAGATTGTAAATATCTACAGAGTCATAATAGATTATGCCTACCAAGTTTTATCAATCAAGAGGACTCAATTAGAAGGTTCATCCAAAAGACAATCTTCAGAGAAAATAAAAAATGCTCATGATAATGCACCTGTGCTTCCTGTTTTTTTGCAGGATAACTTAAATGGACTATTGTGCAAAGGTTATTAGTTTCTGGCAACAAATGCATTACATCATCAAATTCTTAAGTTCAGGTGGGATATTTGCAACCATTGATGCTTGCATTGGCGGTGCTGTTGCTTCAGAAGAAGTGCTGGGAGTAGAGCCCTGCTCCTCTGATGATCTTTTTATTACAGCTTTACTGTAATTGTTTGGGTGTATAATCTGGACATGGCAACCATGCTATAAGTTCCAAAGCTGTACTGTTTCTGTGGATTCCCTCTTGAAAGTACTGTGTGACAGATTTTACGTGTGACAAAAGGCGCTTTTACCTTTTTCTGTCTTTCTGTTTTTTTTTTTTAATTTCCGTACTATGGACTCTCTCTGTGTCCTAGGGGTTTCAGGAACAAACTCTTCTGAAGATGAAGTAGAAGAATGAACTTTTTACACAAAACAATTGTTGCATCAGTGGTTCCTGTTCTTCTGCAAAATTACAATGGACTATTCTTCGAAGACTACCAATTTATTGCAATGTATGCATTGCATCATTAAATTTTTCAGGTCTGGCTGAATGTTCGCCACCATTGAAGATGGCATTGGTGGTACTCTGGTTCTTGCTGTAGATGTACTAGGAGAAGAGTCCTGCTCGTGACATCTTTGTACCACAGCTCTATT
This sequence comes from Lissotriton vulgaris, assembly GCF_964263255.1. NCBI lineage: Eukaryota > Metazoa > Chordata > Amphibia > Caudata > Salamandridae > Lissotriton > Lissotriton vulgaris. Next base: position 854,754,261 of record NC_141697.1, on the reverse strand, counting down.
CCAATTGTTGGGGTGTATATTTTTTACATGGCGTTCCATGCTGAGGGTTCCAAATGAATATTTCTTATTAGGATTTCCTCTAGATAACACTGTGTCACAGATCTTGCAGGTGACCAGTGGTGCATTTACTTTCTTCTGATGTTCTGGAAAGCTGAAAAACTTCCAGACTAGAAAAAAGGTGTTGCTTTTCTGAAAGCCAAAGAAGAATGATCAACATGGGAGGGGTCTTTCAAGAATTTGAGTAGGAAGTATTATAAACCAATAAAATCTTTTGTTATAAAGTTATAATTGTTGTTTAACCCATTCAATGCTGGTGACAAAGCCAGCTCGTCATGGGCGTTACCTGTGCTGCGCGCATGACGAGCTGGCTTTGTCACGTAACGAGCGATTTTCGAATTTTCAGCGCACAGCGGGAAAACCCGCTAGCGCGCATGCGGTTAAAAGTTTAAAATAAACATGTTCTTTATTATCCCAGGTAATATGTTCCTTTATATTGTACAATGAATATGTAGATATAATAATTTAGCACCCTCTTGAGATTTATAATTGTTTAAATAAAGTTATATATGTTGTTTTAAAGTTTAAAATAAACATGTTCTTTATTATCCCAGGTAATATGTTCCTTTATATTGTGCAATGAATACGTAGATATAACGATTTAAAGTTAGTAAAACTTTTGGAGGTAAATAATAAATTCCTGTGTACATGCATATCTGTGCATGTACATTTGTGCCATGTGGCACACATATATGTCGTAAGACCATGTATGTGTGTGACATGGCACACAAGTCAGAATCAGGGGTGCAACAGGCTGTCAAAGTGACAAACTGTCTCCCTTGTCAATTCGGTAATTTTATTGATTCGGTATTTAATGATTTGGTAATTGCCATTGATTCCTATTAGCCTCAAGACTTATAGCAATCAATTGCAATTACCAAATCGGTAAATACCGATTCGGTAAAATGACTGAATTATACAGATTTTGTAATTTCAAAAGAGAAATTACCTTCATCCAAATTACCTACTCTTAAATATTGAAGTGGTATGATTTGGTATTTATGAGTAGGTAAATCGAGATTACATACATTTGGCCTATTGAGTTGTAACATATTTATACACATATGTTACATTTCATTGTTTTGGAAGTAGTACAATATACTATAGGTAAACACCTTATAGGTTTATGCTGTAGCACATCCTTATAGTTTTGCAGTTTGACATTCAGTATGACAAACTTTTACATACAAACATAAAAATTTAGTTATTTTTTTAACCAGTAGAGGTAGTCGTAAAAAGAACTGTTTGGTATGCACCCTTACAAGATTTGTAATTGCTTAATTAAAGTTATATATGTTTTTTTAAAGTTTCTTAAATAAAGTTATATCTGTTGTTTAAAAGTTGCTTAAATAAAGTTATATATGTTGTTTAAAAATTAAAATAAACATGTTCTTTATTATCCCAGATAATGTGTACTTTTATATTGTACAATGAATATGTAGATATAACGATAAAACTTTCGGATGTAAAAAATGAATTGCTGTGTGCATGCACATCTGTGCATGTACATTTGTGCCATGTGGCAGACATACATGTCGTAAGACCATGTATATGTGTGACATGGCACACAAGTCAGAATCAGGGGTGCAACAGGCTGTCAAAGTGACAACCTGTCCCCTTTGACAATTCAGTAATTTTACCGAAACAGTATTTACTGATTCAGTAATTGCCATTGATTCCTATTGGCTTCAAGGCCCATAGGAATTAATGGCAATTACCGAGTTGGTAAATACCAATTCGGTAAAATGACTGAATTAAACAGATTCGGTAATTTTAAAAGACAAATTACCTATATCCCATTTACTTACTCTTAAATATTGAAGTGGTATGATTTGGGACGCGATGTTGGTAAGCATTTACCGGTCGGTAATGGCTGAATTTGGCCGTTGCTGACCGGTAAATGCCTTTTCCTATGTAGGCTAACGGCTAAGCTGCTAGTGGGAGAGCTTGTTTTTGAAGCTTGGACTCATTCCTGCCTTGGGAGGATAAGAAATACGAGAGCAGGTATGCTCGGCGCATTGATAAGAGTGGGGCAGATAAATACTAAGCACGTTAAGATGAAGAAAGCATTTGGCTTTTATTGAGCATATGAACATGCTAACACTAAGAAATAGTGAGAGTTTAATACGCCTCGAGAAATACCTGGTATTACATTTTGTGCAACCATGAACAAACTAACCAAATAACAGAACTCAGCTTGTTACATTGGCGTTTAAATTCATCCCGGCTGTAATTGTGTTTCTTTAAGCAAAATAAGTAACCTGAGGCATCGAAGGTTGTGAACTTGGTAACTTAATTGATGCAATGCATTTTTAAACAAGTTGTTATAGTCGAGTAATGCTATATGTATTAATTTAAATTGAGGGGAGGTTATTATTATTAATATTAATGGACTTCTTTGTAATTTTCAGCTACCCCAGATGAAGGGCAAAAAGTGCCCGAAATGCATTGGGTTAAGAATAAAGAAGCTGCTTGGAACTACTTGTTGTGTCGGATTTGTATTCACAAAGAAGCCTGGATTGGCGCATGTTGATACGTAAAGTTTCCAAAAAACGCAATTAGTTACATATGTGGTTATTGAGCGCAAGAAAAAGTGAAAAAAACTAGATAAAACATGTTTTGATTAAAACACGGATTAACATTGAAAATGGACAAATGGAATAATATGAGTTTGGATCGAGTATCCTATAACTGCAGTGCATTTTGGAGTGGAGCGTGACGTTCGCGCTCCCTATCGTTGTTGTTTTCCTATGTAGGAGGCATTTATTTACAGATTTGGTATTTTTACCGATTCTGTATTTACCGAATCGGTAAAAATACCAAATCTGTCAATTGTAATGTAGGTAGCACTGTTGACAGTGCTAGAGGTGTCTAAGAATTCGTTATTTACCACCCAATACAATTGGGTGGTAAATAAGGAATTCCTGTGTACATGCACATCTGTGCATGTACACCTGTGCCATGTGGCACACATACATGCTCTAAGGGCATGTATGTGTATTACATTGCACAGAAGCCAAAAACAGGGGTGCTACAGGGTGTCAAAGTGACACCCTGTTCCCCCTGGCAGGATTCAGTATTTACTGATTCGGTATTTACCGAATTGATATTTGCCATTGATTCCTATGGGCTTCAAAGTCCATAGGAATCAATGGCAAATACAGATTCGGTAATTATCAAATAGGTAAAAAACGAATTTTACCGAATCGGTAATTAATTTTGTAAAAATACCTACATCCCTATTGCCAGTTCTTAAATACCGAATTGGTATGATTCGGTATTTAAGAAGTGGTAATCTGGGATTACCTATATTGGGCCCTCGGTATTTAAGAGTAGGTAAATCGAGATTACGTACATCTGGCCCATTGATTTGTAACATATTTATATACGTATGTTACATTTCAGTGCTTTGGAAGTAGTACAATATAGTATAGGTAAACACCTTATAAGTTTATGCTGTACCACACCTTATAGTTTTGCACTTTTACATTCACTATGACAAACTTTTACATACAAACATAGAAATTCAGTTCTTTCTTTAACCAGAAGAGGTAGTTCTAAAAAGAACTGGGTTTTTTAAAATTTTGTTTTGCTTGAAAAACGTAGAAAAATGAACTTTTTACTCAAAATAATTGTTCAACAGGAACAAACTATGAAATTGAAAGAAAAACATTATTTGCTGCATCTGTGGTTCCTGTTCTTCTGTAAAATTACTTCAATGGACTGTTGTCCGAAGGCTACTAATTTACTGCAATGTATGCATTGCATCATTACATTTTTCAGTTCTGGCTGAATGTTCGCCACAATTGAAGATGGCATTGGTGGTACTCCGGTTGTTGCTGTAGATGTACTAGGAGAAGAGTCCTCCTCCTGAAATCTTTGCACCACAGCTCTACTCCAATTGTTGGGGTGTATATTTTGTACATGGCGTTCCATGCTGTGGGTTCCAAATGAATATTTTTTATTTGGATTTCCTCTTGATAACACTGTGTCACAGATCTTGCAGGTGACCAGTGGTACATTTACCTTCTTTTGATGTTCTGGAAAGCTGAAAAATTTCCAGACTATGGACTCCTTCTTCTTACTTGGGTGAGGGTCCTCTTCAACAAAGTCTTCATTAGAAGAATGGTCAGAGTCTGGATGTTCAGACACTTGGAAGTATTTTTCTGTAGCTAGGAGCTGTAGAAAAAAGGTGTTGCTTCTCTGAAAGCCAAAGAAGAATGATGAACATGGGAGGGGTCTTTAACAATTGGAGTAGGAAGTATTATAAACCAATTAAATCTTTTGTTTTGAGGTCACATGGTTGGACGTAAGCTTACGGCGCGCTTACGGTGCATTTACGGAGCGTTTACGTAAGCTTACGGTGCGTTTACGCTCCATTTGCGGAGCGCTGACGTCATCTTACGATGCGTTTACGTATTACACACCCTCGCAAGATTTATAATTGCCTAAAATTATATATGGTCTTTAAAATTTTAAACTAACATGTTCTTTATTATCCCAGATAATGTTTATCTTTATATTGTGCAATGAATACGTAGATATAACGATTTCAAGTTTTTAAAACTTTCGGGGGTAAGAGCTCGAAGCTTTTACGGTGCGCGGATGGTGCTCTTACGTTGCGTGCACGTGCGACGTACCCTCGCGAGATTTGTTACTACTCAAAAAATTAATATACTGTTGTTAAAAGTTTTTAAAAAACATTTTCTACATTTAAGCAGATATTGTTTACCTTTAAAATCTACGTTAAAAACGTAGCTATTATGTTTTAGAAACCTAAAAAAATTGTCGGGGTAAGAGCGTTTACGGTGTGTTTACGGAGCGCTCAAGGTGCGCGGCCCCTGTAATGATATAAAAAAAACTTGAAAATAAAAATTATATATATATTATATGAAATATATATATTCACTGAAAATACCATAGATTTCAAGCCTTACATAGTTAGGTATTAGCATTAAAAAACCTTGCAAATTCACTGAAACAACCATAGGCACACCAATACCAGTTACTATATACGCACCCACTGATTGCTAGGTCTATACACATATCCAATCATTTACCCATAGAATCACTCATACATACAGTCACTCATCAATACAACACTATCATCTGCACTCAAACACCTATACAAACACTCACACTCTGCCACTCATCCATGGAGTTACTAACAGATCTAGTCAGTCATGCAAAGAATCAATCACACTCTCATTTCCTCAACTATACAGTTATACACACAACACCTTACTTATTCAAACATATACTAACATATACTAACACATACTTACTTTGTTATACAATTACTGATACAAGTACACAATAATCCATACAGCCACTCGCACAATCAGTGGCTCTTATGTATAGTCATTTATATATGCCAGCAACCCACACACACACTCAGTCTCCCATACAAATACTCGGGCAACCAATCAATAACACATATAGCCACTCTTATAGCTACTGATCAACACATGCAGTAGCTTACACAACAACAGACATACTGATGCACACATTCAGACAGTTTAGTCACTAACCCATGCATTCAGTAAGACACTTTTAATCACTCACTCATACATTCAGTCATATACCTACTGAACCTTTCATCCAGACACTTATACATCCACTCATTCTTCATTATGTAAAACATATTTAAACTTTACAGAAACACAGTCACTAGATGATGTCTTCAGTGATGTCATCAGTGATGTCACTGACCATGTCATGAATGATGTAATACGTGACATCGTCAGTAGTGGATTGCGGGTGCGTGAAATATAGTTAGTACAACTAACTATATAGGAGCAATTTCAATGGTTTTTCAAATGCTAATTCCTAACTATATATGACCTGAAACCTATGGTTTTTTCAATGAATTTTCAAGGTTTTTTAAATGCTAATTCCTAACTACATATGACCTGAAACCTATGTTTTTTTCAGTGAATATATATATATATATATATATATTCACTGAAAAAACCATAGGTTTCACACCAGTTATAGTTAGCTGGAAATTTTACTGATATAAAACCATTGAAATTCCCACGTTATAGTTAGTCGGACTCACTATAACTTGCGCGTGCAATGCACTGCTGATGACATCACATATTACATCACTCATGACATGGTCAGTGACATCACTCATGACACCATCCTTGTGACATAGTGAAAGACCTCCTTTCACTATAATGTAACCCTTGAGACACATATTCAAAAATAGAAACTGAAATTTTTAATAAAATGGAGATACCTATATCAGTTACAACAAGCAATTCAGTAATTCCACTATCTATATACACATCCACTCATTCACCAACAGTTCTATATAGTCACTCATACATATACTCACTCATCATATGAAGTGATACACCTATACATCCTGTTACACACCGACATTCATCCAAAAGTTACTCACACACATATTCACACGTGCAAATAAACTATTGAACATCCATTTATTTGAATATAGAGTTATACACACACTTCCACCTTACTTCTATTTAAAATTACACATATTTATTCTCTTAAACAATCACTTATATAAACACATACTTATTTAAACAGGAACTCTTACAATCTCTTACTCTCACAGATTAAAACATATGTAGTTACTGATAAAGACACTAGTGAGACAGTCATTCACTCACTAACAAACACATATAGACACTCATCCACCCATACAGTCCTGTACATATGCTGTCTTCAAAACACATACAAACAAAGAGTCAGTCACTCATGCATCTATGTGCTAAGTAATACCCCCACCAAACCATATAGAAACTCATACTGATACTAATAAAAATATCTAATAACCCATAAACATACACATGAGTGGATGTGTATTAGATGGTGGTATTACTGAATTGGTTGTTGTAACTGGTATGGGTATATCCACTTTTTTGAAAATATTAGTTTCTATTTTTGAATATGTGTTTCAAGGGTTACATTACACTAAAAGGAGGTCTGTCACTCTGTCGCAAGGATGATGTCATCAGTGATGTCATGAGTGATGTCACTGACCATGTCATGAGTGATGTAATATGTGATGTCATCAGCAGTGCATTGCACGCGCAAGTTATAGTGAGTCCGACTAACTATAACGTGGGAATTTCAATGGTTTTATATCAGTAAAATTTCCAGCTAACTATAACTGGTGTGAAACCTATGGTTTTTTCAGTGAATTTAATAGGTTTTTTAAATGCTAATTCCTAACTATAACTGGTGTGAAACCTATGGTTTTTTCAGTGAATTTCAAAGGTTTTTTAAATGCTAATTCCTAACTATAACTGGTGTGAAACCTATGGTTTTTTCAGTGTATTTCATAGGTTTTTTAAATGCTAATTCCTTTGTATATCGAGTTTCTAACCTTTTTTTTTTACAATTTGCTGTTTTTTTTAAGTATTCATTTTTTTTAAAATTTTTTTTTTTTGCGCTCTGGGTGCGCGCTCCCGGAAGCTTTCAGCTAAGCTCTCCTGTAAGCTTCTCCGAGAGCTCATCTGAAAGCGCACCCAGAGCGCAACTGTCGTTCGTGAAAAAAAAATATGAATGAAAAGTTAATAATAATGCAAAACATTTCGTACCATACAAATAAAATGTGTTTTTTTTAATATGGAAAATGATTATGCATTTCTATTAAAGATTGATGACGTCACTTCGGCGCGCAACGTACGTGCCCTCGGAAGCGCATACGTGCGCGGCGCCTAAACGCACGCAAAAGCGCCTACGATCGCGCCACGTGTGCGCCCCGGAAGCGCCTACGATCGCGCTGCGTAAACGCACCCGGAAGTGCACCCGAGCGCGCATCGTAAGCGCGTCAGGTCATGTGACCCTAAAATAACACTTTTCATTGGTTGCTAACAGTTTTTTTTTACAATGAATGAAATCCCCACCCATTTCCTTCACTTCTTCTTTCACTTTTGTGACTGAAAGACCTGCCTTTTTTGCTGCTCCATATTCCTGGATTCATCATGGCTGCCAGATCATCCAGCAGTGAAGATGACTTCATTGATGAAGAGCCACCTACCCCAAAGGTGAAGGGACATTTCATCTGGAAATTTTTTAAGTTTCCAGAAGGCCAGAAGAAGGTGAATGCACCAAAAGTAGAGTGCAGGATCTGCAAAAAGGTCCTGTCACGGGGTAACCCCCAAAAAAAATACTCTTTTGGCAACTTCACCATGATTCGCCATGTGGAGACCAGGCACCCCCAGAATTTTGCCCGAGAAAGTGTCAGGGCTCTGGCACAGGAGGTTCCCAGAGGTGGGGCCTCTACATCAACAGGAGGAGCAACTTCTTCTGGAAGAGAACAATCTCAGGGGCAGGTAGCAAACATCCAACCTGCATTCAACCATGGGGTCGTCAGATGCAGATACTGCAATCAACTCCTCACCTATGGGGAGCAAAGTGTCCTGCTCATGGTTCGGGCATTAGAGAACCATCACTGCCCTTCCCACCCCTAATTTTTTTCTTTTCTTTTTGCTCCTGTTGAGCAGTTTCTATTCCCTGTTTTTGTTCCTCTTCAGTTAAAAGAAGAAAACCAAAAGTTCTTTTCAGAACTACCTCCAATTCTCATCAAAGAGCTATAATCTTAAAAAATGAAGAGTAAGTGAAATATAGTGCATTGATAATTGAAAGGAGAATGAGTAAGAAAGAACAGAAAGGTATGAGAGGTGAAAGGAAGTGAAGTAGGAGGACTGAAAGAAGGTGAGTGTTAGAAAAGAAATTTATGACACAGTGAATAAACTGGAGGCCTCATTTCTGAAAAGTGACGCATCGCTACGTGAAAATAGCGATGCGTCACTTATCTGGACGCACTCCTTATGACATTCCACATATGTCATATTTAATATATGACTAATCAATTCGCAAGGAGTTACAGATATGTCAGTATTTCTGACATATCTCTAAACACAAAAGTAACGCATTGCAGGAGTGCGTCACAAAAGTGACGCAACTCCAGTAATGTGTCCTTTCACATGGAAAAAGCACCATGTGAAAGGTTTGCTGTGAAGCAGGCGCAAGATTTTGGCGCAACTGCATCCTAAAAGTGACGCACTGCGTCATTATTACCAAGCTTTTTGCAAGGAACACCCCCTCTGCATGCATTATACCTGACACTATTTTTTAAAAAGTGACGCATCTAGGTACATGGGTCACTTTTTAAAACTCTGCGCCATATTGTATCTGCATCAGGTATAATGTATGCAGAGGGGGCAATCCCTCGCAAAAAGCTTGGTAATAACAACGTACTGAAATCTATGAGATTTCCCTGCGTCACTTTTAGGATGCTATTGCGTCAAAATTTTGCGCCGGCCTCGCATCACTTTTATGTTTACACATATGTCAGAAATACTGACGTATCTGTAACTCCTTGCAACATGATTCGTCATACATTAAATATGACACATCTGGAATGTCATAAGGACTGTGTACAGAAAAGTGACGCATCACACCAGCAGTGTAATAAAATGTGCCTCGTTGCACTATATTTAAAGGATGCAACAGCATCCTAAAAGTGACGCAGTGAAATCTCAAACATTTCACTGCGTCGCTATTACAAAGCTTTTTGTGGGGGAACACCCCCTCTGCATGCATTATACCTCACGCAGATATAATGTGGCGCTTGATTTTAAAAAGTGACCCATCTACCTAGATACCTCACTTTTTAAATATAACGCAACGCAACACATTTTTTTACACTACTGGTGCAATGCGTCACTTTTCTGTGCGCACTCCTTATGACATTCCAAGTAACGCATTGCTGGAGTGCGTCACAAAAGTGACGCAACTCCAGTAATGTGTCCTTTCAAATGGGGAAAGCAGCATATGAAAGGTCTTGCCTCAGTCTAACACCTGCTGTAAAGCAGGCACAAGATTTTGACGCAACAGCATCCTAAAACTGACGCAGTGAAATCTCAAAGATTTCACTGCGTCGCTATTACAAAGCTTTTTGCGGGAGAACACCCCCTCTGCATACATTATACCTGACGCTATTTTTAAAAAGTGACGCATCTAGGTACATGGGTCACTTTTTAAAACTCTGCGCCATATTGTATCTGCAACATGATTCGTCATACATTAAATATGACACATCTGGAACGTCATAAGGAGTGCGCACAGAAAAGTGACGCATAACACCAGCAGTGTAATAAAATGTACCTCGTTGCACTATATTTAAAAAGTGACGCATCTAGATAGATGCGTCACTTTTTAAATATTGCATAACAATGCGCATTTTTTTACACCGCTGGTGCGTCACAAAAATTGACGCACAGGAAGCGCAAAACTAACAGCGCAAGCCCTTCATAAATATAGTCCTGGATTTAGGGGGTCAGAGGGGGTCTACTCTTCCCCCTTATGATCCAATCAGCTTCCTGCGCGCAAGTCGCGTGTCGCGCCTGGAGCGCACTCCCGTGCGCGCACGGGAGAGCGCATATCCCCGCGCAAAACGAAAAAAAAATTTTAATGCCCTGCAGGACCCTATTTTAGTCCCTACATCAAACCTAGGGGGTCAGAGGGGGTCTACTCTTCCCCCTTATGGTCATTTGCCCCTTTTTTTTTCAAACCCCTTGTGTCTCGATTTTACCGAGACACAAGATGGCGGCCGCTCCGCACTGTTTAGAATGTTTACAGACAACTGAGATCCAATCAGCTTCCTGCGCGCAAGTCGCGTGTCGCGCCTGGAGCGCACTCCCGTGCGCGCACGGGAGCGCGGCTATAGATATATATATTTTTTTGAACCTAAATTACTCAAAATCCACTGGAGCACATATCTTGAGACATAGCAAAGGCACATCGGGCTACCAGTCCCTACAATTTTGCCAAGTTTGGTGGAAATCCATTCAGCCGTTCGGGCTAAAAGTGAAATCGACCGCCCTATGGAAATTAACATGGGGAAAACGCGTTTTGGGACCCCCCTTTTATCTCGGCCCCCGCTTGACGAATCCCCCCCAAACTTTCAAGGAAGGACCGGACCGCCATGAGACCATTTTCCTGAAAATTTCAGGCAGATTCGTCAACCGGCGCCAAAGTTATTCAAAATAGAATGTTGAGATTTAACATTGAAAATTATCCTAACTATAACTACCTACTGGCGACCGCCAGTAGGTAATATATATATATATATATATATATATATATATATATATATATATATATATATATATATATATATATATATATATATATATATATATATTACCTACTGGCGGTCGCCAGTAGGTAGTTCTAGTTAGGATTTTTTTCAATGTTAAATCTCAAAATTCCATTTGGAATAACTTTGACACCGGTTGACGAATCTGCCTGAAAATTTCCTGAAAATGGCCTCGTCGAGCTCCGGTTCTTCCCTGTAAGTTTGGGGGGGATACGTCAAGCGGGGGCCGAGATAAAAGCGGGGTCCCAAAACGCGTTTTCCCCATGTTAATTTCCATAGGGCGGTCGATTTCACTTTTAGCTCGAACGGCTGAATGGATATACACCAAACTTGGCAAAATTGTAGGGACTGGTAGCCCGATGTGCCTTTGCTATGTCTCAAGATATGTGCTCCAGTGGATTTTGAGTAATTTAGGTTAAAAAAAATATATATCTATAGGCGCTCTCCGGTGCGCGCACCGGAGAGCGCTCCAGGCGCGACACGCGACTTGCGCGCAGAAAGCTGATTGGCTCTTGGGTGTCTGTAAACATTCTAAACAGTCTGGAGCGGCCGCCATCTTGTGTCTCGGTAAAATCGAGACACAAAGGGTTTGAAAAAAAAAGGGGCAAATGACCATAAGGGGGAAGAGTAGACCCCCTCTGACCCCCTAGGTTTGATGTGGGGGCTAAAATAGGGTTCTGCGGGGCATGAATTTTTTTTTTTTTTTTTTATTTGCGCGGGGGACGCGCATGGTACGCGCACCGGGGAGCGAAGCACGGGGAAAATCCAGGACCATATTTATGAAGGCCTTGCACTGCCAGTTTTGCGCCGCCTGTGCGTCAATTTTTGTGACGCACCAGCGGTGTAAAAAAATGCGCCTTGTTACGCTATATTTAAAAAGTGACGCATCTATCTAGATGCGTCACTTTTTAAATATAGTGCAACGAGGCACATTTTTTTACACTGCTGGTGCGATGCGTCACTTTTCTGTGCGCACTCCTTATGACATTCCAGATGTGTCATATTTAATGTATGACGAATCATGTTGCAAGGAGTTACAGATACGTCAGTATTTCTGACATATCTGTAAACATAAAAGTGACGCGAGGCAGGCGCAAGATTTTGACGCAACAGCATCCTAAAAGTGACGCAGAGAAATCTCATAGATTTCAGTACGTCGTTATTACCAAGCTTTTTGCGGGGGAATGCCCCCTCTGCATACATTATACCTGACGCAGATATAATGTGGCGCAGAGTTTTAAAAAGTGACCCATGTACCTAGATGCGTCACTTTTTAAAAATAGCGTCAGGTATAATGCATGCAGAGGGGGTGTTCCCCCGCAAAAAGCTTGGTAATAACGATGCAGTGAAATCTTTGAGATTTCACTGCGTCACTTTTAGGATGCTGTTGCGTCAAAATCTTGCGCCTGCTTCACAGCAGACCTTTCACATGGTGCTTTTTCCATGTGAAAGGACACATTACTGGAGTTGCGTCACTTTTGTGACGCACTCCAGCAATGCGTTACTTGGAATGTCATAAGGAGTGCGCACAGAAAAGTGACGCATCGCACCAGTGGTGTAAAAAAATGCGCCTCGTTGCGCTATATTTAAAAAGTGACGCATCTAGGTAGATGGGTCACTTTTTAAAATCCTGCGCCACATTATATCTGCGTCAGGTATAATGCATGCAGAGGGGGTGTTCCCCCGCAAAAAGCTTTGTAATAGCGACGCAGTGAAATCTTTGAGATTTCACTGCGTCACTTTTAGGATGCTGTTGCGTCAAAATCTTGCACCTGCTTCACAGCAGACCTTTCACATGGTGCTTTTTCCATGTGAAAGGACACATTACTGGAGTTGCGTCACTTTTGTGACGCACTCCAGCAATGCGTTACTTTTGTGTTTACAGATACGTCAGAAATACTGACATATCTGTAACTCCTTGCGACATGATTCCTCATACATTAAATATGACATATCTGGAATGTCATAAGGAGTGCGCACAGAAAAGTGACGCATTGTACCAGTGGTGTAAAAAAATGCGCCTCGTTGCGCTATATTTAAAAAGTGACGCATCTAGGTAGATGGGTCACTTTTTAAAATCCTGCACCACATTATATCTGCGTCAGGTATAATGCATGCAGAGAGGGTGTTCCCCCGCAAAAAGCTTTGTAATAGCGACGCAGTGAAATCTTTGAAATTTCACTGCGTCACTTTTAGGATGCTGTTGCGTCAAAATCTTGCGCCTGCTTCACAGCAGACCTTTCACATGGTGCTTTTTCCATGTGAAAGGACACATTACTGGAGTTGCGTCACTTGTGTGACGCACTCCAGCAATGCGCTACTTTTGTGTTTACAGATACGTCAGAAATACTGACATATCTGTAACTCCTGGCGAATTGATAAGTCAAAAATTAAATATGACATATCTGGAATGTCATAAGGAGTGCGCACAGAAAAGTGACGCATCGTACCAGTGGTGTAAAAAAATGCGCCTCGTTGCGCTATATTTAAAAAGTGACGCATCTAGGTAGATAGGTCACTTTTTAAAATCCTGCGCCACATTATATCTGCGTCAGGTATAATGCATGCAGAGGGGGTGTTCCCCCGCAAAAAGCTTTGTAATAGCGACGCAGTGAAATCTTTGAGATTTCACTGCGTCACTTTTAGGATGCTGTTGCGTCAAAATCTTGCGCCTGCTTCACAGCAGACCTTTCACATGGTGCTTTTTCCATGTGAAAGGACACATTACTGGAGTTGCGTCACTTTTGTGACGCACTCCAGCAATGCGTTACTTTTGTGTTTACAGATACATCAGAAATACTGACATATCTGTAACTCCTTGCGAATTGATTAGTCATATATTAAATATGACATATCTGGAATGTCATAAGGAGTGCGTCCAGAAAAGTGACGCATCGCTGTTTTCACGTAGCGATGCGTCACTTTTCAGAAATGAGGCCTCCAGTTTATTCACTGTGTCACCTCTACGACCCTTTCTTGCGTCAATACGTCCCTTTTGCATACATTACACCTGACGTAGGAATAATGTGGCACAGGGGTTTACAAAGTGATATATTTACCAAGGAACACCACTTTGTAAATATGAATAAATAAGGTGCATTTTTTATTGGAATGTTGTGTCACAAAAAGTGATGCTTTGGTGGTGTTAAAGTGACGCTTGCCTTCATAAATGAGGCCTTCTACTTTCAACTACAGCAATGCATCTTTTCTTACCCTTCCACACCCCTCCTTTTCAACATTTTCTTTGAATATCAACATTCCCCATATTCATTCTTCTTCTCATAACTTTCTTTTCTAACACTCACCTTCTTTCAGTCCTCCTACTTCACTTCTTTTTTCCTCTCATACCTTTCTGTTCTTTCTTACTCATTCTCCTTTCAATTATCAATGCACTATATTTCACTTACTCTTCATTTTTTTAAGAATATAGCTCTTTGATGAGAATTGGAGGTAGTTCTGAAAAGAACTTTTGGTTTTCTTCTTTTAACTGAACAGGAACAAAAACAGGGAATGGAAACTGCTCAACAGGAGCAAAAAGAACAAAAAAAATTAGGGGTGGAAAGGGCAGCGATGGTTTTCTAATGCTCGAACCATGAGCTGGACACTTTGTTCTCCAAAGGTAAGCAGTTGATTGCAGTATCTGCATCTGAGGACACCATGGTTAAAAGCAGGTTGTATGTTTGGCACCTGCTCCTGCGATTGCCCTCTCCCAGAAGAAGTTGCTCCTCAGCTGGAATCTTAAAAAATTTCCATATGAAATGTTCCTTCACCTTTGGGGTAGGAGGCTCTTCATTGATGAACTCAGGTTCATCCTCACTGCTGGATTCTCTGGCAGCCATGGTAAATCACGAAAGATCCAGGTGCAAAAAACAGGTCTTTCAGTCACAAAAAAGAAAGAAGAAGTGAAGGAAATGGGTGGGGATTTCATTCATTGTAAAAAAAACTGTTAGCAACCAATGAAAAGTGTTATTTTAGGGTCACATGACCCGACGCGTTTACGCTGCGCGCTCCGGAGCACTTCCGGGTGCGTTTACGCAGCGCGATCGTAGGCGCTTCCGGGGCGCAAACGTGGCGCGATCGTAGGCGCTTCTGGGTGCTTTTACGCGGCGCAAACGTAGGCGCTTCCGAGGGCACTTACGTTGCGCGCCGAAGTGACGTCATCAAACTTTTACAGAAATGCATAATCATTTTCCTTATAAAAAAAAACTGATTTTATTTGTATGGTACGAAATGTTTTGCATTATTATTAACTTTTCATTCATATTTTTTTTCACGAACAACAGTAGCGCTCTGGGTGCGCTTTCAGGTGAGCTCACCGGAAAGCTTACCGGAGAGCTTAGCTGAAAGCTTCCCGGAGCGCGCACCCAGAGCGCAAAAGAAAAAAAATTATATTAAAAAAAAATGAATACTTACAAAAAAACAGCAAATTGTAAAAAAAAAAAAAAGGTTAGAAACTCGATATAGAAAGGAATTAGCATTTAAAAAACCTATGAAATTCACTGAAAAAACCATAGGTTTCACACCAGTTATAGTTAGGAATTAGCATTTAAAAAACCTATTAAATTCACTGAAAAAACCATAGGTTTCACACCAGTTATAGTTAGCTGGAAATTTTACTGATATAAAACCATTGAAATTCCCACGTTATAGTTAGTCGGACTCACTATAACTTGCGCGTGCAATGCACTGCTGATGACATCACATATTACATCACTCATGACATGGTCAGTGACATCACTCATGACATCACTGATGACAACATCCTTGTGACACAGTGACAGACCTCCTTTCACTGTAAAGTAACCTTTGAAACACATATTCAAAAATAGAAACTAACATTAACAAAAAAGTGGATATACCCATACCAGTTACAACAACCAATTCAGTAATGTCACCATCTATATACAAATTCACACATTCACCAACAGTTTTATGTATTCACTCATACATATACTCACTCATCATACTCATCATATGTAGTGATACCCCTATTCATTCTGTTACACACCGACAGTCATCAAAAACTTACTCATACATATACTCACACATGCAAATAAACTAATAAACATCCATTTATTTGCATATACAACTGTACACACATTTGCACATTACTTCTAAGGAAACTTACACATACTTACTCTCTTAAACAATCACTTATAGAAACACATACTTATTTAAACATGAACTCTTTCAATCTCTCACTCTCACATATACTCACTTATATACATCAATTCTCATATATACAAGATTAAAACATATGTAGTTACTCATAAAGACACTAGTGAGAGAGGCATTCACTCTCTAACACACACATATACACACTCATCCACCCATACAATCCTACACAAATGCTGTCTTCAAAACACATACAAACAGTGAGTCAGTCATTGATGCATCTATGTGCTAAGTAACAGCCCCACCAAACCATACAGACACTCATACTGATACTAAAAAAACATCTAATAACCCATATACACACACATGTAGCTACTCACGAACCCATGCAGCCACTTATACACAAAGTAAAACACTGATACATATATTTAAATATCTAAACGATAGTCGCTAATATATGTATTCACTAAGATACACTTAATAAGCCAGTTAACCAATCAATTTTTTTTTAAAACATCCATTTAGACACTTATTTAAACATTAATTCTTCCATCGACCTTTACATATACATATATAAAACATATTTATTTTTCAGAAAGACACACATTCACTGGATGGTGTCATCAGTGATGTCATGAGTGATGTCACTGACCATGTCATGAGTGATGTAATATGTGACGTCATCTGCAGTGCATTGCAGGCGCGCAAGTTATAGTGAGTCCAACTAACTATAACGTGGGACTTTCAATGTTTTTATGTCAGTAAAATTTCCAGCTAACTATAACTGGTGTGAAACCTATGGTTTTTTCAGTGAATTTAATAGGTTTTTTAAATGCTAATTCCTAACTATAACTTGTCTGAAACCTATGGTTTTTTCAGTGAATTTCAAAGGTTTTTTAATAGCATATTTCTATAGCTATGTAATGTAATATTTTTTAAAATGAATCCTATATTGTATATTTATGTAATACTATTCTTTTTTATGTATATTGTTCATATTTTTTTTTTTGTCTTGGAGCGCTCCCGGTGCGCGTACCGGTAAGCAGACCGGTAAGCGCAGTATTCCGGCGCGCCCCGGTGCGCGTACCGGGGCGCGTCCTGTTAGCGCACCCCCAAAAAAAAAGAAAAAAAAAAGAATGAAGGAGTGAGCATAAAGAAAGGGGACAGAAAGAGTGGTGTAAAGAGAAAGAGAGCTAGAGGGAGGAACACAGAGAGATTGTGTAATAGATAGTATGACAGAAAAACGGTGTTAGAGGAAGTAACTGAGAAAAGGAAAGACATGGGGAGTGACAGAGAGAAAGGACAGAGAGAGAAAAGGAAGGAGTGACAGAAAGGGACTGAGTGAACCAGAAAAGAAAGGAAAGTGAGGGAGTGTGGGTGAGCAGGAAGACTGAAAGAAGTTGAATGTGGTAGGAAAGTAAGGAAAAGGGAAATAAACATGGAGGATAAGAATAAGTGAGGGAAGCAGAGTAAGGAAACAGGGGTAACGTAGGGTGAGAGAAAAGTAGTGAGGTTAAAGCAAAGGATCATGACAAACTACATTTTTCTAGTCACACTTACCATATAATTAATATAAACTTAATTATATATTTTTTCTACACTTTGTATCTGTGAAAGAGAGAACAACAAATAAGTTATAATTAGTAGAATATATATTTTAAAATAAAAGAGACAGGTCAAGAGGTTAAAAATCATAAAAGTGTATAAAGAAATAAAGCAAGAGTGAAGGATACAGAAAGGGAAATAAAGTAATGTAGAAGGACAAAAAGAGTGAAAAAGAAATAGAAGAAAAGCAAATTACTAAGAGTAAGGCAGATAAATTCAGTGACAAAGAGGAAGAGAAGATGAGAGAAGTGAAGGTAAGTAAGATACAAAAAGAATGGGACAGAGTACGAAAAAAGAGATGAGTGAGTAAAGAGAAATTAGTAAAAGAGCAAAGGAGGAAAAGACGGAAAAGGCAAATAAAGCAGAGAGACTGAAAGCTGAAAAGTGGTGCAAGGGACAGAGGGGATGCAGACAGTTGAAATGGGAATGAGGGGTTGTGAAAGAAGTGGAGTAAAAGAACGGGGATGAAACAGAGTGAGAGAAAGGCAGTGTGAGTGAGTAAAGAGAGCTGAAAAAGGGTGGAAAAAGGAAAGTGAGTGTGAGACAATGGGAATACAATATAAATTACACAAAACAAACTATAGAATAACTTCTACAACATGTTACATAGTTTATTTTTGCTGTTCTCAGAATATATTGAATTTCTCTAAAAACAGTGAGTTCAAACTATTCATCATATGACAGCGGGGAAAAAAAACACAATCTAAAAGATTGTGTTTAAAAAAAAACATATAAACTTACAAATCACATATTTACACTAATCTTTGATTCACTTACTTTTCCTTGAGGCCAAATAGTAGATCGTGAAGGTCCTTTTCATTGGAAAATACTCTGCTGTTCTCTAAAACTTCCATTTCATCGACTTTCTATAAAAAAACTCTAAGAACATCTGAAATATGTCTCAATTTTTTCTTTTTCTCGTTGTGTTAAGTTATGACTCTTTGCTAAGTCCAACACTATTCCTTACGGCCAAATAGTGTCAGATTTATCAGTCTATTTTCAAACTCAGAATTTACTGTTTACCCGATGTTTTGAAAGAAAAGCTCATACCACATTTTCACAATGTATAACTATTCATATTCCCATCTCTGGATCACTCATGTTCAACATTTCCTATAATACTGATATCACTTACTATGAGATCCACTTACAGTACCTATATGAGAACTGGATTTTTTATATTATGTTCATCACTTTTACTCACAATATAATTTTAAATAGCAGACTAACTTTTATTAACTGCTCCTGTCTCTATAGGCCAATTACCTTTAGTTAAATTTCGGTTCTAAAAACAATAGGTAAGAATTTTTTAAGTCAAAAGGCAAACGTTGTTTGAAAGTCAAATGAGTATCATTACAGACAGAACAAACTTTTCGACATTTTAAATAAGCTGTATAATGCCCTGATGTTGTTGAAGGACCGTCATGATAAATAATAGCTACAGTTACAAAGGTTCTTCCTGAAATTGATAACTGAGAAGCCATGAAATTTTTAATAGAAGTTGTCAATTTAGTTCCATCAGATCTACATCGTTGAAACATTAAAATGACATACTGTCCATAAGTTTGTATAAATAATGTGGAAAGCATTGGACACTTTGGGAACAAACCATATTATGATCAGCTGCTTTAAGTAGATTATTAAAAGACACTGATTTGCAGTCTGGTAAAGTCAAATATATTAAATCTTTCAGTGTCTATTCTAGTACTACTTGATAAACTACAATTGTCGCAGTCATGCTGCCATTGATAAGAAAGGCTAAAAAGATTTTCTACATCTACACTTTCATCTTCCAATACACCAAACATATACATTAAAAATTCCTGACAATCCTGCTGAATATTTTGTGAATTTTTTTTTTGACCTGAACATATATCTAAAAGATTTCGAATTTCGGAAACACTTTCTATTTTTGCTCTATCACTGCTACATTTCTGAAACACAGAATTCAATAAACCGCAAAATCTTTGATCCCGATTTTCAACAATCTGTTCTTGTAAAGTTTTAAGAAAAAAAACAACATTAACCACTACATTAGCATAGCAGTTGACACCAGAACTGTTTTCAAATTGAAATCCAACAACATCTTGAACAGAATCCTTTTTCTTTCTGCTTACAATTACAGTTTCATCTACTTTTTGTCTTTTTGCTACTACCTCACTGCAAATATTCTCATTTCTTCTTTTTCGGCCTACCACACATTTTTCAAACAGAGGATATTGAGGCAAATGTGGATCATACTCTCTTCTTAACCTATTGTATTCTTTAACACAATCTAGATCTGCACAAATCTTTGTCTCATCACACTCAATCAAGTACAATCCTGATAAAGTTCTGACTCGTGATAATGCCACATATGCCATACCCTCTTTAAACACAGAACTTCCAATGTTCACCAAAGCACTATCTACACTTAAACCTTGAGATTTATGAATTGTGACCGCATATGCCAAACAAACAGGAAACTGTTTTCGGCAAACATATAAGTCTTTTACAAGCAAAAATCTAGCAGAACAACGACTGATTTGTTGTACTTGCTCAATGCCATCAAATTTTATTTTTAAAAATTCAATTCCATCTCTATTTCTATAATTCACAAAATCAACAACATGACCCATTGCTCCATTTACCAGACCTCTTTCAACATTTAAATTCCTTCTCAAAATGATACGATAATGTAAACACACATTCAGAGTCTTTTCAAAACCAGCTGTTTTAGATATACTTTTCTCTAATGAATCCAATTTTGTTTTCAAATTTTCTGACAAAACAATTATAGCACCCATATGCTCTATTTTATCTATTGCTTCCAGTTTCACAATCTCTTCATTTTCTAACTTTAACATTTTGTTGTTGAAGATGGAATATTCTTGCAGAGTTGGCATCAAACATATCCCAGATTTCTTCTCAGTAATTTTCTGAAAAATATTCTCTGGAAGAATGTTTTCATTTGGATACAAATTTGAAATTAATCGAGCATGTAAAGCTTCTTTCCCATGCTCACTTACTTTTCCAATTCTTACATCTTGTAGAATATTTTTATAATCTTCATCCTTTGCCTGTCGCATATTTTGAAGCAGTTCTGCATATTTAAAATTTAACCATAAATTAACGTATCCAATGCTTCCAAGGGACTTCCTGGTATCTTCATGCGTGAGCATTTTAAACACTGGTTGTCCTTTTACTGGAGTCAACTGCAGTAGATCTCCAAAAACAATAATGTGTTTTCCTCCAAATAACACATCATACTCTGTTCTAAGAATTTCTTGCATTCTCAAATGCCCAAAAGCAAGCATTAGATTTGAGACCATGCTTACTTCATCAATGATAAGAAGTTTCATTTTCTTCAGGACTCTGGGAACTTCAGAACACGCATCTCCAGATAGCTTGTTGTAATGCAATTTATTATCATGCTCAACTGGCAGCATCAGTAAACGATGTAGAGTAATCCCTTCGATGTTATGTGCTGCCTGTCCAGTTGGAGCGGTTACAACACAAGACAGCGGTGATTCAGTCCTTTTCTGCAGATAAGTTGCATGGCTTTAATCAGAAAACTTTTTCCTGTTCCCGCTTCTCCACTTACGTACAGTCGGACAGGTTTAAATGATGTACATGAGCACTCTTTTTTCTCATGTCTGAATCCATGTTCAATCTGTTCTGTGACTTTGTCATATATCTTTTTCTGCTCAACGTTTAGTTGCTTTACCAAATCTTTTAAGTTAACTACATCCTCTTGAGCTTGTTCCATAGCTCTTTCCACCTCATCCATGGCAGTTGCAGCTTCATTTTGGATAATTGGTCCTCCTACTGGATCCTGACTCAATGAAGTAGAACTCTGACTGCCTTGAGAACTGTCTCTAGCAATCTCTTCAGCAATTGTGGCTTCTTGCTCTATTTCTTCGTTCAACATTTGCAGATAATTTGGAAAAACAGGACATTCTATGGTATCCTTGGTTGCATTAAAAGAGTCTTCATAACAGAGAAAATCTCCAAGTAGTTCCTCTTCTGTTCCCCATGGCTTAAAGAGTTGCAAAAGAGCTAAATAGTAAAATTCTCTTTTGTCTGGAGATTCGCAACTCAATTTTCAATGATTAATCAAATGGCCTTTTCTTTGCTTCACTAGACATCCTTCATACCTAATGACAGCATATTTTCCATTATTGATATCTTCTGTGGTGTTCCTCTTATAACTGTAGTTTTGCAGAACTTCATACAAACAAGTATTCTCAAGGTGAGTACTTCTATTTGGATAGTATGTATCCAACATGTTTGTCTTCAAAATATCTGTACTGTTTGGTTCTTTCTCCGCCAAATATTCAATTTCTTGTACAGATTTCAAAACTCGATTTTGTGTTGCAGCAAGACCTAGACTCACCCAAATGATTGTTCTTGATTTGGCATAGAGACTTGCTGATGATAACCGATCAGAACATTCATATGCTCCAATTTCTCGATGCGACAACATCTTCAGACTGAAACTGTATAATTTTTTACTTATACTCTTTTCATGTGAAATGTCTTCCCACATTTCCTTCAATTCGGTCTTTTCTTTTTTTGTGATGTAAGACGTCACATATCGAGCCACAGCAATAGAGTTGTCAGCAACGAACTGAATATCCATGTTAGCATTCCACATGGATAAAATCACTGGGTTGTAGTCGTTGATGTACTTGGACTCTTCGTTTCTTTTTAAATTGTATGTATGTTTTGGTGATTTCCTTGTCACAGTATGTGCAGAGAAGACATCAAATTATTTACTCTTCCTTTAGAAATCACTGGTCGTGGAAACGCGAAAAGACATTTCGTGTAGAACTTGTCCTTGTTTTTAAATTTTCGACGACAGTACTTTCCACAACGATCGGATTGAAAACATAAAACTTGTTGCCTTAAACTGTTTTCTTCAGTAGTTTTCGGAACAGCACATGTTGAATATTCTTCAATGAAACTCATCACTGTGTCATCCGAATCAGTTCCAAATTTGGGTGCATCTTTAATCCATAACAACATATGTATGTGAGGACCACCTTTCGCTTGATACTCCTTCCTCCAAAAGAAATCCAAAACCTCTCCAAGGGGAGGATTTTTTTTGTTGGTAATAAAAGACATCATAGCTTCAAATCTATGATTAAAATATCTGCAAACATTCACTGGATCCAAAGAACACAGTTCTCCAGGTGTTTTCAATTCTATATTTTGTATGTTTCCATTTGCCTCTCGTAGAAATTGAAGTAAGTCGTCCCATGCATACTCAGCACAGCTAAGAGTGAGGAACCATGTAGGAGTTCCTAAGTTTCTTAGCATACATTTCAATTCCCCATGACGACGGAACCAATACTTGTTTGTTCCACGCTGACATGCCATGAGATTGATTAGCTGAGATTCCAAAATACTGTCTCGCAGATTGACTTTCTCCATAAAGTCCCTCGCCGAAACATTTTGCAGATGAGCTCCACTTTTCAGTCAATGATTAACTGCATAAGAAAGCCCAGACAAATCACTTTCATACAGTAGATGAAACAAATACGAATGCATTGACGAAACCTTGGATCTTCAGCATATAATCTTAAAGTCCGGTATTCAGCTGCAGGAATTTGAACTGGTCGATCGTTATATCGTCCACCTCGACCTGTTGGAAATAACTGTGGAAAACAACGAGCTTCCAAACTTTCTTCCCATACACGAATAGGACTTCCTTTTGCTGCTTTCATTTGAAACAAGTCAATTGCATTCCCCATTACTTCTTTGGAATGCAAAGGATGAACAGTATAATGTTCATATATATCTTCACTTCTAGACACATCAACTTTTTCAATTTGGCCAACTGAACAATCACTGTCTTCTTCTGTAGCTGTTTCCTCTGCTCCAACACTTACATCTTTGTAGTACTCATTGTTTTTGACCAAATACAACGTTGCCTTTTTGACTTTCCTAACATCCACTAAATCTTGCCAGATTTTCTTACTCTTTGTAGGAACCCCATTAACTAGAATAACCAGAGGATCCTCTTCTACTCTTTCTACACCAATTGTATCAATATTTTTCTTGACATCTAGAGGCAAATAAACAACTCTTCCCTTTAATCCTCTTTGTAAAACTGTAGGAGGCAATTTCCCTATCTTAGGCTCCATGCGAACAATAGCCTGAAAAGGATGGACACATTGAATCAAAATAGATTCATAAGTATTTAAATCCATCAATTCAGAAGGAATATCTATCAACTGAAGATTATTATGAACAACTCTAGCAGGCATTCTATTTTCATTTAATTTTTTCAAACAATAATTACAAATACGCTGATCAAAACTCAAATCAAAAGAATTCTCCACCAACAAATAACCTATGGTTTTCCAGTGAATTTTAAAGGTTTTTTAAATGCTAATTCTGAACCATCTATATTTTTCCATATTTTTTTTAAATAATTGTATATCTATTTACACATATATATTTCGGATTTTGTAAAAAAATTAATCTGAAATTAGTATATTTCCACATTTATTTTACTGATCAATATGCACTCATGGCTGAAAGACTGACTGTTTTCACTCATGTAAACAGTCTTAGATGATAAACTATACACACTCTTCATATTAAAATGTGCAACTTCTATTATACAATGATATATATTGCTCTTTAAGGGTCTTTTCTCAAAGTCTTTTATTGTTTTAACCCTTTTACTTTCAGAACGACAGACCTATTGCCCTACTACTCATCATTGACAGCATTTACAAACGCTTAAAAAATAACTCAATTTCCGTATTCATGCACAGTTTAAAATAAGTACAAAGATGAAAATAAATACTTGTCTGTTTGTATTTATCTGTAAACATCAGTAAAAACATAAATCAAGCAGCCCTACCTATAATTTAAGAATGATTACAACTTAATTAACAGTAATTAACATATAAGTGTGGTAAAAGTATGACACAGCACCTATAATATCTGACTTTCAACAACACCGTTCACAGTTCGATTCCATAGTCCATCAGCATCTTAGCCCACCAGTATCCCACAGTAAGTAATACCTTGCTTAATGTTCCCAATGCCCCAAGCACCACCACACCTTTCCAAGGGTTGGTTTACGATTTACAAATGATAGCATTGTTTTAATTAAGAAGCATAATAATAACCAATATTAATCAGTTTTTTTTCTTCTAATGTTAACGATATTTTTTTATGTCTTCTATTTAGATGTTTTTAATCATGAAAATGCTAAGAACACAGTTTACGAGTAACACTTTTTAAACTCTCCAACGTATGTAGATAATAATGACCTTATACGTGTTACTATGGAAATCGAAACCTTTACTGCTTCACAGTTTGTAACTTTTCCCAACACGTGCAGAAGTAAAACAGTTAAAACGTGAGCACGTGTAAACTGTAAAACGTGATCTCTAAATAGGCGGACCCACATCTTCCTTCCGTAGACTACTAAACAACTAAAAACTATATAAACCACACCTACTGTGCAATGAGTTTCGAATTCGCCAGTTATTTCTGAGTCGCCAATCTGAGATGCAAGTACCGTTTTCTAGCATCGGATTCTTTTTTTGCGTCAACAAACATATTCCGGAGATGTACGTTGTTTCAATATGGCATAGGCATAGTACTTAGTTATAATTTGTGGCTATTTATCAATATTTAAACATTTATTTGTTGAAAAAAATGTTATTGCATGTTTTTCGCTTTTTCTCTGTAATGTCAGCAGCTTGTTTTTAGAAACAGATAGATTATAACAAACATTGCTCCTTTCCTGGTTTCTTTCACCTTTTATATTATAATATTGACACTGTACTTAGCTTGAGAGGTGTTGGTGACCCGTCAACGCAAACCCTAAACATTTACAATCAACGTCACCATCTTCCACTTCCTACTGTGTTTTCCCCTAGGGATAACATACTGTTAATATGTATATTATAACATTAACAGTCTTGGTGATCTTAGTGGACTTCACGATCCTTCGTCACAAAGAGTAACGATAAGTAAGCAACGATACCGGCTTGCGGTTTTCAGTCTATTTTCCCCTTGTGATCATGTGCTGTGAGAATATATGCATATTATTATTCTCACCGTCATGATCTCAGAGGAGTTTATGACCCGTCACCACGAAGATCAAACTTTTTCACCTGCTACTGCTCAAAGAGCCAGGTCTTGAGTTGCTTCCTGAAGGAGAGATGGTCCTGGGTCAGCCGTAGGTGGGTGGGGAGGGAATTCCATGTCTTGGCCCCCAGGTAGGAGAAAGATCTTCCTCCGGTGGTGGTTCTGCGAATCCGTGGGACGGTGGCGAGGGCGAGGCTGGCGGATCGGAGCTGGCGGATGGGTGTGTAGAACGTGAGGCGGTTGTTGAGGTGTTTGCGGCCCATGTCGTGGAGAGCCTTGTGTGCGTGGGTGAGGAGCCGGAACATGATCCTCTTGCTGACGGGGAGCCAGTGCAGGTCTCTCAGGTGGGCAAAGATGTGGCTGTGACGGGGATGTTCAGGATGAGTTGTGCAGAAGCGTTCTGTATGCCTTGGAGTCTTTTCTGTAGTTTGGCTGTGGTTCCAGCGTAGAGGGTGTTCCCGTAGTCCAGACCGCCTTTCTGGTTTCAGTGGGGATCCACCGGAAGATCGTTCGGAGCATGCGCAGGGTGTTGAAACATGATGACGAGATGGTGTTGACTTGCTTGGTCATCGTGAGGGAGGACTCCAGGATGAAACCCAAGTTGCGCGCGTGGTCCGTGGGAATGGGGGCGGTGCCAGGGGCATCCAGGAGTGGTCCAAGGCGGAGGGGGATGGTCCGCGGATGAGGACTTCCATCTTGTCCGAGTTCAGCTTCAGACGGCTGAGCTTCATCCATTCCGCGACGTCCCTCATTCCTTCCTGGAGGCTGGCTCTGGCGGTGGCCAGGTCGTTGGTGAGGGAGAGGATCAGCTGGGTGTTGTCAATGTAGGAGATGATGTTTAGGTTGTGTAGGCATGCGATGGCTGCGAGGGGGCTCATGTAGATGTTGAAGAGGGTGGAGCTGAGCGAGGAGCCTTGAGGAACGCCGCAGATGATCTTGGTGGCCGCTGAGCGGAAGGGAGGGAGGCGGACTCTCTGAGTTCTGTCAGAGAGGAAGGAGGTGATCCATTCCAGAGCTTTTCCTTGGATCCCGGCGTGGTGGAAGCGGGTTGTTAGGGTGCGGTGGCAGACTGTGTTGAATGCGGCCGATAGGTCGAGGAGGATGAGGGCAGCAGTTTCCCTGTTGTCGAGCAGGGACCTGATGTCGACGGTGGCTGCGATGAGGGCGGTCTCCGTGCTGTGGTTAGCTCGGAAGCCGGACTGCGATGGGTCAAGGGAGCCGTTTGTCTCGAGGAAGGCGGTCAGCTGTTTGTTGACGGTTTTCTTGATGACTTTAGCGGGGAAAGGGAGGAGCGAGATGGGGCTGAAGTCCTTGAGGTCCGTGGGGCCCGCAGTGGGTTTCTTTAGGAGGGCGCTGATCTCTGCATGCTTCCAGCTCCCTGGAAAGGTGGCAGATGCGAAGGAGTTGTTAATGATGTTCTGAGGTTGGGGAGCGATGATGGAGTCGGCTTTGTTAAAGATGTGGTGTGGACAAGGGTCGGCTGGGGAGCCGGAGTGGATGCGAGCGGCGGGAAAAGAGTGTCACAAAAGGCAAGAGGGGGCGGGGGGAGAGATGGGCACAGCGGCACAACTAAACCGAAGAAATAACAAGGGGCACAAGAGGAAATGAGGGGGAAGCCAAAATAACAGCCAAAAAAACAGACAACAGGGAGCAGTAAAAACCGAGCAACAGACCAGTCTGCAAGGCATCAGACAACAGGAGCAGTAGCAGAGGTACACAGGGGGTCTATGCAGTTCAGACATGGCCATATGCAAATCAGTCTGACCCTGTGCCTCATGGGAACAGTCCAGCCCGAGCTGCCAAGCCATGCCTTCCCATGCTTCAGTCAACTCTGGGAGGCCTATTCCTGTGATAACCAAAGATCAAGGGAGGAGGTTAAAATGGGCTAAAGTAGTCCCCGATAATTTTTTTGCTAGCCTTTGCTTGAAGGTTAAAGACGACATTGCAAAGTGCGCTGACTATTCTACTCCGGAGGATATAATAATGACAGCCTTTGAAGCCATTTGCAGACAGGTTGCCACAGATTTAATTATCACAACCAAGCCACAATTAAACCAAGGGAAAAGATGGTTTGACTCTAAATGCTCTAGGGCCCACCAAGATTTAATAAAAGCACTGAAAGTTAAACCCAGAGATAGGGCGCAGTTAGCTGGGCTTAGAAAAGAATATAAATTAGTGGTTCTGACTCGTAAAGATGAAATTAAAACAGATGCCTGGGATGCCTTAATGTACGACGAAGTTTTAAAGGATAGCTCAAAGTTTTGGACTATTGTTAACAGCCCGCTGCTCTCGGGGGAGGAGAATGGTATACTGGAAAGCAACATCCCAGAAGACCAGTGGTTAACTCATTTTGAAGGCATTTATGGGAGTAACAATGTGTTTGAGCCCTTTTTTGCCCCCAACACCGGTAATGCTTTGCCTCTGTTGGTTTTCAAAGAGGAAGATGTCGAGAGGGCAATAAATGAATCCGCAAGCAATAAGGCTCTTAACTTAACTAATGTTTTTAATTCCACAGTTGTCCAGGGGTTTCCTGTTTCATGGTCCCAGTCTATCATCATCCCTGTCTTTAAAAAAGGGACAAGAGGGGATCCTAGGTGCTATAGGCCCATTTCATTGATAGATTCTTCCGTTAAAATTTTGAGCAAAGTGATTTTGGCCAAGGTCTCAGAGTGGGTCGCAGAAAATGAGATCTTGTCCAATCTTCAGTACGGTTTTAGATCAGGCAGAAGCACCGTGGACCAGTGCCTTAATCTGTATTTATTGATAAACAAGTACACTGTAGCATCCAAGGGGTCCATTTATTTGGGCTTTATGGATTTATCTACAGCCTTTGATCTTGTGAACAGATCAAGGCTATGGTCCATTTTGCTTGACTTAGGGATCGATCCATGCTTGGTATATTTTTTAGCCGATTTGCATCTGGACTTGTTTGCGGCAGTCAGGGTGACCCAGGAGGGTAAATGAACAAGACACTTTAAATCTGGTAGAGGGGTCCATCAAGGGTGTCTTTTGGCCCCTCAACTTTTTACGCTATATATAAACACCATAGATAAAACTCTGGTTAAAGCTAGCTTGGACATTCCGCGTGTAGGGAACAGAACCATTCCGGTCCTCCAATACGCGGACGTCGACGCCCTACTATCTCAAACCCCCTTAGGACTCCAGAGATTATTGAATTCCTTTGGGGATTTTATGAATTCCCAGGATCTGGTGGTTAATATTGCTAAATCCCATGTATTGACCTTGGGACAACATAAGAATAAAGCTAGAACCTTTTTCTGTAATGGGGCTGAGTTTACAAGGGTGAAGGTTTTTACGTACCTGGGGGTCCTGTTCGACGGTAGATGCTCCTGGGCTCCCCAGCTTATAGGTAAAAAAATTGCCGTAGGGAGATCATCGTCAGCCCTACATAGTTTTGCAAGGCGATTAGGAGGTAAGCCCTGTGAAGTCATTTTTGCCATTTACAGGGCAAAATATTTGGCCATTGCGACATATGGCGCAGCTATTTGGGGGTATAAGCAAGCAGTAGGGGTCCAGAAGCCTGAAAACAATTTTTTTGCTCCCTCTTGTCAATCCCCCAATCGACTCCAACTTTTGCCACCCACCAGGAGCTGGGGATGGGATATGTGTCTGATTTGGTGAGCTTGGCCCCCCTGGTTTGTTGGATAAAAACCTGGTTGAACTCTGAACTTACGCAGAATCACCAGATTCTAAAAGATTGTGTCACCCTAGACAGAGCTAGTGAAATACAGTGGCTGTCTTATATTAAGGCAATGTTTTTGAAACTTGGGCGCCCAGACATTTATTACGTCCCAGAAGGAATTGTGAAAGCTGATAGAAAGTGGGCTAAAACACACTTCTTGAGCTTAATGAGCAGGAACGGGAGGGTGAGGAAATAAAAAAACCTCTGGTTATGGTTAATTATTTATTAATCTTATCTCCATCTATAGAGCCCTACTTAAGAATTGTTACAAAGCTCTTCCATCACTGGTTACTGACTAGATTTCGTTTCAACCTGATTCATTTTTCACTGGGGAACTTTCAAGGTTGGAGCAAACCAAAGGATTCAGCACTATGTAATTGTGATTGTAGCTCAATTCCTGACACTACGCACTTTATATTATTTTGTGATTTTTATACTGACATCAGAAAGAATTTCTTAATTCCACTTCTGAGAGGCAAGGGTTTTTTACAGGTTAAACCAGCCTTACTGTATCTTCAATTATTGGATAACCCCTGGATAATTTTTAATATCGATAGTTTTCTTGTAGCTGCTGTACGGATTAGGAAAACAAGATTACCAGCGATGATTGGAATATGATTTTTATC
Organism: Lissotriton vulgaris; assembly: GCF_964263255.1. Lineage (NCBI taxonomy): Eukaryota > Metazoa > Chordata > Amphibia > Caudata > Salamandridae > Lissotriton > Lissotriton vulgaris. Next base: position 854,723,915 of record NC_141697.1, on the reverse strand, counting down.
AGAAACTTAAAACATTATGAAATTGTTTAATCTGAGATATTTCTCTGGTTTTTAACTTTTCTGGTTTCACCCAAATGTATTTTACGATTTGCTTTCTGTATGTGAACTTTTATGATTTTAATTAATCGAATAAAGGGGTTTTGACTTGACTTGACTTGGTATCAATCGTTATATTATAATAGATTGTCCTATTGCTACAGAAGAGGAATGGGAGATTTTTCAGCGCCATCTATAATATATCTTTCAAATATTAAAAAGTACTTGATCAGATATTTTTTCAAGAAACATATTTAAAAAAACAGCAGAACAAAAAATATAGCTATCATGCATACTGTGTTACTTTAAATATTTAATAAACCCTACATTTCTGAATGTTATTTTCTAATTTCTATTCTTACTTGCGGTTCATATTCACCTTCTCCCTAAAGAATATATAGGACCTGTACTTTATATTATAAGAGTACCATCCTATATATTTTTTAGTGAGTATGTGATTTGTTAGCGGAACAGTCTGCAACCTCTAAGCACTACGACAGCATGTTCCTGAATCGTACAGAATACAAATTTGAAAAATAATAATGCATGCATTTCTATGTAAAATGACATTATTTGTATTTAACTGTTTTTTACTTGTTCTCTTGGTACCACTACCAGGAACACGGTGACCCGGGAGCAGCGCGGTTTTCAGATACTTCACAATACAATTACTTATCACGAGAGCATAGAGCTACCTCTATCGCTCTGACAACATACAACACATTTACTGGATATGGAAGATACTTGTTCAAATCCACTTATACTACATTTCCCGGGTGATTATACAAGCGCATTTCGTTTTGAGTCTATATTTTTTCACATGAAATTGGAGCAACAGACGGTCTTGGGCCCTTCCGGGTCGGAAATATCACCGGAGGAGCAACCGATCGGCTCAAACACAGCTACCTAGAGCCCTGAAGATTCGCGTGATGGGATGAAACACGTTAAGCCTTGAAAATTAAACGAGGACACTAGGATTCTACCTTGTCAATATATACATTTGTTATTACTGTCTACTACTTCTGTTTCTCTGCATGACTGTCCAACTATTAGGAATGTATACATTGACCGACGTCTAGAGCAATATTGAGTGTGTGCATAGGGTACGTCTCTCTAGTAATTACTAAAATGGCGTAGGACATAATATGTAATTAATGTTTGGCGCCTTAGCAATACGTTTCAAATAAATATCGATAGAATGTGATAATTAATATATTACAAAAGTATAGCAGCGGATGAGGCACACGACCCGGCAGAAAAAAGCGGAAAATGTAATACCTGAAATTAGGAGTTTGCTTGGTGAACTTGAAGAAAAAGAAAGAGTGTGGGCTTGGAAACGAGAGTACAACTGGTGCAGAAAAAAAACCTGAAAGTTTTACATACTATCATTGAAATATAGCTCTTTTTTTGACCAGTAAAGTTAGTTCTGAAAAGAACTGTTTTTTATGAGCCCCAACGCCCCCACGGTCCCAGCTTGCTCCCCGCATCATTCATGAACCGGCATTGCTTTTCGTCACCCCAGACACTGCAGAAGGCAGCACTGTAGGCACCCCGGGACACTGCAGAAGCTGTCCCTTAAAGGTGGTGGTCCACAGCGCCATCAAAGGCTCCAGGAAGGGGGCCGCGTGGCCCCCCTCCCAACATTCAAAAGCCCCGAGGGGTGGTAGTCCCTGTGGCTGGGCTTGTCCACCCCCTATTTTCTATATTGGAGCCCCAGGGAGGTGGCCGTCCCTGGGGCGTGTGTGGGGGGCTTGAAACCTCCCCCACACAATTTTTTTAAATAAAAAGAGGCCCCAGGGACTGGTGGTCCCCGGGGCTCCGAGGGGGCCATGTGCCCCCCACATACATATAGTTAAAGCCCCAGGGGATGTTGATCCCCGGGGCAGAGGGACCCCTCTGGGTCCCCCATTGTGAAAAAAAATTGCCCCCGATATTTCCCCCCCCGGGGACTAATGAACAATAAAGCGGTCTTTTTTATCCCAAAACGCGTACCACACGCGTACCACGCAATTTTTAAAAAATGTGGGCCTAAAGATCCATGTAGGACCCCCTGAGCAGGCCTATAGGGTCAGGATGTTTCTACCCTGCCCCCTTTCCATATTTTTCAACGTTGTTTTACTGTTTTCTTGTTGCTCGGTTCTACCGAGGCACAAGATGGCTGCCAACGCTTCCTGGTCTGGAGTGTTGACAGACAGTTGACATCCAATCAGCATGCAGCCCACGCTCGTATTTGTACAGATTTCCATACTCGTACAGTACTTTATCTCTAGATATCACTATGATTTTACTTTTGATTTTCTCAGGAACTACTGAACGGATTTACACCATTTAACACAAAGCACAATATGCAAACCGAACTCTACCTCTCTGCCAAAATTAGGTGTAATTCTGTTCAGCCGTTCGGGCTGTAGCTCTGGCTAAATTCCCTATGGAATATTGCATGGGGAAAACACGCTTTGGGACCCCCCTTTTTTCTTCTTCCACACTTGACGAATCACCCCCAAACTTTCAGGATAGGAGCGGAGCGGTGCAGGCCATTTTCTTGGAGAAATTTGCAAAGATTCGTCCACCGGCGCCAAAGTTATTCCAAATAGAATGTTGTGGATTTCCTATGGAAACTAGGTCCTAACTATAACTACTTACTGGTGACCGCCAGTAGGTAATATCCAAGGTATTCCGCTTCTATGCCTTATATTCCCTTGCAGAAAACAGATACGGACCACAGAATGAGTGCAAGGTTATTTATTTTCGGTGCAGAATGCCGCCATGATGCGTTTCAGCCCTTCTCATGGGCCTTGATCACATGACACAGTCAAGCATTAACCATTGGCTTTTAAAGTGAACAGTGCAGACGTAAACATTGATGCAAAGGCCTACAGATATGGTCAACATTGAAGACAGAGTCACTGATAAAACACTACGAGTCTTTCTCAATGAACTATAATAAATTAATCATAAAATCATGAGACCACAGAACTGATTTTTAGATAGGCAATAATACCTTATGATTAAATCAGTTAAAAATAAATTCATGATAAAATAAATGCAATTGCGCTTTCACAGTTTTTTAAATGTGCAAAATATTGTATATGTGCAAAATTGTGCAAAAAAGTTCTATGGTACATTTTTAAAAATTAAGACAGTAGACCAACAATTAACCTTAGGCAAATTAGCATTTGTACAACGCCATGAGTTCCTGTATAAATACATAAATCAGTAGTACCATTATTAATGGGAACTAATTGGAACATGGGTTACTGGAGCCCAGGTAACCCCTTACCGAGCATTATAAATATCAATATAAAAAATTGTGGTGGTCCCGTTAGTATAACAATTATAGATCGATATTGATCAGAACTTGGTAGAATATCAGTTTAAATACCAGAATTCGTCACCTTTGGAGCATTTGAAATCCTAATACTGTTTCTAGTTAGACTCAATAAGTGGAGAGTAGAGTATCACATAAAATTCTACTGACAAAACCTGATCTTCACACACATAAATAATTGAATACATATGAAATAAATATTATATAAGCAAAGCAATGCAATTCATAATAGATAACATTCTGCTTAAATATTCATATATGCAACACATAAATATGTTTAAAATCCACTGGAATGTCAATAAATATTCAATAAATACAACTGTAAAATCCACACTCATAAAATCTCAAAAATATTACAATCAAAGTATGTCTAAAAATCACAGTACAAATAGGTCAACAATCTGGAATATCTAAAGACATGTAAAAAAAACCTCTGCTACATTTAAACCAAAAGGCTGTTTTGTGTTCAGTTCTAAAATGTATCTAGTTTCCAAATGGTGTAGTTTTTCTTCTCTATTTCCACTTCTCCTACTGGCTGGGATCGAGTCTATAACAAAATAGCTAAGATCTTTACTTTTAGTCTCATGTTTGGCTTTAAAGTGCAGCGCAACAGGATATGTATTGTCCTGATTGTGGATTGCCCTCAAGTGATGTAATATTCTTTTGTGCACTTGGAGCTAGGTGCTCCCTACATAAAGTAGGTTACATGGACCTGATAATACATATATTGCAAATTCGGTCTTCATGTAAGAAGTTTGCCAATTTTATGTTTTTTCTCATTAAAGGGAGTAATGTAAGTTGTTTTATTCTCACCCTTTTAGCATGCCTTACATGCTTTGCAATTAAAAAAGCCAGTATGGGTTTGCCGTCAATTAGTTGACTCAATTACTTCAGGGCTTGTTTTGACTAAATCTTATTTCATAGAGCGACTAGAGCGACTTCTGCTGTAGGTTAAGTGGGTCTTTTAGGTAGTTTGGGACCTATTATTGGGTCACTGAGACCCAAAGGCCAGTTGTGAGGTATTATAGATTCAATCTTTTTACGTTGGTGACTGTATTGGATTATGATTCTAAATTCCTTATCAGTTTCATCAGTGTTGGTTTCTGCTCTAATAGATAAGGTATTAGATCTAGATTCTGTCTCCAATAATAACTCGTATCTACTCTTCCGCATGGATTTATTGATGACCTGTTCCTAGTATCCCCGTTCTTTAAAGCTCTGTTTACTCTCAGCCCGGGCTTGAAGTAAATCATTGTCCTTACTGTGAATATGCCTCAGCCGAACCATTTCACTATAAGAGATACTGGCTACTAGGTGTTTAACATGGGAGCTACTCGCATGAAGTGTCGAGTTTCCACTGGTTTTCTAGCAATAAAGCTTTGTCTCGATTTTATCATTATCAATTTATACCTCCGTATCAAGAACACTCACTGTTGACACGCTGATATTAGCAGTAAAATATAAATTCAAATCATTCACATTAATAGCCCGTATAAACTCATGAGCCTCATCTGTGCTGCCATCCCATATAATGAACAAGTTATCAATAGAGCGCAGCCATAGCTCGACATTAGTTGTCATAGATACCTGATGTTCAGTCAGGAGGACCAGCTCCTCCCACCAGCCCATGTATAAACATGCATAGCTGGGAGAGAAGCTGGCCCCCATCGCCACACCCCTGACTTGTATATATTATAGAGTAGATTGTTGAACATAAAAATATTGTTCATGAGGCAGAAATGAACCAATATCTATGAGCTTGTTCTTGTGGTCCCTCATATTGCCCATTGTTTTGTCCAAAAGATGATCTAGTGCTCTCAATCCGTCAGTGTGCTGGATACTCGTGTAGAGCGAACTAACATCAAGAGCAATGAGTAGGTAACCTTGTTTCCAAGTATGGGCATTGTTCCGCTCGCGGAGTTTGTGATTTTTTTGCAATTTCGCGATTCGCTTAAAATTGCCCAAAAATCCGCAATTCCCCAACGCCCCCACGGTCCCAGCTGGCTCCCCGCATCATTCATGAACCGGCATTGCTTTTCGTCACCCCAGGCACTGCAGAAGGCAGCACTGTAGGCACCCCGGGACACTGCAGAAGCTGTCCCTTAAAGGTGGTGGTCCACAACGCCATCAAAGGCTCCAGGAAGGGGGCCCGTGGCCACCCTCCCAACATTCAAAAGCCCCGAGGGGTGGTAGTCCCTGTGGCTGGGTTTGTCCACCCCCCTATTTTCTATATTGGAGCCCCAGGGAGGTTGCCGTCCCTGGGGCATGTGTGGGGGGTTTGAAACCTCCCCCACACAATTTTTTTAAATAAAAAGAGGCCCCAGGGACTGGTGGTCCCCAGGGGTCCGAGGGGGCCATGTGCCCCCCACATACATATAGTTAAAGCCCCAGGGGATGTTGATCCCCGGGGCAGAGGGACCCCTCTGGGTCCCCCATTGTGAAAAAAAAATTGCCCCCTATATTTCCCCCCCCGGGGACTAATGAACAATAAAGCGGTCTTTTTTTCCCCCAAAATGCATACCACACGCGTACCACGCAATTTTTAAAAAATGTGGGCCTAAAGATCCATGTAGGACCCCCTGAGCAGGCCTATAGGGTCAGGATGTTTCTACCCTGCCCCCTTTCCATATTTTTCAACTTTGTTTTACTGTTTTCTTGTTGCTTGGTTATACCGAGGCACAAGATGGCTGCCAACGCTTCCTGGTCTGGAGTGTTGACAGACAGTTGACATCCAATCAGCATGCAGCCCGTGCTCGTATTTTTACGGATTTCCATACTCGTACAGTACTTTATCTCTAGATATCACTATGATTTTACTTTTGATTTTCTCAGGAACTACTGAACGGATTTACACCATTTAACACAAAGCACAATATGCAAACCGAACTCTACCTCTCTGCCAAAATTAGGTCTAATTCCGTTCAGCCGTTCGGGCTGTAGCTCTGGCTAAATTTCCTATGGAATATTGCATGGGGAAAACACGCTTTGGGACCCCCCTTTTTTCTTCTTCCACACTTGACGAATCACCCCCAAACTTTCAGGGTAGGAGCGGAGCGGTGCAGGCCATTTTCTTGGAGAAATTTGCAAAGATTCGTCCACTGGCGCCAAAGTTATTCCAAATAGAATGTTGTGGATTTCCTATGGAAACTAGGTCCTAACTATAACTACTTACTGGTGACCGCCAGTAGGTAATATCCAAGGTATTCCGCTTCTATGCCTTATATTCCCTTGCAGAAAACAGATACGGACCACAGAATGAGTGCAAGGTTATTTATTTTCGGTGCAGAATGCCGCCATGATGCGTTTCAGTCCTTCTCATGGGCCTTGATCACATGACACAGTCAAGCATTAACCATTGGCTTTTAAAGTGAACAGTGCAGACGCAAACATTGATGCAAAGGCCTACAGATATGGTCAACATTGAAGACAGAGTCACTGATAAAACACTACGAGTCTTTCTCAATGAACTATAATAAATTAATCATAAAATCATGAGACCACAGAACTGATTTTTAGATAGGCAATAATACCTTATGATTAAATCAGTTAAAAATAAATTCATGATAAAATAAATGCAATTGCGCTTTCACAGTTTTTTAAATGTGCAAAATATTGTATATGTGCAAAATTGTGCAAAAAAGTTCTATGGTACATTTTTAAAAATTAAGACAGTAGACCTACAATTAACCTTAGGCAAATTAGCATTTGTACAACGCCATGAGTTCCTGTATAAATACAGAAATCAGTAGTACCATTATTAATGGGAACTAATTGGAACATGGGTTACTGGAGCCCAGGTAACCCCTTACCGAGCATTATAAATATCAATATAAAAAATTGTGGTGGTCCCGTTAGTATAACAATTATAGATCGATATTGATCAGAACTTGGTAGAATATCAGTTTAAATACCAGAATTCATCACCTTTGGAGCATTTGAAATCCTAATACTGTTTCTAGTTAGACTCAATAAGTGGAGAGTAGAGTATCACATAAAATTCTACTGACAAAACCTGATCTTCACACACATAAATAATTGAATACATATGAAATAAATATTATATAAGCAAAGCAATGCAATTCATAATAGATAACATTCTGCTTAAATATTCTTATATGCAACACATAAATATGTTTAAAATCCACTGGAATGTCAATAAATAATCAATAAATACAACTGTAAAATCCACACTCATAAAATCTCAAAAATATTACTCTCAAAGTATGTCTAAAAATCACAGTACAAATAGGTCAACAATCTGGAATATCTAAAAACATGTAAAAAAAACCTCTGCTACATTTAAACCAAAAGGCTGTTTTGTGTTCAGTTCTAAAATGTATCTAGTTTCCAAATGGTGTAGTTTTTCTTCTCTATTTCCACTTCTCCTACTGGCTGGGATCGAGTCTATAACAAAATAGCTAAGATCTTTACTTTTAGTCTCATGTTTGGCTTTAAAGTGCAGCGCAACAGGATATGTATTGTCCTGATTGTGGATTGCCCTCAAGTGATGTAATATTCTTTTGTGCACTTGGAGCTAGGTGCTCCCTACATAAAGTAGGTTACATGGACATGATAATACATATATTGCAAATTCGGTCTTCATGTAAGTAGTTTGCCAATTTTATGTTTTTTCTCATTAAAGGGAGTAATGTAAGTTGTTTTATTCTCACCCTTTTAGCATGCCTTACATGCTTTGCAATTAAAAAAGCCAGTATGGGTTTGCAGTCAATTAAATGACTCAATTACTTCAGGGCTTGTTTTGACTAAATCTTATTTCATAGAGCGACTAGAGCGACTTCTGCTGTAGGTTAAGTGGGTCTTTTAGGTAGTTTGGGACCTAATATTGGGTCACTGAGACCCAAAGGCCAGTTGTGAGGTATTATAGATTCAATCTTTTTACGTTGGTGACTGTATTGGATTATGATTCTAAATTCCTTATCAGTTTCATCAGTGTTGGTTTCTGCTCTAATAGATAAGGTATTAGATCTAGATTCTGTCTCCAATAATAACTCGTATCTACTCTTCCGCATGGATTTATTGATGGCATTATCTATGACCAGTTCCTAGTATCCCCGTTCTTTAAAGCTCTGTTTACTCTCAGCCCGGGCTTGAAGTAAATCATTGTCCTTACTGTGAATATGCCTCAGCCGAACCATTTCACTATAAGAGATACTGGCTACTAGGTGTTTAACATGGGAGCTACTCGCATGAAGTGTCGAGTTTCCACTGGTTTTCTAGCAATAAAGCTTTGTCTCGATTTTATCATTATCAATTTATACCTCCGTATCAAGAACACTCACTGTTGACACGCTGATATTAGCAGTAAAATATAAATTCAAATCATTCACATTAATAGCCCGTATAAACTCATGAGCCTCATCTGTGCTGCCATCCCATATAATGAACAAGTTATCAATAGAGCGCAGCCATAGCTTGACATTAGTTGTCGTAGATACCTGATGTTCAGTCAGGAGGACCAGCTCCTCCCACCAGCCCATGTATAAACATGCATAGCTGGGAGAGAAGCTGGCCCCCATCGCCACACCCCTGACTTGTATATATTATAGAGTAGATTGTTGAACATAAAAATATTGTTCATGAGGCAGAAATGAACCAATATCTATGAGCATGTTCTTGTGGTCCCTCATATTGCCCATTGTTTTGTCCAAAAGATGATCTAGTGCTCTCGATCCGTCAGTGTGCTGGATACTCGTGTAGAGCGAACTAACATCAAGAGCAATGAGTAGGTAACCTTGTTTCTAAGTATGGGCATTGTTCCGCTCGCGGAGTTTGTGATTTTTTTGCAATTTCGCGATTCGCTCAAAATTGCCCAAAAATCCGCAATTCGCGAGTTGGCGGATTTTTTTTTCTTGTACGCACTTCAAAAATACAACCTCGCGTGCGTGGCATTGACTTACCATGATTCTGCGTTCGCTGATGAGTTTTCCTCCCCGTTTGCGTGCGCTGTGAAATTTTGGTAGCTTGCCGAGCGACGCCACGAACACGTCATTGCGACCCAAAACAGTAAATTGCGAACGGGAACACGTCATTGCGACCCGAAACAGGAAATTGCGAATGCGAACACGTCATTGCGACCCGAAACAGTAAAAAGGCATCGCGAGCAGGCTGGTTCAGTGAAACAACATGTTCGCGACCGTTGTGACCGCATGCGCAAGTTTTCATTCCCTTACTAGTAAAAAATCTTGCGAACTTGCAAAAAAATAAATTTGCAAGCTTGCGGAATTTGGCGGATTTTTACGAATCGCGATTACGAATTCGCAAATTCTGCCCATGCTTAGATGTCAGTGATCTTGCGGTGGAGGAAGATGGTGAGGGAATCGCACAGGGCTTGCGACGGCAGGATGTCGTTGGTGATGGAGCTGGGGTTGGAGAGTTCCTTTACGATGTTGAAGAGCTCCTTGCTGTTGTGTGCGTTGTTGTCGGGCTGTCTTTGAAGGAGGTCCTCTTGGCAGTCCTGATGAGGTGATGGTGGTTGCGGGTGGTGTCCTTGTGGGCTGAGTGGCTGTCCGGATTCTGCTCACTGTGCCATTTCTTCTTTAGATTCCGTCAGGCTTACTTGGTGGCTGGGGTGAACCATCGGGCCCTCTGACTGGTGTCTCTGTAGGAGGGTTTCTTCGGTGGGGTGAGGGTGTTGGCGCAGTCGTCGATCCAGCGTCTGAGGTTGTGGGCAGTGTCGTAGAATGTTGGAGAGGACGGTGGGTGGGTTGAGTGTGAGGTTTGCGTGTAGTTGGTGTTCGGTGATTTTGCTCCAGCAGTGGCGGGGAATCTGTTGGGTGTGGTGGTGTGTGGTGGGTTTCTGGAAGGTGAAGTGGATGCAGCAGTGGTCGGTCCAGAGGAGTTCGGTGGTGTGGCTGAAGGAGATGTGGGAACTTGAGGAGAAGACGGGGTCGAGCGTGAAAAACAGTAGCATCCAGGCATTCAGCAGTGGAGTTGGGTGGACGGGGGTGTGGGAGGATACCGCGTGCAGGAGTTGAGAGTTGGGGGTTTTGGGTGGAGGTGTGGATGTGAGTGCATGAATCTGCTCCTTGCAAGAGGGAGGTGGTGTGGGTGCATTAATCTGCTCATTGCGATAGATAGGAGAAGTTGGTTGATAGGTAGAAGGGACAGGGATGCCACCAGAGGGCAGGGTGGTGCAGAGTGCAGTGAAGTATCAGTTAAAAATCGTTAGGTTTTGTTCTGAGGCTGGGACTAGGATGTTCCCATTTCTGTAGATGGTTATGGCCAGTTCTCCCCTAAAGTCCTAAGATGAGAATACAGTGAGCTCTAAGCATGAATAATACACAGTTAATAACATTTGCTTGTTTACATATTAAAGTTGATATAAAGCAAAAAAAACATTTAATATGTAAAAACCCTTTCACAGTTAACAAGTGGAGAATCAAGTCCTAAATCATTTGCCCACCCTCCAAACACCGTAAACCCCAAACTATAACCACATGCATTAGAGAGATCATGATTACAAACTTTGGGGCCGATCAGGATCGCGGACGGACTTGCGTCCGTCCGCGACCCCAGAGCAGGAGGGAACCTCCGCATGGCATGCGGAGTTCCCTCCTGTGCAATTAGGATGTGACCGCCACCCTGGCGGTCACATCCTCTATTTTTAACATTGCGGCGGGTGCAGCTTCAAGCTGCACCCGCGGCAATGTTAAAAATGCACGCATTGCTTTTGCATGCAGAAAGAGGCAGGCACCGTGCGGTGCCTGCCGCTTTCTGCATGCAAATGCAGGGGGGTACCATAGGTACCCCCCATGTGCACCCCCCACCCCCCCTTCACCTAGGGGGCCCGCAACGGGCCCCCGCAGTGAAGTTCCGTATGCTTTTCCACGGCGGGAAACGCGCCGCGGAAAAGCATAATTCACTGCCCATCCTAATATGGTGGACGGTGTCTGAGAGACACCGTCACCATATTAGAGCTTTTCCGCCGCGGTTGTAAGCCAACCGCGGCGGAAAAGCTGCGGACGGAAACCAGGACCCACCAGCCATCCTAATGTGGCGGTGGGTCCTTGGTCAGTCCGCTGCGGTTTTTCCGCATCCTCGGGGCCGGCGGTGGCTTCCGCCGGCCCCGAGGATGCGGAAAAACCGCAATCCTGATCGGCCCCTAAATCTGCAAGGGTTTGCAAAAAGATGGACAAAATAGAAACTACCTCCAGATCATAGTTTGTGATGTCCAGATGATTTCAAGCGCGACATTTTTAGGGAAACATCATCACCATGTATGCATGTTCACATCTACAAATTCATTAAACTGACACTTTTTAAATGCAAAGGTGTAGCTACAACCCTGGTCAAGGCTCTGCTACCCTAACTGATTCTCTTGTACTGCACCATTGAAGGGGCAGTAGTGGAAGCCATTGGGACCTCCAGTAAAGGTTTACGGTACTACACCTACTTACAGCAAGGACTTCTGTCTGACTAGAGCAGAGGTCTTCAAACTTTTGAAGGTTGAGCCCCCCCCCCAGCTGAATTTTTTTAAATGTGGGGCCCCCCCACCACCTGACAGAACTTTCTGGAATCTGGTACACTACATAATCGACCGCCACCCGCTTATCCCGGGCCATATCCGGCAAATAATGTTCAAAACAATGATTGTTTCCTCCTTCTCCATGAATTCCCTCACTACCACTCACCAGCAATGCACCTCATCTCGCTATAGCACCTTTCTGGCAAACATATAATTTTCATCATACTCAGGGGCATATGTACAAGCCCCTATAGACACCACACCATCACTTTTTACGACGTTGTGGTGGCGATAGGGGCATTGCCGTATTTACAAGACAGAGTTAAGCCACTTAATTTGGCTTAACGCTGCCTTGTAAATAAGGCCCCCTTTAATGCTATGCTTAGCGTGAAAGGGTGGGCAGTGGGTGTTTCACTGCAACAGGCACTGATTTTGATGTTGCGCCCTATTTACAAGGGCAGAGTAAAAGTGAGGCAGCGTTAAAATTAAGAACAGGGAAAACCTGGTCTTAAACTGGCAAAACTAGGAGAAATGCATTATTTCTCCTCATTTTTGCTTCATCCATGTGTGCTGCCTTGGGCAGCACACATGGAAAAAGCAAAATGCCTTGTATTTGTAATCTTTAAAAAAAATCCATTTTGTGATTTCTGTGTGTGCTGCATTAAGTAGCACACACGGAAGTGAGACAAATGGCATTTAAAGATTGTTTATGTACAGGAAGGTCCCCCTCCTGTACATAAACAATCTTTTCCCTGCACCCAGACACCCTTGCACTATGGCGCAATGGTGTCTGCGTAGGTGCTACGCTGCTAAGTGTAGCGCAAGCGCAGGGGAAACGCAAGGCTGCACCATATTGTTGTAAATATGGTGCAGCCTTCAGTTTCTGAAGTGGCGGAGAGCGGCCTTAACCCATGACTGCTAACGCCTCACTCCGCAACTTCCTTGAACATATGCCACTCAGTTCCTTGATCTGCATGGTACACCTTCTTTGTAGCAGGCACATTAACCCTCTGTGCTGTGAGGGTGGCAGGAGTGCTCATGTGAGTGCACAGTGAGGTATGCAACAGTGTGAGAGTAGGGTAAGTGGAGTGACTGCAGGGTGCGTGAGGTGACCATATGAATTTGGGTGTGCATGTTAGTGCAGAGTGGGACTAATGAATGCATGGTTAGTGATGGGCTTGTTTAAGTGGGACTGCAGATTGAGCAGTGAGTGGGACAGGTGAGTGAAGTGTCACATGAGTGCAGGGTGGGTAGTGTGCTTGTATGGCTGCAGGTTGAGGTACAGGGAAAACCGCAGAAGTACATTGTGAGAGCAGAGTGATCACTGAGTGCAGGGTAAATGGTGTGAGTGCATGGGGGTCAGTATGAGGGAATTGTGATAGCTGTGAGTGCAGGGTGAGCATGAAAGTGAAGGGCGAGAATGAGGAGCAAGTTGTCTGAATGCAGGGTGCATTGCCAGACACTTGCAGTAACTCAGCATGCTATTGACGGCAGCGCAGGGTTTTAGATATGTTAAACTATTGCAATTATGGCATTAACCAGGGATCGAGGGTGGAGGAAATAAATAAATACTGGGCTGATCTTATAACAAACTTCCAGTTGTATGATTAGGGTTGCCAGCTCATTATTTTGATGTCCCAGGTGGTACAAAAATAAGCAGCCGCCTAAAGCTCTACTTTCAGCACTTATCTGTGCATACTCTGAACAGCAAATATAAATAGAAGGCCCTTTAAATTGTGTTTTTAGGGCTTCCTGAATGATATGATTGATAATAAAAGGGAATAAAGACAGAAACGTCACATCATAAATGAATACATACTTCTTTCCAACCCATATTTAGTGTCAAACAATGTTCAGGCTGTATAAAAACCTGACTGGGATTTGTCTTTTGGCAACTTAAAACACTTTTAGCCCTGTGATCATTGTGCTCCTGCCAGTATAATTTAAAAAGCAACATTGTCGCCTGGGTTAAATTCCTAGAGCTGAAATGCTTCAGCTGCAGTGGGAGGCAGGAAGCCTTCTCTGCTAAAACTGAAAGCAAGTAACCAACATTCATTTCATCTGCAGTGTGAGGCAAGGAATCTCCTCTGCTCTGAAATAGTTGCTTTCAGTTTTAGCAAAGGGGGCTTCTTGCCTCACACTGCAGCTAAAGCATTTCAGCTGTACCAGGATGGCCCCCCACCCCGTGTGTGGCAGCCTGGATGAGACAGCTTCCCGTGCACACAGCCGCAAGTATTTCACAGGTCTTTAAAAGACCTTTTTCTTGTCAATGAGGCTTTAATGGTTTTCACTCCTTCTTAGGGTCCCTGCAGCTCCACTCCGCCGTTTGTTTGAAGAGGACAAAGGTGAGATTTTAGGAAGGAGTGCGCGCCCCCCCCCCTGAGACGGTGTAGCGCCGCCCCAGGGGGTCGCACCCCACAGATTGAAGAACTCTGGACTAGAGGGACCTCTAGTAATGGTCTTTGTCATTACAGCCTAACGATTTATATCTGATTTGAAGGACACCTCACTTACCTGCTCCATTCTGATGAGGAAGCTGTCAATGTAGTCCCGAGGATTGCTGAGATCCAGAGTCCTTTGGTTAATTTTCACTTTCTTTTCAGTGAAGGCCAGAAGATCTTCTAGGATGTTAAATATTTTGTGATGAGGTCCTGGTAGAAAATCCATCAAACGTGGATATGTGTCATACATCTAGGCAAAAGATATGTATAGTAAAATACATTTGTTATACATTTTCTTTTTCTCCTTTTTTAAGTTCATAATTGTATACAGTGTAATGGACTGTAATTGTGCTGTTGCAGGAAGCTGGAAGTGAATTGATGTGACAATAGTGTTATTGTACTGGTAATACGTTTATTGGGTAGGAGGAGCATTGAGGTAGCAAAGGGGTGGTTCAAATCATTAAATGTTATGACCTAACTCACAAAGATTTTGCTATGGGTAGTTGTAACTTACTCCTGTTGTACCTCTCATGTAATCCTAACTTTCAGGAGTAGTTCTGGCTTACCTTTAGAACCCAACTCACAAAGGTAAAATTGCATGTGTAGATATCAGAAAATATAGATTTATACCTGTGCATAGGTTTAATTCTCAGAATACATGTAATTCAGAACAATGGGCAGATAATTTCTGTAGAAGTACTTTTACCAACCTCCTAGCTTTAAGGGGTGCGTAAACATTCAAATTAAAATATGACCAGAAAGTTACTACTATTAACATTAAGGTGGTATTTCAGGTGTATATCAATCAAACACAGTTTTACGTAGTATGGGGGGTCTCTTTCTACACTATATATAATTTTTTTTAAAAAGAATATGGAAACAGGCATGACTTACCTGTCTCAACCCCCTCGGTTCAGAGGATGGAGATATTTATATATATATATATATATATATACAACCAAATACCCTCTCCAGTAAGGAAAAAGAAATCCGGGCCACTTTAAAGTGCAAAGCGTGGTTTAATCAATGGCTTTCTCGACGCGTTTCGCAGTAAATACTGCTTTTTCACGAGACCGAACCAACCAGGAAGTGCAAGTTATATACAATCACATGGTACAGTCACATGGTATTTAGAATCATACACATGGAAAACAGACTACCAGTAAATTCTCGGGCTGTGTCCTATGTAAACAAACACTCGTTGTGCAGAAGAATGGACATAATAAAGTGATCATAAAATGCAAACAATAAAGTTGAGGTGCACAATGCAGTCTCGTGAGTTCTCATGCAGCCCATGGAAAAGTGAGACGGATATATCGCTCCTAAGCGTCTAAAGGTTAATTCATGGTGCTGAATACCTTGTGGTGCCGTAGCGCCCGGGTGGGCGAGGCCACTTCATAAGGAAGTTCGCAATTCAGTGGTCGCTGATAGTTAGACATTGGGTATTAAGTGCAGCCCAAGTGGGCACAGTGGGCAAAAAGAGTGTCCAAACGCAGTGACTGCACGAGAAGGTGGGGTTTCAATCCATACAATTGGCACCTTGACAGCCGTGAATTGATTCATTCATACTGTCCGTTTCAGTGATTGCGCCCAAGTGGGCAAAGCCAATCCCTTATGCAATTTCACAGTGAAGTCCATTCATACATTTCATGCTCATCCGAGGCTTATATTCTGGACAGATTCCCAGGCAATTCTGTAAACCAAACAAAGTGAGAGACATGCGGTGAGTGATAGTACTCAAAGTGACAAATTGATAACACAATCATTGGTTTAAAAAACGGCAGACATATACACAGACAAAAACCGCATGTTAACCTAAATGAACACTCAATTCCTCATGTAAATTGTGGCCATTGGGTTGGGTTGTCCTATACTTGATGATCAATCTTGATTCAAGTCTTCTCATCTCTTTTATACGGTCTCCCCCTCGTTCTCTTGTAGGGACTGTTTCCAGGACACAGAACGAAAGTAAATTGGCATTACTTTTGTGGTGCGTGGCGAAATGCCTAGCAATGGGATATTGCTTATCCCCATTGGTTATGGCTCGCATATGTTCAAGCACTCTTTTCTTGGCTTGGTGTTTGGAGCTGCCAATGTAATGCAACTGACAGGGGCACTTCAGTGCATATATCACATGGTCAGTTAAACATGTCACATGCTTTGTAATTTTGAATTTATTAGTATCTTTAGACAGTTGTATTTCCTTTATGTTTTTGCTGTTGCGACAGGCTTTACACCTGCCGCAAACGTAAAAACCTTGTACTGGGTTTCTCTGTTTGATCGTCTTGGGTAAGAGAGTCGAACAGAGAAGATCTTTCAGGGATTTCGGTCTTCTGAATGTCAGTTGGGGATGCTCAGAGATTCCTGGAGCTAGATCTTTATCAAGTTTTAAAATACTCCAGTATTTACTGAGAGCTTTCCTCACCCCCTTCGAGTCACAATTGTAATCAGTGATAAATCTGCTGAACACACCTTTATTAGACTGGCTCTCTGGCGTATTGGGGCTGAGAAGGCTTGTCCTATCTCTCTCTTTTACTGTGGCCAGAGCCCTGGCTATGCATTTGCGGCCATATCCTCGTTCTTTGAACCTTTCACTCATGACGGTCACCTCTTTGTTGTAGTCTAGTTCATCAGAGCAGTTCCGTTTAGACTGAAAATGAAAGGGACTTTGACAGCGAAATGGCAAAGTTTGAAATTAAGCTTGAAAAACTGGAGAAAGAAATACGGGACAAAAAAGAAAGTAAATTCATACGTGACCACAATGATTATGAGCGCGGCCAAGTGTGGACCTTTGCTAAAAGATACGATCATTTGCGATCTAAAACCATACAGGAGTCTACACCTCCCCCTGCTCCTAACGGGACAATTGCCACAAGAAACAAAGATCATGGTGATACAATGGAACCTGCTACAACTTCAACTGTGTCGATATGTGGACTTCTTTCTCCAACCTTTGGTGTTGAACTTACCATCCTATCTCAGAGACTCTGGCCATTTCTTACAAAAAATTAATAACATGCCCTGGGACCCTGAATGGTTGTTTATGACACTTGATGTAAATAGCCTTTACACCTGTATTCCCCATCAGCAAGGGATTGATGCATGCAGACGGGTGGACAGGTTGATGATAGTGTTGGACTCCATTATTTTCCTCTTCTCTGGCCCCTTGTCCTGGATCCCACTGGGCTCGATATGTTGCTGGTGTTCATGTTCAGATTGGTTCTTCCGGCGCCTTTCCCGCCTTGACCTCGTCCTTTTCCTCCTCCGGATGGCTTGTTTTGCCCAGTTAGTCTTCCCTGGGCCACCATATTGAACTCCATTAAAATTTTCTCTTTTGGGCTCATGAGCTCAGGATTGCATGTTGGTAAAGCGCTCGACACAGTTGAAGTTGTAGCAGGTTTCATTGTATCACCATGATCTTTGTTTCTTGTGGCAATTGTCCCGTTAGGAGCAGGGGGAGGTGTAGACTCCTGTATGGTTTTAGATCGCAAATGATCGTATCTTTTAGCAAAGGTCCACACTTGGCCGCGCTCATAATCATTGCGGTCACGTATGAATTTACTTTCTTTTTTGTCCCGTATTTCTTTCTCCAGTTTTTCAAGCTTAATTTCAAACTTTGCCATTTCGCTGTCAAAGTCCCTTTCATTTTCAGTCTAAACGGAACTGCTCTGATGAACTAGACTACAACAAAGAGGTGACCGTCATGAGTGAAAGGTTCAAAGAACGAGGATATGGCCGCAAATGCATAGCCAGGGCTCTGGCCACAGTAAAAGAGAGAGATAGGACAAGCCTTCTCAGCCCCAATACGCCAGAGAGCCAGTCTAATAAAGGTGTGTTCAGCAGATTTATCACTGATTACAATTGTGACTCGAAGGGGGTGAGGAAAGCTCTCAGTAAATACTGGAGTATTTTAAAACTTGATAAAGATCTAGCTCCAGGAATCTCTGAGCATCCCCAACTGACATTCAGAAGACCGAAATCCCTGAAAGATCTTCTCTGTTCGACTCTCTTACCCAAGACGATCAAACAGAGAAACCCAGTACAAGGTTTTTACGTTTGCGGCAGGTGTAAAGCCTGTCGCAACAGCAAAAACATAAAGGAAATACAACTGTCTAAAGATACTAATAAATTCAAAATTACAAAGCATGTGACATGTTTAACTGACCATGTGATATATGCACTGAAGTGCCCCTGTCAGTTGCATTACATTGGCAGCTCCAAACACCAAGCCAAGAAAAGAGTGCTTGAACATATGCGAGCCATAACCAATGGGGATAAGCAATATCCCATTGCTAGGCATTTCGCCACGCACCACAAAAGTAATGCCAATTTACTTTCGTTCTGTGTCCTGGAAACAGTCCCTACAAGAGAACGAGGGGGAGACCGTATAAAAGAGATGAGAAGACTTGAATCAAGATTGATCATCAAGTATAGGACAACCCAACCCAATGGCCACAATTTACATGAGGAATTGAGTGTTCATTTAGGTTAACATGCGGTTTTTGTCTGTGTATATGTCTGCCGTTTTTTAAACCAATGATTGTGTTATCAATTTGTCACTTTGAGTACTATCACTCACCGCATGTCTCTCACTTTGTTTGGTTTACAGAATTGCCTGGGAATCTGTCCAGAATATAAGCCTCGGATGAGCATGAAATGTATGAATGGACTTCACTGTGAAATTGCATAAGGGATTGGCTTTGCCCACTTGGGCGCAATCACTGAAACGGACAGTATGAATGAATCAATTCACGGCTGTCAAGGTGCCAATTGTATGGATTGAAACCCCACCTTCTCGTGCAGTCACTGCGTTTGGACACTCTTTTTGCCCACTGTGCCCACTTGGGCTGCACTTAATACCCAATGTCTAACTATCAGCGACCACTGAATTGCGAACTTCCTTATGAAGTGGCCTCGCCCACCCGGGCGCTACGGCACCACAAGGTATTCAGCACCATGAATTAACCTTTAGACGCTTAGGAGCGATATATCCGTCTCACTTTTCCATGGGCTGCATGAGAACTCACGAGACTGCATTGTGCACCTCAACTTTATTGTTTGCATTTTATGATCACTTTATTATGTCCATTCTTCTGCACAACGAGTGTTTGTTTACATAGGACACAGCCCGAGAATTTACTGGTAGTCTGTTTTCCATGTGTATGATTCTAAATACCATGTGACTGTACCATGTGATTGTATATAACTTGCACTTCCTGGTTGGTTCGGTCTCGTGAAAAAGCAGTATTTACTGCGAAACGCGTCGAGAAAGCCATTGATTAAACCACGCTTTGCACTTTAAAGTGGCCCGGATTTCTTTTTCCTTACTGGAGAGGGTATTTGGTTGGATGTTATTGGGATTCGCTATCCCATTCGAGGCCCGCCTTTGGCAAGTGGCAAGGTTCTACAGCGACTCATGTGGTTGGATATATATATATATATATATATATATATATATATATATATATATATATATTCGTCCGAAGTTGCTCCAGCGATATGAGGCCGCACTCCCATTGAGGTGAAAGAAACATCTTTATTTGTTTAGAAGCCGACAGCTTTTCCTCCCGTGTTCGTGTCCCTGGCCTGACGCGTTTCGATGGACTCTCACCATCTCATCAGAGGCCTCGTGAGCAGAAACCAATTACGTGCATGACTCGCCGCCCTTTCATTGTTCCTTAAGTACACAGTACCTTTTTTTTCCCTTTGCATGCTGGGCAACGTAGTCCTTTTCAACACAAATTAAACCCTCCAGTGGGTTGCCTGCTCACGATTGTCTTCGGGACATAATTTATAGCCCATATTGAGCCCCCGGAGGAAACTCTGTCAGCTTAAATTTTAGCACCTCAATTTGCCCAATTCCAGAAGGGGGTCCTTCTCGAGCGGTCCCGGTGATTCTTCTTCCAGGTGGTGCGTCGCCTCCACGGCCTGAGGCACGCCGTGTATACATTCGTCCGAAGTTGCTCCAGCGATATGAGGCCGCACTCCCATTGAGGTGAAAGAAACATCTTTATTTGTTTAGAAGCCGACAGCTTTTCCTCCCGTGTTCGTGTCCCTGGCCTGACGCGTTTCGATGGACTCTCACCATCTCAACAGAGGCCTCGTGAGCAGAAACCAATTACGTGCATGACTCGCCGCCCTTTCATTGTTCCTTAAGTACACAGTACCTTTTTTTTCCTTTTGCATGCTGGGCAACGTAGTCCTTTTCAACACAAATTAAACCCTCCAGTGGGTTGCCTGCTCACGATTGTCTTCGGGACATAATTTATAGCCCATATTGAGCCCCCGGAGGAAACTCTGTCAGCTTAAATTTTAGCACCTCAATTTGCCCAATTCCAGAAGGGGGTCCTTCTCGAGCGGTCCCGGTGATTCTTCTTCCAGGTGGTGCGTCGCCTCCACGGCCTGAGGCACGCCGTGTATACATTCGTCCGAAGTTGCTCCAGCGATATGAGGCCGCACTCCCATTGAGGTGAAAGAAACATCTTTATTTGTTTAGAAGCCGACAGCTTTTCCTCCCGTGTTCGTGTCCCTGGCCTGACGCGTTTCGATGGACTCTCACCATCTCATCAGAGGCCTCGTGAGCAGAAACCAATTACGTGCATGACTCGCCGCCCTTTCATTGTTCCTTAAGTACACAGTACCTTTTTTTTCCCTTTTGCATGCTGGGCAACGTAGTCCTTTTCAACACAAATTAAACCCTCCAGTGGGTTGCCTGCTCACGATTGTCTTCGGGACATAATTTATAGCCCATATTGAGCCCCCGGAGGAAACTCTGTCAGCTTAAATTTTAGCACCTCAATTTGCCCAATTCCAGAAGGGGGTCCTTCTCGAGCGGTCCCGGTGATTCTTCTTCCAGGTGGTGCGTCGCCTCCACGGCCTGAGGCACGCCGTGTATACATTCGTCCGAAGTTGCTCCAGCGATATGAGGCCGCACTCCCATTGAGGTGAAAGAAACATCTTTATTTGTTTAGAAGCCGACAGCTTTTCCTCCCGTGTTCGTGTCCCTGGCCTGACGCGTTTCGATGGACTCTCACCATCTCATCAGAGGCCTCGTGAGCAGAAACCAATTACGTGCATGACTCGCCGCCCTTTCATTGTTCCTTAAGTACACAGTACCTTTTTTTTCCCTTTGCATGCTGGGCAACGTAGTCCTTTTCAACACAAATTAAACCCTCCAGTGGGTTGCCTGCTCACGATTGTCTTCGGGACATAATTTATAGCCCATATTGAGCCCCCGGAGGAAACTCTGTCAGCTTAAATTTTAGCACCTCAATTTGCCCAATTCCAGAAGGGGGTCCTTCTCGAGCGGTCCCGGTGATTCTTCTTCCAGGTGGTGCGTCGCCTCCACGGCCTGAGGCACGCCGTGTATACATTCGTCCGAAGTTGCTCCAGCGATATGAGGCCGCACTCCCATTGAGGTGAAAGAAACATCTTTATTTGTTTAGAAGCCGACAGCTTTTCCTCCCGTGTTCGTGTCCCTGGCCTGACGCGTTTCGATGGACTCTCAACATCTCATCAGAGGCCTCGTGAGCAGAAACCAATTACGTGCATGACTCGCCGCCCCTTCATTGTTCCTTAAGTACACAGTACCTTTTTTTTCCTTTTGCATGCTGGGCAACGTAGTCCTTTTCAACACAAATTAAACCCTCCAGTGGGTTGCCTGCTCACGATTGTCTTCGGGACATAATTTATAGCCCATATTGAGCCCCCGGAGGAAACTCTGTCAGCTTAAATTTTAGCACCTCAATTTGCCCAATTCCAGAAGGGGGTCCTTCTCGAGCGGTCCCGGTGATTCTTCTTCCAGGTGGTGCGTCGCCTCCACGGCCTGAGGCACGCCGTGTATACATTCGTCCGAAGTTGCTCCAGCGATATGAGGCCGCACTCCCATTGTGGTGAAAGAAACATCTTTATTTGTTTAGAAGCCGACAGCTTTTCCTCCCGTGTTCGTGTCCCTGGCCTGACGCGTTTCGATGGACTCTCACCATCTCATCAGAGGCCTCGTGAGCAGAAACCAATTACGTGCATGACTCGCCGCCCTTTCATTGTTCCTTAAGTACACAGTACCTTTTTTTTCCTTTTGCATGCTGGGCAACGTAGTCCTTTTCAACACAAATTAAACCCTCCAGTGGGTTGCCTGCTCACGATTGTCTTCGGGACATAATTTATAGCCCATATTGAGCCCCCGGAGGAAACTCTGTCAGCTTAAATTTTAGCACCTCAATTTGCCCAATTCCAGAAGGGGGTCCTTCTCGAGCGGTCCCGGTGATTCTTCTTCCAGGTGGTGCGCCGCCTCCACGGCCTGAGGCACGCCGTGTATACATTCGTCCGAAGTTGCTCCAGCGATATGAGGCCGCACTCCCATTGAGGTGAAAGAAACATCTTTATTTGTTTAGAAGCCGACAGCTTTTCCTCCCGTGTTCGTGTCCCTGGCCTGACGCGTTTCGATGGACTCTCACCATCTCATCAGAGGCCTCGTGAGCAGAAACCAATTACGTGCATGACTCGCCGCCCTTTCATTGTTCCTTAAGTACACAGTACCTTTTTTTTCCTTTTGCATGCTGGGCAACGTAGTCCTTTTCAACACAAATTAAACCCTCCAGTGGGTTGCCTGCTCACGATTGTCTTCGGG